>NC_140770.1:170824952-172074952 GCF_044657685.1 Stegodyphus dumicola
TCCGAAGCACCTTTTTGAATTATAGGATGAGTTTTAATAAAATTTGTAGTAGTCCGAATTTTTATAAGTATTCAGAATTACTGAAATAAAAAAAAGCTAAACTTTTTAGAATTTCTTTATCAAAGTATTACATCTTAGGACAGCAAGACCTGATTAGTAAAATCTGGGAAAGGATCTACGATTGTCTAGTAAGAAGTAAAAAAAAAAGTACTTTAGGTCTAAGCAGTAAAAAAAAAGCTTGTCCCTCTATCGAAAATTGTCACGTATGTTAGAAAAGATTTTGCAAAACATTAATATTTTAGCTCAAACATGATTTTTTTAAATTTAGTCTCTTGTTTTGGAGATGGTGTTCAAGCATTTTACCATAATTTTATTTTCACATGTGCAGAATTTTTATATTTTTTATTGATCGCTGTATTTTTAACTTCCATAGCATAAATTAGAGAACTACACATAGCAACTTCAGCTATAAACAGATGACTTAAGAGAAATTTGTTTTGACATATTATGCGAAAGACTAAATAAATATTAAATGCTTTTGCATTTATGTTACATGACAGTAATTAAAAAACAATAACTGTAGATGTGCAAAAAACCTGTACTTATAACCTTCTGTATTTTTAAAGAAAGTTCAAAATAGTTCAGAATAGTAGATGGCTTTGAGATCATTCAGTAATATCATCGTAAATATATTCTTTACGTTTCGGAGGAACTGCAGCAGTTCAGATTTGTCGTAAAAGAGTAATTACACCCCTGGGGATTGGCGTACTTACAGAACGGAAAAACAAGCTTTGAAACATACTCATACAAAAGTCCTACCTTTTCTTCGACAGATAAATGACAGATGTGATAATTTGAATACATGCTTTCAATCAGTTGTTTCCTTCTAACAAAGCGTCTTGTGCGGCTAGCAGGATCCTAGCAAAGTCTTGTAATAGTCTCTTGTTTTAAATATGCTGTGTTCGAACTCAAATTCAAAGACAGGCATTTAAAGATTTTATTAATGCTTTTTTTTTTTTACATTCGACGATTCAATATTTGTTAAAAAAATAAACACATAAATAAACTTGCATAGCAGATCAAAATTATGTTGCTGTGGAAATATTTTATCAACAGTTATTAGTAGTTATAACAGCATAACTAAATAAGCCCATTTCGAAATATGGATGATATTGCATTCATTATTTTTAATCTGAAACAATATCAAGTTGTTGTTACTAGATAAAATGGCTTAAAATAAGCTGACACATAATAAGAAAATTTTTTTTAATGAAAATTGGATTCACTTTCTTTCACATAATTTCTGACCAGTTCTTCCAAAATATTTTAAAGCTTACTTTACTACATAATAGAAATGTCTCCACGTTCGTTCTTTTTAGTTAGTAATTTTAATTGGGGCTGTTATATAAGAAGGCTATTTATCGTTGTTGTTGTGTTATAGTACTTATTTTATTGTATAATGCAAATTTTGATCAATTGGTTAATTTTATAATGTATAGAGGAACTTCAAAAAGAACAAAAGTAATTTCCACTGTTATAATATGTCCTTAAATGGTTCCCAATAAAAACATAGTTAACTAAGTAGTAATAGTAACATAATAACTAAACATAGTAACTACATTATATTAATTAATTTACTAACCAAATAGCAAAAACATTTCAAATTCGAAATCCATCTTTTTACTAAGTACTTTTTGCAAAGTAACAAAAATTCTAATCCCTTTGTTGTTTAAATTAAAGATAAATAAAAAAATGTTTTTTTTTTTTCATGAAATGCTAATTTTATGTTATTTGATAAAAAATGGGAAGTGCAAAATCAAAATCCTGGCGAAATACATATACTTATGAATTAACACAGCACACAAACATTTCTTCACCCTAAGCACGAACACTAATAATATTTTAAACAGCTTAAAATGAATCCACTTTCAAAGTATTTAATTTGTGATAGATAATGACAGCTGAAAACATTTTCCAATATTACAAGATAAAATGAAGTTATTTCTCAGATAGTTTCACAAATAAACTCACAAAATAAAGAACGCTTTTTAAAATTTTTAATTTGCAATATGTTAGATGCTTTATTGAAGAATTTTCAATAATATCGTTCCGATTTTCATTTTATCCAAGATTGCCATTATTTTTCACTGATGAGCAACTTGCTAATTATTAGTCCAATGTAGAGTCCTCCTTCTGTTTTCTCATAAAATCGCCTTTGTAAATTTAGAGTTTAATTTAGCAAAACGTTTTCCACCTAAGTGGTAAAATGTCTTCGTAAAGGATTCCCTAAAGAAATCTGCCTTGTATTTATGTTGCATTTAGGGATATTTCAAAAACACACGCTGCTGATTGTTATTTTTAATAGGTGAACAAAAGAATTTTTTTTTTCTAAGAAAGAATATAACTTAACTGCAAGCCATATCTTATTCCTAGATAGCGAAGCTTGATTACAAACTCAATTCTTAAAATACATTTAATTATCTTTATGCTTTAAAAAATACCTTATCTGGTAATTGTAAATGCATAAATCACTTGTTTTTTAAAACTAAGTGATCCACTCTAAGTTGAATAATTACAAATAGCATAATGTGAACGATCAATGAAGCTAGAACCGCCAGTTTATTCTTATGTAATTAATAAAACTTTCATTGTTTCAGCATCCTAGTATCTTTCTTCTTCCATACTAAAGCTCACATTTAAGCTTTAGAAAATAATCATATTTCTTTCGATTACCATCCCTCAGTCGAAACTGATGAATAAGAGTTTTTATGCATAACAAAGGTGTTTTACTGGGTATTCGGATAGAAAAAAAAATTCTCGAAAAATCTGAGTTGTTAATATATTTTTGGATAACATCCTGAGAGGAATTCATTAATAATAGTAATACGTAAAGCCATGAAACAGGTAAACTCAAAACGTTCTTGGAAGGATCAAAATCATGATCGATTCAGTTATTTAAATAACGCAAAGAAGCTGCGAGGGCTACCTGCCTATGAGGAAGGATGCCTTCGTGGAGAACATTCTGAGGGAAACTAGCATATTATACAGGGGGGAAAACACAAGAACGAACCATGCAGCCGGTCAGTTCGTTTCTGATCGAACCCAAACCAGTTCGAAGTGCCAGTATTCAGAGGTGTATCTTAACCACTGATGAGGCTTGGATCACAATCATGAATCTTCAAACTTATTCATCTAGACGTGCTGTCAATTTACCTTACAAAGGCACAAAAAAAAAAAAAAAAAAAAAAAAAAAAAAAAAAAAAAAAAAGATCATTCCTTATATTCTCTACTACTTGCACCACCACAGGACGCAAGGTAAACCAGTAAGTCTTTATAAATGTACTAGCACGTCAGCATTATATGAATTGTTGGGCATTTTAACTTCGAAAATTAGATTAGTATTTGAAAATGAATATTATATTCAGTTATTTTTAAGTTTGTTTGCAAACTGATCGTTGCCTTTCCAATTCAAAAAATTTCGAATCATATCTAGATGCTAGATATATCATTAAAACATTTACTTGATTTGGCCACCCACTTAACTTACACGTTGACCATTTAACCGCTTTGCCTGGTTATCCCGAGTTATTAATATATATATTGCAGTTATTTATTATCTTTTGAAGCAGTTTCTTTAAAAAGTCCTGGGGCCCACCAGCGGCCGAGCGATAAAGTCGCTGAACACCGGTAGTTCGGTCCGAGGTTCGAATCCCGCGAACGGGCTGGCTGCATGGGTGTTTTCGTGGTTTTCACCATCTGTATTTCGTGGTTTTCACCATTGTTACTAAAGGAAGAATTTATTTTTGTGTAAAATTCAGATTGCTTGAATTTTAATAATTCTCAGAAACGAAACACAAATAACAAGAAACTAAAAAAATATTCATAATTAATTAGGATATATAAACGATGTAATCATTAAGCATATTTTTAGTAAGAAAGAATATTTTGTAATAAATAAATGAAAAATATATTTAATATTAAAGAATCCTCTATATATCTCTACAAAGTATAAAAATTACAAATATTTTTCAAGGTGCATGTGTATATGTACCCGATAAAAATATTTACATTGTTTATTATTCTAGCGATATTTTTAACCAGGTGCATATTTTCCGTGAGGCATTTTCCGGAGATTTTTTTCCCCGATATACATTTTCAGGATATTTTCTTGGCATTCGTTTTACTCAAGTGGTTAGATTAAAGTGTTATTTTGTATGCTGTGAAACCTAACTAGAATTTTTCATTCCATAGTTGCTTCACATAAATTTTCGATTTCATGTAATTTTCAGTTTCATAATGGCACTATCATTTTGAGATTTACTATACTTTTCAGTTTTCTTTTATTAAATGTCGTCTACAACTTCTTTCAATAAAATACTGATATATAATAGGGAAATATAACATACACGCGCACACATGCATACAAACATACATCACCATATGTATACACAGTGTTTTGTATGTGTGTTTACATATATATAGTTTACATACAAAAACAGTTTTAATAATTCCTACGAAAAATGTGATAAATTTTCACGAAATAAACTGCTTAAATTTATATATATATATATATATATATATATATTGCGCTTTCCATAGTTTTAACAATTCTGCTACAAAGAATTTTTTTTTTTTTTGTTTTGTTTCTATTAACATCTCGATAATGCACGTAGTATATAAATACTTGCATTGTAACTCATATATAGCTAATTACAAGGAAATTGCGTTGTAACTCGAAAATACATTTATTTTCTCAAGAAGCTCCTTTGACCAAGCTATTTACTTGTTGCTACCCCCAAAGTGATTTTACTCTATAAAAGCCGAACTACCTGATCTCATTCATCAGCCACTACATCTATTCTGCTGTTGAGTTATGCGATATACATACATACATACGTACGGACATACGTCGCGCTAAAACTAGTCATAAGTCCCAAATATAAAATTTCAACATTTTATGTCAAGTTATGCGACATACGTGCGTGTAAACGTCATGATGGAACTATTCAAAATGGAAATTTCCTTTGAAATATGAAAATCGAAATGTTTCGCGATTACAATACTTTATTTATTTATCACAAGTCAAAACGGTGTCATAAATAACTAACTACTAATAAATTTATGATGCAATCTAAAGAATTATTTAAATCTAACACTTTAAACTGGAATAAACTTATAATATTTGAAAATTAAATATAAACATAATGCTAAAATAAGTTGCGAATAATTTGTATTAGAAAAATTGGAACACGAGAGAAAAAAAATTCTCACAAATTCCCTTTGTATATTAAAAAGTATTTCCTCAGAAAATAAGGATAAAAAATGCAAGATTAATTTTTCACCATTATCGAAGCAATTTCTTAAAGAAACTGGAAATTTAAAGCATTTTACGTAGTTTCTCTTACTGATGTGTATTCGGCACATATCTTGATTTAAGGTACGAGTAATATATAGCATATGTGTTAGTGTGCAAGTAATAAAGTAGCCAAATAGGAGATAAAATACTATTTTAGCAACCAGTCTTGTGACGAAGATACCATAGGGAGAAAAACTAATTTCACTCGCTAAATTCAACGGAGGGGAGAATTAGCTTAATTATATCCACATGGTAAGGGGGGCCCGCTTTTGAAGCAGTTTGAGTAAAAATGCTTGCCGCTTTTGCGACAGACCTGGTAAGAAAACACGATTATTTTTACGTCGTTTCCTGAAAAAACCCGTAATGCTCGGGGGGCTAGTTCTTCTTCGTTCTCAAATATTACACCTACTGCCTGTACCTTTGGATTACATTTTCTAATTTTATTTACGTGTACTCTTTGTCCCAATTTTTAGAGTCGTTCCTAATGATATGATGAAGCATACGTTTTAGAACTTGGTTATACCGTTCAACTAATCCCGAACTTTGTGGATGTCCTAGTGTTGCAAATCTAGGACTTGCTCCTAATCTAGCATGAAATTCTTGTGTTAACTCTGCAACAAAATTGGTATCTTGATCGCTAACTATTACCCGAGGTATGCTCGTTCTCATAAAGATTTCTAATAATGTATCGCATGTTGATTTTGCTGTAATTGTTCTCAAAGGGACAACTTCTGGCCACCTAGAATGTTGGTCAACTAAACATAGTACATATTTGTGTTTACGTGCTGATGGAGGTTCAATTGGACCGATTATATCTACATTTACTGTGTCAAATGGAAATTCAGGCCTCTGAACTGGAACTATGGGTATACGATCGTTAGTTCTTTCTCTACTTCTTAATTGACATTCCTTACAAGTTTTACAATATTCTTCAATATCTCGTGACATGTTTGGCCAATAAAATGAATAACGAATCCTTTCTTTTGTTTTTCTCATCCCTAAATGATTTGCAAAAATAGATTCGTGAGCTAATTTTAAAATTTGTTCCCTTCTAACTTTAGGTAATACCAATTGACTAACTTGTTCTCCGGAAATTCTTTCGGTACGATAAATCAAATCATCCATTAAGAAATATTTATTTTTATTTCTTTGCGCGTCTTTATAGATATTGCGTAATGTCTCACATTCCCTTTGCAGTTGTTTAAAAATACTAGCATCCGAACGTTGATTCACGTTTAACGTATCCTCACTTTCGTTTTCGCCCTGAATGCAACTTATGACTAAATTTTACTCTCCTCCTGTCATAAATAAATCAGCCCGTCTTTCGCCTTCGAATTGTTTTGACTGATAACTCCTCGTTTCCAGTATCTGCGATGGAGACACAGTGTCGCAATCACGATTCGCGCTAAGCAGATGTGATTCAGAGGTCAATAAATCATAAACATTTGGAGTAATTACGCAGGGAATATGAAATTTTTCTGTTAAAGCTACTAATATTTCGACAGATTTCAATATCTTAGGATTATCCGCATTTCTGATGGATATTAGAATTCTAGCCACTTTAGCTGATATGGTTTCTCCGAATGCAGAAATTAGGTCAATATTACAGTTGTTCTCAATAGAGAAATTTGATATGTGTTTCGGATTTATAACAGATATATCGGCACCTGAATCAATTATGGCTTGCATTTCGTTATTTCATACATTTTTGTTGGTTGGCGTCACCCATACATCACAGACAGTCTCACGAAAATGTTTTATTCCGCACAGTGCTACCACTGCTCTCTTTGAAATCTTTATGTCTGGTAATCAAAAGTCCGTTAAAGTTTTACAAAGTATGAAATAAATAATAAAACGAATTACAAATTCCAAATTTCGGCATCCAGGTGCCCATATTCGAGTGGAAGACTACGTTATTGAAAATTTCATGTCTCTAGGTACAGTTGTTTATTCACAGAAACATACAAACATTCATGCAGATTCTTCATTTTTTAATTTCTGTATATATAATATAGAATACAGGGCGATAATATTTGGTGTCAACGATTTGAAAATGATACAAAGCATTTACGTGTTTCGAAGCAAAATGGCACTAATGTCCCTTCTGGGCTAAAATTAGCTGCTCCAATTCCATCCCAAAACAAATTCTTCATCAAAATTAGGATAAATTGAGCTTGCTTAAATCAAATATTCATAAAATAACGGAATAATCTCCTAGTGATACAACTTAACGTAGTAACGTATATGACAGAAATAACCACGTGGTCTATTTAGAGTAAAATGAGATGAGCAAAATGAAAACAAATTATCCAACGTAGCTAAGCTCATAGTCTTTCATGATAATGTGCAATTTGTTTTTCCTTTTTCAGTTAATTTTCCTTCAATCCTGGCATCAGATGATGAGTTTATGTACCATAACTGGTATGAAAAGCATAATAGTAATAAGTTTTAATTTTTGCTAATAATTGTGCTTATATAATGGCTTTTGAAATGTCACTTTTTGTCTCCTAGTAAAAACAGCGAGACGATTTCGTGTTGCAGAAGTTAATTGTGTTGTTCTGTGCTGAAAATTCAACATTCATTTATTGTTGATTTTATAAAAAAAAGCCGTAAACCTATATAATACCTAAATCCATGACATATAAACTCTTTCCCTCGGGGTACTTAACTTTACTTAATGCAAAAGTTAAATTTATGACTTAATTAATTACTTAATTACTTATTACAAGCAAATATTCCACAAAACTTTGTACTTCTCAAATTATATTTTTTACTATAATTATTAAAGTACTACAAATATTTAAATCTTATAAAAGTTTTGAAATCCTTATGAACTGCAAATATAAAATAGCAATTCGGAGGAAAGTTGAAGAGTACAATCAGTAGTTACACTCAAAACTACTAAGAACGTTAAACACACTCAATGTAAAGCTCACCTAAAGATAAAGCTAATCCTAAGCTAATGAGGTGTAAGCTAAGGTTAATACCTCAGTTCACGCTGAGCTGGCATCTCGCAACAACAATACTGAAAGCAGACGCTCTCTCCGGCCTTATATAGTTTTCAACTAGCCGCCGAGACATTTCTGGTGCTTCTCGAACTTACTAGAAAGCAATATGAGGGCCGAATTACGATTACAGCTAACGTAGTGGTCAGTTACATTTATTCAAATACAGAGACCGGACCAAAATATCGCAAATGATAGCTTAGTTTGGCGACTTTAGAAGATTTTTCTCCAAAATTGGCGACGAAATAAGTCGCCAAAACCGTTGTCAGCTTGGCGATATCTCGCCAAATTACTGAGATACCCATTTACTCAATATTAAATGGGGTTACCCCTGTATTATTTCTTTTCTGGCATAGCTTATCTCTTTTAGATTTTTTTTACATTGGATTACGCAGAAAAATAAAACAATTTCACATAATTTTGCACTAAAATCCTCTATCCATGTACAAAATTCGTAACAGGTCTTTATCAGCTTACAGCTGAATTTTTATGCACTCATGAAACTAGAAGATGTCGCTAATATTAAAAGAAAGGTTTTAAATTTGTGAAACAATATGAAAACGGAATGAGATTTCAAGTTAATTCAAGTTCCGTTAGTTAAAACATTAGCTCTATAATGGATTGATTAGTTTGAATTTTATGACATAAAACGAATAATAACGGCGAAATAAAAACGGCAAACAGTTGGTTATTATATAATAAAAAAATCCTTTGAGAATACAACATATTAAAATCACATAAATTTGCGATACATTAAAATACGTGTAGATAATGTTAAAATGCATATTAAAACATTAATAAAATTATTAAAAAGCGAAATTAAATTCTTACTAATTTTTTAGTTATTCCATAGGATTTCTTCAACAACTACACGCAGAAAACGTGTATTTTGAGTACCTGAACTCATTTTACAAAGCAGCATCGATTTCAAACATGACACTTCATTTTGAAGATAATTCGGTCAGGATTCTTTTTCTTTAGCCCAAAAGGCTATTAGTCTCGAAATGGGATTTTGCATTCGTTCACTGTAAACAGCGTATCACTTTTCAGATTGTTGCCATTAAATATTATCGCCCTGTATTATTTTTAAAGGAATTAAATAATAAAGAATCTGCATGTATATATGTATGTTTCTGGCCTTGTAAAAAAACGACGCTACTTAGAACCATCAAATTTTAAATAACGTAGTCCTTCACTCGAACATTTGCACCTGGATTTTAAATTTAAAATTTGTTTTATTATTTATTTCAGATTTTGTAAATATTTAATGAATTTTTCATTAACAAACTCAACGATTTGAAAGGGAGCAGTAGCAACACTATACGGAATAAAAACTTTTTTATCTCCAGCGCACGAAACTGCCTATCGAAAGATCTAAATATATGCTGTTTTTAAAGATTTTGTGATTTTGCTGTTCAATCGAATTTTATATGGCGTAAGCGCCAAGAACGTGATATTTAATATATAAAGTAAACACACAAAACTTAGCATTAAACGACAAAAAACGTTTTGTCAAACAGATTGTTGCCATTCGGAAAAAAGTAAGATGTTGTAACTTGCAAATTTAATTAAACTCTGTTTTATATAAAAAAAAGTGTTGCCGAGACCGAAATAAAATACCTAATACCTTTATCTTTCCCAAATCAGTATGTTGTCGCGTAGTAAAGCCTAAGATACTTTCCAATTTAATCTAGAAGGTTATTGAGTAATATACTGAGCACTGTAAAACCAACACACACATATATACTTTCACTTTATATACTTTCTGTTGTTTATGATAACTATATATCACTATATAGGCGGCTGGTTACGCAAGTGGCTTGTTTTTAAAGAAATAATAAAGCGAATATAAAAATATGTATGGCAGCCTCTAACTGTCGAGAATTTTAAAGCTATGCTGTTTCAAAATATTTTGTGATGTTGCTGTTGAATTGAATTCTATATGGCGTAAGTACAGAGAACTGATATTTAACAAGTTAACACATAAAAAGTTAATAATAAAAAAAACTTTGATAACCTAAGAGAACTGAATACTGATATAGTGAACTCAAAAGACTTCAAAAATATAAAAATGTATATCAATTCTTAACACTTCATCGGGAATTCTAAGCATAAAAATGCATAAAAATTCTGTGCAGCTTTTAGAAATTTGTTCATTTTATTGTTGAATTGTATGTTGTAATTTCGAAGTAAACGATGAAAAATAATAAAGTTAAAAAGACAAAAAAGGGGGTTTAGCAAGAATGAGTGAAAGATCAGAGTAGTAGACTAAGAGCTCAGCGTTTAAATCCTGGGCGACCATTAAAATCTGTAATCTTTTAGACTTTTCTACCAGATTTAAAGTATTTAGATTATTTTCAATTAAAATAAATTATAAAAGGGAAACATTGGGTTCTGTAGGAATGTAAAAGCCCAGGGTATTGCTGGAAGTCTGTATTTGCCGCTGGGCTACTCAGATCTGGAAGATTCACAACAGCGTCTAAGGAAATTTTAAGTTTATATTTAATTAAAGATGTAGAAATTGATTAGTTTACTGCAAAAACAATTTAGAATAGTTATCATTGCTCTACAGTAAAATAGTATTATAAAGTTCAGCAAGAGTCACATACTATGTTAAATACTCCTTTCAAGTGTTCGTATCTGTAACATTTTGTTTTATAGGCACCGTTGAGCACTATCATACCTTACAATTTATGCATTCGAGTGAAACGCAACATCATAAACATTATCCATTACTAGGCACGTAACAAAATAAATCATCAATAATTGCTCAACACGCCCATTCATTCATTCACACGGTTTCCAAATTGAAACTATTGTTAGTGATGGATTTGCTAACCTGCCGGGTCAATGAGGAAAATAAACACGCATGAGTAACTGCAGTTACTAACTAAATGAAACCTGACAGATGGAAAAAAATTGTATTGAATGGTAAAAATACATTTTTCAAACTGCTGGGTACAGCAATGTAATATAACGAAGAACTGGGCATGATTTCCATACAGAACAGACATTATAGAACAGATATGTGTTATCATTCTAAAGTACTATATAAAAAATTATTCCTTTTAGACGAATTTTTTTACCGTCCCTCTTAATATATTTTTTAGATTTTTATTTTCAGGCTATTGTTGCATTTTTCTTTCGCATTTACATTTAATTAGCCTAAAGACATCTGGAATAATCTGTACCTTATAAGGAATTTACATTATTTGACCATTTTCTTATGATATGGATCTTTACCAGGAGCTGATAGGGATACTGAGAATTCGGGAAATTTCCCGAGAAGCACCAATGATTATAGGTCCACCATGTTTCAAAAAGATGCCGGCACCTTTATGCAATTCGGCCATTGTTCGTCAAGACAGAAGCTAAAGTTACCGGTAGTTCGACGAAAGGTGCTTTATGCTCGTTACAAATTTAACTATGTAATGGTGCCGGTACCTTTATGAGGAAATTTCTCAAGAATTTTAGTAAAGATGCTCTAATATAAAGGTTATAAGGTATTTCTCCCACTTCCCTAGCGTGCCTTCGTGGTGTAACGGTAGCACGCTGGGCCGGTATTCCAGAGGTCCGTGGTTCGATTCCTGGCAAAGGCGGTTGCATATTTTTCATCTTTTCTGCTTCCAATTAACCTAATGACTCTACAAGTGGCGCTCGAACTAAAAGGGTGTGGATGATGATTCTTCGCACACAGGATTTGGCGACTAAGTCCCCTAAAACACTCGTCGCCCTTTAAAAAGGGGAGTATATAATATTTCTCCCACTTCCCTAGCGTGCCTTCGTGATGTAACGGTAGCACGCTGGGCCGGTATTCCAGAGGTCCGTGGTTCGATTCCCGGCGAAGGCGGTTGCATATTTTTCATCTTTTCTGCGTCCAATTAACCTAATGACTCTACAACATGCATACTCTACAACATATTCGTGTATATACAGTACATGCATAAATATAATGCATATACACATTCTGTACTGTATATAAAGCAATTATAAATATTTAATAATTTTATGAAATTAGCACTCGTTAAAATCACTGAATGCTTTTTTTTTTCTTTTGCGTGTGCGTGTGATAGCTATTTTAGACGGCTAGTCTCGCGAGCAACTAGTTTTTAGCGTGATTATGGCAAAGCCTCGAGGGCTATCTGCCAAAGTGGAGGGATGCCATCGTGGAGGGATGCCTGAAAAAAGGCTCGTGTGATGTTTTCCGACGAGTCCAGGTTTAGCTTGCAGTCTGATTCTCGCCGGACTTTCATATGGAGAGCTCCAGGTACCCGTTACCACCAAGAAAACATCATTGAACGACACCGTTACGGTGGTGCAGGAGTGCTCGTTTGGGGTGGAATTATTCTGGGTTCCAGAACTGACCTGCATGTTTAAATTGGAACCATGACAAGCCAAATCTATTGGGACGTCATTCTGGAACAACATGTACGTTTGTTTCGGAGCGCCATGGGCTCACAATTTGTGTTTATGGATGACAACGCCCATCCTCACCGTGCAAACATCGTAAGCGAATGCCTTCAATCGGAGAATATCACCCGTATTGACTGGCCAGCATTCTCACCGGACTTGAATCCAAAGGAACACGTGTGGGATATGCTTGGCCGACGAGTTGCAGCCCGTCAAACTCCTCCTACATGTCTACCGGAACTTCGGAGAGCATTGCTTTTTGAGTGGTGTAATATCCCCCAAGATCAGATCGATAATTTGATACTCAGCATGCCTAGGCGTTGTACGGACTGTATTGCATCGTCTGGGAGACATACAATGTATTAACAATCATACCAACCATGTAATATTGGTTTTTTGTAAATAGGTGTTTTTTGTAATTTGCTCCAGGGAGTAAAAATGGCTAATTTTTTTAATAATATCAAACATATAGCATCTTTTTTTGCTCTTTATCTTTTGTTTAATAAATAATCTTTACAAATAAGTCAAATTTGTTTTGCTTCTAACTCTTTCTTTGCCTTATTTTGCATTATCCTTAATTTATGGACATGAGTGTATTTTATACCAATGCCGCCTGTACGACAGTTTTTCCCCTGTAACTGCCGATAGTTTATTTATAATAAGAATTTTCGAATCGCTTGGTCAATAATGTTCGATGAAAAGCCTCTGTCAATAGCAGCTGCTTTTACGTAATTTAGTTCTTGATCAGGAGCCGATATGGAGGAGCCAACTTGGAGTGCTCGGAAAACGAAGGAATAAAATGAAGCTAACTTATGTTTAATCGAGTGACATGATCTGAAATGTGGTGGTAGGCAAAGAGATGAAGATTTACAGTAAACAGTAGCATTGAAGTTGGATACGTTGAGTGTGACCACGATGTCGAGGACATAAGGGAACTGGATGTCTCAAGTTCAAAAGTAAGCACCATAGCAGAACCAATGTAATTCATCATTCAAAAAAACTTTACTTAAATTACCTTTATTATCGTCATGCAGGGTGGAGGTATCGTCAACGTAGCGCAACCGCGCAGGGAAGTATAAAATTTCAAATAATGTTGATACATAATAATGCATACAGATATCGGCAAGTATAGGACTAAGAGAGCTTTCTATGGGTAATTCCCTCTTACTAGGATGCTTTCGTAGTGTCAAGGGTAGCGGTGTCCGCCGACAACATCGCGGCAAAATCATCGCGGGCGGAAACGTCGCGGGCGGAAACGTCTCGGAGAAAACAACGCAAAGCGAAAACGTCGTGATACAAAACATCGCAGTTCTAAAACCATCGCGGTACAAAATATCGTCGTCGAAAATGAAGCGGTTCGAAAACTTCGCAGTTTAAAAACATCATCGTCGAAAAAAATCGCAGTAAAAAATAAAGTATCGACAAATTATCGCATTACGATACCATCGCAGAGCTGCTTTTTTCAGGCTTTAATAATTGTAAATGGATATTCCCATAATGATTTGTGAGCGCGACATGGAAAGAAAGATAATTTTTACTTTCATATTTTTATTAACTAATAATTTTTTGTTGAAAATGTAAGAAGGAAACAACATTTAAGAATAAACTGAAGCAGAACAAGAAATAATTTTCATTATAAGAGTATTAGATTGACAAAAGTGAAGAAAATAATCTCATAATTAGCAATTTTTTGGTCATGCAGTTACGTAGCTTCCTTTTCTAAACTTTTTTAATTATACTTTTAATGAAAAATTACCTGTAAGAACTTTATAAAAAATGATTTATTAATTACCTTTGTTAGTTAACTATGTCAGTTTAAAATTCTACTAAGTGCTATAAGTTGCCTTAATTTTCTATGCTTAAATTTCCTTCTTACTTTTTCAGCAAAAATTTATTATTAGTTAATAAAAAATATGAAAGTAAAAATTATCCTTCTTTCCATCTTGCGCTCACAAATCATTATGGAAATATCCATTTACAATTATTAAAGCCTGAAAAAAGCATGTCTGCGATGTTATCGTTATGCGATGATTTGTAGATACTTTATTTTTTATCACGATATTTTCGCTGACGATAACTGCGATAATTATTTTAAACTGCGAAATTTTTGAACCGCTTTGTTTTGGACGACGATATTTTGTACCGCGATGGTTTTAGAACTGCGACGTTTTCTCTTTGCGATGTTTTCTCCCACGATGTTTTGTATCACGACGTTTTCGCCTTGCGTTGTTTTCTCCGCGACGTTTTCGTCCGTGATGTTTTTGCCGCAATGTTTTCGTCTGTAACCAGGGTAGCACAGTCAAGACGTATTCGAGAGGTCCAGGTTCGAGTCCTGCTTCAAAATAACCTAACGACTTTACAATATTTATTTTGAAAATAAAAATTAAAAAAAAAAAAACATGTTTGCTTGAGAAAGAGTTGAATAAAGGAAATTAATATTAAGCCTCGTTTCTAGACATTTAAGTGCAGCCATAATGGAATTTCTAGGGGAAATACTTTTCATTTATTTATAAACTCTATTGAATTTTTTATTGCATAACTATTATTAACTAACAAATCCAAGAATTTAAAGAGTAAATATTTAGCTAACGGGTACTAGGCAGCGCCTTAATTTCATATAATAGGGCGGAATTAAGAAATACTATTTTTATAAATTTTGGGGAGAGCATACAAATGTGACACAGATCACAACAGATGGTGGTGTGGTGTATTAAATTATGGCAAAGCACACTAGGGCTATCTGCCTAAGGGGAGGGATGCCTTTCGTGGAGGACTTTCTAAGGGAAACTGGCTCGTATACACGTTACACATGGGGAAAACCACGAAAACGCCCATGCAGCCAGCCCGTTTGCGGGATTCGAACCTCGGACCGAACTACCAGTGTTCAGCGACTTTACCGCTCGGCCGCTGGTGGGCTTTACAACAGATGGTATAAATGACTTTTTAAAGTGGGTCGGAAGGATATGTGAGGATTTAATCGATGTTTTTATTTTTGAGAGGTCCAAAGGTGAAGCGACTTTAGGGATCAGATTATACGAGCCTTGTTTCAAGAGTTTAGGGACACCATATCTGTAAATATTTTTGTTAATGACGACCATCTGTCCATCTTTGTCAGTCTTTGAAATGATAATATTTTGGTTAGAATGATTTATGAATATAACGGTAATTCTTGTTGCTTTAACTCCATTATAGAAACTTACCTGAATATGTTTTATATTATTCTTCGTCTAAGAACTAAGTTCGAATAGAAACCCACGAATTATTTTACGAACGATTCTTTTATTTCCTTCACAAATCCTTCTTTACGTAGATGGTACAGATATAAATATTTTATCTATAATGCTCGTTTATTTGATAGAGGCCGGATTTCTGATCCCATGAAAATGCTTCTGACACCACATAAGGCGGTACTGTAAGAGCTCTAAGTTTAGACAACCAAAATAAATAATAATCGTTTAAGATGAAAGAAAATCGAAACTTTATATTACTTCTCTTGGTATAGCAGAAATAGTATAATTTGCTTATTATTGTTGCTATTATTATTATCACTACTACTACTAGACCAAAAGGGCGGAATCCCTATTAATATACCTCTGTGTTATTTTTAACCCCTTCGCGCCGACTGTCACGTATACGTGCCAGCAACGAACACACTTATCTACCGGCCGACACGCAGGCGTGCCAGAGCATTGTTGCGTTTTCCACCGACTGTCACGTATTTGTGCCAGTACCTTGGAACGTTTTTCAACTATAATTTCTGCCACAAGATGGCACTGTATGTCCATATGGTTTCAGATACATGTACATTAGACCTTCTACTCGAAATGAGAGAAGCATGACTCATATACACGTGTTTTTGATTATATAAACAAACGGGGAACTAAATGTTTCCGAATGGCGTGATTTATGACGTCTCTTTAAATCGCACTTTATTCGCACGTGGTAGTTGTTTATTGTAAGTAGAAGTTTTATATGCGCTAAAGCGTTGAGTATTTCCGTTTACAGTTCAGTTTTTAGAAAATAATTAGATCTTGTTAGACATGAATTCTTTCTGTTTTTACCGTTTCAATGTCGAAGCGTCGAAAATGTTTAACAGAGCATGAAATAGCAGAAATGATGCAAAATATTTCAGATATTGATTCTGAAATTCTGATATTGATTCTGAAAGATTAACTGAAAGACATTTTCCAAAAATTTGTTCAGAAGAGACTGATAAGAAAATGAGACGACGATGCTTCGTTTGTTCACATTCCCGGAAAAATCCTCCAAAACGGCAAATGAGTTATTACGAGTTCAAGGAATGTAACGTAGGACTGTGTGTAGATTCCTGTTTTAAAATTTTTCATACGAAAAGAGAATTTTAAGTAATATATTTAGTTTTCAGATGTATAATGTTAAAAGTCATAAAATGGTGAGTAATTAAAATAAAATGTGTAAAATATGCATTTAAACAAGAAATAAGGTAATTAAAGTATATATATAAAAATATCTATAAAGCATAATCCGTTTAAATACTCTATACAGCATTATTAAACAATGCGTTGATACTTCGGAAATTTCATTGATTTAGGCTTAGTAGCAAAAAAGCCCCCGGCCCTGGAGAGACGCTCGCGGAATAAGCGCGCGTTTTCGCTACCCGGCTCGAAAGGGTAATGAAGAATCTGTATGTAACGATTTGAAAGCGAGCAGTGGCAACACTGTATGGCAGCGGTTCTGACCTTTTGACTAGCGCATACCATCTAAACAAAAATTGAAAACCTTGAGTACCACCACTACAAAGTTCCTCTGCCACCATCACTCTTGAATAAAGCTCAGATCGCACAAATTTACGAGCGTTAGAGAAAACCTCAATCAGGTGCTTTAATTTTTTAATTTAATAGTTAAAAATACTTTGCTTCTTTGCGCACCACCTAATTTTCTCTTACGTACTACCAGTGGTACGCGTACCATCGGTTGAGAACCCCTGCTGTACGGAATTTAATAGTTTTACCTACCTCGCGCGAAAATGTCTATCGGAAATTTTAAAGATATACTGTTTTTAAGTAGTTGTGATTTTGCTGTTGAGCTGAATTTTGTTTGGCGTAAGTACAAGAAACATGATATTTAGTCAATAAATTTTATACACAAATCGTTCACAATAAAAAGACAAAACAAATTTTGCAAGCCATTTTTATAAGGAAATTTAACATTGATATGATGAATTGACAAAAGACTTAAAAAAATAGGGAAAAAAATGCATCACAACACTTAGCATTGCAAAGATAATTCTAAACATATACTGCTGTCAAAATTTTTGTAATTTTGTTGTTGAATTGTACATGGCATAAGTGCGAAGAAAAATATGCTTAATAACAAAGCTAAAAAGACGAAAAGAAATGGGTTAACAAGAGTGAGAGCAATAGCAGATTGGTAGATTGCGAGCCCAGCGAAAGCTTAAAAAAACCTTTTGGGTGACCATTAGAATCGTAACCCTTTCGGAATTTTCTTTTCTTTTATTATAATTATTATATTTATAATTTATTTTATAATTTATTATAATTTATTTTTATTATAAGTTAAATTTAAACATTTTTAATTTTTAATAGCGTTAAATTTTACAAGAATAAATAAATAAATAAGTGACTACTTTTTTGGCATTATTATTACTATTATTATTGTAAAAGTTCATTTACGAAGAACAGAATAAATGTTCCAGTTTTTTTAATAGAAAAATCTTTTTTTTTTTAATTTTCCATATTCTGTAAAAATGAAATGGCTTTACAACTAATTCGGGCAAAACAATGTTGATTATATTTTGTAGTAGAGTGAACACTATACACAATGAACAAAAAATATAGGAAAATAATTCTTATATCGTATTCTTTAATATCTGAAAATTCAGTGCGATATAAGCTTTATTTTGCAAAGCGTTTGTCATAAAATGTATTCACAATGAATGAAAAACTAAATTATTTATTTTAAAAAATTCAAACTGATGCCAAAAATTTACTCAGGCGTAAGGTGTGCAGCAAATTACATAGAAATAAATTACTGAAAAAAAAAAAAAAAAAAAAAAAAAAAAAAAAGAACGCCACTTAGAAAAAAGAACACCTTATTGCCCCATCTTAATTGTGATCTCCTTTTCTTGAAATCCTTAAACTTTTAAAGAGATATAGTATATCGTCTTTTCGAAACTATTTCAAAATGAATTTTTCTTTATTATTCTTCTTCCACTTAACTCAGAAACTGAAGCAATCTTTCAAGAGGAAGAACTCAAAGGATGCAATAAAACAGATAACCATGAATTTCGCAAATCAGAAATGTTTCTAAACTTCAACATTACTCCTTCGCCCAATGTTGCTGGACTTCCTCCCTTCCTGGAAATTCCCTCAAAAAGATTAATAGAGGCGACCTAAAAAGAAGGACATAAGTGTCTGAAATGGCAAATGAAAATAGGTGGGAAACTAATAATAAAAAAATCTGAAATGGAAAAGGATTTAACTACTGAAATGGTCCATTGATGAGTATGAGAAATTGAATATTTTATCAAAATGTTTAATCTTTGTTTGAACTAAAAGGAATTTTAAGTAATGAGAAAACAAATCAATATATACCACAAGGTTTCGCAATTTTCGTAAAGGGTCAGATAGCTTTAAAATACCAAAATATGTAAATAATATAATGCGATTTAAAGCTCAATATCTTGATAATTAAACGGTTTAATTATCGGAAAGTTTTGTATACTTATTTCGGTATTCTTGATACTGCATTATCTCTGTAACTTAATATTTCACAGTGCAAAGTATTTTAAATAAACTAAAAGCAAAATACCCTCTTTATTATCGAAGTAAAATTATAACATTAGCCTCTGGCTACATTGGACATTAACAAAACATTATTTTGTATCAATTTTTTCTCAATTCCTAAAAGTAAAATATCATTAAAGTAATCTATTTAAAAAATAATCAAATTATATTTTGCTAAAAAGTAACATTTTTCATTTTTGAAACCCAAAATTGATTATTTTTTTTAACATAAATTAAAGGAAATTTCTAAACTTTTCAAATAAGAATCATAACAGTTGGTCCTTTTATACTCACACTGTGTTTATACAAAATTTTGATCAGCAATTTCAAAGAAATGAAAATTAAGTTATACTTTTGAAACATCTTAAGTTAGAAGTAATAAAGAAAATACATTTTTATAGTTCAAAATGCCTTTCTTTTCTTCTTTCACCTTATAAATATATTTTTATATTTTTAATAAAAAAATATAAGAATAAAGTATTTATAAGGTGTGTAAGTATGCATAATTATATACTAAGCAGACCTGCATGCATGATGATCATAATTTAACTTGAAACAATATAAAAAATTAGACGTCGAAATTTTCATAGATTTTCAAATTTTAGTATAGTTCCAGAAGATCTTATACCAGAAGCTCAATCATTAGGCATTTTATGCAGATACAGTCTTTACACAATAAATCAATTTCTTGAAATTCTAACTACACAATTCAGGGAAATTGCGCACGCAAACAGGAAAATCCAGTTTTTTAAATCTTAATTGAAAATGAAATCAACTTTGAAGATTGCAAGCACATCATTTTCTTCAATAAATATATAAGCAGATACACCAATAAGTTAATTTTCTTACCATGCACTGCTATAAAATTGTATAAAGAAGCATTTTATATATAATTCAGGGTATTTAATATGAGAAATTTGTTAAAATGCAAATGTAAACAAATTATCTGGAATACGTGTTTACCTCTTTAGAGAATAATGGAATACAACTGATACAGCGAGAAGAGTATACAAATACACTCTTCTCTTCCATATACTGCCGAACAAATAGCTCATCGCTGAATATGGCCATTTTCCCATGTATTTCTATGCAAGGAGTATGTCATCTACAGAATCTTGTGTAGGTAGATGAAAAGGAAAACCAGAACGCTATATTTTTTCATGTCCATTAACAACTTCATTACATCAAAAGAACTTAACTTAGAGCGTTAGTGTTTACCTTTTCTAAAATTTGCAATAAAAGAAAACATACAAGAAACAAAATTGTAAAAATTACGTATTCCTAATTTAATAGAGACTAGACGCCAAGAACTTTGCAGTATAAATTAATTACCACGAATCAATATGAAAGTTAATTATCAAGAACATTTTTAGCTGTTAACGATTTCTTATAAATAAATTTTATAACACTGAATACGAATGTTTGTCATCTGGTTCTTGAAAGGATGTTGGTAATCTGAATATGCGATGTATGATGTCAATATACATTCTCTTATGACAAATATTTCGGGTGGCCTCTACACTTATACCTTCTTATCTAAATCTTTTGACACAGTGCTGCCAACTACCTATGAGTTTCATTACACCTTTTGTTGCTATTCAGGAAAAATCTGCACTGTAACTCTGACTTTTCAAGCAATTTTGTGTTTCGTAATATGCTTTCCAAAGTCATTTAGTAAATTTAATGAGAAGAATCGACCAAAAAACATTTAAGAAAAAATCTGAAAGGTTTCAGAATTTAAATTAACTCCAAAGGGACTTTTTTTTTAACGTTTTGTGTGTTACCTTTATTTATTAAATATCATGTTCTACGTACTCAAACCATAAAATTCAGTTCAACAGCAATATCGCAAAATAATTTTAAAATGAGCATATCATTAGAATTTCCCATACACAGTCTCGCGCGCTAGAGGAAAAAAAAAATTTTCCCCCCGTACAGTGTTGCCATTGCTCGTTTTGAAATCATTTAGTTTATTAATCAAAAATTCTTTGAAGTGTTACAAAACATGAAATCGAAAATAAAAGAAATTTCAAATTCAAATTAGGGTTTCCCTATGCCAATATTTGATGGAAGATTACGTTATTCAAATTTTGATGTCTCTAGGTACCATTATTTTATCGCAATGCGAGAAACATACATACATTCATGCAGATTCTTCGTTGTTTCATTTCTTTTAATGTAATACCAAGGTAATAATATTTGGTAGCAACAATTTGAAAAGTGATTCGCCGTTTATAGTTTTCAATGCAAAATGCTGAAATGAAATTAATAGCCCTTCAGGCAAATTGCCCCTTTGGACTAAGAAGGAAGAACGTTGTTGGGATCACCATGGAGTTCAAGTCCATGGTAAACTTCATGTTGAATTCCAAAAGAAATAGATGGCATGCGTATCTAGCCAAGTTCCAGATATAACACAGATATACGTTTGTGAAAAAAACAAAAACGCTACTGAATCGGCTAACGTTTCGAAGGAGGTGTAATCGATTACCAAAGGTCAGAGACGTTACAGCATGTTGAAAAGTTGAGTTTGAGAAAACATTTATGCAGTGCTTTTAAACTTATGCAGTGTTTCATTTGTGTACAGTGGGTATTTCAATCACTACGTTCGTATTTTAGTATTGTTGCGTTTTTCTTTTCTGACACCAGGTGCTACGTTCGTACGAGGTTCGTGTGGATTTGGAGTGAATAACGTCGACACTTTATGAAGTATCGAGACACACTTTATTAGCCAGTATTGTCAGGACAGCTCCAAAACACGTTTTACAGTCGTCGATGAACTACTATAAACACGCTGACACGATCAACGACACAGCCTTCAGGTTATCAGGCTATCACGGTGGAGACCGCTTCCTGCAAAGCACCCGACTCTGCTTTCCAGAGTACAACTCCCGACTTTGCTTGGTCGTTCTCGAACTCCACGTACTGTCGAGACTCTCCACGCTACAACTCGCGATGCACTCGACGACACACAGAGCACAGCTCCCGTCTCTTCGGTTCAGTCGTTCCCGGAGCTCAACACGCTCTCTCGACGATGCACTAACTTCGATACACTAACAGACTCCTTCGGTGCACTCGACGACCCACTCGGCAATTGCTGCCCGGCTGTCAATTCGATCGACTCGCACTTACTGACTCGCTAGATGAGACACATTCTCAATACTACTGACTGACTGCGGACCAGCAGGGTTTATATAGCTTTCGGCTTGTGTTCGAGAACATTCTGGGCTAAACCAGTAAGAATTCGTTCCAGAAGGTTCTCCATCCGTCCATGGCATATCGCCAATTTTGTCGCCAAATATGCGATTTCTAGCCAAATGTGGCAACCCTGCCTTCCCTTGCCATTTTATGGTAACCCTAAAACTGCTTTGCGGGAAAACCATCTTACCGCTCTTTTACATTTCGTAATAGTATTAAGTTGTATTATAATAACAGAAATTTGATTATTTTGTAAGAACAGATTAATTCTTTTCCCTTTTTTTGTTAATGGAAAAGTTCATTTGGTATAAGCCCAAGGATCTTGATCGGATTAAGGATATATTGCCGAGATACCACTGGTATTTTTTTTTTCTATAACTTTGAATATGAAACTTTTACATAAAATTTGCTTTAAAGTGTTTATACGAAATCCAATTACGATATAAAATTATAAAAAAGCTGATTTTTTTTAATATTTAATGTCATCTGACTCCATAAAAACCTGAAATCTGTAAATGCTTTTCCAATAAATAAAATGTTACTTAAATTATCAGGTTCAATGTTTCTTCTAACCTTCTTCGGAAACATACAATGACCTGACTAGAACAGAGAGCTTACTAAAGCTATGTTCACTAATTGTAGTAAGTAGACAGGATACAGACGAAGGGTATACAAAACCCTTTATTTTTCTTTATATACAATGACTTCCGTACTTCGGAATACAATGACCCTCCACTCGGGGTCTAACTTAAAAGATATCAAAATAAAACTAAACTCTAATTTAACTTTAGAATAAGATTGGCCTTATAATAACAGGAAGCGTATGTAGCACAGAGACTGTGAACACTACAATACGTTTAATTTATCAAGAGGATTAAAACCTCTGGCCTGGAAGGCAAAGTAGCAACTGCGTAACTTCTAAGGTAAGCGGCCTGCTTCTAACTCACGGCTTCCTCTCTTCTGCTTGGCAAAAAGGCCACACTTAAATACTTGGCGTTCGCCAGACAACTTTGCATAAAATCCTTCACGCTTATAATTCTGGCCGGAAGTAGAAAATAAGAAGTGATAGTAAAGATTTAAAATAAAATAAACGTTAGTAAAACTTAAGATCCTTACATACTTCCCGCCAGAGTTAATTAGTTTGAAACTGAGGTCTAAAACGACCTTGTTGAAAACTTTTAGCTCTAGAAACTAACGCGAGGCCAACCTTTTACAATCATAACTTAGCTAGAAACTAGAAAATTTAAAAGAAAGAAATTTGTTACAATAGCAGCTCCCGGAATATACAACAATCTTTTTTCTTTTTCATCTGTACTGCATCTAAACAGGAGCTTTATTCAATTCTGGTTCCTTCCAGAGATCTGGAAGGAAAACTAGTTTAATGAAATGTTACAGAATGACATTGCAATTAACATATAGAATATACTTCTCTTAACATTCTTATTTCATTCATGACTATTTTAATTATCTCTCCCCGTGCTCTCTGACATGTGTTGTAAAAGAACACCAAACACGAATGTGTTTCTGTCTACGTGTGCCACACTTCCTCCTACAATCAAAACACTAACGTGTTAAAATTCAACATACGAGACCTCTTAACACACCCTACTTTCAACTCTAAACCCTGAGGTACTATTCTAAAAGTGGCTAACTCTAAAGTGTAGCGTCAGAGAGCCTAACTACATCATTCAACCTTTACCACATATTTGCCATGATTTAATCTTTACAGTCACACGAATAACAAATTTTTAACATTACTTTCACTTTTACCATATCACGGTATTTCTTAACATTCAAAATAACAGTTCACATGTATACAAGAACATATCAACATGCCGTTAATTTTACACATTTGAAAACATACATTAGTAGTACATTGTTAACTTCTATTCTTTTCAAAGCAAGTGCCAATTCTTTCTACATTGAAATAATACTACATTTCAAAAAGTCTTCCAGACTAAAACTTCTTTCTTGCTAGAATATTTTAAATAAAATTTATACAATAACTTTTTACAATATTTAAGTCTTTACACAACGCTATTATACATCAACTTTAGTTTTACGCGCGAGTAATTGAAAAACATAATAAGAAAATCGGTCACAACTCATTTCTCGCCCTTTTGGCGATAAAGGTAGACCTCGCATGAGGTAAAACTTCTTGAAATCTGCCACTTGCAGTAAGAATGAAAGATTAACTTAAGTTTGTAAAGTAACATTAAATTTTACTTATCTTTGTAATATTCAGACATCCTTTTCTGGGCCCAGTCTTTAAAGGTATAGGAGATAGTAGCTTGGTTGATCCTCCTTCTTGTACGGGCTCGCCCTTCAGTGCTTTCCTCTGGAAGCTTCCGTTTTTCACCACTACGGCGACCCTTGAACATCTTCCTTTTGTGCTCTGCTTGTGGTCTTGGCCGTTTGGAGGCAGCTGGTCTTGGTGGAACCGGGAAACTTCTGTCGTGATCCTGCTTGGACCTCGTTGTTGGCCGTTCAAATTTTTCTTGTACTTTTACCTCCGCCGCTGATGGCCCTTCCGCAGTTCGGCGACTTTTGCTGCGGAGAGTTCTGTCGGATGAGTCAATCTTCCGTTTCACAGCCGGGTTATAGTTGCCGTCCTTTCTCCCGGTCTTTTCCACATACGTCGTCCTTCTCCCTTCTTCATTCTGGGGGTGTTCGTGAACTCTGTTTTTTGGACGGTGGAACGGCTTCTTTTTCTTTTTACCTTCAGTTTTTCCGCGGGGCAATTTTCTTTTCACTTGCTTCTGTCTCTCATTGGCTTGCCCTTGTACTTGTCGTTTTCCCACCTCTGGAACTTGTACCTGCGGTGTCTGCCGTACCGGATCCTGCAAAAGATCTGAAAAGATTTTCATTTTATTACGATCGAAGTAGGGTTTAATTTGATCCATATTTGCGGAACAGGTTTCACCATTTCTTGCCTTTAACACTACAACAGCGTGAGTTATTTTTTCTATAACATATGGTCCTTCAAAGCGTGGAAAAAATTTGGCAGTTTTATCTTCTGGTGCTGAAGAAAGTGAATGCTTAATTTTTAAAACTTCATCCCCTACTTTATAAGTTACTCCCCGTCGTTTCAGATCATAGTATAACTTCTGTTTTCTTTGTGCTACTTCCGTATTCTTTTTTGCTTCTTTTATTAGTTTTTCTATATCACCCATTTTAAATTGTGGGGCTCTTTGTTGCACATAAAATAGTTTATCTAACGGTGTTATAACCTTTCTGCCTAGAAATAACTCAGCAGGAGTTTTGCCCGTTGTATCATGTTTTGCGGTCCTAAGGGCGAAAGCAAATTCATTGACATAGTTATCCCAGCTTTTATGAAAATTTTTAACATAACTACGGATAATTTTCACTATATTTCTGTTGACCCGTTCCGCTATATTTGATTGCGGCCGATACGGGACCATTTTTAAATGACGTATGCCCAGTTTTTGGCACATGTCTTCAAATATATTACTTACAAATTGAGAACCATTATCCGATATAACTTTTAGGGGCGCCCCGTATTTTAAAATATATTTATTTAAAATAGAATCGGTAACTAATTTCGCGGAGGCTCGTTTTAAGGGAACAATTTCGGTCCATTTACTAAAATGATCAACCATAACAAGGAGATAGCGACTTTTGTTTAACTGACTTTTTGGGAAAGGGCCCAATAAATCGATGCCAATTATTTCATTGGGAAATTCGGATTGAATACTATTTAGAAACCCGGCCGGGCGGAAATTAATATAATTAACGGCTTGACATGTTGGGCAGGACTGGACATACGCCCTTGTTAACTTTTGCAGTTCAGGAAAGTAGACTGCCTCGCGTACGCGTTGAGTAGTTTTTCGAATACCAGCATGAGAAGCTAAAGGGCTGTCATGGAGCTCTTGCAGGATATTTAATCTAAGACTAGCTGGGATAACAGGTCGAAATTCGTTGTTGGAATTCGTAGTTTTTGTATAAAATAATAGACCATCTATTAGTTCGTAATGGGCCGCCCTATTTCTTATCGCCACAATATCTTGGTGGCTAAAATTTTCAGGATCCTTCAAATACTCATAAATACTTCCAAACTCAGGATCCTTACCCAGTTCGGTTATTACAGTTTCTCGGGAATTTATTGTACACGCTGTCAGCATTGCAACTTTTACGGTATTACCCTGTTCGTCTAATTTAATTCGTGACAGGGCATCTGCTACGATATTTTCCTTTCCGGGGGTATGCTTGATTACCAGATTATATTCTTGCAGCTTGAGTGCCCATCTTATTAACCTTGGGGATAAATTTTTCCCAGAGTACAATCTAGTTACCGCCGCATGATCAGAGTATACTGTTATCGGCGCCTTTCCAAAATAGACTCGGAACTTTTGCACTGCTAACAGAACTGCAAGTGCCTCTCTCTCGGTCGCGGAATAGTTTCTTTGTGTTTGATTTAAAGTTCGGCTAAAAAATGCCACGGGCTGCTGATTTTGCGAAAGTACCGCTCCTACCGCATAATCCGAAGCATCCGCTGAAATTTATAAATTCTCATCCTTTTCAGGAAATTTCAACACAGGGGCTTGCGTTAATGCTTGTTTTAATTTTTCGAAAGCACTATTGGCTTCGGCCGTCCACGAGAATCTTGCCTTTTTCCTTTTTAATTTTAACAATTTTTCAGCAATAGCTGCAAAATTTTTTATAAAGGACCTATAATATGAACAAAGTCCTAGAAAAGAAGAGAGCTTCTTCGCCGTGGATGGAGTCGGATACTTTTGTACAGCAATTATTTTTGATTCGTCTGTCTCGATTCCTTTTTGAGATATTTTGTAACCTAAATATTTTAATTCAGGGGCTGCAAATTTGCACTTTTCGACATTAACTTTTAGACCGGCCTCATTTAATAAAGAAAACACCTGTCTTAAATCCTGTACATGTTGGTCGAGATTATCACTAGTAATAATGATATCGTCTAAATAGATAAATGTGGACTTTCCAAGAACAGGTCTTAACACAATGTCCATGCATCGCTGAAATGTTGCCGGGGCCCCTGAAAGGCCAAACGGCATACGCAAAAATGCATAAGTGCCAGACTTGGTTATAAAAGCAGTCTTAGGCACGTCCTCAGGCCTGATCCCTATTTGAAAATAACCATTCGTTAAGTCTAAAGTCGTCATAAATTTGGTTAATTTTATGTTCTTTAAAATTTCTTCTATAATCGGTAACGGATATACCGGATATTTCGTTATGGAATTTAATTTACGGTAATCAATAGCGAATCTCCACCTTTTTGGATGCTCCAAAGGATAATCATTATTTTTCTTACATAAAACCACCGGACTAGCATAACTACTTGAGATAGGCGTTATGATCTTTTTACGTAGCATATCGGTAATATGCCATTCTATAATTTTTTCCTTATTCTTATCATACCGGTATGGTTTTTGACGAACCGGCAATGCATCTCCGGTGTCAATACTATGGTTAGTAACTTGAGTAAATCCTGGAATATCACTAAATAAGGAAGCAAATTCACTTACCACTTGTCGGATGCTATCTTGCTCGTCATTAGGCAGGTGGTCAAGATTTAACCTTGGCGGTTCAAACTTTTCTACACGCACTGGTTTCATCGTCAGCTTAAGGGACGCTTCATTAAAATCCAGTGTAGCTTGTGCGTCTGAAAGAAAGTCTATTCCTAGGATTAAATTTGCTTGCAAATTCTTTACTATAAAAAACATCACCTTTACTTGTTCGTCCTTGATACGGATGTACAAAGGTACTTTACCTACGCACTTACATTTTTCTCCTTGCGCCGCTAATACTGTTGTATTATCCGCATTATATATGCGGTATTTGCGAAAATACTTTCTAAAAAAGACTTCTGCCACACAGGAACACTGCGCGCTGGTATCCAGGAGTGCGGTGGCCGGGATATTATTTACCAAGACTTCAATCTTCGGAAGAGTTAAATTTTTCACCATTACTGTATTTATCTTGTAGGAAGAGGGGTTTTCGTGGCCTTCGGATTTCCGCACCCTCTCGTCAGCAGAAATCCGTTTTAGTTTAAATTATTTTTCCTTTCGGTGCTTTCCTTCTTTCTCCACTGGCCTTGAGACTTTTTTCCTGGGTTGCTATTGAACTGTCGACGTTCGCCGGCTGTTTTTGAATGCTCGGGTTTCCTTGCCCACTGATTCGCTTTTTCTCCGTAGCCATGTGCTTGAGTTTGCTGTAGTCTTGGCGTACCAAATTGGTTTCGCTGTTGATATTGGCGTCTTCTTTCGACGTCCGCCGTTCTTCTACTTTCAAACTGGATTGCTAGCTCAAATAACTTTTCCAGTGTAGTCGGATTTCGTAATTCAATAAAGTCTTGCACTTGGGGTAGTAACCTCGGCAAAATCACTTGAATTATTTCAGGATCCGGACGGTTTCCATACAAGAGCTTGAAAACGTGAATTTTTCTTAAAATAAAGCTCGAGAGGTTTTCCATTCTTTGTTGATATATACTGAAAAGTTCTGTTTCTAATTTCGCACGATCCCTTACAACAGGGAAGGCTTTTAGTAGGGCAGTCTTGAAATTTTCGTAAGTATAGGTGGGACTGCCTGCTTGACCCAAGAGACTTCTGCCGATACATTTGAACCAGTTAAGCGCTTGGCCCCTCAAAGCGCTGGTAGCTAAGGTAACTTTTTGAAACTCGTGCACGGGGTAGAGCATGAAGTGGTCATCCAATTTTTCCAAAAAACTGATTACCTGTGAGTTTCCATTAAACGTTGCTTCTGGTTTCATCGAAGCGCGCATGGTCTGGACGATGTACCCAAATCCTTCCAGGGCGGCAGCTGGCATTTCTGGATTCTGAGCCGTTTCTGCAGGCAGCACAGGTTCTTCTTGAAACTCGGCCATGGTTATTCTTCGTTGGGCGCCACTATCAGGTTCAATGTTTCTTCTAACCTTCTTCGGAAACATACAATGACCTGACTAGAACAGAGAGCTTACTAAAGCTATGTTCACTAATTGTAGTAAGTAGACAGGATACAGACGAAGGGTATACAAAACCCTTTATTTTTCTTTATATACAATGACTTCCGTACTTCGGAATACAATGACCCTCCACTCGGGGTCTAACTTAAAAGGTATCAAAATAAAACTAAACTCTAATTTAACTTTAGAATAAGATTGGCCTTATAATAACAGGAAGCGTATGTAGCACAGAGACTGTGAACACTACAATACGTTTAATTTATCAAGAGGATTAAAACCTCTGGCCTGGAAGGCAAAGTAGCAACTGCGTAACTTCTAAGGTAAGCGGCCTGCTTCGAACTCACGGCTTCCTCTCTTCTGCTTGGCAAAAAGGCCACACTTAAATACTTGGCGTTCGCCAGACAACTTTGCATAAAATCCTTCACGCTTATAATTCTGGCCGGAAGTAGAAAATAAGAAGTGATAGTAAAGATTTAAAATAAAATAAACGTTAGTAAAACTTAAGATCCTTACAAAATAAATATTAATATTTATAATTATCAGTAACTTTTATCTACTGATGACTTGAAATAGACTTTGATGACTCAAAATTTTATACAGGGTGTCTTGAAAGATCGTTGTCAAACTTAACATGCTGATCTGTCATACCATGACAAAGAAGATTTATTAAATATCATGTTTGGAACATTGTGTGTTGGAACTTTGTCCAAAAATGCGAACGGCGACCGCTAGAGGGCAATGTTCACAAGAAAGAAAGGATGTCAAAAGAGGTGTTCATATGATTTTTATTAAATAAAATAGCTAAATCATAGAAGATATTCAAAATTTCTTCCATTCACCACAATGCATGCTTCACAACGTCGACGTATGGATTCACGGACCCGTTCAAAATGGGCAAGTGTGTCACCGACACGTGTCGAAGATCCTGCCGACGAGATCCATCATGGACGTCATGTATCCCCACAGGTAAAAATCTAGGAAAGTCAGGTCGGGAGATCGTTGTGGCCATGACAGTCTGACAATCCAGTGATCAAAGCATGTCCTATCGAGGTATTTCCGCACAGTGCTACTAAAATGTGCAGGTCTCCACCATGCTGAAACCAGATGTTTCGGCGTGTAGCTCCTGGAACGTCAATCACGATATCCGACAACAGTCTGTCGACAAAATGTCTGCAACGTGCTCTCCTGAAATGATCACATTTCCCACCCTCCTATAAGCCTGCGAACATTGCCCTCTACTGGTCTCCGTTCCCATATTCGGGCACAGGTTCGTATGTAAATATTGTTTGTCATGGTATAATAACATATAAACTTAACATGGTTTGCATGTTAAGTTTGGCAACGACCTTTTGAGACACCCTTTATATGATAATCAAACTTTTCAGTGTTCTTTTGAATCTTCGTATCCTTACAAGACTGTTGCCTCCTGACCATAATATACTTATGACCATAATCATGATAATTCTGATGACCATGCTTATGATAACGCCTCTTGACCATGATAATTATCTTAAGTTATCCCTAATAATTGTAATACATTACATGCAAATTAAGACATTCAGATATCTCTGAGTTATTTTGAAGGATAAACCTTTTAAATTAATGATGGACATTGTGATTATATTTTCGAAATCCAAATACTCTTACTTAATGAAAGAAATTATCTTGTTATTGTTAAAAGAATTTAGTAATATATTATTATATATACCTTTTCTTTAATGGTTCCATTATTACTAACAACACGGATAAAACTTACATTTTGTAGCACAAAAATTTTAATTGGTCCAGAATCATGATTTTTAGCGAATGTTATTAAATCTTTCTGATTCTTATTATTACAAATGTTTTCAGGCGAATTTTCATTTTATGTTATTTATTATAAAATAATATATAAAAATATTATAACGCTATAATAATTTAAATTTGGTAAAATGTTAATTATCTAATATCAATTAATATAAATTCCCTTGCATTAACGAAATGGAAAAATTGAAAATACGAAAGTTAGTCTTTTAACGAACAATTTCAAACATAAAAATAAAAAAAAATGTTTGTCTTCAAAGGAATTAACAGACTGGGATTTGATAATAAAATTTTAGCAAGACTTTATAACTCTTCTTGGAAATCGCTAAATCAGCAACTTATGAGATTAATTGCAAGTAGAAGAACAATGAAGTTTTTATTAGCGAACAAACTATCAATAAAATCTTAAACGTTATCAGAAGGAGACTAAAACGCTTTAGCTCAAAATTGCCAGAAAACCATAATTTATCTCTCTCTCTTAGCTACACAAGTCTTAATTTAGTTTGGTTTATTTTAATTATGGCAAAGCACGCGAGAGCTATCTGCATAAGAGGACTGATGCTTTTGTGAAGGGCTTTCTAGGAGAAACTTCCTCACACAGACGTCACTTCTTATTACAACTTCTCATGCCGTTTCGATTTTGATAATGTTTGTAATCTTGGAGAAAAATTAATGAAAAATTATCATTACTATGTACGGTAAATGCTTACTGATCAGTCTAGTTCTTTTTTCTTTTTAGACTAATTATTTTTCAACTGCAAAAAAATACTAATGTATGTAATGTATGTAAATGTATTCTCAAATAAAGCACACATAAAAATGTATTTCCATAATAAATGCATTCTTTATTCGTTTTTTGAATAAGCATGTAAATTATGCTTATTCAATAACGAATAAAGATAAAAATCCTGGCCCATTCGTCAGAATTCAAACCCCGAACCAAACTACCAGAGTTCAGCGACTTTACCGCTCGGCTGCCGAAGATCTCCCAGAAACCTTAGAATGAAAGTGTTGGGAATACTGCTTTGAACTATTAAAGTTTCTTCGACGTATGGATTCACGGACCCGTTCAAAATAGGCAAGTGTGTCACCGACACGTCTTTAAACTTTCAAACTATTTCGAACTGCGTTTGGTTGGAAACTTTCCATGAAATTAAGTACGAAAATATTATGGCATATATATATATATAAATCTGGCATTTATCTTGATGAATGTAGCGCTCTGTAGCAAGAAGCATCTATCAGTCTTTCGCCCAGACGGTATTAGTTGTTAGGGGAGCCTGCAGTACCGAAGGGCCCCAGATTCGAATCCCGGAGAGGGCATGGATGTTTGCAAATGTATAGTATCTTTGCTGCATGGGGGCTTCCTAAATATATGGCAAACCGAAAGACCTCTCGTGGGATTTGGTGGCAGGGGGAAAGAGGGCCCTCCCGGGAGGCTCTCCGTCAAAATTGGGGTGGAAAGTAGAAGTCCAACCCCCTTGTGGCTCTGGCAGCCATTCTTCCGTGAAATTGCTTGGACAAGACAACAGCAACAATCTACCAGCCGCTTGCCTAGCGGTAAAGTAGTTCAACACTGGTAGTTTGACTTGCGTTCGATTCTAGGTAAATGTGTTGGGTGCATGAGCGTTTTCGCTATTTTCCCATGTGTAACGTGGGTAAGAAACAGTTTCTCTCAGCAAGTCCTTCGCGAAAGTATCCCTCCTCTTAGGCAGATATCTGTAGTGTACTTTGCCATAATCAAATAAATCAAACCAAACCCCAAACCTGTAGCTAGTGGCACCGCGAAGCTTGGCAGGATCATGTGTTGCCCCACTTTGAAATTTTAAAACGATTCGTGCTCACTGCTTGTTCTTCGCTTTATTGGAATTGAATTCTAGCTTAGCAAATGATTCCAAACTTCCACGTTATAGGACTGTTATAAACTGTTATGTCTTTCTTCACATATGCTATACCTGTCTTAAATAAAGATTTTTGTTTTCAGAGAAATTCAAAACATTCTTAATTATGTTGAATTTGCAAATCAACTATCAGAATAATAAAGACCATCTTCAAAATCTTCAATACTAGCTATCAAATCGTAACTTCTTCATAGCATTCGTTAATATACATTATTAGTATTATATACGTTGCCTTCGTTTGTAGCACTCGGTAATCAACGTAGAGGATTAAACGCAGTTTGAATTTCAACGTAAAATCTCTTCCTCCTACTTTCCTTCCTTAATGGGGGCCAGCAGCCAAGCGTTAAAATCGCTGAACACTGGTAGTTCGGCCCGAGGTTCGAATCCCGCGAACGGGCTGGCTGCATGGGTGTTTTCATAGTTTTCACCATGTGTAACGTGTATATGAGCCACTTTCAGTTTCCCTTAGAAAATCCTCCACGAAGGCATCCCTCCCCTTAGGCAGATACCCTAGTGTGCTTTGCCATAATTAAATACACCACACCTTCCTTAATGGGTCTCATCACCACTGATCGGGGATTGCTAATTAGTACTATTCATCTTCATTTATATTATCAAGTGAAGGGTAAAAAATATTTTGAATGAAATTTTCATTCCCTAGAAATGTACGTTATATTCAGCATATATGCAAAGTTTTATAAACTCGCTCAAATCTAAATACAGTTAATGAAATATTTTAAGAATTCATTCAATATCATGATAAAATGAGAACAAGAATAATAATCAAATTTTCTTATTAAAATAATATCAAAGTTCAGAATGAGTATTCTTGTGCTTCTTCGAGGGATAACAAAATCAAAAAACACCGTTATAAAATTTTAGAAAATTACATTTCATTAGAATTTTTGTAAAATTGCTGTTAAAGTTTTACAAAATATGAAACTTAAAATTTGGGTTTCCAGGTGCCCATATGCGGGTAGAGGACTACGTTATTCAAAATTTGATGGCTCTATGTACCTTTTTTTCACAATACAAAAAGCATACATACATTCATGTAGATTCTTCGTTTTTAATTTTTTTATAATACAGAGTTATAGTATTTGGTGAGAACAGTCTAAAAAGTGATATAACGTATTTAAGTGTTTCAATGCAAGATGTCATTTTGGGACTAAAATTAGTTTGTATATTAACGTTTTTGTTGTGGAAATTACAGTAGCTGCTGATTCGACGGATATCAGGAAACAACCACCTTTATACAAGAACTTAGGCATAAATTTATTGACTACATAAATGCTATCATTAACTATGTTACCCATTTTATTACATAAAAATATTTTATTTTAAACTTCATTATAAATTATTCACTTTAAAACGTTTTATTCCATATATCAGTTTTATTTATCAACACTCAGCTTTGTAACATGCTGTTAATTATACACATAAGGATAATGTATTAACGATAAAAATAGGTTTTGCTTAAAATCGTACCTTTAAAAAAAGAAGGTTATTCATTACAGGGTATTTCAAAGTTGTATTCATAGAAGGAACTCTGGGGTAATGAAAGAAATGCTTATATACAAGAAATATGCTTCCGGCAAAATTTGCATTTCACCATTGAATTAAACATGCTTCTCTTCACTAGGTCAGAAACGGCTAAATTACTTACTCTTTTGCTTGTGTATTTTTACTCAAACGTATTCACTATTTTTCCCTGAATATTCATTAACAAGTTAACGACTGTAATTTAAAAGCATGCTTTTCAATAAAATGCTTTAAAAAGATGCTAGAGTAAATGATGTAAAGGATAATGGCAGATACCTGAAGAGTTTAAGGAAAGCATTGAGCTTTAACAGTGAAGGAAATTTATTAAACAGCAGACTTATTTTTGTAGTTATTATTTCTTTGGGTTATTAAAAATATTCTTGAAATTTTTGTAATACTTTATAGCAAGATTCTGTTGGATGTACATTTTTTTACTATCTTTAATCATTATTAAAAATTTTTACTATTTTCTATTCAATACACACCACTTTATTCAAGTTGGTTTAAGGAGCAGCCATTTTAGAAGTCTGCTAAAAACAACGCAGCAAAAACATCGCGGATGAAAACGGTACACAGAAAACAACGCAAGGCAAAAATGCCGTCGAGCAAAATATCGTGGTAGAAAAGAAAGCAAGGAGAAAACATCGTTGTACAAAATATCGTCGTCGAATATAAAGTGGTACAAAAATTTCGCAGTTTACAAACATTGACGTCGAAAACATTGTGGTAAAAAATTAAGCACCGATAACATCACAGATATGCGTTTTTAAAAGTGTATAAAAACAAAAAAATAGAAAAAGTTATGAATATCGCATAAGCAAAAGTAAGTTTCCTATTCAAGTATTGCTGGAGTATTGTCAATATCAGTAGTAGTCTACTAACGAATTTCCTAGTAGAAATGAAAGAATTCTCTTTGGAACAAATAAAGATTTCATAATCCACAAGTTTTGTATACAATGGCTATTATAATTACTTGTTAATATTACAAAATACGTATTTACTTTTGAATTAGGATAAAATGAGAAACTCTGATTAAAAAAGTTAAAAATGATTTATATTTGAATTTACAGATTCAAAACTTATTTTCTTCATTTTGTTAGATTTCGGTAAAGCGAAAGATTATATTATCATTTAATTATTATTATCAATTTATAAGGAATTATTGAATTTCACTGAGACCTCTACACAGTCGCCTTTTATGTGGAGGGAGAATGTAAAGAATTATTGCATCGTGGTCAAGTTATGGTAACCTTTTTTTTAAAATGCACTTTGATTTCATAGATTACCTCTTATTTTATTTATGCAGAATAATGAAAAAACGTTACAGTTTCCAGTCACAATTTTTTGCATACATATTCTGACATTATTTGTTGACTTTATCAACTAAGTATTTACATCTAAAAAGGCGGTGAAATAAGTTGATCAAATTTGGGAAATTGAAAATTTTCGGCTTCCTTATTCAGTGTTATTTTTTCGGCAATACAATTGAGTCGCTCAAAAGCCAATCGGGTTAAGTCCAATTTTTGATATTTTCTGATTTTTGTAAATTTTTATGAAATAAATAATATTCTTCATAGTTATTAAAGGATTTACTCGTTCTTCCTTTTTTCTATGTAAGACAGCCCCATTTTTATAGCTTCTGAATAGATTGTATAATAATTTCAGAAGCCATTGTGAGTAAATCCACCTTTTATCAATATTTTTTATATAAACTTTGAAATAAAAATTAAATTATTATTCTTCTTTCGATATTTGTTGGCAACACTGAAAAACAATAAATTCATAGTAACAGATACTGTCACTTCTACTGTTTAGAATTTGTTTGCGTTTTATGTATGTTTTTTTTTTTTTTTTTTTTTTTTTTTAATTTGAGATATCTAAACTTTGGTAAAATAAAAATATTACATTGAAGTGTTTGTGAAAATTATTGTGTTATCAAAAACATTAAGTAAATTTTCTTTAATAAATGTAAAACCTCTGACTGATAAAATTGTTAAGGGAAATAGGAAATTTCAAAGAAAATTTTTTATCTTTTTCAGCTGCCAAAGATATATGTCTTAAAATTTTTAAGACGCTGTCATTGTTCCAATAAATACTTACGTTTTTATTTACACATCGTGTACATATCTTGTTTTTTTGCAGAGTTTACACTTAGAAAAGAGACTTTATATACTTTTCTGATCCAATTAATAAACCAAGAATTTTAAAAATTAATGTATCAAAAAACATAAATTTTTCTCAATTTTTGTTTTCTGGACTTAACCGCATTGTGCGACTCGATTAAGCCAAAGTAAGCAGTCTGGTTAAGCTTGATTTTATTGAACGTGCTTGATATTTAAATAAACTCAGTTGTCCAAAATCTATCTCCCATTTCTCGTGTCTTTCTTTCGTATGTAAACACTCACCAACACGTTTATCAAAATAGTTCATCCAGACCTATTTTGAATTTGTTTTCTTCTTCTCCTAAAAAGTGGTAATTCCCCAAACAATAAAAAAAAATTAAAGTGTTTAAAATATTCAAGCTTCTGGAAAATCTTGAATGTTCACGCATATCACATGACCGAGAAACGAAACCGGAATCATCTACTTCTGCTTAAGATTTTCCGAGACATTTCCGGTCACGTTTTACTGTTACAGATGTTCTCACTAATATGCAATCGTAGTTTAACCCCAAAAATTAATGATCGAATTTCATTGTAGGTTTCGATTTACTTTTTGCTATGCACAATCCCAATGAAGTTTTGTAAAAACACTGCATTTTGTTCTGCTCGAAAATTAGCTTGAATTACGTAAACTTTTAAGAAATGATTTAAATGAGCTTATATTAAATGTCATTTTTCAATTCTTAAAAAAAACTACAAGAATCGGAAACTTTTTACTAGTTCAGAGTTTGAAATTTTGTCCTATAACATTTGATGGATATTTCTGTTTTAACTAAGGCCTAAATCAAACTCTTACACCTCAATGTTACCTTAAAAGTGTGAGTGTTCGATTTGATTTAATGCCAGAATAAATTAAGGCAACATGGCGCGAATAATAAAAAGAATAAATTATATAAATAATTAATAATAAAAAGCGAATAATAAAAAGAATAAATTATATAATTATATAGAATAAAAGAATAAATTAATTTCTTTAATATTAAAATTAAAAGAGACTTATTTATTCAATTGAAATTAGTCCCCCATTTACAAAAGGATCCAAGAAAAAATAAATATGTGTAACAGAGGTTTATAAATACATAAATAAAAAATGCGTATTTGATGGAGATGTTAACGGGGCGCGAAAAAAAGGGAAATACCTAATTATAAATTCGTAACATTAAAATTAAAGACTCACTTATTCAAATGAAATTCGTTCAATTTTCAACAGCATAAAATTAAAAAAAAAAAAAAAAAAAAAAAAGAAAGAAAGAAAAAGAAAAATTGAAACAGTTAGCCAAAAAAAAATAAATAAATAAATAAAGTAAAAAATTATTTCGTATGTAAAGCACGCATTTCTCGAAATTGGAATGAATATCTCTTCTGAAAAGGGCCCACCAGCGGCCGAGCGGTAAAGACGCTGAACACTGGTAGTTCGGTCTGAGGTTCGAATCCCGCGAACGGGCTGGCTGCATGGGCGTTTTCGTGGTTTTCCCCATGTGTAACGTGCATACGAGCCAGTTTCCCTTAGAAAGTCCTCCACGAAAGGCATACCTCCCTTTAGGCAGATAGCCCTCGTGTACTTTGCCATAATTAAATACACCACACCACACCACACCTCTTCTGAAAAGAGACGTTTCCAAATGGACAAACACACTTTTCGAAATGCGTTACGACTTTCCCGTGACTTCAAAGCAATGCCAAGCAAAGATTTAAGTCTATTGATTTATTAATGCCTCTCTCCTTTTTAAATCACAAAAATACAGACTTTTAATGTATACTTTGCATTCTGTTCTATTATTGTTTTATTTTTATGTATAATCTGAATTTGGGAAACGAAGTTTCAAATCTAAATAAGAAGAAGTAATTATGTTAATGGCTTAAACTTTACATAATAAGAACAATTATACTACTGATATAGTTACAAACTCGTAAAACAAAGCATTATTCCCTCTGTATAAGAAAACTAAAGATATTTTCACATTTCTAAGTACTTTTAGAAAGTCCTTAGAACTCTTTTCCATCTTAGGTGGTTAAGTGGTGGGCTTAATACCCGGTTTCATTCTGTACGGATTTCTTTGCTCTCTTAAGAATAATTTATTAACAAGTGAATTATACAAACCACTTCTAACTGTATTAAACTACTTCTTTTACTTAGATTAGACATTGAGAAGTAGTTAACTATAATTTTTACTTCATTGTACGAAGAGAAAGGAAGTATTGTAATCGCAAAAAATTTCGGGTACCATATTTCAACGAAAATATTCATGAGGTCATAGAAGGGTCATAGAGTTTCATGAGGTCAATTGCATAGAGACATTTTGGAATGAATAAATGTAAAAAATAAAATAAAATATATGTGTATGTAAAATCTTTTTTTAAAATTTGTTCTATAACATCCTCATACTTCCGTTAGTGATCCTATGCATTTAACAGCAGAGGCTCTTTACTAAAAGATAGATACTACAGTCACGTTTTCTGCAACTTATATGATTAGTTTCCTCCAGCAAGTCCTGAGAGAAATGAAGTTAAGTAAGGAACGAAATATTAAGGAGAATAAGAAACAGAGAAAATTATTTCTGAAAACAACTTCTTGTTACTATCTGCAATAAAAAAATAAACAATTAATTGAAGAAATAAAACCAGAAACGAATCATAGAATGGCTTTCTGAAAATCTGTTCTAGAAAGAATTGAAATTAAACTTAATAACCAAATTTCAAAGACATTTATGAACATGAGAAGCTTCAGAAAAAGTCTACTTCACTTATTGAATATATTTTTAATACTATTAACAAGAAAACCTGAAATTCTAAAAAGAAAAATTTTTGAAAGTCGAACAATGCTGAAAAACAATAGATTTAAATATAAATTTTTCAACACAGTTTCACTCCTTAAAGCAAAATTTTAAAACTTGTTTGATTTCGTATGTATCTCATCGGTGATAAACACAATAAATTTCCCAGAAATTTTATGCTGAATTTAGAAGCAATAGAGATTACATCATTAATTAAGGAAAAATCATAAAAATGACAATTACTCATAAAGGTACATGTAGAATTTTTATGAAAATGACTCAGGGTATACAACACATAATAAGGTATAAAATAACATGAAAAGAAATTAAGACAATTACGGCATTATAGAAATTAGTATATGTATAAAATGAACAAATCGGATATGTCAGTTTGGTGCAGGAAAGTTACCTTCAATATAGAGTATGATCTCACCTAGAAGCAATATAACACATGCAGTGATGTAAGATGCTGCCAATTATGCATTCTCAGTTCCGTAGGAAGTGAGAGCTATTACTGTTCATCACGCTTGCGATTGCAAAGCAATTGCAAGCCTGATAAAGGTCTGAAGAGGAGGATTGAGAGCAGCTATATGTCCTACTAAAGCATCTCAAACATACTCGATAGAATTAAGGTCCGGTACGGCCACTCCCTGCGCTGAAATGTTTGCTGCTGAAGATAATCATCCACGATACGAGCCCTTTGCAGTTTGGCGTTGTCGTTCTGTAGCCTATTGTCCCGGCATAAGGCCTACTATCCCAGCATAAGGCCTACTGCCTCAGCATAAAGCCGTACATAAGCATCAAGGATGTTGTCTGTATAGACCTGAGCATTCATGGTTCGACGTGGAATGACATGGTGACATGGAGGTCTGCGCAACCACCCACTGAAAATGTTCAACTGCCAACCTCAGACGTTGCTTTCTATGACGTGACGTATTGTCTCACAAATGGTTGGTACAAACCTCCTCCTTGAAGCCTTCTACACACAACTGACGTTAACACCAGCGTTCCATTGGCTATAGCAAGAGAGAATCTGAGTTGAGGTTATATTCCTTCGTCCGCAGGACAACAAATATCGATCATCTGCCCTCTTTGGCTGGTGTTGCGGTTGGCCGTCTTTGGCTGAACCTCCTGGCTGCGAAGTCTGTGGTTAGAAATTTTCTTCAAATTCTCTGAACCACAGAAAGACTCAAATTAAGCATCTGGATACTAGTTTGTTCACTTTGTCCTGCTCCTAGTTTTCCAATAGCTCTACATCGCAGTTCTTCGGGAAAATGATGCCTGGAGGTCATTGTTACAAATAAGCTATCCCAGATTTCCTATCTGAGTATTGAAAGCTTTCTCTGAAATCTATTGAATCTATCTACTGAAGGCTTTCTCTGAAACAATCAATTTTATGCTCCTGGTATACATGACGTATTTTGATTGCAGAGCTACTAATTTGCATACTGCAGTTTTACTCGGTAATTTCTAGTTGACAGCATATTCAAATTTTATACGAATTGGCAAATTTTTTAACAAGTTATCTCTATTTTTGTGATATTTCTTTAATTTTTGGAAACCGGTGTATTGGCATAAATTTATTTGACTCTACAGAAATGTATTTAATTGTGTTTCTTTTCCTTGTAAGACAACACGTGACAAACAATTTTCTGTAGAAACATACTTGCCACACTTAAAGTAAATGTGCCACTCTTATCTCTGATAACAGTGTTTTCGTTTTTATGTAAATATTATTAAGGCATTCTATTTCATCCTCTGTTTATTGGGTAATACCTAAATAAGGGGTAATATTTCTAATGTTTCGAAACTTTTGCTATAGTTGAAATGAGTTCATGACGAAAGTGTGTTTTCTCGCTGAAAGTATCTAATTCACGTACATGTCTTTCTACAGTGAACTGTTTGGCACGTGTTGTTCAAAACAGAAAAATAATTTTAAACTTTTGCTTCCTTGTACAAACTAAAGGAAATATTGCAATCGCAAAAAATTTCTGCTATCAGATTTCAAAAGGAACATCAATTTTGACCGTTCCTGAAACTATTGTTAGTCCAAAGGGGCTTTGTCACTGAAGGACTATTGTTTTCGTTTTGCGATTTTGCATTGAATCACTATAAATGTCCGTTTCACTTTTCAAACTGTTGCCACCAAATGTTAGAGTCCTGCATTATATTTGAAGAAAATAAGGAAAATTCCACATAAATGTATGTATATGTCTCGCATTGTGATAAAGCAACGGTACCTAGAGCCATCCAATTTTGAATGACGTAATACTCCTACGAATATGGGCATGCGGAAGACCAAATCTGAAATTTGAAATTTGTTTTATTATGGATTTCATATTTTGTAAAACTTCAACGAATTTTTCAGTAACAAACTCACCGATTTCAAAGCGAGCAACGGCAACACTCTACGAGGGGCGGGGGGACTTTTTTATCTCCAGCGCCGCGGAACTGTATATCGGAAATTCTAATGATATACTCATTTTGAAATTATTTTGCGACATTGCTATTGAAATGAATTTTATGGTTTAAGTGCAAAGAACAGAATATTTAATAAATAAAGGTAACACAAAAAACGTTAAAAAAACGCCCCTTTGGACGTAATTTAAAATCTGAAACCTTTCAGATTTTTTTAAAATTCTTTATTTATTTTTTTTTCTCATGACATCTATACATGCCGACAGAATAAAGAATTCTTTATTCCGAAACGGATTCAAACTGGATTTTTTTCGTGATATTTGCTCGTAAATACATTCTTATGTATCTTGTACAACTCAAAAACTATTAGCCGTAGAACGGTGAAATTTTGTATATGTGTCTGCTATAACATGTAGTTGTGCACTTCCCATTTTTACTGCAATCGGCAGTACAAAAAGTGTATGTATACACTTTTTTTAGTGTATGTATACTCTTACCTTACCCAGCTTAAAAGCCCTTATTCGTCCTTTATTTTCGCAATCGTTGGTCGAAGTCCTGTGTTTCCGATTATAGAAGAGTTTTTAAAGACAAAAATGGGAATTTCAAATTTAAAAAAAAAATTATTTTGGACGAATTAGAAATCTAACTTTTAATGTGGTCTCTGGTTCCCATACTTATTTTTAAGAAGAAAAGTAAGAAAGAAAACTGTAACAAATTTGACTCCCCTACGACAGAAAGTGACGGGGATATTTAATTTCAAAATTTGAGCTTTTTGATGTAACTTTCACTTGTCTGGAAGAATCGGTTAATTAAGTTAGAGTAACTCGAGGAAATAGTTTCAATGAAATGCAGCAAAAAATGTGTATAATTTAAAAGGCTGTACAATAAAGTCATGTGGTGTCCATGTGATGTGGTCAGATAAAAGTCATCGCTTGAAAAGATGGTTCGCATGTGATTAGAATTAAAGTTGACTATAATATTACAGTCGACTCGCACATATAATATTACAGTCGACTTTTCGTTAATTTTGAGTTATTTGTAACGCTTGAACAAGTTTTGTGTTCCTTTGTGGCATACCTTCTTTTTTTACTTCGTAAAAACTTGATAAACTGTGTATGTAGTACTAAAGATTTCTACGAATCCATTAAATAGGTAGACAAATCAAATACAAAAGTGTAAATATGGGGACGATATAGATATGTAATTGCACCGATTCATAACATCATCTTATTTTAATTTTTATATTTGATCTATCTTCCATGCATAGAAACAGAGCATGTGCAATGACCTGAAAGCCATAAAAAATGTAAAATAAAAAGTGCCTTTTAGTACGAAAGTAGTTAATATTTTCAAATTAAAAATCAAGGCCTCTAAACATTAATTTTTTAATTTATGTGATCAAATAAACTTTTTATCTTTCAGCTTTTTATGTATGCGTTTGATGACATGTAGAAAGATAAAGTAAATATAGAAGTTCTAAAATCCAAGTAATTTTTTTTAAGAAACAGCTCATTTAAGCTTGCTACAAGTGAACAGCTAAATAAGACTCAAGAATAAAATAAATAATAATAAAAGCAAATTACGTTTCGTATATAAGTCTCAAAAGTTAAACCCAAAGATTAATAAAAATAAAGTAAAAGTGCTCATTATGTAAAAATATATAAAAATACGGAAGTTTTCAAATACACATTAGAGCTTGAAATTTTGTTTGAAGTTGTGGGAAACTTATGCGGAAAGGTCAGAGTTCCACAGGAACATAAGTAATCCTTTTTCCACTGTAATAAAATGTATCTTAACTCCTGCATAGAAAATTACCTACGTAGGCCTTAAGTTCTCCAAATCCAATAAGTAACTTTTAATTCCATTGTAAATATGATGACAAATGAACGGAAAAGGTTAATCTGTCAGTATATTGTCCAAATAAGAACTGCTAAACTAATATACAAGAAACGTAAAGAAGAAATGGGAAATAATCAGTCTTTCTTCAATGCTATGCAAAACTCTCTGTTTAAAGCTTTCTGTGACTTCTTAGTGATTTATGTTTTAGGTCAACAGGGTCTTGAGTGTAACTGGACATCGCAATTTTGAGTAAATAAACTTTCTATTTCAAGATTTGAAACTTGAGGTGCAAAAATATGAAAGGCATATTAAACACAATAGAAACTGTTAATAGAATCATGCTGAAAATAGAGGCCATAATTCTCATCGACTTAGAATAATACCTGTTGTACCATGACTCAAAATGTATGTCACCTAGCTTGGGCTATAAATACATTTTTTATTTAATATTTCATATTTACAACTACAAATTTCGATTCAAATAGAATTGCCATAGCTGATTTTCCTGTATGGTAAAAACTTACGCCGAAAGTTAAAAAATATGCCTTTCCGTAGAGCTTAACACTAACAGAACTTAATTTTTAAAATTAGAACTGACAGAGACCTACAACAATGCTATTAGAAAAATAAACAAAACTAAATAAACAAAATAATAAGTAAAAAATCTGAAAGGCTTCAGACCCGTTATCTTCGTCTTCTTATACTCTATTATGAAGTATCATTTTCTTAGCACTTAGGCCATATGTAATTCAACACCAAAATTACAAACATTTTAAAAGCAGTATACGTTTATAGTTCCCGATGCAGCGTTTAGTGTTGGCACACATTTATTTATTTATTTATTTATTTATTTTATTTTATTTTTTCAGTTTGTCATATCAATATTCAGTTTTCTTACTAAGATGACAAAACTTGTCATCATTAACGTTTTGCGTGTTTACTTTACTCATTAAATATCACTTTGTTGGCGCCTATACCACATCTCGCGCGCTGGAGATAACAATGTTTTAATCCGTGCAGTGTTGCCACTGCTCACTTTGAAATCATCGAGTTTGTTAATCAAAAATTCGTTAAAGTTTTACGAAATGGGAAATATATAAAATTCGAAATTCAAAATCTTGACTTCCAGGAGCACATATTCTGATGGAGGACTACTTTACTCAAAACTGGATGGCTCTAGGTGCCGTTTATTTTTTCACAGTGCGAGAAACATGCATACACTCATGCAGATTCTTCCTTAATTATTTCTTTAAATACAATGCAGGACGATATTATTTACAGGCAACAATTTGAAAAGTGATGCAACGCATTTAAGTGTTTCGAAACAAAATGTTGTTTTGAGATGAATACTCCATTCGGGACTAACATCCCTTTTGGTGCTATAAATGAAAAATTAAGGGATTAAATTATTTGCAAATAATTTAATAATAAATCAAAATACCTAGCACATTTTTTATTTAGGGCTTAGGCTAGAATTATGATTTTATTCAAAAATTAAAAAGCACAGGAGACGGGCTCCGAAGTGCTCAGTCTGATTGCTTCATACCGAGCTATGGTGCGAAAAAAAGAATGTTTTTTCATTGATCAAAAACCTTAGTCATCTGATGAAAATAAAAAAAAAATTTTACCATCATCCTCTGGATCTGTATTCAGACATCCCACAGAAAGGTGGATATCTGAGTACCATACAGAAATGGATGTCTCTTACTCTCCCTCATACTACCACCAAACACACTAAAGAAATTTGGAATCGAAAGATTTTACGTGCTTCTTTTCCTCATAAACACGATAATCATTCTTATCCATCCTTTATTCGGAATTCGAACTTTTAGTTTCGGTATGAGAATTGCCTTCATTCACCAGCATACTGATTAGCTAAATCTGAACGAAGATACTGATTAATAGAATGCAGATACTGATAGAATACGATTAGTTCTTGTATGAAGTTGACTGGTTATAGGAGGAAAGCAATTTTTCTTTCGTCTTGTAATTAATTATATATAATTTACAATTGAAATTATCTCTTGCCATGGAATAAGAAAATAATTCTTTCGAATAAGAATTTAATATTAAGTTTCTGTACTGTATTATAATTTTTGGTCACCTAAAGGAGATAGTGGTTAGTAATTCTGATTACTGTACCGAAGGGCGTGGATTCGAATCCCGGAGAAGGATGGATGATTGTAAATGTATAGTGTTCCTGCGGCATGGGGTCACTCTACATATATGACAAGACGAATGGCTTCTCGTGTGGTTTGGTGGTAGGAGAAGATGGAGGGAGAGACCCTCAGATCCATCTCCCTGGTGTGCTCTCTCTCAAAATTTGGGTGGAACTGGACGAAATCATACTGTCACCTATATGATGCTCAAGGCAGACATAATCATGTACCACGACATACATAATCATGTACTTCTTGCCACGAAACATTTCGTAGGCTTGTTCTGATCAGGTCAGGCAAGTGAGATTAGTCACAACAACAACATAAACTTTGTGTCCATTACATCTGTACCTCCAAATCAATACCCAGTTCCTCTGAACAACTAACATTCAGTTTTTAGTTTCATTCAAAAGTCTTGCGCTGTTTGTTGTATGCCTCTTCCCTTCCTCCACAAGGAAGACAAGTACTCCTGATTATTTCCATTTTAAGACACACAGTAAATTTTATAAAACTGTCATCTAACCTTATTTGATCGATGCTTTTTATAGCCATCCTGAAAAATTAATTTAAATAAGAAACGCATGCAAAATAAAATGGCACCGCATACTTCTCTGAATAAGCCGAGAAATTTTGGAATAGTTTCTAAAACTAAATTATGGGGATCAGTTTATCTCTAATAAAACGTAGGAATTTTTCCTTTGCCGGACGCAAGCGTTAAATTGCAAAATACAGTATGTTTTTATTTCTTTAGTTTATATCTTATAAAAACTTATTTTTAACTAAATGAGTTATTGGTGTTTGAAATGAATAGTTTTATATTCAAAATTATTTATATTGCTAGTGTGTTACAGCCAAAACAAAAAATCTGATATTGGCGAAATCTGCGGCCACAAGCTACCGTTATTGATCTGGGCATTTCAGGTAATTAATTCGTTTCTCTTCTCTAAAATTTATTTCTTACTTACAAAGAAATGCCAAGCAGCCAAACTGTTATTAGAATTTTCAACAAACACACTAATCTGTAGTTTGAAATTTACTATATAGAATTACTGTATTTTTGCTCATCTTTCGGACAAAAACCAAAATGGCATGGAAATTAAGATCAGCATAGGTACCACAGATGGCACGAAAGGCAAGGTTTGGTTAGGTTCATTTTATTATGTCAAAGCACTCGAGAGCTATCTGCCTAAAGGGGAGTGATACTTTCATGGAGAACTTTCTAAATTAAACTGCCTCGTACTAGAACTGGCTAAAGGTACAGTTACAAAGGAATACATACATAGGAATGTACATAGGCCGGTACCTAGGAATTAAAGACGTTACAGTTCGGGGCAAAATGTAGCCAAATGGTAGCCACGTTTGGTGACTTTTGGTTATTTCTCGCCAAATTTAGTGATAAAAATTAGTCGCCAAAACCATTGCTAGCTTGCGTTTGATGACATAATCATTTACCTAATATTAAATGGACCTGCCCTTGTAATCTTATTTTTTTGGGGAGGGCTTCTCGTTTTTGAGGCAGTTCATATTATATTATAGAAGACATGCTATGATTTTCGATATAATTTCATTAAAAACAATTAGATATATACAAAATTCTTAACAATATGTTCAACAAATACAGATAATGTCTCATTACCCACAACTAATTTCTTAACCAAATTTCAGTCTTTTGCTGTACAAAACATATTTTCCTTTATATCTAAAAAATGAATGCAGTTTTTAAATCAATGCTGTTCTAAAGACTACAGAAGCGTGTAACCATTATTAGTGACATGAAATGCTGTAAAATTAATTAGAATGTTTATTAAAACCTAATAAATCCACACATTATTTCAGTAAAAGTTTAGTACTCGTTATCTGGTACATTCTTTACTCATGAGAATTTTTACATATTATCACTATTTTATTTGAAAAAAAGGAAATTCATTTTAGATCAATAAATTGCTTTTCAGACTGATGAGAAACATACAAATAATTTTCACCGTTATATGAAAAAAACAGTAATGAATTTTGTACAAACTATATGTTCTGACCCTAGTAGCTTAAGAATTATAAAACGTTTAAAACTAGGAATCCACAGGGTATTGTTTCATATTATACCTAAAATTCATTTTGATTAGTAATTAGAATTGCGAATTTCATTGTTAATACATCACTTACTCAGAGCTACCATTCACCATTAAGAAAACATTATGAGTATTAAATCCTTTGAAGAGTTTATCATTTCAAAATCTATTCACTTAACCACTTCAAAAAATTTCAAAGCTAGAATTCTCTAAAATGTTATCCCACACAATATATGAAATTTATTTCCACTATAAATGGGAATATCATTGTCACTTTCTCTAGTTTATAATCAAGCAAAGCATTTACGATTAACAATCATTAAGGACAGCGGGGGAAAAAACTGAAATTTAACTTGATATTATATATTTTGTTCAAAGCTGTTTCAAGTTCTGCTGAACAGGAATCTATTAATAAGAAATCCTTCCTCTCTTACAAGGCTGGAAAAGAAAATAAGAAGAAAGTGTGAAAAGGTTTTTCCTAATTCGTAATAAGTCCGTAATAACAATGTTGCAATTTCTGCCCGCGAAAAGGAAATCTTCGACCTTTGCAATGACCCTGAGATCATAATCTTCAACCTGTCTTTGATATTACGAGGAAATGCTAGAACTGGAACATAGGCGGAGATAGGCAGCTTCTCGAGATATTTCATATTCTTTAAAAATATTACCATTCACGCAGAAAGACGCATTGTATCTATGAATATGAATAGTAAAAGTGAAAGATTCGAAATTGATAATTCAGGACACATGATAGATGTTAAAGAATTCCGTTATTTTTGCTTTTCTATAAATACGTCGCTCAGTATGGAAAATAATAAAACCTATACTTCTTTCCCATTTCCTGTAAGCATTGTTTTTTTTTTTTTTTTTTTTTCCAATAAAAATTTGTCTGGTTTCAATGAAATTGCCTTTAAAAAAAAAAAAAAAAAAAAAAAAAAAAAACCTTTTTTTCCTTAATTTTCTCAACAATTTTCTTTCCCCAGAAAATTAGATATAGTTTTGGCATAAGCAATCATGAGAATAGGTGAAACATTTTATTGGTATATTGATAGAATAAAGTAAATATTTAGAAATTATTGAAGAAATTGTACCTATCTGAGACTCTGAGAATTTGTGTTCATATCGAAAAAGAAAATTACGTATGTTATTATTTGTAATATTTTATAATACAATCATAATATTGATTCCAAGGATTAATTGCCCTCTGTTAGTTAATGGTAACTCAATTCTAGAACCTAGTTTAAAAATAACCAAAGTTTCTAAAGCGTCTCACAAGACTTAATAGTGTTGTAGGATTCTGCTATGTCCATAAGCTTGAGCCAATACCCTGCATACCCTACTACATCAGAAGCGAGTTATTGTTTTAGTCTAAAGCAGCGGTTCTCAACCTTTTGACTAACGCGTACCATCTAAATAAAAATTGAACATCTTTAGTACCACCACTACCACTCTTGAACAAAGCTCAGATCGCATAAATTTACGAGTGTTAGAGAAAACCTCAATCAGGATATTGGAGTTTTAATTTTTGAATTTAATAGTTAACAACAACAAAACAAAACAAAAAAATCTGAAATGTTTCAGATTTTAAATTAAGTCCAAAAGTACGTTTTTTAACATTTTGTGGGGCCCACCAGCGGCCGAGCGGTAAAGTCGCTGAACACTGGTGGTTCGGTCCGAGGTTCGAATCCCGCGAATGGGCTGGCTGCATGGGTGCTTTCGTGGTTTTCCCCATGTGTAAACGTGTATATGAGCCAGTTTTCCTTAGAAAGTCCACCCCGAAAGTATCACTGCCCTTAGGCAGATAGCCCTCGTGTGCTTTTCCATAATTAAATACATCACATCACATTAACATTTTGTGTGTTACATTTATTTATTAAATATCCCGTTCTTCGCACTTAAACCATAAAATTCAGTTCAACTTCAATATGGCAAAATACTTTTAAAATGAGCATATCTTTAGAATTTCCGATACAGAGACTCACGCGCTGGAGATAAAAATGATTTTTATGTACAAAGTTGCCATGGCTCGCTTTGAAATCCTTGAGTTTGTTAATCAAAAATTCGTTAAAGTTTTACAAAATAGGAAATCGATAATAAAACAAAATAAAATTTCAAATTTGTTTTTCCACATGCCTATATTCGTAGGAGGATTACGTCATTCAAATTTCGATGGCTCTATGTACCGTTGTTTTATCACAATGCGAGAAATAGACATACATTTATGCAGATTTTTCATTATTTCATTTCTTTAAATATAACACAGGGCGATAATACTTTGTGGCGACAGTTTGAAAAGTGATTCGCCGTTTGTAGTTAATCGACGCAAAATCGCAAAACGAAAACAATTGTCCTTCAGGGGCAAAGCCCCTTCGGACTAAAAATACTTTGCTGCTTTGCGTACCACCTATTTTTCTCTTGCGTACCACTAGTGGTACGCTTACCACCGGTTGCGAACTCCTGGTCTAAAGCAATGACAAGAGTTTAAGAAGATTAAAATAATCCTTATTATTTAACTCTTAAATGAACAGATGGAACTACTTGTGAGGCAGATGGACCCCTGCTACTTGCGGGTATTTCAATTAACATTAAAAAAAGTTAAATTTCAAATATAGATAACGTATTCTGAAACTACACACGGTATAGACAACTTAATATGGCTCAAGATAGTTTATGGCGTATATTTAAAAGTCGATTGGCAAAGTGGCTAACTTTGGCAGAGCTGTAGATAGTAACTAACAACAAGACGAGACTGCCAGAAGCTGTAACTCTAAAACATTCACACTTCAGGTTAAATACACAATAACTAATGTGTATGCTATTAAGACCTACAGAAAGAAGAAGTTAAAGTAAAGGTCCAGCTCATAATAATTGCGCGGTTAACATTAAAATCCTATAATGGGTGGAACTTTCAAATTTTTGTTTTGCAAAATATAACCAGTATATCTCCCTTCGATGTCTAAAGCTGAAAAAATTTCTGAATTTCTGTATATCTTTATGAAAATATGTTATTCAATGAAGATTTTGAAATAGAAATGATAAAATACAGGCCTTCTTTCTATAAAAAAGCAGACTTTCTTTTATAAAAAATACAATTATAAAATCCATTTCTGTTTATATGCATTCATGTATAACATATATATAACAAAAATATTTAACTTGTTGTAGATGATGACGCCTGGATAGAAATTCTGGCAGTCATGGTGGGTTCTTTATTCTTGGTAAAACATTCTCTTAACACGCACATCTTCTGGCGAAAGACACGCCTTGTTCCATAATTATTAACTTTCTTTTAACATATTCACAAACTTATGATTGGCAATAGAACAGAGGCAGAGGACATCAAGAAAGAACAGAACACACAGAAACATCAGAAGTGCGTGAAGATTATGATACTGTTAAGTTTGGTTAATTTAACATAAGTCAAACAACAAAATAAACAACAAAAATTGTTTGACTTTAATAAGTCAAACAACAAAAATCAGCGTTATATTTTCAAATTTTCACAGGACTAGTTTCAATGGTTTCAAGGAAAAAATAACTACACACTAAAAACTACAAACTTTTTTTTTCCCACTTTTGCACCTGAAGATGATGATTTTCAATGGTTTCAAGGAAAAAATAACTACACACTAAAAACTACAAACTTTTTTTTTCCCACTTTTGCACCTGAAGATGATGATTCGGTAAAACCACCGAAACTAGTCCTGTGAAAATTTGAAAATATAACGCTAATTTTTTTTGACTTCTAAATTAATATTCGTTCGGCGTGTTATTGTATTTTAATTAAATTTGGTTTTTTGAATATGACAAAACACATGAAGGCTATCTGTCTGAGAAATCTGTCTATCTGACTAAATGGAAATTGTTTGCAAATTGGATGCCTTCGTGGAGTACCTTTTAAGAAAAACTTACTGTTATTCATATTACATGAGGGAAAACCCACAAAAACCAACTATATAGCACACACTTGTCTGGGCTTGAACGCGGGACGAGTAGCTAATATTCAGGGATCTTTACTCCTTTACTGATGAAACGATTACGATATTGATACTAAACTAAAGTTAAAAACATTATGATTCTTTCTTTTTCCACTGATTGATTAAAACTTTAGGTTTGTAAATTTTTCATTATTCTTCGACAAAAGATCTCAACTTCACTTTTGCCGTTATATAAGTTCCTATGTTAGCATTATACACAAAAAATGCGCCAGAGATTTATTTTGTAATGATGCACTTGGGAAAAACTTACTTCAAGCACATTAATAGTTTTAGGATAAAAAATGTAAAATAACTGAATACAAAAGGAAACATAAAGAGCTATTACAAGTAAAGTTACCTATTCTTTAACTGCTTTACGTATATGTAATAAATGAATTTAGAGTGGTCCTGTAGAAGATGAAGAAGATAAATTATGCTGGATGCCTAGTCATCACTTCCATTTAGGTGTAACTTTGCTGAATAATAAATGCGATGAAATGTAAACATAGAAATAGAGGCATCAGATATTTAATTATGTCATATATAAGTCTCACTCATTTTTTTAACATATACAATCTCCCCGTTCGCCACAAACATACAACAGGGGTCTTACAAATGTAAATTAATTAAAGCATTAAATATCGCATGCATAATGCTTTAATTAATTTACATTTGATTGAGCAAAAACAGAGACCAGTACTCTAGACTTAACAAAAAAAGTTAAGTTCACTGGCTTAGTCACGCCAATCGTTTTGCAAATTGTTTCACAAACATAATCTTGGACCATCGAAGGTACGACAGGGAAAAATTAAACGTTCCACGTTTTGAGGTAATTTTTTTTACCACTCACATAAATTACTTGTTTTGGGATAAAAAATGTACAATTCTTAGATTGAAACGAAACAGGTAACTCTCAAATTTACCGTGAGCAGATAAAAATTGAGATACTTTAAAAATAATAAAAAGGAAAGATTAAATGCAATCTGTGCTAAATAGAAGGAAGCAACTTTTTAGTGCCCTTAGCCAAGATGCCAATATGAAATATACTTCTCATTCCACTTATATAAAAGTTTCTTATAATAAAAGGGCTTCCAATAACTTTTTGGATTGGTAAGATTGATATCAATAGGTAAATTTAAAGCATCCTTAATTAAGAAATTAGCTCTCTCGTTTCTATGGATACTATTGGAAATAGGGTCAGTTTGAATGTTTAGCAGACATCAGACCACACCTTGAGGATACTGTCTGATTATACTTGATCCACTTGATAACAAGATAAATACAGTCTCACACGTTGCAGTAATATAATTGGTAAGAAAGCGAAGCAGCGGATTACTAGTTAAATTGCCAATTAACTAGTAATCCGCTGCTAGGCAGACGAGAGAATAGCGACTCAGATTAATAGCAGTGAATCTGATAAACTTTCTTGGTAGAGGGACATAGTTCTGCTTGATTACTTCTAGTTAGTTACTTTTTTTTTTCATTTAAATGCTTTTAAATAGTCAAATAAAAGAATTCAGTGACTTTCTTGCCGTTGTGCATATACGGCATAAAAAATGAAATTTTTCTGTACCTCCCGTTTCTAAACCGATTTGACGAAACATAACGATTTGAAAGAATTGTCTCGAAAGCGTCTCTTAAGATATACATTAGATTTAAAATAAAACAGAAATTTTACATAGGTATTTTGACACAAAATCGTATTTTTTCCATAAAACGATAGACTGATTTTTTTTCAATCATTCGATTCTACAATTAAAATTATGATTAAATAATAAATTTTGTAAAATTTGGTAATAAAATTAAAAGTTATCTTCGCGTAATAGCAATCTTGGCGAAATTTTTAATTTATGTTAACTTATTTTCCTTTCCTTTCATTGTGCATAAACGGAAGAAAAGGTGCATAGTTCATTCTTTCAAATAATTCAAACAAAGTGCGTAAACTATACTTGACTTTATTGTCGCTTATAACAAATATGCCAAATTTAAAAAAAAAAAAAATCTATATATTCACGTGTAGCTTGGGAAATTTTGCATAAAAAAAGAATTAAAATTTCCGAAACAGTTATAAAAATTGCTAAAAAGTCTAAATTAAAAAAATTAAGCAGAAAATATCTGCGAATTTTTTTAATTGAACCTAAATTTCGAAATGTGAAAAAAGTTATCAAGTAAATTTAATAAAAAAAGAGATATTAATAAATATAAACCAAATTGAATTAACATTGAGGAGCTGAAATTTTGAGAGATAATTTAAAAAAAAAAAAATCTCATGCTATTTTTGCAAAACTTAGCTCTTTGGCATAATTTGAGTCGTAGAGTCAAAACATGGAAAAAAAATCGGTATGTCATTTTAGAAAAAGTCTGATTTTGTGTCAAAATACATATGTTTTTAACAGCGGTACATATAAATATAATATATATCCTAAGTTGCGCTTTTGAGACAGGAAAAACACAAGTGAAATTTCATCAGTCCGCCAGTAGGACGAGAGATATAGAACTGCCCCTTTTTTTTCGTGTGTACACATTTTATATCATTTGTATTACATTTATAATTATATGACAATAGTTTTGAAATGGCGCACATTTTGTCTTCCATTTTTGGAATAAAATGAAGAAATAACCAAATTAAAAATGAGACTTTCAGAGTTATCACAAAGTAAAATTAAAAATTTACTTTATATAAAAATTCAAGATTGTTTTCAATAGGGAAATGTTGTTGTGGATTTTAATTATTTTGGAGATTCAGCCTTCAAGTACTTTTTGTAGTTTATTAATCATTTGCAGATATGAATTTAGCAGCCTTGAAATTATTTCGGGTAAGAATTTTGTAGAAGTTTTCTTTGCTCCAAAGCCCACCTGCGGTCGAGCGGCAAATGTCGCTGAACACGCCATTTTCGTGGTTGTCCCCCATGTGTAACATGTATACGAGCCAATTATGTTTAGAAACTCCTCCACTAAGGCATCACTTTCCACAGGTTATACGTTGCCGTAATTAAATAAACTAAACCAACCTTTCCAACAAAACATTTACTGTGTTAAATTTTATTAAATTCTTCTTGATATCTGTAATTTATAAAAGAAAATGAATGTTCTAAATTAAACTCTTATAGTAAATCAAACATGGAATAGGCTACTTTCACAATCTCTCGGATTCTCACTTTTCTTGTAATAAATTAATACTTCAAAATATCTTAAATTACTGTTTTAAAAAAATCTAAAATCTAAAACCTCACATAAACTCATAAAGCAACTTTGTTTTATTTATACTTGGGAGAGAATTAGATTTCAAATATTTTGTAATATCGTAGATTATAATAAAATTCTATGGATGTCAAAAACGTACTGGTGGAGATTCGAAAGAAAAATGTTTTTTTACGAAAGTGAAAAAATATTTATAGTAATTAACAAGTTAATCAGTGTGATTAATTAATAAATTTTGAAACTGATTTATAACATCTAACTTAAGACAAAATGTGAACGTTTGTTTAAAATTTTTATCTGCACCATAGCAAAATTACGAGTCGGCCATTTCTGTTGTTCTCATTTATAATGAGCTTTCTATGTTGTTTTTCTGCTTCGCTCTGTTCCAAATGTGACAGTTTCTTATAAAAAATTCACTGCGTAGTTATAATACCTACCTTTTCCTCCTGAAAACTAGAAGCATACTAATATTTCAATCGGCTTTTCTTCGAATCAATGATTTTACATATTCATGGTTTTGACGTAGTGTCATCGATATCTTTTATGAATAAATTACAATAAAATCATTAGGAGTTATTCAAATATTAATCAACCTTGTTGAATAAGGAAGCAATTTTTTAATGTTTATACACCATTCATGCACCATGCCAAAGAAATGTGAATTTTTTTTAAAAAGATATGCAACTTTTTTCCCAATGAAATATTACATAGAAAACAATTAACAGTTGGCTAACTCGGGAATACGCAGAGGTAACGAAAGAGTAATGGGCTTTATTATCTTATATGTGATATACTAGTATGCTCGTCAACCCATGTATTGTTTGGACTCACATCTGCATTTCCATTCTAAATACAACGTAATCAATGCAATCAGAAACAGTAGCTACAGCAGTACCTCAGCTTCAAAATGCAAATAGAAAGGGAGGAAGAAAAACTCTTTTCTGCTTTGAGAAATTATCTTCTTTCTCCCAATAAGTGAGAGCTCTAGACAAGGGGAGAATTCAGGTATACGAGCTGGGGAGGTCAATTCCGTAAGGAAATGGGTCATACCCTCCTTAGGCCCACTGCGGGAATGGTGATTACATTTTCTGTCCCTCCTCCTGTCCTCTCTCTCTTGAGGTCCACATTTTTATGGGTTCGAGTATAAAAAGACGGGTCAGAGTGAAATTTATCTCAAACTTTCACTTGTTTCAGTTTGGTAATTCTACTCCAAAGGATAGGTCGGAATAAGATTGAGTGCTTATCGTCAGGTAAGTGATGTTTTATAAAGAAGAATCTTGATTTTTTTTCCCGCTCGTTGCTTGCTAGGTATTCCTGAAATATTACTATGTATCTACATCGCACAGGAAAATCAATTTACGATTTACTTCATTTTTGGAATAGCGATTTTACTCTTCTTTGACAAAAAGATAATTTCGCACTTCAGTTTCTTAAGAATTCAGTTCCATTCGCATGCTCAAAGGAATGAAAACTGAAAACTTTGTAATTTACCTAAAATCATTTAATTCGTATCATCAAGCTAATAGACGAAATTTTAAAATTTTTGAAGAAATTATTATTTATGCAACTATTTCTCATTGTATTTTGTATAAAATTGTTTAGATATATCTGTGTTACTAGCAAAGTTCTGAAATTAATTTTAAGAAGCGAAGATAACTAAAAGTGAGTGATTTTTTAGTCCAAAGGGATTTGAGTTCCGAAGGACTATTACTTTCGTTTTGGCATTTTGCGTCGGACTCCTGTAAATATTTGTTCACTTTTCAAACTGTTGCCACCAAATGTTAGAGTCCTGCATTATATTTGAAGAAATTAAATAATGAAAAATCTGCATAAATGTATGTATATTTCTCGCATTGTGATAAAACAACGATATCTAGAACCATTCAATTTTGAATGACGTCATCCTACTGCGAATATAGGCATCTGAAATCCCAAATTTGAAATTTGGAATTTGTTTTATTATCGATTTCATATTTTGTAAAGTTTTAACGAATTTTTGAGTAGCAAACTCAACTATTTAAAAGCGGGCAATGGCAACACTCTACGGTTGGAGGGGGGACCGTTTTTTTATCTCCAGCGCGTCGAACTGTGAATCGGAAATTCTAAGCATACGCTCATTTTAAAATTATTTCGCGATATTGCTATTGAACTAAATTTTATGGTTTAAGTACAAAGAACATGATATTTAATAAATAAAGGTAACACACAAAACGTTAAAAAAAAACGCCCCTTTGGACGTAATTTAAAATCTGAAATATTTAAGATTTTTTTTAATGTTTTTTTAATAAATATATTTAATTAAGAAAATTAAAGATCTTGAAATGTATTTATTTCAAAATTACATTTTTACTTCTTATCGTATTAGTATTTAAGACTGTATAAGAGAAATTTCTAATGCAGTGAAATAAAAAATTCAGAGCTTTTCAAATGTGATATGAAACTTTATAATACAATTACTTTCCTTCTGTTTAGCATAGCTTCTCATTAAGTAACTTGAAAGCACTATTTTCTAATTATTTTTTTTTCCAAATCGACTTTTAATTAAATATATTTTTTATGTTTTTTAAAGATAATTCTGTAAGTTTTTAGGTAATTTAAATTGTTCTCGTATTTTAAATTATTAAATATCTTAATGATTCTTCCGCGTATTCTCTACGCAAAATAAACAAGAATGGTGCTTTATAAATACGATGAAATAACTCTATGTACAAAAAAGACTAATGACGTGAAAAGAAGTTTTACAACCCTGTCAAAGTCTTCTTTTGATAAATTCATTAAAGGATTTTTGGAAAGAATAATTTAACTAAAATGTTCTCGTAAAGTTTTAACTTGCTAAATATTTTCATAAAACATCCTTCCATCGAAACGACACGAAGGCTTAATTCGTGTTTCTCTGAAGGAAAAGTAATGGAAAATTTGCTTGGAATTCATATTTTATAATATAAATAATATTAAAATTTTATAATGTTTTTTTTGGATAAATTTACAGATAGATATGTTTTCCTGAACAGAAATTTGATTCGATTACGACGAATTTATTTTCCTGCAAATGAAGAGGCTTAACACGTAAAGCTGCATAAATATTTTTAATCTCCGAAAATTTAATTGCATTCGTACAGAAGTTCTGGAGCACACTTTTTTTTTTTTTAAAATTTGAAGTTCTAAATGCATTTTGTGCACATCGTCATTAATCAGCTTTGCAGATGTAGTGAAGACTGTTACTATCTTATGACAGAAAACGCGAAGAGAAAAAAATGTGCTTGGCATAGATGCACTTATTTGATCAATGTTTATTAATGTTTAACAATATTTTTCGAGAAACCATTGTGTTCAGTGAAATATTTCATTTAGTTTTGTTAACTTTACTGCTCATTGCTTTACACAGTTTGAGTTATGTTGTAATACAAAACAATAAAAAAGAACTGAGAGGTTTCAGATGTTAATGATCACTCAAAAAGGTGTGTTAAGGTGTTTTTTCCCCCACTCTCACTGAGTTCGCATTCCACCAGTCTGCTGTTACACCTCCTGCTAACCCTTTTTCTTTTTCTTTTTTTTTTTTTTTTTTTTTTTGTCTTTTTAGCTTTTTTTTTTTTTTTCTTTTTTTTTTTCGGGTATTATTAAGCATCACTTTCTTCGCACTTACACCATATACAATTCAAGAGCAAAATTACAAATTTTTAAAAGCAGCCTAGTAGTATACTTTTGGAATTCTGAATGCAAAGTTGAATGTTAGCATACCTTCCTCCGTTTTATTTCCCCTTCCCCGCCAGCTTTTTCTTTATCATATCAATGTTCAGTTTTCTTACTATGATGTTTTAGCGAAACATTTTTTTGTCTTTTTATTATTAACGTTTTGTGGGTTTACTTTATTTATTAAATATCCCGTCTTGGCGTTTACGTCATACGAAATTCGATTCAACACTAAAATCACAAATATTTAAAAACAGCATATCATTCAAATTTCCGATAGACAATCTCGCGCGCTGGAGATAAAAACGTTTCATTTGATACAGTGTTGCCATTGCTCGCTTTGAAATCGTTGAGTTTTTTAATCGAATATTCGTTAAATTTTACAAAATAGTCCACGGTTCGATTCCCGGAAACGGCGTTTGCTCATTTTTCATCTTTTCGGCTTTTCCAATGAACCTAATGTCTCTACTATTATAATTAGAAATTAATTAAGTACATATGTTTATTTATTATTACATCATTGTTGTACTGTTTTTCTTCGAGGAATCGCCTTTAAAAATATTTTTTTTAAATTATTTTTAAAAGTCTTTTAAAAACTGATAATTCTTTCGGGATTAAGATAAGCTGCTGAAAATAGCTGTCATTAATATGAGAAATAAAACAAACTGAAACTTCTCACACGATGAGATAAGAATACATGTGATGACTATTCATATATTTTCGGATCTCTAAAATTCTTCCCTATTCAAAAACTACCATTGAACAGACTAGTGGTTTTCAACCTACTTTGCCCCATGCACCCCTTTCACTGTAGAGACATGAGATTATTTTAAGCAGGAGGTATGAAAAATGAGCAATGCCCTCGTCGGGACTCGAACCTGGACCTTTCGAATACGCGCCGACTGTGCTACCGATTACTTAACTCAGGCACTCAGAGGAGGTAGAAAATATCTTATACCACTACTTCTGAAAGTTCATTTCCTTTTTCCTTTCCTAAACTCTAAAAATACGTACACATTTACATAAATTTAGATTACTCTTTAAGGTAATTTTTTAATTAAGCAGCAAACAGTATATCAAATGCTTAACAGCTAAATAAAAGGCTGACCTTATCGCTCTCTTGAAATTATAAAATTTCTGCCTGGTTAAGAACTCCTGCAATACACTATTTCATTTCTTTCCATGTTAGGCAAACTGCCAAATGCTTTATGATAATGCAAAAGTAAATTATCTTCCAAAATGCCGCTTTCACTGCATATACTTGTTCAAATCCATTATATGTAAGAATTTAATACCGGAAAGGCGACTTTGACTCTCTGACCTTTTCTTTTTTCACCTCCTAGCAACGCGGAAATCTTACTTCGCGAAGTTTTGATCTTGTGGTGAGAAACTAGGTTAACATCTTCCGACAGTTACATCATTTAGTGACGCAATACTATACATAGTTTTAAAAAAGCGGCATTTAAAAGTGGCGATATTTATGACATGAGGATGTCTTTTACATTTTTGTTTAAAGGCAAACCACTTTACCTGACATTTTTCTTTGTTTCATCAGATTATTTGAGTACAAAGGAGACATTCGGAACTATTCAGCATTTGCCTGCCTTTAATTTATATTCACACTAGCAACTACTCGGCCAACCTTCTTTTGGCTTTCAAATGTACCATAAAATACCTAAAGGGAACACTAAACATTAATTTTAAAACTGCACAGAATTTTACTCTGCAGAGCAACCTTATCAAAAAAAAACAAACAACAATAACAAAAAGAAAAAACAGAAATTTCAATAAAAACAGGATCATATATAAAAAAATTACAATAAAATAAGCAATTTAACCTTACCTTAACACAAATATTAATTATTCCTAATAAATAAATTATACAAATTCCCGCTGCAAAATCTTAATAATTCAAATGATAAAGGAAGTTAAGAACTTTGTTTCCTAAAAAAATCATGCAAAACTTTTTATATAATCAAAAATACGTATAATTACTCATATTTATATATATCAGCGTGGATCTATCATCTACTTTAAGTAATTGGTAGATTCACACTGATATATATGAAATAGATTGATACTAATGCAGTAGAGTGATACCGATGCAATACATTGATACTAGTGCAATAGATTGAAAATAATTTCTTAAAACTATTTGCATATGTTTCATGTCTCCCGCTTCAAAAATAACCTAATGACTCTACAAATGCGCCCGAACTAAAAGGTGGTGATAAATATTCGTCACCGCCAGGATCTGCCTATTGGGTCTCCTAATCCTCCTTCACCCTTAAAAAAGGGGAGTATATAAGGTATTTTTCTTCCTCATACCTTCGTGGTGTAATTGAAAGCATACTCGACGGTTATTCGAGAGGTCCAGGTTCGAGTGCCGGCGAGAGCACTGCATATTTCTCAGGTCTCCAGCATAAAAAAAAATGCTAATGACTCTACAACTTTAGCATCCAACAAACAGTTCTTTCAACAGCCAACTTTAAGGGAGTAAACTGCTAATAAACTCTCACCGATTTTGATTAACAAGTGGTTATAAATAAATTCTCATTTCCAGAAACTCTTTGATATGAGCTTCATCTTTTCAAAGTCTGGTTCTTCAGAGCAAGTCCCTGGAAGATATAGTAACGATTTCTTAAAACTCTTGAGTTGAGCTGCCATGCGACTTTATAATAACATTATTTTCTTTTGTAAGAACTTTGTCATAAGGTCTGATTTATTTTGTAGGAAGGGCCCTAAACTTTGACTAGGATTCAAGCCAAATCATTTCACAAACTTATAATTAATTCCCAGAGTTACCGAAACCCACAACTAACCTCAAATAATTTTTGATATATATTACCTTTTCTGCCCATTTTATTGCAACAGTTATTCGGAGAAGAATGTGAACTTACAAATGTAGCCTTCATACAATATTATTTTTTTATTTGTATGTCTTGTCCTCAGGATTTTTTTTTCCAATGACGGGCACTTGCCTATAACAGCATTGGCCACTACTTAGACCAGAAGTTGTGACCATTTTATTGTGGAGGCACCTAATAGGCGGCCACCGTTACTTCCTATGAAGGGACAGACAATTTTACATCCAATGCATTCTTCAGGTATCGAGCCCGGGTACTTTGGCATCGCAATCAGGCTTCCCTAACCACTATACCTTTTGGGCAACTTCCCAGGAATAATATCGATAAAATGCGAAATAAATAATTATTAAAAATCCTCACGACTATTCAAAGTTGCTTTTTCCCAAACTTATAATTAGTTCCCAGAGCTACTGAAATTCCCAACCAACCTCAAATAATTTATATTACGATAATAATAAATAATTATATTACGATTTTTTTTGCCCGTTTTCTTATTGAGCAATAGTTATCCGGAAACGAATGTAAACTGACAGATGCAGCCTTCACCTAATATTATATTTTTATTCAAGGCATTTAGTCCCCGGATATATTATTGATAAAAAATGAAATAATTAAATGCTGTAAATCTTCTCAGTTCTTCAAATATTAAACATTCTAGGCACGATTCGAAACCATATTGCTTTAAAAGTTAATTCATTTTTCCTTAGAAGAGTCTTAGTCCAATTGGATTATTTCCCGAAACGAGATTTTACTTCGTGCACAATTTTTGCCACCAAGTATTATCTCTTGCATTATGTTTACATAAATTAATTAATGAAGAACCTGCGTATATGTGCTCATATTCCTCACACTGGGGAAAAAACGAGGGTATATATGCCACCAAATGTTGAATAAAAACGTAGTGCACTCGAAAAAAGTGTCATTGGCTGTCGCCGAAAAGAGATCACTTAAAGTTATCGAAGCACACTTAACATTTGTTTTCTCGTATTTACCCCACACAGTTTATTTCTACTTATTTTTTAAAATTTGTATTTGCGCGTTATTTACGAACATAATTAGTTTTTCTTATTTGTATAATCAAGTTAAATTATTAAACATTCTGCTATCATTTCGTCGTGCTTTATTCTACGCATATTTTGTGCAACTAGTAGCAAATGCGTTTGAAATCTTAATAATAACAACAACTTTGTTCGAAATCAGTTGATTTCTTTATTTCATTAGGTTTTCCATTCTACTGCTATCAAAAATAATAAATAATACGAATGAATAAACATGCTATTAAAGAAAAATGGATGAAGGGACTAAAAGAAGCAAAGGAATTAAACATGGTTTTTAACAAAAATTAATCCAAATTACCACGAAACATGTTCTATAAAAATGGTCTTATTAGAAATTCAGATTCAAATTTTCATTATCATATGTTTTTTATCGAATTATCCTGCATAAATTAATATTTGCTATTGCAACTTAAGCCAGTAATTTGGTAAAAATAATTTTGAATATTTCATTAATTAGAAATTATTTACAATTGCTAGTTTTTACACTTATATCTAAAAACTGGTTGCATACGTTAGCATAAATGTGGTATATTATTGGGATGAGAAACGAGCATACAGTGGTCTACAAAGTTTTAACGCTAATTATTTCACAAATTTCAGCAAATATCTTAAACGACAATTGATATTATTAACTAGCACGATATCTTGACTTGGTTTCCAGTATGCTTTCGTTTGTTAAGGAACAGAATTGTCTTTGATCTAGTGAACGACTGCTGTCATAGATTCAAAAGATGAGAAAAGATTACCAATAAAATTTTACTATATAATGGGAAGCAATAAATTGTGACGGAGTTGGTGCTTTTCTTATGATCCAGAGAGAAAGCGATAATGATCTACTTGGTTTGGATAAGTTTCAACACAATCACAGAAGTTTCGAATTCTAAAGTCTCTAGTAAAAGACTATGATGACCTTCCCTGGATGAAGAAGAATAAACAAGAAATTAGTTTTGAAGAGCAGAAGGTATCTCATATTTCATGAAGTCTCAATGGATAGACTTTTAAAAAGAATGCAGTACAAGTCTTACCACATCATTATTTCAACGGCATAACTAAAGACTTGAGCGGTGTTTCAAAACATTAGTTACAAGAAGGAATTAAACAGCTGTGGGAATGTGACAACCATTGTTTAGATTTACCATGATTGGACCCTAAAGGCTACGAAGTAAGAGTGTTATTATCTTCAAATTTGATTTTGCAAGAACTTAGTCACAAAACATAAAATTATCAAAACAAACAGCCTTGTGTTTGAAGTATATTATTTAGTCAGTACTTCAATCGATTTCGAGGGCAAACATCTTCCTTTTCAGAGGCAAAATAATCTGCAAGGCTTGAACGAACAGGTGCATTGGTCAATTTTATATTCTACAGCAGTAAAGCTAATAAGGAGATAGCGCCATTTGTCGGGGGAAATAGTAACGAAATTGAAAACAATTAAGTTAACAGAATTTTAAAACCGTTAGGAACGACTAAATTGAGCTTAAAGTCATTAACTAAAGAAGATAAATCTCTCTGAATGTGAAAAGCTTCATGAAAATCCAATTCGCTTATTGAAGAAGCTTTTTGAATAGGTTCTGCAGACCAAAATCGAACTAATGATTAAATTTCCAACTATGATTAGTCTCTGAGGTATGTAATGAATAAAACTGATATTATTTATTAAGATCTGTAAGCAGTTCTTAGGTTTCTAAACAATCCTGTGCTATTTGAACTTAGATTTTAAAGTAAGTACTCAAATAATTTTGATGTCGCAGGTACAGTCTGTCTATCATAAGAAAAGCTCTCGCCAGTTCGTCTGCAGCTGTCTGTAGCCGCAGCTACAGACAGTATATGTGGCTACAGACAGTATATGTGTATAGTCTGTGCAGTAAAAGTATATGTTTATCATAGGTTTGTTTATTTATTTCAGTATAGGCCTCCGCCATGTTGGGTATGAGAATCATTAGTTTGGCGATGGCTGTCCTGTTCCTCACCGCCTTGGTCAACCAACAGGTTGAAGCTGGAAAGATAAAAAAGCTGATTGCTGCATCTGTGATTGCAGGAGCACTGAAACCCAGATTCGTTCCAGTTCCTATTCCGATACCCTTCAAGTTGAAAATACACAAAGGCGATAAAGTTGTTCCATATCCGTAAGTATCTGTTATTATCTAAAAGATAAATTAAGTTATAGTATAATCTCTAGACCTTACCTGACAAGAATTTTATGCAATGGAATTCGAAAATTCCTAAACTATAATTAAAAAATATATACTTCGATTTTATAACAGATTTTCTTTAAGTATACAGTATTTACTCGTAGAATTGCTAGGTTACAACTCTGATGGAACGAGACGGCTTTCGTTCTAATGCGACCTAATAGGCTTCTATCGGAATTAAGTGCCGCCCCGCCCTTGATCAATCCACAATGTTGCGACCCCACAGAGCAAGGGCAGACAAGACAGTACCAGTACAGTCCCTGCCGAACCTTACTCTGTCCTGAGAGCCCTTATGCCCCGTGGTTGAGACTGCCTAAGTACAGTTCCTAACCAGTACTTCCCAGGCGTTCGCCTGAGTCCCCCGGGGGGGATTGCTAGGTTACAGCAAGAATATACAAAATATATCCTTTTATAAAAGGTTTGTTGGCTATAAGCAATGTATTTTTCACTACACTAATCCACACGGTACGTTCTCACATTTACTTTAACCTACTGAATGGGATATGCCTCACAGATGTGTAATGCTATTTCTTAGATCTTTCAGCTTCTAACAAACTTCGAACTCACTTTTTTTTCTTGTGTTCTTGAGTGAGACCCATGGTCCCTGACTCACACACACACACCAGAGGCCGCTCCTTCTACCTGGATATTCCGTACGAAGTGTTGCTGAACGGGCTCTGTACGGGACTCATCAGTGGCAGCGCAGACCCCACAGTCCCGACCCGGCTTTATACACAGCCTCAGCAAGGTGAAAATCTAGAAACGAAGTCAAAAAGATACGAAGTCACCTTCGCCTCGGGGCACCACTCCCTTGGCTACGGATTATTCAGAATCGGTGCCTTGCTTTACTTTGTCAGTCCCCGCCACAGGGACTATGAGGGCCAAACCCCCATCGAAGAGACCCACTTACCATCTACATATTAGCTCCACAACAGCCGAGGGAACGGACACGACAGTACCAGTACGGTCCCTGCCAAGCCCGAACCTACCTGAGTACAATAGTCGGGTTCTAGTCCTGTGAAGAGTGTTTATGTACCCCCGTGGTTGAGACTGCCTAGGTACAGATCCTAACCAGTGCTTCCCAGGACGTCTCCTGAGACTGTATTTCCATCCGCCTTCTGCTGCATTTGATAATCCCGTTATAAAATGCGATTCAGCAATGGTCAGACATTGATACTAGCAGCAGCCATAGGACCCATAAGTTTTTGTTCATTAATTACAGAAACTTTGCTCATATAATTACAGGAATGACGTATTTTAATTCTAATGCATTTGACAAATCATTCACATATTGATTTTACATGCTTAACTTAAAATGATACTTTTCCTTTATACACTCATTCCCAAAAAATAAATAGCAAAGGCAAAACACGGAATAAAACAAAAACTGTTTAATTATATGGCGTATGATCCAAGAGGTGGGTGTGGCATTACTAGACCACAACGCAAACAACAAAGCAAAGACGTACGAAAAATGCAAGTATTACAACCATCAAATATCGTAAAAGACCAAATGGATCGGAGGAATGTCTAATGGAAACATCGCTTTTATAACGGGTATGGTACCCTCTTTTAGCTGAAATACATGTTTGGCGGTAGTGCCCATTCCTGTAGTAATGCATGTGGGAGCTAGTGGAGGGTGCCTGGCGGCACTCAGGAACATTTTGAACATATTTGGTTACTTTATCTTTTGTTTGGTTATTTTACTTAGTTTTAAAAAATTAATCAATGCTACCAATTTTATAACCGAATTGTTTATCCCAATAAGCGATGTATTTTCCATGTTTTCATGTACAAACGGGTGAGACTTCGGCAATGTGATAAAAATATCCGAATGAATTTTTATCGCAATCATATTAAACAGTGTCAACTGTAATACGGTCACAGTCGACTGATTCACTTCATTAAAGTACAGGTATTTTGATATTAATTTGAAATATGTATTCTATGATAATCCACCTTTTTTTAACATCAAGCACGTTCAGTTATAAACCAGTTTTATATTCTGAGAAATACTACAATCGGTTTAAAGCAATATCATCTTTGTCCATCTTCTTCAAAGGGCGAATGTTTCTTATGTTTATATGCTTCCTTGGTTCCATAGATAAGAAAAACCATAAGCATCTAATTAACCTTTTATACTGAATGTTATTTTTAAAAGGTTAAACAGTAAAATATTAATAACACGTGGAATTTAAGATTTTTATTATCTTAATGTACAGAAAATTGTAATTTACCTCAGAAATATTGTACAGATTTTCGGATTCCGAATTACGAGGGCCATCCAGGAAGTAGATTACGTTTCCATCTGTGTCCGCTAGGAGCGGGGCTAGCGCGGCCATCTTGGGGTCAGAGCGTTGCGCAGCTCAGTCTGCATCTAGCCGTGCTAGTGAGAGGTTCGTGCTGTGCTCCGTTCAGATACTGTGACGGTTTGAAATGTCTGCGTTAATTGAAAATCCCGCGAGCTGCGAGGTGCGCTCAGTAATAAGGTTTCTGACTGCAAAAAACTGTAAACCGATAGAAATCTATCGGCAGCTTCGTGAAGTGTATGGGGACAACATTATCACTGAAGGTGGAGTGCGTCAGTGGGTCATAAGATTTCAAAATGGCCGAACCAATGTTCACGACGAAGATCGAAGTGGGAGACCCAGCATAGTGACCGCCGAACTTCTCGAAAAAGTCGATGCTAAAGTCCGTGAAAATCGAAATTTCACAATAACGGAACTTTCTTTGAGTTTTCCACAAATTTCGCGAAGTTTGTTGCACGAAATCATCAGCGAAAAGCTTGGTTACCACAAGTTTTGTGCAAGATGGATTCCAAAAATCTTGACAGAGGACCACAAAAATCAGCGAATGGCTGCAGCGTTGAACTTTTTGGACGCTTACCATAAGGATGGTGACTCTTTACTCGATCGCATCGTTACTGGTGACGAAACATGGGTGAAACATGTGAACTGTGAAACGAAATTGCAATCAATGCAGTGGGGGCACACAAGTTCTCCCCAAAAACCCAAGAAATGCATGCAAACAATGTCGGCAAGGAAGATGATGGCGACTGTTTTTTGGGACAGAAAAGGTGTAATTTTGGTGGACTTCCTGGAAAGAGGCACTACAATAAACTCTCAAAGGTATTGCCAAACTCTCCAAAAACTCAGAAGAGCAATTCAAAACAAGCGCAGAGGAATGTTGAGCTCTAAGATCTTGTTCATTCACGACAACGCCCGGCCCCACACGGCAAATGTCACTCGTAAAGTTCTTGAATCTTTTAAGTGGGAGTTGTTTCCTCATCCGCCGTACAGTCCCGACCTGGCACCGAGCGACTTCCACCTATTCCCAGCAATGAAGAAGTGGCTGGCTATGCAGCGTTTTGATGACGACGCACAGCTGCAAGAAGAGGTAACGAAGTGGTTGAAGGCGCAGGCGGCCGAATTTTTCGACGAAGGAATTTCCAAGCTCGTACATCGCTACGATAAATGCCTTAATTTGTATGGTGACTATGTAGAAAAGTAGTATTTGAGTGTGGCTTTCATCTGTATATAATAAAATTTGTTTCCTATACTTTGTTTATTTTTTTATTCCAAAACGTAATCTACTTTCTGGATAGCCCTCGTAGATCACAAGATTTCCACGCGTTAACTGAAAAGGAAGCAGGACAGTATTTAACTTAAGGCTTAATTGTCAGTAAAATATAAAAATAATTTTCGCAACTTGAACTTTAGCATGATTGTTTATGGTACTTAGTTTTCTTCGCCCATATGATTTAATACAAAATCAAATATCCAATACTAATATTGTCTCCACTCTAGAATCACGAATCTGCATATTTTACTGCTTCATTTTCAAATATTGAAATGAGTTTGTTTTTAAATGAATAATAACTTTATACTAAACAAGACGGAAATGCATATCCTCTAAGATGTATATAAAAAATTATTATATAAAAGGTAACAAGTCTGGATTTTTCTAGCTATCAAATCTTTAAATTCGCTTTCTTCAAAATAACCATTTCCTAAAGCTCGGGTTTTAGCGAGATGTCGGAAATATTATCTGACCTAACATATTTATTTCAGCTATAAATGCCAAATTTATTTCGTATCCAGATACACCTTGTAAATTAATTAAGGCCAAGCACTTAAGGACTGCCTACCCAATTGCTTCGTATTATGAAACCGCGAATGAAGCCATCACAACACATATCATTTTACAATGAAAAGTACTTAATTAACTTCCTTGAGTAAACATGGACAGGAATCAAATGTTTTCTGGATAGTAATAATAATAATAATAAACCTGATGTGAACACCACATGGCTTCGTTGTAGAATTAAATTATGCGTATTTTTAACTGCACTTCATTTAAACTTGTTTATTTGAATTTTTCTAACTTGAATAACAAATCCCTCAAAACAAGATGAAAATGACATCAAAAACTGCAAACTTTGATATTAGATATCGAAGTTTATTTTTGTGGTAAGAGAGTCAAACTTCTTATAATTTTATGTTTTCAGAAGGAGTATAAAACTTTTCCAAGTTTAGACATAGGAATCGGGAAACCGCATTAAAAGTCAGATTACGTTATTTGTCGAAAACGAATTTTATTTTTTAAATTTTACATTATCAAAACATGAATATTTTCGTCATTTAAAACACTTCTGTAATTGGAAGTGTATGACTACGACCAACGATTGCGAAAATAAAGGCAGGGTAAGGACTTTTAAGCCGGGTAAAGGGTGGTTATATATATATAAAATGTTGTATGATCTTAAATTCATTTTAGTGCGAAAACAAGTTACTACTTACTTGCACAACTGCTTTGGTACTGACGATTGGGGTAAAAATAGGAGGTGCACATCTGGATGTTATAGCAGTCCTATGTAAAAAATTTTAACGCTATACGGCTAATCGTCTCTGAGTTAGGCGAGATACATACATATCGAAAAATACTTACATACGTCAAGAAAATATCCCTTTCGAATCCATTTTAAATTTATTTTATAATTCGTTTTGGATAAGGTGTGTGTATTTAATTATGGCAAAGCACACTAGGGCTATCTGCCTAAGGGGAGGGATGCCTTCGTGGAGGACTTTCTAAGGGAAACTGGCTCGTATACACCGTTTTGGATAAAAACAGTTCTTTGTTCTGTCACACAAAAAAAATTGTCCAAATGGGCTGGAGAACATTCAAAATGGATATTTCTGTTAAAATATGATACCAGAAAGTTTTCGAGATTGTAATATTTCCTTTACTTCGTACAAGAAAGTAAAAAACAATCAACTAAAAAGTTTAACTGTACTGTATAGTTACCATATTGTATAGTTACTTGATCTATACTGTATAGTTAAAACTATACTATGTTATTAATATAGGTTAAACTACACTAATAACAGATTAGAACTATACTAATAACAATAGGAAAAATAATGCTAATAACAACTTAAAACTGAACCAATAAATCTCTCTGAGATTTACAAAATAGAGTAAACAAAAAATTGTGCACCATGCAGTCAAATTAAATATGAAATTTCAAATAATTTTAGCTTAAAATAAATATATGTCTGTAGAGACAATATATAGCTGATTTTAAACTCTTTGGAAAAATCTTGGTAAAATGATTAAATTTTATGGTTAAATTTCTATGAAGGTATTAGGCTTCAAGGAAATCTTATATTCACAAGCTAAAGAAGTTAGAAGATTTTTTCTTTCAAAATAATATTAGAAATAATATTTTTTTTTTAATTTTGAGAAGTGTCCAACATGGAATGTTATTACAAATTATATGATCTGAAAGAACTAACATATAACATTTCCATGCAAATTACTGAAGAAAATGTGATGTGTTGATGACAAAAATATTTATACAGATCAGTTTAGCTCAAAAATGTTTACACAGATCAGGCATATATAAGTGAATAGACAGATAGACAAAATGTTGAAGAACATGATCAACGTAACAATATGTAGCCATTATTTTGATTGCCAGAAAAAGAAAGATTCTCTACCGAAGTACTAGAAAAATGAATCTTTCATTAATTAACCGTATTGCAAATGTTCATACAAATTATCAAGTGAATATATTATAAATTTAGGTGTAACATAAGTTAGATTAATCAGGTATATTTTTAAAAATAACATTGATATATAAATTAGTATTAAATTCATTTATCGTTTTCTAATTGAGCAGTTTATTGAACATTATAAATTAAAGATCTTACGGAATATCGTGCAGTGATTATCAATTAAATTATTTATTTTCCTTATGTCTTGTGCAGTAGCAATACTTGCCGAATCGCGATAACGATAAATGTCTGGTGACAAAATTTTATGATGAAATGATGTAATGATCCAAATATTTAGAAAGACTCTGTTACAGGTGTTTCTAATGTTAGAAATAATAAAATAGTATTGGGTTAGTCTCCGCGGTGCATCCTGAGCAACGTTCACGATAATGAGATGGTTAAAAGACAGATGAGTTAGATATTTTCGATTAATTACTCCGAGAATTTACCCGGTCATTAAAAATTTATAATAATAAAATATTACTTTAAACTCTTTGCCAGTTCTCATTTTACACGATTTTGAAATAAATTTGCTATCTAATAATTTGAAGAATGATATGCTTCAAACGATCATTTTGGCATTATCGAAACTGCACAGGTTATGCATTTATGTTATTTTTTAAAACTATATGAAAAACACGAAAAGTGAAAATCAGTTTTTACTAGTTACTTTCTGTTCATTTTACAGAGTGTATAGTCATTCATTCTCACAAGAAGCCCACTATGAAGGAGGTGGAGGATACGGAGGTGGAGGCTTTGGAGACGGAGGTTACGGAGGTGGAGGTTTCGGAGGTGGAGGAAGTTACGGAGGAGGTAGTGAGTGGTGGTAAAATAAACTATTAGATAGTACTTTGTGCCAAGCTATCAATCATCTTCATGAAGGAATCCATTTTTCTGTTGTAAGAATTATAACTTTACTGCATTTCTAGTGTGTACATAAATGTTGCCATTTGCATTTTGTATAAATATTATTCACTTGTTAAATAAAATGTTTCCTAAATAACTTTTCGTTTTGATTATTTACGTATGCTTATATACTTGTATAATAATAACTCTGGTTAACAAAGACATATGTTATGTTTCTTATTCGAAATCCAAAATTCTTAATAACAGTAATCCTTATTTTTTTTATACTTCCTGTTTATGCAAAATGTGTATGCCGCCAGCTACTCTTACACAAGTTGCTCCTGCATCTTAAGCCAGTTATACTAATTATGTTCGCACATTTTTAGACGATATTCATAGTGTTTTACCTAAAATTTTTCCATTTGATAACCTTTAGTCTTCACTATCTTTCTGCACCGTTATTTCCAAGATAATAAAGCTTTTTTTAGCAACGGAAGAGGTATTTTACCCCATTCCTCCTAAACACCTTTCTAAAGTCCAAGAAAGGCTGTAGGTCGACATCTGTACAATCCGCTTATTAAAAGTACAAAAGCGCAGAATTCCTTGGAGGTACATCAAGAGATTTAGTAGGGATGAGAGTGAAATGTTTGGACCTGATACACGTTTCTTGTTCCATTTTTTTTCAGGAAATTAACAGTGGATTTTGACTTCCAGCTGCTAGTTTTGTCTTGATGAAGTTCTACCGATTGATGGCATTGTGATTAAAGAGAAAATATTTCATATTTGAAAACTGGGTGTAAAATATGTTTCCGTTAATATATGGAGTTGACCTTAACAGTTTGCTGCATATATGGAGTTGACCTTAACAGTTTGCTATTTAATTTTTATTTGTCGTTGTATTAAAAAGAAGCAACCATCACAAATCCCTTTGAAAAACTTTCTTCGGGTTCTTTGAACCATATTCTAAGGATTTTTTTCCTTCTCTTTGACGATAATAAATGGATCTCTTTTTATAGCGATCATTTAAATATACCTAAGATTCATCTATTCTGACAACATTTCTCCATTTTTGTTCTAATAATTGTTTCTCATTGGGAACTCTACATTACGTTCTGCTTTCGGTGGTATGTCGTGGAGCAAGACGATGCTCATTACGTTTTTCATCTTTTTAAGGTTCAAATCAGCGTTAATCATTTTGCTTACAGTTGACACTGAGCATTGTGCAACTGTGATTATGCAACTGTTCTTCCAAGATTTTCTTTCAAGATTGCAGTTCTTACCTTTGCAACATCCCAAACATTTCGTTTTTTCCTTGGATATCTATTTTGAACAATTTTTCTCATTGAAGCCAAACTTTGACTTCCCCCCCCCTTTCTTATTTAAAATATTATCTATCGTTGCTTTAGATACCGAAACACCACGGCTTTCACAGTATTTTTGAATACCCAAATACGAATAATTTTCTTTGGAAAGAGCAGAAACATAGCCTTTCGTCCATTTCTTCTTTAAAAACGCCATTTTGCATGAAAACGAATTTGTCAAATAGCAAACGATAATTTACTTTTTCAAAAATATAGTTGGAGTTAAGAAGTATTTTACATACCTGCAATTTTTTATAGCAAATGAAGTCGTCTAAAAAATGTGCGAACAGCCTCTGTGAATAAGGTACAGTGATATCTCGTTAATGTCCTCTCTGAAATACGTCCTATTTGGGCGTGAAAAGTTTTGTTTGATATATGACATTTTTTGGATATTTCTTTTTTGGTGAGCACACTACTTTACCTCTTACGAAACAAAGCTATGATTGCCCATGCACGTTAGTACGTCTGTTTCTACTATATACTTCATAATCAACGTTATAAATCTAAAATTTCAAATGATTTTGTTCTTTTTTTCGAGTAAATTTCAATCCTAAATTCGTTAGCAATAAATTTTAGGAAAACTAATGAGAAAAGTCAAGTTTAGCTGAATACTGCTTTCGCTTTCAAGAAAAATCTTATTTCGATTTAGAAACCGGTGGTTGATTATGCTTCCGATCTCTTGAACAGAACGCGGGTTGTGATTCAGAGTATGATGAACCTTTGTTCTTGTGAGCGTTGGCTTCTTCCAGCATTTTGATTTTTAGCATTTCTGGAGAAGGCAGTTCATTACAGGATTCCATGGCGATTCCAAAACTTTTCTAAGAGTCCGGTATGATATTCAAAAGCAATATTATTAGTAAATCATCCGTAATGTTGATTTCTATTTCTTTGAATTTGTCGAGAAGTGTAATATAATCAGCCATTTCTTCAGAATCAATCATTTTTGTAAAAAGATACTTTTTTAGAATTGTGGTCTATCTATCTGGCCTTGCGCTTATTGACTCTCTGCTTAAGCTTATTGACTACGAGCGTTTCGTTGGCAGAAAAAAGCTGGCAAAAGGCTTTTACTTATTTAAGTAAAAGTATTAGCAAATTCTATAGATTTCTAAACCGGTAGGTAGAGACAGCAATTTGAATTTGAATTTCTATGGATAAGTTCTTAACGTTTTTGAACGATGATTCTATTCAGAGAGCCAAAAGAAATGTCGGAAGATTCTGAAAACAATTCTGCTGCATCAGAAATCTCAGGAAATTTAAAAATCGAAGATTTTGTAAAATAATTTGTAGACGCATTAGGATTTTTTGGAAGCAGGCAAGATGAAAAATTAGCAACCGCCTTCGCCGGAATCGAACCACAGACCTCTGGAATATCGGCCCAGTGTGCAGAACCACTACACCACGAAGGCACGCTAGGAAGGCGGGAGAAATGCCTCTTTTAAAGGGTTTTTAGGGGATTCAGTCGCCAAATCCTGGGTGTGGAGATTCATTATCCACGACCCTTTTAGTTTCAGTGCCACTGTAGAGACATTGGGTATATTTGGAAGCAGGCAAAATAAAAAATTAGCAACGCCTTCACCGGGAATCGAATTACGGACCTCTGGAATACCGGCCCAGCGTGCAGAACCACTACACCACGAAGGCACGCTAGGAAGGCGGGAGAAATACTTTAAAAACTTAGATGGGAACAGCTATAAAATTGAAGAAGTAGTAGGAAACATGAACCACTTCTTCAGAGAAAACTGGACGAGATAAAATAAAGTCGAAGTGACGATTCATTAATTCCTAGAACAATATAAAGTTATTATTCCTAGAACAGTATAAAAGTTAAAAACACAAAGGAAGGATGTAATAAAGCTAATAGCATTTAGTTTTATGCCAAAATGTATACTATAAAACACTATTAAGGCTAACGTACGTACTTAGCTCTCATAAGACTTGGAGATGGGAAAATCCTTAAAGATAATAAAAACACATTTCATGCAAGTTGGGCTGAAATTATAGAAAATATGGAGAATAAGGGAAATAATATTACTTATTCAAAGTCTCAGACCGAATCGATGCAAGAAACGGAGACCGAAGATAAACTGAAAGAAACAACTTGGAAATCCGCAAAGAAAGTAGCAAAAATTGCTCCTGCAGACATGACTGAAATTTCACATAGTAAATTTCACCATTTTTACGAGCAACTATAAACGAAATTATCAAAAATCATCAAATTCAAATTTCGCATTAAATGTATTCTTACAATTAATTCGTAATTAATTACTCAATAAATATTTTGTTGTCTTTATCGCATATATTACTTTATTTAACATTTAAAATTATTATCATAAACTACTTTACATAGTGTCTTACAGAAAAGTAAAATTCTTTTTTAATTATTTTATTATTAATGTGCCGCGAAATTTTGAAATTGTTAAAAGTATACCGCAACAACAGCAACAACAACAACAACAACAAAAAAAAAAAAAAAGATTGTAGATTACTATTCTAGATGCTCGAAATAGGAAATCAGACAAGCGTGATGAAAAATGTACAAGTTCTGAAATTAGCATGCTAACTTTACTTATGACCCAAGGATGTTTCTTCAAACTATGATTATAAAGCTAGTGTCAGATAGTAAGGAAGTGCTTATTAGAGCAATCCTAGATTCATGGGCTCAAAAAAAGTATACATTGAAAAATCTAGCAGAAGAAATGAGATATAGCCTAACGAGAAAAGAAACTCTTATACACTCTTTATTTGGAGGATATAATTCTGAAAAATATGTGCACATGTTATAGAATCAGAAAAGAAATCCAGAAAATAATATAGCTTGTAATATGGAAGCTTTGGACCAACCCACTATATGTGATAATATTACACCTGTTAGTCCAGATGCATGGATCAAAGAGCTTCAAGAAATGAAGATATTATTATCAGATGTGTGTAATGAGTCACACACAACTTGTTCAAGTATATCTTGGAGTTGACGTGTTAGGAAAACTTATGACAAGTCAGCGTAAAATATTGACTTGTAGCAATGGAAACTTTACTTAGTTAGATTTTATCAGGAAAATTACATGATACAGAGATATCTTCAACTATTAGTATGCTCATATCTTCCCTTTTAGTAAAATAAATGGATATTTCTGAAATGTGGAAATTGGATTCTTTAGGGATACAAGATCCTTCAGAAAAAAATAACTGAAGAACTTATGAAGCCTCAATGGAACATTTTTAAGGACTGTTAAAGCTGATGAAGATCAACGTTTTCTTGTTGGTTTACCATGGCCTTGCTAGAAAATTTTGATCTGGCACTAAAAAGGTTACAAGTTACCACTCGTAAGCTTAATATTGAGAAGTTATATGAAGAAGTAGTCAAAGGAGAAGACAAATCATCGAAGAGGTTCCTAAAGAAGAAGAAATTAAGTCATCTTGTCACTATTTGCCCCATCGGCATGCGTTTAAAGTGAACAGAACGACTAAGATTAGATCTCTGTTTAATGCTTCTTCTAAAGAAAAGAGAACTGCTAGTCTCAATGATTGTGTTGAAAAGGGGTTGAATTTAGTAGAATTAATTCTTTCCATAATAAAGAGGTTTCGCTTGTATAAACTTGGCATAACAGCTGATATACATAAAACGTTTTTGCAAATAAGTCTCCATAAAAAAGATAAGACGTTTTCAACAATTTCTATGTAACAATGAAGATGGGAAGCTCAAACATTATCGTCATCGCAGTCTAATTTTTGTTTCTTGTGCTCCGTTCTTGCTTGGGTTAAACCATCCGATACCATTTAGAAAGGAAACCAGATGAAGCCAAGCAAAGGTATGAAAAATATTCTGAAAACATTATCCGACAACTGATGATCAGCTTTTATGTTGATAATTGCTTTACTAGCGTCAAAATTGAATCAGACCTGAAGCAATTTATTGAAGTTGCGACTGAAATTATGGCCGAAAGAAAATTTACGAGGGTCAGAGCACACTAACCCAACTGAATCTATAGCAACTCCAACAAACGTTCTAGAATTCATGTGGGACAGACATTGGGATACTCTTTCCATAAACATCTCTGATGTGAAAGGAGTAACGGAAGTTGTGATCACCAAAACAATATTTTAGCTGTTTCGCACAAAGTTTTTGATCCTCTCGGCATAACTGATCCCGTGGTACTGCGTCCAAAACTCTGAAACAAACTCTGGCTACAAAACTTGTGGATATTAAAAACTAGTTGAGATGAAGAAATTGATATAAAACCACGTCAAGATTCTTTTAAGTGGCTAAATGAGCTTAAATATTTTCAACAAGTTAAGGTGCTCAGATGGCTCAACCATGATGGAGGTTATTTTCATTACACATTTCATTACATTTTTTCAATGATGCGAGCAAAGTTATTCGACTGTAGTGTTTCTGCGAGTTGGCAAGGGAAGCACTGCTTGTGTAAAACTGGTACAGAGTAAAATTAGAATTACTCCTTGTGGTAAAAAAAGAAACAATTATTGCTAAGTTGGAACTTCTTGGTATACTATTTCTGCTCGTCTTTCCTCGGAGGTCCTGAAAGAGTTTCAAACAAACAACGTTTATTTCTGGACTGACTCTCGAACAAGATAGCCGTGTACTCAACCGCTCATAAAAATCACTTGGAAATTTATACCATAGATTAGCTTAGTTAAAAAAAGTATTAACTTGGCTAAAAAGAGAAGACTCGTGGGGTGTATTTGACCAGAACCGTGTTACAGAAATTAGAAATCTAACAGCTGTTTAAACATGGAGACACGTGCTCGGATTTTTAAATCTTATAGATCTACCGAGTAGGGGTTGCTCAGCGCAGTAATTATGCCATTCGAAATGGTGGGAGTATCCCAGATGGTTATATCTTCCACTTCGTGAATAGGCAGTCACCAAAACAAAACTAGATGTCAATGAAGAAGGAGCACTTTAAGAGGAAAGAAGAGCTCTCGTGTCTTCTATTCAAGTAATCGAAATCTGGAGTGAATATAGAATAGCGGCATGGATTCTGTGTTTTCTCCATAACATTTCACATGAAAACAAGTTAAAAGTAAACTTGAGTTATGAAGAATTCAAAAAAGCAGTTCTCTTTTTCAAGTCCATACAGTTAAGAACTTTTTAAGACAATAAGTTTATTATTAAAATATAAATTTATATAAAGAAGGGCTTTTGAGAATAAAAACCAAACTTGTGGACAGACCTGAGAAAAAGAGGATTTCATTAGTCGAATTACCTGTATGTGATGTCGTCCTCAAATTAATCCGTTAAGAGCAGGAAAAGCAATGCATGCAGATTATTCAATCTTACTTGAAAGGTTTGGAAAGAGGTTTTGGATTCTTAAAGCTGAAAGATTAGTAAAACAAGCTTTTTCTAAATGTGTAATGTGCAATCACTACAGATCAAAACCCTTGAAAGTTTCTTTCGCTCCACTATCTAGAGATAGAGTTACTTGGAGTTTTTGAGGTATCTGATCTGGATTATGTTGGTGCTCTCTAGTTAAAGTCGGAAGGTAAGGCATGGATGGTATTATTCACTTGCGCCGTATACAGAGTGGTCCATTCCGAATTAGTCCAGTCACTCACTACAGATGCTTACATTAAAGCCTTAAGACGATTTATTGCAAGAAGAGACAGAATTTCAGTTCTTTACTCGGATAACTGCTTGAACTTTGTTGGAACAAATAGTGCGTTTGAAGGATTAGGTTGGAACAAGATAGCCGTGTACTCAACCGCTCATAAAAATCACTCGGAAATTTATTTCACCCACAGCCGCATGTTTCGGTGGATGGTGGGGGGAGGACGGTAAGAATGTTCAAGAAATTTCTGTGTATAGTGTTAGAAAATCCACCGTAGATTACGAAGAGCTCATCACGATCCGATGTGAATGTTAGTCAGTAATAAATGCTAGGCCCCTGACCTACTTACAATGTGAGCCATATAAATTAGTACTACTGACACCTGGATTGTTTGTTCATGGAGGCAGCAATAGAGAGACTCCAAATCTTGACAACATAGAGCGGTCTTCCTTGATAAAACGCATAAAGTACTTGCAGAAATTACGTGAAAATATTAGACAAAGATTTAGAAATGAGTATCTGGCTCTTTTAGTCCAGAAGGAAGTACGAAGAAATAAGGTTTAAACATTGGCGTTATTTTTCTAATTGGGCGTGATCATGTTTGACGCATGCATTGGCCTCTTGGAATAATTTTAGAAATCTATCAGGGAAAAGACGGTCTTCCGAGAGTAAGAACTTACAAGAGTGAGAGGATACGTCATTTTTAAAGATTTTATCCATTAGATGTGTCAGCTAAAACTGATGTTGATTTCCTGAAGTCTTGTCTTCTAGAAAAATGACATATTCGTCTGAACTATTCTCGATCCTTCCGTTGAAAACACTAATATCGTTGAAGCGAGGCAATTTCAACGGATCAAATTCCTCATCGAATAAATTTATCAACATTGTTTCTATTTTTTTCCAACTTTCGAAATTTTATAGGATGTAAGTTTTACATTCATAAATTTGAAAATTATGCTTGTTCTAAATTTGGATTGCAAAGTTCAATTTGTAAATTTCACATGTAAGGTGGGAGTATGTTAGAGATTGTAAAGTAATTGATATCGGTATTTAAACTTATCTACTACTTCACCGACGATTTTCAACTTATGTTTTTGTTATTACTTTTGCTGTTGTTAAATGACAGCGATTATTAATATTACTAAGAAAAATATTCATTTTTTACCCAATAAATAGTTGTTACTGAGTAAATAGTTGTTAATTTTTTTTAATTATAGCATTCATTCATCTGGAGAATTTGTAGTTCATTTGAGTGATTTAAAAGGCCTTTGCTGCTGTTATTTACATGGCCAACGCGAAATACTTCCAAAAACTGCTCTGAATGCGCAAATCAGAATTAGGTCTCCGAAGGTAAAGGTCCATCATCGGAAGTATTCGAGCGCTTCAATGGAACGTAGTCATATCGATTATGCAAGACGGATATTTAAGTACATATGTATGTTTTTGATAATCGCCGATGCTCACTAAAAATAGCTAGAAGCCTATCCAGTGAAATCAAGCTCGGTTTTCAAAACAATAGAATGCTTACGGGAAATTTTTGCACTATTCGGATTATCAATATTCTTACTGAGTGATAACGGGCCACAGTTCACTGCACATGGGTTTAAATGGGCTGGTTGAATAACATGTGTTTGCAGTAAAACAATCCTTAACCATGCAAAAATTATCCTGGAACACAAAAACGTCAGTACATTTTTAATGCATTACAGAAAATATCCGAACTTAATTACTCTACAGAGCACTGCATTGCTAATGCGGAAGAGGAAAGTTTGAACAAGAATTGATTTCTTGAGACCAGATCTCAAAAGGAGAGGGGAAGAGAGAGTTCGAAAAGGAAACTACGAGTTTGCAAACCGGGAATTAAGGCTGGCAATAAAGTGACAGTAAGAAATTATCACCAGGACGATGGAATATAGCAATTTGGGGCTGTGCAAACCAAGGATGAACAGCTATAAATGTAGACTGTCAGCTATGGCTGCGACATTTCGACCAGATCGGTGGTGGAGGAACCATTAATGATGATGGCTGCATACGTCATCCTCCAGCTCTCACGATTTCCAAAGGAGCTGAAAATAATCCAGAACCATCCAAAGATTATAGCCTCCAGACAGACGAGTTTGTGTAGTCTTCCAAGCCCATGGTTTTAACCGAAGTTCCATCCACCGGACCTGCTGCTGATATAACCAGATCACCAAAGATACCAGCTGTGCCACAACCTTTGCGTCGGTCCACCAGAAATCGACGATCGCAAAACAGTTTGAAGTTGTGATAAAGGGAAAGGGATGTGCTGTATGGAGATTACAGGATTTATTCGCAATCGAAAGCAGAACTGCCTTGCGCCAAGCGATTGTGATCTCTGTGTGTGTGTGTGATTGTGAACCGGAAAGGAGACTATCCGCGATTCAATTCACCTATAGGTGGCGCTTTCACACATTAGTGTGGCGGATAAAAACCTGTATTTTGATTTGTGATCTGACTTCTTACATTCAAAAATGGAGTTGCTTAGCTTTTCCGACATGTTTGATTTTATTCAAGAAAGCGTAAATTCTCGCTGCATTACTGAAGCAGAGATAATTAAAGCGGATCACTTTGTAATGCACGGAATTTTACTCGAAAAACCCAATGTACAAATTTTGTTTTCCTATTTAAGTTCTATAGCGTCCTGATCACATGAAATCGAAGGACATTTCATTGTTGAAAAAGGAAAAATAAAATGTTTTTAAAAAAATTTCTTGTTCATGTAAAGGAGAAACTGCTGGCTGTTTGTTGTAAGAAATTGTGTCGCTGTTTTATTGTATTGCGATAGGTAGCTGATTGTAACGTTCACTGATTGTAAACAAATAATTTCATATGTGTTTTAACTTGGGATTTCCAGAAAATCTATGCGATCAAAAGTGTCTCTTTTTTTCACATAAAAATGATAATGATATACTAAAAATATCTTGATCTATTATGTGCGTCTATTGTATTTATATCTATTATATACATAACAGCACTAATTATCAGATGCAATTTTGAGAATATCAATAAACAAAGCACTTAAAAATGAAAAAGACACTTGTAATATAAATATTAGCATTCTATGTGTTAAATATTATAGAAAATACATGCAATGACCAAACATTAAAAAAAAAAAAAAAAAAAAAAAGAACAGAATAAGTATTACCTACCTCAGTACTTGAAAAAGCAATCCTGGCATATAACATGTAGTTAACATTTGATTACATGATATTACAAACATTTTCTGTAGATTTGCTCTACGAGTGGTTAAAACGACTAAATACTGATAGTTCAATCTCAGCTCAAATCCTGGTGAACAAACTGGACGCATTTTTTTTGGGGGGGGGCATGTGGTTTGCGAATACCAACCAGTTTCCCCTATAAAGTTCGCCATAAAGGCATTTTTCAGGCTGATAACCAATGTGCCTAGCCATATTCAAATACCCTAATCTAATCTTACCTTTAGATTCTATATTCACATGTTATATCTTTATCTGTTAAGATTTGTTCATAACAGGATCACCAGGCCTCTACCAATATGGCAGGAGCATACTCAAAACCATGTGATAAAACCATGTGTCATGCTATAAATTTTCATTTAAATTATTGCTAACATGAACTGAAACAGAATTTTAATTTCTGCAGGTAAAATATGCATGAAAACCTAATTGTATATGTACGTGTATTAATAATATTTAAGAGATCAATAAGCTATACTAATTTATACTTCAATACACAAATAAGCAAGTTTACTTTTTACTTTTTTTACGAAGAACACACATACACATATTTATATATATATATAATATACGAGAATGAAATTTTGCATATATAAAGAAAACTTTTCTTAGGAGAAAAAATTTAATCAGTATTTTTTTAAATGCTTAGAACGCACTTCCATTTAATGTCCAACTTTCTTTCCAATTCGAAATACGAGAATCCACTCCTTTCTTCGTTTTGCTATCTTGTTCGATATTTTTCGAACCAAGAATGCGATAGAAGCATAACTCAGGTTCCTTGCAAAGTCGTGAATTACACTGGGGTACACAACAAAACGTGTGGTCTGTACTTCTTCCTAAGTTATACATAATGCCCATAACAATCAAAAATAAACGTTTAATTACTTTTCAATCACAACACGCTGCACAAACTACGTAGTATTGTCAAACGTAAATAATGATTTTTAATGTTTCCGCCTTTTAGCCACTAGATGGCGTATCAGAGCGCTGGAATCGCAGATGATCGTAGACTTGTACGCGTTTATGCGCAGAGAAAAAGGTTTTTTTTTTATTTATTTATTATATATATATAAAGAGTTTTGAAAGCAGTAGAAATACTCGGAAAATTTTCAGGAGAAGAATTAGTGCTGATTGTAATGTTAACAGCTTGGCAGCATTCAAAAATCGAATCCGAAAGATGGCGAAATAAAGCTGGAACATACTTAACCAGCTACGCTTTTTTCCGGCTTATCGCTAAACTAATTAGCTTCCACAGCGTAGCTAGACGGGGGCATCTGTTCCCGGGCGCAGAATCCAAGGGGCACCAAACTGATGTTACGACATTTTAGAATTAAATGTTTTCCATCCTTGGCAAGCAGTAGGGCCGCGAAATCTTCAATTGTCCCTGGGCGCTGAAAACCCTAGCTATGACTCTGGCCTTAGGGCAATACATTTATACAATACTGTATAAAGTTTAACTGTATAAAGTAAACTTTATACAATACTTTTTAAACTTTATACAATACTATATAAAGTTTAAAAAGCTAAATGCTAATTGTACCTCCATCAAAGAACACATTGTTAAATGTAGGAAGCTCCGACGTATTTCTGAGCTGTGATTGGTTTAAAATCCCATATACGGAAACTATATTTGGCGACAATATCACCAATGGGAAAAATTAAAGACATGTCTTGTTTTGCAGCTTTTAAATCGTTTTGTGTATGGTGCCTTAGTTTCCCGATTGTAATTGAAATTGAATTGTGCTTTATAAATTATATTTTTGGCAGAATCCTGAATTTATTTTTTATATGCGCATATAATATTACTTTATATTTGCGCTTCCCATGTACATTGATTGAAATGTTCATAAATCTTTATTTCTATACCGTAAATAATATAACAGTGTATATTTATATGTTATTTATGTTATTACTGATTTAAATTCATGTTCAAAATGTTTTGAAATTACTGTAACAATAGTGCAAGCTTAGCAGACTCGTAGCTAGGGTTTTCAGCGCCCAGGGACAACTGAAGATTGTGCGCCCTGTACTGCTTGCCAAGGATGGAAGATATTTAATTCTCAAATGTCGTAACATCAGTTTGGCGTCCCTTGGATTCTGCGCCGGGGGACAGATGTTCCCCCTTGCCCCCCTCTAGCTACGCCCCTTAAGCTTAGTATTTCGTTTCTTAATTGCTGAAATTTATTAATATTACTTTTTCTTTTGTTTCCTTGTTTAATTCAAAAACATATCTTTAATTTGCACAGAACCGTATTTATGATACGAGCGTATGTCATTTTTATGTGTATTTCAGGCATACTGCATTTCATTACAAACATAAAATCTGTGTTAAATAAATATGTTGTAAACATACAGGAAATTCACTTTTTTACTAACCATATTTATTATTTGTACTACTGTGTCCCACTGTAGTACTTGTTACAAAATTTCAAACTTTATTTCATCTTTATTATATGGCAATCAGGCTAAATAATATGATGTAGTGGTTCTTTATGTTCACAGTAACAATATTACATTTGTTACTCAATTTTTTATTCATATTATTTATTAATGAATTATTTATTCATTAGGATAAGAAACTGTCAGAGAAAAACTTTGAGCACCTAGAAGGGACAGAAATTAGTTATGTTAAATAATTATTATTGTTTCAAATCATTCTTTATTAGCTAGTGCTACGCTTATTAAATACTGAAAGGTTAATATATATTACGTCCATTTATCCACACATAAAACAATTAGCAGCACCTGTAAACCTCATTTATATTTATGATTCAGAAAGGGCCACTGGGCTGCTCTCACTTATTTCTAATTAGTATCTACACATGCTTTTTCAAGAAAAGAATGAAATAGTGTAACAGAAAGGTATGAACTTGATGCAACATATTAATGCTAGAGCTCAGAACCAAAATAATTTAAAACAAGTGTAAGAGAAGAACAGAGATTTTAAAAGTAATTAAAATTCAACCCTCATATTATAATTTTTGAAATGCAGAGATAAAACTCCAGATTACAAGAGTACGTCAGACACTAAAGTACACTAGATCATCACTCACAATACACAATTGTTCTACAGCAGTCTCATGTTGAATTTTGCCCAGAGGGAAAAAAATTTGCATGGATACTTAATCAAAAACGATCAAAATTTCTCTTCTATAAAGGAGAATTCCAATATTTTTCTTTTGCTAGTATATTGAAAATTTACTTCTTCCTACTACAAAACTGATTAAGCACCAGATCTCCTTTTGTAGGAGATGTGTGTGTGTGAAACTCCATAATGCTGAGAATGAAAATGCTTTCCATTCAATATGTGACAACAGGCATGTGAACTCAGTTTCACCAAACTAAAGCTAGTGCAGCCAAACCAGGTAGCAAAGTTTTTAGAATCCAATAGTGTATTCAAGACTATGTTTTATTAGTATATTTTCATTTGAGATAGCTTACAGCAGTTAAGAGAAAAAATAACATATTCCTAAACAGCAGATAAGAATTTTACTAGGTAATTTTACTAAAACAAAATTCTACTGAAATGTGAATTGAAATCAGCAGGTGTCTAAATTAGACTGATGTATAAGGTTACTTTATTAAGGAATAAAAAGGAAGAGAAATCTGGCGTACATATAATAAGTATACAGAAGCAAACTGGAATATCTGCTACACTAAGATTGCTTGGTTATGTTTACGTTCTATGTATCCATTCCTTCTAGGATTGAAATATTTGATTATGACAAAGCACTATTAAGTCTATTAATGGGAAGCAATACAAACTGCTTTTATAGAAAACTTTCTAAGGAAAACTGGTCCATGTTTATATGACATAAGAGGGGAGAAGAACCACAAAAATTTCATGTAACGAGCCTGTATAATAACCAGAAATATTTTGTTTATTGTTATCATAATAATTCTATGAATGTTAATAACATGAATATGGTTATGCAAAAATGTTATTCTTTAATGTTAATGAAACAACCAGTGTTCAATGACTTTAATTACGCTGGCACTAAAAAAGCACTGAGTACTTTAACAGACTTCTGTAAAAAAATAATTTGTATTTCAGTTAACCTTCTTTTGAACCACTTTTAACTTCCACTAGAACCAAAACAAGTTAACATGACAGAGGAAGCATTTGACTGAAAATTAACTCAGCCATTTGGTTAAGTATCTTTATATTCAGAAGCATTAGCACACCATGCAGGAATATCATCTTTTATTTTTACAATCTACAATACAAATTACAGTCTTTGTGCAATTCAGTTGCTTCTTAAGATGAATGTAAGTATTACATGTATATTAATAACTTAACAATTTAAAATTTAGAAGGATTACAAAACATACCTAAGAAATATTTTTAGATTTATAAAACAAATACTGTTTAATATAATCGCACAAAATTTTGAAATTTATCGTTACATATATAAAGAAAGTATAGGGAAAATATTAAACTGAAAGAATTAACAAGAACTTCATATTTAATTGCTTTTGCTGATTTTTATAAGTCTCGAAAAATACTGCAATAGAAAAGACATTTTATCAAACTCTTTCTTTATTGAAGTATTCATCCAATATTTTTATTATAAGCACACAATTCCAAAAAAAACTTAAGATATAGAAATAATATTTACATAACTAGATTTATTGTTACATAAAAAAAATCATATAACTATAGATGATTTTATTAAAAAAAAACTTTAAAAATCTGTTTGAACACTAAATTAAAATTTTCACACAAAAGTGCACACAAGTACAGCATTTGTTTTTCCCGAAGTTTGCAAAATTTATTAAATATATTCAGTATTAAATGAAGCATCAATTCAAATAACACTAAAGTTTGCAAAATTTATTAAATATATTCAGTATTAAATGAAGCATCAATTCAAATAACACTAAAGTTTGCAAAATTTATTAAATATATTCAGTATTAAATGAAGCATCAATTCAAATAACACTAAAGTTTGCAAAATTTATTAAATATATTCAGTATTAAATGAAGCATCAATTCAAATAACACTAAAGGACTTTAACTTAGTTCTTAAATATCGGAAAACTGCCTTAAAACACATAAGATTTCATAGCATATTAAAATTGAGCTTTCGTAAAAGTATATCGTGAAACTTGTGTTAGCCAAGTAATGGAATTATTTAAATCCTTTGAATTGTTTAAGTCGTTTAATATCATCAGAAAACATTAATGAAATGAAAGTACTGAGGACTCAAGATAATGTATCAGGGAAGTTACCTACATCTGATCTTGGCTATTGCCCGATTTTTCTCTTGTAATTCTAGTGATACGTTAACATATTATTAATACTCTTATTATTAGAATTTTATTAAATTAGAAATAACCGTAAGAAAAGAATTCTACAGTTTTGGCATAAATTTAGATTATTCACAAAGTAATCTTTGTGTATGTATTTGCAGTATATGATTTTTTGCGATTATACTATAAATGTATGTAAAATGTTACCAATCTTATTAATATACGTTTGTAATCAACCAAAGTTGGTATTAATCTTGAAAACAACATTTTCAAAATTTCGTCTTAAATTAATAAAGTTTAGAAGGTTAACTTGTTTTCAAATAACATAACATTAAAGCAAAAAGTTTTTGGAAAACCTTAAAATAATTCTCATTTAAAAATTATAAAAATTTAAATTTAAAAAAAAAAAAATGTATATATTTTTCCGTATGGAAATTTAATTTGCCATACGATACTAGAACAATTTAGCAGACACAACTTGGTGTCTCTGTCAATTTGGCAAATCAGTTTAAAAAATTAAAAACATATTATTAGTTTATTCAAGCAAATCTTTATCAAAATTTAGGAGTGATATTATTTTAATATTGTGATTCTTAACACTTCAATTACACAAGACATCAAGAAGAATGTTAACTGATAAATACAGGAAATTGGTCTTCAAGGAAATATTTAAAAATGCATTTGAAATATTATCAAATTTGTATATGATTTTACTGAAAATTATAAGCATTATTAAAATAGGCAATAGTTTTAAGAACTTTATTTTTTTATCAAATGCCAGCCTTTTGGCCACTAGGTCATCAGGCTGTATGCTCTCCACTGTTTTTCAACAAGGCAATGAAAATTAGTGTGGGGCATTTGTCACTATCAGCAGTGGTCATATCTTGTTCAGTTAAGCACAAAATACACACAGAAGAGTCAGCGATATTCAAACAAAGTAAATGGCCGCAAATACAGTCATGCAGGGCATACCATGTGAAATTTGTATTCACAATGCAAGTTGCAATTGCTTAGATTTTGTAATTAGGAATGTTATATGCAAACACATATGTCTTGTCGTGAAAAAAATAAAAGTTGGGCAGAGTAGTTTATGTGAACCTAAATTTGATACCAAATCAAAAATTTCAAGTATAGAATGTCAGTTAGAAGCACCACTATTGTACACGCTGTTACAAATATTTATTCACCAAGCAATTCAAAAATTCATACTCTTATTCAAAGCACACCTAGTTCTCAGATTAATAAATCTGTTTAATTAATTCAGAAGATTAGCAGTCAAATACGACAACTAGATCGTGTGACCCAAAATAATGCTATAGTTAAAACAAACAGAATATTAAATGATTTAAGCACTTTTTTAAACTCTCAGCTAGATGTGTCAGTTCACAAACTGCCTTCACCAATATGTCAAACTGTGAGCATAAAAAGAAAAACATCTTTCTTTTTCCCCTGTAAAAAGGAAACCCAAAGCTAGAAGAAATAAAATTTCTAAACCATTGGCGAATGAAATGGATCATATTAAGGGTGAAATTTTACATGTTGCAAGTGAAGTTGCTTGTTTCTTCTGAAGACCACACATATTCAAAATAATAATAATAATAATAATAATAATAATAATAATAATAAATAAAGAAGCCAATTTTTAATGAATAAAAGTAAAGAAATTATTAAGATATAATTGGAAAATTGAAAAAAAAAATGTTTTAGTTCGTGTATTTATTTGAATTGATGCTTCATTTAATGCTGAATATATTTAATAAATTTTGCAAACTTCGGGAAAAACAAATACTGTACTTGTGTGCACTTTTGTGTGAAAATTTTAATTTAGTGCTCAAACAGATTTTTAAAGTTTTTTTTTAATAAAATCATCTATAGTTATATGATTTTTTTATGTAACAATGAATCTAATTATGTAAATATTATTTCTATATCTTAAGTTTTTTTGGAATTGTGTGCTTATAATAAAAATACTGGATGAATACTTCATTAAGGAAAGATTTGATAAAATGTCTTTTCTATTGGAGTATTTTTCGAGACTTATAAAAATCAGCAAAAGCAATTAAATATAAAGTTCTTGTTAATTCTTTCAGTTTAATATTTTCCCTATACTTTCTTTATATATGTAACGATAAATTTCAAAATTTTGTGCGATTATATTAAACAAGATTTGTTTTATAAATCTAAAAATATTTCTTAGGTATGTTTTGTAATCCTTCTAAATTTTAAATTGTTATGTTATTAATATACATGTAATACTTATATTCATTTTAAGAAGCAACTGAATTGCACAGAGACTGTAATTTGTATTGTAGATTGTAAAAATAAAAGATGATATTCCTGCATGGTGTGCTAATGCTTCTGAATATAAAGATACTTAACCAAATGGCTGAGTTAATTTTCAGTCAAATGCTTCCTCTGTCATGTTAACTTGTTTTGGTTCTAGTGGAAGTTAAAAGTGGTTCAAAAGAAGGTTAACTGAAATACAAATTATTTTTTTACAGAAGTCTGTTAAAGTACTCAGTGCTTTTTTAGTGCCAGCGTAATTAAAGTCATTGAACACTGGTTGTTTCATTAACATTTAAAAATAGCATTTTTGCACAACCATATTCATGTTATTAACATTCATAGAATTGTTATGTTAACAATAAAAGAATATTTCCAGTTATTATACAGGCTGGTTACATGAGATTTTTGTGGTTCTTCAGCTCTCTTATGTCTTACAAACATGGACCAGGTTTCCTTAGAAAGATTTCTATAAAAGCAGTTTGTATTGCTTCCCATTAATAGACTTAATAATGCTTTGTCATAATCAAATATTTCAATCCTAGAAAGACATACATAGAACTTAAACATAATCAAACAGTATTAGTGTAGCAGATATTCCAGTGCTTCTGCATACTTATTATATGTATGCCAGATTTCTCTTCCTTTTTTGTCCTTAATAAAGTAACGTTATGCATAAGTCTAATTTAGACATGAGTTGATTTCTATTCACATTTCAGTAGAATTTTTTTTAGTAAAATTCTTATCTGCTGTCGAGGAATATGTTATTTTTCTCTTAACTGCTGTAAGCTATCTCAAATGAAAACATAGTCTTGAATACGCTAATGAATTCTAAAAACGTTGCTACCTGGTTTGGCTGCACTATCCTTAGTATGGTCTACCTGAGATCACATGCCTGTGGTGTCATATATTGAATGGAAAGCATTTTCATTCTCAGCAATATGGAGTTTCACTCACACACATCTCCTACAAAAGGAGAACTGTGCTTAATCATTTTTGTATTAGGAAGAAATAAAGACTGGTGTGTTAAGACTGATGTATAACAATTCTATTTTGAGTGTCTCATGTACTCTGGTAATCTGGAGTTTTACCTCTGCATTTCAAAAATTATAATATGAGGGTTGAATTTTAATTACTTTTAAAATCTCTGTTCTTCTCTTACACTTTTTTTAAATTATCTTGGTTCTGAACTCTTATCATTAATATGTTGCAGCAAATTCATGCCTTGCTGTTAAACTATTTCATTCTTTTCTGGAAAAGGCATGTGTAGATACTAATTAGAAATAAGTGAGAGCAGCCTAGTGGCCCTTTCTGAATCATAAATATATATGAGGCTTACAGGTGCTGCTAATTGTATTATGTGTGGATATATGGACTTTGGTAATAATATATATTAACCTTTCAGTATATAATATGCACAGCACTAGCTGATAAAGAATGATTTGAAACAATAATAATTATTTAACATAATTAATTTTTGTTCGTTCTAGGTGTTCAGTTTTTCTCTGACAGTTTCTTAGCCTAATGAATAAATAATTCAGTAATAAATAATATGAATGAAGAATTGAGTAACAAATGTAATATTGTTACTGTGAACATAAAGAACCACTACATCATATTATTTAGCCTAATTTCCATATAATAAAGTTTGAAATTTTGTAACAAGTACTACAATGTGACACAGTAGCACAAATAATAAATATTGTTTTGTATTAGCTGAGAAATGCTCGGCGCCAGAGCGGAATCTTGGCTAATGGCGCATGCGCCGCTGGAATTGGCGTTGAAATGTATTCTGTGAGAAACTTGATTTTTGTGGTACATTCGAAGTTGCGATTTGTATGTTACTCTATAAGGTGAAACCTAGCGCCAGAGTGTCGCTATGGAAAATAAATGTATTGAAACTGTGTAATGTGTGTGGAGTTATTTTATTATGCCGGAGAGCCGGAACAGCTAATGAAGTTTATGAGACTGTGATATTACTTTCGGTTTGTGAAATGAAGAATTACATAGGATACTTCCAGATTGAAGTTCTGTAGAAACAAAAGGGTAAGTAGCCTCCTGCTTTTTGAAGCTCATTGTACCCTTTTGAAGCTCTTTATTTGTTTATTGACTTTTGCTAATTAAAATGTCACTAAATTAGATATTAGCGAAAAAACGTACATTAAAAACACAGTTAAATTTAAAACAAAAGGTTGCGGACGAAAATGTCCAAGGAAGTGATTTGGAAGTACTAAAGAATAAATTTAAAGTGTTTGAGACAGAAATAAATTCTAATTTCGATTCTTTGTTCGGGTTATGTACGGAAGAAAGTATTGATGCTTATGTAAACGAGAAAGAAGAGATTGACGATATTCTCTTAGATGTAGAAGTCGAATTAAATCATAAATTAGCTAAACTTTCCAAAGAAATTAAATCGGAGCCTTCGGTTTGCACGAATACTGAGAAAAATGTTAAATTACCCAAAATTAGTTTGCCAACGTTTTCGGGTAACTTACATGAGTGGCTTTCATTTAAAGATATCTTTTCAGCCAGTGTTGATTCAAATCCTAATTTAACAGATGCAGTCAAATTACAGTACTTAAAATCTGCGCTAAGAGGAGATGCTTATCGTATTGTGCAGTCAATATTCATAGTTGACTCTAATTATAAATTAGCCTTTTCATTATTAGAAGAAAGGTTCTCTAATCACCGTGAACAAGTGTATGCTCATGAGACGATTTATGAATATGCATCCTATGCAAAATGAGTCTGCGTCAGCAATATTAAACTTAATTGACATTACAAATGAATGCGTGAGATCATTAGAAGTTTTAAATCAGAGTATTAACGGTTTTTCTTCCAATGTATTTGCATACATTTTAGGGCAAAAATTAAATCCTAACACCAAAATATGGTGGGAAAGAAAATTAGAGAAAGAGAATTTGCCTAATTTAACAGATCTTATAGAATTTCTTAAAGATCATGCAAGAACTCTCAACGCTTCAAATAGTGTGACTAACACAAAAAAGTTACACATAGAGTTACCGCTGTCGTTTCTAATGCAAATGAAAAACATATGCAGAATTCGTGTAGGTTGTGTAATTTGAGCAATCACAAGCTTTTTAATCGTCCTAAATTTCAGAAATTAAGTGTAAAAGAAAGGGCAGAATTTGTGAAAAAACAGAATTTATGTTTTTGTTGTTTTAATTTGCACAGTGTGAGTAATTGCCGTTCTAATTACTTGAACAAGAAGTGTAAGAAAAAACATAGCTTTCTCTTGTGTTATCAAAACGAAAATAATTCCGTTGGCACCACAGTAGAAAGAGCAGACACTTCAGATCAGGAGTTGGGTGATCAAAACAGCAATGCGTTAAATGTATATGCATTTCAAGCTAAAACTCAAAACGAAACCTTTACAGCCGCTACGGGTACTTACAGTGGGGAAAACGTAATTTTATCTACTGTCTTTGTATTCATTGAGACTAACGATGGAACTTTAATTTAAGGTGAAAGCGTTATGCGATAGTGGAAGTGTTTCTTGTTTTCGTACCACTGAATTAGCGGATATACTTAATTTAAAAAGGGGAAAAGACAAATATTTCGGTTTGCAGTATATCAGGTATTTCAACTACGATAAAAAGAAAAGCAACAAATGTATAAAAGGATACTAGAGGTTTTGGTAATTCCAAAAATAGCATGTTTAACTCCCGCAAAGTTTATCGATGTTAGTAACCTTGCGATTCCTGAGAAGGTGAATTTAGCGGATCCGGAATTTTATAAACCAGAGAAAGTAAACCTGTTGCTCGGCGCGGAAGTTTTTAATGATATGTTACGAGCTGGTAAAATCTATGTTCCTAATACAGGCTTGATATTACAAAATAGTGTGTTTGGATATATAGTTAGTGGAAATGTAAATGATTCACGGAGAAATAATTTATCGTATTGTGGGTTAATAAATGATAATTCAGAGAGTGAATTAAAAATGTTTTTCGAACTAGAATCATTAGGAATTAAAGATGATCCTTATTGTCATGAGGAAGACAAAGCATTGGAAATATTTAATAAGACAGTTTGTTTTAAAGCTGGTCGCTACGAGGTTACTTTACCTGGGAAAAGGGACTGGAGGGAATTAGCTGATAATTACCGAGTAGCAGAAAATAGATTAAAAACTCTTGCAAAGCGAATGAATTATGACAAAACACTGTTTTCTACATATAGCGAAATATTAGATGATTATCTCAAGCAAGGTATCATTGAGAGATTGTCATATGGAAATATACCTATCGGTAAACCAGTATTTTACCTACCACACCAACCGGTATGTTTATGTACGCACTAATGTACACAATTCGAATCACGAATGTCGCTGCCTACGCATCTAACTATCTAACGACGTATCTAAATGCCTCATCTAAATTTCTGCAAGCGATGGTTCAGCTATAATTCTATGATCAAATACTCAATCTAGCTTTAACGAATTTATTAAAATACTAAAATTAATCTAATCTAGAATCTAGAATCGAATCTAATGTTACGAGGCGTATTCGGAAACTAAGTACCGTTTTGAAAAAAAAAATAGTAAAACAATTTTTTCGAATCCAATTTTATTTTTACCTGAAAATACATGTCTTAAACTATTTTTCAACATAGTTTCCGCCAATGATCAAACACTTGTCATAGCGAGTGACCAGTTTTTGTATACCATCGTCAAAGAAACTTCCCGCCAGTTTCGATAACCACGACTCCACAGCATTTTTCGTGTCATCGTCAGATCCAAAGCGCTTGCCACCAAGCTCGCGCTTCATCTGCAGGAACAAGTGATAGTCGGACGGCGCCAAGTACGGGCTGTACGGCGGGTGATCGAACTGCTCCGAATGAAACTGTCGAATTAACGATTGAGTGACACCAGCAGTATGGGGCCGAGCATTGTCATGGAGCAACACAATTCCTTTACTGAGCATTCGTCTTCGTTTGTTTTGAATGGCACGCCTTAGTTTTGTTAAAGTCTCACATTATTGTGCCGCATTAATGGTTTCACCTCTGGGAAGAAATTCAGTAAGCAAAACGCCTTTCCTATCCCAGAAGACAGTGCACATGATTTTTTTGTGATGACATTGTCACTTTGAACTTTTGTTTTTTCGGAGAATGAGTGTGTCTCCACTCCATCGATTGTTGTTTCGATTCTGGTGTGAAATGACACACCCAAGTTTCATCACCGGTCACAATTTGGTTTAAAAAGTTTTCTCCCTCATCACTGTACCGCGTGAGAAATGTCAGAGCACTACCAAGTCGCTTTGTTTTGTGAACATCAGTGAGAATTTTTGGAACCCATCGGGAACACAGTTTGCGATAATTCAAGCGGTCAGACACAATTTCGAACAAAACAGTACGTGAAATTTGTGGAAATGCCTCTGAAAGAGTTGTCATTGTGAAGCGTCTGTTCTCATGAATTGTTTCATCAACTTTCCTTACCAAATCATCGGTGACAACAGAAGGCCGACCACTCCGAGCCTCGGCGTGGACATTTGTTCGACCTGCATTAAACATTCTTACTCACTTTCTCACCATTCCATCACTTATCGCGTATTCACCGTAAACTTCTGTCACTTCACGATAAATTTCGGCCGGTTTAACATTCCTCGTGTTCAAAAATTTAATCGCGGCACGAATCTCACAGTCAGCGGGAGAACTAATTGTCTTAAACATTTTGAATGTGCACAGCAAACTGAAAACACAACATAGAGCAACCAAAATGGCGACAATTGAAAGTCAGTGAGCAAGAAAGACTAGTGCGCATGCGCGGGATGCCTACCACAGCGCTGCGACGGCGCTAGAATGAAACGGTACTTAGTTTCCGAATTCGCTACGTACATCTCAGGAGCAGCGTTCTAGCTGCGTCATAACAAATCGAAAGTCAAGTTCTCACTATTGCCATTCTGAGGCAGAGAAAAGCTTGTTTCTAATCAAACCGGAACATCGGCATAATGAAAGTTTCTAGTCAAACCGGAACATCCCGGCCCCCTTTGCACGATTGTACAACATCATTTGGAAATGGGAGTGGACTGATATTTGAGACTGCTCGGCGAAAGATTCCATCTGAAGTTCTGACGTCTACGACTCGTACTAGTCCATCTGGACCAGGAAAGGTCTCCTTGATGCGAGCTAGAGTCCACTTCATGGGTGTCTTGTTTTTATCCTTTAACAAGACTAGTTGTCCTGCCTTGAGATTGAATCTCACTTGATTCCATTTTGAGCGGTTCTGCAAATGATTAAGATATTCCACGCTCCAACGGTTCCAGAAATTAGCTCTAAGTTTTTGAGTTAAAGTCCATCTAGAAGACAAGGTCAAAAAATCTACAGAATCATTCGGTTCTGGTATCGACAAAAGTGGAGCTCCTATTAGGAAATGACCTGGAGTCAAAGGCTGAAGATCTGTTGGATCAGCCGAAATAGGTGATAGAGGTCGAGAGTTCAAGCAGGCTTCTATTTGCGTAATTAATGTATACAGCTCTTCAAAGTTTAAAATTGTCGTTTTCGCGACCTTTGTCAAAATTCTCTTCATTGATTTTATATTAGCCTCCCATAATCCGCCAAAATGCGGCGAAGAAGGAGGAATAAATCTCCATGTTATACCTTCTTCGGAACTAAAGCGCTGAATAGGATCCGATCTACAAATTCTAAAGAGTTTGTCAAGAACATTCTTCGTTCCCTTGAAGTTCGTAGCGTTATCACTCCAAACAATGGCTGGTTTAGATCGTCTCGTAATAAACCTTCTAAGGCATGCTAGAAATGCTTCAGTAGACAAATCCGATATTACTTCTAGATGAATAGCCTTTGTACTAAAGCAAATAAATATCGCGATGTATGATTTTTACGTAACTCTAGATCTTTTCAAATTAGGCTTGGTGATAACTGGACCTGCAAAGTCCAGTCCTATGTTTTCGAATGGTCTAGTTATTACAACTCTATTTCTAGGTAAGTCTCCCATCATTTGGTTTATGGTTTGGTTCCTTGTTCGAAAGCACGTCATGCATTTACTTATAACGCGTCTAACTCTATCTTGTCCGGAAGGTATCCAGTATAATTGTTTAATAAGAGAAAGTGTTGTTTGAACGCCCGAATGAAGAGATTTTTTGTTATAATAATCTATGAGCAATCCAGTGAAATGATGTCTTTTGGGTAAAAGAAGTTGATGTTTCTGGTCTTCTGAAAGATTGGAGAAACGTAGTCTCCCACCAACTCGTAAAAGTTCATCTTCATCCAGAAATACATTGAAGGATAAAACCTTACTATTACTTGGAACTGATCGTTTCGACTGCAGGCACTTAATTTCAGGTTGAAATTCAGAATGTTGTACACATTTAACTAGCACCTTTGTTGCATTCTGTAGTTCAGAATCACCCAAAAAACTTTCTTTTCTTAATGGTGGATTGGTTCTGCAGTTGTTCGCAAACCTTAAACACCATGCAGTAGTTCTAATCAATTTGCTGAATGGCGAATACCTTTTAATGAATTCGTTTTCAATGGAATTTTCACCTGTGACTGTTGAGTTCACTACAGCTCCCCTTCGAAGTTCAAGCTCTTCATGATCCTTGAAATCTCTTACTGATTCTGCAAGTTTAGGCCACGAATCGATGCTCTGTAATAGCCACTTAGGTCCATGCCACCACATGTCACTATTTTGTAGTTCAGACAACGTTATTTCTTTTGTGGAATTTGTCTTTGTTCCTCTGGTCAGCATATCAGCCGGATTTTCATCTCCAGGGCAATAATTCCAAGACTCAGGTGATGTTTTCTCTCGTATTTCCATTACTCAATGTTGGATGAATGGCTTCCATTTATTTAGATCACCCTTTATCCAATGTAACGTAACAGAAGAGCCTGACCAAAAATATACATTCATCTGGAGTCTTTTCTCTAACTGTTCTTTCACATTTGAGGCTAATCTTGCTCCGATGAGCGCCTCCATCAGCTCTAATCTTGGAAGGGACAGCTTCTTCAGTGGAGCTACTCTGGTTTTGGAAATGACAAAACTACTTCCTATTTCACTGTCCGTCGTGACGTATCGCAGGTATATCTCAGCTCCATATGCCTTCTGACTTGCGTCGGTAAAGCAATGCATTTGAATATCTCTCAATTCAGACTTGTTAGTCTTTCGGAAGTAATGTCGCGGAATGTTTACATCCTGAATCGCTGACAGTTCATTAATCCATTTTTTCATTCTGTTTTCAAAGTCCAATGGTAACGGATCATCCCAATCTACTCCAAGTTGCCAAATTTCCTGCATTAGTATTTTTGCCCTAATAGTGAATGGACTTATAAATCCAATGGGAACGTAAAGCTTTCCAATGGTTTTAAGAACTTCTCTTTTTGTCATTAACTTTTTTTCCCTTGATTAGTTAGATTTTGTGATTCTATCTTCAGAAGGTCTTCCTCTTAATTCCATTTATATCCCAATATCTTCTGTTCGAGAACTTTCTGGATTTCACCATTTTCGTATTCGTCAAAAACTTCCTGCAGATTCCCACAATTTGTTTTCCATTTTCGCATGTAGAAACCAGCAGCCTTCAATATATATCTAATATCTTCATATATGAGTTTGGCTTCGTTTTCGTCTTCATCTCCACCTATTAAATCGTCTACGTATAAACATTCGTTCAATAGTTATTTGCTTTCTGATTTGTTTCTTTAAAGGTATTTATGTGATGTTTGATAGTAGCGGAAAGCAAAAATGGGCTGGATGTAGCTCCAAACAAAACGCGAGTCATCCTAAATATTTTCGTGTTAGGTTTCCCATCCTTATCTGTAAGGTTATTTGCCCACAAAAATCTTACAGCATCCCTATCTTCAGGTGACAGAGAAATCTGGAGAAAGGCTTGTTCAATGTCGGCAGTAAATGCTATGCTATGTGTACGAAATTGTATTAATATCTCTAACAATGGTGGATTTAAATTAGGACCGGAATAGAGACAATCGTTTAAAGAGTATTCACTTTTCGAATGGCTGGATGCATCAAATACAACTCTCACGGGTTTGTCAGGTCGGATAACTGGCTGGTGAGGAATGTAATAAATTCTTCCTGTTTCTTCAGAACTTGGATCAATTTCCTCAGCTACACCCATTTTTAAATGTTGTTCTATAACTGAGTGATACTGCTGATGAAGCATTGGATCATTTCTCAACCTTTTAACCAGTTTATTAAAGCGAACTTCTGCATTTACGTAATTCGTTTTTAATTCAGACGAATGCTCATTCCAAGGGAGTTCAACCTCATATCGCTTTTCTTTAAATTTGATAGTTCTGTTAAAATTCTCTAAAATGTCATTATCTATTTTACTAATTTCCTTCCCTTGTTCTATTCCCAGTGTTTCTAATTCCCGAAACTGCTTTAACTGTTTTGAGACCAATCTGTCGTCAACAATAATGTCCATGTTTAACAATTTACCGTTAGAATCAGTCCGGCCTTGAAGGCACCATCCAAATATTGTTTCGAAAGCTATAAGTTTATTTATAAAACGTTTAAGTCTACTAGTTATTACTTCATGATAGTAATCTGCTCCGATCAAAACCGCAATATTTTTGTCACTGAATTCACAAGAATCAGCTAATTGTAGTCCTATTAACTCTTTGTTAATTTTGGAAACTGGGTTTGGTTAGTTTCTAAAGCTTCAATTTCTATATTTAGGGATGATTTACTTCTTTTTTCTAGTTTAACTTTCATAACATTGTAAGTTTGTTCTGTTGCCTGGTTAACCCCAAAGGCAAATACGGACAAAGTCTCCTTTCGAATAGCAGGTAATTTACACTTCTCTGAAATGTCCCGAATTATAAAACTTCTCATCGATCCATTGTCTAATAGAATACGAACTGGTTCTAAATTATCCTTATCCGACAATGGACGTATCATCACAGTACACGTTTGTAGCAATGCACTGCGGAAAGTTTCGGTTTTTAATTGACTAATCTGAACATCTTCTTTACTGGATGGAATTGTCGTCACGACCTTGTTTTTCTCCGATTTGGTTTCGAGTTGGAAACAAATAGACCTATTGTGTTTTTTATTACATATTTCGCACATTTTTCTTTCCTTACACTGCTTAATTTTATGCTGAGATTTTAGGCACAAAAAACATCGGGCTTCAGATTTTAAAATATTTCTTTTCTCCTCCACGGTTTTAATTTCGCAGCGCTCCGAATCGTGTAGTTCGTCACAATATATGCATTTACTGCTAGCGACTGGAGCAACATATTCATACGTTTTAGGCGAACTTCTTTCAAACTGTTTATGAACTTGTTGTTTACATTATCGTGAGCGGAGTGGAGACGATTGTTTGATTTCTGCCTCCAGTTATGAATCATTTCCGCTCGGTGTTTTGTTTCTGTTTCTCTACTTTCATTTCACTGCGTAGCTCTTTCGCGGCTTTCTATTTCTTTACGAATAAATTCCATTAATTCGTTAACGTTCCGTGTTTGGTCATTGTTTCTACTGCGACTGTATTCTAATGTTATCTCTGATGGAATTAATTTTAACAATATTGGGTAAAGTAAATTACCGTAAGTTTCTGATACGACGTTCATTGACTTTAAACATCTAATTTGAGTTTCACACTGATCATATAAATTCCTAAGATTTTCTATATCCCTTATATTTCTAACAGGGGAAAGATTTAACACTTTATTCATGTGAGCATTTATTACCAAATCTTTTCTCCCAAACCTGTTAATTAACAGTTCTGTAGCTGAATCGTAGTTCTCATTTGTAAGCGAGAGTCCGGAAACGGCATTATAAGCTACCCCACCTAGTGATGACTTTAAGTAACTGAACTTATTTACTTTCGATAATGAGTCATTGTTATGGATAGCTGCCTCGAATTGACTCCAAAATTCCTACCAATTGCTAGAATCACCAAAAAATCTAGCGATAGTCAATTTTGGAAGGCAAATAATTTTATTATTTTCAAGTTTGGAATCTGTAGCGGTTTCATTAGGATCCGAATTTTCGAGTTTGTGTAATTCCCTCAATTTTTTTCTTGCTCTAAATTGCCACAGTTGGATTTTTTCTTCATATTCTAGAGCGGGTGAAACTTCAAGTTAAAATTCATCCTCTGGGACCTTCAAATCCTGTTCTATTTGAGTGTTTAAATCACTCAGAGTTTTTGCCTTTTCGTTTATTATGTCTAAAGTTTCTTCTATTACATTTATACTAAATAGACTAGAATATATAGACTAGAATAGACTAGAATAGTGTTTGATGGCAGCTCACATGAGTTCGGGCAGCTATCATTGAACGATTGTCTATGGACAGGGGCAAATTTAAATTATAATATGTTCCATCTGCTAATTAATTTCCGATTAAATAAAGTTGCAATTTCAGCGGATGTAGAAAAAGCATTTTTGCAGATTGCTTTGGCAGAAAAGGATCAAGACGCAGTGCGATTCCTGTTTGTGGAAAACACACAATTAAATGATCTAAAACTAGCGACATATAGATTCAAGCGCGTAAATTGTGGGATTAAGTCAAGTCCGTTTTTGTTGGCTGCAACAACTAAAGAACACTTTAGAAAATATCGAGATGTGCAGCCAGATGTATTTGAAATATTGAATTCTTGTGTTTATGTTGATGATTTTATTACTGGACAGGACAGTATAGATGAGGCTCTAAGCTTATCGCGTAAAGCTAAACAAATTATGAGCGCAGCAAATATGAACTTGCGTAAATGTGTATCCAATGATCCTGAGCTGATGAGAAAATGGTAAAAAGAAGATTTCGAGATCCATCCACATAAAATCAATGACTCAAACGAGACACTTAAGATCTTGGGAATATCTTGGGATACTAATGAAGACAGTCTGAGTATAGACACAGACAGTTTGATGGAATTCCTTGAGAATAAGCGTAATACGAAACGGTTCATCTTGAAAACTGCCGGGAAGATTTTTGATCCCTTTGGGTTAATAACTCCATTTACTGCTAGACTTAAATTCTTGCTACAAGAACTTTGGGTTCGAAAATTGACATGGGATAATGAACTACCTACAGATATCAGTCAAGAGTGGGCAAAGTGGTACTGTGAGTGCCATCATCTAAGTAAAATTGCAGTTCCACGATTTATTTTGAATCCCGAAGCCGATTCCATAGAGATCCATTGCTTTTCAGATGCCAGTCAGAGGGCGTGCGGTACTGTTGTCTACGTAAAACTGCGTAAACAAGAAGAAATTTCTGTGAGTTTCGTCGCATCAAAATGTCGTGTTGCACCTGTGAAAAGAATTACTTTACTTCGTCTTGAATTATTTGGTGCATTACTAGCAGCGCGTTTAGGTTCTGGAATGAAAAAAATTGCTCGATCAAAAGAAATCCTCGAGAATATTTTATTGGACTGACTCCAAAATAGTGCTATGCTGGATTAAAGGTACCAGTACCAAATGGAAATCTTTCATCGCCAACAGAATTAACGAGATTAGGAAGTTAACACAGCCGACAGAGTGGTTCTATTGTTCAACAAAAGAGAACCCAGCAGATGTTATGACGCGTGGTGTTCAAATTGACTTTCTTGTGAAATGTTCCAAATGGTGGTCATGCTGTGACTTTCTAACATGCTCAGAGATTCCTCATCAGGACTTATCATTTGATGTAGTTGAAGAAGTGTGTCCAAATGAACTTAAAAAGGACAATGAACTGCATAATGATTCTAACTTAGTTTTAATTGCATGTAATGAACCAAACCTCTTAAATGATATTCTTAATTTGTCTTCTAATGATACTAAACGTATTCGTATTGTAAGTTTCATTTTCAGGTTTATCCATAATCTTAAGAACCCTCAGGCAAGGAGGTACGGAGTACTTACTTTAGAAGAGATAAAGGATGCTGAGGTGTATATTTTATTAGAGGCCCAAAAAAGTGAGTTTAAAGACGAAATAAATCAATTAAAAAGAGGTAAGTGTGTAAACCTCAAAAGTAAATTAGCATCATTGAATGTGTTTCTTGATAACATGGGGCTAATTAGAGTGGGCTGACGATTGTCCTATTCGGACCTACCCGCTAATAGTAAACACCCTATAGTTTTTCCTAGTAAACATTGTTTAACTACTATTTTTTAGAGCATTTTCATTTGAAGTACTTTCATTTAGGATCACAGTCACTGTTACATCAGGTAAGACAAAGGTTCTGGCCACTCAATGGCAGAAATAATTGTAGAAAGATCATCTACAGATGTGTGACATGTTTTAAAAACAAACCCAACACAGTTCAACAAATAATGGCTGAGTTGCCCAAAGAGCGTGTCACACCATCATACCCATTTGACATAACTGGTGTTGATTTCTGCGGCCCATTTGCAATAAAGTTTAAGAATCAACGTAAGGGAGTTTTGAACAAAATTTATGTTGTAGTAAATGTATGTATGAGTACAAAAGCCATACACTTAGACTTTTTGACAGACCAAACTAGCCAATCTTTTATTTCGAGCTTAAAACGTTTTTTCTCTAGAAGGGGAAAATGTACTGGAATAATGAGTGATAATTCTAAAACCTTTATTGGTACTAGTGTAGAACTAAAAAAAAAAAAATGCAAAAATTGGTTGAGTGTCCAGATGAGAATTTAGCGAGTTTTTATACCACTGAAGGTATAGAGTGGAAATTTATTCCTCCAAAGTCGCCAAATTTCGGCGGAATTTGGGAGGCCAGGGTTAAATCATTTAAAAGTCATTTGAAGAGAGTTATTGGTAATCAGTGTTTAACTTTAGAAGAATTTTTAACTGTTTAAACTGAAATTGAAGGAGTATTGAACTCAAGACCTCTTACTCCAATTTCAACTGATTGCAGTAATTTTGAAACTTTGACCCCAGGTCACTTTTTGGTTGACCTATCACAACTCTAGCTGAGCCAGATTTATCCAACATAAATGAAAACAGACTTTCTAAATAGCAAAGAATCACTAAGTATACACAAAAAATTTGGAAATTATGGAAACGTGATTATCTTAATAATTTACAAGAACGTCACAAGTGGCAATTTTTAAAGGATGACGTTCAGTTGGGAACTCTTGTATTAATAAAAGATGAAAATTTGCCTTCAACCAAATGGTTAGTGGGGAGAATAGTTGAGGTTTTTCATGGTAGGGATAACAAAATAAGTGTAGTAACTGTAAGATTACCTAATCAGCATTTGCTGAAACGAAATGTTCGAGATATATGTATACTTCCTGTAGAATGATGGTTTATTTCTATTATTAACTGGTATTTGTTGTAATAATTTGAATGTATATTTTTCAATATTGTGATTTGTTATTAAGAAGTAATTTATTGCAGTACCTTTATATTTACATTTATTTAAATAATAGTTTTGAAATTGTTAATTTCAACGTGTTTTGTATTAGCTGAGAAATGCTCGGCGCCAGAGCGGAATCTTGGCTAGTGGCCCATGCGCCGCTGGAATTGGCGGTGAAATGTATTCTGTGAGAAATTTGATTTTTGTGGTACATTCGTATGTTATATGTTACTCTGTGAGGTGAAACCTAGCGCCAGAGTGTCGCTATGGAAAATAAATGAATTGAAACTGTGTAATGTGTGTGGAGTTATTTTATTTTGATATACAGCTATCGACAGAAAATAGAATAAGTCAATTCAAATATGGTTAATAAAAAAGTGAATTTCCTGTATGTTTACAACATATTTATTTAACACAGATTTGGTGTTTGTAATGAAATGCAATATGCCTGAAACATACAAATCAAAGCAAAATAAAAATGGCATACGCTCGTATCATAAATACGGTTCTGTACAAATTAAAGACATGTTTTTGAATTAAACAAGGAAACAAAAGAAAAAGTAATATTGATAAATTTCAGCAATTAAGAAACGAAATACTAACCTTGCACTATTGTTACAGTAATTTCAAAACATTTTGAACATGAATTTAAATCCGTAATAACATAAATATAGGTGTATACACTAGTATATTATTTACGGTATAGAAACAAAGATTTATGAACGTTTCAGTTAATGTACATATTAAGCGCAAACATAAAGTAATATTATATGCACATATAAAAAATAAATTCAGGATTCTGCCAAAAATATAATTAATCAAGCACACTTCAATTTCAATTACAATCGGCAAACTAAGGCACCATATACAAAAAGATTTAAAAGCTGCAAAACAAGACATTTCTTTAATTTTTTTTTTTTTTTCTTTTCATTGGTGATATAGTTTCCGTATACGTGATTTTAAACCAATCACAGCTTAGAAATACGTTGGAGCTTCCTACATTTAACGATGTGTCATCAAAGATGGAAATTAAAAGAATACTGACAGACAGACAAAGTAGACAAATGTCTTGTTTTGCACTCGTTAAGTCTTTCTGCTCCGACGGGCTTGTGCGCATGCGTCGAGGAAATTAACCGCGGTTGCCGACATAATTATGTTATTACTTTATTAATATTTTATTTATATAGGGAATCGATTCTTCTAATTTTAACAATTATTATAGACATAGAATTGTCTTGGTGATAAAACTCTCTGTGTGTCTGTTGTCGAAACGTTTGTAACAGGTGTTTCGATATCGATTTTCCCAAAGGAGGAGTAGGGAACTGGTGCAGCACCGAATTTGTTCGATAATGTTGAAAATTTTTTCTCTTCGACCTTAAATAATTCTTATTATCTTCCAGTATTATTAGAAATAATTGAACTTGAGGGAGGCATTAAGATTTCAGACTAGAAAACCACGTGCAATTTGCAGCTTAAAAATTTTCAGAGATGAATAAAGGGTTTGGCAACAGTAATTCAATTGCCCCTTGTGCCATTTTGTATTGTTGAATGAATAGTGTGTATTTTGATGCGTTATGTTCAATTGATGGGTGCTTTTGACGATTAATTATGCTAAAGTATAATTGGTTTGTATTCGTTTAAGAGTTAAAATGATGATGTTAACGTAAAGTTTGTTGCAGATTGTATAATTGTGCACCTTTTTCCGTGGGTTGAAAAACTATTACACTTATTTCCGTAAAAGTGAAAAGAAGTATTCACTAGCGTGTACCGGCATTACATTTATTTTGAATTCATCATACACTGTATAATTGCCAAATTAACTTTTACTGGTGACTTAAATACTGCCTTATATGGTTTCTTTTATATTGGCGGGAATATTTGAGTAAGAGTCTTATTTAGTTGGGTAATATATTAAATTTAAAACTATAAAATTAACAGTTGTTGATATCTACGATGAATCTCTATATATTCGTACTTTGTGTAATTAACTCCAGTGTGCAGTATATATGTATTTAAATATTTGGTTACATTTATTGACTGACTTGTTAGTTTTATTACCGTATCAAACATTATTCAATTTATGCACTACTTTTTGACAATTATTTGTGGTTTACATATATTAAGTTGCTACGTATTATATAATTATAGGTCTTTATAAATAGTACACAGCTATTGTTATTCTTTTATGTATTTTTTAAATGCTCGTTGTTAATAGCTGGCTCTGTATTTGTAAGGTAAATATTTATACACCTGAGAACCAATTTAAATATTATGTGGACTTCATGCATTACACTGTGTTTGACATATGGGATATGCCCAAGAGTGGTAAACTTTTAATATAAATATTTTGAGATACTTCAGATTATTTTTACTAAGTCACCAAGACCAAATGCAATATTAAACACACCCCAAAATGCCTTTCCAATGCATTTTCTGATAAAATAGTAGTCTTTTAAGATTTTGTTATATAAAATAAGTAGGATAGCGTATGATTACTTATTCAAAGAGTATTTTCATTAAACTCAAATTTGCAGAGATGTTTATAGTTTCAGCAGCAGGTAGAAAGGATTGAAAGTGCGAAAGCATATATCTGTTTTGAAAATTATGTAAAAGAAGCTAATTGAGTTTGGTATATATTAAAATCAAAACTGCATAAAATTGACAGTTGCCGTCAATTTACGGTGAATCTATATCTTCGTACTTTGTCTATAATAAGATTCAACTTTTAAGTGTATGCTTTTAGTAAGTTACCATTTTAATTATTAAATGTGTTAAAGGTTGATAGTTATATGATAAACATAGCTATGCATGCTAAATTGTAATTAATATCTACGTTACTTAAAATGGCATGTCTGCAGAATTATTTTAAAGAATGCATGCTAAAGGCATTTGGTTTTGAGATGATGTTTTATAGTTTTTCTTCATTTTAATTCCTGTGTTTGCATGTAAAACAATCAGGAAAACAGGAAAAATGCACATTATCTTATTAATTTTTTTTTTAAAACTCGGTGTCAGTAAATCTGTGGTAATCTCAAGTAGTGTTTAAATGGGGAAAGTGCAGAATCGCCCACTGCTTGGCGCATATTTCAAAATCCTCAACTGGGCATGCTCTCACGTCTTGTCTCCTGGATTTGCAACTCCTCCAGAAGACACTACGCAAAGCGCAACATTTACAATGACGAACAGGTAAAATAAATACAAAATAAAAGTTGAAGCAAAATTTTGAAAACTAAAAATCCTTTAAAAACAGCATAATAATTTTAAAAAACAAACATGGCTAAGAAAACATAGTAAGCTTCAAAAACTTAAAATCGTTACAAAACCCTGAAGAATTAAAATTCATTCAGCTATAAAAAAATAGGGAAAAGTGCATAATCACTCACTGCTTGACACGTTTTATACAAACTTGGTATCGATGTACATATCGACCTAATAAAAAAATCCCAGAATTGTACAATCTCTTGACTTTATCCATGTACGCATTGACCTATTTTTCACTTAAAAAGTCAAAGAAAATTGACAAAAATTCAATTCTTCTTACTCTTGTAAAAAGCACCAAGCAAATAAGTGGGAAATTTTTTAAACTGGAAATCTTTTCAAAAAAACCTAATTACTTTAAAAACTAAAATCACTTCAAAAACATAGTAAGTTTAAAGAACATAAAATCCTTACAAAAACATAATTTTAAAAACTAAGAATTGTTACAAAACACTGAAAATTAAAACTTTCACTTACCTGAAAAGGGGTAATCCACTCCGCTCAGCCGATGAACGAAAGTAACGAATTCTCAAAATGTTCTCAAATTATTTTTTTAAATAACTGCACCTCTACCATCTGTTATTGTCTACACCAATCAGAAATTCTAAATTTTAAAATACATACTGAGCATGCGCAAAAATGCTCTGAAATTCGCCTTCCAGAACGGCAAAATCGACTTGCATACCACATTCGGCACTCTTGTCAATCTTGTAAAAAGCGCCAATTAAGTGGGCGATTCTGAACTTTAGCTGTATAAATCTGAATGTTTGCATCACAATTTTATTTTTGGATGAATTGCAGATTGAACCCAATTTGAGTCATTTTAAAATTTTAATGATCAAAAACTAAATGTGCATGTTTTTTTAATCATCTGCATAAAATTCTAATCTAGATATGCTTAATATTTAGTACATATGCTGTAATATCAATTATCATTTTTATACAATTATTGTAATTAGTGACATGCAAAAAAAAAGTTGTGTTTCAGGAGAGGGGAGGGGGAAGTATTATATTTATATGTACTAGTACTTACTCCTTTCCCAACACATGCATTTTGTTAGCAGCTAGATATTATTTTCCACTGAATTATATCTTAATTTAAAAACTGATATTTTTTCTTTTACATACAAGCTATTGTGCATTTATTTCCACAAAAGAACCATTTGGCAACTGTGCATTTTTGTCACCAGTGGCAAATAATTCAAAGATAACAAATAGATTAAGAATATGAACATACGTTTTAAAAAAATAGATTGTTTATTTATGTTTTATTAGTTTTACAAGTTTTAGGAAACAAAATCTAATTGTGTAAAATTTCAGTCTTAATGAATGTGATGGCTGCACTTGATGTATTAATGCAATTTTTTTTTTTACATTAGGTAAAGATTACTTTATAGTCTTAAATTACCTTGGTTTAATCTTTGGATTATGGTAACTGGGCGATTTTTTGGCGACCAACCCTGCTAGTTTTTGTTTGGATGCCATTTTGTTTTCACGAAGTAAAGGCATTTTTTTTCCTTTTTACTCAACATTTCCAACAATCTGCTAGCCGAATTATGCTTATGCTAGAACTTTTATAGAACAAAAGTGCTTAATCATGACGAAGATTAGGTGTGAAATTGGGACAAAGTGCAGAATCGCCCACTGCTTGCTGCAGGGGTGTTTGTGCTCCGGGGATTTTAAACTTCGATACCCGGAAATTCTGGGGATCGTCGTTCAAAAGGAAGTAGGAATAATAATGAATTATTTATTTTGATCTGGGTAATTTTGTTTGCTTTGAAAGCAGAAAACGCAAGGTCAGTGTGTGTGGTGAAAACCTTTCCTTTCTTTCTCCAAAGGCAGTGATAATGCGTGAAAAGGGGGGAAAACTTCTTTTTTGTTCTTTCCTTATTGCGAGTTATGACTCATTCCCCCGGTTCTCGAACATTCCCTTCTGGATTCTTTTCAGCAAGTAGGCGCGGCAGAAAAAAAAGGAAGATACTTTATTCAACCAGATGTGCGATCACGTGACTGTGGGTTCAAAGGTCTTATCTCTCCTGGCGTGGTGCCAATAAGTAGAGAAGGGGGATTTTTCGCCCTATTAGCTATTTGTCATTGATTGCTTCTCAACTTTTTTTTCTCCGCTGTGTAAAATTTTCGTTTAATTTATTGATGCACGTGTAAATTTTTCGTTTTGTTTATTGAAATATTTTTTTATTTATGTACGCAAGAGAATTCCACTATGAAATTTCTCGATATAAATAGTGATATTATACAATTAGAAGAAGGTGTCCGGAATGCATTTAGGTGGAATTGGATTGAACTGAGAGATGGTAATGGCAGACTTGCCAACTGTCCCGATTTTCGACCGCTCTCCCGCTGTTAAGTTTAGGATTGTGTATCCATAGATCGCCAATAGATGGCGGTAGTGTTTGTTTGTAAAAGGAAACTGTGATGTCAATTATGTATATGTATCAGTTCGTCTTTGGTGTTCGTGAATAAATGTTGTGTGGAAGAACGCTCCTCTGTTTATTACTTTAACTGCGATCCAGTCTGTTTATTAGAGATTTACACATATTTTGTTTATGGTGCCTGCAAACCGAGATTATTACGAGCCAGAAAATCGACAGACTGAATATTTCGAAAATGGAGGGCGTTCTTGAAAATTTGAAAAAGAAACGATCGGTTGTTAGACAATTAACTACGAAACTGATAACCAAAGTCGAATCGAATTTAGCAAATAATATTCCGCTAAATGAGAAAATTGAGATAATCGAGGATTTATATGAACAGTTAATTGAGAAAATCAATGAACTGAAAAGTTTAGATTCAGAAATAGAAACGAAAGTAACTTCGGAGGAGATTGAAAATGAAGTTACCTCAAGTCAAGAATACCAGGATAAAACTATTATATGGAGAGGAAGAATGCAACGATTTTTGAAGAAGAATTCGGAATCTTCTAGAACAGTTCATCAGAACCAAACGGCTAATGTTGCACTTCCAGTTGAAATAAAACCAGTGAAGTTACCACGTCTGCAAATAGGAACTTATTACGGAGATTCGTGTAAATGGTTAGACTTCTGGAACCAGTTCGAAAATACAATTCATAATCATAGTGGATTGAGAAAAACTGAAAAATTTGCGTACCTAAAATCCTTACTTGGAGGTAATGCTTTAGCTGCCATTTCCGGTTTCGCTTTAAGTGACCAGAATTATGATTCCGCAGTAGAAATATTGAAAGAACGTTTTGGAAGACAAGATGTTGTTATCACCTCGCATATGAATAAATTATTATCCCTTGAACCAGTGGGAAACATTTCAAATGTTAAAGCACTGCGTAAGCTGTATGATGAATGCGAAGTCAACATTCGAAGTTTAGAATCGTTAAACGTTACTTCTGGAAGTTATGGAAATATTCTCTGTCCTATCATTTTGCAGAAACTTCCAGAGGAATTAAATTTGGAATTTAATCGAAGTCGAAATATGGAAGCAGGATTTGATATAAAGGAACTTATAGAATTCTTAAAAAAGGAAGTTAACTGTCGAGAAGCTGCAAGTTTAATGAACTCTACGAAAACGAATCAGAAACCATACTTTCGTCAAAATGAACAACGCACGAAAGTTTATCCTAATTATAAACCGAAAGTTCCGACTGCTTCAGCTTTATCAACAATTGGATATAAATGTATATTTTGTGACAAAGAAGATCATACGAAATATAAATGTACTGAGGTGAACGCTGATGAGAAACGCAACATTTTGAAACGTACAGGAAAATGTTTTATGTGTTTTGGATGTAAACATTTAGCTATCAACTGTAAGAACAAACAGTTTTCCTGCAAAAGGTGCCGCGGTAAACATCATGAAAGTGTGTGTGTGAATCCCGCATCAGCTGTCTCCAGTGCAAAAAATAAGGAAACCGAAACATCGGCGGAAATTGTTCAAAATTCTTCTGCCAAAACTGGATCTAATATTATGCTTCAAACGGTGTATGCTGTGGCTGAGGGCAGAAATAAGAATTGTATTGTGAGATGTCTTCTTGACGGCGGTAGCCAAATCTCTGCAATTCGAGAAGATTTATCAAGAAAATTACAATTACCAGTGAAAGGAGAAACTATTTTAAATCTGCATACCTTCGGTGAAAAGAACGGGAAACATTGGCGGCGAAAGAAAGTTGAACTTACGCTCCGGAATATTAATGACCCTGAAAAATCCATAAATCTCGAAGTCATTGAAGTACCAGTCATAACAAATGCCGATATACGAGTACCAGATGTAGAAATCAAATCCAACCTCCAAGCATTCGGCATCACTTTGACAGACTGCGGCGGCGCCGATGGAATGAGTCATATTTCCGTTTTAATCGGCGCTGACATTATGTGGAAAATAGCAAGCGAAGAAATAAAAAGGATAAACAGAAATGCCGTAGCTATGAAAACCTTGTTTGGGTGGTGTATACAAGGCAAATTTCCTTCATCAGACTTTGAAATCCATGATGCGTGTTTAAACGTAAGTGTAGAAGAGAAACTTCTAAAAAGTGTCGAATCGTTTTGGGATATTGAATCTATAGGAATTAAAAATGTTTCTGACGAAGAACAAAATGAAATGGCCATGCAAATATTTAACAACTCGATTACACAAAAGGGTAATAGATACGAAGTTAGACTTCCATGGAAAGATCAGAATGTGACTTTAAGAGACAATTTTAAGAATGCTGAAAGACGATTTTTGAATCTGATCGAACAATTTAAATCAAACTTGAACTTTTATGCGCAATATAAAGAAGTGATTGACTATCAGCTTAAGGAAGAAATCATAGAAAAGGTCAATCTTGGTACTCCATCTGGGAGACGAACTTACTACATACCTCACCGTGCTGTCATCCGTGAAGATCATAATTCTACAAAGCTTCGCATTGTTTATGATGCTTCTTCAAAGGAAAAAAATCATGAATCTCTAAATGATAATTTACTACAAGGACCAAATCTTCTTCCTGAACTTTTGAAAGTTTTAATAAATTTTCGACTTCATCGAATTGCATTTACGTCAGATATTGAGAAAGCGTTTTTACAAATTTCTGTTGCACCTGAAGATCGGGATTCAATGCGATTTTTGTGGATTGATGAGAATTCAAGTTTGAGCAATCCGAAAATTCAAGTTTATCGGATGTGTCGTGTAATTTTTGGAGCAAAATCAAGTCCATTTTTGCTGAGCGCTTGCATTAAGCATCATATAAAGAAATTTGAAGACATCCATCCCAGAACTGTAGAAATGTTAGAAAACTTCATGTATGTTGACGATTTTATTTGTGGATCAGATACGCAGGAGGAAGCTATACAGATATATCATGAAGCCAATGATATAATGAAAAAGGCATCAATGACTTTGACCAAATGGAATTCTAATTCGGATACTGTAAAAAACCAGTATAAATCAAGTGACAACTTCGTTAGCTTTAAATTGCCTGACTGTGATTCCCCCTCAAAGATTCTTGGACTTCAATGGGATACAATTAAGGATATCTTCTGTTTTAATGCACAAGACGTTACTGATTTCATCCAGTCAAATGACCAAACAAAACGTTGTGTTTTAAAAGCTGCTTCAAAAATCTTCGATCCTGTTGGGTTTCTTACTCCATATGTTATTCAAGCAAAAGTTCTGTTTCAGGATTTATGGCTGAAAGGTGTTGATTGGGATGAAATTATCCCACCAGAATTGCAAGACAAGTGGAATAAATGGTATAGGCAACTATGTGATCTACCTAATATCCAGATACCTCGGTGGTATTTTCGTGATGTTGATGAAACATCTGAAACACTAGAACTACATTGTTTTTGTGATTCATCTCAAAGTGCTTACGGAGCAGCAGTGTACGTGAAATTCCGTAGCTTAAAATATTGTGGAACAAGTTTAGTGATAGCCAAGAGCAGAGTGACACCCCTGAAAAAATTATCTTTACCAAGACTCGAGCTCATGGCAGCAGTGTTAGGTGCAAGACTTGTAACTACAGTCCGTGTGCATTTTACTCAAGCTAAGATTCATTTATGGACAGATTCTCTTATTGTGCTTCATTGGATAAAAAACTCACCACGGCGATGGAAAACATTCGTACAAAATCGAGTGTCTGAAATTCAAGACAAAACATCCCCGAGCATGTGGCATCATTGTCCTGGCTCAGATAATCCAGCCGATAAAATCACACGTGGTGTTAAAGTGAGTGATCTTGTAGTAGATCAAGTGTGGTGGCATGGACCTCCATGGCTTCATCAAGATGAAATAAATTGGCCTAAAGTGAACGAGCATTGTAACATAGTAGATAGTGCAGAAGAAAGAGTTGTGACTCAAGTTACTAGCAGTGTTCAACCTTTACAACCTGTGTTAAAAATAGAAAACTTTAGTGACTTAGGTAAACTTTTAAGAGTCACGTCATATGTATTTAGATTCATTAATAATTTAAAATCACAGAATGGAGTGATTGGTCCTGTGACCAAAAATGAAATATGTAATGCTATGTGTTATTGGATTATCTTATCACAAGGTGAGTATTATTTTGAAGAGTTGAATGATGTTAAATGTAAAAAACCATTGTCTCATAATTCGAAATTGTTTGGGTTAAATCCAGTAATGGATGAAAAGGGTTGTTTAAGAGTTGGAAGTAGATTAGTGAAATCATCATTAGATGTCGATGAAATTCAGCCTATAATATTACCAAATAATTATTTTTCTCGTTTAATTATATTGAATTGTCATGAAAAGGTACTTCATAGTGGTGTAAATGAAACTTTAGTGCAAGTAAGAGGGAAATTTTGGATTTTAAAAGCCAGACGTTTTGTAAAATCTGTGTTACATGATTGTAGATTTTGTAAAAAATATAATGCTAAAGCTGGACACGAGATATCGGCTCCTCTTCCAGCTGACCGAGTGGAGAAAGCTCAACCATTTGAGATAAGTGGCATAGATTTCGCTGGCCCTTTGTATTTAAAGGATGGTACAAAAGTGTATATTTCATTGTTTACCTGTGCAGTGACTCGAGGAGTCCATTTAGAATTGTTATCAAATTTAAGTGCAGAGTGTTTCATTCAAGCCTTACGTAGATTTTTTGCACGTAGGGGTATTTGTAGAGTTATATATTCTGATAATGCTAAAACCTTTAAGACTGCTGATCGTGAATTAAAATATTTGTATAAATTATGTAAAGATGAAAAGGTTCTAAATTTCCTTGGTAAAAATGGGTTTGAATGGAAATTTATTGTAGAAGGTGCTCCTTGGTGGGGCGGATTCTGGGAACGTTTGGTAAGATCTGTAAAAACTTGTTTAAAACGTATCTTAGGTAAAGCTTCTTTATATTATGAAGGACTGTATACTGTTTTAGTTGAAGTTGAAGCTGTTATTAATTCTAGACCTATAACGTATGTATACAATGAACCAAATGAACCTGATTCTCTTTCACCATCTCATTTTATAACTGGATCTAGATTGACTGTTTTACCTTCACCTGAATCTAAATTAGAATCTACAAGATCTCAATTGATTAAAAGATGGAAGCATAGGCAATTAATATTAGAGCATTTTTGGAAAAGGTTTTATAAAGAATATTTGTTAGAATTAAGATCAGTCATGTTTTCAAAAACTCCAAAGAATTCTCCCGTGTTTAAAATTAATGATGTTGTACTTGTACGAGAAGATAATGTGAAACGCTGTAACTGGAAGATAGGTAGGATTAAGGAATTATTTCATGGAAGAGATGATAGAATTAGATCTTGTGAGATTCAGTTGGATAAGGGTGTTGTTAGAAGACCAATTGAAAGACTTTATAATCTTGAAGTTCAATAAAATTGATGCATCCGTAGACGGATGCATGGGGGGGAGTGTTAAGTTTAGGATTGTGTATCCATAGATCGCCAATAGATGGCGGTAGTGTTTGTTTGTAAAAGGAAACTGTGATGTCAATTATGTATATGTATCAGTTCGTCTTTGGTGTTCGTGAATAAATGTTGTGTGGAAGAACGCTCCTCTGTTTATTACTTTAACTGCGATCCAGTCTGTTTATTAGAGATTTACACACCCGCCAACCTGATTTACAATATATTTCTCCCGACTTTATTCTTAAAATTTCACGATTTTTATGGAACTTGGCTTAATACTTTGTTATATGAACAAAAAAAGTGATTTTGGACGTCCCAAGCAAATGAATTTTGCCTAGATTATATCTAAAACAAAACCTTGCGAATTAGATAACTTCTGTATTGTGAGTGAGAGCATATACGTATCCAGAAACGTCCTTCTCCAGTTTTCCAATGGGCATTGTGCTCCACTGCGTGTCATCTGGCATATATTAGCCAATGAGGACAAAACAAGCTGTTATTTGGATGTTCTTTAGTTATTTCGGTCATATTGTCCTGAGTTGTGTGAGTACACATGCCTTCGGGAAATAGTTTTAGAAATTATCATCTTTTATTATGTCTGCGAGAAAGGTGAAATACTCGTGTACGTTTCAAAAATCGTACTCAGTTGACTTTCCTTCCATTATTTCCTCAAGGAAATGTAATAAATTTGCGATGTGTACCGCCTGTCGTTGCGATTTTTTGATTTCGCATGGTGGAAGGGCGGATGTTCTCAAACATGTGCATACACAAAAACACAAGGACAACATGAGTTGTTTTGAAAAAAAAAAAAAAAAAAAAAAAAAAGGAAAAATTAAATTTTTCTTCGGAAACAAAGGACCAAAAAGTTATTAATGCAGAATGTCTATTCTCTGCCTTTTTACTGGAGCACAACCTGCCACTGAATGCATCGGATCATGCTGCAGCTTTATTTAGAAAAATGTTTCCCGATAGTGAAATCGCTAAGAAATACTTAAGTGCAAGAACCAAAAGAGGTGAAATTGTTAAAGAAATGGATTTGAAAAATAAATCTTCAGTTATTGATTGCATTGCATTAAAACAGCTCCGTTCTGCCTCTCTACGGATGGAAGCAATAATACCGATTCAAAACTGTATCCAATTGTTGTTTCTTTTTTTAATCCAGTCTTCAGAAATTGAGTGCAGTTTACTTTCTGTCGCCACTTTAGAAGGACATTTGACAGGCTTTAATATAGCACAGCTAATTATTAAAACTTTAAAATAAAATGCTTTTGGTAGGCTTGAAGACTGGTGTTGCAGGCATCTTCAGAAAAGAAAATTCAGATTTGCAGATTATGAAGTGCACCTGTCACCTCTTAAATTTAGCAGCTGAAAAAGGAGTTGCTTCTTTACCAATAAATGTGGATGAATACATTGTTGATATTTATTATTATCTTGAAAGGAGTTCTAAAAAGGAGGAAAAATTGAAACAGGTCCAAAAGCTGCATAACAGCAGTTTACAATTAGAAAACTTAAATGAAGTAATAAAATCAGCTAGGATTGACACCCAGTGGAGTTTAATTGGAAAACTGAAAGATGCTGATGGAATTTTAAAATATAGTGAACTGTCTAGAATTATGTTGGCCATCTTAACAGTTCCTCATAGTAATGCAGAGTGTGAGAAGATTTGTGAAAACGAGGACTAAATTTAGATCTAAAATTAGTGATGACACATTAGAAAAACTTTTATTAGTGAAAGCTGGCCTACGTGGCAATTGCTATGAACAAAATTATCAAGTTTCTTTCTTAAAGAAAGCAAAATCTGCCACTGTTTATACCATTTGTACGAAAACTGATTAAAGGTGGGTTTTTTTTTTTTTTTTCTTAGACGATGCAAGTAATAAATTGTTTTTTATGTGTAAGGTATTTTTGTGTTGCTTGCATTTAAAAATTAGTTACTATTTAAAGTTAATTCATTATTAAAAACTATATTTTCCTCATTTAAAAGGTCTTTTTAACATTGTGAAAAATCTCCTGATTTTTGAGTGTCATAGGTTGGCAAGTATGTAATGGGGATACCATCGGCACATGGTGCAAGAAAATAAATGTTGCTGGACAAGCATGTTGTGTTTTTTGTAACTCACTGCTGAAGTATGGTGGGGAAGGATTCAAGGCTTTCACAAATCATTCTAAAACTGTGACGCACATAAAATATTCAAAGTGCATTAGACATTCAATGACTTTAAGTAATTATGCTAATTCAAAAAGTACTGATGACTTACTGGAGACTGATGCTTGGCCATTGGATATAGTGACAAGAAAAGCACGCCAAGAGGTAGTAATAACTTCGTTTATTGCCGAGAATTCTCTTTCGTTCAATGTAGCTCCCAATTTAATTGAACTCTGCAAACAGTTGAGCTGCGATCAGACGGCACTAAACTCGTTGGAAATGTCCAGGACTACTGCATGTTATAAGATGAAATATGGGCTCGCAAAAACTATTAAGGAAAATATCATTAAAGCTTTAAAGGAGACTCCATTTTCTCTAAATTTGGATGAAAGTACTAGCAGTGCTCAAGAAAGTATACTGGCAATATTGGTGCAGTTTTATGACAACAATCAAAATGAAGTTGTAGTTCATCATTTTGCATCTCTAAAGATGGAATCTTGCAATTCAGAAGCTGTTTTTAAAGCAGTTGTTAATACTATTGAAGATAATAATATTCCATGGGCAAACTTAATTAGTGTATTAATGGACTCATGTAAAACCATGTGTGGAAAAAAAAAAAAAGGTGTTGAAACCAGACTACGATCAAACAAAGCACCTCACTTATTAGATATTGATGGTGACACATGTCACGCAGCTAATAACTGTGCAAAAAAATTTGCTTCATGTTTTGATAGATACTTGGAAGATTTGATGATGACATCTATTTTGATATGAAAAGCTGCAGTAAAAGAGAAAATTTTTTCAGAATCTGTGAATCCCTTGCCATTAAAAAACTTAAGCCCTTGAAGAGACCAGACGATAGGTGGATGTACATTTTATGTGTTTTAGAACGAATCAAAGATCTGTGGGATGCTCTTATTGCATTTTATTTTCACTACTTGGATAAAACTGATAAAGGGGATTATTTTCTTATGTTGAAACTGTATACAATAAAAGAAATATTTCTGCAGCTCAGAAAAAAATTGTTGAAGGGGTGTTTTCTTGCTTGCATTCCCAACAACTCACAAAGGATGCTTTAGCTCGGAAAAAAAGAATACCAAATGAGTTATTTGTTATGCAAAACAAAACTTTATTGCATATGGCATTATATTCAGCAGTATTACCAGAGTTCAACACATATATCAAATTATTTGAAACAAAAAAACCAATGCTTCATTTAATACATTCCAGTATTTATAAATTGATGGCAAAATTTTTCTCTTTTTTTATGAAGCCAGAAAATGTAGAGTGCACATCTTATAATAATTTATTAAAGGTTGATGGCACAAATCCAGAATTCCATCTACCTAGCAAAGTAATATTTACTGGTCTGTTGCAGAAGCTTCCACTCTCCTGAAGAAATTATCAAAAAATCATCCAATAGCAAAAGAATTCCAAATTTCTCTGATGAAAGCTTATACTAATACAGCACAGCATATGAAACAGAAATTACCCCTTAAAAATTCATATCTAATTAGTTTTACAGCATTAGATCCAGAGCTAAGAGGTAAAACCAGTACAATATTAGCTTTTGAAAAATTATCATCTTTTATGTCCCATATTTTTAGTGATAATGAAATGTCAAAAGTAGAAGCTGAAATAAGGTTATACCAGAGTGATATTGATATCACCAAAGAAATGCTCTACACATCTGATGAAAGTGGAAATCAAGTTAAGTGTACAATTGATAAATATTGGTCTAAAGTTTTTAATTTAAAAGATGATTTCACAAATGATTATAAGTATCCTACATTGGCTAAATTGGTCAAAGCCTGCCTTAGCTGCTTCCATGGCCCATTAGTGGAAAGTGCATTCACCTTAATGGATACACTTGTCACTGACTATAGAACCTCTCTTAAGATTGATTCCCTAGATGCAGTGCAGACTATTAAATATGATTTAATGGCTTCTAAAGAAACCTCATGTGAAAAATATGGCTCAAAAAATCCAATGACTGATCCAATTCACAAAGATCTCTTACTGAATATGAACAGAAGTTGGAAAACATATCAAGAGGACTTAAAAAACATGTATTTCAGATGAGTCATCTATAAAAGTCTCTGAAAAACCTTTTACATTAGCAGAAAAGCAAACTGCTTCTACCTCTGCATGTGCAGTTCTCGAGGAAATTTCTTCAACTGTAAATGAGGAAAATAAAAGTCAACCTTCCTGCAATTATGAAGTTCACCACAAAAGAAAGACAAGCCCACAAACATAGAAAATAAAAAAAAGCAGCAGAAATTAGATAATTTTTTTAAAGAATTAATTCAGGTAATTTAAAATATTTACATAAAATGTAATAGTTTATATGTTTGAAAATTTATGGTTAAAAAAAGTAATTCATTGAACTTTTATAATTAGGTCATTCAATACTTCATAATTGTTATTTTTCATTTCTCTCACCCCCCCTTCTCGAAACTCCAAAATGTCGGTAGTAAGTCCGTAAAAGTTTCAGGGGATTTTTTTGGGGTCCCACAAACACGCCTGTTGCTGCCTTTTTACAAATTGCACATACACGGTATTATCCATGTACACATCGACCTATTTTCACTTAAAAAAACATCCCAGAATTGCGCACACTCTTGACTATATTCATGTACACTGCTGAAGTCCTAGCTAGTAACCTTTATCGCCTTACCAAAATGTCGCCAAACTGACTGTTACCATATTCCAAAGATTGGCCTTACCTTGTTCAAAAATATTTAATCATCTTTTTGGTTTGCGTTCTTCATATTTTTTGTGTTCTAGTACTTTTTTATATTTGTTTATTGCATAAAAATTTTAAAATATATCAAATAACTTTAGTATATTTCCTCTTTTTTATAACTTATTCCTTGTTACATGATATAAAGCTGTATCAAACAATAAATTTTTTTTACTATCAGTGGATTCTTGATTGTGCTGATCAGTTGCTGGTACATCTTTGACTATAGAGCCTCATTGGGTTAATACTGACCCTGTTAGGAACCCCTGTTCTAGACCATCAGTTAAAATATCTGGTTGTAACAAAAATTTTCCACCAAAATTCTTACCACACCCACATCTATGATTTTTTACCAACATTTTAGTAGTTTTTCAAAGCCTTTGGCCCAGAAACTTGGTGGCCATGAGTCTAAAAATAGATCGACCTCATTTCGGGTGTCTTCTGCAGAATGGAAGATAGCATCAGCAAGATGTAGCTGAAGGTGTATAAAAAGGTATAAGTCCGAAAAAGCACTGTCATGGCTACATGATGGGCGTCGCTAAAGATCCCATTTGAGTCTGTACAGAGTCCAGACTGTACACTTTATTGTTATTTTACCTTTTTCCAGATACTTTTTGTGGATAATATCTCAATAATCCCAGATACAAAGCATGATCTCTTTGTTAGTCAAATTGCACTTTGCGATGCTGCCAATGAGCTTGCCAGTGCAGATCCCCTTTTAACCTGTGTTGTTGAAGTAAATCCATTTTTCATCTCAAGGAACGACCATGTCCAGAAATTTGTCTTTGCATTGATATTTGAGTAGATAGTGCAGGCCTGAACACATATGTCCTTAACTGCTTGAGTCAGCTCATGCGATACCCAGTGATTGAACTGCGGTTTCATCTTCTGCATCAAGTTTTATGCAATTTAAAGCACAAGTGGTTGCATACTGATTTTCCACAAGTTGTCGCAGGCGGGCTAAATCATCATCTGTAGGCTGGCCAGAGTACTGCGCTTCCTGAATGTCATAGTCCTTGTTTTTGAACTTTTGGTACCAAACCTTCACATAGATATATGATACAGCATTAGTAACTAACTCTGTACACGATTTGGTGACTTTCTGTAGAAAATGAAGAATAAATCCCACCTCCTTTTTAAAATGCTACCTTTTATCTAATGCATTGACACCCTGAGAAATTTCTTTGTGCCTTATAATACCAGTGAGAAAACCTTATAAGAACTATTCCATTCATAGCAATTTGTTAAGATTCAGAATCAAGACACGTAAGACAATGAAAGACTTTTTCATTAAAAAACTTTAAAATTTACTGTGAAATGTTCTTAGAAAAACATGTTATTAATTCAAAATGGTAATTCAAATAAAAATATATTTTCCCCCTAATCTAATCTAGCTACGTACAGAAATTTGCATTCTTATAATTTAATTTTTTTTAAATATTTATTAATATCATGTAAAATATATTATTTATTAAAGTCGTGTTTTTAAAATATTAGTATAAAAATTGTATAAAATGTTTAAAATTATAATTTTAAATTTGAGCATAATTAATATTTTAAATAAATTGAAAGTATATATGTAAAATTATGTAATCTGTCACAGCATAAATTAAAATTTCATTTATGTCATTTCTGGATGGTCCCTTGAAAGGCATATAAATGGTGTTCTACTGTATTATCAAAGTAAATGAAAGGCTGTTTTCGCATTAACAAAAAAAAAAAAAGAAAAAAAAAAAGTTGGCCATAGCCTTCTGCCCCAGAGTGAGCACAGTGGAATTTGCCGGGAAATTAAAGAAAGTTTTTATTTGTTCTGCCAGAGTTTTGCTTAACCCCTTAACTGCCTCGGAAAACGTACAAGATTTACTCCGCGGTGCCACCGTTTTTTACATAGGCGTGCGAGTTATGTGATGTATTGGGGGAAATAAGTGCAAGTTTTGCTGTCTAGAAACTATTTACTTTCACAAAATAAAGAAGAAAGAAAAATAGAAAATATGTTTAGAGTAAAATTATAATAAAAAAGATGTAAGTATAATAAAAATTATGTTTATATAATAAAAAGATCTCAAAAAATGGAGCTTCGATCAATTTATGTTTAGACAGTAAAGTGTAATATCAGGTTCCAGTGCTATACCTTGTAAAATCAGTATACCTAAATGAAAAGTGTGGAGGTGGCATAGGCAAGTTTCTCATATCAAGTCGTACCCAATGTAAACCATCTTTTGGAGAATAGTCTCAATCCTCTTCATTTGACGTAATACAGAGCCTGTTCGCACATTTTTTAGACGATTTTGGTAAGCGGTAATAAAATATTGTTTGCTGCAAAAGAAGTAATTGCAATTGTACTATGTTTTTAAAAGTCAAAATTATGGTCTGTGGCTTGAAAGTTTTGTTTTTATTCAAAATGGCGAATTTAGCAAAGCAGTGGTTCGAAGGCTACATTTATGCTCTTTCCGAAGAGAAATATGCATACTCCGTTATCCAAAAACGATGTGAGAGTCATGGTTTTGTGATATCTAAAGCGTCAATATGTAACATCATCAACAAGAAAGGAAAAAAAAGTCAAATTGGAGCCCAAAGTGGGACAAAATTTCCAAACAAGTATCCAAGGAATAAACGGACATCTTCGACTGTTGCAAAGGTACGTTGTTTAATGTTAAAAGAAAATCCCCCTAGTCAAAGGACAATTGCAAAATCATTAAAATGCTTGGTGTCCACTGTAAACAAAATGATAAATGTTGATTTAAATCTTAAGAAAGCGAAAAAACGTGATGTGCATCGTCTTCTTCCAAAGCATATCGCTCAACGCAGGACACGCTGCAGAATTCTATATGAGAAACACTTATCCAAAGAAAAATGGAAAACAATTGTCACAATAGATGAAGCAAGTTAAAAATAAAGAGTGTGCAAAAAAATGTCAAGATTAACTCAAATACTATCAGGAACATATTTTATTGCCAATTTTTCTGAACGAAATACCATCGCTTTACCCACAGTACTATCAATCTGTGAGACTCCATCAGGACAAAGCTAGCAGTCACACATCAAAATCCACTGTAAATTTCTTTAAAAAAATGGAACAAAAAACTGGTATCAAGGCCATAACCCTTCACTGATATCCCTACTGAATCTCCCGATGTGTCACCTATGGATTTTTGTGCTTTCGGACTTTTAAAAACTGCATTATCCAAACGTCCCAAAACCCTAACAGGACTCTGGAAAGCTGTTCGGGAGGAATGGGATAGAATATCTCTTCTGCCACTTCAAAAGGCATTATTATCGTGGAAATTGCAATGTCGAAAGATAGTTCAGAATAAGGGATGTCAATTAGAACATTTAAAACACAAGAATTTTATGTAATTTAGTTTTGTGAATACAATATACATCGTCTAAAAAATGTGTGAACAGCCTCTTATATTCTGAGGTGCTCGGTCCTAAAGATGATGGAAAGTAATAATCTATTTCACTGTCATATATATTCGTAAAACAGTACCTACTACAAACAGTAAATGAAAACGGAAGACCGAATAAAAAAAAAAAAAAAAACTTAAACAAAAAGGACCAATAAGCATGCAGTCATAACATCCCCCCCTCCGGCTTCTCAGAAATAGTATCCTCCTTTGCATACTCTGTCGAGGTCATTGTGGTGTTGCATTTTTGAGCTTTGTGAATAATTTTACTGGTAGCAGTGCAAAGCAAATAATAGCACTTCTAAAGGATGTATATATACGCCCGGGGCAGTTAATGCATCGGCTGAGAAAGGCATATATATATATATGCCTGCGGCAGTTAAGAGGTTAAAGTTATTAAAGAAAATATTATTGATAGTTCTATAATATACTCAGTCTGTTGGAAAGGATTTAACAGTGACAAATTAAAAAAAAAAAAAAAAAAAAAAAAAAACTGAATTTGAACATTTTCAAAATATTTTGAATATGTTATTTTTGCTTTGGATTTTGTTTGACCATATTATAAATATTTTGTCAATTATTTATATGCTTCGGAATTTTAACCAGATTGTCAGCTTTTAGTGATATCTGAATTTGTTCCCATTAAAAGAAAAGTGCTTTAAAATCATTATTATCTTCTTTTTTGCATAGGTGCTCAGAAAAGTCATAAAATTGCATTCGAGTGTGTGCTATTTTACTTATTAATATTGCATATGTTCCTTTAGTTGCAATGGGTGATAGCGACGAAGAATACGATAGGCGGAGAGCGCGGGACAAATTCCGAAGAGAAAGGAGTGATTACCAAGAACGTGGACGTGAAGAAAGGGGAAGAAGAGATGATTGGTCTGAAAGGTAATGTTATTTTTTTTTTTTTATGTGTTAGTCTAACAATCAGTTTTGTGATATTAAAGAACTGAGATAAAGCAATAAATACGGCTTCATCGTCATTATCCATAGTACAACAGCTTAGGATGTGCCAAGGCCTTCTAAACTAGATGTTTCCAACCAACTCTACTAGCAACTAAACTCCTGCAATTCTTAGTTTTAAGGACTAAGTCCTTAAATTCTACAATCTTCCTTTACAGCATATGTTGATCAAAGTCTGTCTTCCTCTTATGCTACTTAATCTAACCAAAATTATTTCTTTTTGTAATACTAAATAAAAAAAAAAGGAGTAAAAATAAGTAAGTGTTTTTATGGGAAGTAATTTTTAAAATAGAAATATATATTTTTAGTTAACATTTTAGAATGTTATTCGTGTACATTACTAACTTTCAAATATTTTTTATGGAAGAAACTCGTAAATTCATAATTTGTGAATTTTTCATATAATATGCCATGTTTCTTAATCTTAAAGTGTAGGTTTTTCCTCATATAAATGTTGCTAACAATGGTGTTCATGTAAAAAAGTAAATTTTTCTAAAGTAATAATTATTTACAAGTAATTAAATTTTCTATGTTACTAATTTAAATGGATACACTGTTAATAAATACTAATTAATATTTCAGGGAAAATTGCTAAACATATTTCATTTGTTTTGAAATTTTCCCTGCTTCTGTTGGTAGCATTGAAATTATGGAGTGTGTCTAAAAATCGTAGAAATATAGTAACTTAATTCAACTAGATATTACTGGATATAATTAGTTACTTGCATATAATTGTAACCATATTAATGGCAGTTACCAAATATCCAGAATGTGCCCAACACTGGTAACCATATACGTACGTAATCATTCGTCAGGCAGCTGCATTGCTTTTTTCTTTTCTTTTTTCTTTTTTTCTTTTCTTTTTTTTTTTTTTTTTTTTGGCAATCCAAGCTATAATAATTTTTATAGGTAAATTATGCTGTTTTTTACTTAAAATATGCACTTGTTAAAATTGCCAGCAATGGAAGAAATCGCCATAAAGTTTCTGTAGGTATGCGGTATTTTGGCCTTAAATTGCTTAAATAAATTTAAAATTAAACGATGATGAAAAGCATTTGGTGGATAGCCGATGCACAGTCCCATGCCGTATTCTTTCTGGGAATTCAGGAAGATTTTGCTGAGTGATATATTTTTTATCTATCATGATGTTCATGTAATTTGCTGATGCTGGTCCTGCATTTCTCAATTTGATAGTGGCGGGAGATGAGTCTTGGTGTTGCCAGTATGATCCTGAAAGTAAACGACAGGTCTTTGAGCTTATTAAGATTTTTTTAAAAAAATTATTCCAAAAGCCCAAACTCAAGATAATTGCTTTATTCGATAGCAAAGGACTAATTCATCGCAAATTTGTTCCTCCTATCGAGACTGTCATGGGACAGTTTTACACAGAATTTCTTGCCAGACTTTGCAAAAAGAGTTCACAAAATAAGGCCTCATTTTCATCAGAATGGGAGTTGGCTGCTTCTGCATAACAATGGCCTGACGTTGCATTATGTTACCTATGAAGCAGCAGCTTTTCTCAGCATGAGGTCATAGAAATGTGGCATCTTCCATACTCTCTGGACTTAGCAGACTTTTTCTTCCGAAAGTGAACAAGATTTAAGGATGTCGAAGCCATTAAGAAAACAGTTATGTCCACATTAAATAACATTCTGAAAGAAGACTTTAAGAGTTCTCTCTAAAACTGATGCAGCCGAGCACAGCATTATGCAAGGTAGGTGTAACTTTGAAACATATTTTTGAATGGGTATATATTTCATATAATATTTTCTGGAGTTATTAGATCATTTTCGTAAATTAATGGCTGCACTTTGTATTCGAGGAATTGCTGCAAATTCTGTTTAATATGTTTAAGGTGAACTGAAGAGATTGATAAATCTGTCACTCTGATTTTTAGCAACTAAATGTCAGCAGATGACCCAATGAGTTGCAAACACAGTCTGTTTATTTTAAAAGGTTTATAAAACCATGATAGCATCCAAATATGGCTGGTTCTCTATCTGCTGCTGCTGACATTATATTTAGTAAAGGATAGCGCTTTCCATTGATGTCTCAAAACATTGAATGTCGATTCGCCTTTTATGTCTGTTTTCATAGTTCTGCAAAGAATAGTTCTTCATGGATTTCTTGGTCTATAACATAAGTAACATATGCCAATAATAGTGGTTCATTATCAGATAGTTGACTCATCCACTTTTATGGAGAAATGGGTAGTTTACCGATAAATACACAAAGAATTTCCAGCATTAACATGCATTTCGTCTATACATCTTTGAACTGTGTTGTTGCTCATATGCAGTTGGCAAAATTAGCTGTTCTTCATTGGTATGCAGCTTTCCTGATTTTGCTATAAGTAGTGAGATATTGTAAAATGCCTGCCAACCACTGTCATCTTCTTTTGACGTTGAAGCAAACATACTGTCCACCAGGAATCTCTTTTGAAGTTTTTCTTTCAGTATTTGAAAGTATATCAAATTTTTATCTGGGTGGTACCTTCTAATTCACCAATGGAAGGTGATTTTTGATGAATTAGATTTTCTAGAGACATTTCACATTCAGAAAAAAAAATTTCTGTTCTGGTTAACGATGCTAATTCCAATCCATCTTTACCTGGCCTTTAAGTAATGCTTAGTTATGTTTTAGTTTTCTTCTTTCATCAATATATGGTGCCAGTAGTTTAACTCCTATCTACCCTAGTTCTGTGAAAATTTGCTAATACAATGCTGATTTTTGTTATTTGATTTCTAAATTAATTTTTGTGTGGCATGTTATTTTACCTTAATTATAAAACACCTTTTTTATGGTGTTCCTATAATTTTTCCATCCAGATTTGGAATTGGCCAGAAAATAAATAAGGAATTTTTAATATTCTTACATTTTAAAGTTGTATTCTTACTTTATTTTGTATAGTGGTCTAATAAATTTCACCTGCATTATTTAAGTAGTTGGTTCTTAATATCAATTTCATATCCACTGCCATTGCCTAGACTACTAAATAACCCTGAGTGTGCATGAAATCTGTTAAAAATGAAATTATTTTCAAATTCATTAATATTTTATAGCTTCTGTGATGAGGGAAATCTATTGAAATTATGGTATTTTTTAATTAGTGTTGTTTCTTATTTTAATGGCTAGAGTTTAGCATAATGATGTATTCTTAAAAATCATTTAATCTTTTCAGAGATGGGAGAGGTAGCAGGCGTGAATACCGAGATTATGATCCACGGAATCGTAGAGATCGATACAGTCCTGCACGCCATGACATTAGCCCACCTATGAAGAGAATGAGAAGGGACTGGTAAGAATAATATATTTTATATTTCATTAATACCTTCTTTAGCTTTGTCTTCCGTGTAGCTACTATAATTGTGTCAAAGTAGTGTCTGCTATCTTAATACGTCATCTTGGCTGTTTTGGATATTAAAATTGTTAACTTGAAAATAATGTCTAATTTTTTAATAATCTTCTCTCAAAAATGTCTGTTAAAATGTCCTTTATGAGAAAATGTGTATTTCTCCTCAATGAGGCCATTTTAATTTTCTCTCTTCAATCCCACAAATGGCAGCAAAATCAAAAATCAGCATCCAATTCATATCTAACTTTTTAAATGATTGAATTTGATTTTGAATCAATCTAATGCAAGCATAAAATGTACTTTTCATACATTAATGTTCACTTAGCTGATAATTTCAGTTCATAATTCTGTTTTTAAAAAGGTTGTTTCATTATTTTAAGAAGAATGAACCTCAAGATTCAAGTTTTAATTATATTTTTATTCTTATAAATTTCACTTATGTCTAAAAATTTATCTTAAATTTACTTTTTGCTAGATGCTGATTTCAAGCTTTACCTAAAAAATTAGATCATTATTATAGATCAAAATAAAGTTAGTGAAAAAAAAATTAGAAAATTTAATTAAATATTAATATATTTTACATCAGATTCATATTATAAATAATTCAGTAACCTGACTCATGCATTACAAAATGAATTTAACATTGGTGATCTCTTGAAATCGTGTTACTACCCAACCTAAAAATGTACTATGTTTTGAGAAAATTACTTGGTTTCTCTACCAAATAAATTAGTCTCATAAAACAATCAAAATCCATTTCAGAAAAAATATTTAAAAAATTTTAATTTCTTAAGAATAGTTTAAAATAAGATCTTACATTTTTGCATAAATTTTAAGAACAAAAAAAGAATATTTATTTTGCCTTCCAGTAATGCTGAGAAAGATAATCTTATTCCTCCTCCCTTCCTTCCAGATCTCAAAATAACAGTACCATTAGATGCGACCTAAAGACGCTGTTAGTAATACGTTGTTAACTATTGTTTTCAGGCATGTAATTGATCAATATAGTGGATGCAGATCTAAATTAAAGTTTTTGTAAATGTTGTAATTAGTGGTAGTTATGCAATTTCTGCATATGCTAATTACCTGTATTGTTAATTAAGTAATTAAATGGCATAATTATTCTGTATAGTGTTGTAATTACACTTCTTGCTCATCATCTTGATGTTTCATTTATCAGTATACCCACCCGGTTATAAGATAGTACTGAATTTAAAAAAGGAAATAAAGGATCTTTTTTTTTTTTTTTTTTTTTTTTTTTTCCCAAGTAAATATAGCTGCTGATATTTTTCATTTCTTGCTGCAAAGCTCCTATTACTGTGTTACTATCAGCACATAAAAGAGTGTAGAGATGGGGTATATATACTATGTATTAAATCTTAGCTTAAAATTGTATCTATTTGCTATAAGAAACGTACTATTGTAATCATTTTAAAAGAAATCGCGTGTTATGGAAAATAAAACTGTTATGTGCCATAGAATGGCAGCATGAAGACTTAGCAGTTTTTAGTTTCAAAGGAACATGTGGCAGTTTCCTATTATATGTTTGGTTGTAAATAAAAATTATGATCTGGTAGTTCTAATTCTGTGTATTCATGAAAGTCTTTTCTTCGCTTTTATTTTCCATAAATATACTAGTAAACTCTCACCAGCCAAAAAAGTGGTAGAAATCCTTCCATGTTTATCCTTCTCTGTACTACTTTAATTAATGTAGTGTAGTACATTATTAATGACTTTCTGATAGGTATCCAGATATAACTTTGGTGTTTACATTTTAAATTCCCTATTTTAGGGATGACCGTGGTGGTGGCTATGGCAATAATTTCGATGGAAATTATCCGAGTGGAGGCATGATGGGTGGAATGCATTCTGGATGGGGAATGCATGGACAAATGAATCCTCAAAGGTGTGTCACACTTTTCCCCTTTGAATAGTTCAAATATGTGGTGATTAAAAAGCTGAGAAAAAACGATCAAAGTCCTCTGTAACTGAAAATGAGTTGTCTGAATTTTAACACTTGGTATTCTCCAAGGCAAAGGTCAAATCATACACTGAGATGGAATTTTGAAAATCATGATAAATACTTCCTGGAGCTTGAATAATTGAAAATCTTCCAATAAATGAAAAAATTATTATGGGCAGTGCATGATTGCAATAAATTATCATAGAAACTGTATATTACTTTAGTAAAAACTGATCATTGTATTTTGTCACAAGTAATTAAGGGTACTCATGTATTTTGTAATTGGCCATTACAGTTGGTGGAGATCTCTCAAACTTATGCCAGTCATCCTGATTGCAGCTTGAATCTACAAATCATTCTTTATTCAATTAGATAATCAATAGTTATTTCGATTAGATTGAGATTCTCAACCTGGGGAAAATTTCATGGTTGGAGGAGAGTCATCCTTTTACCTTAGTATCTTCGTTTAGTTTTAGTTTGTAAGTTTTTAAAAAAAAACTTTATGTTTAAAAAACTTATTTTCTATTGACAAAATGCAAGTTTTGCTGTTGATCAACATTTTCTGTATGTTTTTTATTGTTTTAAGTTACAAAACATGTTTAAAAAAATATGAATTTAAATAAATGTGTATGTAACTTTTAAGCTTTGAAAAGGCGGGGAAGGGAATGATCTTCTAGAAATGGTAAAAGTGGGTGCATTGGACAAAATAAGTTGAAAACCGCTGAACTATGTGATCAAGATATAACAAAATGTAGTCAAAAATCAACCCAAACTTTGGGATTATCTAATAAACAAATCCATTAAAACTTGTAGCACTGATTCAAGCAACAAAAATTTCCAAATGGCTTTTAAAATACCAACAAAGTAGTCATGTTGTTTATGCAACATAAAATTCCCTTAAAAATGTGGATTCGAGTGGTGTCATACATGGCATTGTCTACATTGCCATTTTATCAATTTCCAAACTTTGGATTTTATGAATATGTATACTAGAATAACAGTCCTGTGATTTTGAAAATACTCCACTGCATGTTGTTTGGTAAAAGGCAGGCCCAGAATTTAAATCTCTGCCTGAAAAATACATGACTAAACAGAGAAATAGTGATTAACTTATATCCTATGGAAAACCTAAACTGGCTTGCTGAAGCATAAAAAGCCAAAGTGAAGATCTTATGGGAGTGCTATAATATCATGCATATATTGCTGAGAAATTTGGCTTTAAAAATGTGAAAATTTGGGACTACGAAATAAATTTGCTTCAATATTTTAATATCTTTTGAATTTTGATGAATGTTAAAATAGCATTAGCACAGATAAAAAAACTAATAAAAATTCATTTATAAATGCAGCTGATGTGTGTTTAAAAAATTGAATAATTTTTATAGTAACTTTTTTATATATATGTTTCCAGAATAGCTGATTAATTTTTGACTAATTAAGCCCTTGGAGTGTCATGACCACTTTTACCTGGTGAAGAGATGTTTCTTGCTTTCATTAATAATGAAAATAACATTTTAATTAATGGAAATTTCTAAAACAAAAAGTAAAATAAGTAATTATAAAAATTTGACTAATAGAAGCTGTTTAACACAGGTCTTTGGAGCAGATCCAAAATACCATGGCAGGGTTAAGCCAAATTCCTTATTTTTCTGCTTGTGGACCCTAGCCCCCTGTAGGAAATCTAATTTTTATTTTAGTTTAAAAGGCAGAATTCAATTAAAATGTGAATGAAACAAATGCTTAGTACAGAGCTCATGTCCATGTGTTAAGCCATTGTCAATAGTTCGTGATCACAAAGAACACAAACAGCAAATTTACTATGTTACATTGAAACAATTGGGCATGAAAGCAGTCATATCCAGTCCAAAAACGAAACTTGGTCGTAGTGACCTCCATTGGAAAGTCCTGAATGTAGTTACAGGAGAGCAAGACATTTGGAATAAGAAGCAACTTTCAAACTTTTAATATTTAAAGATAAATTTTCTATCATTTTGCAATATATAGTGATGTGGAAAGTTATTAGGTTTTGACTGGTGCTTGCTCTTGTCTTTTTAATCAAAATATCTGTTGCCCCATTACCAAGCTCCTCGTTGTGAATGGGAATACACAGCAGCACTGTTTTACTGGCAAGTTTTATGAGAGTATGAACAATGATCTAATTATCTTTAACTGAGCGTTTAAAAGTGGTGTAGGAAAGAAAAAGATTCTTGCATAATTTTGTAGTGCCCTCAACATTGTGTGATATAAATATTTTATTATTGTAAAAGCTGTTCTCAGTAAAGTTAATCTAAAGTTAAATTACACATTGGGACACATTTTATTGGTAAAAATATATTTCAGGGTACCCCTTGGTGAAACTTATTGATTGTTTGGCTCCATTCCTGTTTACGTCCAATGTCCTCTCCAGTAAAATGCTGTCTAAAACAGAATTAAAGCAAAAATATTAAATCTCAATAAACTGCTTTTTAAATCAAAAAGGGAAGTAACATAATAATTTAAATATATGTTATCTAATCTATGCAGTATAAAAAAGAAATATCATCTTACCTTATTTAAAAATTTCTGTTCCTTCAGTATGTGTGACACATGGAATCTCTTAACAGCATCCAAAAACTGTCTAAAATTATCTGAACTAGAATCTGCATACTGCCGTTACCGTATAAATTCACGAAAATAAGAATCAAATTTAATTGTCTTAATCATTTTAGTATTAGCTTCATACACCCACATTAATATAAAAATCAAAATCTCAATAATACCCAAATGATTCTCCTCAAACCATGATCCTTCCTTTCTATTTGAAAGCTTTATATAGTGAGCATTTAAACCTTTCGTGCAACAAACCCATTCAAAGCAATCTGAATGACCTTTACGTTCAACTATACGCATTATTTCGCACAAGCAGGACAGTCATAATAATTACTGAGTAAACCTTCATTTATACACCAGTTAGTTAATCCATCTTTTCCCATTCATTCCAAATCATACAGAAACTTCAGATTAACCTTATCACAGGCAGCCATTCTTCGATGTACCACATAAAATAAGCAACGTTCTTCCTACACAACATACAATGCAGAAATAAGCTCTGTGAAATTAAAATCACTGCATGACCCATTACAACCAATCATGTCATAATAGGATTTCCATAACATTTAATTACTTAGGTTGGCATAAATGAAACAAAACTTGGCCAAGAAGTACCCTAAAATGTATAGAGACTAACCATTTTATTCTTTACTATTGCAATAGTGTAGTTTTACATTGATCGTCATTTCTACAAAAGCATTGGACTTTGATCGTTCTTTACTTAGCCCTGGAGAGGACTAATTTTTTCCATTCAATTGATTTCATCATTGCATTCTGTACATATCTTAATTATATTTTCTTAACTGCTTGTTTTGAATAGTAAAGAAGTACTATAAAATAGCATTTGAAAATGGTCAATTTTATTGCTATACATACTGATTAAGGATTTAGTCTGTAGAAGCAGATCTTGTTTGATGGAGCATTACATTTTTACTATCATAGCAAAATGTGTAACAAATCTGGATTCAGTATGTGATGTGTGAGATGGTATGTGAGAAATAAATGTTTATTATCCAGAATTATATATGTGTGTGTGTGTGTGTGTGTAAATATATTTTCAGGATGGTATTTAAAATTGTAAATATCTGTCTAAGATTGACATATGTGGTACAAAGGTGAACACGGGGGGGGGGGGGGGGGGGAATACTCCCTTCCTTAGCAATTTTTGTTTTCTAATTTTCTCTCTTCAATTCGTATTGCTTGTAGTTCAAGAAATATGGCTACACTTATTGCATAGAAAGCCATTCTACGGTAACTGTATATAACTTTTCAGTTTGTTCTGTTTTATATAATTGTCTGAATACTGAAAACATTTAAACAAAGGATATTGTTTGCTTATTTGCGGGCATTGTTAAAAATATGAACTTCGTCTCTCTTTTTTCCCTGACCACAAATTCATTTTCGGTAAACTTTAAATTAATCATTTGTAATAAAGCATTACCAAAATAAAATTTTATTTTTATAGAATTAATGAGCAATAAAATAAGGGAGAATTTAGGATTATGTTTCAGATGTTTGAATTTTGTTATTAATGAAAATAATCAGAAGTGGTAACCATCAAAATGCAGGATATGCATGCATTAATTATCACAAAAAGTATGATGCTTTAAACTTTTTTAAAAATTTCTTATAACTCACATAATACTTGGCATACTATCGTCAAACAGGCTCATTTTTCTACTTAAATAGTAAAAATTAATTTCTCTGTACTGCCAGTAGCTTTCCATCATACACACTTCACTGCACTTCAAAGTTCCTATTTACATTGTTAATTTTAAGAGCATAAATTAAATTGGATTTAAATATTTTAGCTTAAAGAATGATAATGTTTCACAGCCATCAATGACAAAATAAATTCTTTCTCAATGCTTTGGCTAGACAGGAAATGGAACAGTCGGGAACATCAACATGGAACATTCTCCAAGCATTAACTTCTGACAAAATAAGTGAATTATATGGTAAAAATTAAAGGAATGCCTGATCCAACAAACCATGTGTGTAGACACCATTTTCTTCCTGCCGTGAGTGAAAGCTGTATAACCATTTTAGTCCAAATTAAATTTTAAGCAAGTGGTTATTGCTTTGAATAGTTTTTCTTTGTGAAAAATATTTTTTTCTTCGGGGATCAGTTGTAAAATTTGCAGTGATACAAAAACTGAAAGGGACCATGATTAAGTGAAAAAATATGGTCATGTTGGTAGTGATTATAATGAAGAATAAAGAAATATACCAAATGCCATGGCTTTAACAGAGAGTATCATTCATTACAGAATCTTTTGTGTCTTTTCACATGTTGACCATGCTTGTAAGCTATGAGTATAAATTTTCTGATAACAAATTTTGGCTGTCAGTGATGACGTACAGTATTTGACTTATCATTATTTTTGTTCTGGCACCCATATTTATTTAAAAACTTCTTGCCACTTTTGTTTCTAGCATTTACTTTATTCTTGTTAGCAACATGTTATTGCAGCTCTTTTCCTCATTAAAAGTCATTTTTACCACAATAAGAGACCCAAAATGGAAGATTACAAGTGAATGAAAGTTAAGAGTGCTATTAGTGCAAAGTGAAATGGTATAGAGATGAAAAAAGGGCAATCGCCTTTGCTACAATACAAGAACGAAATTGTTTTTTTCTATTTCTCTTTGTCTATTTTGGATTAAGTTAAAATGTCAGATCCTTGATTTCCACAGTTCATAAAGAGAGTATGCTCGTGCACAATATATTTTGCATTACTTTATTTAATTCTAATAATATCCTACTTGGAATCAGTTAAATTTAACAGTAATTATATACATTGCATGGTTGATCTACTGTATTTAGCATTCGCTATCGTCTGCGATTTCATGTATCCATTGTAAGTCTTAGGAACATTTTACTTGCAGGTACAAGAGTATTACTGTATATATATACAATGAAATATTTCCTTAGTTTAAATTCAAATTGTATGCATTACACTGAAACTTAGCATCTCATAATTTAGTTTTTAATGAAGTAGTTCGTAGATATTAAATGGCTTATTTATGTACTGAAAAAAGCATGTGTTCATAACCCAATCACTCTTTCAGGGCATTGGTTGCAAAGGTAAGTTATGGTTTCATAGAGTTTATTCAAATAATGTTAACTTGGCTAAGTCTAATTTGATTGATTTCATCACTGCATTCTGTACATATCTTAATTATATTTTCTTCACTGCCTGTTGTGAACTGTAAAATAATATCTGAAAATGGTCATTTTTATTGCTATATACATATTGGTTAAGAATTTAGTCTCTAGAAGCTGGTTTTGTCTGATGGAGCATTACATTTTTATTATCATAGCGAAATGTATAACAAATCTGGATTAAGTATGTGTGTGTGTGTAAATATATTTTCAGTGTAATCAGAATCAAACTTTAATTAGTTCTGCCATTATCAATAAGAAATTAAAATCATTTTAAATTGTGTCCTTTCTCTGCCTACATTAATTCAAAAAAGGAAATATTTCAGCACTTAAAATGCAGCTTAAAACACGAACATATTTATCTTTTTAAGCATAGAAAATTTTTTGTAATTATTGGATATTGCATTTTTTTATCTTTGCATATAAATTATCAAGTCCAAAAAATAATTTACAATGCTTTTCTTTTGCCTTTAAATGGAATGTATGTGTACTATGTTTATTAAAATGTGATATATTATCTTCATGAATTGTAGGGAAGTTGATTCAGGATTAACCCAACCACCAATGATGACATTTAAGCAGTTCCTCTCTTCCCAAGATGATGGTATTGACGACCAGGAAGCAGTGAAAAAATATAATGAGTATAAACTGGAGTTTAAACGTCAACAAATTAATGAGTTTTTCCTCAATCATAAAGATGAAGAGTGGTGCGTTCCTCATGTGATTGTTATTTAAAATGCAATGCTATTTTTGGTTCTTTAGTGTATTTTTAAGTATCCTTAATTTCAAAAGATTCACCGTGTAAATTGGGAAATTATACATTTGTAATTTTTCTTTGTAAATCTCTGTTCTTAGTTGTCAGTGAAACTGAAAAGTCCCCAAATAGTAAGATTTGTCCCTTTCAAATAAAGTAAATGATGAGTAAAAACTATATGTGAAATAATTATGGGTATCAAAATAGAAAAGAAACATAAAATTAGCAAAGCAACAACCTTTTTGTTTGATTTAGATTTAAAGTCAAGATTTCAACAGCTGGAGTTCTTGAGTAAATCTACGCCAAACACAAGGTTGTTGTTTTGCTAAATATGTGTATATAAAATTTATTTTGATTTATTATCAAGAACTAAACACTGCACAGCTATTCTGTATAAAATAGTATGAATAAGAAAATATATATAATATTAATGACTCCAGATAGTGTAATTTAATGGATCCAGTCAGTAATCAATAAATTATAGATTTGTTTGTTAATCAATAATGGATTACATTTAAAAGAAGGAACACAGTTCTTTTAATCGTGGATTTTGTGGATTAAATTTGAAGGAAATATGCTTTTCTGAGTGACAACACATTTCTTTTAAATTGCTGAGTGTGAGCACATAGTTTTGTAATTGCTGAGTTTTAAATTAGGCCACTAAATTAACACAAACACAAAATATAAAGAAACCAAATTTGAAATTCGAGCTTTGAGATGTACGCTGCACAAAAACAAAATATATATATTGGGACTGTTCTATATCTCCCCTTCTACTGGGCTGTTCATGAAATTCAAATTGCATTTTTCGTCCTCAAAAATGCAACTTAAGGATGTATATTAGATTTATATAAAGCGTTGTGATACAGGTATTTTGACACAAAATCAGACTTTTCCTGAAATGACATGCCAATGTTTTTCATTATTTTGATTCTATGACTCCAATTATGCCTAAATATTAAATTTTGTAAAAATTTGGTGCAAAATTTTTAGAGAAATTCAAAAATTTATCTGGTGCATTTTTTCAGTTTGCGCCAAGAATGAACTCCACTTGCCAAACTTCTTAATTTATAGCAACTTATTTTCCTTTCCTTTTTTGCATTGTGCATGAGCAGGAAGAAAATCACATTGTTCCTACTTTCAAGCAATTTTAACAAAGTGCCTAAACCACATTTCGTGTTATCGCTTTCAACAAATATGCCAAATTTCAAAATGCGCTAATATATAAATTCATGCATATCTTCAGAAATTTTGAATAAAAGACTTCTAATGTTTTGCAGGTATGCTTAGAAATAAGTCTACTGTAAGATGATGGTAAAAGTTTTGTAGATTATAATTCAGAATGTTTTTTGAAAAAATTATAAAATTTATTTAAAAATAAATCATAAAAAAATGGACAAATTTTATTTGGGAATGAACCTAAATTTCGAAATGTGAAAGGAAGTCAAATAAGTTTAATAAATATATACTAAATTCAATAAACATTGAGGAGCTAGAGTTTTGAGAGCTACTCGTGCAGTTTTTACAAAATTTGGCATAATTTGAGTCATAAAATCAAAATATGGAAAAAATTGCATGCCATTTCAAGAAAAGTCCTATTTTTGTGTCAAAATACGTATTTTAGAACGTTGCTATATATAAATCTAATAGGTATAGCCTTCTCTTTTTGTGTGTGTGTGTGTGCTTGCGTGCATGCAGTGTACATGTTAGTTAGGGTTAGTTTACATGTTAGTTAGGGTGGAAAATTGTGCATATTTAAAATTTGGTGCCTCAGAATGTCCTTATTTTATAGTAAGGAACATACATGCAGATTTCTTTATCTAATAATAAAGAATATTCAGCAAATTTTTAAGTACACTGCTGTTTCTTTGAAAATAACAAGTTTATGTTACTTTAGTATGTAAAAATAATACAAAATAAATGCATTGGTATTTTCTAATTATCTGCACCCCAAACCAAACTTTGGAGAGAAACATTTGTTTGGGTATCTTTATGTCTATTTCAAGGATGATTCCAGTGCCGCATATTTTTTTACATCCATTCTTTTCCACTGTATACATGGAAAAGAATATTCACTCCATGTGTACAGTGATATTTTTCTTTAAAAAAATTAACATAACTTTGGCATTGTTACACCCTCCAAAATCATGATTGAAAAGTTAAAATTTTGTGTCAGTTCCAGTGTAATGGAAATAAAAGAGGGTTCTATTATATTACAACAAAAACAAATGTACCCAATGCATATATATATTAATCATAAAAATGATCACTAAATTTCAGAAGGGAAATTCCTATTGTGCCACGTGTATAACTGAATTGCCACATAAATACTTTTTGGCAACATGGTGCGTTACCTCACTTATAGTTTCTTGTGGCTTTTCGGTGAGAGCTAATCTTAAAGTCCAATGCGTGTATTTAAAAATAAAAGCAAAGTGGAAGTGTGCGATCTCTTTTTTAAATTACTCTGAAGTTTTCGTGTGCTGTCTAAAAGATGCTAGATTATGGCCATAGATTGTGCTTTAATGAACCATTAATTTTAATTATGTTTTGCAAATGCTTATTCTTCAATGATTTTTGTAAAACAGCTTTACCAAATTTAATATTGCTTTATAAGTAGTATAGGGATGAAAGAAAATGCTGTCTAAGTAATTAGGCATAAAAAGAAAATTCACTTTTTATTTGTTTGTTTTTTTAATTTCATTTTCTATAAACTGTAGTTGTATTATAAGAAACAGGTTGTTGGTAGTGTCGTTCAAAATTGTAAGATAAACTATGAAGTTAAATTTATTATATTAAAGTATCATAAACTATGTGCTTTTCTTGCTCAAAGGTTTAGCTTTAAAAAATTGCAAACTGTTGAAAAGAAAGTTTTGTATATATGTATATTTTAGAACTTTTGAAAAAGTACTGTTCTCTTAAATATTTGATTAAGAATGATCTAAGACTAAATGAAAGTTTGGTAATTTCTTTATTGTTTGTGCTTTTAAATAAGCTTCTGTGGTTTTTCATTTTAAATGAAATCCTGACAATATGTCTAGAATTAGAATTTTTGTTAATAAATTAAAATTATGTGATAGAGGTGTATTTTTTCCTAATAAGTGGCATTCTCAACTTTATATTTGAATGAATTGATAAATTTTATTATTAATAAAATCATGGAATTACATTGCTCATGCAGTTCCATACTTGTGTAAAATTAATGCTTATTAATAGGATATTCCTTAAATTCCATTGTGATAAATATATTATGGAATATGTTACATAAAATTACTCGCTTAAATCAACGTAAGTAAGACAAAATTACTCTCGGGGGGATTAATTGCATTTAACTATAATAAAGTTATTATAGGAACACTTATGGAATTTTTATTAGTTAAAGATAACATAATGGTAATATATAACTTGAGTCAGAAATGTAATAATTTTTTAAATGCTAAATTAAGACATTTATTAGTAGTTCAAATTTTTAATTATTATTTACAAAAAATTTTTAACCAAATTTGGGGGATAGTCTTATTTAAATGGTCATATTATCCATATATGAAATTTTTAAATTATGCATTTCTTTTATAATCTTTTTTAAAGTTTTATGTTTGTGAAAATTTGCTATAATGGCACCAAAAATAAAGAGCTTAAAAGCTGATTATTTTGTTACTTCATGTAATAAATTACTGTAATGGTTAGCAGTTATGTTTTTAATCTGAAATATTGAAGCTGTGTTCATCTTTCAGATACACCAGCTCCAAAGAGGCTATGTATTATAATTCAGGGAGTTGAGGAGGTCATAAAAGCAGAACCAATGACCCCAAAATTTCATTTTACATATTTTTATTTTAGTTAAAAGATTTTATTACATAGAGTAGGCTCTTAGCCTGCCTCTGCTCCCTCCTTCTTTTTCATAATTTTTTTTCTGCCTCTCTTGTGCTGGATCATTGTTATTGTGTATTTTTTCCTCCATACAGCAAGCAGGCTGACTGCCAGCATTTTTCCTCGAAAGAGATCCTTCCACGTCTTCACAGCATTCATATGAACTGTCAATCTCAAACTATCGCTCATGAAAGTTTTGTGCTGTTGATTTTATTGACTGTTGTGTAGTGAAACCGTGGAATTGATGAGAGTTCAGTATTTGCGATGTGCACTATTTAAGTTTGTGATTTTAAAAGTTTTAAGTAGTAGGCTTAGGTTAATCCCCAGAATGTGGGGTCGCGTTATGATTTTTTCATCAGCAAGTACTCAGATGAAGATTCTATGTAAGTCAGTGTTTAAATTATTGGTAAAAAATGTTTGATGTTTTGGATTGCTTTTTTAATTATTTTTTTATTAAGTTATGGATTGTATTTCAATATTTATATAAATTAGTATTGCTTTTTATAACTAATATTTGCCATAAATTATTTATAGTAAAGTTTCTTAATAAATTCCACCTAATGTGATCACTTGTATTAAAGAATTAAATTACAAGTAAAATTTTAATTGTTTGTTGTTTTTGTTTAATTTTTTTATGATTAAATTCTTGTAAGTGGATATGGTGTTTGTAAAACTAGTAAAAGCAGAATTTATACTGCATTTGCAAGTGTTTGCGAAAGTACAATTTACAGAATATCATGAAGCCTCATTACTAAATTAAAAATTTTTTCCATTTATGAACAGTTAATGCTGAATTTTATGCAAAAATTAAAATTTTCAATCCTTCGTTAACATTTTCTGTACATATGTAATATTTTAATAGCCTTCCCAGTGTGCCTTTAAAAATCACATCGTATCAAGAACAAATTCCTCTATTTCTTCAAATACAGCAATTTTAGGATTTTTCTAGAAATTTATTTTGGTTAGGCCCCATGATTGTTTCTTACGATTGGCTGATTTCGTAGTCTTTTCTTAAAATTTTATTTAAAGAAAGGTTAATTTTCTAGAACAGTAAGGAAAAAATAACTGATTTTTAAGAAGATTCTGAATATTATAAATCTTGAGGCTCCTGTACCCTTCTTCTTTCCCCCCCCTCCATTTAAGAACTACCCTTTTTGTCTTTTAGCTTCCGTAGTAAATAACACTGCTATTGTCTGTAGAAACGGAATAAGAATTGGTGAATTTTTCTTATATTTAAATAAATTCAATAGAGATTTGAACTACCTTACTAGATTTTGGCATGATCTGTGATCACATTATGTGGCACATACTTTTTTTTTTTAGTTATTCTAAATTGTTGTTTTATTTTATGTGTTGAAAATACATTTGCTTTAGTCAGTGAATTTCATTTAAATTTTTAATTCATAAAAAAGAATTTTATAAGCTCAGAACTGTTATATTCCCATTGTTAAAAAAATATATTTTTTAATAAAAAAATTTTAATATTCTGTTAGTTTTAGGAACTATTACAAAGATTTTATTTTAAATAAAAATATCCTATTAAATACATAAAAATAACTCTTAATTTTTACTTACTTAAAATGCCAATATTTTCATCAAAAAGTGATTTTTTGCTCTTTGTATATGTAGTATCTAAATAATAAAATACATCCTTGTTTTTATTTCAACTAGGTTTAAATTAAAACATCATCCAGAAGAAAGTTTAAAAAGAAAGGCAGAATTGCATGCAGCTTTAAAGCGAAGACTTGATGTTTTTATGGAGCTGTATGAAAAGGGCTGGGTAGATGCTGTTAGTGTAGATCAAGAAAAACATGAGCAAATAATCAGGTTTCTAGATGCAGGTAAAATCCTGATTGATATAATATTAGTTATTAAAATGTCAAAAAATGTTAGTTTGGTTTATTAAATCCTAATATAGTTTCTTTTTATTTATAACCTTTATTTTTGAATTCATTTTATATGTAAAGAAAATTTCTTGAAATTTATTTTAATCTGTGTTTCAGCAGATTTCATTTTATAGAATTTTGAATCATTGCATTTGGTATTTAATTTTCTTATCAATCATATTTTTGTTTTGTAAAAAAGTGGTCTTTCTGAAGATTTTTGCATTGTAAGCATGTAATAAATAATTCCTTTTAATCTTTGTATGTGGTAAAAAATTTTTAAATGCATATTTATTGCAGTTGTCATAAAATTGGAAGGCGGTACAGACTTTGATCTAAAAGTACTTGATCAACCATATGAAGAAGAAAAACCCAAAGAACTTGTTTATTTATCTCCAAGGTAAGCTCACTATTGAATTCTGCAATCATTTTGACACTTTAATTTAAAACAGATCAGGTTTGTGATTCATATAAGTGCTTTTTTAAAATAAATATTTTAGTTCTCTGAGTGGTTATTTTACCATGTGTTTCTCTTGAATGTATATTGAAAACTAACAATGGCTGTGTATTATAATTCAGGTTTATTTTGAAAAGGGTTTGTTTTTGTTAATACCTCAAAAAAATGTTTTCATCAGTGATAAAATCTCCTCTGTTAACAATCAGAGGGGGGAGCTTAGTTTGCCAATTGGTGTTACATAAGATCTTTTACCTAGCTTCCATATTATTTAAATATATTGTTTGTGACGCTAAGAAAATGAATCATTGAAAAAAAGTTATTTATATTTAGCATTTTCAAAAGTAATATCCACTAATATATGTCTCATAATGTATAAGTTGCAAATTTCCAAAATAAAATGACAAATTTTTGTAATAACAAAGACTGCAATCCTCTGCAGAATATTTTTAAAAATTTTTATTTGAATAATGATATTTACCTGTTTATATCATTTTATGTTCAGAAAAGGAATATAGAAAATAAACATCAGTAATATTAATTATATTTTACCATTTCAGTTTTAAATGAATTAACTCCTTCATGCTGGGTAGCGCAAACGCGCGCTTATCGGGGAGGCCGGCAGTGTCTTACGCGAGCGTCTGTCCAGGGCTTTTTTGCTACTAAGCCTAAATCCATGGAATTTCTGAATTATCAACTCATTGTTTAATAATCTCTATAGAGTATTTAAATGGCTTATGCTTTATAGATATTTTTATACTATATACTTTAATTGCCTTATTTCTTGTTTACATGCATATTTTACACATTTTATTTTCATTACTCACCATTTTATGACTTTTAACGTTATACATCTGAAAACTAAATATATTACTTAAAATTCTCTTTTCGTATGAAAAATTTAAAAACAGGGATCTACACACAGTCCTAAGCTACATTCCTTGCACTCGTAATAACTCATTTGCCGTTTTGGAGGATTTTTCCGGGACTGTGAACAAACGAAGCATCGTCGTCTCAAAGTGGTAGTGAACAGGGAAAATGCTCTGGCACGCCTGCGTGTCGGCCGGGAGGTGAGTGTGTTCGTTACTGGCACGTAGACGTGACAGTCGCCGCGAAGGGGTTAAAATTATGATAAATTAGTAATCTTGCGGATAAAAAAATGGAGTCTTCTTAATCCATTTACTCTTTAGTGTGGAGTTATATACAAATATATACAGTATTTACAATCTTTAAATTATACTCTATAGACATTCTTATAAACAATTTTATAGTCTAAAGCACACAATATATCAGTCTCTTCTGAACAAAGTTTTGGAAAATGTCTTTCAGTTAATCTTTCAGAATCAATATCAGAATTTCGGAATCAATATCTGAAATATTTTGCATCATTTCTGCTATTTCATGCTCTGTTAAACATTTTCGACGCTTCGACATTGCAACGGTAAAAACAGAAAGAATTCACGTCTAACAAGATCTAATTATCTTCTAAAAACTGAACTGCAAACCGAAATACTCAACGCTTTAGCGTATATAAAACTTCTACTTACAATAAACAACTACCAAGTGCGATTTAAAGAGACGTCATAAATCACGCCATTCGGAAACATTTATTTCCCCGTTTGTTTATATAATCAAAAACACGTGTATGTGAGTCATGCTTCTCTCATTTCTAGTAGGTCTAATGTACTTGTATCTGAAACCATATGGACATACAGTGCCATCTTGTGGCAGAAATTGTAGTTTTTCAAACGTTCTAGAACACTGGCACAAATACGTGACAGTCGGTAGTGAACGGGGAAAATGCTCTGGCACGCCTGCGTGTCGGCCGGGAGGTGAGTGTGTTCGTTGCTGGCACGTAGACGTGACAGTCGCCGCGAAGGGGTTAAAATTATGATAAAAAAATGGAGTCTTCTTAATCCATTTACTCTTTAGTGTGGAGTTATATACAAATATATACAGTATTTACAATCTTTAAATTATACTCTATAGACATTCTTATAAACAATTTTATATGCCAAAATAATGTGCCCATCCGGGTTCGAATTCTATCGGCAGCCTCCTTGCTGCCATCAAAAGGTTCTGGATGAACAAGTAAAGTTACCCATCTAAAGACCTTCAAGCACCACCATAAATTTTCAATATTACACTCACTAAATGTTGAAACTTTATTGTGATTGTAAATGTTACACATAAACTGAGGATTTCATAACAATTTCTTTTTCTTTCTCTGCTATAATTATCCAACTTCTGTAAACTACACGTGAATTTTAAGTGCCTTTTTACAAAAATATATTTGTCATTAATAGTGATTTGATGTATTCATATTTTTATTGCTTTCCAATTTATTCAGCATTTATATTTTTAAAAATGATTTGCAAATATTTAATGCATGGATATACTTCATTTAAGATGTATTCTAATGATTTATGTGTTTTAGTGAAAAGGAGAAGAAAGATGAAATTGAAGAAAAAGTAAGTCTGTTTATTAGCTATTATTTTAACAAATATTGTTTATTAATCTTCTTTAAACATACAACTATTTGGTACCTCCTGCCAATTTTCACAGTTTATTATTCCTCAAGGGCATGAAAAAATGAAAACAGTGACATGAAAAAGCTATAGTTGTGTGTTTTGTTCTATGAGCACTGGTGCTAACTTTTAGTTAGGTTAGCTTATTTACATCCGTAGTAATATTGTGAGTAGGTTGGTATTGAAAAGTACGTAACTAAATATTGAAGATTCAAAAGGTATTGAAAGTTTTCTTTTTAAATAGTTTTTTTTTTTTTTTTTTTTTTTTTTTTTTTTTAATGATAGAATGTATAGGGTATTCAAAAATGTACTGTGATTTGAAACAAGTTATTAGGCTTTAAATTTAAAATCTAAATATCTAAACACAAACATTGAAGATGTAACTACTATATTATTCCCCTCCAGGGAAAAGAAAAGAGGGGATGCATGTTATCATTAATAAAAAAATACCATGCAAGTAAAGGTAATGTAGCGGCAAAAGCACTCACTGAAAATTCGCTGTAAAATTGATTTTTGTAGATATTTACATAATAACTGTTTAAGCAGTGTAAGCAGATCTGCCTATTCCTCCCTTCCCTCTCTCTCCGTCTGTTTTAAGAATGCGTGCCATTTGATACTTTTCTGGTCAAATGTGATATTATACACCATAACTCTTCCTAAAATTTTAATGATGTTAACTTTTTGTACTAATAATAATCATACAGTGTTTGATTATTTATTATTAAATAACTATTGTATTATGGATTCCATCATACTTATTTCCTACCTTGATTGTTGCAGCTTGTATCTATCCTTTCCGGAATAGTCTTTAATAATATGTTATATATTTCTTTAATATTGACCTGCAGTATTAGATAAGGCATATATGTTTCATTACGATTTCCTGAGGCTCATAATTTTGTTTTGTGGGGTATTCTTAACAAATTTACCACTTAACATAATTTATGATTACATTTACCACCAAAAAATAAATAAATGCAGCTGTATAATCACCCTTCCTTTATGTCAGATATCATTGTGTGCTTTAGAATCAGTGTAAAGGTGAAGAATTGGCCAGTTCATGGATGATTAGATGTAATAAATAGCTTTGTGCTTATTTAGAACAGACCATTCTCATAGACTCCAACTACTACGGATTCTTCATAGTTTCTACGGAAATTCAGGAAAAACTATAAGCTATGAAAAGTATGGAAAAAAATATAGATTTTATGGAAACGGGCTAGGACAACCAGCACATAAAACCGAACCAATTAATTCATCCGATGATTGGCTGAATACTCGTGTCATCATATATCATGTGTTCTGTGCATTGCTGGTTTTGAAATATAGCTATTCGCAGATCAGTAACTTCAACCATTAATCACTTGTCAATAGTTCCCCACACTAGTGGCCTTGCTTCCAGGTTCATTGCTGCTGCTTGTTTAGATTACAGCGAGAGCATAGCGTGTGCCTTGTGAGCTGTGATTCAACTGGAAGTTTTTTGTTTATTATGTACCTCGAACAAAGAAGCTAAAATTATCAAAGCAGAAATTTAAAGATTCATATTCTTCAGAACTTCCATGCATTAAAGCATTCGAAATTTCTGTGAATCGCGCACATTGCAGTGTATGCAACAAAGACTTCCCGGTTGCGCATGGCGGAAAGGATGACCGTAAACAGCATTTTTTTTCCCCCAGTATAAAGAACTAGCCACTTGTAAAATCTAAAGAAATAGTTCTTAATAAAAGATGATGAAGCAGAAGCTATAAAAGCCAAATGCTATTTTGTTCGATTTTTAATTAAACATAATCTACCAATTTCAGTTTCAAATCATTCCAAACAGCTTTTTGTATCAATGTTTCCAGATTCTGCCATAGCAAAAAAAATTTAGCTGCAGCCATACCAAAACTGCTGCTATTGTGAAAACGCTTGCAGAAAGTATTGTTGCCGGTATTGTAAAATGTGTGCAACACATCATTTTCTCTAAGTACTGATGGAAGTAATGATAACAAACTGTACTCTTTGATTATAACATATTATAGTAAAGAAAAGGGAGTGATAATTACTTGATTGATTTCAATTTTAGAATGCACGAATAATACCGGAGAATGCATTTTTAATTGTATAAATGAAAACTTTAAAAGCAAACGTTTAGAATGGAAAAATTGCTTATCATTTTCCTCAGATAATGCTAGTAATATTATGGGAAAATTTAAAGGTGTAGCATCATTAATCAAAATGCATTAACCACCCGAGGTTGTCCAGGCCATCTTTTGCATGTAGCTGCCAAAAAACCTACTGAAAAATTAATTGGCTCAGAAATTGAAATGTTGTTAATAGGTATATATTTTTATTTGGAGAAAAGATCGAAACAGAAGCACAGCTTTAAAATTGCTCAACAAATTTTGGGACAGAATGCAAAATCTCATAAAATTTTGAAATACTGAAGATAGTTGTCTCTTTTAGAATCTATAACAAGGATTTTAGAACAGTGATGTGCTCTGTTGTGTGTGATCAACCAGATAACAGTGAGAATGAAGGAAAGAAATTGCAAAACATTAAAAAAATGTTGCAATCACCTACCACCAAACTGTACTTGTTATTTTTGAAAAATACGTTGCCTTGGTTTATAACAGTAAATTTTAATTTGCAACAACAAGCTCCTTATATGCATAAATTGAGAAAAGAACTTGTTGAACTTTTAATGAATTTATTTGTTAGATTCATAAAACCATCAGTAATTGCTGATGGAAAATGAAGATGTTACTCTAACATCTATTTCATTTCAGAAGTATAGTAAAAAAAAAAAAAAATAGTGATTGGTGCAGAAACAAGATATTTAAAAAATGCCAAGTTGAATGAAAGTGAAGTGAAATCTTTTTTATTTGCATGCATGCATGTGTTGGTTTTGCATGTATTTTGAGTGCATGTTCATGTATAATAGATACATTTCAAGTGATCCATTTCTAAAACATGCTGAAGTTGCTGACCTCAGCTTGAGAACTGAAGTTTCATTTTCATCTGTTCTTTTCTTGATAAAAACTTTCCTATCCATTATTGATGAAAAATATCTTAATCAAGTGAAAATTGAGTTTCTATGTATCAAAGTAAATGATTTGAAAGAAATTGTAGATTTGCATATTGGTATAGACTGGGAAGAAATTGCCAAATTAAAAAATATGATTGGGTGTTTTAAATATAAAGTATTGCCTATTCTAATGCTTGCTGTCTTTGAATTTCGACCAAATTTAGGTCCTAAAACTCTCGAAGCAGTTTTGATTGAAAAAATAAACATGCAAGCAAATGAAGAACTTGTTATTAAAAAAATTATCAAAATCAGAACTTAAGCATGGTACATATAAATCTTTGCATTTGTAAATTATATGTATTATTCTTAAGTATCTAAATTTTTTTAATATTATATCCCTGTAGAAATCAAATCCAGAATAAAGATATATGATTTATGAATTCTGATTTTTTTCTATGATTAGTAGTGATTTAAAATACTTGCTTCAATCACATATTAGTAGGTTTAGTGATATACATGCTTGAGAAGTTAAATGTGTGTATAATTTACAAGACATTTTTAATTATTCAATTTTATATATATATATATATATATATATACAGTGGTGGCGAAAATTGTGGACACTTTTGGAAATTTTTGTGTTTTTGAACTTTGTATGCTTATAGAAAATGTTACGTTGCGCAAAATGCAAACTTGTATGTATCATTTTAAAGAGAATTTATTACTGAATTTAATACAAAACACAAAATTAAATGATTTGCAATACAAAAAAGTTATATGTACTTTAATATAAATAAAAAACACAGTTATGAAGTGGTTTGTAATGTCTAGCTTTCCTGGCCAATCACTGTTCTTCTTCTGAAAACCAATCAAATGTTAGTAACTGCCAGTAGAAGCTGACATCATGTTTACACTTGAAACAATTAATTATTTTGCTTTGTTCTGTAGAAGGAGGACCTGTTTCTTACGCACTGCAATTACAAGTAGGAATTTTAGTAAAAATTTTTAATATTTAGTCAAGAAGCAATGACATCAAATAAAAAAGTAGATTGGACACCTAGAAAGACATGTAATAATATTGTGTTACGAGAAAGTGGTCTTTCCTATGCTGAAATTGCAAGGCAGGTGGGTGGTTCAGTGATTACATCTGGAGTCCGAATATTTTGTTTATGATATCAGAAGACAAATTCAATAAAAAAACAAAGAAGGAAAAGGCCGAAAAAGGTGCACCATATCTATTGATGACGGAAGAATAAAAAGACTATGTCTCCAAGGTAGAAAAATGACATCAGAAGTGATCTGAATGACTGTGGTGTTTCTGTCAGTTCAAGAAGAATCAAGAGAAGATTAACAGATGTTGGACTGAGAGGTAGAATTCCACGAAAAAAGCCTTATCTTAATTTTCAGCAACGAAAAAAAAAGACTACAGTGGGCAAAGGAATACATTAATTGGACAGATGATCAGTGGTCACAAGTTATATGGAGTGATGATCAGTAGTGATGGGCGAAAATATGTAAGACGTAGAATAGGAGAAGAGCTACATCCTGACTGCATTCAAGCAACTGTGAAGAACCCAGTTAGTGTTATGATTTGGTCATGCATGTCAGCAGATGGTATTGGTCGCCTTCATGTCATCGATGGGACACTGAATGCCAAAAAATACATTGACACTATTCTAGACCTTCCATCAGAGATCTCTTTCCCAACAGTGCTTCGTTTATTTTTCAGCAGGATTCTGCTCCTTGCCACACGGCCAAAATATCGAAAGAGTGGTTTCGTACAAAGAGCATTAAATTGTTGTCATGGCCAGGAAACAATCCTGACCTCAATCCTATCGAAAATTTGTGGCACCATTAGAAAACTCTTGTCCGAACTTTTTTCATTCTTGGCACACAGAAAGAGGCGCAACATCTTCAGTTATTCAGGCGCTGGAAACCCTAGCTATGCCTCCGAGGCACATGCAGACCATTTCATTATCATCATGAGAGGTGGAAATCACACAAGAAAAGCTGAACAAACACTGACTGTTTCATACAACTGGAGTAACACTTATAAACTAAAATTCAGTATTGAAAAAAACCCAAACGATAATGTTCCCAAAAGGATGCAAGATAGAGTGAAAGAAATGAATTAAACAGAATGAGATCCCACCAAGAGGTAAGACAAGCTGAAATACCTGGACTTTATCCTGGATAAAAAGTTAATACAGTACAATGTCTGAAATCCAGACTTGTTGGGGACTTCGGCAATTCCAGATTTGGGATTTTTCAGGATATTAGATCATCAGTTTAAATCTAATATGATGACATGTAGAAATTATAAGATTAAAAATATGAAATCGTTATTTATGATCTAAAGGGTTTCAAAATTTACAAAAAAGCTTAATATTTATTTGTTTACCTTATTAAACATTTCTTTCACTGTAAATTGTTTAAGTTACTTCGTTTTTTGTCCTAATACTTTCTCTTTAATTCTGTAGACAGACATAATCTCTACAGTTACATTGTTGAAGTCCTGTAACTGCTATGTCAAGAATTCCAACTAACTTGTAAATCAAAATTTTCTCATTTTCAGTAACTTCTCTGTCACTTTCTTCAGAATCGGTAGTTTCTGGATCTAGAACCATACTACAGATTTTGCCATTCATTGATTGATTGATGATTGTAAAGCATTGTCATCACAATGAAAAACTTCTTTTTTTCATCTTCATTTATTACCGCTTCTCCACATTTTTTTACACAATCTGTTAATTGGAAAATTTCACCTTTGTTTTGCGACATCCAAAAACCTTTAAAATTAGCGGCTATCATCATCAAATTTATCTGTCCTTCACTATACATACTTGGCTATGCATCATGAGCTTGGAGACTAACGACAAGTTGTTCTGTTAAATTTTATCTTGCTTCTATTGCGCACTGAGACAATTAAGCTTGAATTGTATAGTTATTTAATATACTTATCAGGGTTCTGAATAAATAAATTCCCACATATACTTAAGCCTTATTGAGGGCTGGTACTAGATATCTTACCGCCTTATGCAGTCTCTGTGGGTCCTAAATTCTGCGTCTCTGTGCAGCCATGAGCCCTGGTTCTGGGTTTATGTGAATAACAAATCAGTTATTCAAATAAACCCAATTCTTAATTCAAATAGCCCTAAATGTAATCTTTAGGTCTATGAGTATCATCAACAAAATCTATTTTTAGCATATGGAAAGAAATTTTTAGTAAATTTTTCCTCATCAGCATTTTTGAGTGCATCTGGATTTCGGACTTTGTACTGCATTTGTTCTCTGTCTAACGTCAGAGAATAAGATAATAAATATATTGAATAAAATAGTTGGTGCAAAATGGGAGCTCGAGGAAAGAGTTACCTACGTTGAAGTTTGAAACCTTTGCAGACTTGAAAGAATGATATTTTACAGGTGTCCCATATGGATGATGAATAATGCATATATTTGTCAGAAGCTCAGCTATATACAAGAACTCCCTCGAAGATTACAACAGCTAATTCCACAATGTCGACAATGGCACTGCACGTTTTGACAGGTATCTTACTAAACCTCAAAGCTCAGTCCAAGAAAACTAGTATATCATCTGTCCATTTCAAAGAAAATACGATATTTAGAGAGGATCTTGTAAATAGCAACAACATAGAATTAAAGATCAAAAATAGCACAACCACCCAACCTAACATCAGCTGGATGAAGACTTCACCTCAGCATATAAAGTGTAAAATCTTTATGGATGGTTCTAAGATGGAGGTTGAAGTAGGTGCAACATATCGTATACACAAACATAATACTGAAATATATAGTGAGTACTATCCACTCAGTGATTACATACATTACTCTAAGCAGAATCCTTCACCCTTCACAAAGTTAATGCTATGAGCAGATGCAGAACAAATTTTTTAAGGACAGCATGAGCATTTTACAGGCACTCAATAAACGAAGCCATAAAAGTCTGTATATTGAAGAACCAACAGAAAATCATAACAATTCATAACCGCAACCCAATCACCCTTAATTAGGTCTAGGGGTACAAAGCCACAACACGAAACAAAAGAGCAGATTGTTAAATCAAGAACAACAAAAACAGAGGTAGATGCAAAGCAAGATATACCTTTAAACTACTGTAGCTAACGACAGTCCCTCACTAGACTACAACAAACAAGAATTAATATGTCTCTTCTTTTTTAAGCGGATAAAATGTTATTATTCACTTAAAGAGAAAAGGCGTAAAGTGCAGAATCGCCCACTTTTTTTGTTTGGCACTTTTTTAAAGAGTAAGAATTGGATTTTTGTCAATTTTTTGTGACTTTTAAAGTGAAAATAGGTCGGTGTGTACATGGATAAAGGGAGCGCGCAATGCCATTTTTATGCCAATCTGGGTTGTTTTTCTCCTGTTGCCTAGTCTAGCTCAATGAAACGTCAATGTGAAGCTGTAATCAAAAATAAAGGGTACCTTACTAAGTACTGATAACTCACTGCAATCATTACTATGTAATGTATATCGATAACTATTATCTTTGAACTTTTTTTGTATTGCAAATAATTGAATTTTGGATTTTGTATTGAATTCAGTAATAAATTCTCTTTAAAATCATATATACAAGTTTGCATTTTGTGAAACGTAATGTTTTCTATAAGCATACAAAGTTCAAAAACATAATTTCCAAAAGTGTCCACAATTTTCGCCACCTATGTATATGGATTTTAAACATAATAAAATTGATTGCAATTAATGATTAATTAAAAATTATTGAATGGTTAATTAAAATATGCATTACATGGGCATTTTCAAAGTTGTAAAAATGTCGTTTGCGCATTGACTACTGACAAGTTTTGATGTAGGTTGGAGTCTATGCATTCTTAAGCAAAAGAAAAATTCAGAAATGGGAGGAATTTTAAGAATTGTTCTTACATTATAAGGAAAAAAGTTTAAGACCTGATATAAATGTATACTGTTTATTGAAATGGACATGTTTACCTTACATATTATTAATATGTTTACTTTTGAAGTTATTTTTCAAAGTTTCAACTGTGAAATTGCTTCCTTTCAGGAAGAAGTTGTAAAAAGAAAGAAGAAAAGGAAAGATTCCCAGAGTTCACAGTCAGGAGAAAACGATAGCTCAGCTGAGTCTGAATCAGATGAAGACTCATTAACACCTGGTTAGTATTTAAGTGTTTATGTAGTTTCCTAACCTAACCAGTTTCAAAAGGCTGAACTTTAATTTGTATAATGATTAAATATGTATTTTATATGGCTAAATGCACATTAAAATTATTAACTTTCATTTCTTATAATATCCCAGGCAAATGTCATTTTTCTAAATTGGTAAGTGTATAATATTGCTATGCAATACATGCAGAAAATCGGAGATGTTTAATACGGATATTTAATAGTAACTGCACAAAAAAATCAAACTGTTCTCATTACTTGTTTCCATAACTTTCTTTTTAAGGAAGTATATAATCTTTTAATATATATTGAATGGTTTAGGTTACACTATCATATAATGAGAATGTTTTGCTTAAATTTTATTTCCTTTTGGCAATATGTGGTATCAGTTACCTAGGCCATTTTTGCATAGTTTTTGTGCCATACTAAGTTTAGCATAAAATAGTGTTGTACTTATGACGAATGAATCCTCTGAGTTATTTGGCTCACTAATCTGCAGACTTGTTAAACAGGTATCGTTTTGAAATTATGTGGTATAGAATTAGCAATTAAATCTTTTTTTTTTTTTTTAATAAAATTTATTATCTGCAAATTTTATGTAAGATTAAAAGTGTTTTCTAATTATTTTTAGAAATCAGTGGTTAGCCTTTTTTAGAAGGAACAAATAGTGACATTTCTAAATGAAGCTGATACCTAGACATAGAAATTAAACTTGTTTTGGATACTTTATTGCCTTTGTTTGATATAAACAAAGTACTTAATAATAAAGCTTTGTTGTGTAATATATATTTTCATTATTAGTAAATATGGAAGAAAATGAAGAAAGTCATCTTACTGAAAATGGTGAAACGACAAAAAAGAAGTCTTCTCGAAACAGATCACGGTCACGTTCAGGATCTGAAAAAGAAGACAGCATAAAGGATGAAAACAGCTGTGATAAATCAGATGTAGTTGAAAAGGAAGACCTGGACGATAGTTTACCTGAAAAAGAGGCTGTTAAGAAAGAGCGTAGTGTGGAACGTGATGAAGGTGAAGATCTGGAGAAGAGGCTAGATGAAGGTAAGCATTGCATATGCGTACAGTCTTGGCACTATTTAGATATAATGCAATAATTGTTCTTTTAAGAAACTGAATTTTGCGTGATTTTTAAATATTGTCTCGGCAGTTCTGATTGATGTAATTGTTAGCAATGCAAACTGCCAAATCATTGGGCCTAGGCTGGAATTCTGGAAAATGCATGGGTATTTGCAATTGTATAGTGCTGATGTATTTTGGGGTACCTTTGTCAAAAGTCTCCTTGAGATGTTAGTTGTACAGAAAGATTGATAAGACACATTTATCTGTCTTCTTGGCTGTTCTGTATCAAGATTATGATGAAGCTGAGCAAAGAGATATTCTTCCCTATACTATATCTTGACTGAGGCTTTAACCATGATAAATCTGCGGACCTGATCATAATAATGTTCAGGTCAGTGAGATTAGGAACAAAAATACAGTTCCTTTTTTATAAATCATGGTATGAATTATAGAAGTGTATGAGGAATTATAAGACTGCTTTTAAAGATCAGTCGAGGGAAAAAATATGGTACTTTTCCATTTGGCTTGCAAAAATTTCACCAAGCAGACTTTGTCGACAACACACAATAAACACATAAATAACAAATGGTAGTTCTAAGAATTTTTTATTCTGAAAGCATAAACATTTTAATATTATTTAAAATTTTGTAAAACGAGAATAAATAAAGGCAATGAATTTATAAAAAGACATTAATTTAAGAATTTACTGTGATTTCATGGTTCAACATCCTGATTCGCTGGTTCATATCACATGACCCCAAGTGATCTCATCTCACGTAAACTACACTACAAAAATCTAATTCTGTCAGTAATTATCTACATTAATTTCAAGTTAAATCTTATGGAATCCAAATTTAAATGCAAGAATTATTTTAATTGGTAAGAATAGCTTACTCAGAAACTATGTAAAACCGCAGTGCTTTACTTCACTAGAGCATTCTTATTAGAATTGATGAATTTAACCCTTAACTTCGCTTTTTCTATATTTCCGCTTTCGGGTGAGTGATGTGATTGCATCCTAAGTGACTTAATTACCGCAAAAGCCCTTGTGAGAGAAATTACTTAAATGGCAGGTATATTTTGAAAATATAGTAGAAAGAAATAAGCAAACCACAAATGCACATTACATGTTTATTTACTTGGCTAACTTTCATTTGTAGTTTGCTTATTTCTTTCTACTATATTTTCAAAATATATCTGCCATTTAAGTAATTTTTATTACGTTATCAGCACAATATGCACTAAAGTTTATTTAGCAAAGAAGAAATTTTGGTTTTTCTGGAAAAAAAAAAAAAAAAAAAGCAACATCCACAGCGTCTGCGAAGCTAAGAATAACACGTTGAAAGTAATTTCTATCACTTAGGGCATAAAATTGAACTATCTGGTAAAAATTCTATGTAATTTTATGCCAGTATTGAAAGAAGCAATCAATCTGATAAGATTGCTGCTATTTGTTTTGAAAATCAAGCGTAAAAGGTTACCAGCCAGTATATTCTGTTTGGCATCGGTTGTACCATTTTTGGCGACTTTTATCGCCTGTGCTGGCAAAATGGAAAAGTACCAAAAATATTGAAATAATGATGAAAAAAAGTAAAACTTAAATAGTACCTTAACAGGGGATTTTTTTTCCCATTGTAATTAATTTGTAGATAATGTTGTTTTTCCAGTTTTTTAACGATAAAAACTTGTAATCTAATCCTTCTATTCATATTCCACAGTTTAATATTGTAGATTTTTTCTAAACCAGAAAATATTGGTATTTATTAATATTTTACCATCTGAAATTGTTGCAGTGTTGAATAAAATATAAAAAAACTGTTCTTGCCAAAGTCGTCGTGATATTGTTAAGAAATTTTCATTGTATGATGAGAATTAAAAAAAGTATCACTCTATAAATTTAGCCATGATATTCCTGCTCCCATTCCCCCAGTTTTCTGCATATGAAGTTTGTGGCGTAACATTTCCGAAATGATACTCAAGGATTTAATTAGATATAAAAGTTGCTTAAAGAAAAAACTTTTGTCACCTAGGGAAAACAAAACTTTAAATCTTTGATGATCATCAATGAGCTCATTTCGTTGTACAAACGACAGTTCAATGATTCATATGAAGCTGATGCAGACAAAGTTCAGTGGAGGTAAATTCTAAACACCACGCATAAATCAAACAAATGGCCCCGTTAAGAATTCTCCTTTTTCAAACCAATTTTGAGAATGTAATCTTCCCCCCCCCCTTCTGGGCTTGTCATATCTTCACATCTCCATTTCAAAGCTTCCTTCGAACTGAAGTAAGATCTTCTCCACACTTTCTTTCGGAGTGAATATTTCTTCATTCCTGAAGAAATTATATATACACTGGTGTGCAAAAATTAAGGACGGGACGGTCTTTTCAATATAACTTTGTACAAAAGCTTTCCAAATCAACACATTTAATACCGTAAGATTCCCAATACGTAAGGACATGAGTAATGTAAGCAACACTTACTAACATAGAAATCAGAGGGATAAAAAGAAGCTTTATTGAAAAAGTAGCATTGAGCGCAATGCTACTGAAGGCCGAAACATCCCTGTGATGGGTGTCCAGCAAGCCGATCTTTAATAGGGAATATGATCACCCCTGACTGCTAGGCAGGTTTCACAGCGTCTGCCCATGCTGAGAATGAGGGTGTCGATGAGTTGTTGAGGCATTGCTGCCCATTCATTTTGCAGCGCCAATCAAAGCTCTGGAATCGTTACTGGTGGTAAGGTACGAGCAGCCAAGAGCCTGCCTAGAAAATCCCATACATGCTCGATGGGATTGAGATCCGGAGATCGTGCCGGCCAATCCATACGTTCAATATCCTCACTCTCTAAGAGCTGTTCGGCAGCTACTGTGCGATGACATGGTGCATTGTTGTCCATGAAAAGGAACTGCAGACCCATAGCGCCTCTAAAAAGACGCACATATGGAAGAAGAATCTCATTACAATAACGGGTCCCGTTGATTGAGCCTGCGTCGAAGATGTCAAGGTCTGTACGACTACCAAGCATGATGCCTCCCCAAACGAGAACACCGCCACCTCCATACCTGTCCCTTTCAATGATGTTCGAGGGATGATTGCGGCTTCCCCACTCTCTCCAGATGAGTATGCGATGATAATCGCTACTCAGACTAAATCTGCTCTCGTCTGTAAAGAGTACTCCATTCATTGTCTCTCCAATTCCGGTGTTCCCGGCACCACAGAGAACGCCTTCTCCGATGGGCAGGCGTTAGAGGTACACACCGTACAAGGCGTCGTGCAAACAGACCACCAACGTGCAGTCTTCTGGCCACGGTAAAACGCGATATCGGTCGTCCAGTCGCCTGTGTCGTGTGTCTAGCGATTTCTCCCGCTGTCTGCCGCCTGTTTCTTCTGGCCTGTAAGGCAATATACCGGTCATCTGCGGGTGTTGTTCCTCGTGGACGACCACTACTAAACCCCCGGATAGCTGTTCCTGTAGTTTGAAATCGTCTCCAAAGTCGTGAAACGATGCTGTGAGCAATTACGAACTCTGCAGCCACACTTGTCATACTGCGGCCTTCCTCCAACTTCCCAATGATTCGACCTCGGGTAAAAGCATCCAGATGTCATCTAACAGATTGATTATTTGCCATTTCTCGCTGAGGCAGCAATTCGGTGTGATTTTAGCTGCTATACGGCGTGCAATCTCTTTGCCAGAAATACTGATATTACACCGACAACATGCTTTACACTACTCAGACACTCCCCCATTATGTCTATCTGCATATCTGCGCATGTGCTACCGTACATCACCTTACTTAATCTCCTGAATGGTCTTTCTGTCCGCTCTGCCTCTTCGTTCAGCTGATATGCTAATTTTTCGAATTCGTCCTTAATTTTTGCACACCAGTGTATATAAAACAATGTATTAAGATAAAAAATATAAAAGCAAACTTCTAAATTTAATTCACTATAACCTCTTTTATTTTCTATCTCATTTGGGAACTTCATCTAGTATCTGGCCTAAAAATAGCACTTAAGTCTAAACTGCATCAATCATGCAATCTTACGTAATCCTTAATGCAGATGCCTCTTGACCAATCATCAAATTGTAAACCATAACTAAAAACTGACTCCCTCCCTTCTATCTAAGATCATCGTTCATTAAGTTACATATCATCGAATATCCAAATATGGTACTTCATTTTGTAAATTCTTCAGAAAAAGTGCATGGAACTAATTCCCAATGCAGAGTATCGAACGACAGTTTCATTACAATAAAATGGCGCAGCCGCTTTTTGACCCTAGGCGTGGAACTCCTAGTGCAGTTTATTTCCACATCGTTGAATGAATGGATGAAGTAAAAGAGTAAAGTGTTCATCTTAACTTCCAATGCAGAGTATCCAACCAATCTGCCACTGTTTAATAATGAATAAATGAACAAGGAAGCTATTCATCTGTATTCTCAGTCAGGCCAAGGTCATCGTAACATCTAAATAATGTGTCAACAAGTATGGTAATGATTTACGGCATCATCAAAAGTGGTATTGAAGTGTGGTCAATTTCTTCGGTTCTAAATTTATTCTTCAAAGTTGTTTCGGTCCAGAAAATTAAGTGCCCATATCCCAAATTTGTGTTTTGATGTTATGTGATGGAAAAGTTTTTTGAGTTTTTCTCCTACTGCATCATTATAAATAACTTGCTTAATACAGAAAGTGTGATGTTTTCTTACAAAATGATTTTGATTCGATGAATATATAAAAATGTGACACTGTTTCAGCAAAATATCAAAATGGATAAGTATTCTAAGATTTTATTCAGGGAAAGTCACTGTTTTAGCAAAATATCTTAGAATACTTATCCATTTTAATATTTTGCACTGTTTTAGCAAAATATCAAAATGGATAAGTGTTCTAAGATTTCATTGTTATTAGTAATTATAAATTTTGTCAATTTTTGAATTAATGTTAAAAATTTTGGATTTATTTTGTTGACAAGATAAGAATTTTGAAATTAATATGTAATTAAGATTAGTGTTTAAAAAATTGAATTTTAAGAATTTTATAATTATTTTGAGAATGATGTCTATATGAAATAAAAATGAAATAATTATTAAATGGGAGAATATTAAATATTGTTAAAATTAATATGTAAATACCAGATTTAAGAAATTGAGTAATCATATTAAAATTTATATCGGAATTTAATTAGCAGTACAGTATATTAACATTTGTTTGGAATTATGGTAAGTGAATCTTATAATTATCAATAATTGTATGTAAAATATTAAGTATGAGGACAATTGGTTGAGAAAACAAAGGCCTGTTTTACCTCTGTATAATTGTTCCCTTTATCCTCTTCATGTAATATAAACTTTGAAGGCTCCCACTTTATCTAATTTTTTATATAAAATTTTTATTTTTTCGTACATTGAAACTTTTTTTTTTTTTTTTTTTTTAATACTGGAATGTTGTAGCGCGGTTCACTTAATCGCTGATGAAAATTTAATACATGAATCTGTTTAAAGTGGATTTGCTTAAATAGCTGGATGTGTGTACTAGGAGAACACTGTGAAGTCTTCCAGTTTGTGTAAAATGTAGTTATAAAATAATAATTTCAATCATGCAATTACAGGGTTCGTAGCGGTCCTTACAAGTGCTTATAAGTCCTTATATTTGAAAATAAAATATAAAGGCCCTTATATGTGCTTACTTTTTCTTTAAAACCTTTATTTTTTGCTTTTAGTGCTTTTTTTTTTTTTTTTTTTTAATGAATGCGTATTTTTTTCCTGGTATCAAAGCTGAAACTAAATAAACAACTTTTCTTGCAATGTCAGATGGTGAATCATACTCCCGGAAATTGCTTTCCACCCTTTCTCTGCATTACTGTAACCTAGGGTGCACGCGAGAGTACAGACAGGTGCACGTCGTTCTATTGGTTGCAAAAATTGTAGAAAATTCCGGTACATTCAGTATTCTTTTCCGCCCACCCAAATACTACACACGTTTGAATTTCTATCAAGATTTTAATAATTTGCATTCTCGTTCCGCGTGCTTAGTTCATATTCGTGTTTATTATGATCGTTATGCTTATATTATGAGTATATGCATGAATATGTATAATAATATAGTTGCAGTAACTGCTGAAGTATAGATAAACTTCCAAAAATGGGCGTGTTTTTACACAGATTAGCTTTCTAGGGAATAATATTCAGAATGCTTAAATAAAAGAAAAGTAATCGAATATTCAAAATAATCTCTCTCTCTCTCTCTCTCTTTTTTTTTTTTTTTTTTTTTTTTTTTTGTTTGTTTGTTTGTTTGTTGTGGGGCCAATACATTATACAGTACAGAAGTTGGGAGGTTCTCCCCTTTCTGCGCAAAATCTCTAATATGGAAGCAGCGGTTTTTTTTTTTTTTTTTTTTTTTTTTTTTTTTTTGTGTGTGTGTGTGTGTGTGTGTCATTGTCCAATCTTGATTGAATAGGACTAAAAGTTTTTGCGGTTCACCGAATCTAAGTGAAGATTAAATCAGTTCCGGAAATTTAACGCAGTCTGTTGAAAATTAGAATCAGAAACATCCCAGATTAGTAGGTCTTTCTTTTCCTTTATTTGGTTCTTTATTCTACGAATACCGGCAGCTGTTGATTTCGATTGTGTAATATCACATGTGGAAGAATTACCCTGCACGTATTGCGCAATAACGTTTGCGGTATTTTGCAGAGATAATTAATTTTGATGTTCATTCGGAGATTTATTTATGGACATTTAAAAGAGTTTTACTGTGCTTTCTAAGCGGAATAGTTCCATTGGTCTATTTTTATATGATGCATATATCGAAATGTCAGAATTATTTATTTAGCCGAGAGAAATCTAAAGAACGGCTACAATCTCCCCCACTCCTCTTTTTCCAGTTACTACCCGGAATATTCGGCAATTTCCGAGTATGTGGGTTAGTTAAGCTTTTACTGTTAAAGGAGACTGCATGAAGCAATTTCCCATCTTCTGATTTCAGAAGTGTGCCTCTTTTTTACTTAAATTACTTTGCTTGGAATGTATGTTAAGAGAAAACTGTTATGCAATGAAAATTTAGAAAATGTTCAGAATTTTGATTTTTAAGTTAAATTAGTTAAATATTAATATGAGTGGAAAAATAAATTGTATTTATTATTAGGTGCCATACGAATACAATTAATATGGCTTATTATTATTTATTTTCTATATTTTGAACTGAAATTTCATCATTAAATCTTGTAATATAGTTTAGTTCTTCATAGTTTTTTTCTCCCTCTCATTGTAAACTAATTCTGTAAATTGAACTGTCATTTAAAATTTAAAAAAAAAAAACAGTTAATTGTTTTCCATGGTTGAGGTAATGCTCATTTTCTTAATAAATATGGCATTGCTCATATTTTAAATTACAAGTGTAATTTTTCTTTTAAGGATATGCAGTTGTGTATAATGTAATTAGACAGGTGCTTATTTTTTCCTTAAAATGTGCTTGAAAAGTGCTTATAGGTGCTTATTTTTTTAACTAAAATGTGGCTACGAACCCTGAATTAAAATGATAAAGTATTACTTATATAAATATGAAAATTGTTGTAAATTTTAGGATTTTTTATTATTTGTAATAATTTGTGGGTATATAAAATCTTTACTATTGTAATTTTTGGAAATACTTCCCTGAAGTATCAAAATTGTGTGTGAAAGTTTCCAGAAACAAGACATTTCTACAGATTGGACTCAAATTTTCATAGGACTTTAAAAATTATTATTGAACTCAAAATTTTACATACTATAGATTTATTGTTCAAAAGCTAATTTCATATTTTGTATGTTTCAAAATTATATATCTCATGTTTTGCTACGCTAATGCTTTTGTCTCAAAAAGTCTTAACTCTGTTTTTTTCTTTTTTGAAAGGGGGGATGTGTAAGATAAATATGAAAGCAAACTTCTAAATTTAATTCACTATAATTAAATTATTAGTAATATTCACTATAATTAAATTATTAGTGCTTAAGTCTGAATTGTGTCATTCAAATTAATCGGCAATCATATGTAAGCCTTAATGCAGATGCCTCTTGACTAATCACCGAATTGTAAACCATAAATAAAAACTGACTCCTCACTTCTTTCTAAGAACTGATGTGTCACTGTCGCTTAAGCTTTCCTCCTGGCCAAAAGCTTTGTGGCTACCTTCTTTGTTCAAGGAATATGTGCTGACCTAACAAAAATGTAGAGTGCATAAGACGCTCGTCCATATGTGAACCAAATATTGCGAATCCCGACTTGCTTTTCCTTAATAATAAAGTTATTTTGAATCCAGACATGTTTGCCTTGCCAAGTTTCTTTGCTACTTATCTATTACTCCACTGCCGAGCTCCAAATCATTCGTTTTATATCATATATATATATATATATATATATATTTATACAAATTAAATAATTAATTTTAACAAACACGTATAAAAGTAAAAAACCAAATTTAAAGCCAAAAAATTATTTAAAAAAAATGTGTAAACATATAAAAGATTTAATTCTCAAACTAATCTACAATATCATTTAAATTCAGAAGCATAAGTAAAACAAGTGCAAAACCAATTCATGAAAATAAATTCACTAATTTAGCAAATTAAAGTTAATCCAAACAATTTTTTTTTTTTTTTTTTTTTTTTTTTTTTTAATGCATAAGTGAATGACTGTTGAGCAGGCAGGAGACAGACTTATCAAGGAAAAGTTGCCTCCAAACTTAACTCTTTAATCAGGCAAAGGTAAAAGTCAAAACCAAAAGTAAAAAGTGAAGAAGGTCCAAAAAGAAATACCAATAAAGTGGTACCCTTATAAATTAGCATTTAAGAATTAAAGTTTTAAAAGGAAAGTACTAATGAAGTCTTTTGAAAAACAAGCAAGTAAAGTCAAGTATTAAATTAATATATATATATGTATTTTTTTAAAAAAACGTTTAATTAAAAGATAAATGTTCAAAAGCTATTGCTTAAAAGTACATATGACATTGTAGTTCGTGAGTAAAATAGTAACACCATTTAAAACAACAAACAATACTAAAGAAGTCATAATTATCGCGTAAAAACTTAATGTAAAAATTACAAAACAAGATAACTTCAAAATCAAAAAGGGATGAGGAAAAACTGATAAATTTTAAATATTTTAAAAAATGCTCACAAATAATTAAAAACATATCAAATACGCAGCAAATATGTACAAATAATTGCAATAAATGGTAAATTAGCCGGACTTATCAAGGGAAAAGTGGCTCAAAACTAGAATTCAGATAATACCGTTAGCACGTTTCGTCAAACAAAAACAATTGAGGCTGGAATTTTATTAATAGAATAATCAAACTTAATTATCTTCTCAAACTTAATTTTAATCTAAGTCTCAGTGGTTTTGTTTCTTTTCCCGATGTGCCTCAATTCAAATTGTAAATGTAAAACTTACTATTAAGCAAGAAAAAAACTATACAAGAAATGCTAGTTAGGCAAATGTACAATAACATAAATAGCTAAAGAGCTACAAAAATTGCACAATTTTAAGGGAGCAACTAGCAAAAAGAATATAAACTTTTTTAAGGAGAAAATTTAGAAGAACATAATAATAATGTCTTAAAATGGGTCATGTTAAGACTAAAGTCAAAGAAAAATGGAAAAATAATACAAACATACTTGCACCCATTGCAGTTGCCTGATCAAAATTTGCTGAAAAGGGTTGCCGTAAATATAAGAATTCCAAAGGAGTGCTACCAGAAAAGAAAAGTAGTTAAAATTCTCCAATGAGGTGAGACTATGTAGAAGGGGGAAACAAACATAAAGAAGCAGTAGCCAATGGTATGTAACGGCCAGTTTGGAAAACCTAGTCTTCTAAATTGGGGGGGGGGGTTTCGAAGGTCGAGGGCAGACGCTATTCTAACAAAATGTCTGTGATGTGTATTTAAAATAACTATGACTGTAATGGCGTTCATGCTACACGATTTTGTTGTTGTGATGCACGTGTTACTGTGCTAGCTGAATGTCATGTGAACTGTTTAAAAATGTAGTAATAAAAATTTTAAACTCTTGCTTGAGATATACTCATTAGTTGAGTCTACTTTGAAAATATAGAAATTATTAAGTTTAACAAACTAAACAAGAAGTTACATGGTGTCGGAGCAAAATGGATTTCAGACCACCTGCTCCACTAACATTTTCCGTTGGAAATGTTAAAGAAAAATGGAAGCAAGAGCTAGAAAACTATTTACTTGCAACGAAAAAGGATGCCAAGCCAGATAAGACTAAAATTGCAAGCCGTTTGAATTTACTGGGTACTGAAGGACTCAAAATTTATAAAACGTTTCGATTTGAGCCACCTGAGAATAAAGAGAAGTACGAAGAAGTCTTGAAGTCTTTTGAAGATTATTGTTCATCTCGGCAGAATGTCGTATATGAACGTTACAAATTCTTTTCATGTAGCCAGCAAGAAGGACAAACAATTGAATGTTATGTCGCTCAGTTAAAGACTTGCGTCAGCTTGTGAGTTTGCTGAACAAGAAAATGGATTGATTTGCGACCGTATTGTATTAGGCATTCAGGATAGGAGTCTGACCGATCGTTTGCTTCGAGAATCTAACCTAGGATTAGAAAAAGTTATAGAAATAGTCCGTGCCGCTGAAACAAGCAAAGAGCAACTCCGGAACATGAAAGATGATCCAGTGAAGCCTGAAGAAATATAGAAAACAGCAGCATCAATCAAAACACTCAGTGCCACCGAAATTGTCGTCTCAGCAGAAGCAGTCAGCACTAGAATATGACTGCATGAAGTGCGAAAGAAGGCACAAATATCGGGATTGTCCAGCTTTCGGAAAGGCGTGTACGAAATGCAAAGTAAAGAACCACTTTGCCGCGGGGTGTTCCATTCATGAAGTTGGAATACCAAATAATGAATTTGTATATATAATGAACATAGCGTATTTATTGACTCTAATGATAGATCCACCAGTAAACGGACATAGTGAATTTAAAATAAGTGCAAAATCAATCAAAGAACTAACAAATTCTATTGATGAAGTAAATAAGGATATTCACAAGGTAAGTGAAACATGGGTGAAATGTATTACAATGTATGTAAATAATAAGTCTTTCAAGGTTGATTTTAAGTTAGATACTGATGCAGAAGTAAATATTTTGCCTTTATATGTTTTAAATCATGTTTAACTTAAGCCTAAACTTAATGAAACTGATTTATTTGTTCTTAACTGCATATGGTAATTTTAAGTTAAAACCAGAAGGTACTCTTATAATTAATTGTTCAACTGAAAAGGCTTAAGAATGTACCTTTACAGTTTTATGTTCTTGATGTAAGATCTAAGCCTATATTAGGATTAACAGCTTGTTCTGCATTGAAGCTAATTGAAAGGATTAATTCCATAAAGTGCAATATCATTAATAAAAATGATTTAATTGCTCAGTATAAAGATGTATTTACAGGTACAACGTAATTTCCTGACGAACCATATCATATAACCCTTAAAGATGATGTAATACCAGTAATACGCCCCCAAGACATGTTCCTCAGGCTTTACAGCCTAAATTAAAAGATACTTTAGATAAACTAGAAAGAGAAGGGATAGTATCGAAAATAAATAAACCAACTGATTGAGTTCAAAGTTTGATTATAGTTGAAAAACCTAATGGGCGTCTGAGATTATGCTTGGATCCTAGAGATGTAAATAAAGTAATTAAAAGGGAACACTATCAAATTCCTTCTCCAGATGATATAATTAGTAGGTTAGAAGGTAAAAAAGTATTTTCAGTTGTAGATTTAAAAGATGAATTTTGGCATGTACCACTAGATGAAGCTAGCTCTGAACTATGTACATTTAATACTCGTTATGGAAGATATAAATTTAATAAAATGCCAATGCCATTTGGAATATCCTCCGCCCAGAAATATTTCAGAAAAGAAACCAAAAATTATTTGGTGATATTGAGGGTGTGGACATTTATTTTGATGATATCATAATTGCAAGATCAGATGAGGTACTCGTGATATAATTATCTCTAAGGTTCTTGAAAGAGCTAGGTCTCTAAATATAAAATTTAATCCTGATAAATTACAGTATAGGGTACCGGAAGTCAAATATGTAGGCCAAATTATTTCTGAGTCAGGTGTAAAAGCCGATCCTAGTCATATTAAAGCAATTATTGATATGCCAACACCAAAATCAAAAACTGAAGTAAGAAGGGTGTTAGGAATGTTAAATTTTCTGTCAAAATTCATACCTAATGTATCTAAAGTTACTGCTCCTTTAAGAGAAATCATTCAAGAAAAGGTAGAATTTAATTGGGGAGAGACTCAGGAAGAGTCATTTAACAGCATCAAACAACTGCTAACCAAAGCTCCAATTTTAAAAGTTTTCAGTGGTAATGAAGATATAATTATACAGTGTGATACTTTGAAAGATGGCCTAGGATTGTGTCTTAATTCAAAATGGTAAGCCTGTATCATTTGTGTCTCGCAGTCTGACTAATAGTGAAAAAAACTATGCACAGATCGAAAAAGAGCTATTGGCCATAGTATTTTCTTTTGAAAAGTACCACAATTTTGTTTATGGAGTCACAGTGCAAAGTGATCATAAGCTGTTAATGGCAATTGTTAAGAAACCATTGCATAAAATCTCGTCTAGAATGCAAAGGATGATCTTAAAATTACTAAGGTATGATTTTGAGATAAATTATGTTCCAGGAAATCAAATGCTTTTTGCTGACACTTTGTCACATGCATATCCTGTGAATGAAACTATTAGGAATGATCCTGAAATGCTAAATGTTGTTCACATTATTTCAAAATATTTGCCTATGAGTGTAAGAAGAGTGGTGCAATTTAGGAAAGAAACTGAATCAGATTCAGATTTGCAAATAGTTATGAAATATATTAAAGAGGGTTGGCCTAAATGTTACAAAAAAGTAGATAGTAGTGTAAAAACATACTTTAAAGTTAAAAATGATCTTTATATTAATGACGACTTGTTATTTGTTAATGAAAAATTAGTTGTACTTTATGGTTTGAGAAAAGATATGTTGCAATTAATTCACGAAGCCCATTTTGGAATTGAGAAATGTAAAAGTAGAGCCCGTGAAATTTTTTACTGGCCAGGTATGGGAAATGACATTGAGCAGCGTGTTTCCAAATGTGAAATATGTGAAAAATTCAGAAATAGAAATCAAAAGGAACCTCTGATGCAACATGAAATTCCAACTAAACCATTCGAAAAAATTGCCCTTGACATCTTGCAATTTGGTAATCAAAATTATTTAGTAGTTATCGATTATTACTCTAAATGGATTGAGGTTTCTAACAAAAAAGATAAGACAGCAAATGAAGTTATGATAAAGTTAAAATGCATCTTTGCCAGGTATGGTATTGCAAATGAAGTCATTTGCGACAATAATCCCTGTAATAGCTACTTATTTAAGAAATTTGCTGAAGATTGGGATTTCGAACTTAAATATAGTAGCCCCAGATATCCTCAAAGTAACGGGTCAACTTAGGCACAGAAAATGCCCGAGTTAAAACCTGGAGATAGTATAACCTTGTTCAACTGTAGAGCTGGGCAATGGGATAAAGGTGATATAATTTCAAAACATAAAGCTCCTAGATCCTATATTGTAAGAAATTCAAATGGGGAAATATTACGAAGAAACAGACTTCATGTAAAATTTTCAAAATCACCTTACAAAATTAATAATGATTATGATGATATATTAGTAGATAAAGAGGAAAATTCAAATGGAAGCCCTGATAATCTTTTTGTGCCTGTTAATATAGGAAATCAACAAAAGAATTTGTCTAATAATACAGTAACAAGAAGTGGACGGTTGATTAGACAACCTTCAAGGTATAGAGACTTTGTCATGGAATAAAATAATGTAACATATTGCATATACAGTCAAAAGTCGTTAATCCGGACTCGTCGGGACTTCGGCGATTCCGGATTATAGATCATCAGTTTAAATCTGGTAAGATGGCATGCAGAAATTACAAAATTAAAAATATGAAACCGTAATTTATGAAATAAAGAACAATTATGATCTAAAGGGTATCAAAATTTACAAAAAGAAAAAGCTTAATATTTATTTGTTTACTTTATTAAACATTTCTTTCAATGTAAGTTGCTTCGTTTCATGTGATAATACTTTCTCTTTAATTCTATTAAACAGACATAATTTCTTGTTTAGTTACAAAGTTCCGCTGTTCAAGTCCTATAATTGCTGTGTTGAGAATACCGACTAATTTGTCAATCGAAATGTTTTCGTTTTCAATGAGGAACTTGATTTAAATCATATCAAAGACGAAGTACGGAATTATAAACCAAATAAAATAAAAACATCTGCCCTGAAGATAAGGATAGTGCTGACAGATCAACTTCCGATCCCCCACGTGAAATTGATAAACAGATTTCGGATTTCAAAACATACTTTCGCTTTGTAGATACAAATTACATATTAGTAAATATATATCGGAAATTCTATTTGACATAATCTTTTTAATCTATCATAATCTAATAATGGCGTTTCTGCCCCCCCCTGCCGCAGAGCAGCGTGAAATTGATAAACAGATTTCGGATTTCAAAACATACTTTCACTTTGTAGTAAATATATATCCGAAATTCTATTTGACATAATCGAAAGTTCAAGCTTACTTTCATAAAATTGCTCTAACAGTCTGCAAAAAATAATAAGCCGGATCCATTTCGAAGATTAAGGAACAACGCAATCTGCAACATTAACTGAATTAGATAACTTAGCGTATAACTCCGTTACACATTAAACGCGCATGCGCACAAACATATTCGCAGCCGTAAGGGTCTTACGCGCTCTCGTAAACGCCTGTGCGCATGCGCGAAAGCGCCGCATGCGCAGAAAGTTTGTAGCTTTGAGGTCCGGATTATGGGTGTCCGAATTAATGACTTTTGACTGTATCATTTTTATTTAATTTGTTTATTGTATGGCATATTGTGAATGCACTTGTATTGATATTATTATTATTGTTTATAAACTGGAGGAAGGGATGTGATGTGTATTTAAAATAACTATGACTGTAATGGCGTTCATGCTACGTGATTCTGTTGTTGTGATGCACGTGTTACTGTGCTAGCTGAATGTCATTGAACTGTTTAAAAATGTAATAATACAAATTTTGAATTCTTGAGATATACTCATTAGTTGAGTCTACTTTGAAAGTATAGAAATTATTAAGTTTAACAAACTAAACAAGAAGTTACAATAGCATCTTGTTCAAAACTGAGTCATGAAAAAATGTAAGTGCTTATCTGGCCAGAAGCAGTGCAAATTGGAAAAAATCAGCAATTTGTTAGTAAAAAATCGTAATTCTTCACGCTAGAGGGCGGACAAACGAGTTCGAAATGAAAATGGCACTTAATATTAATAAAAGAATAGGTATGACCAGAAAACAGTAATATTATAATAAATTTAATAATTTAGCTGAAGTTCTGTGCCAAATTAAGAGAGAAAAATTGAGGCAGTACTAGGAAACTATTTTACATTAGATCATGGGAATTAGCCATCCATCATCTATCTACCTTCCCTTAGGATTTAAGTAAAAAATTTCATTATCCAATTGAAATAATCTAAAATAAAGGTAAATGACTATTATAAGAACTTTTAATGATTGTTTTTGGAATAAGATTGCTTTGCAAGATTTTAATGAAGTAGAGTACTTCTTCTTGGAGGAGGTCTGTGTTATTACAGATTCTTTTAATTCTAAGAAGTGCATTAATAGTATTGATAATGACCTTTTAAGAAATGTTAGAATTCCAGTTATATTAATCTATTACATACCTGTCAACCTCTAAAGATAAAAATTCAGAAGATTTCTCCCCCAAATTCAGAAGATTTCTCCAAAATTCAGAAGAACACAAAGAATTAATATCATGCTTTGATATTGAAAAAATAACAATTTATATAAATAGAAAAAAGAAAATTGTACTTACATTAGTAAATCTCAATTAAGTAGTAACTAAAAAAATTATTAGGAAATATAAAACAAGAACTTAATGTTACACAAAAAAATTATTGCAATGAATTTAGAGTGCATTTTTTGGCTTTAGCCAAAAATTCTTTGGAAAATTTCCTGTCATAACAATTAGTTTCCTCATAACATTTAGCAATTAAAATGTTTTCTAGAGTTTTTGGTGAAATTGAAGAACGAAACATAGTTTTGTTTCAAAATTTATTAGGAAATATAAAACAAGAACTTAATGTTACACAAAAAAATTATTGCAATTAATTTAGAGTGCATTTTTTGGCTTTAGCCAAAAATTCTTTGGAAAATTTCCTGTCATAACAATGTTTCCTCATAACATTTAGCAATTAAAATGTTTTCTAGAGTTTTTGGTGAAATTGAAGAACGAAACATAGTTTTGCTTCACAACACTGAAGACTCTCTCGCACTCCTCAGCATTACTGTGTGGAATTACGAGAATAGCACATAAAACTCTTGCTAGTCTATCATATTTTGGTGTTTCATCAGCTCTTTTTATTCTTTTTAAGGTACCAACAAGGACATCAAGTCTATCTTCTCCAGAACTGGCAAAGTCTTCAAACTGTGCAGCAGAAAATTGGTTCTGTAGTTCATCTAAAGCATCATTATGGCATTCATTTTCTTTAATTGTTAACAAGAATGGAAATTTATCAATAAAAAAACAAATCTTTTCAAAAGATGAATTTTCAATTTGTTTCAAATTTGCCACTTTGGCATTTAAAAGAACTTCATTTTGCAAAGGAAACTTCCTTACAATGTAATCACAGGCTGAGGAAAAGTACTTTCTAACACATTGAAAAAAAATTCTTTTTTTTTCGTGATCTTTCAAAGAATTTACAAGTTCCCTGGTTTGATTTCCAATTATAAGATCATTGTCATCCTTTTGATTTGCCAAACTATTATAGGCAACACGAATCAACACACTGTTTTTCACAACGGACGGTTTTGCAAACTTAGTATAAAGTTCTTTCAAAAGATCATTAAGAATTTGGATAAGCAGAGGAGATTTTGGTGAAGCTGATTGTAGAAGGGTATTTACACTTTCAAAAATCTTAATGGTACTTAACACAAAACTACAATATGCTTTGTTCAAATCCGAAGAAAGAAGATGGAAAATCTTATCCTCCCGGCTAATAGAAGACTGTTCTTCTTCCCTTCAACTTCTTTAACAAAGTTGGCCTTTGAGGAGTCTTCTAAGCATTTTCTTTTTAAAGGGTTTGATTCTGTGTGTTGGCTTTTCCCTTTTAAAGCATTTTGATTAGAAGCAAAGTTGGTTTTCGGAATCTTATATGCCGACAAATTTGATGGGATCTGTGGTTTCGTTTTGGTCTCTTCGTGGAAATATTTTAGCAATGCATCCCACTGTTCAATAAACCTTCTTAGCACTCTGCCTAAGGATAACCATCTCGTGCATACATGTTTCAGAATTTTTGTCGTTTCACCAGAGCACAGTTCTAGGAAATTCTTTAGGTTTTCTTCCTTTTACACTTTTTTCCTGATAGAAAAGCACATCAGTCAGAAGCTGGTCAATATTTAATGGTAAAGCAGCTGCAGCTTTTTCAGCTGCCAAATTAATTAAGTGGCATGGGCATCCAATAACAATTAATTCATTTTGTTCTTTTTTGAGGAAAGAGGCTACACCCTTTTTGTCACCCACCATGACATGAGCATTATCTGCACCAAATGAAATGCAGTTTGATATTGGGATGTTAAGTTGTTTCAACTCATTAATTACCAAGGAGGCAATATTTTCCCCCATAGCATCTCCATTTAACAATGGAAGATGCAAAAGATGAGTTTTCATTTCATTAGAACCATCACAGAAATATGTTAAAACGATGGGGTAAAGCTTCCAATCGCTGTCTTTGCTGCCATCGATTGACACCGAAAATGCTGAATTCTGGAGTGCAGCTATCGTTTTACTTTGTGCATCGCAAGCAATTTCGTTCACAATAGAAGGTGTTTTCGTGTGAGCACAAGCATATTTCTGAGCAATATTGGAGTCGGGAAACATCCATCTGAAAAGTTGATCGGCAGGGCGTAGCGGCACGTCGTGTTCGATGAGGAATGCAGTAAACAAACACTCTGCCAAAATGACATCGGCATCCGAATTCGTAGCCGAATTTGAAAAAAAATCATCCACTTTCTTTGACGTTGTCGAAGCCGAAGCATTAACTTCATGCTTTTTAGACTTAACATGCTTCACAATGTCGCTTCTTCCACCATGACTTATGAAGTCACACACACACACGTTGCAAAATGCATAGTTGTTTCCTTTGAAGGATTCTTTAATTGTTGGAAATTCAGCTTTGTAGGTAGGCCGAAAATATTGAGAATACGATTTTTTTAACTCATTTTGTAACAATGACGTATTAAGAAAATTCGTAGCACGTGCAAACAAACAAACCAAAAAAAAAAAAAAAAAAACAGAATGCGACAATCCACGCTCGCTGAGTCTGAGCTGAGTAATTCTCTTGCTGCTGAAGCGAACGCGAAAAAAATAATTTGGCACCCACAAAGAAAAGAGTGGGAGAAACAAGTTCAGCGCATTGGATTGGCTGGTTAAGCGGCGAGTTGGGAGAAACCGCAGGTTACTGGATTCGAAGTAGTCGGTAGTTGGCGGTAAAACACGATGCAATTGGCGAAAAATTCTAAAATTTCGACAAAAATCACTAAAAACACTTGAAAAAGGAGAAAAATCGTAAAAAAATGGATTACGATCGTAAAATCGTAAAGACAAATGCATTTTTCGTAAAAATTACGAAAAATTCGTAAAAGTTGGCAGGTATGCTAATTATAAAATTCCGTTTTCAGTCTCAATTGTTTTCGTTTGACAAAACGTAATGATATTGCCTGAATCCGAGTTTTGAGCCGCTTTTCCCTTGATAAGTCCAGCTTAAATCTCAGGTTGGGCTAATTTACCATTTATTGCAATTATTTGTACATACTTGCTGTGTATTCTAGTTTTTAATTATTTGCGTGCATTTTTTAAAAAATTTATCAGTTTTTTCTCATCCCTTTTTGATTTTGAAGCTATCTCGTTTTGTAATTTTTACATTTTTTATGCAATAATTATGACTTATTTATTAATTTATAAGTCAAACAACAAAATCAACATTTATTAATTTATAAGTCAAACAACAAAATCAATGTTATATTTTCACAGAACTAGTTTTGATGGTTTTATCGAACCACCGTCGGCTTAATTTGCGCTTTTGCAACTGATGATGGTAGTTCGGTAAAACCATCGAAACTAGACCTGTGAAAATTTGAAAATATAATGCTGATTTTGTTGTTCGACTTCTGAATTAGTATTTGTTCGGCATGTTATTGTGTCTTAATTCTTTAGTATTTGTTGTTTTTACATGGTGTAACTATTTTACTCAGGAACGACAATGTCAAATGTACTTTAAAGCAATAGCTTTTGAACATTCATCTTCTTTGCAAATATTTTCGAATTTTGCAGCTCAATGCACAAAATTATTAACCACTAAGGTCTCTCTTGTTTGTGTTATCTTTCTACTTTCATATTAACAATATATATATATATTGTTTCATCATTAGGTAAATCCCAGAATTTCATATCCGTGGTAAATATAATAATAATAACACAAGCTACCATTACATCTTTAGAATTTGTATTCTCATTGGCAATTTTTAAAAAAGTAAATATTGTAACTACTTTAAAAGCAATCATTAGCAACATCATATGAACCAATCTCTTGGCAAGTTTAGAAAAACGTTTGGAGAAGACTCCAGTCCCAATAACAAAACAGTACCCCACATAAAATTCAAAAAGTTGGGAAATGATAAAAATGACTCACTTTTAAGATAGGAGAATAAACATTCTCTTTTTCCCTAAAGTGGTAATCGAAATTTTCAGGTCTGCTTCCAGCAAAAGCTCTTGGTAAGTGAAGCTTTGTGGTCTATTAGGAGTTCACTCTGTGAAATTAATTCATACGAATCCAACAAAAGCTCTGCATGAACTGTGAAAGAGCTACTACTCTTTTACTTTGTTTTCTAGAATCAACTGCTTTTTCTGCCAGTTAAACAAATTGGTTATTGGAATCAGTTCTGGAGCAGATCATCTAACTCTATTGAGGAGGCAGTTATAGCAAAGAGCTTCAAGAAAATGGGGATATGTAACTGCTCTGGAGGGTTCTGAATTTGGAAGACGGAATGAGCATTGAAGAAGGTGATGGCGATGAGATAGGTAACAGTTCCAGGAGCACTGAATGATTTTAAAGGGAGTGTCAGTAGACAGCAGTAAGAGCGGGTGATATTTAAGATACAATGAAATAAAATTCAAGATATATCTTATTAGCTATTTTAATGTTAATATTACTGTATTTTATGCATTGCTAATGGAATCTTAAATATCTATAATAATGGAATATTGGTTCCTTTTAAATAAATATTGTAGTAGTTGTGGGTCATTTATGTATAAATTTGCTGATAATTTATCTCCCCCCCCCTAGATGTAGAAAAAGAGGAAGATGAAGGTGAAGCTGAAGAAGAGAAAAATGAGCCAAAGCCAAGACCACTTCATAAAACACACTCTATTTTTCTTAGATATTTGGCGCCTTCTATTACTAAGCAAGAAGTTGAAGCAGTAAGTTTTATGTATGATATATGTGTATGTAAGATAAAAATTAATTTTAAATCCCCTAATTTTATTCTTAATTGAGAAAAGCAATCTCTTTGTTACATCTAATTTTACCGTACGCTATGCTGTATTTTACATTTATTTTTAAAATTTAACACAATAGAAGATAGATCTTTACAATCACAACTCAATAGAACACCCCACCTAAACAACACTCTTGTTCTGGGTAAACAATTTTGATGAAGCTACAGATAAAAACACTGTAATCACACCTACTGTTGAAGGGCTACTTCAATTCCTTTAGATTTTTTTAATATATTTGAAGACAAGAAGCAGCAAGTTGGCAGTAGAAGAGCAAGAGAAAGAATGCAGCATTTCCAAGAGGAAAGTTTGGTTCAGAATGATTTAGCTTTGGTTTTTGATTTGCAAATTGAAATTATTGGCTGAAGAGTTATGTAAGTGCCTGCATCATTAGAGTTCTGTAAGAATGGTTTGACAACTTTTAATTTTGAAATTAACAGAGTTTAGAAGGGTTAATAACCAAATTAAAAAAGAGATGGGACTATTAGAAATTAAAGTTAGTATTTTGATTTGAAATGATAATGTATTAGGTTGGATTATTTGTGCTGTGTATCTTAAATTCAAATTCTTGTTATAATAATGCTAATTAATTTATGGAAAATGTATTCCTGGGCCACACAAAATTGCTTCAGAGTCTGCCAGTTTGAGACCACTGTATTACAAAATACGTAAAAGATAATGTAATTTGATCTTAATCTTTTTATTTCTTATTATTTGAACTAACTGATATGACATTAAAATGTTATTCTTGTTTAGTAAGGGTATGTTTGTTAACTTAAATTTGAACATTACAGTTGTGTAAGCGGTTTCCTGGTTTCCTTCGGGTGGCCATAGCTGATCCACAGCCTGAACGTAGGTTTGTGCGAAGAGCTTGGGTTACTTTTGAGAGATCAGTGAATATTAAAGAGATGTGTTGGAAATTGAATGGTATCCGGGTAAGGAAATGTTTACGGATTCAGTACTAGTTACATGTTTTATTTGAATTAAAAATTATAAATTATAATTCTATCTTAATCTTTTTTTGGTGTTTATCTAATTCTTAGCATTTTTATTTATTTTTTTAATAATGTTTGATTTAATCATTCAGTTTAAAGTTTTTTAGTACTGAGTGAACAGTACATTTACTCTTAGAATTCTCAAATAAACACTAGTAAAACTAGAGGATAATAAATGTGTGCGCAGGAATTTTAGCTGTTATTTAATTATTGTTTAATTTTAAGAAAAAATATTTGATTACATATGTTATTTGTATATGTATAAATATTATTTAGTAAATTATTTTATTGTAAATCAAAATGGCATTCAGAATAAAGCAATATAGAATTAGTTTTTGAATGCATGCATAATTATTCTTTGCACTTTTAAGAAGATATAATTCTTTTCCATTTCAAATAAGGTTTTGTGGTACTAATCTGAATGTTCCACAGTTTAAAGTTAATATTTTCATATTCCAAAAAGGTAAGCCGTAAAAAAAATTAAAATTAGCATCTAAGTGTTACAAATTTTGGTATCTCTTTTCCTCATGCATTCATAGCTAATATGAAAGTTATAATATTTTAAAGTTTTTAGAATCTTTCATACTTGAATCCATAGAAAGTTATTTTTGTAAAATACCAAAAATTTATAATCTAATTGAGGAGGGTATGCAGATTTAAATTATAAAGATATTATTAGTACTTTTTGTGTCTCAGAATCATTGTATTTATATATATATGGGCATTTTTTATGAAATGTTGAATTTTGGTTTTCTAAAGAATTGTCTTTCTTTTCAACTTTACTCTATGTAGTTTTTATGTTACACTTAATGTTTTTATAGAGCATTTGTTATAGATATTCAGTTGAGGTCATTGTAATGATAATGGTTCAGTTTTGTAATTACACAAATTATTCAGTTTAGTATTTAATTTTGTAAGACTTTCAGATCTTATTTTTTAAAATAATGTTACTTTGTCTTCAACTATCTTAAATTTAAATTTTTGCCCTCAACTCCCTAAAACCTTTGCAGGCAACAGGAACATATTCATAACAAACATTTGTAAAAAGTTAAAGGAGCCATTTAAAAATTTTAAGGAACTTTGTTATCTGTAAAAACTGTAAAGTATTTTGAATTTTTATTTAATTTTTTAAGCATTCCCCCCCTTTTTTTTTTTTTTTAGCTTCGTGATAGTGAACTTGGTGCTATTGTAAATCGAGACTTGAGCAGAAGGATTAGGTCTGTAAATGGGATATCATCACATAAACAAGTTGTCCGTGCAGATATTAAACTAGCAGCTAGAATCATCCAGAATCTTGACAAAATCAAGAAATTGTGGGAAGATGACGAGAAAAGTGATGAGGTTGATGACAGGGTAATACACACTCTCTTCCTGTATTCCTCAAAAAATAGCTTTCTGATATGCACTTTATTAACTGTGTATTTATTTGTTTAACACCTCCCCCCAAAAAAAAACTACTCTCCCATAAGCATTTTCACCTCTATTTGTAATGTCCAACAATTTCCACTGGTGACCTGTTTTATTAATATTGATGAGAATATTGTAATTAAGCCTCTGTAAATGTTGGCATTTCCTTATGTGTAAAAGTTGTTTAATAATATATATAAAATATTGCTCTCTTTTATTGATGGAGTTTCATTTTAACTGTGTTGTTCAGTTTAAGATAAAATATAATTAAAATAGCAGTCACTATTTTTAAAGTAGTAATTTGTTGACATGTAGCATTAGAAAAAATCTTCTGAGATTTACTTTAGCAAAAGTGTGAGCTTTCATCTTTGAAATAAGTAAATTAATAAAGTGATGCATAAATTTAATTTACAGTTTATGTGTCTAGCTAAGTATTGCCCTCCTCCCTGTTTTTTTGGACATGCACTGAGTATAAGTAACTCCCTGCCTAACAACACAGCTTTTTTTAACATGGTTCGAGACTAAAGCTGCTGGATTAGATTTATTATAAAACTAAAGTGATTCCAATATAAATAATTATATTATTTATTAATTCTGAAAGGAAAACCATTTTACATTTCATAAAGAAATTCAAAAGCAAATGCCAGTTTTAATTTTTATTGTAAAGCTTTAGTTTTATGATTGAGCAGTATATAATTATTTAAATAATTATTTGTTTATTATAAGGGTATCCTTCTGACATCTAAAAATCCCTTATTGAAAAATATTACTGATTACCTCATTGAAGAAGCCAGTGCTGAAGAAGATGAATTGCTTGGTATGGGGGATAGTGATGAAAACAAAGATAGTGAAGAAGGTTGTACTTTAGAAAGAGATGAATCTTTAATAAAAGTAAGTTTCATGTGAAATATTTTGCATTAAAGCATGTATAATTTAGTTTCCCAAGCAACGTTTATCATTGTATTCATTTAGCACAAATATTTTTCTGATTTTTCAATTGTTTAAGTGTAGTAATGCCACAAGCAACTAAAATTAATTTTATTGAAAATTCCACAAGCATTAGTTGCTGCAAAGTTTTCATTTTTTACATGAAACTATCTTTGTTTTGAATGTATGATTTATTCAAGTTCCCTTTCCTCAAAATTCAGATTTATTATGAAAATCACCATGTTTAAGTGAAAAGTATAATTGTTGCAGCTTTAGCGTATTTTGCTAAATAATACAGTTAAATAAATTAAAAATTGTAGGTTAGGTAATGATATATTAAACCAAATTTGATGTAAAATTTGTAGCATTTAACAGGGCGTACAGTCCTTAAAAGTTCTTAATTTTGGCCAAACTCAGCAGAAGGTCCTTAATTTTAATCATCTGAAATTTCTGTGTTTTTACGACTGTCATTTTGAGTGTGAATTAGCATTTTTTAGGCATATTTTTGGCAATTCACTGACATATGTGGTTATCTTTTTAATGGTTTCATGGGTTATAATTTGTTTCTGTTTCTAATATAAATGATGGGATACTCGAGTTTCTAAGCAAGAAGTGAAACATAAGCATTTCGAAATTCTCATTTTTTTCTAATAACTTAAACAACTTTTCACTTTTGGTGATGTGAATTCTTTTATTAAACAGTTCTAAATTTGGCGACTTATCAACATTTTGGTGGTTTTAAGATCAGTTTCTGTAGAAAATTTTTAATTCCGAGATCTGAGAATTTTTCGACGATTTTTTTAAAAACATCGTAAAATTTCATTAAAATTGAAATTATATGTAAAAATTAACATTAAAATAAAACATTTTTATTTTTGCTGTCATATTATAGTTTCATTTTGACTGCTTATTATACAATATTTTGAATATGAAAAATAAACAAGGTATAATGCTCTAAAGCACAATTTACGAAACAGCTCTTAGCAAAAGCAGACTTAGCTATATAATTAATTAAAAATGTCTTCTTTTCAATTTTTTCATAGTAAGAGATTTTCCCATGTAATTGTCTCAGAATATTCAAAATTCTCAGAATATGCATCAGTTTTCTCTATAAAATTAATTTTACACATTTTCCCTCTTTTTAACCCCCCAAAAAATATTTCTGGCTTTTTCCTGTTACAAAATTGGTAGGGATAATTTTTCTTTAGGATTTTAGATATTGCAGCTTGGAAGGTTTAGGATTCCAAGGCAAGGTATATAGACCCACGGTTCTAGAAGATTCGAGAAATATGTGACAAAATGAAAAATGTCTCCATGTTATCAACACTTAATGGATGTATTTTACAAAAAGTTTGCAATGAATTTCTTACTTGTTTGGAGAACGTCTGGAAGAACAATGAAAACATAATATTTGAAAGTTTTACTTCTGATACTAGAATCTTAATATGTTTATCTTCCCTTTATTTTCTCTACTTTTCACTAGACTCGAGCATGAAAAATATCAAAAATACTTCTAATCTTATCACATCATTATAGAAAAGGATTTTTGTATTAATAAAGAAATTGAAAACTTACAATTTAAAAGATTCATCTGATATATCTTAATGCATAATACACATAGGCATTTTCCCCACCTGATGCAATCTCTGTGGATCCTAAATTCTGCTTCCTAGTGCCTTTCTAAATTTGCTTCCAATGCCTGCTCTAAATTCTAAAAGTTCTGCCATTTCTAGAGTTTGTTGTTCGGTGTGTCACTAAATTCTAAAAATTCTGCCACATCAGCTCTTTAACTGGCCTTTACCATGTATATTTCATATTTCCTCTAAATGTTCATATAACTAAAGAAATAAAATTAACCACTTTTCCTATACATGCTAAATGCATTTAGTGTTTTTTAGAATAACAGAAATCCTTAATTAAATCCCAAAATTCGAAAATGGAAAGAAATGTGTTGAAGAAAGAAACTGAATACATAAAGAAAATTATTCTTCAAAGATATGCAGTTATTATTATGTAAATTACCTAATTGCTTATGATTTCAGCCTTTACTATAATTTTCCATTTCTATTTCCTCATATGATAGTGTTACTGAGCCAGATTAAATTAAAATTAAATTGTATAATCTTTGACCACTACTCCACATTTTTAATTTCAGTTTGACTGTTCTTGTTTAATTACATCACCGTGAGCTATAATTGATTATTTTAGCATCTGAACATGCCTTTATGTTTTAAGTTCTTTTTAAATAAGAGGCTTATTCAAACCTTTTTCTGATATTGTAGTTACTTTCAGACATAGGGATAATATGCTTCACAACTGTTGGGGTTTTGGACTATTTAACTTTTACCAGATCGAGTAAACCCTCATTAGGTACCTTGTGGAGAGGTTGACAAGTTAGGAGATAAAGTACGCAGAAACTAGCGAGAGCATTGGTTCGCCCATTGAGACAAATCTTTAATTTCTCAAACAAATCTCTTTAAGCATCTAGAAAAGTTGCTTAAAGAGAAGGAAATCTATATACAGTAGCCAAAATGTTTGGGAAGGCTTCAAGTTAACATTTTACCGACCTCGAGCGATTCAACAGCATATATGCATCCGACCGGCTGCTCAGCCGCAGATTCTCCCTGTCCTGAATAACTGTCAGGACAATCTGATAAATTGTCTAAATAAAATTCTCCAGTACCACTTTTTTTTTTGCTCATCATGAATGGTAAATTTTTTTACAAATGGTGTGAAAATGTGGGAGTTTACGAAGCAAAGCACTTAACGCAAGTGAGCAATGTACCTCAATGCTAATAATAAAATGCAGATGATATAGCAAAGGGCAATTGTTTATCACCGTAGCTACCGGTTGATGGGCTATCTTTAGGTAGCCCCAAGAAAAAAGCAATTAATAGATCGGTTAGTGTTGCTGAAACAAAAGCCGATTAATAGGCTATTGGTCGGTAGGCGTTGGCGAAAAAGAGCCAATTAATAGGCAATCAGTCGGTAGGCGTTGGCGATAAAAAGCCGATTAATAGGCGATTGGTTGGTAAATTGTTAAAATGACGGTTAAATATTTTGTTGAGTGTTGTTGTTACAAAACATAAATGTTTTGTAGCTTTTAATGTGTAATTATCCTAATATCATTTAAGAATCAATGTCATAAATTACATGTATTTTAAGATGTGAAATTTTATTGGATTTTGATTTTAATAGGGCCTTTTTTAACAAATATAGTTAAAAAATAAAATTTAATAGTGGCCATGTAAATCCATAATGACTAAGGTTATCAAACTACCTAATTTAATTATTTATAACTAATTGCTTACCCTTAAAAATTATCTCTACATATTAAAGCGAGTTATTGCCTTTCATTAATACTCGCTGTGGTCACAAGGTAAAATACAAAAATGAAAAAATTCAAGTAAAACTTATTCTTTGCATATAGTGAGACTTAATACCAAATAACTTATCACCTCTGGTGCTTTAATGGGTTTTTGGAACCTTAAAGTATATTAACTGGGATACAACCCCTAGAACTCTACACGAACCTACGACACTAACTGCATTAAACAGAGCCTGACTAACTTTCAACATTTGCCAACCACGCCTACATCAGGCCTTTTAAGTTTGTTCTAATCAGAAGGTCTCTCTCTAGACAAGCAGCAGCGGTGACAAACATTCAGTCTTTTGTTATGCTGATTATGATCTTATTTCTCATTTTAACCTATGCCGTTTGACATAAAATCTACCTGCTATTTACTAAACCTCTAGACTGACCAAGTATGTGAAAAAATGAGACATTAAAAAAATAAACATAAAGCTAATTGTTAGTAAAATGTAAATGTCACTTATCTTCTTTCAAATATGTCCAACTATTATAAGTGTAAAATATTTGATGCTACTTGATAAATTGCTTAAAGTTTATTTTATTCTCAAACTTATTAATAATTATGTTAATTAATTCATGTTTAGTAATAAAGCATACTACTTAGGGATCTATTTTATTTTTAGGAATGTATTACAAAAGTAAAATTCAGGCATAAATAACACTTTTAATTGAATTTATTCAGTTCCCGTTTGCTTATAGGTTGTTAATTTTTTTCATTAATGGTCCTTAAAAGTATTTAATTTCCGTGTGCAAAAGTGTGTACAAATCCTGATTTAGGAAATTGAGTAATGATATAGGTTGTCTGCTTTGTTGCAGTGCACCCAGTAACAAAAAGAATACAAAATTTGGTAATTTTCATTCCCCTCCCCAGTAATCCTATATTCATAAGATCACTGGGATCCTATAGATCCTATCTGCATTGTAAAATTCAAACCATGTACAAAAAAAATTTTGCAACATTTGCCCCCCCCCCCTTTTTTTTTTTTTTTTTTTTTGCATGTGTTTCTGTTTCCCCCCCCTAACAATAGTGATTTATTTCTAAGAATTATGTAATCTCCCTTCCCAAAAATAAATTCTTATTTTTAGATTTTCAGTTACGAAAAATTTTCTTTCCTAGTCGTTCAAAATCTAAGCTGATACATGTCTGCTGCTTGTGCTCTGCTTCTACTGCCTCTTGCTGCCAAAAGGCAGTTGCTTTGAGAAACCCATAATTGCATTTACTAAATAGCATGTAAAACTTGCAGTCTTGTATATAAACGAAAACTAAAAATTAACATTACAGTCAACAACCATAGACCACACGTTAAGAAGTATGCAGTCATCAAAAACTGTACTAATTCAACTACCAGAGAGCTGAAACATTTTTAATTTCATAATTTCAGTAATATAGCTATCAAGATCTTGGATATTGTACTTAATCTTAAAAATAGCCTTTTTAAGAAGTCTCGCTATGTTTTACGACTCAGAATGCTGTATGCATATGCATTAAACTCTAACAATTTATAATAAATCTTTTATGCTACAGTTTATGAATGGTTCAGTCTTTTCAGCAAGAAAACACAAAACAGATACCAGAGGAAAAAAGCAAGAAAGTTTGTCAAATTTAAATTTAACTGTAATTACCAGCTGAACAGAAGTTGAACGGAGAAAAAGCTAATAAATGTATTAATGATTAAAATAAGTTTAAAAACAATACACACAGTTTTCTTTTATTAATAATATTTTATTTAATGCACTGCAGCTTTTCAGAGCAATGAATAATAAATGCATTTTATATACACGTAATAATTTTAAAAATGTGTAGATGAAGACACTGGAACTTTTACTCCTTACGATACTGCGTAGATGATCGAAAAGACTGTAGTGGCTTAAAGGTGGCAGAGTGGAAAGCATGATGACACAATTTAGCAAGAAGTTGCATTTTGAAGTACGACGTCGTTTTAAGCAAGTTGACGGCAGCAGCATACATGAAAAGCATCTTGCCGGCAGGAGAGCTTATGTGAAAAAGGGCCAGAGTATCAGAGATAGATAGAACTTCAGAGGAAGAAGGGTGGGAGTGGGAAAGTTTCAGTTCAGAGTTTTGGCTTACAATTAATTTGATTGGACAAGAGGCATCTGCTTTAAAACGTTACATAAGATAGAAAAATCTGGAACCTGTGAGATGAATTTAGGGGCAGATTACAAATTTAAAATGTTAATTTTGAGGTCACCGATTTTTAGTCCAAAGGGATTTGAATCCCGAAGGACTATTAGTTTCGTTTTGGCATTTTGCGTCGGACTCATAAATGTCGGTTCACTTTTCAAACTGTTGCCACAAAATGTTAGAGTCCTGCATTATATTTGAAGAAATTAAATAATGAAAATCTGCGTAAATGTATGTATATTTTTCACATTGTCATAAAATAACGGTACATAGAGTCATCGAATTTTGAATAACGTAATCCTCCAACGAATATGAGCATGTGGAAGACCCAATTTGAAATTTGAAATTCGTTTTATGATCGATTTCCTATTTTTTAAAACTTTGACGAATTTTTGATTAACAAACTCAAGGATTTCAAAGCGAGCAATGGCAACGTTGTGCAGAAAAAACATTTTTATCTCCAGCGCGTGAGTCTCTGTATCGGAAATTCTAAAGATATGCTCGTTTTAAAACTATTTTGCGATATTGCTGTTGCACTGGATCTTATGGTTTAAGTGCGAGGAACATGATATTTAATAAAGAAAGGTAACACACAAAATGTTAAAAACGCCCCTTTGGACGTAATTTAAAATCTGAAACATTTCAGACTTTTTTTTTTAAACAGGTATCATATTTTGTTATATCTTACATATATGTAATATAGATCATACAGTTTTCCACAATCATTATGTCTCATACTTTATATGCGAAAAATAATGCCGTAAAAATGTCTTTCATTTATAAAATGTATAATCTACATAGCTTGATGCTTAAATATTTTTAAAACATTGCATATAATTTTTTTAATCTATAATTATACAAAATGATATAAATTTTCAGCAAATTGAACAGGAATGTTCATATGGGATGAAATTTAGGGATTCGGTAATAACTCTTATTTCTCACCAAACAATATTCATATACATTAATACACAGCAAATGAATTCGTAATTTATATTCGCAGTAGTATATGCTCATTTAAAAAAAAAGCCATTAATTGAGAAGGTGGGTTTTTATGGAAAATTTAATTAAGACTCGCAGTTTGCAGTTTTCGCTTTTTTGTTACAGGCATGTGATAATTTTTTTAGTACAATAATTTTTTTTAAAAACAATTGGTAGATGTTTTCAAAATTATATTTAATAAAGTGTTATTAGAATGGCCATTATCCCAAGTTTCATCAACTAAGAAAAATTCATATTTATCAATAAGAGTAGATGATAATTCTGTAACAATATTTCTTTGATTATTTTGCTTCAAAAAGTTTTTCCATTTTCTTCACTTAATAATTTTTGTATTACGATATAATTATAAGTTACTGCAGTTACAACATCTGTTGAGGGGAAGAGTAATTAATTTCTGTCTAAATTTTGTATAAAATTATATTTTTTGCACTTAATTTTAGATTTTTGTCAAGGACAATTAAAGCAGGAATTACATTTGAGTGTTTTTACAGCCGTATATGAGCAATAACCAGATATATAAGTTTAGACTGGTAACACATTTTGAAAATCATTTTCAGAAATATTAATATTGAACTCTGAGTATAAGTCTAAAACATTTGGGATATCATCTGTAACGTAGTCTTCTCCAATACAGTCGATTAAAATGTCCCCACGTGCTACTGATCTCAAAGATAAAGGTTGAAAATTTTGATTCATTTTCAAAAATTTGTCGTACTGGTATTAGGTATTCAGATCCAGCAAGCATCTGATATTTGCTAAATCGCTCTCCTAATGTATTTGTCTGTATCTTTCCCGCAAGGAAATATTTAAACCCTAACTCATGTAAACAATACTTAGATAATTCTAATAACCCATATGTGGTGTGAGAAACAGCTAAATGTGTTTCTTTTGTAAAGGTCCCAGTAGTTGAAGTGTTAGCTTTCCAAACATCTAACCATAACAGAAATCTTTTTAAAAACTTCTCTTTCAAAGAATTATTAAGCAATATTGGCAATGGATCATGAAACTGGCAGTGCTAGCATAATTTAAAATATTATTCTCCTTGCCAATGGTAGAAAGAGCAACAATAACATAATTGTTAATAATACTGTTAACAAGTTTGACATTTTGTCTCTCCAAGTTTTATAGGTTGAGTGATTTTAAGGATAATCCATATGCATGTTTCACTAAAGAATCTGACTCAATTTCATAAAGCTGTTTTAGTGGTTTAAATGAGGCAGTGGATAATGATAATTTCTCAAAATCATCAAAATCAGGATAATAAAATGCTTGTTCACAATTTTTTTTATTCAACCAGTTATTTCCTATACTTTTAAAGATATGAACAGAATCGATGATAAAAAAAATAAAGGATCACTTTTATTACATGGGTTTTGATAAACAATACTTAACTAGGGTGGGGAAGAAGAAAAAAAAAAAAGACATTGCTTTTCTGTTTGTAGCATTATTATCACACAACTTTAAACCCTAAACTATGTAAACCAATTATTGTTTTCTTTAAAACTGAAAAAAGGTCTTCAGCTTGGATTTTTTTAATGGGCAGTATATGTACAGCTTCTTTAAATGATGATAATAAACTTTGTATCATAAATACATCTGATGTATTTGCAACACTATCACTGTTATATGCCATACCAACAACATTTGTCTATGTATGGTTTTATGTGTATTTCATCCAACAATTATGTAATTATAAGGTTTTCTGAATTCAAGCCATCTGCTTTTTTTATGAAAGATAAGAAGTTTTCATCAGACTGCTGTTTAATGGGATTAGTATTAAATCCAGAAAATATTCTGTAAATTTTTCTTGAATGTGGCATAATGATATTTCATGAACTAAAAAAAATTTATACGCATACGGAGAAATGGAATATAAAATAACGAAGAAAAAATACATATGTGATGAATAACGCATGCGTTTCTCTTTACAAATAAGATTGCACAATTGTTCTGTAATGAATTTCATAGTTTGCTGTTTATCACTGTCATCATTCTTAACAGTTTTCAATAGAGTAATAACTGTTTTTATAACATTGGGAAATAAATTTTCATTTTGTGGTAAAGTCTAAAACTTAAAAAAAAAAAAACTGTTTTTACTATTTATTACTTTAGGAAACACTTCCTTATCTATTATTTTGAATTCTGATTTACCAATAAAAACATGACACATTAAATTTTCTACCACTACTACTGCAGCTTCAATAATTGGTACAGACTCGGTATCAATAATAAGAAAAACAACTTTACTTTTTTTTTTTTTTTTTTTAAATAACTGTCCAATCATCGGGAACATTCTCAGATTTTATGCACGATAAAAATTCAGAAAACAAGAAAGACTTGCAGCAAGTGCAATCTGTATATTGTTTCTATCAATTCGAACTCTTCTATCATCTGCACTTTCTCTTGAAGTTGAAGGATATAATAAATAATATTTTGGACAGCCAGGCAGTTGTGAAGGTATGGCATCCTTTCGAAGTCTTGGACGAATCAAATTAATTTTTATTGACGTTCTTTTTTTCTCACCAAGATGTTCGACTGCTCTTTCAATATCTTAATTCGATAAAATGTGTTTCATCAACCTAAAAAAAAGGATGAAAAATTCAGTATTGAGTATCACTATAGATTCATAAGAAAAATCTTACAAATAATTTTAATGTAAAATAAAAATACAAATTTACATGCAATATACTAGATTTCTATTCAGAAATAAATTTTGGAAAATGCTAGCTAGAATTCAGCTACCTAGTACTTCAACACATATTCTACACATTATGTACTGGCATCCCAGTACATATACTGAAATTCAGCTGATATTCTAGAAAGTTTCACGAAGTTTTTGCTTACCTAATATTAACTTAAATGTTATACTTTAATTAATATCTTGCTAGATTTCATTACAGATTTAAATGCTTTAGAATTAATGACTAACTGCTGTATTATTTGTTGATTTATATATCAGCGTAATTAATTTCAGATTTTATAGAATTCAAATTAAGTTTATAATAACAATATCAGATATAGAAGTTTAATCAGTATCAAACAAGCAACAATAAGGCCTAATTTTTGATAGAGAAATAAATATTTTTTAAATGCATGAATTATTTTTTTCAATTAAGAAAAATCATAAGTTTAAAAATTGATTGTACATAACTTAGAATGTTTTGATGGGATGAAATTCTGCCAGTGAATTGCACGAAGCCATTTTCTGCGCAATAAAACATCTGTATTTTTTCAGTGTTTAGATAGTTTCCTCTGCAGTTAGGAATAAAACAAGTATAAAGCATTCTTCAACAGATATTAACAAATGAAATATTATTAAATCTTTAATGCAATATACAAATCTCCAACTAAAACTACAAGCATGCATGCACTTTACCACCGAAAGAGCCGTGATGGTTTGTTATGCCTACTAGTCTCTGTTCTAGTGACGTCACTCGCAGCAGAAGGGAGGCCTTGTTATTCCGGTGGTGACGATGATGGATACCCATCCAGAAAGCAGTAAAAAAATTAAGGCTGCACTCTGTATAAGTAAATAATGCATATATGAATATTATGTATAAAATCTGTTACCATCAGCTTTTATGTTGCTATATTTGGTGTTTCTAATAATTAACAAACATGCAAAGAATGAGCAAAAGTTAATTATATTCTGTCCATGCTTTTTTAGGTTTTGGATCGCCTTTTACTGTATTTACGCGTTGTTCACTCTGTTGATTATTACAACAGCAGCGAATATCCCAGTGAAGATGAAATGCCCAATAGATGTGGTATTATGCATGCGAGAGGATCTCCTCCATCTAGCAAAGTTACACAGCAAGAAATAAATGATTATATTTCTCATTTTGAGATGAAGAGTCAGACTTTCTTGCAAACTCCAACTAAGTTAGATGAAGAAGAATGTATAAAATTGGGTAAAAAAGATCCAGATGCAGAAGTTGAAAAGTTTATTCAGGCAAATACTCAGGAACTTGCAAAAGATAAATGGCTCTGTCCTTTATCAGGGAAAAAGTTCAAAGGTCCAGAATTTGTTAGGAAGCATATATATAATAAGCATGCTGAAAAAATAGAAGAAGTTAAAAAAGAGGTATGATTTAATTAATTTAGTAAATTTAGTTGTTTCTAATTGTAATTTAAGAAATTTTATTTAATGTATGTACAAATGAGCCTTGAAGTTTGAAGTGTTTAGCCAATATGCATATCTCAGCACGATGTAATTTTACGAAATAAGGTTTATTTTTAAAGTTGTGCTTTTTTCTGTTTATTATTATGATCAGCTCCAGGTTAACTGGTGTTTAAAGAACAGAATGTCAAGTTTGTTTATTGCAGAATAATACAAAATTTCTGTCACAGATATAATAATTTTTTTTAATGCCTTAAATTCCTAATGATGATTATTTGTCTGTTATTTATCAATTCTGAATACTCTTTTAATTTACCTAACCCATACCTGTCAACTTTTACGAATTTTTCGTAATTTTTACGAAAATAAGTTTCTTTCTATGATTATACGATCGTAATCCATTTTTTACAATTTTTTCCCTTTTTCAAGTGTTTTTAGTGATTTTTGTCGAAATTTTAGAATTTTTCACCAATTCAGCGATTTTTGCCAATTGCATCTTGTTTTACCGACTACTTTGAATCCAGTAACCTGCGGTTCTCTCAACTTGCTGCTTAACCAGCCAATCAAATGCGCTGAACTTGTTTCTCCCACTCTTTTCTTTGTGGGCGCCAGATTATTTTTTTCGCTTTCGCTTCAGCAGCAAGGGAATTACTCAGCAAGCGTGGATTATCACATTCTTTTATTTTAAAGAAAATGAATGCCATAATGATGCTTTAGATGAACTACAGAACCAATTTTCTGCTGCACAGTTTGAAGACTTTGCCAGTTCTAGAGAAGATAGACTTGATATCTTCGTTGGTACCTTAAAAAGAATAAAAAGAGTTGATGGAATACCAAAATATGATAGACTAGCAAGAGTTTTATGTGCTATTCTCGTAATTCCACACAGTAATGCTGAGTGCGAGAGAGTCTTCAGTGTTGTGAAGAAAAACAAAACTATGTTTCGTTCTTCAATTTCACCAAAAACTCTAGAAAACATTTTAATTGCTAAATGTTATGAGGAAACTAATTGTTATGACTAGAAATTTTCAAAAGAATTTTTGGCTAAACCCAAAAAATGCACTCTAAATTCATTGCAATAATTTTTTTGTATAACATTAAGTTCTTGTTTTATATTTCCTAATAAATTTTTTAGTTACTACTTAATTGAGATTTACTAATGTAAGTACAATTTTCTTTTTTCTATTTATATAAATTGTTATTTTTTCAATATCAAAGCATGATATTAATTCTTCGTGTTCTTCTGAATTTTTATCTTTAGTGGTTGGCAGGTATGCTAACCAAATAAAGTTATTCTTCAGAACAAAAGGCTGGAACTTACATTGTTTATAGTTTTTTTTTTTTTTTTTTTTTTTTTTTTTTTTTTAAGTCCTTTAGATTGACTGTGGGTATTGTCCATTGCATTCTTTCAACAAATTGAAGTTGACTATATTCTTATTTTAATGTAAAATTATTATAGCTTTTTAAATGTTTGTGCCTGTTTTTAGTAATTTGTTTTGAAAGCAAATAATGTGTCATTTTTCTGTAGGTTGAATATTTCAATAATTATCTGATGGATCCTAAGCGAGCGCAACTTCCAGAACATCCATCAAATAGATCATCTGGTTCCAGAACAGATATGCATAACATGGGACATCCATTCCATGGTGGTCCTTTTCCTCCTCCTATGCCACCATATGGCTTTGGACCAAGAGGTCCTGGTCCTAATTTCCCAGGTGAAGAATTTTATTAAGTTTATTTATGCTGTTCAGTGAGGAAAGGTGCTATTGAATTTTGAGTCTGCTGCAGACATTTTTCAATTAGATACTGCCATGGTCATTTAACACGTATCATTATTTGGGGCATCATTTGTAGAATGATGATAGATAATTTTAGTGAAATTGTTGTATTTTTATGTGTAATGAATGTAACATGAAAAGCTTGAGAGAAACAATGCTTTGTTGGAAAAATAAGAATACAGAAGCAAGTCTATTTAACATTGAGTAAATGGTTATCTCGCTAATTTGGCGAGGCGAGATATCGCCAAGCTAACTATAGTTTGATTACAAATTTTTGTCGCCATACTTGGCAACATTTTGGTCCAGTCCCTATGTAACTAATGGGTGGTATTGTATATGTAGCTACAACTGTATTTGGCCCTCATATGCCTTCGAGTAATTTCGAGAACTAAAAAGTATGAGATATATCTCAGCGTCCAGGTGAAAATTATAGAAGACCAGACAGAGTATCAGTCTGCAGTTCAGTATAAGTTAGGAGTATTAAGATATCTAATGAGAGCTTTCTCTATAGATGCACTTTGCTCTGCATTCTGTTTACATTCTTAGAAGTTTGAAGTGTAACTACTGACTGTACTCTGCAATACTGTGAAGACTTGTACAACTATTTTTGTGAGATGTTCTAGAACTGTGAAATGTTTCTTTTTGTAAAATAAATTTTATCAAGCTGTCATGCATTCTGTCTATCACAAACCCGTGTGCACACAACACTATTTTTAACTTGGAAAGAGAAAATGGGTGAATTACAATGGAGTCATAGTGAGTTATTGTTAATTCAAATTAGAATTATTAACTTTGTAGATTTTTTGCAATTAAAAGTGTTTCATTTTTAATTTAATTTTAGCTATTTCCTAGGAGGTAGTCGTGAATTATTTTTGTTACAATTTTTATTTATAGGGTTTGGTCAGAACTATGGTAGAGGACCAGATATGTATCGAAGTGGTGGATATGGGAAACGTAATTTCCAACGGTAAGTAAGTATTTTTGTTTTAAACTGAAACATAGCTTAGGCATAAATTGGCAGATTTTTTTATTTATTTAAAGCAGCTGTAAGTAATGTATAGGACTTGTTTTCGTATAACAAAAGTATTTTTTCATTTGAAAATATCAATTTTTTGCATCTTGGATAATTAACTGAGATCTTAGACATTAACATAACCATTTAATTTAAAGTTAAAACTATCCACTGAATCACTAAGATTGTTTGCATTTAAATATAAAAGCAGTCATAATTCTTTTGATCACACCTCTTTTTTTTTTTTTTTTTTTTTTTTTTGTTTTGTTTTGTTTAATTTATTAAACCTGTTAATTTAAGCTGCGAAATGTGTAGTAGTATTTGTGTGCTAACACCTTCAAGATGGGTGTATCATATATGCATCTGTGCTTAATCCTCTTACATGACACTTAACACAACTCACCGTGAAAACTGTGTGATGTTGCAGTAGTACAATCTTGCATGATGGGGTATTTCATATCGCTAAGCATTAATTAAAAAAATTCATAACAAATATTTTTCTTTGTCAATTGCTTTGATTTTTCCTATAATATTATATAATACTAATATCATATATACAGAATATAAAGATATTCTGAAATTTTTTTATTAAAATCTAAATTAAAAATAAAATATTCGACTCGATGAAATATTGTACAAAATATATTATTAAATATTACAGCATAAATGATTCAGAAAGGAGATAGTCTAGTCACTAGCATTTCATTAATTGTAAAATACATATTCAGGTCGGGTTTTTAATTATTCTGATCAGAATAATTAATCCTAGGAATCTCCTCATATTAGGTACATCTACAAGAGTATGTTGATTTTGGAATAAGATGGATTTTTCTTCATGATTTGTTCATAGAAATTATTACTTTCTTCAACTATTATGTTCATTAGATCATCATCGAAAAAATTGGTAAAAAAATCAGTTTCATTCACATAACTTTACGCCTGCAATTCCTGTAAATTCATAAAGCTTCAATTAACGGATCGAGTTGATGAAGGAGTATCCACTATTGCGCTTGATTGTGAGGTGGAAGCAAAACAAGCTTTCTATTTAGTTCTGACAAAATTTCGATATATAAATCGCTATTATCATTTAGATCTAGTCAAAATAGTCACTATTGGGCTCATTTGCAATTTGAATATACTCTTTTTCTGTTAAAAACTTCTCTCTCTTAGACATCACATTATTACTTTAATTCTTTTAACCAGTGCATAAAACTTAATCTGCTATCCGAGGGTGGGTGCAAACTGAATACAAAAGGGAGTTCCTAAAACCACAGCTTCTTTTTCTATCTTCCCATAGCGAGGGGGGGAAAAACAAATTTAAAGCCTTAGAAACTGTCCAATGTTTATATTATATTGTCTCGTTTTTCTTCTGATGCCAGTTGTTACGTTATTTTCTTCGTACGGGGTTCGTGTGGATTTGGAGTTAATAATGACAACACTACTTGATGAAATATCCAAACACACTTTATTTAGTCAATATTAATCAGGACAGTTCCAAAGTCATTTTTTTTACAGCCATTGAAAATCTACTATAAACATGCTGACACAATCAGCACAGCTTTCAGGTTAACAAGCTGTCGCGGTGGTGACAGCTCCCCTGCAAGCACCAGAATACAGACCCCGACTCTGCTCGATCGTTCTCGGAACTCCCCGTACTCTCGAGACTCTCCACACTACAACTCGCAATGCACTCGACGACACACAGAGCACAGCTCCTGTCGTCGTTTCAGTTGTTCCCGGAGCTGAACACGCTCTCTCGGCGATGCACTATGAGACTCTTTCGGTGCACTCGGCACACGCTGCCCAGCTGTCAACTCAATCGACTCCGCGGGGATTGACTTCCTAGACGACACACCAACTCGATACTAACTCGCACTCCATGTATCAGCAGGTTTTATATAGCTTTTGGCTGGTGTTCGAGAATATTCTGGGCTAAACCGGTAAGAATTCATTCTAGAAGGTTCTCCATCCATCCATAGCATGTCGCCAAATGGGGCAACCCTGCCTTATCTTGCCATTTTATTGCAACCCTAAAACTGCTTTGTGGGGAAGCTATCTCACCGAGCGTGGACATTTCATAACTATATGAAGCCACAACTGTGCTTCAGCTGGGTTTTTTTTACTTAATATTTTCAAATCGCTCGTACATGTAAATGGATCACCAGAATCAAAAAGCGCTTCAGTCACCCGGCCAAAAATACATATGTTCAAATAAGCTAATTGTAATAAGCACCATCTAGTGATTTTAAAAAATTCTGAAAAAGTGTGTATGTTTGAAAGTGCGCATTTGATACAGCCATCTGGAAGATTAGTTAAAGCAGTGATATGCCAGTGCATCACCTGGCTGCTAGCGATGTTTGGGATTCATGCATATATGGCACACTCATCTCCAGAAAGTATTCAGTTCAGCAACATACCATTGCAGAAGTATTAAAATTGTTTAGTACTTGTTTCCTAGTATAGATTGCATATGCTATTAATGTTCCTTTGTGAGTTTTGCTTAATAATATGTAAAACTTCATGTATATTATTTTATAATTTTTACTATTTAAATAACTAACACATACATAATCAATAAATAACACCATAATTTCTGGAAGAAACAGCGCGGTGTAGCGTTTAGGTGCACTAAAAATAAAATATTTCCTATGATGGTCATTGTACATAGTTTAAATAACTTTGTCATTGTACAAAGTTTGGATGGCCTTGTCATTGTACATAGACTGGTGCTGTTCAGACACAAAAAACCACTCAGTTGCTCTTTGCGAACGCTATTTTATTTACATTCTTTCCCTTGAACGGATCTACATGCTTTATTCACCTTAAACGGTATCTGAGAACAATCAGCATTTTCATCATTTTGAATAGTCTCTCTCCTCTGCTATTTGATGAATCTTCCAGGACCCATCCTCTCAACACCGCTGCTTTTTCTGCAATTTTTTCAAAGGCAAACATGACTCCACCTGCCTCACAATAACGAACTCTGACAAATTTCCCCTTCAGCATGAATCAATTTTTCTTGGCATTCTGCCAGATACAGATCCCATCAATAGTTTTTAAGTAAGAAGGGAGCGGAAAATTTTTGAAAATGGCACAGAAGCTATACTGCTGGTTTTAAGCTTAATGTAATTTCCCTGTGCTGAACAAATTGGAAATAGAGCAGCAGCTCGAGAGTTTGAAGTGGACGAGAGATGTATTCGACGTTGGAGAACTGAAAAAGAAGAACTTAAAAATATGCCACAACAGAAACGAGCCAAAAAAAGTGGTACTGTAAGGTTGCCGAATCTAGAGGACAACCGTGCAAACTGGATAAAGGAGCAACAAGGAAAGGGAATGGCAATTTCGACTGTAAAAATTCGCTTACAAGCAAAATTTGTAGCAAAACAAATTAACACAAATTATGTCAAAGGAGGGCTTTGCTGATGTAGCAGATTTTTGAAAAGAAAAAATATTTCTGTGCATACTAGAACAGTCGGGCATCAATTACCAATGGACTGGCAGGATAAAAAGGCATCTTTTCTAAAATATGTGACAGATATTATTGACAAAATAACCTCTTTGGTCACAGATAATAAATATGGATGAAACACTGTTAGCTTTCGACTGTCCTGCAAACAGAACTGTTGATGAAACTGGTGCATAAACTATATTTGTGCTTATGACGGGGCATGAATGAACGTCATTTACATGTGTGTTAGCTTGTGCCACAAAGAGTGACAAGCTAAAGCCGATGATCATTTTTAAACGAAAAACTATTCCGAAGGGAGATTTTTCTAATGACGTAATTATTTGTGCAAACAAGAATGGCTAGATGTGCGAAACGGTCATACATGAGTGGCTACAAAAGGTTTGGCAGTGTCGTAAGGGATCTTTTTTCCAACCAAAAGGGTTATCGATAATGGATTCCATCCATGCGTGCTCATTTACTTGAGTCAGTGAAAACCAGATGTCAAAAATTGTCTGCGACCGTAGCAATAATTCCTGGTGGTTTGACAAAAATCTTACAACCATGAGATTTGTGGGATAATAAATCCTTCAATGCTGCAGCCCGAAAGCGGTGGGAGTGTTGGATGAGTGAAGGATTGCATACGTATACCAAAAGCGGTAAAATGCGTAGAGCATCTTATGAAGAAGTTGCAAAGTGGGTAGGAAGTGCATGGAAATCAGTAAAAACATCGTCAATAATAGCAGGGTTCAAAGAAGCTGAAATTATATCCTTAGATAAAGAGACTGTAAGCCAAGAGGATGAATGTGACAATCTGGAAGACTTAGATCAGGATTTACTAAATCTTTTTAATTTAGATTGTAAAGAATCAGATTTTAATGGCTTCATATGATGTATAGTTTTCTGTAATTCCTTTTGTAAGTAAATTTTAAAATTTCCTTTTGTCATCCAAATTTAATATTTCGTTGTTGCAACATTTTTTATAGTAGTCTGAGTATTACAAATATGGACTTCTTTAGTGGGTAAATATAAGTATATTCGTGAACGTAAATATATTTTCAGCCTTTCTTACCTTTAATTTATTTTTGAGTTATGGTTTCATTTCATGCATTTTTCTTAACTGTGATATGTCATATATCAGGACATAGGTTGAGATTTTGCTTCTATACGGCCCACAACGATGTCATGCACAATTTAATCTTTTGCGGCGTTTCTGTGTAATTTTATCCCCCCCCCCGGCCATTTCTCTCGAGTGCGGCATTTACGCTGATGCGGCTTTTCTTCCAGAAATTATGGTACTTAAAGTAATTTGACATTTTTTTCTCGTGAAAACATATTTCTTAACTCAAAATATTTGATGGGTCATTCCTTTGATAAGCAAAGACCTGAAACTAAGATCATGACCTTCTTTTTCATAACCAGACCTTCTTTTTCAATTCCTTAAAAATAATTTGCTCTCCTAGTTCTTAAGTTATTTTACTAGCTCAGAAACAGTTGCATTTTTGCTTTTGTTTGTACCATAAAGAAAACGGTAACTTTCTTTAGAATTGCATTCTATATTTGAATTAAAGCAAAACCCACCTGTTTGATTTTGCATTTTTATTCTATGCTTTAAAGCATAGAATAAAAAGTATTTAATGTACATTTTCATTAAAAAATCAAGATAGCATCATTATTTTTATTTTATTGATGTTTTCACTTGAAACACTATACAGTAAAAATATTTTATTGATTTCTGTCTTGTTTTGTTAAAATGTGTTTGATCATACATATGTTTTTATTATTATTATTATTATTATTTGAATTTAACATTGAATTTTTAGTTACTCAAAATTTTTTCTGCTTCCTTCAGTTTTGGCTTATAGAAGTATGACCATATGTTTATATAGAGAGAGATAGGTGAATATGCTTTTTGCCTTTTTGACTAGTTACTGCATTCTGCTTCAAAGCATAAGATTCTGTTATGAATTATAAATAGTATAGTCTGCAGTTCCTTTTCAACATATTGAGGAATATTTAGACTTTTCTATGGGGCTAGGTAATACAAATTGAACAGACATGTCAATTTGATACTTATTTGGGAAATCCTTTCAAGAAAAGTTTGTATAAAAGCAAATAGCTGTGGAGTAATATTTGTAATTATAAATTGATAAGCTATGGTATTTATTACTTGGCAGGATTACTAATGTTTCCAGATTCTTACAAATTGAGAAATAGTGAAGGAAAAGTGATCTCAAACGTTCTGAAGTTTTTTTGGTGATAAATGTAGCAGTGCAAAAACATAAGAAAATTTCGTTGAATCACATAAGCAACATTTTCCTATATGACCTTTTGCCAACTCTTCAGCAGCTGAAAAATTCCTTTTTAGAAAAGGCATTAGATTTATTCATAAAGATGTTCGCAAAATGCTGTTTGACAGTCTCCAGAGAAGTAGGCCATTGTCCAACATTCATCAAAATGAGTGTCTGAGCACTGTCGTGATTGAAAACAAAATCTCAACAATTGATCAGTTCTGGATGCATTGCCTCAGTGTTTGCTCTGTTTAAAAGCAAAGCCATTTAGGAAGAGAGTTTTCTTGAATTTGCCTGATTTGGCGGCAGCAATTCAGAGCATGCAATTTCTTTGGCTTACATTAACTCCCTTCCCTTTTTGTTGGTATTGAGCCATTTAAGAAAAAAGCTTTATTTTTTTAAGTAAAGTATCACATGCTCGTATATTCTACTCTGTTAATGTATGTGTAATACAACATTGTAGCTTACTATAACCAGTCTTCTTAAAATGTCTGTGTGCTGTACTTTTTGGAATATTTATTCTGCCTGATAATTCCTGAACTGCATAACTTGAATTTTTAATGATAGCTTCTTTTAATATATCTTTGGTTATAGAGTATATTTGTACTGAGGAGGCATTATCTTTAAGGCTGAAGCTTCCTTCCTTAAAACTTCTCAAACATTGTTTTGTGTATATGTAGCGTAAATTTTACATTCTGAAACAAAATTATGCCACAAGATATGTTAGAATAGCGCAACATGAGCAGAAAAGATCATATTTAAACATATGCTTTGATCAAAATCACTCCTTACCAGAAGTAACATAATAAGAAAATGAACTATGATTTGAAAAACAATAGAACTTTCTGGATGATCCAATATTTTAATAGTATGTATAACAGTGTATGCATCTAAAATGGGAAATCTGGAAATTTAGCATTTTCTATTTCAGATGGTGAAATGAACTTTTACTGCTTATTTTAAATTTTATACATGTATGTATAAGGTAATGTTAAAAAATTGAGAGATAAGCAAAATTAATAAACTGTTCTGATAGTTTTTAATTTTGCTTATCTTCTTGTACCGAAAATGCAGCTGATAAACTAAAACTTTATAAGTCGTAGCTTTCTTTTTTTATGTGTGTGTGTGGGAAGTTTGAAAACTTTTTGTAAAAAAAAAAATTTTTTTTTTAATTATTTAAAAATAGGTATAAGTTTAAATCTTAAAATATTATGAGTCTTTTAATTTCTTATGTTTCGTAAATGTGTCAGTTAAAATATATATAATCACAAAATACAGTAAAATTAAAAATACTTTTATTTCTTGTGCGTACTGATTCGTCTGCGAACAGTTTTTTCCTTCATCTCTTGCAGCCTTCGAACCGATCCAAGGGAAATCATTGGTTATCACGATGTGGATTCTCCTCAGGATGTGGACTATTTTTAAATAACCGAAAAAATGAAGTTTGGTCTCGCTCATAGTGTCTTTTTAGACTGGAGCCCCAACCAATATTTTACTTTGTACATATTTTTTTTCTTTTATAAACATTTAGTTGGGGGTTTTCTTGTGGTGACAGGGTTGAATACATGTGGTGAAATAATTTATTCATAAACATATTTAATATCAGTCATTCAAAATAAGTGTCATATTTATTGTAAATAATTGGAAAATACTTTAAAATTTTTTAACGATTTTCATAAATCATGTTTGTAATTATGAAGTGTATATTTAAATTACTTAAAGCATTTGAAAATGCATTGCTTTAAACCTGTATTGTATACTTTTTAAATATATACTAATTTTTAAACTATGAGTTGGTCTTCTCTCGTTCAGTCTTGTAATTTACACTTCATGCTGAGAACTTGTAACCACTACTCAAGTACATTAACTTTCAAAATGTTTCTCTAATACTGACGTGCTATTCTAATATTATAAAACTAAAAATTGTCACCTATAATCTTAAGAAAACACTCCTTTTAATTTCGCCTACTGTCAAATTTTTCACCCCAGTATCGAAATGTGTAGGACTTGTTTGTAATTGCTGCAACCTGTTTTGTCTTACGTGTTTCCATTTACAGAAGAAATCCACGCTCTGATCCAAGAAAAATGATCACTTACAGAGACCTCGACGCTCCTAACGATATGGACATCTTTTAGTTTGTAATATATTTTTAATGCCGTTGAATTTTGTTATGTATGTCTCATCATTTGTCAGACTCAGTTATTTCTATCATTAAATGTTTTTGATACAAAGTTGTGATTTTATTTAAAATTTTAGTGTGTTTTAAGGTAATTCACAAAATGAAAGGTCTGTTGTACCTTCTACACACACACGAAAAAAAAAATCATCCATGTTCATGTCCTTAAATCAGAAGAATTAAAATTTTCACGTAATGTTAAAAATAGGAAGGATAATCGTTTAGAAATCAATGATTGCTCTTTATATTCACAAAATGAAAGGTCTGTTGTACCTTCTACACACACACACAAAAAAAAAAAATCATCCATGTTCATGTCCTTAAATCAGAAGAATTAAAAATTTCACGTAATGTTAAAAATAGGAAGGATAATCGTTTAGAAATCAATGATTGCTCTTTATATATATTAATGTTATTTATCAATTCTTTTTTAACTATTTCATTTGACCACACTTGAGGACACTCGTTTATCTCTAAACATTAGCAAGAATTCTTATTGCTGTATTAATTCATGGATTTGACTAATCTCATCCATTATGACATTTGGCCATAATCAGGCCTTGAAATTGAAAAGAAACTTATTCAGCTTCCCAAAATATACAGTAAAATAGCATTGTGTAATAATTTTTTTAAATTATTACAAATAGTCCTAACAATTTCAGATCAGCACAGAAGAGAATTTGAAATACGATAATGCTGAAACTACAGTGTAAATAGTAAAATCTATTGAAATGAGTTAAACACTTATAATATTTTATTTTTATATTTAGTAGATTAAAATAGAAACCGATAATATATCAAGTACTTCATACAATGGGGGAAAAAAAAACCTAAAGCCCTATCTTTTTTTACCATTTGTCTTAATTTTTACTTTGTTTCACAAGATTTTTTAATAAGAAATTATTCTATTTTGGTGCTGTATATGTAATGTTAGTTTGCACTAACTGTAGTATATTTTCAGATAAATGTTATCTAGAAATTAAAATGATTAAATGACAGAATATAGATAAAAAAGATTTATTATGAATATGTCACTTATTCAATCATGTTAATAAATGAAAACTTTTCAGGATGATTTTTGTCAAAAACATACTAAAAATTAATTAAATGTAATACTATTGTGATAAAAAATAATAAGGATGACTTTTTGAAATTTTAGGTCATATAAACTGAAAGCACTTTTTTTAAGCAGGAGTAAGCTTAATATGAATATCAAATGTCATATGAACTGCTTGTGAATAGACACAAGAATCTGGTTCATAGCTTGACTTTTTAGGTTTGAGGTACCACCTATCAACATATAATGATCAGTTTTAAATTAAGAGTGGTTTGTATAATCATCATAAGTAATCATCACAAGTGATTAGTGTGAAAACATTTCTTAAAGGAAAGTCCAAATAAAATGTAGGGATTATAATTGAACAAAAGGCTGTACAAGCCGTCAATGTACTGATTTATTGTTCATTAGTATAACAATAGGTATATAATTCACTTAATATCAGTGTGTTGAATCACTTGCAAGCAACATCAGAACTTCATGTGAAGAAAATTTATCTGCATTCAAGAGTGTGTCCCTTTCAACCCCTTTCTCCTGTTATTTCAGGTTAGGGATATGCAAATAATTACGGAGTATCTAGAATAGATTTCCATGAAGCATCAAGTATGGTAGTTTTTAATACAGCATTTTGCAAAAGGTTTAAATGTACACAAACACAGAACAGTGAATTATCTCCAGAGCATGTAAGAAAAATCTGTCTGAAAAGTTTATTTTTAAAATCCATAAAAGCACTAAAGACTTTTAGAAACAATCTAAAAATAGAAATTTTTAATTTACAGAAATTTGGTGTGTGTTGAGTAATCTGAGATTATTATTTATATTGGTGGGATTAAAAAATTTTCCAGGGAGTTCAAAGAAGCAACATGTGTAGAAATTTTAATAAATAAAAAGAATTCCTTTTATCTACTGGATGTCAGTTAATTTGATCTTTCTAAAATTTTGAGCTGAAACTTTTAAATTAAAAAAAATTTCAAGTTTTCAAATATTTTTTATACAAAGATGGTTTTTGAAAGTCTCCTTGAATACAATTAGTAATGGCACTTTCACAACATTTTAATTAGGAAAATGTAAAGTTTGTTCATAATGTATTTAATGCAAGAGTTAATTTATGAACTGTTCATAACATTTTTGAAATTATTTGACTGATGGTGTATCCCTATAATGGACCAATGCTGTATCTTAATACTTAATGAGCATCCCTTATAGAAAGAGTATAATATATATAGACTATAATGGACCAATGCTGTATCTTAATACTTAATGAGCATCCCTTATAGAAAGAGTATAATAATACATTTATATGTACTCTAACTTAATAGTCACTACACGACCAAGACCCTCTGAAAAACCTTCTTATTAAGCAGGATCTAAGCAAAAAACCACCGTGCAGATGGTTCATGTTGTTGAAGCTAAGTCCCATACTTACTGAGCAACAGACTTTTGTTTCCTTTACTTACCGCTTGGCTCAGACCTATGGGATTACGACTCCCAGTTCTCAAACAGGGTGCAGCTCTGTGAGTCTGAAGATCTGATTAGTCATATAAAGTGCTCCCCACCAGTTCTATATGGGTGGACCTGCACTCATGATCCCACCCCATAAAGTTCTTACCTCTCTCCTCACTACAGCCACTTGGTCCTCTGGTATGCTAACCATCAAATAGCAATCTTAATTCGGCAAGCAAGTTTTTAAGTAATTTTCTTTTCTGGGGAAAAAAATTCTGCATAGATTTTTCTGACTCTTAAATTAGAGGGATGTGCGTCTGATTACCCTCAAAATCACTAGAGGGTTAATCTTTGGAATATGGTAACAGGTAGTTTGGCCAAAGAATATGTATTGGTTTGGCAACATTTTGGTAAGGCGATAAAGGTTACTAACTAGGACTTTAGCAGTGTACATGGATAAAGTCAAGATGTGAGCAATGCCATTTTTGTGCAATTCTGGGATTTTTTTTAAGTGAAAATAGGTCGACGTGTACATGGATACCGTGTATGTGGAATTCTTAAAAATGCGGCAAGCAGTGGGCGATTCTGCACTTTCTCCCAATTTTGCACCTAATCTTAGTCATGATTAAGCACTTTTGTTCCATAAAAGTTCTAGCATAAGCATAATTAGGCTAGCAGATTGTTGGAAAAAAAAGTGTTAAGTAAAAAAAAAAAAAAAAAAAAATGGCATCCAAAAAAAAAACTAGCAGGGTTGGTTGCCGAGTTACCATAATCCAAAGATTAACCTAGTAGAGTTATTCAAAATCTACATATCACACTAAGGTTGCTTTTTCCCTAATTTTAAATAATTGATTAAAATCAAAACCAAGCTATTTGGTGGTTTAATCCCCCATATTTCTTGGTCACTTAATGATTTTTATACTCAGTTTTGACCGTATTTGGCAACTTTCCTTCAATCAGGATTTAGAAGAGAAGGGCTAGCTCATAGAGCTTTTCCCCCTGAAGCAGAAAGTGAGAAGTGATGACGTAGCCATGATGACACTGAGCGCGCCAATATAATTCGCAGCTTGGAAATTAGCGTTTTTGAACCAGGATTTAAAATGAGCTACGTGTGAAAGATAGCTATAATTTGGAAGAGACAATGTTACTGCTTTATGCATTTTAGACTGAACCATTAAAAAATTTAATAATGCTTACTCAATTTTAAAATAATAGATAAAATGTGCTACTCTTTTAACATAAAGTTCCGTGGTTTTTTTAAATTTTTATTTGCAGGTTTTTTAATTTAATGCACGTTTATTTCTAATCATTTCTTTATTTGCATGCTAACTGAGAGAATTTTTATACTGCTTCTAAGATAAAACTATAATAGCAGCTATTTAAATTTACTCAAAAAACAACTTTACATTGACATAGGTTTAAACATATATGACATATATGGCAACATTTCTGCTAACCTAAGTTTGATTTTTTGCCTAATTGTAAATTTTTCATTGTTATAATTCTCTTCCGATTCAATATAATATATATTTTTTAAATAATTTTGTAATTTATACTTATATCTATATTACAATTAAACAAATGTATATAAGATTGTTACCTTAATTTTGACAAAATAGCTTTATTCAGAGTACCTAAAACAGTTATTTAATTTTTCAAAAGTGTGAGTAAAGGAAGCAGGTCTTTTTATGCCAATTACTTTGATGTTTTATACTATTATATTTTATCTAGAATGCTAATCTAGCACAAAATCTAATCAATAATTAGTTACAAAGGATACAATAAGAATAACTTTAACAAGTACTTAACAAAATTAGTTTGTTAAATACTTGTTATTCTTGTTAGTACTATTCATAATACCGAAGATATTATCGATTAACTCATAGAAGTCAGATGCTTTCTGAATTTCTGTGGGGTAGAGTATACCTTTTGCGGTACTTTTTGAAAATAATGTTTTCTCTGGAGTGACTTTTTGTTTCTTGTTTCCCTTGACCATTAAATAATTCGGTTTTAGTTTGTGACACAATTTTATTTCTTCTCAATCTCTATTTAAAACCTCTTTAATAATATCAAAATTTAAATCTTCTAAAACAAATCCTCTATCTAAAACGCGGTTTCTCAGTAATTTGAGGCAGAGCGCGAAATGAGACCTCTGATTCAAGCAAACTGCACATTTTGAAAAGAACCAACTTAGTCCAGTTTAGAGTCATAGCAGAGGTTTCAATCTATATGCATTTCGTCGAAACTGAGAACGTATATTTTTCTACAGAATACAAATATTCGCCTCTTTCCTTCTTTAGAGTAAGAACATTACTTTGAATTCTTGGACTACACTAAAATTTAGAAAACACTAAAAAATAAAATAAACACCAATTCTTTAATTTGATAATAGTAGGTAAAGATATTCCAATTTTTTTCCTTTCCAAAAATCATAGCTTTAAGATGACAGAGCTCTTATGACGATGCAACATGAAATATTTTCACTAGTCCACTTGATTTTTTTCTTCTTTTCCAGTAATGCATTAATCTGCGTCTTTATAAAAATAGGCTTTAGACATTTTTCCAAATTCTCCGATTTGTGCTCCCCCCCCCTCCCAAATTTCGCTATTTGAGATTTTAATTTCTGATACCAATTTCTGTCTAGATGTCATCCACCTTCTTTGTCGCTGAACAAACATTCTAAAATTTTTCTTTTCTCTATATTTCAATACTTTAATACAATTTTCTAAGGATATTATTTTGTTCTTCAAATTATCAATGCATTCTTGTTTATCCTTAAACATTCAGGATGATCTACATTCTCATTTGTGAGTTTTATTTCAAAATCATTAAAATTTGATTTATTATTGTCATCATAATTTACTTTCAGCACAGCATTCCATTTCAACAGTTTCTTTTTGTGGCTATCCAAACAAGCGATTTTTCATATCATCTTCATAAACACTGCATGGAAAATGTTCGCTGCAGATTTTTCCGCTCTTCACATTAATAGAATCTTCTCTTTGACATTTCTGTATCCATTCTTTCGTCAAAAGCAAACTCTCATTTGGATCCTTTGGTCCCATGAAATAAAATATCTCATCCTTTCATACTTCTGTAAGTGCTACGGCACGTTACTGCAGCACAAAAAGCCATATTACGTAAACGATACTTTACAATATAGAATTTAAAATAAAAACTGACTAAAATTACATATATATAAATTATTTTAAATATAGACATTATTAGAAAACAGATATATATATTATTAAAATTAATTTGGGATATGTAACCTCTAGAAAATCGTCTCGCAGCTCAATGAAACTACTGTTTTAAGCGTGGGAAATCAGGACAGGTTGCATCACAGTGACGTCAGATCATTGCCTGTTACGTTCCCCCATTAGGCTCGCGTCGGCGAGGAGTCGAACAAAGAAATGAGCTAGCCCTTCTATTTATCCCTGCCTTCAATTTAAAAAAAAATTTATTCTATAATATTTTAATCACATTATCTGAACTGTTAATCAGAATAAGTGACATATTTCACATGTTTTCATATAGAAATGAGCATGATTTTGGCAATTCGTAACAATGTCCAAATCATAACATTAAACAGATTTACTGTAGCAATATGTTACATACATGGATATCTTGAGAAATTGACCCACACATGTAATACTAAGTTGCAGCTATCAATAAATAAATTCGATTGATCTTTACATTATGGTAACTTGGCGTTTTTTTGGCGACCAACTCTCCTACAGCAACCCTCTATTTTTTTTCCCCGCCGCCATTTTGTCTTCACGAAGTAAAGACATGTTTCTTTTCTTTTTATCTACTGAACACTTCTTCCAACAATCTACTAGCCGAATTACACTTATGCTAGAAATTTTATCTAACAAAACTGCTTAATCGTGACAAATATTCACTGCAAAATTGGGAAAAAGTGCACAATACCATACTCCTTACGCGTTTTTCAAAATAACACATATACATAAACCATGTACACGCCGACTTATTTTTACTTAAAAAAACATCCCAGAATTGCACAAAAATGGCATTGCGCACACTCTTCACTATATCCATGTACACTGCTTTTTTCTCATAAATTAGAAAAATTTCACAAAAATACATGACAATTTTCTCAATCTTTAAACCTGGTAAAAAGAACATATATGAAATTACCTGATCGCGAAAAAGTATTTACCCTTTACAAATATGAACATTTCCACATATAAAATAAATAAAATATCCAAAAACTTTTACCTCTAAATCATCTATTACATTACACACGTCACCAACGAATTCATACCGCAAGCATTACAAATACTTAGTATCAAATATTTAAATTATTTCCATGCACGTTTACTTCAACTTAAACGTATACCAAATTCCTACAAACATAAAATTCACAAAATAACTATCATTTAATTAAAATATAATTAAATTCAAAAACACTACTTAAAATATAAATGAGCACATACATTAAATTAATACATACATAAATACCCATTTCGAATTCACTTTAGTTACGGCCATGGGATCCAAAAATTCACGAACACTGTTTCACACAACACAGAATAAAGCCAAATACAAAATTTCCCGATTTCCCCCCTTTTCCGATTAAAGAACCGTAATTCATCCATTAATATCACATGACATATCCCATGATCTCTCATTTCCCTCACACAAAATAATGCGTAATCGGAACTGAGTACTGCTCACATTATTACCAAAGTCCCAGGTAGTAACCTTTATCACCTCCAAAATGTCGCCAAACTACCAGTTACCATATTGTAAAGATCAACCATAAATTCTTTTACATTCAAGAGTCTGCTAACTCAAAACTATTTTTTCTAACTAATTATTTTTTTCCAAAGCTACTGTGGGCTGCTCACCCGGTTAATAGTTCCAGTTAACAAATGATTGAATTCTCAGAAAGAAACTTAATAAGCATAATCTATCAACAAATTGTAAATATATATAATTTAATCTTTAACTGTTACAGGATGATATAAATTGCAGGGATATTATCAAAACAAAATTTATGTTGTACTCTCTCGCAGGAAATATATTTTCTTAATATACACAGGAAATATATTTCAAATACATTTATAACAAATATACTTGGAGCATGTAATTGCTACTATAAATTATATTCAAAATAAACATGTTAAAATATTCATATAATTTTTTATGAAATCTGAATATTTTAAATGAGAAAACTTTTGATATTACAAGAACTTAAAACATTAAATCAAAATCATTTATAAATAGCAATATGTACAACTTTGAGAAAATCTTATATATATATATAAGACACACATTTCTATACAACATTCACACAAAAATTTCTCATAAGCACAAAATATAACAGATCTTTCATAATAAGTTATGTATTAAAAGTAGTTAAATAAGATGGATCAGATAATTTATGTATCAAAAGCAAGATTAGCATCGTTGATAAGATGGATGGAATTCTATAATGAATGTCGCTTCATCTGTAAACAACATGTTCAGTTCAATAGCACCAAATTTTCATTTTAACACAATACATGATATCACTTTAAGTAACTTTACATTAATACTAAAATTATGAATTTATTATTTAAGTCCAGTTCTGTGTATAAGAGCACAAGTTGTAATATCGTAGTGAGACGGCAATTTTGCACCAATTCTACACAAATATCTGTTGCGGATATAAAAATCTGAACGCGGTTGTAATAAGTCGTGAGGAGTAACATCAGCCATTGATCCTGATGCCAGTATTCTTTCATTTTCAAGCAGTTCGGCTTTTCTCAATTCTTCTTCTTTTTCTCTCCTGTCATTTATAGACAAATTCAAAGCACCTCCTCTACTATAATCCAGTAAGAAGAGCAATATTGTTGCTATAACAGCTGCAATTAAGAAATATATAAAAAAGATTTCAAGGAATATGTAACCTTTGTAATCTACAATAGCACCAGCTGCTATAGCAACAACTGCTAATCCAAGATTCTGAACAGACTGCATGATACCATACGCTGTTCCTAACTGATGCTCAGGAACTTCAAGTGCAACCATAGGCCATAAGCCACAGGCCAAAAGAGAATATGTGACTCCCATAAGAACCATTGGAATCCAAGGAGTGATGAATGTGAATCCTAAAGCAACATGGCAAAACAGTGTCAGGAATACAGCAACAAACACCCATGTAAGATTACGTCCTGTTTTGTCCACCAGTAAACCTAACAAAGGAGAGGCAACTGCAGATATATAATAAACAATACTGTCAAGAAGGTTTGCCTCACTTTGATCCATATCATACTTTCGTGAGAAAAATACACTACCAAGGGCAATGAATGGGAAAATAGCAGCATAGTATGCAACGCAAATTAATGTGATTAACCAGAATGAAGCAGGAAAATCTTTTATATCTCTAAACTGCACAACTTCACCTGTCTGTCCTGCAGCTTTATTCAATATCTTTTCAGCTCTCCAGTCATAAAATCCCATAATTAGAGATGCTACAAGGGATAAAACACAAGTTAAAGAAACTATGAAAAGTGTGATACCTAAAACTTCATATCCATAAAAATATTGGCTCATTTTCGAATAAACTGTTGGTGTAACATTGAAATTGACAGCACTACCAACTCGAGCAAAACTCAGTTGTATACCAAATACCATATTTAGTTCTTTGCCTTTGAACCAACTTACAGCATATGTATTCTGGGCCACAGCGAGAGATTCTCCACCAATGCCAAATATAAACCTTCCCAGTTCCATTAACCAAAATTTATCAATCATAGCCCCTAAAGCAAATACTAACTGACCAACTAAAATTATCAAACTAAAAATGATTGCCCCTAACCTAATGCCGAAAATTCTGTCAATCAAAAAGCCTCCAAAAAAGCAAAGTATAACATTTGGCCAAGAATACCAAGCATAAAGGTATGTAAATTCTGATGTAGATATTCTCATGTCTTTCATTATTTCATTTTGTAGAGCTCCTGGATTGTCATAGCAGAAATAACTTCCAAAGCCGATGAAACACATAAAAATTAAAACAAAGTATTTGTGTACCGATTTTCTTGGATTGCAGATGGCTAAACGGCAACAACAACAATCTTCATTTCCAGACTCCGAAGCAGTTTCCATTATGCTGGTATCCTGGGAAACAGTCTCTGTTTCTGACTCCTTCATTTTCTAAAGAATTTATATACAACCAGACATGAACAGAAAACTCGAAAGAAATACACGCTTCCACAAAGTAGCAAACCAACTACAGTAAAATATTACACTAAACTACTTTCACAAGATATAGACAACACACCCCTCTCTTCACATCATTTCAAATTCAAAGGCCCCATGAACATAAACAATACAAAAAAAAAAAAAAAAAAGTACAGCTAGTAATCATATGATTTATTATAAGGAAGATAGAAATAAAAAACTAAAATGGGAATAATGTTCCTTTAACTATTTAATAAAAAAATGTTTTATGACTTGAAAACTTTCAGTTTTTTATTGAAACAATTTAATCCTTCTTGACTACTTAAATTTCGAAATTAAATACATCTTTAAAGTTCTAAGTTGTTTCTTCCTAGGTTTGGCGGCAAGGCTCTTCTCCGAAGAATATCTCACGTATTTTTCATTTAAATTATCAATAATTATGCCTGGAATCACATTTTATTCAATTATGTAATATTTTTTAATACCCTTTGCTATCCGCGATTCAATTCACCTATAGGTAGCGCTTTCACACATTACACACACAGATCGTATATTATTCTCAAGGAGGTTAGAACAGGAGGGAGGGTTTCGCAGTTTCCTCCACTATCGGGGAATGAAACTCCGCCGAACAAGCGGCGTCCATGTTTGTGACTTCAAAACATTGCATTACGGCAGTGACATGTACGTGTTTCTAAGCTGTTCCGTACATTTATTTTCCAGTAAAATTATGTTAAATTTATAATGAAATCCCCCGCTATTGGTGAATTTTTGTTTTAAAGTAATAAAGATGATATCCATAGTTTACTATGTACAGCAAATTGTTAAGAAATAGTTCGAAATCTAAATGCATGCGCATAACATTAAAGCCTTTAAAAAATGATGTTTCTGCATATTTCACGGACTCGCTTAGGTTAGAAAATAAATCTTAATAAAATAAAACAGAATTCATTGATTTCAGTTTATGCGCATTTCATATTTATTAATCTCAAAGAAACTGCCTTTAATTAAGTTGAACTATAGAAATACACCTATATAAGTTTTTGGATACATCTTTCCACATGTTCAATTGTATAAATATTTTACTTAATTTTATCACTATACTGCTCAGAAATTTGTAAGTTTATACAAAAAATTTTTAACAACAGAACAGTTTATCTTAACTTTAAAAAATGAATAATAATTAATATATAAAGAAAAGCATTGCTTTATTTAACACCTTTACAATTAATAAAAATAGTAACAATTGATTTCTTACTTTTCATGAAAGTTATAAAACGAATTAACTAAAACGTTCAAATTATACAATTTAAATCCTACCATATAGCATTGTATCTTAAGGAACGAAGATACCAGCTATAAACAGAAACATTAAAATGTATTTAATATATTTTGATTATAGTTAAATTAAATAACCTATTTTAAGTCCTTTTTTTCACATCTGGAAAGAAAACCACATGACATTGTGATATTTTTTGACATAGTTGTCATATTACATAAAAACAAAGAAAATTAATACTTACGTGTGAAAAATAATGCCCGGAATTTTTTTCGAGAATCTATTTATGCATCCATATGCAATACAAGCTGACATGCTTCAAAAAGAAAAGAAAAAAATGTTGCAATGACAGACTTCCTTGCACAAGTCACGGTGATAACAGGAAGATGGCAGCCAAGCTTCACCGTTTGAGTTGAACCTTCCCTCCTTCTATTCTAACCTCCTTGATTATTCTCGAGTGTCAAGTAATGTGGCGGACATAAACCATTATTTTGATTTGTGATCTGACTTCGTACATTCAAAAATGGAGTTGCTTAGCTTTTCTGAAATGTTTCATTTTGTTCAAGGAGGCATAAATTCTCGCTGTGTTATGAAGCAGAGAAAATTTTAAAAAGCGGATTATTTGGTAAAGCACGGAATTTTACTTGAAAAATACAATTTACAAATTTTGGCTTCTTATTTAAGGATAAGTTGTATAGCGTCCTGCTCGCATGAAATCGAAGGACACTTCATTGTTAAAAAGAAAAAGTAATTTTTTTTTTTTTTAATTTCTTGTTCATGTAAAGGAGGAACTGTTGGCTGTTGTAGAAATTGTGTCACTGTTTTATTGTACTGCGACAGGTAGCTGATTTTAACGTTCACTGATTGTAAACAAATGATTTCATATGTGTTTAACTTCGGATTTCCAGAAGATCTGTGCAGTCAAAAGTGTCTTTTTTTTTTTTTCCATAAAAATGATATTGAATCATTATATACTAAAAATATATTGATCTATTATATTCGTATATTGTATTTATATCTATTATATACATACTAGCTCTAATTATCAGATGCAATTTTGAGAATATCAACTATAAAATTATGAGGGTACAATTTTAGCTTTTAGAAACTATTTATTTACAATCTTAGAATGTATAATCACAGAGAACTGCAATACCAGCATAGTTCTTTTTTCAAATCTGTATCCAAAGTGTTGCCAATTACAAGTTACTAAATATTAAATGTTACCATTTATAAATTATTAAATATTACATCTTCCGTTTTTTTAAAGAGTTCAAAAGTTTTAACAGTCTAAAATCAATCCAAAAACCTGGCCGGCTTTCTAATCACCTTCCCAGTTCTAGTTCTTAGCTCACCGTTCGTTTCTGAGTTAGCAGAGTTTGGTAGTTGATCTTCTAAACTTTGCCCTTGAGAATATCTGGAATCATATCCTTTTATATCTGTTTTCTGTGTATTAACTCCTTGTTCTGTTCTTCTGATATTCTCTTGAACAGCTGAACTGTTTTCTCTAATATCTTTTCTATTTCTTCTCAATACTGATCCACCTGATCTGAGTATATATGATGTAGGCGTCTTATGCACTTCTTCTACAACTGCTGGTTTCCAGCGATAATCTTGATATACCCGAACACAATCTCCTTTATTTAACGATGGTAATGTTTTTGTATGACGATCATAATATGACTTCTGTTTATTCTTTCTTGGTTGATTTTTTCTTTTACATTTTTCACAATTTGAGGTTTAAGTAATTCTTCGGATGTAGGAAGAATCGTTCTTGTTCTTCTACTCATAAGTCGTTCAGCTGGTGATCCTAGCATCTCATTAGTTGGAGTGTTCCTATGAGCTAACAATGCTAAATAAGGATCAGCATTATCTGCTTGAGCTTTCTTTAACCCTTAGCCTGTCGAGTTATTTTCTACAAATACCTTTAAAACTGTCACTAATTTTGGACCGAGCTTCCCTTAAAATGTCGGGAAAATAACCCTAAACCTCTGAAAAGTGCCAGCCACTGCTATTGTTATTTCTTTCCCCTCCCTGAATACTAGATCAAGGGTTCCGACTATAAGTAAGATGGATTACTACCATAAATATTAGTACCTGTAGATGTGAGTTGTCAAGAAAGTTGCAAATGACTATAATAGCTTCTCCGTGATGACCGTCTGAATGCCGCAGGGTACAGGTGCGAATACTATCTTAGAGGTGTTTCTTTCCTAAAAGACTTATTTTGAAATAACTTGATTTTAAAATTTACCCGCTCTCCTTTTACTATTATTTTTCATGTTTAATCTAAGTTACCTAAATCTCTGGGTCATTGATTATCATCAGAATTTCAATGCAGATTGGTTAAACTGCTATTAATAAAGTCCATATTAAAAATATCTGGTGCAATATTCATTCCTTCTGTGAGATAGCTGAAATATTTGAAAAGCAATGTTTATAGTTCGATTGCATTTGATATTATTTCTGATTTTCCATGTTTTTCTCATAAATTAGAAATGCACTTACATTCAGATAATAATTATTTTAAATTTCTTTTTACTTAAATATTACCTATAATTTAAGATATTTAGCATAATATTTGAATAATTACTATGAAAAATATCTGTTTTATTATTGCTGGCAAATTTAATCAACTTAACTTGATGTGACTTTTAAACTTGCTTTTAGAGAAACTATAGTTAAATATTAAGGAGATTTCAAAATTCAAACTTTTAAAGCATATTTAATGATGAAATTTACTTAGTTTTTAAAATGGATGTTATTTTCTGAAAAGATTTCGTTTTTTGAATGAACAATATATACTTAATGTATACCAAATATGTTCTTTTAAGTAAAGTTAATTATTCAGCGAGCTAAGATTTGGTAACTGAATATCTTAATTTCAAGAGCGGAACAAGATTTTCATGATTATACCTGGATAGCTAGCTGATTTGAAAAAGGGATGGGTTTCAAATGTGACTTTTTCATCTGATTTATGAAAACAAAAAATTAGGTGATTTCAGGATATAGCATAAACATTTGCTTTAAATATCTTCTCGATCTCAAAGAAATTAAATTTGCCCTAGGTATAAATAAATAATAATGCCTTTGTTTCTGCTTTTTCTTTAGCAATAATTTCGAGATTTTTTTTAATACAAAAATTATGGTATTAACTTTTAAACACCTGATCTGTTTTTAAGAGCAATAAACAAAATATTTAGGAGTTATTTAAGGCTGAAACAGTGATAATATCAGTGTCAAATTTGCATTTCACTTTTTTATATACATTCAAGATATTCTGAAATTGAATTTTAACCTGAAATAGTTTTTCTCTATGAATTTTCAGTTGATCATAAATTTATTGACTGAATTTTAAAATTCTTGCCTTTCCGTCCTTGAAACACCAGTACACTTTGTCTGAAATAGGATTAAAAACATTATCCTATAACAGAAAGCTGAAAAGGAAAGATGACACATAGTTAATAAGAAACAATACAATGTTGTTATTTTATTAGCTGATAATATAATTGTTCAGTATGGTATTTTTGTAAATAAAGGGTATTATTGTACATTTTGTAAAAAATAAGTAAGCTTTATATTTAATAATTATAACAACTATTAATTATTTAATAAGTCATTATAAGATTATAATTCAATATTTTTTGTGGAATATACTTTTTGAGGATATTTTCTTCCCTAGGAATCCCAGCATTCAATTGCTTGAAGCATTAAGTTCTAAGAAATTGGCTTGCTTCAACGTAGAATTAATTATTCACATGAAGTCCCTTAACCAAATAAAATGCCTTACAAAGGGTGTATTTTTGAACAACAGCTTCTATTAGAATAAATATTTCTATTTTAATACTATTACTAATATACAAACAAATATTTACGTTCACTAGAGTCAATAAGAGTACTGGATGTTGATGTTTATTCTGGATTTGTTGCTAGCAACCAAACAAGTTAGCCGCTTGGTGTCTCTATAATTTTTACCATGCGTTATGCGAGTTCAAGCCAATTTCAATTTGAAAATTTTTCAAGAAGGTATTCTATTAAAACAGATAGTCCAGTACTGTTTTAACAACTGTAAAAAATAATCTATGGATATTTTTTGTTATACGACAGCACGAGCAAAATGATTTTCTCTGCAAAATCATATGCACCAGCACTGATTATCGGCCGCCGTTAAGTTAACTGTATCTCTTATTCTTTGCAGTACTTTTATTTTTTTTTCAAAGAAAGTTCTGTCAGTAAAATGCACTATTTATAATCTGTCATTTTATTCTGTTTTTCTGTTATGTAAATAACCAACTTAAAATACATATTTCGTAAGCTGAGAAAGCTCAATAGCGCGCGAGCGGTTTCTTTCTATTCAAGACTGTTTAGCGCATGTTACCTTATTATAAAAATCTGATGTGTACACCACATGACTTCCTTGTACAGAATGTTAAATTATACGCATTTTTTCTTGCATTTCGTTTAAACTTATTGGATTGAATTAAATCTACTTCGCCGACAGCGCATAAACCACAACAGAATAAATGCATTTATTAAAATTCACTCTATTTGTTTACCATAGCGACACTCTGGCGCTAGATTCACTTAACAGTATTATATTTCGTTCATATTATAACAGAATGCAAATAATCGGACAAAATTTGAGAACAAAGGCTAATAAATGCATATACCGAAATAAAATAAATTTAAAAGCATATTACAAAAATAAAATAAATGCATATAACGTAAAAAGTGATATCACAACAAATTTTTAATTTTTTTTAATACTCTAATTCCTAAATTGCATCATTTTCGAATTTTATTTAATTTTTATGTATGTATTAATATATATTTTATATGTTCGAAAGTGCAATTGCTTAGTAAATTAAGACAACTTAGTAAATTAGGCATTAAATAAATCTGATTTGAAAATACATGCACTTAGGTGAGATTTTCGTAACTTGAAAAACATTACTCGCAAAATAATCTGTACGAAAATATAATAATATTTTATCTTCCTACTTGATTCTGTGAAAAACAATTTAAATTAGCTTATTACTTTTTTTTTTTTTTTTTTTTCTCTATATTGAAAACAACTTGATTTTTTAAAAAAATCTTGCTGTCAGAACGAAAGTATTTAGAAGTATAAAAGTGGTCTTTTTGAACACATGTTTCTGCGGTATTTTTTTATAGACGTAGATCATCAGATAAGAGGCCAATACTTGATGTACGCGTTGACAGATTTCACCACCAAAAGGCCTTTCCTCTAACATAGTGGACGCCACTTTTATCTTCTTTGTAATGTAGTATAACTAAACCCGTTGGCCCTGTTTGTTCGAATAGCTTCTGAGAACCTTTCGCATTTGAATGCGTCGGAGCTTGAGTGAGTGAAAGACTACTTATTCCCAAAGCTATTAGTCAGACACCAATAAAAATCTGTTGTCCGTATTTCTACTCTCTCTCTCTCTCTCTGTGAGTTCTTCAAATCCAGGAAAGGGTAATGCGTGCATTCGGGTGCATGTGAGAAAAAAAAAAATTTCTATGCTTCATTTTGTATTACTTGTATAGTGAAACATTTCAAAAAACAGCTTTACATGCAAAGTTTTTCTCTGATGAATGACCTCAGCTGAAAACACGTTACTATTTTCTGTAAATCCCCCCCCCAACAAAAAGGAGGCTCTTTTAAGTGAATTTAATTCTTATTATGCTCTTATTACATTTTTCTAAATTTTTCTTTTCCCCTTTTCTTATAATACATAAGCAATTTTTTAAATATGCGTGACCCCTGATCGCTAAGATCGGTAAGCTCGTTAAAGACTGGTAATTTGAAGGAATTCAAATCTCGGCAAATGGGTTTATTGCAGGGGAGGTTTCTTCGTTTTTCCTCATGTGAACGAATACGAAATCTTTCCCTTTAAACGTCCTTTACGAGACGCAACTCCTTTTAGGAATATAATCTTCAAGTGCTGTGAACAATTCTAATCTAAATTTTTATGATATAAAATTTCATATAAATTTATTCTATTGCCACTTTTGTGTACATTATATTTATGAATACAAACCTACGACTAATATTGAATACTATTGACATAATTGATGTTATGTTTAATATTGAAAAGAATGCTTAAGCTAAAAACCAATTTGAACCCTTTTTTGCTTCCTTGTACGAAGTAAAAAGGAAATATTGTAATCGCGAAAAGTTTCAGGCAGCATATTTCAACGAAAATATCCATTTTGACCGCTTTCGAATGCAACTTAACAATGTTTTTGCGTGATATCTGTACGTAAGGACAGAATAAAAGACTCTTTTCCTCCGAAAAAAATTATAAAACTGCTTTAAAATGAATTCTGAAGAGAATTTTTCGTGGCGTCTGTACGAACGTATGTACGTATGTATCTCCATAACTCAAAAACGAGTAACCTCAGAACGTCGAAATTTTGTATATAGGACTACTATAACATGTAGATGTGCACCTCGTATTTTGGCTGTAATCGGCCGCACCAAACGTATATATGTTACCGTGAAAGACCGAAATTGGAGAATGTCGACTTTCACCGGAGAATATCAACATTCACCAAATACGTCGGTGAAAAATCGAATATTGCACTACATTCTTGTATATTCGAATCCTCACCGGTTATGTCGAAAATCACAGATATGCTCTGATGAAAGTCGAAATGAGAGATCATAAAGTGCCATAATAGTTTAAGTTGTTGCAATAAATAAGATTTGAATCACATAATTTAGTAAGTTTTTTATTACTGTTATTTTATTTTCTCATTTAGAACGTACTGTATAATTAAGTAAGTTTTTAACCTCTATTATTTTCCTTTCTTATTTTGAATGTATTGTGTATTTTAGGTTCTCATGTTAAGTTCTTATTCTTATAAGTTATTAATTAAGTCTCAAGTGCGTTTATTCGCGACTGAATTACGGAGAAGAAAATATAATATTGTTATATGTTCAACATTCACTATTAGTACATAGTGAATGTCGACATTGACCTGTGTAAGTCAGAAATAGGAGTATTTGGAAAATATTTCGGACATACACCAAGAGATTATGTGAATGTTGACATTCACCGGTGAAAGTTGACATTCTCCAGATTTCGGTGTTTCACCGTAACATATTTTATATATTTATATATATATCCACTCTGTTACCCGGCTCAGTGATCTCAGTTTCTGTACACTTATATGTTTGTAAATTGTACATTTTTTGCTTTAAAAATGATTGACTTATGTTGTTCTTATCTTCCGGTTAAGGTTTTTATGCCTTTAGTAAATCTCTATGCAATGATTTTAGAATTATCAACAAATTTAAAGTTCTTTTAAGTGCCGCTAAGCCTAATAATTTTTTTGATGGCAGCCATTGCTTGTTTACATTTAAAACAGCAGAGTAGTGGATTTGTTGCCAATCTAGAGAAACGTATCTTCGCAACAACAAAGATAACGCCTTCATTTATTATTGCGAATTAATCATGCTTAATCCTTTCTGGAATTTTTTGAAGAAATAAGTAATTAAGAAGAAAATACAGATATTTTGAGTTTTTATGTATTTTTGCATTGTCGCGAAGTGAGAACTGAATTAATTCAATGAGAAATACTCAATCGTCTGTGAAAAAAACTGTTTCTTTTTTGTTTTGTTTGCTTAATTGCTTTTATACGTCGTTCTAGCTTTATTATAGGATTTGAATAGAACATGAGGCAACGATTAGATAATTCTTCAAATGATATAAATTTTGTGCATTCTGTGTTATAATATGAACGAAATATAATACTGTTAAGTGAATCTAGCGCCAGCAAATCGCTATGGTAAACAAATAGAGTGAATTTTAAAGAATGCATTTATTCTGTTGTGGTTTATGCGCTGTCGGTGAAGTAGATTTAATTCAATCCAATAAGTTTAAACGAAATGCAAGAAAAAATGCGTATAATTTAACATTCCGTACAAGGAAGTCATGTGGTGTACACATCAGATTTTTATAATAAGGTAACATGCGCTAAACAGTCTTGAATAGAAAGAAACCGCTCGCGCGCTATTGGGCTTTCTCCGCTTACGAAATATGTATTTTAAGTTGGTTATTTACATAACAGAAAAACAGAATAAAATGACAGATTATAAATAGTGCATTTTACTGACAGAACTTTCTTTGAAAAAAAATAAAAGTACTGGAAAGAATAAGAGATACAGTTAACTTAACGGCGGCCGATAATCAGTGCTGGTGCATATGATTTTGCAGAGAAAATCATTTTGCTCGTGCTGTCGTATAACAAAAAATATCCATAGATTATTTTTTACAGTTGTTAAAACAGTACTGGACTATCTGTTTTAATAGAATACCTTCTTGGAAAATTTTCAAATTGAAATTGGCTTGAACTCGCATAACGCATGGTGAAAATTATAGAGACACCAAGCGACTAACTTGTTTGGTTGCTAGCGACAAATCCAGAATAAACATCAACATCCAGTACTCTTATTCACTCTAGTGAACGTAAATATTTGTTTGTATATTAGTAATAGTATTAAAATAAAAATATTTATTCTAATAGAAGCTGTTGTTCAAAAATACACCCTTTGTAAGGCATTTTATTTGGTTAAGGGACTTCATGTGAATAATTAATTCTACGATGAAGCAAGATAATTTCTTAGAACTTAATGCTTCAAACAATTAAAGGCTGGGATTCCTAGGGAAGAAAATATCCTCAAAAAGTATATTCCACAAAAATATTGAATTATAATCTTATAATGACTTATTAAATAATAATAATTGTTATAATTATTAAATATAAAGCTTACTTATTTTTTACAAAATGTACAATAATACCCTTTATTTACAAAAATACCATACTGAACAATTATATTATCAGCTAATAAAATAACAACATTGTATTGTTTCTTATTAACTATGTGTCATCTTTCCTTTTCAGCTTTCTATTATAGGATAATGTTTTTAATCCTATTTCAGACAAAGTGTACTGGTGTTTCAAGGACGGGAAGGCAAGAATTTTAAAATTCAGTCAATAAATTTATGATCAACTAAAAATTCATAAAGAAAAACTATTTCAGGTTAAAATTCAATTTCAGAATATCTTGAATGTATATAAAAAAAGTGAAATGCAAATTTGACACTGATATTATCACTGTTTCAGCCTTAAAGGAAACTCCAAAAACGTTTAAACACGTCTTTAGCAGTTAAAGGGTTAACAATTTCTTTGCCGTTTGTACTGAACGCTCTGCTAATCCGTTCGACTGTGGATGGTATGGACTGCTTGTTATATGTTTAAATTGGTATTTCTTTGCAAATTCTTCAAATTCTTTACTTGCAAACTGAGGTCCATTATCAGATATCACTATCAATGGTATACCGTATCTTGCAAAATGAGATTTCATGTAACTGATCACTGTCTGACTTCGAGTATCCGGTAGTTTGGAGATTTCGAAAAAGTTGGAATAGTAATCTACAATTAATAAATATACATCTTTGTTAATCTCAAATAAATCTGTCGCAACTTTATACCAAGGTAAATTGGGAATTTTATGTGGTATCATAGGCTCTCTTATGTTTTTGTTCTGGTATTCATTACATATAGAACATTTTGAAATTTTATCTTCTATCTGCTTGTTCATAAGTGGCCAAAACAAAACATCTCTAGCTCTTTTCTTACATTTTTCTATACCAAAATGACCCTTATGAATTAAATTTAACATTTCCTTTTGCATAGATAAAGGAATAATTACCCTTCCTCCTTTGATAAATAAGTCATTTTCCATTGTCAACTCATCTCTGTAGTCCCAAAATACTTTGACTTGAGGTTCTACCTGATGTTTCCTTTCTGGCCAGCCTCTCAGAATATATTTCTTTAAGCACTGTAGTGTAGCATCACATTCACTTTCTTTCTTCAATTCATAAATTTTGTCATCAGATGCTGGAATCAGTGTACAAATTTCTGTATCTTCATCATTATCTTCTTCTGTTGTATTCAAATATGCTCTACTCAAAGTGTCTGCTATTAATAAGTCTTTCCCCTTTTTGTATCGTACATCTAGATCATATTTTTGTAAATTTAACAGCATTCTTTGCAATCGCTGTGGTGCTTTAAAAAGAGGTTTCTTAGTTATGCTTTCTAATGGTCGATGATCAGTTTCAACTGTAATACGTTTGCCATATATATATATTGATGAAATTTAGAACATCCAAAAGTAATAGCTAAAAGCTCTTTTTCTATCTGAGCATAATTTTTCTGACTTTTTGTTAGAGCTCTAGAAGCATAAGCAATTGGTTGGTTTCATTGTAGTAAAACAGCACCTAATCCTTCAGAACTTGTATCTACTGAAAGAGTTACATCCTTATTAACATCATAGAATTTTAATACGGGTGCTTTTGCAATCAATTCTTTAAGTGTTTCGAAAGCTTTTTGATGCTTTTCAGTCCAGTGCCAGAGAACATTTTTCTCAAGTAACTGTCTTAATGGTGCAGTAATAGTAGTTAAGTTAGGAATAAATTTGGCTAAATAATTAATCATTCCCAAAAATCTTTGTAGCGAAGGCACATCTGTAGGTTCTGGCATTTTAACAATTGCTTCCACTTTAGAAAAATCAGGTTTTAGTCCATTTTCACTTAACCCGTGCCCTATATAATTCACACGATTAACTTTTATTTTACATTTATTTTACATTAACCTTATTGAACTTCAAATTATTTTCTCGTGCTCTCTGGAGTACTTTTTTAAGTCGTAGCTCATGTTCCTTTTCATTAGATCCCCATATTAAGATATCATCTATAATACATTCAACGCCTTCTAGACCTTCTATTATTTGGCTTAATTTTCTTTGGCAAATTTTTGGAGCTGAACATATGCCAAACGGTAATATTTTAAATTTGTATCTGCCAAAAGGTGTATTGAATGTACACAAATTACTACTTTCTTCGTCAAGCTGGATTTGCCAAAAAGCACTATTAGCATCTAAAACAGAAAATATTTTTGTGTTAGGCATTCTAGTGACAACTTCGTCAATGGTTAACATCGCATAATGTACTCGTTTTATAGCTTTATTTAAATCTCTAGGATCTAAACATATTCTTATTTTGTTCGGTTTGACAACTGTGACCATTGAATTTACCCATTCAGTTGGTTCTCTTACTTTCTCAATAACATTTAAATTTTCCATTCTTTGTAATTCTTTCTTAACTTTATCACGTAGAGCTATGGGTATTTTTCTTGGAGGATGAATGACTGGTGTTACATCTTGTTTTAACTGGATTTTATATTCTCCATTCAAACAACCTAAGCCTTCAAATACATCTTTGTATTCCTCCAGTAAGTCTTCAGTGTAAACAGACATTACTTTCTGAATTAAACCTAGTTGCAAACATGGTTTTAATCCTAATATAGAAGGTACTTCTTTGTCAATAACTTGTAATTCCACAACATAATTATTTTTTCCGTATTGGCAGTTAAGTACTACTTTTCCTAAAGTATCCATTTTATTCCCAGAGAATGTAACTAATCTTTCAATTTCAGACTTCTGTATCGGAGCATTTAGCAATTTCACTTTGCTTTTAGAAATAACATTGCACATTGCTCCAGTATCTAACTGCAAATTTAGTTTACTTTTATTTACATTAACGTCAACAGTCCATTTCTCTTCCTTGTTATCTGAATTAAGGTTTAATGTGCCAACATAAAATTCTAACTCTTCCTCAGAGTCATGAATTATTAATTTAATTTGTCTATCTTTTTTGTTTACCTTGACTGCTTCATCTTTTATGATATAGCTTTTACACTGATTCGCGAAATGATTTGCCTTTTTAAATTTATGACAGATTTTTCCATATGCTGGACACATTCGATACTCATGAGATGTTCCACATTTAGAACAAATTTTTGTCTTTTGTTTATCGGTATTTATCTCTTTGTAGGTATTCTTATTATGTTTACTTAGTTTCTTTTTCACTAAGTTTACAGCAGTTTCCTCATCTTTTATGATTTTCATTTGATGTGCACTTATTTCAGCAGATCTGCATATATCAAGAGCTTTTTCTAATGTTAATTCTGTTTCATGTAATAATCTTGCTCTCACTACATCATCTTTAATACCACAAACAATTTTATCCTTTATTAAACTATCCTTTAATTGTGCAAACTCGCATGTTCTAGCTTTATTTCGAAGGTCAGTTACATATTCATCTATGGTTTCTGACGCGGTTTGATTTCTAGTAAAGAATAGTCTTTCATATATAATATTTTTCTTAGGAATACAATATTCCGTACATTTTGTTTTAATTTCACTTAATTTAATTTCTTTACCCTCTTCTATAGGAAATGTATTATATATTTCAAGACCACAAATCCCTATTACATGAAGAAAAGTATTAACTCTTACCTTCTCTTCTTTATTATGTAATCCACTAGCTACTTCACATATTTCAAATGATTGCAGCCATCTCTGCCAATCCGAAGCTAGATTTCCATCAAATTTCATCGACTCTGGTGGTTTTAAACTTTCCATTTTGAAAGCAAAACACTCCTGACATCATATAAAATTATGAGGGTACACTTTTAGCTTTTAGAAACTATTTATTTAAAATCTTAGAATGTATAATCACAGAGAACTGCAATACCAACATAGTTCTATTTTCAAATCTGTATCCAAAGTGTTGTCAATTACAAGTTACTAAATATTAAATGTTACCATTTACAAATTATTAAATATTACATCAACAAGCAAAGCACTTAAAATAAAAAAAGACATTTGTAATAGAAATATTAGTATTCTATATGTATTATAGAAAATACATGCAATGAATAATACCATGACCAAACATTTCAAAAGAAAAAAATGAGCTGATTAAGTATTATCTACCCCCCAGCAATCCTGTCATATAACATGTAGTTAGCTTTTGATTACATGATATTACAAGCATTTTCTTTAGATTTGTCCTACAAGTGGTTACAACGACTGAACAGATAATGCCCACAACAATAAAAAATAAACGTTTAATTACTTTTCGATCACAACATTCTTCACAAACTACGTAGTATTGTTAAACATAAATACCGATTTTTAATGTTTCCAACCTTTAGCGACTAGATGGTGTATCAGAACGCTGGAATCGCGGATGATATGTTATTAAGGAAACAGTAAACGCAGTGATATTTTACTGCAGTCGCTAATTGCACCGACGGTCCGAATAGCCTCAGGCTATTCACACCTTCTACGTTAGCGCATGCGCACAATCAGTCCAGGTACAAACATTTTACGTTGATTTGCCGTGAGACAGACGGTAGCGGGAGCGAGGGTTGTTAACAGTTTCTGCTTATCTTCCTTGCATGCTATTTCTTTGTTAATTAATTTTTAGTTATTGTTACTGAAATTTACGTGTTATTTGTTTAACATAACTTAAGGACGATGGATGTGACAAAAACAAATTTTTTGCCTTTTGAATGTGGAAACAAGTTTTCCACATATTTTAAATTTGAAAGGGCAAAAAAAAACTGTATGAAAATAAAAAATTTACTGTTTTGATTAAAACAAGATCGCAAAATTTCACGAGGGTCATAAACATCATGAAACGGTGTTTATGTACGCACTATCGAATGTACACTAATGTACACTAATCGAATTACCGAATGGCGCCGTCTACGCATCTAACAATGAATCTAAGACGTATCTAAATGCCACATCTAAATTTCTGCAAGCGGCGGTTCGGTTATAATTTTATGATCAAACACTCTATCTAGTTTTAAAAGATTTATTAAATACTAAACAAATTATTCTAATCTAGAATCGAATCTAATGTTACATCTCAAGAGCAGCGTTCGAGCTGCGTCATAACCACGGAGTATAAATCATAACCACGGAGTCGACTCCGTGGTCATAACAAATCGAAAGTCAAGTTCTCACTGTTGCCATTCCGAGGGAAAGGAAAGTTTGTTTCTAATCAAACCAGAACATCGGCAGAGAAAAGTTCCTAGTCAAACCGGAACAAACGGTATTGTGCAAATATGTTACCTTCGTGTGTGTAAGAAAGGGCACATTCATAAACAGTCATCATAAAAAGTTATATTCTTACTTATAAGAGATAAATTCTTTTATTTAACATAGAAACTTTTATGCAAACTTAGACCCTAGTCTTATAGCATAGAACTGCGAGAATTTATTATTCAATAATAAAACTTATTGAAAATCATAATGTTCTTATATATGCATCACTTTTTCAGTGCCCACACATGCTTATAAGTTCAAATGAAATATTTCAAAATCAAAATTATTCATGAAATAAAACCTTATAAAATCTGATAATTCATTTGAGTGTGCAAATTTGTCAATCTAAATCTCTTACATTTATTGTCTTTTAAATTATATCCCATTATTTATTAAAATTTAATTTATTAATGTGTTTGTAGTATTATTTCCTTTGGAAATATTTTTTGTGTTCTGAAAATGAAGACTATTTCCATAGGAAAATTGAACAGGCATACAAAATTGTTAATAATCAGTATTATATGACTAATTGTTAATTTAGTAGTTTATTTTGTTGCTTTTAACTTATTTCATGTCTAAATTTTCTACGCAGACATACTCTGTCTAATTTTTATCACCTTTTCTCAGATGAACAATTTCAAAGAGAAATGAACAAAAATCTTGATTGTGCAAAACACATATTTGAATCTAAATGTATTCTAAGAAGTACAAAAAATGTAAAAGAGGTTTTAGTCCCCTCTTTCCCAAAATCAGTCATTTAAACTATTCCAACCGTTCGGGAGAACGAACAGCTGGAATAGTTTATGCGAAAATAAAAGTCTGCCCTTTTTTATATATACATAAATAAAAGAAATGCGTTCCCTCTTTATATATATATAAGAAAAGGAACACATTTCCCTTTCTAATCTTTTGATATTCGCTAACGCTTAAAAATGGTAAACTACGTCAAAGTAGTAACCTGCCTTTAAAAAAAAGAGAGAGACTCACTACAACAGACTTGGCAGTTCGCGTACTTAGGATTCCTTCTTTTCGATTTGGTTCAAATGACGGATCCGACAACTCAAAACGTATGCGTGGTTAATGTTGGTGCAAATAGCTGAAACGGCTAATCGCACCCCTGGTGCCAATAGCATCGGCTATATTTTACCTGCTACTACGAAGCATCGGCCATATTTTACCTGCTACTAACTACGAAGCATCGGCCATATTTTACCTGCTACTACGAAAAATCCCTTAGCAGGGGAATAGTATCACGGCTGTCTCCTTAATGTAGGTCATTGAATGACAGCCGTACTCTGATCTACCATAATAATCTTTTCTTGACTACTTAATATCTTCCTAGTCTTATGTCAAGGCTATCCTCCGAAGAATATCTGATAATGATGCAGAAGTAAAGTTTGGTAATTAGGCTAACCATAGTTTAATGACAAAAAAGAGAGGACAGTAGGATACTAAAAACGAAACGAAGGCTAATCATAACAAAGAAAGATAACAGAAAAAAGATTTCGTTAGCCAAAATTTTTGGTTTATCATTATTCTTCAGTATGTGAGCTAGCTCAATTCTACTACCTCGTGCTACTTGGATTGCAGTGATATTGATTAGTATTTGTGAGTGTCTGTGGTCGCATTTTCACTCTGGAGAATAATGACTGTCCTGAAATTTCGGGCTGTGACCCCAATGATTCAGATTTGGACGATAACTGTGATATGACTCCTGTGGATAAAGATTTACTTCTAAAGGACTAACTTACTAAGAACACTTATGATGAGGTGGGACTTAAGAAACGCTGAGGACTTCCTCAAGTTTCCAACCAACCCATTCGAAACGAACTTTATTGGTTTCGAAGTTAAATTAATGATTGCAATGGGAAATTATCTTAAGGAGAATCCTGACAAGGACGTCAATCTGAATTGTGAGATGCTATGCGCTCAGATCAAAGAAATGAATGCGCAGCTGAATAACATTAGAAGCAAGTGTGAGATTTTAAGTGTTCATAACAAATCTGCATTATGTGAAACTATGTTAAAATTTATAATGTTCTTAGTGCTGACAATATTATTTGTAATGTGCCTAGTAAAAGTAAGGATAAGTCTAATAGTCACGTGTCTCTACCTAGTTGCAGTAAGGCTCCTGTTGTTGTAAAGGTTAAAAATATCAACTATTCTGATGTCGTAAAAAGTGGCATTGTCATTCAAAATGTGAGTGTGACTAGTGCTTATACAAATGTTAAAACGAAAAAACATACAAATACAGCGAATAGTAAGGACGGATTTACCTCACCTCGGAGGAGTGCCCACCCAAAAATGTCAGTAAACAATTTTTGGATGTTGATGATAGCAATAAATCCGATATACTTCGTTAAGTTAATGCCAACGTCGAATAATAAGGCTAGTGTGCAAGATAATGCGCTGCCTCGAGCGGAAGTTCCAGTTACTAGGATTAAGTCTATTATCGTGATACCTACTTTAAATCTAAAGATTTTGTTAAAAAATTATCTCAGGAAACGAAGTCTATTATCAAGTCTAAAAACTAAGTTTATTATGATTAGAATATCCGAGGAGTTTCTGAAACTATTTCCACTAGTGAGAATGATCACAAAGGTTTTTATTTGAGAACAATGTTTAGCATTATCTTGTACATCCTAAAAAGGTCAGACTCCTTAAAGTTGTGATTAGGGCTATTCCAGCTGATTGTACTTCGGACGAAATAAAAGATGAACCAATTAGTGATGGATATAACATGCTCAAGGTGGCACAGATGATAAAATTCAAAACACGTGTTGCCATGCCTATGTTCCAGCTCCAGCTCGTAAATGAACCGGGTGTTGAAAATATCTACCATACGGAAAAATCCTATCTTTCCTTAAAGTCACTATCGAGCAATGCAAATTTAAAGTGGGGTAGCCCAAAGTTAGGGTAGTTTTTTTATCATTCCTCGGACGAGTGTAAACTCGCTCCGAGGTGTGTAAAATGTGCTTCTTCCGGAGTTCGGATTGCTAAGCAAAATGGATCGAAAAACTCACCTATTGCAACTGTGGCGTCGAATATGTCGCCAACGTTTTCCAAGTGCCCTAAAAATTCAATGAATATAGTACGTAGAAAACATTCTAAGAAAATTTTTGACTCTAGCTAAAACAACTCTGCATGACGTGGCGAGGAGTCACGGGTAAACAAAAAAGCACGAGAAAAAATCGCTGATGATATTGCTCCTCTTGGTGATAAATATGGACCAGAAGAAAGGAGAAATGTCGCCAGTGGTAGGTTATTCTCTTCTGAGAGTCCAAAAGTCTCAGTGAAGAAAAATACTAAAAGTTCCCATAGCATATCTGCTACTTTCGCAGATATGCTTAAAGTTTAGAACGAAATTAAGGCTATCTTTTCCGAATTTTTGATTCTTGATGCAATCAAAATTATCACTAGTAGACTTAATGAAATAAGGGAAGCCTCTAGTTCTATTGACAAGATGATTGTATTATTTAGTATGCTTGAAGAAATTTTCAGTGGGGGATCTTCGGGGAGCTTCATTTAAAATATTACGTGTGCTGAAGTTGGTTATCTTTGTATTGTATCTGGTAATTTAGTATGTGGCACTAGATTTTCCTTTTTGCATTTTGAATATGTTTATGATTTTGTATTATTTTAGAATTTGTTATAATGCTCTTAAGACACCCACTGCTTTCACACGTGTAACTTTATTTTTGTTTACATGCTCACCAGTTCGTCAGCCTGCCTTACAAGTTCCGTTCGTAAGAGTAGTGCTATGTAACCGCGGTATTTTTATGTTTAGCACTTTTGTCATTCCTGAGCATTTAGAAGCACCTCTGCTACTTCGCAGTAAATTCGAAAGTAACTATTTACTCGATGGAGGATGTCGCCACAGACCAGGTACTCCGATTTTTGCTCAACTCGAAGAAGCCTATGCTGCGAGCTCAACTTTGAAGTAAAGCCCTTTTCGTTAGGCTAATACTATGAATATTTTCTAATGAAGTTACCTTACACAGCAAATATCAGTCATTCAAAACATTTCTTGTTCTAAGACACAATGTCATTTCACAACTAACACAGTTTTTAATTTCTCAACACTTCATATATATTTCTCCTTTGACCACATACTATACTAATCACAACAGAAAATATTGTTTCAACAGATGCAGTATTTTCCAGAAGATAAAAAATGAATTCTATAGCATTATAAACTATTCGAAACTCTAGACCGGGTTTCTCAATCTTTTTTATTACATGCACCCCATTGACTACTGCTTAAAGATCATTCTTTCCCCTTCGTCCTTTCCAAATCTAGAAAAATAATTATAATCTAGTCCAGCGGTTCTTAACCTTTTGACTAACGCGCACCACCCAAACAAAAACTGATAAACATTAGTACCACCACTACATTTTACAATGATTATTTTTCAATTTCACAATAGAAATATTAAAATATATATATATTTTGCCATTTGCGCAACCTATTGTCTATTTATAATCATTACATAAAAATTTTACATTAAAAATTGGTTACCATTTTAATAATAAAAATTTAAGTTATAATATTTTAATTCTATTTAATTCTTAGTGTGAAATTTTGGCCTGTTCAAGAGAGATCAATTTCTTTGTCTGGTCTTATTTCACTTGCTTTTAACCGTAAATTATGATCCACTTTTAATTTTGTTTGCATTTATTTTTCAAATTTAACATGGAAGAAAATCCTTGCTCACACAAATAGGTTGTGCAAAAAGGCAACACAAATGCAATAGCTTTACTTGAAATGGCTTTAGCTTCTTTTTTCCGGTTCAGCCAAAAGTAAGCAAGTGTGTTATTTTCAGTTAGAGTTGGATTATAGGAAATGTCTGTCAATAGTTCTTTTTCTTCACGAGATAAAATTTCTGGTAGATATGAACAAAACGGATTTCTAACCCAATTTTCTTTTTCATAATCCTCGGGAAAATACATGTTGAAATTATTTATCAATGAAAAACAATGATTTTTAATGCTGAATGCTAATTTTAAAATATTTTCGGTTAGAAACCTTTCTAAAAGTGGTAAAAAGCTTAAAATGTTATTATTCAATTTATAATAATATTGATTATTAGCTCGAGTTTTTTATCATTGCATTTATTTTATCTCTAATGCTAAACAATTAGCGCTTTGTCCTTGTAATCCTAAATTTAATTCATTTAACTTTCAAAAAATATCAACGAAATATGCTAAACGCGCCAGAATTAACTAAATAAAAATTTTTGCAATTCAAATTTTGAATCACAGAGGAAAATAAACAATTTTTCTTTTCTTTCCAATATTCTTAATGCTAGTAGATTGTTCTGGATCCATCGCCCGTCAGTCATCAATTTTCCGCTTAGTCAATAATAGCCATTTTTCCATTTTGAAAAGCTAGGTTTGTTTTATTATTTTTCACAACTACTTAAATGCACAATACAGGGTGTTTCATAGATCATGAGACAAACTTGGAGGGGTGGTGGAGCGTACTAAAACATGCATTTTTTGTATAGGAATGTAGGGTCTAAAGTAACGCAAAAAAAACGACACGAGAGGAAAATGTGTTTATGTACAAAACGCAAAGTGTTCTTTGCAGCAATACAGTATTCACAATAAATGTTCAAAAAAGAGAACAACACTAACAGTAATAGGAACTACAGCTGTGATTGGCTAGCAATGCACCGGTAGAGGGCGGTAGTGAGCCTGACAAACCACGATCCGATGCATCAAGAAGATCATTCGCAACTCTGATGTCGAGCGTGATGGGTGAGTTTACGCACAGGGGAAAATGCTGTCATGCATCTCATGTATGATACTGCTAATGAGAACGACAGAGCAGCGTTACGGTTGTACCAGGAAAGGCGTATGCCGAAGCACACAATGTTCGAGAAGTTTCATTGGTCTCTGTGTGTAAACGGGTCATTTGAAGCCACCTCTGACACTAAAAGTGGAAGAAGTGCACGACAATCTCGCATTGAAAAATCCATCTTGCACATTGTGCATGAATCACCTCAGAGAATTACAAGAGCTATTACACGTCGTCTGCAGCTGAGTCATTCCACCGTTTGGAGAGTATTGCATGAAAATGGTTTGCACCCATACCATTTGCAGAGTCCAAGCCTTGCAAAAAACAGATTACCCTCTTCGAGTTCATTTCTGTCATTGGCTCTTGCAGCAGTGTGCGGCGCAGGCGGATTTCCCATCGGATGTGCTATTTACGGACGAGGCAACTTTCTCACAGGACCGGCATCTTCAATAGCCACAACATGCACGTGTGGGCAACTCATAATTTACACGGCACACATCCACATGCATTCCAAACTCGCTTCTCCGTGAATGTGTGGGCGGGTATTGTTAACGACTACCTCATAGGCCCATATCTCTTACCTGCACGTACAAAAATGGCTTATGTTATCATATTTTTCTGCAAGAGGTGCTACCGGAATTACTTCAGGATGTTCCGGCTGTCGTTTGTGATCGCATGTGGTTCCAGCATGATAGTGCACCAGCCCACGTGCGGGTCCGCAATTACTTGGATGGGACATTTCCGGGGCAAAGGATTGGCCGTGGTGGACCCTTTCTATGGCCACCCCGTTCGCCAGATTTATCCAGCTTGGATTTTTTATGGGGCCATCTGAAGAGCATCATTTACGAGACTCCCGTTGACTCACTGGAGGACCTCGTTGCACGACTATACATTGCGGCTGCAAGCGTGCGCGAAATGCCTGTCGTTTTTCAAAATGTTCGTCAATCCCTTCTGCGACGTTACGAAGCATGTATTACTGCTGGTGGTCGCAATTTTGAACATTTATTGTGAATATTGTAATGCTACAAAGAAGCACTTTGCGTTGATAAAATTTGTACAGAAACGCATTTTCCTCTCGTGTCGTTTTTTTTTTCGTTCCTGCCTTAACACGTCACTTTAGACCCTACATTCCTATAAAAAATGCATGTTTTAATACGCTCCTCCACCCCTCGAAGTTTGCCCCATGATAGTAGTTTGTCCCATGGTACTCGTGCTACGGAAGTGACGTCACAAAAAAGGGGCGTGGGCAGTATCCAGAGGGGCCTGGAACCGGAAGTGACGACACCAGCGCCATCTTGTATCACGTGATGGAATGACATCATCAAACTTTCGTTTTGATTCTGTGGCAACGATTTTATGTTTTCAAAGTTTTTATTTTTTGTGGCAACGACACTATTTTTTATGTTTATGGCAACGAGCTCTTAACCACGTGTTTGGCAGGACACCACTTTTAATTTATTGTTTTTAATTATTTAATACGTGATTAATTATTAATACGTCATTACTTTTAATTAGTTTTAATTGATTCCATTATATTTTAATCCATTTTTAATGAATTTAGTATCATTTTCCCTGTATTTTAAAAACAACTCCGGCTGAGATTCGAACTCGCTATCTCTGCGATGGGAGCTTTACCGCTCGGCTACCCGGTCCTCTTATCACACTTGTTATTTGAAACCCTCTTTGGCCCTTTGACTTTTTGCACCATTGATTAACATAAGGCTGAAAGTCCGCTTCATTTGTTTTTACACGACGGCTAGGATTTCTTTTGGCTTCTTAATCATTACTTTATTCATTGCTGTTTTAAATGTAAGATTTTCCCACAGTTTAATTTTTTTTATTATTAAGATATTTTTAATTGTTTTCATTTTTCATCTTATTTTTACTATTTTTTTAATTAATTTATTAATTTTTTATTTCATTTTTTTCCCTTTCCCAAACATAAATTTTATTTTTAACTTTCGCAAAATGACGTTTACTTCCACAAAAGTGAACTTAAATTTTCTTTTTACTTTTTATCTTGCAAAGTTTATTTTTTTATATTTAACTTTCTTTTTGGTTTTACAAAAGTAATATTTATTTTTACGAATTGAATTTTTCCTTTTCACTTTTTTATTTTGCAAAAGTTTTTTTTTTTCGAAATTTTTTTCCTTTTCGTATTTTTACTTTACTTTATTTTAATTTTTTTATATTTAATTTTCTTTTTGGTTCTACAAAGGTAATATTTTTATTTACGAATTTACGAATATATTACTTTTCACTTTTTTATTTTGCAAAAGTTTTTTTTCCATTTTCGTATTTTTACTTTACTTTAATTTTTTTGTTTAATCTTTTTTTGGTTTTACAAAAGTAATATTTATTTTTACGAATTTAATTTTTCCTTTCCTCTTTTTATTTAAAAAAAAGGTGTTTCTACATTTTCAACAAAAGTAATATTTAGTCTCATAATTTTAATTTTTTTGAGTTTTTTGTTTACACAAATGCAGTTTTTTGTTTTTTCCCTTATGCATTTTACTTCCAAAAGTAAATTTTATTTTTTTTCCCTTAATTTTTTTGTTACATTTTTATTTTACCCTTAATTATTTTTCCCCTTGTTTTAAATACAACATCATGTTACACTTCCATTTCTCCAAAAGTAAACTTACCTACATTTCTCCGTCTTTGAAATTTTAAAACTTACCTACATTTCTCCGTCTTTGAAATTTTAAGCTGGAATTTACATGCATATAACTTCACTAAATAATATTTTCTGCAATTTTAAACCAATATACACAATGCTCATTCTATATAGTTTAACTGGAATACTACATTTCTTACTTTTTTACTACTAAGTTGGAGATACTCAGAACTTTTCCTTCTAATGTATTTTACTAACTATACAAAACTTTGTTGATTCCCTTTTACACGTCTTACTTTTATTCAAAGGATTCACCAAACTATGTCTGACAAATGTAATTTTTACTCCTTTCCATTTACACATTTACCCTTATATTTAACTTATAAAACATATTCATGCTGTATTTCTGATTCCTTTTCCCCATAATAAATACAGACTTACACATGTTTCTTTATTGTAAGACCTACTGACTTTAAATAAATCTTAAAAGGAGCAATAAATTTTCATGGTATGAAGCCACTCATAAATGCATGGAACATTTCTACCCAGTTAAGTTTAGATACATACCAATAGTACTTCATTTCTTCTTATTTTACTCTGCAGACATTTATACATATATATTCAGAACACTCCCTTTTATTCAGTAAGATTCATTTATACTACTGACACAAATTTTGCTACCTCTTTGAAATATTTTACAAAAATATCTTGTATTTTCTTGCACATATCCTACTTAAATCACCAAACATACACTGAAACCTTGATTTTTTCCTTCATGTGAAAACGGCACTCGGATTCTTAATATGATTCCACCATTTACCGCAGAACTTTATAAACACTACTCTATTTGAACTTATCACAGCCTAACTCTCTTAACAAGGTACAGAAGATTGAATTATATTTTAACTACAGAGAAGAATATCCACATTGTAACGCATTATTTTAAATTTGAATTATACTCACATTTTGTGAAGGAGAACTTAATGTCTATAATACACATGGAATTAATATTCAGCCATGGCAATGAAACTTTATCGATTTTTTCTCAACTTGGAATATAAAAATTTTTTAACTTGGAATATTTTTAACGTATTCATTGTAAATTAACTGAAAAATACCCATATTTCACATTGTCAATAATTTATTTAGCACTGAACTCTTACAGCCTTTTGAGAACGAAATTTAATTTATCATACCTGACAAATGATTCCTACATAGTAATGATACATTACACGAAATATTGAGTAGAGTTCCAAATAATGATCTAACATAGTAATTAACATAAAAGACCTAACACAAATAATTTTAAGATAGAAATTTCAAACTGACATTGCTTAACTCTTACAGCTTTATTTGATATTTAACTTCTCATAGATAGTAAATAAACCTACACACAAATAATTATACATAACAGGTAATAATGACAGAAACTCCATATAATCTACTATAATTACCAGCTTTAAAAATTTTAACGCTTTTTAATCTGTCACAAGAAAGACCACACTTTCAAAAAAGCATTATTTTAATTAAACATTGGAGTCATACAATCCTGCGCACATGTTTTTATTTATCATGAGCATGACACATAATAAGTAAATAAAATATATTTCACAAACTACGAAAAGCATTTCTCTTTTAACCGACTGTAATCTTAAGAAAAGATGCAGTATGGAATGCTTAGAACACTCAGTGCCACAGTTCCTCATTTCCCCACGCATTAACCAAAATATACATGTACTTTAAAATCAGTTAAACAAATTCAAATGTTAGTATTTAAACAGAAATACTTCACAAATTAGATGAAAGATAGGTACACAATGAACTTGAGTGATAAATACAGAAAAGCATGTAAGGACCGAGAAAAAGATGTATTCGTGGAGAACTTTTTAAGATAAAAACTTGCTCTATTTTTGCACATGGGTTACATTTTGCATTTCATATTAAGGAAGCATTCAAGATAATTCCTGTATAACTAGGGATTTTATTCACACTTGTTAGTAATGTAATTTATTAGAACAGTCGCAGATATATAGGACAAGTATGCCATTTCCAATGAAAACAATTTTCCAAGCCAGACTTTAACAGTGAAATATAAAATGGAATAAGAAAATCCCATATTTCAAACAAAATTAGTATCTGAGTATGCAAAAACATGAACAAGAAACGAATATTTTTTCTGAAAATGTTCCGAATGGTTTAAGTCAGGACTAGTTTCATGAACAGAGCATGAAAAATAATGATGAATTTTTAATTTTATTTTGTCTGTAGTACATTTACTAATGCTAAAATCTTCCATTTGGTTGACTGTACTTTACATTTAGACGCAAGTTGATAAATCAGAGTGATTTTGTGTTTTAAAGCTTCAGATTCAGAAATAATACAACTCAAAAGCAAAAAGATTAAAACGACAAGAGAATATACTGCAAGCAAGCGAGCGTGATAAATGACTGTTTGGGCGGATTTTCATGAATTCATAGATCGGGTGCAAAATTTTAATGCACTGTATATGAACTATTTTTCAAATGTATTACGATCACTGTTTTCCAACTTTACATAGACTTTAAGTATGTAATGTTGCGCGCTTCCAACCTGCACACAACAATAGTGGTGACTGCTAAGAACTGGAAAGTAGACAAAGTCTTGAGAAGGGCTTAAATCCCTTTTTATTCAACTTTAGAAATTACAAATGCGTGCTCTTGACGCTCAGAAACTACGCCGACCCGGCGGTAAAATAAAAATAAGAAACTAAAAAAAAGAATACTAACAAGTGACTAACTACGAGGCTCTCTAAACGTAACTAACCTCACCGCGTTCTAAGATACCGCTGATAATTCAGCAAACTTCTGAATATTGCGTTGAAAGATTAACAATCTGCCGAGGCAAGCACACAGGCTGAAACGCGTGGTTCTTCAATTTCTAACTAGCCACCTCCACGCTCGTCAAGCAAGAAAAGCACCATTTCGAACTCGTTTCCCTTTTATTTAACTCAGATTACTTCCGCTGACAATTTGAATTCTTGCGCGTTCTACTAAAATTTACATACTCTTGCATTGGCAATTCCAGGGGAAAGTAAGGGTTGACAGGAAAGATAGTTTAAACTTAAAATAAATGTTAGTTAAAATAAATATAAACCCTACAAGTAAACATTTCATGTTAATTTACCATTTTTTCCTGAGATTTATCTACGTATTTACTAAATTTTTGCATTTCGTTTATAAATATAATACCAAAAGGACATAAGAGAACATTTGTTTCTTGAAAATTTCCATAATTTTACCCAACTGTTATTTCTTTCATAGCTTTGAAGTAACCTTTTAAACACATAGTTATCTTGTATTGACCAGACAGCCGTTGGTCTTGCCAATGTCTGAGGGAAGTCACAAAGCTAGAGAATTTAAGTAATATTTTACCAGTACGGAGAACTTCTTACCGAATGAAATGTACAGTATTTCAGGAAATATTCATTTAACTTGTTCGTAATTTTGTTAAATCATATGTAATGAGCGTATGTGAGACACGAAAATGCATTCGTATGCGAAAAAATAACAAACATTTAACTATCTGACAATGAATCAAATTTCATTTGAAATGTAATGGCATGAAAAGTAGTACAATATATCTGTATGGAAAATCTTGATGATAATTTCTGGTGTGTTTTTTTCGAATAAAAAAAATAGTTAAAGGCTCCTAGGTTAGTAATGAACTACTAAATTCGGTCAATTTTCATCAAAAACGCCGTAAGAAGTTCTCCGTACTGGTAAAATATTACTTAAATTCTCTAGCTTTGTGACTTCCCTCAGACATTGGCAAGACCAACGGCTGTCTGGTCAATACAAGATAACTATGTGTTTAAAAGGTTACTTCAAAGCTATGAAAGAAATAACAGTTGGGTAAAATTATGGAAATTTTCAAGAAACAAATGTTCTCTTATGTCCTTTTGGTATTATATTTATAAACGAAATGCAAAAATTTAGTAAATACGTAGATAAATCTCAGGAAAAAATGGTAAATTAACATGAAATGTTTACTTGTAGGGCTTATATTTATTTTAACTAACATTTATTTTAAGTTTAAACTATCTTTCCTGTCAAGCCTTACTTTCCCCTGGAATTGCCAATGCTAGAGTATGTAAATTTTAGTAGAACGCGCAAGAATTCAAATTGTCAGCGGAAGTAATCTGAGTTAAATACAAGGGAAACGAGTTCGAAATGGTGCTTTTCTTGCTTGACGAGCGTGGAGGTGGCTAGTTAGAAATTGAAGAACCACGCGTTTCAGCCTGTGTGCTTGCCTCGGCAGATTGTTAATCTTTCAACGCAATATTCAGAAGTTTGCTGAATTATCAGCGGTATCTTAGAACGCGGTGAGGTTAGTTACGTTTAGAGAGCCTCGTAGTTAGTCACTTGTTAGTATTCTTTTTTTTAGTTTCTTATTTTTATTTTACCGCCGGGTCGGCGTAGTTTCTGAGCGTCAAGAGCACGCATTTGTAATTTCTAAAGTTGAATAAAAAGGGATTTAAGCCCTTCTCAAGACTTTGTCTACTTTCCAGTTCTTAGCAGTCACCACTATTGTTGTGTGCAGGTTGGAAGCGCGCAACATTACATACTTAAAGTCTATGTAAAGTTGGAAAACAGTGATCGTAATACATTTGAAAAATAGTTCATATACAGTGCATTAAAATTTTGCACCCGATCTATGAATTCATGAAAATCCGCCCAAACAGTCATTTATCACGCTCGCTTGCTTGCAGTATATTCTCTTGTCGTTTTAATCTTTTTGCTTTTGAGTTGTATTATTTCTGAATCTGAAGCTTTAAAACACAAAATCACTCTGATTTATCAACTTGCGTCTAAATGTAAAGTACAGTCAACCAAATGGAAGATTTTAGCATTAGTAAATGTACTACAGACAAAATAAAATTAAAAATTCATCATTATTTTTCATGCTCTGTTCATGAAACTAGTCCTGACTTAAACCATTCGGAACATTTTCAGAAAAAATATTCGTTTCTTGTTCATGTTTTTGCATACTCAGATACTAATTTTGTTTGAAATATGGGATTTTCTTATTCCATTTTATATTTCACTGTTAAAGTCTGGCTTGGAAAATTGTTTTCATTGGAAATGGCATACTTGTCCTATATATCTGCGACTGTTCTAATAAATTACATTACTAACAAGTGTGAATAAAATCCCTAGTTATACAGGAATTATCTTGAATGCTTCCTTAATATGAAATGCAAAATGTAACCCATGTGCAAAAATAGAGCAAGTTTTATCTTAAAAAGTTCTCCACGAATACATCTTTTTCTCGGTCCTTACATGCTTTTCTGTATTTATCACTCAAGTTCATTGTGTGCCTCTCTTTCATCTAATTTGTGAAGTATTCCTGTTTGAATACTAACATTTGAATTTGTTTAACTGATTTTAAAGTACATGTATATTTTGGTTAATGCGTGGGGAAATGAGGAACTGTGGCACTGAGTGTTCTAAGCATTCCATACTGCATCTTTTCTTAAGATTACAGTCGGTTAAAAGAGAAATGCTTTTCGTAGTGTGTGAAATATATTTTATTTACTTATTATGTGTCATGCTCATGATAAATAAAAACATGTGCGCAGGATTGTATGACTCCAATGTTTAATTAAAATAATGCTTTTTTGAAAGTGTGGTCTTTCTTGTGACAGATTAAAAAGCGTTAAAATTTTTAAAGCTGGTAATTATAGTAGATTATATGGAGTTTCTGTCATTATTACCTGTTATGTATAATTATTTGTGTGTAGGTTTATTTACTATCTATGAGAAGTTAAATATCAAATAAAGCTGTAAGAGTTAAGCAATGTCAGTTTGAAATTTCTATCTTAAAATTATTTGTGTTAGGTCTTTTATGTTAATTACTATGTTAGATCATTATTTGGAACTCTACTCAATATTTCGTGTAATGTATCATTACTATGTAGGAATCATTTGTCAGGTATGATAAATTAAATTTCGTTCTCAAAAGGCTGTAAGAGTTCAGTGCTAAATAAATTATTGACAATGTGAAATATGGGTATTTTTCAGTTAATTTACAATGAATACGTTAAAAATATTCCAAGTTAAAAAATTTTTATATTCCAAGTTGAGAAAAAATCGATAAAGTTTCATTGCCATGGCTGAATATTAATTCCATGTGTATTATAGACATTAAGTTCTCCTTCACAAAATGTGAGTATAATTCAAATTTAAAATAATACGTTACAATGTGGATATTCTTCTCTGTAGTTAAAATATAATTCAATCTTCTGTACCTTGTTAAGAGAGTTAGGCTGTGATAAGTTCAAATAGAGTAGTGTTTATAAAGTTCTGCGGTAAATGGTGGAATCATATTAAGAATCCGAGTGCCGTTTTCACATGAAGGAAAAAATCAAGGTTTCAGTGTATGTTTGGTGATTTAAGTAGGATATGTGCAAAAAAATACAAGATATTTTTGTAAAATATTTCAAAGAGGTAGCAAAATTTGTGTTAGTAGTATAAATGAATCTTACTGAATAAAAGGGAGTGTTCTGAATATATATGTATAAATGCAGAGTAAAATAAGAAGAAATGAAGTACTATTGGTATGTATCTAAACTTAACTGGGTAGAAATGTTCCATGCATTGGTTTGAGTGGCTTCATACCATGAAAATTTATTGCTCCTTTTAAGATTTATTTTAAGTCAGTAGGTCTTACAATAAAGAAACATGTGTAAGTCTGTATTTATTATGGGGAAAAGGAATCAGAAATACAGCATGAATATGTTTTATAAGTTAAATATAAGGGTAAATGTGTAAATGGAAAGTGTAAAAATTACATTTGTCAGACATAGTTTGGTGAATCCTTTGAATAAAAGTAAGACGTGTAAAAGGGAATCAACAAAGTTTTGTATAGTTAGTAAAATACATTAGAAGGAAAAGTTCTGAGTATCTCCAACTTAGTAGTAAAAAAGTAAGAAATGTAGTATTCCAGTTAAACTATATAGAATGAGCATTGTGTATATTGGTTTAAAATTGCAGAAAATATTATTTAGTGAAGTTATATGCATGTAAATTCCAGCTTAAAATTTCAAAGACGGAGAAATGTAGGTAAGTTTTAAAATTTCAAAGACGGAGAAATGTAGGTAAGTTTACTTTTGGAGAAATGGAAGTGTAACATGATGTTGTATTTAAAACAAGGGGAAAAATAATTAAGGGTAAAATAAAAATGTAACAAAAAAATTAAGGGAAAAAAAATAAAATTTACTTTTGGAAGTAAAATGCATAAGGGAAAAAACAAAAAACTGCATTTGTGTAAACAAAAAACTCAAAAAAATTAAAATTATGAGACTAAATATTACTTTTGTTGAAAATGTAGAAACACCTTTTTTTTAAATAAAAAGAGGAAAGGAAAAATTAAATTCGTAAAAATAAATATTACTTTTGTAAAACCAAAAAAAGATTAAACAAAAAAATTAAAGTAAAGTAAAAATACGAAAATGGAAAAAAAACTTTTGCAAAATAAAAAAGTGAAAAGTAATATATTCGTAAATTCGTAAATAAAAATATTACCTTTGTAGAACCAAAAAGAAAATTAAATATAAAAAAATTAAAATAAAGTAAAGTAAAAATACGAAAAGGAAAAAAATTTCGAAAAAAAAAAACTTTTGCAAAATAAAAAAGTGAAAAGGAAAAATTCAATTCGTAAAAATAAATATTACTTTTGTAAAACCAAAAAGAAAGTTAAATATAAAAAAATAAACTTTGCAAGATAAAAAGTAAAAAGAAAATTTAAGTTCACTTTTGTGGAAGTAAACGTCATTTTGCGAAAGTTAAAAATAAAATTTATGTTTGGGAAAGGGAAAAAAAATGAAATAAAAAATTAATAAATTAACTAAAAAAATAGTAAGAATAAGATGAAAAATGAAAACAATTAAAAATATCTTAATAATAAAAAAAAATTAAACTGTGGGAAAATCTTACATTTAAAGCAGCAATGAATAAAGTAATGATTAAGAAGCCAAAAGAAATCCTAGCCGTCGTGTAAAAACAAATGAAACGCATGCTCAGACTTTCAGCCTTATGTCGTCAATGGTGCAAAAAGTCAAAGGGCCAAAGAGGGTTTCAAATAACAAGTCTGATAAGAGGACCGGGTAGCGTATTTTCAAACCCTACCCCACTTTTCAAATTTTTGACGTCATGGACAAATCGACTAGTTTCCCCTGGATGGTAATTCTTGAGCATGCGCTGAAGGGCGAGAAGTAACATAAAGAGAACTTTGGCTTCAACTTGTAAACAGTATTAAGTATATTGTCTGAAAGTGCATTCGTTTCTGCAATTGCATAATTTCACTGTTTCTGTAATAAGAACACAAAACTTTATTCAGATAAAATTTACTTTAATATTATTATTATCTTGGTATAGGATTATACGAAATGCTGAATACTCTAGGTACTATCGTAATCTTCGCATAACCATTCCACATTGTATTTTGCCTTATCATTGTAAAATGTATTGTATTATAAAGATTAAAGCAAAGCAAATTACTTTGTTAGAAATGTGAATGTTCTAACTGATTTTTCTTTTTTTTTTATCACTTATTATTTATTTCCGCTTTGAAAACACATTCATATTCGACAAATAATTATCTCCGCCGAAAATTTTTTGATTGTTAAAAAACTATATTTGTCAGTAATGTAATAAAAACTCTGTTGTATCATAAATTATAATACGACGTTTAGCTTAAGAGAGCTTCTCCTGACGCATGCGCCGTTCGCGTTTATCCGCGCGGTGATGAATGATGACGTAACTGTTTATTACGTATGTATGTATATCATTCTTACTTCTTCGCCCTTTTTCTCTGCTGTATGCAACTATGTTTAAGTTAATCTCTGTCATTAAAAATGTTCATTGATATTACAATCTATTTAGGCTTCTTTATTTCTTCAATGGTTATGGGCCCAGGAACGTTTCAACTGTGCCTAATTAGCAAAATATTTATTTTAAAATGAACATTTTGAAGTTTTCGAGCATTGAACTCTTAAGCCTAATTCAGTGCAAGAACTGTTACGTCTAATCAACGGTAAGAACTGATCAGCGTTCAGTTAAGCCTATTTTTATAGCGCTCAATCTTGTTTTTATTTGGCTGTGAGAGACTGTATTACATTATGTCGCATTTGACTACTATAGAAAAGCTCGGAAAAGATAATTTTGACAGTTGGAAATTACAAATAGAAGCAGTATTGATTAAAAACGACCATTGGGATTATGTGACCGGTAAAGCGCTAAAACCTGCTGAAGGAACCGAGGACGACGAAAAGAAATGGCTCCAAGCTGATCAAAAAGCTCGCGCAGATATAATTCTTGCAATTAATCCTAGTGAACTGTGTCATATAAAGCATTGTGTGACATCAAATGCTGTGTGGAATAAACTCAAAGCCGTATATGAATCGAAAGGACCTGCGAAGAAGGCTACATTATTAAAACAGCTTTTATTTAGAAAAATGGCGGAAAGCGAAACGATGTCTGAACATTTGAATAATTTCTTCGAAATAGTTGATAAGCTTAAACAAATGGAAATTGACATAGCTGATGATTTATTATCGATTCTTTTGCTCTACAGTATTCCAGAAAATTTTGAAAATTTTAGATGCGCCATCGAATCAAGAGATCAGTTACCTAGTCCCGAATCTTTGAAAATCAAAATGTTAGAAGAATGGGAAGCAAGAAAAGGGAAAACGTCTCAAGATTCACAGAATGCATACTATACTGATTATAAAAGAAGAAATCAAGAACAGAAGAAAAATGAAAAATGGAAGGTAAATTCAAACAAAAATTTTCCAGCTGAAAGAAATTTTCGAAACTTGAAGTGTAATTACTGCTCGAAAATTGGGCACAAGGCATCTGAATGCAGAAAGAAAATAGCTGATAGAAAATATGCGCAATCAAATAAGGGAAATGAAGGTTCTATGATGGCTTCTAATTATGAAGAGCAGATTAGTTTAGCAGTAAACAATGCTTATCAGAAGACCTCCTCATGGTGCTTAGACAGTGGCTGTACATCTCACATGTGCAATGACAGAAGGTTATTTTCAGAATTTCACCCTCGAACGAATTCAACCATAAAGTTAGCAGTTAACAAAACAGCAAAAATTACAGGAATTGGAACTGTCCTTATAACAGTACCTAACGGAAATAAGACAATTAAACTTACGCTCAAAAATGTGTTATGTGTTCCGGAATTAAAATGTAATTTGCTGTCAACATCTAAAGCTACTGCAAATAATCGTTCAGTGATTTTTACAGAACGACATGCTAGAATAATAGAACCAAATGGATCTATACTAGTGCAGGCTATTCGTCATGGTGATCTTTATTATATACATCCAAGCACTGAAACAGCTGCAATAGCACAGGTAAGTGATTTTGTAAAGTGGCATCTTAAATTAGGTCATTTAAATGAGTCTGATTTGAAAAGACTTAAGTCTGATAACATGGTTAGAAATTTAAATTTTAATAACACTGAATCTCTAAAAGACTGCAAAGTCTGTATCAGAGGTAAACAAACTGTGCAACCTTTTCAAAAAGAATCAAAATTTCAAAGTGATGAATTACTGTACTTGATTCACTCAGATTTGTGTGGACCTATGAGAGTCCCATCCCATGCTGGTTCGCGTTATTTTGTTACTTTCATAGATGACAAATCGCGTTATGTCGAAGTCAGTTTTCTTAAAACTAAAGATGAAGTGAAAAATGCATTCATTAAATACAAAGCTGCGGTCGAAAATCGTCTAGGAAAGAAAATAAAAATCCTTCGGACTGATAACGGTCTCGAATATCGCGGAGAAGAATTTAATAAATATATTCAAGAATGCGGGATTAAACGAGAATTCTCTGCACCAATGACTCCTCAACAGAATTCGAGAGCTGAACGCATGAACCGCACTTTAACTGAAATGGCCAGATGTTTGTTACTACAAAGTAATCTTTCCGAATCCTTTTGGGCTGAAGCGTTGAACTGTGCTGTTTATATTCGTAATCGTTGCCCGAATCGAAGCCTGGGAGTAAACAAAACACCTTATGAATTATTTTTTGGCATCAAGCCAACTGTATCTCACTTCAAAGTATTCGGACAGAAATGTTTTGTACTTAATAAAAGGTCTAAGGGGAAATTCGATCCTCGATCAGAAGAACATATATTTGTAGGATACTCAAATGAATCGAAAGCATACAGGCTGTGGAATAAAAATTCCAGAAAAATCGTTATAAGCCGAGATGTTAGATTCATTGATGAATTTGAAAACTGTACTAATTATGATAAAGATTTAGAAGTTTTATTTCTCGAAAATATTCCTGATAAAAAGAAGGAAGAACCTCTGAATGTAAAGCAAATATCGGCTGATGAAATAACAGAAGACCCCTCAAATATGGCAGAAACATCTGTTGAATCATCTGATAATGAAGATTCTGATTCCGAAGCACTACCTGAAATGCAGATTAAAAGGGGGCCAGGTCGTCCAAAGAAAGTCAAGACTGGGAAGCCAGGAAGACCAAAAAAGGAGTACCACAATATAAACATAGAAAAGGAAGAAGCACAAATTGCTGAAGAAGATACAAATCCGACATTAGAAGAAGCATTAAATGGAAGTTATGCTGAGGAATGGCATAAGGCTATGCAAATTGAGTATGAAGCACTTGTTAAAAATGGTGCATGGAAATTAGTAAAGCGACCACACAACAAAAAGGTAATAGGATGTCGCTGGGTTCTTAGAACGAAATATAATGCAGATGGAACAGTTCAAAAGAGAAAAGCTCGATTGGTTGCTAGAGGATTTGCACAGGAACCCGGAATTGATTTTAATGAAACCTTTGCTCCAGTAGCCAGAGCAAGTTCTATAAGAACTGTGATTGCATACAGTGCTGAACAAGACCTTATGTTATATCAACTAGATTTTGTTATGGCTTATGTTAACGGAGATTTAAAAGAAGAAATTTTCATGGAACAAGCTAAAGGTTTTGAAGACCAAAATAATCCTGATTATGTTTATGCTTTGCAAAAGTCTCTTTATGGTTTGAAACAAAGTGGAAGACAGTGGTATGAAAAATTAGACAAAAAACTCAAAAACTTTGGATTACAACCATTACAATCAGATAAGTGTGTATACAGGATGAAAACATCTCAAGGTGAGTTAATTCTAATTTTATATGTTGATGACTTAATAATAGCAACAAATAGCTGTGATTTATATGCTGAACTTAAAGGTTATCTTTCTAAAGAATTTCATGTTAAAGATTTAGGCAAACTTCATTATTGTCTTGGAATAGAATTTAATCAAGATGTAAATAATAATTCCATTAGTTTATCTCAGCAGAAATATGTTGATAATATTCTACGAAGGTTTAATATGCAAGATGCAAAACCAGTAGCAACTCCTTTAGATCCTAGTGTAAAATTAAGTAAAGAAATGTGTCCTTCTGAAACTGAAAAGGAAGAAATGAACAACGCACCTTATCGCCGTCTAATTGGTTCGCTTATGTATCTTTCTGTGTTTACTAGGCCGGATATTGCATATGCCGTCAGTCACCTGAGCCAATTTAATAACAATCCTGGAAAATTACACTGGTTGGCTGCAAAGCGCGTTCTTCGATACTTAAAAGGAACTAAAAATTATTGTTTAAAATTTCGAAAGACTGGAAAAGCACTTATTGGATATACCGATGCCGACTGGGCGTCTGATGTTAATACTAGAAAATCGTATACAGGTTACCTATTCAAGCTAGCTGGAAATCCGATAACATGGGAATCACGAAAGCAACAAACTGTTGCATTATCAAGTACTGAAGCAGAGTACATCAGTCTTTCAGAAAGTGCCAAAGAAGCAGTTTATTTACGTCGTTTTCTTAAAGAATTAAATTTTACTGCTGATTATCCAACCATTATATATTGTGATAATCAAGGTGCACAGAAGCTTATGAAAAATGCTGTTTATCACTCACGCACTAAACACATAGATATTAGACATCATTTCATTCGTGAAATTTATGAAAGAAATGAAATAGACGTTAAATATGTGCCAACAGAGAAAATGCCTGCTGATGTACTGACAAAAACATTGACTGCTTCGAAACATTCTAAGTGCTGTAAATTAATTGGAATAACTGTAAATGAATAATGTTTATTTTTTTTTTCAGCCGCCAAACGTCGAAAGGGGGATTGTTGTATCATAAATTATAATACGACGTTTAGCTTAAGAGAGCTTCTCCTGACGCATGCGCCGTTCGCGTTTATCCGCGCGGTGATGAATGATGACGTAACTGTTTATTACGTATGTATGTATATCATTCTTACTTCTTCGCCCTTTTTCTCTGCTGTATGCAACTATGTTTAAGTTAATCTCTGTCATTAAAAATGTTCATTGATATTACAATCTATTTAGGCTTCTTTATTTCTTCAAACTCACTAATCTACTGCTTCATAGATCAATATAACAACGAATTCAAAATGTTTTAAAAACATTTCTTTAATCTTTAGTTTGTAGTAGATGAAACTAATGTCACAGAGAAAAAATATTTCAATAAAAAAGTTCTCCATGTTAATTCAATAGCAAAATTATTTTTATTTCAGTGAGAAATCCACTTTCAATGCTTATATAACAGAAAAATGTAACATAAGCATTTTAGAAGTTTTAAATATAAGCTAAAGGTTTATTGTACAATTTTATGTAAGAAACGTAATAATTTACTTTTATTCATTTTAAATTAGTATATTCCTTTCCAATAGATAACTAAAATTTTTGGCAAGTTAGAGACTTCATTTGAACACACAGTATTCTGCCACTTAAAATATCATTTAATTGTGCTTTTTCATTTAGAAATACGTCGGAATTGAAAATACCAAAGGCAAAATGGGTCACAGATCCAACCTAATTCCTTATTTGGAAATTTTTCAAAAAGTTTTCTGTCAGTTTTATCATATGTTGTTTTAAACAAGAAATCTATATTATTTTCTGTAGTAAATTCCGAAAGACATGTTTCTGTTGTTTTTGTTCAATTCTCCTTGCCAAAGTATTAGCTTAGTTTTAAAAGCTTCAATATTGGTGCTCAGTATTAAAATGCTTAGGTTTTTAGAAAATGTCTACTATGTAACTTAGTTTTCCTAATTAATCATTATTAATGAATGAACTTGCTGATGTATGTTTCTTTTCCTCCAAAAATATGTAAACTATATTTCTCAAATTGAAAATATGTCTCAGTATTTTTCTGTGTGAAAACCAACTGACTTTGGTAATAATGTCTCATATACAGAACTTATCTCATTACATGGTATTAAAAAGAGACAACTGTTTAAAATCTTGCCTGTTAATGTAATTAATTGCAGTAATAACATTGCATCTTGTGCAATTTTTTATCAATTTGCAACAAGAACTTTTCTATGTGTCATACAGTGATGGAATATTATATGGGGAGCAATTTTCATCATTAATCCTCTTAGTCCTTTATAATTACCTGTTAATGCTGCAGCATCATTAGTACAAACTGCGACACAGTGTCTTTAGATAAGATTATTTGTTTCAAAATGTCTATTAATAATTTCAAATATCTTCTCTCCAGTTGCTTTTTCTTCCCAAATATTACAACATAAAAAATATTCTACTGCGTCATCTTCAAAATCGTATCTCAGATAAACGATGAATTGAGACATTTTTATAATGTCGGTAGTGTCATCAAGTTTTATAGTAAAGACTGGATTTTGTATTCTATAGTGTCTGATATGACAGAAATTTGGTGAGAAACGGTATCTTTTTTTTTAAGCTATTGTTTTTAAATCATTAATATATTTTTCTGTATGCATAAATGATGTCATTTTAATTGCTGAAGGAAGAATGAGCGATTCTCCAATTGTATGAGGTTTTTAAATTTTTTGCAATTAAATATGAAACTTTTAAGATGCCTGTAAATCCTTCTCAGGAACTGTTGTATATTTTTTCAAAAATACATTTTAATTTTTCATGCTCTTAGCTCATTCCTTAAAAAAATTCTTCAGATTTATTTACTTAATCTTTATGTTTAGTTTCTGAGGTACTTTTCCGTTTCACTGGCGCAAATCTCGGCAAGCAGACTTTGTTGCCAACAACTACAATATACACATAAAAAATGTTAACAAACGTTAGTTCTAAGAATTTTTTATTTTGAAGGCATAAACATTTTAATATCTTTTAAAATTTTGTAAAAAGCCAATAAATAAAGGCAATAAATTTATAAACAGACATTAAAAATTTACTGTTTTTATGGTTCAACATCCTGATTTGTCGGTTTGTATCACGTGACCCCACCTGATCTCATCTCATGTAAACTACGCTACAAAAATCTAATTCTCTCATTAATTATACATTAATGACAAGTTAAATCTTAATTTGGAATACAAGTTTAAATGCAAGAATTATTTCAATTTGTAAGAATAGTTTACACAGAAATTATGTAAAACCGCAGTGCTTTACTTCGCTGGTGCATTCTCATTAGAATTGATGAATTTAACCCTTGATTTTGCCTTTTCTATATTTTCGGGTGAGTGGTGTGATTGCATTCTAATTGACTTAGTTACTGCGAATGGTCTTAGAGCATAAAATTTAACTATCTTGTAAAATTCTATGTAATTTTATGCCAGTACAATCAATTTGATAAGAAATGGCTGCGACTTGTTTTGTAAATGAGGCGTAAAAGGTTGCCAGCGAAGATATTCGGTTTGGCATCAGTTGTACCATTGTTGGCGACTTTATCGTTTGCGCCGTCAAAACGGAAAAGTACCGTCTAAATGTGTTTTTAATTTCGCAGGTTTCATGCTTTCTATGTGCCAAGTTTTCACTGCATTTAACACACAATGGATATTTATTTTCCATTAATAATACAACATGTAAAACAGTATAAAATAAACTCTTCTTGATATTTACTAAATTTTTTTTTAGAAGTAGAAAGAGAGCCAATGGATTCATTATTGTTTGCATTTTCATTAATAGTTTTTCTCTTAAAGTTTCTCATTAAAGTTTATTTGATATTGGTCCATCCATCCCGTTTCTCTTAAGAACATTGGGTATCTATTTTGGGCCATTTAACCATCATGAACAAAACTGCAACTAAAACAAAATTGTTTTTATTATCCTTCGAGACACTACTGAATTTTCCAATACTTAGGAAATGTTATGTGCTTACTTGACAACAAATTTGATTAGAAATAAGAAACATAGTTTATAAATGATGCATATTACAATTACATGCAAGACACTACTAAGATAGACAAAAAAAAAAAAAAACTACATCTTAGCTGCGCGTATGCAATTGCTTTGAAATTCGATGAGCTGTTTGGAAATCATGAAGCATAACACACAAATCAAGTGGAAAGCAATAAAATCAAAATTAAAATATGGAAATGTTAAAAATCATCCAAAATTCTCTTCAAATTATGTATACCTTTTATTGTCAAATAATTTTCTTTGAATTTGGTGACCCCCCCACAAATTTGTTCATGACACCCAGGTTTAAATTTTGTAAAAAACAATACAAGTTATCAATTACATTTTGAAAAAAAAAATTTGGGGTTTGTCTTCAACAGAACAGCATGCAATGGAGTATTTTCAAAATTACAGGAAAGTACGACTTATGTGAAAATTGATAAACGTTGGCTGTCCAATGTGAAAAGTGAATTATGGTTTAATATGTTATGTTCATAGCTTGTGTATTTTGATTATCTAACTAAATACAGAATGATCCATTCCTTCAAACTTCTGCTGGAATAACTGCTAGAAAATCTATGCCATTTCAGATGAACAGAAAGCAAGTGTTTTATTCTTATTCAACAATTACAGTACTCTCTCTAATTACAGTATTAATACTTACAAAGAATAAGTTAGGTTATTTAACTAAAGTGCAATCAATTTTATTCCTATTTACATGAATGACGTATACCACAATAGGGTAATGTGTAGGCTGGTGATTTAGCGATGGTGATTCAAAATGCATCTCTGCATTCAGACACACACTCCTTACAAAAATATAACCATGCACTGTAGTCCTAGCTTCAGCAGGTACATTTTGTTGTGCTATGCAATCTCTGTGGGTCCTAAATTCTAAAAACTTTTCCACTCCTAAATTCCAAAAATTATGCTACTTGATATTTCTGTAAATTCCAAAATTTTGTACATCTGCCATAACTGCACTGGCTGTGGCCTCAGTTATCCAATGTTTTAGCAAAATCAAATATTGTAACGTTATTTTAGACGACTTTCTTAAACTGTAGATCGCAACTCCTATCTATAGCAGGGAGTCGCAAAACATTTTTAGTAGTTTTGGTATTTCTTAAACTTAATATAATAATTTTACAATTACCAAATATTTTTACACAATGTATCTGAAAATAGATAAAGATAAGACAATACAGACAAAGAGAAAAACAAAAATATTTCAACGCATTCTTTTTATAATATAAATGTTCATTTTATTTGCTTTGCACGTGATGCTGTCATTTCATCTGTTACTTAATTAAAATTTTCACATTGTTCTATGTCTTAAAATGAGAAATTAAAGATAATGACCTAAAATTGCAATATTATCTTACAGTACAAGTGAAAAAATTGATAGTTTCACTCACGCGTGTCGGATTTTCGCAATGCTTATGGGGTCCCACAAAATTTTCATAAATATTTTGGGGTCGTGGAAAAATCTATGATAAAAAAGGATCACGACTGAAAAAAAGTTTAAGAAGCCCTGTTTTAGACCAATCAGTTTCCTGATGCCAACCCATTTTTTTGCCTGTTTTGTTTCTCAGCCGAATTATGTTTCTGTGGACATTTTTCTATATGTTTACTGTTTCAGCTGAATGGCGGGTATTTAATTATGGCAAAGCACACGAGGGCTATCTGCCTAGGGAAAGGGATGCCTTCGTGGAGGAGTTTCTAAGGGAACTGGCTCCTATACACGTTACACATGGGGAAAACGCCCATGCAGTCAGCCCGTTCGCGGGTTTCGAACCTCGGACCGAACTACCAATGTTCAGCAACTTTACTGCTCGGCCGCTGGTGGGCCCCCATTTCAGCTGAATGGAAAAACACGCTAACATGTTTCAAATGCCTATTAGGGGAAGAGGATCAAATGCCCCACATTATTATTATCTCTATTTATCTCCTGTTTCAATTCTGAGTTGAATTATGTTTTTTGATAGAATTTTTCCATATTACATATTTCAGTTCAACAAAAAATCAACTTTAAAAATATTGAAATGCATGTACTAAAATATTTCAAAATGAAAAAGTGGGATAAATAAATATATAAATTACTTTTTTATAGGAGTGTAGAAGTTCTTATATATATATATATAAAGAAATTTAGAACCAACTTTTCACAAAGACTAAAAAATTGAAGTTCAAATGATCTTCATTAAATCCTATAAATGTAGAATACGAATACTTTAAAATGTAAAAACTAACACGTTGCCTGCCGCGAGCATTTTATGTGATTTGCCCATGACGCCAACTTGAAATTTTTATTATGCGATATATATTATGTTGAAATATTATCTGCAGAACATAATGTTATATGTAATCATGCTTAATGTATTTTTCATGCTGGGGGTCACCGACGACCCCAAACATCTGTATACCATTTTTGTGATTTATAATTTAAATTTTTACGAATTATTATTCTTCAAATCATTATAGTAACGATGGTACTATTTAAAAATTTCATCAGTATCGATATTTATTCTAACTATGTATTTTACTATTGGTCACCACAGTGCTGTAGCCAAGTCGTGCCGGTCACCGGTGACCCCCACGGCAGTCAACATGTTAAAATAAGCCATCACAAGAAAAACCAAAAAATAGTATAAAAGAACAAGAAAGGCGAGGAATCCAACCAACTTCAACATAATATCGTCAAGAGGAGGTATGTCAAATTTAATTACATTTCCCTTTCTAAAACAAAATCCTTGCTTTTCTGTATCCAGAATCAGTTGATGAACCATTTCAATATATTTTTTATCTAATAGTTCACCCGAAAATTCTAGTCCTCCTCAAAGCGAAGGAAAATCATTAAAAATATCTTCCAATTTAAAAATATTTTTCTAATCTAAAAAAAAAAAAAAAAAAAAAAATGAAAACATGCCCTTAAAAATGTAGAAAAAATTAAAATCCTGCAGTGGAAAATCGTTGAAAGTTCAAAATAATCTTAACACAAAACTTTACTAGAACCTCTTATCAAACAGCAGTAGCAAAGGGAAATTGGGGGGGGGAAGTAAAATCATTAAAAATATCTTCCAATTTAAAAAGATTTTACTAGTCTAAAAAGAATATTTGATATTCTGCATTTACAGAATTTTATCAAGTTAATTTGAATTTGAATTTTTATTCTTTCTGAAAAATTGATTCTAAATTTCTTTCTTTATATATTTACTGATCAATTTTTAGCAGCATAATGCACGAAAATTTTTGGAAGGTTTATAAATTTTCCTATTAAAAAATTATTTGTATATACATAGTCCAAACGCATCTGTATACAGTGGAATATGTTTAACGCGAAAATACTTAAGACGAAATATCGGTTAACACGAAATAATGCAAGTCCCCACAAACTACTATGTATTTTCATGCATTTTGTTTCTTTTAACACGAAATAAAAATCGCTTCATATGAAAAGATATCCTTTCTGGAAATGAACAAAATATAGAAACACTGGCATCGCAGACAAGATTTAAGCGGGATGTGAAATGAAAGAGAGGTGGTTTCACATATTTCGTAAAAAAGAGGCTAATTTGGCTTTGAAATACCCTGTGACACGAGCCAGTTTTGTTTATCTACGCTACTTTCGCTTTTCAGCTCTACGAACATCTCATCTCTCATCAGTTAGCTTTGGAATTCGGTGACGAGTTCATGGCAGTGCGAGTAAAAATTAGTGAGTTTGGCTCATGTTGCACTGCATGGAAATTATTTTCATTACACATAATTCTCAAAAGTATCAGATTCTTTGGCACCAAAAGAAATAGAGAAGTAGGATATTGAAACTGAGCTAACACTTAATAAAATGTTTGAGAAAGTTTCTGTATTAATGAACTGTCCTACTGTACTATCGGAAGAATTTGTTGCAGTAGTTTATGATAATGTGTGTACAGCCCCAATTATGTCGGACAAAGTTATTTTGGAGTTTGTTCAAAGCTAAAAAAATATCATTGGTGCAGATTCTGATGACGAAAATAGAATAAATAATGCAGTTCCTGTTCCCACATCATCCGAAATGAGGAATATCATAAAAAGTATGGACAGTTATTTAGACGCACATTCCAATGGTGAAATCAATAACCAAATGTTCGACATTGAACAATTTGATGCTAAAAAAGACAATGCAAAGAAAAATATCAGATTATTTTCCCAAAACTCAAAAATGTTTTTCAAAAAACTTGAAAATTTTGTATTAAATTTTATTAAGTTCTTATGGATGTTTTTGTTTCATCGATTTTTATTAAATGCATGCATATATGCATATCTATGTAAATAAAATGTACTCTAGTAAGCTTAATTTTGTTAAATATATGTTTTGTTTTTTAATATTCTTTAACACAAAAAAATATTTCAGTCCCCTCAGTTTTGTGTTAAATGATTTTCACTGTATATCTATTGCACATAAATCCCTTTCTTACATAAAATATGAATGTATGCATAAAATAACTAAATAGATTGTAAAGGAAGTTTAATTAGCAACTATGAAATCTTAAAAAAGTAGTATACAATTTATAATGGCAAACATTAAAATAGATGAAAGTAAAATTTAAATTATAGAATGTACTTTATAAAATTAATAAAAAGTGGTTAAAAATATATATTTTAATTACTTAAAACATGGAAGTTATTTGGCAGAGATTGTTGGATATAAAATTACTACTTAAAATTTTCAGATTACTGTTGTTCATATTTAAAGTCTCAATTTGCAGTCTTAATCCAGATAACAACCATTGTAAAAATCCCCCGTTATCATAATCCAAAGATCAGCAGCATACATGTTTTTCAAAATCGTGCATAATATTAAATATTGGCTTTTGATTGTCAAGTTGATGCAAATAAGATGAACTGTTTTTATGATTTTAGACTAGTAGTTTATTCTTCCATTCACTTATTACAGTATTTCATTTTTTATATGCTCGACTATCCAAAATTTCAAGAGCTTTCCGGATATTTTTTGAGTTTTTACTGTACAATCATTTCAGTATTTACATCGTCAAAATTTCACAGACACATACTTGAAGTGAATTTACTTTTACAGCTAAACACATGAACTGGAAAACGAAAAAGTACTTATTCAGAGATTGTATTTCTTTTTCGTTCATGAAAATCAAAGTTCATTACACAAACGTGCAATCACACTGCACATGGAAATTCTTAACACATTTAGTAATCCTGATAATTGATTACACATTTAGTAAATAAATCAGAAAATATTTTAATGTATAACAAATGAATAAAGTAGTTAAGCTTTTATAAAACAGAGCATAATACTGCAGTTACAAAGATATTTAATGTTATAAAAGTTAGGTAATTTAGTAAATTTCAGTTTTTCAACAAAGCAATGAAATATTTTGATAATTATGAAGTTCCTTGTATATCTTTATAAATGAACTTTATTGCTGTTTTAAGCAATTAAACAACTGTCCAAGTTATTTTAATACTTTTGAAATATATACAAATATATACAAAAGAAACATTTATTAATCTATTTGTCAACCTTGATTTTGGCATAAAAGTCTGCAGAATGCTTCGTAGTTGTTAAGCACACAGAGGCACTGCAATTCTTTCTTATTCCTTGATCTGAAGTTTTCTGCAAGTGTTTTTTTCTTTTTTAATTAAAATATTTGTGTTGGCACACATACAATTTTTGTATAGCGACTTAAGATGTGGATAATTTTCTCGAACACTATCGTTTGTTTTACTGGCGTCGCTGAATTTTGCGATGAATGCATCACATTTATTGCCGAGTATCACCTTCCAGATTTTTCATACTGTTAATGTATACATCAGCAGTGAATTATTCTCCTCTTTCCTCAAATACCCTACGGCGATAAACAATAACCATTCACTAAAGATATTGCCTAAATTTCCACTCATAATAATTTAAATTGCGAAAATCTCACAATTAGCACCTAAACACGCTATTCAGAACCAAAATTCTTTCGAAAGCGCGCCGTAGTATTCAAAAGCGGGGTACGCCGTCTTGCCAGGTGAAACTAGTCGATATTTCCGTGACGTCAAAAATTCGAAAAGTGGAGTAGGGTTTGGAAATACGCGACCGGGTAGCCGAGCGGTAAAGCGCTAGACCTCCCATCCCAGAGATAGCGAGTTCGAATCTCAGCCGTGGAGTTATTTTTAAAAGACAGGGAAAATGATACTAAATTCATTAAAAATGGATTAAAGTATAATGGAATCAATTAAAACTAATTAAAACTAATGACGGATTAAATAATTAAAATGTATCGTATAAAAATGAGTAAATAATTAAAAGTAATGACGTATTAAATAATTAATCACGTATTAAATAATTAAAAACAATAAATTAAAAGTGGTGTCCTGCCAAACACGTGGTTGCCATAAACATAAAAAATAGTGTCGTTGCCACAAAAAATAAAAACTTTGAAAACATAAAATCGTTGCCACAGAATCAAAACGAAAGTTTGATGATGTCATTCCATCACGTGATACAAGATGGCGCTGGTGTCGTCACTTCCGGTTCCAGGCCCCTCTGGATACTGCCCACGCCCCTTTTCTGTGACGTCACTTCCGTAGCACGAGTACCTCCGGTTACTACTCATGATCTATGAAACACGCTGTATAATACGAGTTCTTCAAAAACAAATGACGATATTCTCAAATCGTGTGGAAAAGTAAGGAATAAAGACAACAAGAATACAAAATCCCTACTGTTAAATCAGCAAATCGACGTAAAAAATGATTCGAACTGAAAATTGAGCAATATGAGCCCGAAAATAGTGGCTACGTAAAGTTTGGACACGCTAATAAATCGATCAATCCTAAAAAAGAATTAATAAGATACCGTTACCTTTTCATAGGGAACCTATTTTTACTTACTATTGAATACAAAATCCATTTCTACTATGGCTAAAAGAATATTTGTGAAAATATAAACGGATTGTTTTGCTAAAGTCTATGAGCTGATATTGACCTTGAAAAAAGTTCAGATTGTATAAATTTACGATATCAACTATTTTTCTCTTGCGTACTACCAGTGGTATGTGCACCGTTTATTGAGAATCGATGACAAATACGTAGATTTAGATGATTTTTCAAATTGTTGTGAATATGACGTGAGAATATGAAGCATGGCATGTAAAAAAGCAGTTACGAAAATATATAAGGTACGTATTAAAACTAAGGAATACACACATACAAATCAAAACTGCAAATACACAAGCTACGAGTAAATACAGAGCCACCAAATGTCCCACAGATTGAAAATAAATGCAGACAGAAAATATTAAACTCAGCACAATATCACACATACTTAGTTTCCATTTACACCAGATAAATTTCGAATAAATATGTCATCCAGAATCTTAAATACCACAATTTTGTCAACAGTAGTGGCCGCACGAACCTCATCCAAGCGTCCAGTGATTGTTTAATTACATGGAATATAGTGTAGAGTTCCTCACTTTAAAATTCTAAGTTACTGTTGGAAGTAAAGAATCTTAAGAACTGATAAGTGAATAATTGCTTGAGTTCGTGTGACAGGAAATAACAAGATAGAAGGGTAAACTAATCCTTTATTATTTCAACTAAAGTTTAACAAAACTCTGTCTTGGAGTGTACAATAAAACCGACACTTCGGCTTGAACTTAAGATACTAAGAATAAACTAAACTATTTTAAAGAAGTATATCCGAAGCTGTCAAAATTCTAACAGAGTTAGCCCCTTAACGTTAATAGATTGCGAAGCTATCAAGGGCCTAAATTACGGACGGGTAAAATCAAGGGCCTAAATTACGGGTAAATCGCTGCTCAGGTGGGCATTTTCAGAATTTTCAGCACGAATATTTTCAGGACAAACAGCATTATTTTCACTATTAGCAAGAGTTGCAAATATATTATAGGGTTTTAACATCCACATTATTCTTAAGGATTTTGCGTGGCCGGGCTGTCTTCCCTAGGAAATCATCTCTTATTTTGACCAGAAACGCTTTAAGAATATTATCTAACCCTTTTTTTGACAACCGAATCCTTTAGAATATCATACAGTGAAACCTCGTTACAACAATATTTTAGGGACCAAATAAATATATTGTTGTAGAGAGGCATATTGTTATATCGAGAGCCCACATATTTTGAGCATTTAATAAGAGTTTTTTTATTATTATTATTATTAGTTTAAGGTGCATAACATACTACTTTTAAGTCTATATTTAGAAGAAATTAATTTGTAAAATACTAATAATAGTGGTTTAAATACTAAAAAAATAAATAAATAAGATAAATTCAGAAAATAAGCACAGAAATATTCACATACCTGAAAACACTTTTTATTGAAAATAATCCAATATTTTTGTTTGTTTGTTGATTTTTTTAACTGTTAAGTTCACCAATACTGTATGCATTGAGTCTAGTGCACGAAAATGTTCTTCATTTGTCGACGGAAGGCTTGAAAAAAATGTCCGTAGAGAATTCACAGATTGAAGAGCTTCCTGAGATGACAATAAGGACTGCGATGGACCTGTATTATCATCATCATCTTCATCATTGTTTCCTATCTCATCAGTAATTTCAGAGAGAATATCTTCATCAGTAACTCCTGCGAAAACCATATGATCATCATCTGCTGTTAAATAGTCTTCTATACTAATTCCAAACTTTTTACCGCTTGTTTCCTCAAGTTGGGATACGGATTTTTTGATGTGCAAAACACATTCTTGATCATCTGAGAGATCATTTTCTATGGAATTTTCATCATTATCAGATTTCTTATCTTCCATAACACAAAGACCGGCCTTTTTCCAGCAATTCCGAATGGTTTTTTCTGTTACTTCCCACCAACTTCCAGCAATATTGTCACACGCTTCCTTGACATTTACAGCTTTGAAAGGGTCTTCTACTTTATTTTCAAAGTTTACAAGTATGGAGTCCACCAACCGTTTTCTGTAATATCCTTTGAAGCACTTAATTATGCCCATATCAAGAGGCTGTAAAATTGAAGTGCAATTGGCAGGGAAAAATGCGATTTCGATATTTTGTAGCTTTGGAAATGACGTGTGAGCACCGCAGTTATCTATCAACAAAACGATTTTTTTTCTTTCTCTTCTTCATTTCATTGTCTAACTTCTGTAACCATTCGGAAAAAAATTTAGACGTCATCCAAGCCTTCTTATTTGCTTTATACTCCACGGGAAGACTTTTCACGTTCTTAAAGCACCTTGGCTTCAATGATTTACCAATGACGAGAGGTTGTATTCTGTGCGTTCCTGTGCTATTTGTACACAGAACAGTCAGTCTCTGCTTTGATTTCTTCACTCCATAACAATTTTCACCCTTGAATGCCAATGTTCGATCGGGTAGGAGTTGGAAAAACAGCCCAGCTTCATCTGCATTATAAATGTCTTCTGAAGCATACTTTTCTAAGATTTCTTTCATCTTGTTTTGCCGCCATTCATTTGCGTCGTTTATCGGGGCTGACTTTTTCTCTCCGTGAACTTCTTGGAAAGTTATTCCATGACGATCTCGAAAACGCATTAACCAACCATTGCTAGCTTTGAAAGTTTCGTTCCCTAGCATTGCTGCAAATTTCCGTGCTTTTGCACATAATAAAGGTCCATTTATTGGGACATTTGTTGCTCTCATCTCTTGAAACCATTTTAAAACATCAGCATCAATGTTTTCATTTGTCGCAACTTTCAGTCGTTTTCGCTCTGGGTTAATTTCATTTGAAGTTACAGCATCTTCGATTTGCTTTCTCTTCTTTAGGAACGTTGCAACTGTAGATTGCGATAATCCATGTTTCTTAGCCGCATCAATCTGCTTCACTCCCTCATCAATATCATTGATAACGTTCAGTTTATCTCGAAAAGATAGTTGCTTTCTCCCTGCCATCTTAGGGAACAATATCGCGTGAAAGAAAGAAAAGTTTAAACCAAATGTTTCGCGTAGAACTCAAAATCGTTAAAGACTATAAAATAACCTTTGAACTCCCTTTTCAGTACGTCACTTAACAACACCCCGCCTCCAACTCCCCCTGTTCCTCTAACAAAGGGCACTTGTTCTGTGACAAGGTGACCAGACAGGTCTAGATGTCCTTAAATCTTATCAGAATTCCAAAGCTTACTGGGAAATGAGACTAAGCATACATTTACACTTCACCCCCTCACCCACTCCAATTCCCAAAAGGGTGGTCTTCATCTGTTTTGAAATCTGAACAATAGCTATTTATTCAGGGATAAGTTGAATATCCACAATGAGTCTTAATAGACGGAAAAAATAACAAAAAAAAAAAAAAAAAAAGCATTTGAAAATTAAAATATTATTATAAAGGGAGAAAATAATACTGAAATTTAGATTGAAAAAATCGTTTTACAGAGGTTTATTGTTCTAGAGAATATAGCAATATTGAGGGGAGATTAACATTAGTTTATATGCAAAATCACCGGGACCACAAGACATTATTGTAGTAGAGGGAGTTATTGTTGTATCGGGTATCGTTGTAGCGAGAGTTTACTGTATATGTCCGTAGAATCCATTTCTAAGTCACAACGAATCTTCTTCGCTATCCGAATTTAAATCCAAATCATCATTGCTTGCCATAATTTAATGCACTGAACACCAAATAAGAACTAGCAATCGAAAATAAACCCCCATCATTCAGCAAGAAAATACACCACACTCATAGAATACACTTTCCTTCCACCTCCTGTTGTTGTTTTCATATAAAATCTGGTACTTTTCAGTTAAAGATTGGCGTGCAATCTAAATAAAGATAAGAAAGGCGATCCTAACGATACATACAACTTAATTAAGAGAAGGGCTATTAAATTAAATAAAAAAAAAAAATTCCCAAACAAACAAACAAAAAAATTACAGAATGGGTTTTACCACATTAATTTCAAATATGGATGTCTTTGGTGTGTGATAATAATACAGTAATACCCACTAAGGAGGCCCTAGAATCGGTACAACCTGTGCGATTTCACCTGGCCGCGGTATCTGGGGTGGCAACGTTTTTAGAATTTAGTCAGTCATTGGGGGACTATTTTACAAGCCATGGACACTGCACCAGGCAGCAAAATGTCTGGTGCCGGCTCTGAATGCGCTTGCAGAAACCGATGATCAATTTTTGAAAGCGTGTAGTATAACCATATAAATTATCAAAAATAGTGTTCTTGCATTCAGAAATCTTTTTTTAAAGGTGCCTGACTGATAATGTGAATAACTAAAAATATAGTAATAATATTCAGAATGTTTTTCGTTGAGAAGATACATATAATCAACGAAAATAGGTTGTTCAGATATATACTTCTGCAGTTGCAGCATTCTCGAACCATTTAAACTGCTTTAGAAAAAAAAAATATATAGTGTCTGTCACAAATCAGACACATAATCTAATAAAACAATGTAGTTACTAAACACTGAGCATTTAAAATCCATTACGAATCCGGTTGATCATACGAACATTTTTAAACTTGTTTTGACAAGTTCCAAGTCATTTTTATTTTTTTCCCAGCCATGTCATTTTGATAAAAATATCAATTTCATTCTCTTTAGGGAGAAAAAGCTATAAATTTTCTTATTTCATTACCGGTTATAAATTTGTGGATGTTTAATGGGCTTTGTTCTCATTTTATTCATAAATAATTGCCTAGCATCCTATGAGAAATATTCGGGGAATCTTGCCTGAACTGTAATCGTCATTTGCAAGAGGCTAAGGTCTGTGTTCCAGAAATACATTTTTTTAAGCTGAAAAGGAGGAGTATTTCAGCCGCTGAAGCAGTTCTTGCAAAGCAGTTTACTCTTAAAAAATTGAAATATATCTTACTATTGATGATGGAAAAAAAAGTATTCGTGAAGTTGATTCTGAAAAAATTAAGTAAGCTACATTTTACGAAGTAATTTCGGTGCTTTTCGATCAACGTGGCACCAAACATGGAAAAATGTCAGATGTGATAACTTATTTATTTCCCTACCACAGAATGTAAAGAAAGAATCAGCATGGATGATTTCTGCTTTAAATGCACATTAGTTGACATATAATAATAATTTTGCTGAAGAACAGATCTAAACAAGCAATCAGCAACCAAATATTAAGTAAACATTTCTTTAAATTCTTTTCCCTATATATTTTTCTCTTCTGCTTAGTTACACAATGTTTACTTCCGTCGGCGTAATAAAATGGCGCCTGCATTCTTAAAAGGGGGCAAATGTTGGTACCGAGACCGTTCTACAAACATTACCCGATTTGGCAATGCACTCACTGGCCGCTGCAATTCACGAATACTTCGATTTTTAATTAACTGAATTAGAGTTGAAAGCATGAGAACACACAAATGCTTAAATGAATAATGTTGAAAGCATGAGAACAGACAAATGCTTAAATGAATAATGTTGAAAGCATGAGAGCACACAAATGCTTAAATGAATAATGTTGAAAGCATGAGAACACACACAGTCCTCCATTTAGTATGCTTTGCCTTTTTTTTTATCTTGTTTGATTAGCTTGTCTAATGAAGAGAAACCAGTTAAGAGAATGGTAGTGTGTTACGTGTTTTTTCTCATTTCACGAAGAGTTGCGCAGACAAATTTGAATGATTAGCAAAAGAGGTTACCCTTTTTAGCCGTGACAAAAAAGTATAGCGAAAATTCCGGCTTAGTTGGCGTCCCCATATCTATCGTTGTGACTCAAGCAAACAAATAATAACTATGTATATCAGAAATAAAGTAACTTGGGAAAGATCATGCTACGAATCATTTCTTGGTTAAGGAGCAGCAAGCGCTAAACTGTAAGTAGGATATTAAAAACACACCATAAGGCAGCAACTTTATTTATTACCTCTTATGTCAATTAATAGTTAAAGGCATGCCATTTACTAATGTGTAAGTCATTGTCCATAGCGTGGATTACTTTTTTCAAATTTTGCCCCCTCTGCACAACACATTCATCTAGGCGGCGTTGGAAGCTTGCCATAACTCGGCGTAACGTATTCCCTGGGACACTGCCGACGGCAGTTCGGATGGGATCCTTCAACTCAGGAATGGTGGCACAACGTGTTCGGAAAACTTCTTACTTCAGGTGTCCCCAAAGTCTGCACATGAAAGATTAGGTGAGCAAGGCAGCCAGGAAATGTCACCAAAACGAGAAATTACTCTACCTGGAAATGTCTGTCGCGCAATGGTCCGTCCATCTGGAACTTTCCCATAACGTCCCAAGTTGAAATGTTGCCGAAATAGACGCTGGGTAGCAATAACAAAGTAGTTTTTTTTAAATAACTTTCAACAGCAAAGGCACGATGCTGAGCACTCCACCGATCTATATCACTGTCACACTCGAAATGGCAGCTTATTAGTACACCGAGCTGGCGAGCATTCATGCAGTACGTCCTTGTACTACGCAAGTCAAATAACGCTATGGACGCTGCCGGACCCTATATGAATAGAAAATCGTGTGTCTACTTGTCTATGTTTCTACTGTTCTCATAAGGGTAAATTTATTGAACTTTGACCAAATCGAATACTCCAATCTAATCTTTTAATGTCCTAGGTTTTCCTCAGTATATAAAAAAATAGGTTTAACTGAGGTCTTTCACACTTTCTTTGAGCATTTGGATGACCTATGTCCCCTTTTGGGAATATTTGTGGGCACTTGGGTATTATCGCAAACACATTAGCAGAAGTCATCAAATTCTGCAAACATGCGCATAACGGTTTTTTAGGTAAACATATCCATTGTAAGTTGCAATCCAAAAATTCACCGAATCACGTTTTTTTTCTGTAAGAAATCGTCAAATGCGCAAAATTGGTTACGGTAACCCATAAGTACATATCTTTGTAGAACGAATGCAAAATAGCTATTCCAAATATTAGCTATCCCAAAATATTAAAATCATACACCTAGGGCTGAAATAGTGCGTAACAGGCATTAATTCTTGAAGCAATCTCGCACATAAATCTGGTAGATTAGATTTACGTCAGGTGTAACGTAAATACAGCCAGTTTCTCATAAGATATTCCTTCTTGAGAGCAGGGAACGCTAAGAGGCTACGGAATTAATCAAATAATTACATTCATTACGGCTAAACAATCGGACTTTCTTCAGAAACGTGATAAAAGTCAACGTTGCCCAAGTTAACAAACAAGAGTACTACAGATGTCCGTTCGTCTCCAAGTACAAAGGCAGAGGATAAATTCTTATGTAAGATGCTGACAGGAGTGGCTAAATTTTGATTGCCTTGTACTTTCTTTGCTATAAATTGACCTGATGCAGAATATTTCAGAAGGCAACAAAAGAGCATGTAATTTTGTTGTAATGTTATTAATTTTGTGTTAATAAAAAAATCGTTCGTTAAGTAATTTGAGCAGTAATATATATTTATTCGACGTTTATACTGAATTAAAAAATACTTAATGGGATCTTAGAATAAGAATTAATCGCAGGAGGGCCGCTAGAGTAGATTGTTGCACATAGAATGCCAACACTGTCCAAAGGCCTTGAACTTGTTACTTTATTCTTGTATTTATTTAGTAATTATGCTTCGAAGCTTATTTGAATAAAAGAAGTTTGAATTAGTTGTGGTCACTCAAAATTCTACAAAGTGTGTAGTGCGAATTGTTATATTAATCATAGCAAGAAGCAAGTGCAAAGAAGTAATTCACAGAGAAGCCCCAAAATGGTTATGAATATGAAGAGACTAAATCTGAAACTGTTCAGCAGCTGCGAGATGATGCATATACTTATGGTAACATTTCGGATCAACAGAATGTGATAATAAAATATTGGGAATTCTCTAAAGGTAGAACTGATATCCATGACGGACAAAAGAGCAACATGCTATCTTTAATTTCTTCGAAAAATTGAATACGAAATTTTTGCAAATAAGTCTGACATGATAAAGGCTTTATAACACACCTTTTCAAAAATATCGAAGTCTTCGATTCATGAAGCCAGGATTGATCAATTCAGGTATACAAAAGACTGTGCGTGCGCGCAATGTGTCCAAAACAACAGAAATACTAATTAAAAAAGAACAGGTTACACGTCCAGCTTTTTTTATACGTTCTACAGAATGTGGCAACGAATTCTTCGTGCCTGAGCAAAGCAACAATGAAGTTCAGCCAAATGCAAGTCATCAAGCAATTCTAATTTAAGTTTGAGCCATAAAGATATGGCTTCTGTTTCTGGGTAAAACATGAAATTTTCCTTCTTCAACTTGTGTTTCTCGACATAGTGATTACTTCTAAAGCATACTGAAAACTTTGGAATAGTTTTAACCAGCCGTCCAAATGAAGAGAGGAAATGATTGACACATGACATCTACCTGACCCAATAAAAATTTTCAAAATATTCGGCACACATCATTGGCTTGTAGAGTTTATATTTATTTTAACTAACATTTATTTTAAGTTTCTTTCCTGTCAAGCTTTTACTTTCCCTTGGAACTGCCAATGCCAGAGTATGTAAATTTTAGTAGAACGCGCAGAGTATTAAAATTTTTAGCAGAAGTAATTTGAGTTAAATAGAAGGGCTTGTCAGAGATTTCTGTTTTGAAATTTTAGTACGAAGTTTTGGATAACCCAACATATAGTCCAGACGCAGCATTTTTTATCTAAAATTTTCATAGAGAAATGGTTTGATGATGATGAGGAGGTGATATGAGAAGTCAGGGCAAGTGAGAAGTTTATGACGCGAGAAAACTAAAGCTCCATAAGCTTCGTAAATGCCGGGATAATAACAACACTTACGTCTATAAATAATGTTACCTAATATTTTCCCCCCTGGCATCACCATCTGTTATACAGTCAAAAGTCGTTAATTCAGACTCGTCAGGACTTCGACGATTCCGGATTATCGATTTTTCCGGATTATAGATCATCAGTTTAAATATGGTAAGATGGCATGCAGAAATTACAAAATTAAAAATATGAAACCGTAATTTATGAAATAAAGAACAATTATGATCTAAAGGGTATCAAAATTTACAAAAAGAAAAAGCTTATTATTTATTTGTTTACTTTATTAAACATTTCTTTCAATGTAAGTTGTTTAAGTTGGTAACTGATATCCGATCATGTGTAACTGATATCTTCGATTCATGTGACAATATTTTCTCTTTAATTCTATTAAACAGACCTAATTTCTTGTTTAGTTACAAAGTTCCGCTGTTCAAGTCCTATAATTGCTGTGTCGAGAATACCGACTAATTTGTCAATTGAAATTTTTTCGTTTTCAATAACCTCCGTGTCACTTTCTTCACTATTGGAAGCGAATTATAATGACGAGGAACTTGATTTAAATCATATCAAAGATGGAGTACATCGAGAAGAAATACTACATTTAGTAAGGAATTATAAGCCAAATAAAATAAAATCATCTGCCCTGAAGATAGGGATAGTGCTGACAGATCAACTTTAAATTCATTGCGCTCAGCGGCGTTTCCTCCCCCCCACCGCAGAGCAGCGTGAAATTGATAAACAGATTTCGTATTTCGAAACATACTTTCGCTTTGTAGATCCTTTACACATTAGTAAATATATGTCGGAAATTCTATTTGACATAATCGAAAGTTCAAGCTTACTTTTATAAAATTGCTCTAAAAGTCTGCAAAAAATAATAAGGCGGATCCAATTCGAAGATTAAGGAACAACGCAATCTGCAACATTAACTGAATTAGATAATTTTAGCTTAGCTTATACCGTCCGTTATACATTAAATTAAATCCGTTATACATGCGTAAATGTATTATGCGCATGCGCACACGCATATTCGCAGCCGTAAATGTCTTACGCGCACGCGTAAACGCCTATGCGCATGCAAACGCGACGCCTGCGCAGAAATTTTGTAGCTTTGTGCTCCGGATTATGAGTATCCGAATTAACGACTTTTGACTGTATTATAATTTTTGGAATCAGCGTTTTCTATATGAACATTTTTTACTTCCCTAGAAATTTATATAAACCTTCCATATGCATATCAATAATACACTTTATTCAATTCATATTTATTTATAATATACATTTTTATCTATCTTCTATTCAAACACACACATATTTCACAATAAGCTTTAAACATTCATTTGCGATATCATGCAGTTGGAAACTATATTCATAACTTAATTTCACTTTGAAATATTACATAAATATTTTGTAAGACATTTTATTGTGAAATTGATAGACTTCAAGAAATGAAAGGCATAAAAATCAAAATAATCACTTCAGGATATGTTTAAAGAAATAATTTAGGAACTTAATTTTTAACTTTTCATAATTAAAGTACAATACTCCTTATTTCATTATATGAAAATATACACATCATTCAATTTCCATTATTACATTTAAACTTGCGATCAATAACAACTTTGGATTAATCTTCATTTGGGAATATTCAGTCAATAACTTTTGACGGTATATTTATTTGGCACCATTTAAAGCGATAATCACTCAAATACAGTAGCTTGTTTCAATACTGAAACAGGAAGCTTGTGGCAAATTATGTTCAAATGTTACCTATAATTACAAACCATCATTGAATAATCACCAATAAATCCAAAAGATTAACCAAAGTTTGAAATGTCATAAATTTCTTATATTTTAATATAAAAATTATTCATTATTCTTCACCATTTGATGAAATAAATATTATAAAATATTATTTATGAAAAGTTGTACATGCAGCAACTGTACATTTTAGGGGTAACAAATCATTACAAAATAACCTTAACTCACAGCAAGTACTACTATTGAAATACAGTAGAATTTCAATCATGCAGCCTCTAGTTGTGTAGAATTACAACTACCTGGATTATTAATTTACTTTCTAGATCTAAATGATATTAAACTTCCATTTTTTATAATTAATATAAAAAGATAAAGAGTACACTATTTTTTTTTTTTTTTTGAAATTATTTAGATCAATATGTATAACATGAAGATTGGCCTAAAATGTTCAAGACATATGTAGGCTTAATGGGAAAAAAAAAAAAAAAAAAAAAAAAAAAAAAATGCTGCAGAAAGGCCTTTTTGATCATTAGTCCATGAATAATTGCTTAGCCATTGATAATATGCTACCTTTTTTAAAGCATTTTAACAAACCTGATAATTAAACTATGTTAGTTTTCTTTCTTTTTCTTTTGCTTTAATTGGAGTTTGGTACTTAACTACAGTCAGTTACTAATAACTATTTTTTAGAAGAAAAAAAGAAGAGGTTTCCTTTCTTGATAAAGTGTCATGATGTAATATAAATTTATTACTCAAACTATATGTACTGAAAGCATAAAATGCTATATTTTAATCATTGGTTTCATTTGATTATAATATATGTAATAAATAATTACATTAGTATTTAATAAATATAAATTAATCACAATAAATATGCATTTAACTTAAAAAAGGGTAAAACCTAGTTATGGACATGGATTGCAGCTCCAATTACTCCAGATAATTAAGTTCTACAGCTAATTCCTTTGATGATTTTGTTATAAATAATTTTAATGATTACAAAAACAAGCAAAGAAAAAGAAAGATAACACACAAACAAAGAAAAAAATAAAACCGTAACATTATATTAATAAAAGATCATCATCATCATCATTATGCACAAAGATTTAAAAGATTATCATCATTATACAAAATGCACAGAAAAATATATTAAAAAATTAATAACATATAAAATTCTAGATGGGGGGGGGAGGTCTTAGCTGAAATATAGAATCACTTGCACATAAACACACAAATAAAGCTCAAATTTTTCATATCAATATTTCTTCACCATACAATAATAAATACTTGTTACTGTTAGCTTATTCCTTTTTTTTTTAAAGTAAAGTATTAGTTTTTGCAACACATACTGTTATTAAAATATTAATTATAAATTAAATTTATGGGACTATTATCTTTTACTGATCTTTCAAGTCAAATAACATATATATATAAAACATATATAATCCACCTTCACAAAGAAAATTCTTTCAGAACATTTTCAAAAACATCAGGTTTTAATATGCCTGATTTTATTATAATTCTGTAGCCTTTTAAGCTCTACAAAAATATTGCTAAAACTCCTACAGCCTATTTGAATATTATATTTTATAAGTTTTAAATGATCTTCACTTATTACAAGCAGCAGTTAGATTCTAGTTACAAAATAATTATCCCCCTACATATACAAATTTAAACATTTTGGGTAAACTTTTAAAATAACTTATGTTAACATATGTATATAAAAATTAAGCACTTATAGTTTTGAAAATATTTAGAACATGCTTTAAAAAGTAATTACTTCAATAAAATGCATAAATAAGAATCAAAATAATTCAAAACAGTGATTGCATTTTTATTAATTTGCTGCATAAAAAAAAAAGAAAAATATCACAACATATTAAAATACATTTGAGATAATGTTGTTGTATGAAGGATATCTAATATATAGCTTTGTGGTACATGTCATAATGTTACGTTTATCGGATATGATCTTATACAATTCTCAATTTTTTTTTCCTTTCATATATCAAAGGCCTTCTAAAACAACACTTATACATACATATGTAGAAATATGTAATGTTTAGAAAACAAAAATGGTCAAGAATCTTAACGTCTTTATGGGTTAAAACAATCAATTATTTGAAAATAGCCCTTCTTTTAAAATAAAACCTAAAAACACTATCAAAATTTGTTCAGAATCTACGCACAAATTATAACCTAACACATTTTACTATAAAGGAAATGTACATGCCGAAAAAGCCTTGCTTTAAGGTTAATTATCATTGTCAACGCACACACACATATATATGTAATAATAAAATTCCATAGTCAAAAATACACTTAAAATTCTAACTGTATGTTCTTTTCATTTTTACTGGCGACGTTCTCTTATTTGAAAGTACATGGAATTAAATCCACAGCCCCGTAGTCAAGTTGTTTTTCCCGCCTTTTCTACATGTACAGTTATAGAATGTTCTGGAAATATTTAAAGTGAACTGGATTGGCTGACGATATTTTTTTGAAGCTCCGCCTTTCTAGAGGCTATAATAGGACTCGCAAAGGAATATCGGGGGCTTTTTCTTAAATGTCACGATGCAGTAAACGTCATACAAAAAGTTATTAGTAATTCTTTTTATTTACTCCGGTTATCTGATTTTGTAACTGCTATTTCTCCTGAATAATAATAAATGGATACTTTTTTTTAACTTATCGTCTGATAATTTAAGCTACGACTAAAGCTGGTACATCACAAGGAGTCGACAGGATGGGTGTACCCAAAAGGTAAGAAATTACAATGGAAGAGAAAGAACTTTTTTTAAGTGCAAGTTGTGTCTGTTTTTTACAACTGAAGAATTGTGAATTGTGATACAGCTTTGTCTTCAAATTTTGAGCACGTCTCATAGTTATAACCGCATGATTTGGATATCGTCTGCTGGAAAGAAGCTGAAGAATTTCAATCATTTATACTTTTTTTTTTGCAATTGAAGAATTGTGATACAGCTTTGTTGCCGCATTCACCTGCAATAGATTCAAAAAATTTCTTAGAAATTATAATGTAAAACAACTTCTAATTACTGCCCATCCCCCCCAGACAAATGGTAAAGTAAAGCATGTGAACCAAACCCTAGTAACCCGTTTAAGATGTAAAGTAAATTCTACATCATTGAAAATTCCATGGATGAAAATTTTGGATCAAGTTATTAGTGAATATAATAATTCCCCTCATTCGGTAACTAAATTCACCCCTGCATATCTTTTACTCGGAAAACTTCGTTTCGATTCTCCCCTAGATCGAAATACTTACCCTCCGGTTGACATAGCGAGAAAATTAGCTAAAGAGAGAACTATTGAATATCATAAAAGGAATAAAAGTCGTTATGACACAAAATTTGCAGATGTAGATTTTCAACCTGGTGATCTAGTTTTATTTGATGAATTTGAATTTCCAAATAAACGTAAATTGACAACTTTCTATTCTGGACCATACCAAATTGTCAAAAAATTATCTGAGGTTAATTATGTAATTGATAAAAAGAATTACCACACAAATTAGTCTGGAAACATGGACTATTCCAGACTACGACACTACCAAGACCCAGAAAATTTTAAATTACATCACCAATAGGTAGACACACCTTCCTTTTGGTAAACGCTCAACTGGGGTTGCTACTAAAGGTAATTAGAGCACCTAATTATTTAATGTCTAATTTTCTGTGTTGTAAATTTTTAGTATGTTGTTTTGTATCTTTGTATTTATTTTGTATTTATGTGTCAATTTTTGGCAACGACATTAATGGTAATTATAAAATACTATTGAAGTTGAAAGTTGTGTTGAACGACAATGCAGTATATGACATAATTGTCATTGTCGATAGTAAAAGGTAAAATACGAGCAAAATTATTGTGTAAAATTATTATTATCAAAATTAAGTGTTTTTTATGAATAAGTAATCAAAATGAAATACTGTAAACAAACTAAAAGTCAAAAGGAAATGTTAAGAAATTAGTCAAGTATTGCAATTGTCAATGATATGAAGAAAAAAATAGAGGAATACCTCACCTCAAATAGAAATTTTTAATATTAAAGCCACGGCGAACTGGAAATGAAAGATTTGTAAAATACGAACTGCTCTAATGTTTTGCAGCAATCTCTAAAGACCTGGATACAGAACTGAAACTGTTCTCGAGAAATGTTTTCCCAATACTGCATGCATAATGTTATTTTTCTTTATTTTCTATAAATGTCAATATATTAAGGTATGTTATTTACAATTTTATATATTGATATTATTATTGACTGTGTTATAGTGAGAGTGTCTATTTAAGATTAATATTATTGTAACTCAAATTCTGGATGAGAGTTTTTCAAACAAATTAAGCAATTATTTAAAATATTTTTTCTATTTGGAATGTCTTGTAGTCGAGACGCCCAGCTTCAAGCCTTTTCAGATGGGGGGAATATTTTGTAATAATAAAATTCCATAGTCAAAAATACACTTAAAATTCTAACTGTATGTTCTTTTCATTTTTAATGGCAATGTTCTCTTATTTGAAAGTATGTGGAATTAAATCCACAGCCCCATAGTCAAGTTATTTTTCCCGCCTTTTCTACATGTGGCAGTTATACAATGTTCTAGAAATATTTAAAGCGAACTGGATTGGCTGACGTCATTTCTTTGAAGCTCCGCCTTTCCAGAGGCTATAAAAGGACTCGCAAAGGAATATCAGGGGCTTTTCCTTAAATGTCACGATGCAGTAAACTTCATACAAAAAGTTATTGGTAATTCTTTTTATTTACTCCGGTTATCTGATTTTGTAACTGCTATTTCTCCTGAATAATAATAAATGGATCCTTTTTTTAAACTTATTGTCTGATAATTTAAGCTACGACTAAAGCTGGTACATCACATATATATATGTTTCCTACAGTTTCTCTTCAGAAATATGATTTAATATCTTTAAAATAACATAAATTTGCAAATTTTGCTGATAAATTGCTCCCATTAATTTCCTATATGAGAAAATTTAAATATACCTTTTTTCTATTAATAGCTTCTCATAAATTACACAAAGGAGCAAAAGAACTACATTAGAATAGAAATTAATGCAATCACAATCTTTAAGAAATAAATATAATACATATTCAATGATTTTAAGGATTATGAAATGTGGTTTACAGAAGATTATCCAAATTACAAATCTTAATGCCAAAAAAAGGGGGATATTTGCTATCTAATTCTATGTATTAATACAACATATAACATTGCCCTGTACTCAACAACAATATTTTTTAATAAAATCGTGAGAAAATGAATATAAGTGCACACATACATAACTATCATATACATCTTAATTTTCAATAAATCCTTGAAACACACAAACTTATTTTAAATATTTTATGCAGGGGCACAGAAAAATGAAAAATTTATAACATATACCACATAATGAACATACAATACATAAATTATATTTATGGTGTTAGGTGAAAAATATAAAAATGTAAAATGTGAAGTAAAAAGCTCATAACAGAAGCATAATAATAGCAAATAAATCCACTTTTCACATCACAGTACGGAAGACAAGCATAGCGATCAATATATTCTAACAAAAATGCAAATATCAAGCTATGCATGTACTAATCAGTTTATATTTAAATTTTCTTTATAGGCCTATATTCTTTCAATAATTGTCAATTTAAAAATTACCTTGGATTAAATATAAAGTGAAAAGCAATGTAGCTAGTCTAGTCAAATAACACATTTTTCTTTCAAATGTGTCATTTAATGCCTAATTATTTCACCCAAAATGGAAACAGGTATTTTGAATATCACTATTAACCCTGCTTGTTATCAACAGTGCACTTACATTCAATAGCAAATTTCACATATTCTTAAATATTTTTATTGATGCATTGCAAAACAGCTATGGGACTGAATATGTTATGATAAAGTTATTGCCAAAATTAGAACATTTAGCATATTTCAAAAAGTTACTATAATAGTATACTGCTGAGCAAACTTGATGCGTCTGTGTATATTTTGAGTTTTACTGACATTTACAGCAGTATTTCCAATTGGGCATTTGCAGAATATTAAGATCATATTGAGAAGTAATTAAGAATTTCATGATAGAGTCTGCACTTTTCAACTTTAAACATTGAAGATGGGAGATTATAAACATCTTGTACTTTTTAAATACTGAAAAGGGCAACTAGTAATTCACTTGTGCATATCCACAGAAAATATATCACATATATAAGTTAATAACATACACCAGATTAAAAAGTAGCATTTGAGCAAAATTCATATTATTTAAATACTTAATTTAAAAGAAATGTGCTTATCTTATCACCATTAAAATCACTATTATCACTATCTTATTTAGCAGTTTTACCTACAATTTAATACGGCTTGCTTACAAGGAAATAATGAAAGATGAAAAGTAATAAATTCTGCTTAGCACTTCTCTGAAAGAAAAATGTTTCCATAATTACAAAATTAGAAAATGTTACTAGCAGCACTAAATGTATTATTTTTGAATGAGATTACATTTGATTAAATATATTATTTTGAACATATGCATGATTATTTGACTATTGTGCAGGAAATGAGATAGGATCCATTTCATGGTATAGCATCAAAAAAGTGTTAAGTAAATTAACATAGCTAACAAAAGTTTGATAGATTTGCCTTAATATATTAAAATGTTTAAGAAAACAAAGAGACAGGCTGCAAAAAATAATTAAAAACACATTCCCAATGTTTTATTGGCATTATTACCTGTTAAAAAATTAAAGGGTTCTAATTTTATACTGTATTTTACACATAAAGAAGTGGCTAAGTAGAAATGTATAATAAAGCTACTCATAAAAGCAGAAATCATAAATTTATAACATAAATAAGAGTTTCTACATTAATTAAAAAAATAAAGTATTTGTCTTCAGTTAACATAAGACAAAAATGAGCGATTTACAGCCACACATATTTAAAACAGAGAGAAAGGAAGAACTCTGTTCACAAAACAAGATAAAAATGTTATAGGTATTAAACTTTAGAGTGCCTCTTGAAAACACAAATACTTTTGTACATCTCAAGCATTAATATATTAACACATTTATAAGATATTAAAAAATCAACTTTTAATTATGCTGCAGAATAAAAAGCTTTTCATAGTAGTTTAAAACAAGAACAGGTCAAAATAAAGACAATAACATCTCCTATCAGTAAATGCTGTGAATGTGCTATATATGAACAAAATTGGCATTTACAGAAAGAAAAGAACTACATTTAGCAACATTTAATATTATATTCGAAAGTAAAAGCCAACTTGAAATAAAATATATACACCATAAGCAATAAATAAGATACACTACGTGCATATCTTAAAATCTGATTTGGTACTTAATTTGAAATAGGAGAAAAGTTTACCTCGAAAACATGAAAAAATATCACAAGCAACAGTAAATAGTACATCACATGAAATAAAATTAAGCAAATTTTCATGAAATAATAAAGCTAAAAAACTATCTAAATAAAATTTTACATCACATATTTAGAAGATGAATTGATCACAGCAATTTTATAATATTTTCAAAAATCCAGCTTTCTATATGTATATTACATGCAGTTTTAAACAGGTGGAAGTGCTTTTATAAAAACTTTAAAGGCAACAACTAATTTAAGTATTTCTGGCTATGACAACAAAATGCTAATTCTATGATATGATGAAATATTTCACTCAAGAAACGAATTCAAATAATTACTTTAGTAAAAAACATTTAAATGATTTCAATTGAGGCTTTAAAAATCTGACACAATTAAGATGCTAAAAAAGTGAGGATTTCAAATTAGAAAAATGGCAAAAGCAAGTTGAAAAATCATACACATTTATTAGCATACTATAAATAAATTTAAAATAAGCTAAATACCTTTAAATGAATCTAACAGTTTCTAATATTGTATACACTGCATACTTCCAGCAATTCATTTCATGAATACTGCCAGAGAGTTTAAAGTTATGTATCAAATTTTTGGATTATCTCTTTAGGGTAAAGCTTTTGTTCTCTACGTGGGAATCAAGCAAATTAAAAAGGATATAAGAAAACAGCAATAAAAATTTCTGTCTCTTCTTATCACAGTTTTGATTATCTCATACATACAATCCTGAAAGCCTATTCCACTAATGTCTTAGGTCAGTCATGAAGAAAAGTGCAATAAAAAGTGATAAAATTAATTTTTTTCATCCATTTTGGATTTAGTTTTTGATATTGGTGGAAAATTAACTTTGCATTCCATATTGCATTGCAGTGATATGACAATCTTTTTTTTTTCCTTCAAAATATACATTTTTCTAAACAATTATCTTTATAGTCAAGAAATTCAGTACATATTAACAAAAATTATAATTTTTCGCCCATAAAACACTGCAATATTTCAAAAATCACTAATTTTTTTTCAATTTCTCTTGTTCCAGTTTTAAATGCCCAAAAACTTTGAATGAAAAATTCAAAATATTTAAAGGAACAAATATATATGCATGTTACAGCATTACAAAAATTTTATTTAAAAACATAATTTTCAAAGTATTTTCGTGCAATATGCTCCTGAAAATTGATGAGACAAAAAGTAAGAAATTTAGAATCTATTTTACATAAGGACCCAAAAAGGTGATACTCAATACCAACAAATTTCAAAATATCTTCTAAATGTACAAAATAAGAATTAAAGAAATGTGAAATTAAAACCTAAAAATATATACCAAAACCAGAAAAATAAAGAAAGAAGAGGAACTCTATTAAATCTGATGTAACTTATTGAGAAAATGATACATCAGACTGAATTAAATGCCTCTTCTGCTGAAAAACCCTTGTATTTCTGTATTCAAAATCAACTGATGAACCATTCCATGAACTAGTCGAAGGGTTTTTAAATCAATAACAGTTCATCCAAAAATTTTATTGATATATCAAGTTTGATAATAAATATAATTATAAATAATATAAACAACCTTTTGTTAGAACAAACAAAATAACTTGAAAATTAAGTAGTAGTACCACAAAGATAAAGATGACTAGTAATAAAATGGACGCATGGAAACAAAACAGGGAAATGATTGAAGAAATAAATAAATCACTACATTTTTCAACCTACAGAGATACATATTTATATTATCATTAGGTCCAATATATAGTGGTTGTTGTACAAAGTGGCACATTTATATTTGAAAATACATAGCAGTAATGATATAAGCCATCAACAAACAAAAATCAAAATACTATGATATGCAATTTCACTAACTTTCTACATTACGAGATGTACTTCACTGAGAATTACCCTAAAGTTTTTATGTAAATCCTTCCTACAAATTATATAAAAATAATTTTTAATTTCTATTCAATATAATTTCCTATTTAGTAAATGAAAATTTTTTATTCTGTAGCTTATAAAATACTACACAGATTACAGATTTTTTTTTAAAGAACAGATAATTATAATTCTATATGTTTTAAAAATAATATATGGCAGTGATTTTCATTCACTGTTGTGTTGCAGATTAGTCTACAAAAAGTATTTAAATCTATGCATTATCTACTAGGTTAGGAAAAAGCAAATTCAATAGATGATAAGAATTTAATAGGATACTTTTACATTAATCTAATTTCCTGACATTTTTATTATTGTTGAAGGCAATTAAAGAAAAGACAAATAATTAAAAACAGATAAAAATGCAAAAACACTGCTTCATAAATGGTTGATTTATACTCAATGTTCATTAAAAAATTTTTTATTTTTTTCATTTGGCACAATGGTAGATATAGACGTTAAACCTACATTGGTAATACCTGAAATCTGTCAAATCAGACCATTTAACAGCTTATAGAAAACCATTGCAGATACTTTAGGATCATTCCAGTAACTGTATTGAGATTTTCAAGAAATGCTTCAGATTTAGAAGGAAAGAAAAGTATCCTGTTATTATCATTATGATTTAAAAATAACGGTATCCTTTTTTGAATTCATTTCCCTAACAAATAATCAAATATAAAATTTGCATTTGAAATAGGTAAAATGTACCATAATATTAAATTAAATGTACTTTTCTTTTTAATGGCTGGATACATTCCAGATGAAAAAATTAATTATATATATAAATGCCCATCTCAGAACAGGATAATGTTATGCCTTATGTTCTGAGATAAGCATTAGCACTATATGCTGCTGCTTGAGAGCCATTGCAATATGGTATAAAAGTTACAATTTTTTAATGAAAAATGTTATATATTTTGAGTTTTCTGTATGTAAATGATATTATAAAAAACAAGAGAAAAGGAGATTTACTTTGATGATACTTAATCTGCTGGATCCTCATAGGTAATACGAGCATTTGTAGAAGTAAAACCAAATCTAAGAAGCCTGAAGAACTTCAACTATGTTCAAAACAGCTAAATACAATAAAAATTAGATAATTCCCTCTACATTTTTTTTTTCAACTTCCTTTTCCCAAGTAACTAACTCCAAGAAAAGAACTCTGCATTAAATTTCTGTATTGTTTTTTTTTTTTCTTTTTTTTCTGGTGATCTGTTATTTTTTAGAACAATTTTGTAGTTTATAAATTCTTCTATAGCATTTTATATTTTTCATACTTTACACACATTAGATATTAGTTGGTCTTTCTTTAAACTCCATAGTACATAATATACTTAAATATGAGGGCGATTCCGAATCTAACCTCCATTTGTCTGTAAATAAAAAAACTTGCATAGCTTCAACAAATTTTTTATTTATACCTGAAAGGTACAGCTGTCCTCTATTTTTCAGCATAGTCACTATGTTTATTCAAGCACTTGTCATAGCATTTTAGAAATTTACCAAGCCCCTTCTGCATTAAACTCAGCTACCTGCGACTTCAATCAACTTGTCACAGCAATCTGAAGTTTCTCATTATCAGTGAAGTGCTGTGTCCCAAGCTACTTCTTCATTACAGAGAACAGACGGTAATCAGAAGGAGCCAAGACCGGGCTGTACGCGGTATGTTGGAATGTGTCCTACTTGAACTGGTGCAAAAGATCTCATTTCACTGAGCACTGTGGAGGTGAGCATTATCACGCAGGAACAAAACCCCAAATGTCAGCAGGCCATCATATTTGTTCTGGATGGCTCTTTTCAGTTTTCTCAAAGTGTTACAGTACACTTCAGAATGGATTGCTGCACCGAATTTGACAAGTAATATTTTGTTAGCATCCCAAACGCAGTGACCATAACCTTTCTCGGCGACAGAATTTCAAGGGCTTTCATCGGCTGGTTCGGAGAACCGATATGACCCCATCCATTGACTGCTGTTTTGTCTCATCATTCACATGCACAACCCAAGTCTTTTCGCCAGTCACTATTCTGTTCAAAAACTCCTCTCCTTCCATATGGTATCAGGAAAGAAAGTATAAGGCAGCACCCCTTTGATTTATTTGGTGGATATCCATGAGAAGTTTAGGTACCCATCGAGAGCAGAACTTCTTGTGGCCTAATTTGCCAGTGACTACCTAGTACAAATCAGTCCAGGAAATGTTTGGAAACTGTGTAAACTCCGAGATCGTGAATAAATGGATGTGACAGATTTTATCATCAATTTGTGTGACAAGATCATCACTCACTACTGATGGCCTCCCACTCCTTGATTCATCGTGAATGTTTGGGATCTATATGACACACAATTCACAATGAATGTCTGCTGCTGATAGTCCTCCCATAAGAATTCGTATTACTTACATTTGGCAGGATTTTTAATAGTAGCACACATTTTGTGATGTTCTAACCAGCAAACACATGGAAGTATGACACTCTCATTAGGACAGCGGGAAGCTTACTCAATCACAGATTGCTTGATGCTACAATGATTGCATTCCACCCACTACTATCAGTGCCATGCCACATCGGAGGATAATTTTCAAATTGCCTTTGCATAAATGACAGTTATTTCATATTTATTTAATATATTCTAAGCACTGAGCAATATTTTAAAGCAATGTTTAGAAGCTGTGGTTGTAATATTTCAATAATTTAATAAATCAAATTATACACATTACATTATAATTACTTAATTTCAGCTTACAAAATTGAGTTTAAGAAGAATTTATATGTAACCCATGTTTAATACAAAACAGGCAGTACTTAATAAAAGCAACTCTTATTACTCGACCATGAAAACAACAACAAAAAAACTGCAAAGAAAAAAAAGACCATGGCTATTCTGAGTGGTGTTGATCAACTAAAAAGTCAAATATTTGGTTAAAAAGAACTCCCTTTTTTTGAATAGGTATACATCCAGTTACTGTAGCATTTATTATCGCATAAGAAATATTCAATCTGGCCATGATGGCATTTTTTGCCTTATTATAACTCCCAAAAGGAAACTTGTGTTAATGATTCAGGCAAGAGCTACATCTGATATCAGAACACTGCTATAATGCATTTGTTTATACAAGGATTTATTGGAGAAGGGGGGGATTATAATGACAATCTGTACAATCTTATTACACTTATCTTGTTTCATGCTGATACATCAGTACTAGACTTGCATGCATTTACAATTAACAACTTTCACATAAAAAACTTATATATCACAGATGGCACGTAACATATGAACATCAGTCAGCATGCATTATTTCAATCCCTATGAGTTTCAAGTGCTGTTATTTGTATACAAAAGAATGCAATAAATAAATAAAAAAAATACTGTACGAAGAAAATATATTAATCAAAAAGAATAGAATAAGCCTCAAAATATTTCTGAAAGGATTTTAAAAGAAATAAAAAAGTCTGACATATAAAAGTATTCAATCACAAAACATATGGAAACGGCCATGAATTTTTAGCATTTACATTCTATAGATACATTGTAATGAGCAGTTATTCAGCAGCTCAGCACAGTACTCAATTGCAAAGCTTCATAAATATTTCCCTTGTTTGATACAGATATTTTACTTACATTCCTTTCAGCTATGTAGCATTATAAGGATACTGGAAATTTCATCATGGACATTGGATAAATAATATATAAAAGTATTTAAGATTAAACATGAGGTTTCCACAGAAATTTCAACAAAATGGAAAGTAACTAATGATTTGAACAAGAAGAATAAATAAAAAGGCAATGCCATACAGACGAGTATTACTGAATATACTTATTACTGAATTCTCCATTTAACTAGGAACATTTCACTTTACCTACTAATAAATGCAGAAATACCTATTCAGAATTCTCAAAATATATTATCATACTTTAATAAGTAAATTTTCAAATTAGATTAAATTAACGAGACACTGCTCAATACCTAATATTTATATTTATGCCAATTAAAAAAAACTCCAGATTTTTATAAATTCCACTCAAATTATTATCTGCTTATAAAAAAGGATTTTCAGTTTTCACCAATCAGTCAGTGGTTCCTAAACTGTGAGCAGCAGTTCCCCAAGTCACTTCAAAATGCTGCAAATATTTACAAAGAAATAATACTTAACTCACATAGTTTTAGAATTTGAACCATAGATGCAAATGATATTATAATATGAACATCCAATAAACATTGTATTAACCGGTTTTTGAAAAGTACCACTATGAGCTTACCAACTGAACTAATTGAGAAGCTGATCCCTTTCAAGAAGATAAAGTCAATAAGTTAGCACAGATTCAAAAAATATGAATGATATGTGATATTGATTATAATCAAATAATTACTGGACATGGGTGCTTCCTTGCATACCTAGAAAGAATTAATTTGCAAAATAATAATCTTTGTAATGCTTCAAATTTCATCGAAGACAACATGTTAGGAAAAAGCATGGCAACATAGAGGAATTCTATTGCCACAAGAAAGAATTTAAATCTGCAAAGGAGCTGATGAATTGTATAAATGGTAGCAGAACAGTACTGGGAATTTTAATTTGATGTTTGTACCTGCAAATATTTGATTTTATTTCTGCTATTAATTATCCTTTTTTTTTTTTTTTTGGGTGTGTGTGTATGTGTGTGTCTGTGAGTCATGTTAACCATGAGGTTGATTAGTATCAGCTATGAGTGTTGCAGCTCACTCATATATTACATTAAAACAAATTCAAAGCTCATTCCAAAATCAGAAAGCTCTGAATTTAGAAGAAAATTTTACTGAGCTATCTTTTAACAATAAACTTCAAGTAAAATTTTACAGCAAAGAATTTCCTATCTTTGGGATTATCATAAAAATACTGTGCAATGTCATGTTTTTGCAAGGCCAGGTTTTTGACAGTCACAGAGATAAAAAGCAAGCATTGTGATAAAAGTCCCTGTAGCACAGGAAATAAGGTAGCTATATCCAGTTTGGTCACCCTTTTCAAATGCAGTTATTTTATGCAATGATATGATCATTACAAATTACGTATTTTTCAGTACAGTTCATATAAATTATTTCCAAATTTGAAATAATATTTCCTTATTTTTTTTAAAAATTCAACAAACCTAACTGTATTTAGTGTGCACAACAAGACTTAATTTCTAAAATTAGAAGGCCACTATTAGTTCATTTATTTGATTATGGCAAAGCAAGCAAGGGTATCTGTCCTTGCTTGCTTGCCCTAAGGGAAGGAATATCTTCATAACAGACCTTTTGAGGGAAATGGCTTGTATTTACATTTACATATGGGGAAAACTGTGAAAATGCGCATGCTGCTGGCTTGTTCTCCAGAATTTGACCCAAGTTTAACTATCAGTGATCAGAAACTTTACCATTCAGTTGCGTGCCAGCATAGAGAAAGCCACCAGAAATAAATAAATAAAATAGAAAATAATGAATAAGTAAAATGAAATAAAATATAAATAGATAATGTATCAAAGAGTTTATATAAATTAATATTAAATAAATAAATAATAAAATAAGTGAAAGATGAATCAACTAATGATAACAAGACAGGATATTCAGGATTGATGAAAAAAAGCCTTATCAAAGAATAACACTGCTCCTATATGGAAGAGTATTCTTCATGGTGAAATAAAACTGCTTTCTCATTTTGGCTACTGATTCATTGAAAGCCTTTTTGACGACAGCAAGAGTCAGCATCCTCTAAAGTTCAGGGAACGTCAAAGAATGAACTGGAAGTTAAATGTGTGCTGGTAAAGTTCCTGTTCTTTTTCCTGATGAGATCATATTTCAACACAGAGGATTCTTCCCTTCCCATTTCAAGTTTTCCTACATATTTTGCTTTTTTGTAGAAAAGAGAGGCTCTTCAGTAGCTAGTGCCAATGTCAATTTAATCAGTAATACAATAAAGAACTGCAGTTAATGTTATTTTGGACTATAAGTGAAATTATGACTTCGTTAAAAAACTGAGAAGTACTAGAGGTAGGCTCTGGCTAAATTTAAGCCCTGGTTACTGTTTTAAGCAATTTATGTATCGGATATATTCTAATGCTAACAAAGCTGAATAATGTTATGATTAATACAAGACTATTTTTATAAATTCATCTCAAACAATATCACATCAGTTATTGATTTCCTCAAATGCGAATATTCATGTATATACATATTAAAAAAGGCATTTTCTCATCAGTTCTCCTTCAGTGTTATAAAGCTTGTTACAAAACAATAATGCAATCAAGTTCTGCTCATCAAGGAGGAAAAATACATTATCTTGAAGATTTCCAATACAACTAAAAATTTTATGTCTCCACTTTTGAACAATAACCCGGACATCTTGAATGTGAACAAATGAATACACATATTTCAACTTTGAAACATATAAAAAGCAAACTGATCTAATAAATAATGAAATATAATTATGTACATACAGTGAAACATATACCTGAACATAAATAATGGTAAAATTAATAAATGCAAATGATAAAATAATAAATGCAAAAATTAATAAAAACACTTTGAGGTATAAATGACGTATGGTTAAATATTTTTAATACATATACTTTTTTAATCATAAACACACACGCAGAACAAAATATTGCCAGATTGCCAAACATTTGAAACTTTTCTCATAACTAATGGGAAAATGCCTAAAAGCATAGTTTTTATCCTTAAATCAAACCAAACACATAACCAAGTTTATTATTTCCATGTATATTTTTAAATTATATAAATACGTCATTTTACATTAAAATATATAATTACACCTATTTTATAACCTAAATTTACACATAAAAATACATATTCACATTAAACTAATAATATACAATGTTTACATAAATTACAAAGCTTTCAAGTAAGTGCTTTCCTTAGTAGAAGAATAAAAGATTCAGTTGAATATATATAAATATATACATACATATAAATAGTTTTTAATGATTTTTTTATGTTAGTTATAAGATTCTCACTGTGTCAAAGATGTTATACTTCTTCTTTGGTAATAATAAGGTATTTCTTCATTGGGTAAATGTAAAATATATTCTCACTGTAAATATATTTTATCACTGGGTCAAAATATAATAAAATCTAAAATGCACTGTCAATTATGCAAAAAGGTCTTTGGTTAAATAATATTATTTCATAAAGATTTTCAACATTTACATAAGTGTCATTTAAACAGGAAAACTAGAGAGATATTTGCAACATATTAACTACATACAGACACTAAAACAGAGAAATATCTGTAACATATTAATTCCAAACAGATACTAATTGAACAAATATGCTAAAAACTAATATTTATAAAAGAAAATGAATAGCAGTATACATTACATTAAGTAGAACAGACTTTTTAATGAACACAAATATAACAAATATACACCTCCTAATCAATTCGATCTTCGATCGGATTCGGTTTTCTTCTTCGGTCTTTGCCAGCAAAGACCAAATAATTTAGATCTGAAAACATAAAAATATATTTGTGAGTATGAGAATATTATAGTATTAAAAAATAAATTTCAATAGCATTTACATATAATTTTCCAATATATTATAGATTCAATATACAAAGTGGTGATGGCTAATATTCATTGCACAATAAACACTTTAAATATAATAAAAATAAATAACAAAGGCAACTAAAAACGTTTTTGGAATCTTACATGAAACCTGAATATAGATATTGGGAGTAAGTTTTAACAATTTAAAGAGATAGCCTCAAAACTCAAGGAATTGTAAATATACTCAACTCCAGATTAACCAAAATTAAACTATCTCTCTATAATGTTAGTATGATTTACTATATACATCTGACAATAACTTTCTCTCTGTATTTGTTCTCATTACTTCTAACATATGAACAATTTAATAAATTTTGATTGAAGATCATTAAAATTATCAGATACAATTCTGCTATGCAGAAATAAACAGAGAGTTGATGTTAATAAAGAACTTAACGATTTTACAAAAAAGAATTAAATTTTAAATACATAAATATACATATATGTGATGAAGATGCTGGTGTCCACAACGAATGATGTAGATCAAGGATGTGAAACTCGCGGCCCACAACAAATATTTTTGCGGCCCGGCCAATATATCGGCAAATAATAATATATAATAATAAAATAACATATCGACGAAGAAAAAAATGAAATGTTTACTGCTAAGTAATTAACGATAATTTATTCAGTGTTGTTAGATTACTCACAGCGAGCTGACACACACACTACTTAAATTACAAATGCATGTGAGTAGCTTGCGTTCAGCTACCTTCGGCTTGGGGGACACGTGCACTCAGAACTTGTACGCATCCCCCGATAGCCGAATGTGGCCGAACTCATGGTCTCAGTTTTCCAATCATAGTTTTGTACGATATATTGGTGCATGCACTTTGCTTTATTATTAATTATTACTTAATTCATATTGTTACAGATTTCATAGTTATTTATTTATTTAGTTTTTTTTTTTTTTAATTTAGAATTGTAATTAGATTTGCTTCATGTTGCCTTAGCAACGCAGACGATTTTTGAAAAGACAGCTGCGTTGGAAGTTAAAAATAGAACAGCGCGTGCATTTAATACCTAATAAATAAATATTTCGTAATTGCTGTTGCCATCCACAAAAATCCAGATATTTATAGATGTTTCCAGTATATTCGAGAAATTAATTATAAAGCTTATAAAAGGCGAGAACAAACAACTCATCTCAGTAGTAGCCGTAGTTCTAGCGAACTGTTTGTTTACTTAATGCTGTGATTGATTTGTAGCAATTTCGCTGTGAGATAGAATTAGATTCTCTGTTTTGAACTGATTTTTGCTACGGGGTTCATAGCCACATTTTAGTTAAAAAAATAAGCACCTATAAGCACTTTTCAAGAACATTTCAAGGAAAAAAAATAAGCACCTCTCTAATTACATTATACACAACTGCATAACCTTAAAAATTAGACTTGTAATTTAAAATATGAGAAATGCAGTATTAATTAAGAGAGAATAAGCATTACCTCAACCATGGAAAATAATTACTTTTTTTTTTAGTTTTAAATAAAAAAAGTTCAATTTACAGAACTAGTTTACAATGAGAGAAAAAAAAAAAAAAAAACTATGCAGAAGTAAACTATATTACAAAATGTAATGATGAAATTTCAGTTCAAAATAGAGAAAATAAATAATAATAAGGCACATTTATTGTACAGTCAAAAGTCGTTAATTCGGACACCCATAATCCGGACCTCAAAGCTAAAAAGTTTCTGCGCATGCGCCGCGTTGGCACATGCGCACAGGCGTTTTACGCTTGCGCATAAGACCTTGACTACTGCGCATATGCGTGTGCGCAAGTGCAGAATACGTTTTCGCCTGCGCGTTTAATGTATAATGGACGGTGTAAGCTAAAATTATCTAATTATCTATCAGTTAATGTTAATGATTGCGTTGTTCCTTAATCTTCGAATTGGATCCCGCTTATTATTTTTTGCAGACTGTAAGAGCAATTTTATAAAAGTAAACTTGAAATTTCGATTATGTCAAATAGAATTTCCGATGCTGGAACTTCCAAAGGATCTACAAAACGAAAGTATGTTTCGATGTCCAACAAATAAAAAGTGGAATTGCTCCAAAAAATGGATAAAGACATAAAAAATGTGACAGAGAGGTTAGTGAAAACAAAAAAATTTCGATTGACAAGTTAGTCGGTATTCTTGGCACAGCTATTAACGGGACTTGAACAGCGGAACTTTGTAACTGAACAAGAAATTATGTCTGTTTATAGAATTAAATAGAAAGTATTATCACATAAAACGAAGCAACTTAAACAACTTACATTGAAAGAAATGTTTAATAAAGTAAACAAATAAATATTAAGTTTTTTTTTTTTTTTTTTGTAAATTTTGATACCCTTTAGATCATAATTGTTCTTTATTTCATAAATTACGGTTTCATATTTTTAATTTTAGAATTTCTGCATGCCATCTTACGAAATTTAAACTGATGATCTATAATCCGGAATCGCCGAAGTCCCAACGAGTCCGGATTAACGACTTTCGACTGTATTTGCTTGGAACCTAATAATAAATACGATTTATTTTTCCACTCATATTGATATTTAAATAATTTAAATCTAAATTCTGAACATTTTCTAAATTTTCACTGTATATCAGTTTTCCCTTAACAGATATTGCAAGCAAAGTAATTTAGGTAAAAAAGAGGAACATTTCTGAAATCAGAGGACAGAAATTAGCTTTATGCAGTCATCCTTTAACAGTAAATGTTTAACTAACACGCATACTTGGAAATTGGGGAATATTTGGACAGTCGAGCGTAACTTGAAAAAGAGGAGCGGAGGGGGAGTAGACTGTAGCCGCTCTTTAGATTTTTCCGCTAAATAAATGCTTTTGACATTTCGATATGTGCATCATACAAAAGTAAACCAATTGAACTGAAAAATATTCTGCTTAGCAAGCACAGTAAAACTCTTTTAAGTGTTCATAAACAAATCTCGGACAGAACATCAAAATTAATTATCTCTGCAAAATATCACAAACGTTATTGCACAATACGTGTGCCATAATTCTTCCCTACGTGATATTACGCAATCTGAATCAACAGCTGGTGGTATTGGGTGTTTTTCATTTTAATTTTCAACAGACGTCGTTAAATTTCCGGAATAGAATCATTCTTTGCTTCATAGACCGCAGACACTTTAGTCCTATTCAATGCAGATTGGAAAGTGACTTAAAAAAAAAAAAAAAAAAAAAAAAAAAGGTCCGTTGCTTGTTTTGCAGCAGCGAAATGTAACAGTTCCAATATTCGAGATTTTGCGAAGAAAGGGGAGAACCTCCCAATCTTCGTACTGTATAATGTATTGGCCAAAAAAATGAAATTATTTTGACTATTTGATTACTTTCCCTTTATTTAAGCCATTCCGAATATTATTCCTTAGAAAGCTAATCTGTGTTAAAACACAACCATTTTTGGAAGTTTACTATATTTCAGCAGTTACTGAAACTATGTTATTATAAACATTCATACATATGCTCATAATATAAGCATGATGATCATAATAAACACAAATATGAACTGACCAAGTGGAACGAGGATGCAAATTATTAAGATCTTGATAGAAATTCAGACGTGTGTAGTATTTGGGTGGGAGGAAAAGAATGCCGAATGTACCGGAATTTTCTACTGCTTTCGCAATTCTTTGACCGATAGAATGACGCGCACCTGTCTGTACTCTTTGTGCACACCAAAGGTTATGTTAATGCAGAGAAAGGGAGAAAAGCTATTTCCGGGTGTATGATTCCCCATCTGACATTTCATATTAGGAAAAAAAAGTTGTTTATTTAGTTTCGGCTTTGGTACGGGGAAAAATAGCGCGTTCATTAAAAAAAAAAAAGCACTAAAAGCAAAAAATAAGCACTAAAAACAAAAAAATAAGGGCTTTAAAGAAAAAGTAAGCACCTATAAGGGCCCTTATATTTTATTTTCAAATATAAGGACTTATAAGCACTTATAAGGACCGCTACGAAACCTGTGCTAAACGTTTGACATTTTGTGATATTGTTAGAATATTTTTGAAGAAATATTTCAGCATTTTGATTTATCTCTTGTGGAAAGAATAACTTTTTGTTAACTTTTTAACGTTAACCGTGTTTATTCCAGCCCTTTGTATTCAGTATGTCTATATCAAAATAAAGTGGTAGTAAAATTAAACGAAAAATTGCTGACGAACATAGAATATTCCAAGTAAAATGGGAATTGGAATATTTTTGCTGTGAAATAAAAGATAAAATAATCTGCTTGATATGTAATAATACTATTAATGTACCAAAGTTATATAATATTAAACGTCATTACGAACAAACACAAATCGAAATATAACAATGACGAAGGATTAATGAGAGAAGAAAAGTTGAAAGAGCTCAAGTTAGGAGTGAAAAAGCAACAGTCCATGTTTAGTAAAGTATTGCAAGAAAGTGAAGCGGTGGTACATGCAAGCTACGTCTTGTCCAAGTTGATAGCTAAACATTCGAAGCCTTTTACTGACGGTGATTTCATCAAGGAATGCCTAATGAAAGCTGAAGAAATTGTTTGTCCTGGAAATGTGAAGGCTTTTCAATCAATTTCATTGTCTCGAAATACAGTTGCAGAAAGAGTTACTGATTTAGCCGCGAATTTAAGTGATCAGATCAAAGCAAGATCATCTAGTTTCGAAAGTTTATTGCCTGTGACGAGAGCACGGACATTAGTGGCAAAGCTCAATTAGCAGTGTTTCTTCGTTCTTGTGACAAGAATTTTAACATTTTTGAGGAATTACTGGAACTAATACCGATGCCTGGTACTACCACAGGAGAAGATATATTTACTTGTGTTTTTGGACTTCTGCAGAAATACAATCTACCTTTGGCAAAATTAAATTCTGTAGCTACAGATGGCGCTCCATCAATGACCGGGAAAAACAAGGGCTTCGTAGCATTACTAAGAAAAAAACTCAGTGAAATTCATGGTTCAAACATTCATCATATGCATTGTATTATATATCAAGAAGTTCTATGCACGAAAGTAATAAATATGGAGAATGTTTTGTCATATATAAAAAAAGTTATAAATTTTATAAGATCTCGAGGTTTAAATCAGCGTCAATTCACTGCTTTCTTTATTCACTGCTTTTCGTCAATTCACTTCTTTAAGTGAGTTAGATAGTGAATATTCGGGTTTGTCCTACTATACCGAGGTACGTTGGTTATCTTGCTCCAAGTTTCTCAAACAATTCTGGGATTTTAAAGAAGAAATCTGTCAGTTTTTAAAAACGAAAATTAAGACGTAAGTTTGTTTTACGATACAATATGGATACAAGATTTATCTTTCTTGGTTGATATAACCAAACACTTAACCGATTTAAATTTATCGTTACAAGAAAAAGACCATATCATTACGAACATGTTTGACATAACTAAGGCATTCAAATGTCAACTAGTTTTTGGGAAAAACAATTTAAAAATGAAGATTTGACGCACTTCCTGATGTGCAGCATGAACAAATCAAGTTTAGATGATACTTGTTCGTATCAAAAATACGCAGAAAAAATTGCAAATTTAACAATGAATTTGAAACTAGGTTTAATGATTTTAGTTCCCTCGAAGACAATTTTTTTTTTTTTCTTTTCCGATTTTCTCAATAAGTATTGACTCAGTACCCAGGCATATGCAAATGGAGGTGATCGAGATTCAATGCAACTCAAATTTGAAAGCAAAATTCATTGAAGTGGGCGTGCCTGAATTTTACAGATATTTACCAGCCAGGTTTGAAAATACTCAAAAATTCGCATATGAAATTATTTTAATGTTTGGTAGCACTTATCGGTGCGAGCAGTTATTTTCGGTCATGAAAGGTAATAAGTCTCCTATTAGAAACCGTATTAATGATGCTCACCTTGGGTCAGCGTTGAAAGTTATCATTGCAAACAAAATTTCTCCCGAAATAGGAAAGATAATAGCAGAGAAGAGATGTCAAGTATCAGGACGTAAACATTAAATTTTTTTTGTTCTTTTCTACATAAATATATATATATATGTTTATTATTGTGTTATTCGAAATAAATCTACATTTCTATGAATATTGATTTTTTTTTGCGGTCCACCTAAAGTTAAACCTTGTTTGTTTGGCCCAAGTGTACTTATGGAGTTTGACATCTCTGATGTAGATGCTACAGAGCTTCCAGACAAAGACGTAGCACCAATCATAGCCACATGAATGCTTTTTTACTCTTGATAAAATATTCTTCAACATAAAATATACAGTTTAACTGATGGGTGTTGCCTTGGCAATCATTTTTGCATAGTAAAATTGGTATTCTTAAATTTTTGTTATGTATTTGAAGAAAGAAAGAGCAAAAACAGACAGAAGGCTTGCAAGCCACAGAAGCTGAGAAAAAAATGCATCAATTATACTCCAAAGGTTTGGTTAAGAATGAATCAATTTTGGTTTGACTTTATTCCAACCGGCAAATTAAGGTTTCATTTAATTAACTTTAACATTACTGTTGGCTAAAGCATTATACAAGTATGTCATTAGCCTTACATTTCAAGATTAATCTTGCAAGAGTGTAGTTTAGAGATTTATTTTGAGCATGTTACCTTTAGAATAAAAAAGGAGAAATAAATAAAAAATAATTATGAGGCAACTGCAAATTAAAGCTAGTATTTTATCTTGGTTTGGCTTGGTTTGGTTTGTTTGATTATGGCAAAGCAAGAAAGGTCTATCTGCCTAAGGGAAGAGATGCCTTCAGGGGAGGATTTTCTTCAGTTCCACATGACACAAAGAGAAAACAATGAAATGCCCATGCAGGCAACTAGTATGCTAGAATCTGAATCTAGGTTGAACTACTAGTGTTCAGTAGCTCGGTTGCTGGTAAGCCTCCCCCCCTTTTTTTTAATCTTGTACGCATACATATATAATAACATAAAGCTTTGTAAGAATCCAATACGTATATTTATAATCTATATAAAGCAGCTAAAAATTAATATTAGAAAATTCAAAATCAAATAAAAAAAATAATACTGCAGAGCAAAAGTAAAAGCAAAACAAATATTAAGATTCTTGCAACATCTCCTCAGGTGGTTGGTGTCACTTGAACTACTACAGATAGTGATACTGTCAACATCTTATTTACTGCACGTTTTGTATGAACTTACTACTTTTTATTACAAAAATGTAGCTTTACTGGCTAGGCAAGCTTATATTTTTAATTAAGTATAATTAACTATTTATAGTAATTTTAACTAATATTACATTTTCAAGTGTGTTATGTATTCTCATTATATTTATAAAAACAAATCTGATAGGGACACTACATGACTTCCATGTATGGTCGATTAAATTATACAAATTTTTTTGCTGCATTTCATTTAAACTTAATTCCTCAAATTTCATTAGAGATATATTTCTCATTCAATTAATTCAGTTCTCACTTCAAGGCAAAGCAAAAATACATAAAAACTCAAAACATTTTCATTAAAAATTGTAAAATACAGAAAAAACATAAAACACCAAATACAGTTAAAACAGTTAAAAATAAATTTTACAATTAAAATTACAGTTTTCTTTGCAAAAATAAGCCATTTGGCCAACGGGCAAGAAGGCAGATTTTTTGGTGCCCAAAACTAAAAGTTTACTTTTGAGTGAGCAAAAAGACATTGAAGATAAAGAAACTAACTTAATTCACTATTCTACTCAGTTTCAAATGCAAACAAATGGCAGTTCCTTAGGCTTACCTTGCCACTTCAAGTTTTAAATTGTTGACAATTACTCATAATTTTACAACAAATCCATGCAGATTAACTAAAGGCATAAAACTACATAATTCCATCACTTTTAAAGCAAAAAATGCACAATTTACCAACATATACAAATAAAAAAAGTTGAGGTCGATGAGCCAAATAACAGAGTGAATATATTGTACATCAACTACTGTAACAATATTATTAGTTTTGATTGTAGCTTATTGATTGTACTCGAAGTTTTAATTACTTCTTGCGAGTTTTAATTAAGTCTTTTCACCTAAGTTTTATAACGTTCTTTGGATTATATGCTACATGTTTAAAGGTAAAAATTAAAAATTTTTAACTGAAGTATTTTATTTTATTATTTAATTTTCACTTCCTTTTCAATTTTTTAAATAAAATAGATTTCTCTTTATTTAAGGTTCAAAATTTTAATTAGAATTTACTTTGTTTTTTCCTTGCTTTGAGGAAGGGCCAGAATTTTCGGATGAACTATTTTAAGTAAAATACATTGAAATGATTCATCGGCTAACTCTGGACATAAAAAAGCATGGATTTTTGTGGAAGAAAGATTTCAATTCATTTCAATGTTCCTCCTCCCTGACGAAGTGGCACTGAAGTTGATTGAATTCCTCTTCTGTTATGTTAATTTTTCTTTAAATTTCATTAATGTTTTGAATTGGGGTATTGCTTGTTTAAAAATTTTGGTTTTAACATTTTTTGAATTCTTTGTAACATTTAATGGATTATTTGGAATTTATTATAAAATACTAGGCATGTTTATATGTTGTTTAAAAAAAAGTTTTGAAATTATATATATGTGATTAGTGCAGTCAATCACAATGAAAAAGTGAGGAACACAACCACATGTTCTAGCAATCCCATATACAAAATTACAATGTTCTACGGCAACTCGTTCTTGAGTTATGCAAGATAAGATACATAAGTATGTATGTAGAGACATAAAGAAAAAAAAAATCTCTTCTGAATCCATTTTGAAATCCTTCTTGGCAAAAACAGTCCTTTATTCTGTCTGTACGTATAGATGTCAAACAAAAACATTGTTCACATGGTTTTGAGAATGGTTGAAATGAATATTTTGGTTCAAATATGATATGTGAAATTTTTCACAACTACAATACTTCCTTGACTTCATACAAGGAAGTAATAATTCAAAACATAATAAAGAAAATATTTATATATGAATTCTACGCACATTTCTCACAGAATTCTGTTTAGATTAATGATAAGTGCACTCTGATTTTTAGGTCTTTATCAGGTAAGGGGGTTACATAAATAGTCTGCATATGCCCCTCAAAAAATCATTAAATTTATTTAATACATGTAGAACAAGCATTAAAGTAACTGCAGAATATGCCCCATTATTATTAACCTTTTTGTGAAGAAAGGCATATACATAAACTTATCACAGGGGTGGTCTGTTTTTGCAAACATCTCTCCCGAGACAGAGAGAGACCTTTTCTCTACTAAGCCTAAATCCATAAAATTATGGAGATGTGAACACATTGTTTAATAATGCTCTGCAGAATATATATTTTTATTTTATTACTTATATATGAAGTACTCCATATATAAATTCTTTTTTGTTTAAATATTTTTATTTTGTACATTAATTTTTTTTCAGTATTTACTATTAATAACTTTTGACATTATACATTTCACCGCTACACATTTTACTTAAAATTCATTTTTAGTGTGACAAATTTCAAAGCAAAGGATCTACACATAGTCCTGCATTGCAATCATTGCATTCATAATAGTTTGTCTTTTTGGAGAACTATGATGAAGTACTGCCATTAAGTAAATGAAGTACTGCCATTAAAGTTTTTTATAACTTTCATTTGAACAAAGCACTTCCATTCTATTTCTGAAAGCAGTTAAATTTAGGTTCTTTTTCTGTAAAACCAATATGACACCAATTTTCATTTTGGATGGCAGAAAATTTCCCAGTTATTCCTTTGCTTCGCCTCTTTACAGTTGAACAACTACAGTCAAAAGTCTTTAATCCGGACTCATCGGGACATCGGCGATTCTGGATTATTGATTTTTCTGGATTATAGATCATCAGTTTAAATCTGGTACGATGGCATGCAGAAATTATAAAATTAAAAATATGAAACCGTAATTTATAAAATAATGAGCAATTATGATCTAAAGGGTATCAAAATTTACAAAAAAAGAAGCTTAATATTTATTTGTTTACTTTATTAAACATTTCTTTCAACGCGCGCATGCGTAAAGCATACCTTACGCATAGCCGAAATTAGAAAATTGCAACCAGAAAACTATTTGATTTGTATTCGTGATATTTATAATGACGAGGAATTTGATTTAAATCATATCAAAGATGGAGTAAATCGAGATTAAATACTACATTTAGTAAGGAATTATAAGCCGAATAAAATAAAAACATCTGCCCTGAAGATAACGATAATGCTGACAGATCAACTTCCAGTTCATTGCGCGCCCGCCGCGACGTTCCCCCCCCTCAGAGCAGCGTGAAATTGATAAACAGATTTCGGAACGGTTAGATAAACAAAGAATATGCCTTTATCAATTTTTTGTAGCAATTCGTTTTTTGTTTGATGGACATCGAAACATACTTTCGTTTTCTAGATCCTTTGGGAGCTCCAGCATCGGAAATTCTATTTGACATAATCGAAAGTTCAAGCTTACTTTTATAAAATTGCTCTTACAGTCTGCAAAAAATAATAAGCCGGATCCAATTCGAAGATTAAGGAACAACGCAATCATCAACATTAACTGAAATAGATAATTAGATATTTTTAGCTTATACTGTCCGTTATACATTAAACGCGCACGCGAAAACGTATTCTGCGCTTGCGCAGACGCATATGCGCAGTCGTAAAGGGCTTGCGCGCACGCGTAAAACGCCTATGCGCATTGTTGGAAAATATAGCTTATTTTTAAACCTTTTACTGCATCATCTCTCCTCCTTGAAATGTTTATTTAGTTTAGTCCTTATTTTAATGTAATATAGTAGTTACTTCTACTTCTTTTTCTTGCTGCCACTGTTTGCATTGAGGACGGACTGTTTCAACCTAATTGAGATGCAAAAATGAAACATGATTTACGTCATCTGAAAAGCCGATTGGCGCCGATAGCTGATTGGTCACCGTGAGATGACGTCATTCCTATTTCTGCTATAAGTATCTCACGTCGCTCTGGCTCAACCCTGCTAGTTCCTGCTTTCCCAGCACTTGAGTGAGCGGTTTCCAGCCCCTTCAGAAGGATGCATGCAGTCCGGTGATTAAAAAGCCTTGGTTCCGGTTTGCGGGATGATTATTCCAGATTAAAGTTCTTTGGTTCCAGAGGCTACCATGTGAGTGACTGCTGTGGGTGGCATCCATGTTCTTCAATAAAGGCGGCAATTAAAAATACGTGAGAGGCGACTCCTTGTGCAAACGGGGTTAGGCCTGTTTTAAGTGCTTTCAAGAACTTCATTTAAATTTTCAGGTGTTTTTCTTGACCATTGATTATGGACTTATTGAATGGGTAGCCAGCTTTATTTTTAGGCCGCATAATTACTGTTTAGGACATTTTTGTTTGTATAGAATGCCAGTGTTTTGGAGACCAGGTAAAAATATTTGATGAATGATGGTTATATTATATTTTTCCTAAGACTCTAATATTGTTGACATTTATTTTCTGTGTTTTTATTCTTTATTATATTGTTAATAAATTGGTTAAGTTCAAAATCTTTTATTGTCTTCAATGTCTGCACAACATATCTCAGGGAGCTTTTATTGCTACTACTGCTAAATGTTTAATTTCTTTAAACTTTGCTTTAGCATCATTTTGGTTATGGGCCACCAGCTCCTGAGTTATTTTTAGTGCAGACTTTTGAAGTTTAAAGTTAATTTAGGACTTAAGAGATTGGGGGGGGGCGGTTTTTGTTAAAATTCAAATATGGCTACTGTTAGTGTCATGCATAATATTGCTAAACTTGATGCATGTAATTATTTTACATGGTCCAAAGATATGAAGTTTGTCTTGAATGAAAAAAAATGCATGGCTTTTGGTCAAAGGTATTGAAAAATGTCCTGATTTGGATGATGTTAAGGGTATTGCAAAAGAAATTATTGCCGACTATCAAAATAGAAGTCGATTGGCATTATCGTTAATTTATATGAATGTAAGCCCTGAATATAGAAATTTGATATGTGAAATTGATGACCCGGTAGTGGCATGGACGCTTGCCAAATATTTCCAGCCAGATTATCAGTCAAGACATATGTCCCTGTTTTCAGAGTTCTTAAATTGCAAAATTAAGCCAAATGAAAGTATTAGTTTCTTTTCTTCTAGATTAAAATGCGTAACTGAACAGTTAGCTGATATTAATCAGGCTGTAAGAGACATATATATATATATGTTTCCAGTTTCTTAGGTTCCTTCCAGATAAATTTGATCAAGTAGTTCAGAATATTTTGAGGTGGCCAGATGAAAAGTTCATTTTTAAAAATGTTGAACTTGAAATACTAGCAGAGGAAATGCGTCTTAATTTAAGAGAGACAGATAGGGAAAACTCCAATAAGACTATAGAAGTTCAAAGTACTCACTGTGAACCCAAATTTAAGCAGATTAAAGGGCTCAAGTGTTATAAATGTGGCCATCCAGGTCATATTCAAAAATACTGTAGAATGAGAGGTAACTTTTCCAGATCACCCTCACCTGCTTCTTCTGTTTCCTCAGCTGTATCTAGTAGTAATAAAACATCTTCTAAGTGTAAGAATAAACCCAAGTTGAGTAAAAGTAAAAATAATTCCCATGCACAGTCCCATTTTATAGCTCAAGCCAATGTTAACAATTTGGAAGAAAATGATGATAGTTGGATTTTTGATACGGCTGCATCTCATCATTTTTGTAAAAATCGTGAATTGTTTGATACTTTTTCTCCTGTGAAAAATGAGAATATGCTAATAGCTATTGATGGGGTAACTTTTCCAATTCATGGGAAGGGTACTGTTAAAATGAAATTTGGGGATACGGTTATTTTGCTTAAAGATGTGTTATATTCACCTGAACTGAGACGAAATTTAATATCTGGACCTAGGGTGGATATCAATGGAGCAAGATTTTATGGTAAAAATGGGCAAATTAAAGTTACTGATGATGAGAATTCAACTTTGTACAAGGCTAAGTTGATAGGAAGTAACTATCATGTGTTCCCGAAAATAATCAAAAAGGGGGGCAAATCTGTAAAATTTGAGGCATCCACAGTTCAGCATAATAATAGTGAATTATGGCATGGTCGGTTTGGTCATATAAATTATGATACTATTGTCAGGACTAGTATGAGACATTCAGTTCGAGGTCTTCCTGTGTTAAAGCACTCACCTAATTTGTTTTGTGAACATTGCCAAATCAATAAGCAAAGACGAATCTCCTATAGACCTTTAGAAGGTATTCAAGTAAAGAGACCGTTTGAAAGGGTTTTCTCTGATGTATGGGGACCTATTAACATTCCAGGTAGGAATGGTGAACGTTATTTCGTTTCCTTTATTGACGAATATTTTCGTTACGTGGTAGTGTACCCCATTGTGGAGAAAAGTCAGGTGTTTGAAGTATTTGAAAGGCATATAGCACGTGCGGAAAGATCTTTGAACCTTAGATTGAAATACTTTAGGACTGACAATGGGCGAGAATATGATAATGATCAATTCAGGTCATATTGTAATAAAAATGGTGTAAAGCACGAATATTTGGAGTATATACAGATGTATATACTCCAGAACAGAATGGAGTTCGTGACAGATTTAATCAGACAGCTCTCAATAATGTACGTGCAATCTTACATGATAGTGGAATGAGTTCCGAATTTTGGTCAGATGCAGTAATGTATTTTGCATATTCATTTAATAGAATTTGTCATAAGGGCCAAGACAGAACCCCATTCGAATTATACACTAAGCGGAAACCATCAGTACGTCATCTTAAGGCATTTGGTACGATTGCCTATGTGGGAATTCCAAAGGCTAAAAGAAATTCTAAACTTGATCCAAAGGCAACAAAGGGCCGATTGATTGGGTACAAGATTTGGTTGGAAAATGAGCAAAAGGTAGTAGAAACCCTAAATGCTACTTTTAAAGAGTCAATTGGAATGCAGAAAAGTGGCAGTGGAGCTGCACTGGGTACCCTTCCTGATTTGGAATCTGAAGAGAGGGTAGAGTTCCAATCTACTGACACTCCAGTTGGCTATTTTCCTGAAATAGAGGAAAGAACCGATACCAATGTACCTTCTTCTACAATTGGCACTGACACTCAATCTACGTTGAGACAAGTAACTTGGCTTCGTAAACCTGTTCCAAGGCCAGACGGCACTCGTATGGATGTGTATTATTTTGAGAGGGGGTCTAATCAAAGACTACGATCACCAAATGATGTAGAAAGGTATTGCACTGAACATAATATTCAGTATGATCCTACCTTGTTTGATTTAAAGGGAAGCAATACAAATAGTGGTGAAATCGACCCAACTGGTACTCCTTCAACGTCGTATACCCGAGATAGCTGACTAGATGTTTCAATTCCAAACACTTATAACCAGGCAATGAAATCTGCAGAAAAGCTTAAATGATAGAGGCAATGGAAGAGGAAATGGCCAACATGCGAAAGCATAAGGTATGGCATCTTGTTCCACTTCCTAAAGACAAGACTCCACTAGGTTGCAGGTGGATTTTCAACATTAAACGTGACGAATTTGGAAATATTGTTCGTTTTAAAGCTCGTTTAGTGGCTCAGGGTTATCGGCAAATTAAATACGATACCTATGATGAAACCTACTCTCCTGTAGTCAACTTATCAGTAATAAGGCTCTTTTTCTCCCTTTTAATTGCACACCTTGGATGGGCAAATATACAATGTGACGTGAAAAGTGCCTATCTCTACGCTGCTTTATCAGAGGAAATTTACATGTCCCAACCTCAGGGTTTTGTAGAGCGAGATAAAGAAACTTTTGTGTGTCGCTTAGATAGAGCCTTGTATGGTTTGCATCAGAGTGGCCGATTATGGTACTACGAGTTGGATAGAACACTATGTAACCTAGGGTTTATCAAGTTTGAGTGGTGTAATTGTGTCTATCGTTTTAAAGATTTTGTCATTCTGTTGGTTTATGTTGATGATGTAGTTGTGTTTGGGAAAAGTGAAGTTCAGGCCAAAAGGATATTAAAAGTCCTGAGTTCACATTTTGATTTTAAAATTTTAGGTAAAACAAGAAAGCTTCTGGGTGTGGAGTTTGAATATGAGAAAAATAGTGTTCTAATTCATCAGCAGTTATATATAGAAGACATAGTTGATCGATTTAAGTCTTTTAAAATACAAATTACTTCCCTTCCAATAGTTAAAGGTGTGAAATACTCAAAGTCTCAAAGTCCCAGTACACAAGAAGAAACGATTGAAATGATGAATTATCCTTATAGAAATGTTTTGGGATGTCTCTCGTTTCTTTGCAATCGTACTCGTCCGGATATAGCTTATGCTGTTAATATATTTTCTCAGTTCCAAAGCAATCCTGGTAAGTTTCACTGGGAAGGATTACTTAAACTGTTAGGGTACGTTTCCAATACCAGACAGCACAAACTCAAACTGGTATGTAAGGAACTGAAGCTCAATATATATTCAGATTCGGATTTTGCTTCAAGCAGGGATGATATGGTGTCTATTGGTGGACAAATAGCTTTGTTGGGAGAATCACCTGTATCTTGGCGTACATTTAAAGAAAGGGGAGTGAGTTTATCTACTATGGAGGCTGAATTTATCTCCATGACTGAATCAGCAAAAGAATTAGTTTGGTTTAAAAACATTTTGGATGAATGCATTCAGTTTAAAATTGCAAGTAACTATGTTTCGAGGCCAATATTGTTTGCTGATAATATGGCTGCTATATGTTTTACAAAATCACCCATTGAAAACTCGAGGACAAAACATATAGATGTGAAACTATTTTTCATTCGTGATCTATTGAACAGGGAAATTTTTGAATTAAAATATGTCCCAAGTAAAGATAATCTGGCTGATCCCATGACAAAACCGCTGACTAAGCATAATCTGATAAGATTTTGTGGAACAATTTTCTTATGAAATTTGTTTTTGTGTGTATTTAAATTAAGAGTTTTGTTAATTTGAAAATATGTTATAAGTCATATATGATGGATATTAGGTAAATGTAAAATTGTATAGTGTAGAATGTTATATGAGTGACCAGGGCCCTGGGTAAAAGTATTGAGTGTGTGATTATATATATGTCTTTGTATTGTTTTGTAACATGTTGGACTTTCTTGCTACGGTAAAATTTTTTGAATAATGGGATAAGATTTTCCCAAAGAAAAATTTTCTTAAAAATTTCTGAATGAAATTGTGATATTCATTTATTCTTGTTTTGAATCTTGTAAAGATACTGGCATTCGGTTTTTATTTCAGGTCGGAGATGATGATGTGGGGGGCATTTGTTGGAAAATATAGCTTATTTTTAAACCTTTTACTGCATCATCTCTCCTCCTTGAAATGTTTATTTAGTTTAGTCCTTATTTTAATGTAATATAGTAGTTACTTCTACTTCTTTTTCTTGCTGCCACTGTTTGCATTGAGGATGGACTGTTTCAACCTAATTGAGATGCAAAAATGAAACATCATTTACGTCATCTGAAAAGCCGATTCGTGCCGATAGCTGATTGGTTGCCGTGAGATGACGTCATTCCTATTTCTGCTATAAGTATCTCGCGTCGCTCTGGCTCAACCCTGCTAGTTCCTGCTTTCCCGGCACTTGAGTGAGCGGTTTCCAGCCCCTTCAGAAGGATGCATGCAGTCCGGTGATTAAAAAGCCTTGGTTCCGGTTTGCGGGATGATTGTTCCAGATTAAAGTTCTTTGGTTCCAGAGGCTACCATGTGAGTGACTGCTGTGGGTGGCATCCATGTTCTTCAATAAAGGCGGCAATTAAAAATACGTGAGCGGCGACTCCTTGTGCAAACGGGGTTAGGCCTGTTTTAAGTGCTTTCAAGAACTTCATTTAAATTTTCAGGTGTTTTTCTTGACCATTGATTATGGACTTATTGAATGGGTAGCCAGCTTTATTTTTAGGCCGCATAATTACTGTTTAGGACATTTTTGTTTGTATAGAATGCCAGTGTTTTGGAGACCAGGTAAAAATATTTGATGAATGATGGTCATATTATATTTTTCCTAAGACTCTAATATTATTGACATTTATTTTCTGTGTTTTTATTCTTTATTATATTGTTAATAAATTGGTTAAGTTCAAAATCTTTTATTGTCTTCAATATCTGCACAACATATCTCAGGGAGCTTTTATTGCTACTACTGCTAAATGTTTAATTTCTTTAAACTTTGCTTTAGCATCACGCATGTGTCAACGCGGCGCATGCGCAGAAAGATTTTAGCTTTGAGGTCCGGATTATGGGTGTCCGAATTAACGACTTTTGACTGTATTTGTTAAAAGTTTAAAAAGTTCATTTACTAATGAGGAAGACATGAAAAATGATCAATATATAAATATGACAAGAAAATGATCAATATATAAAAACGACCAGAAAGTGATTCAAGTAAATATTTAACAACTCTTCCTCATATAATCCTCATATAATCTTTTTATGTATAAATAATACAATTGCAGATATAATCTGACTTAGATTCACATGATTTGTTAAATATTTTTGATGCTTCAATGTTGTAACACTCAAAACAGAAATATTTCACACACACGAGGTACAATTCTTGACTGGCCTGCAAATCCAAACACTTAATGCTCTAGCAAAAACTTTCCATATCATTTATCAATAACAGGCACATATTTAAAGAGGAGTCAAAAAGCCTGCAAGTCAAGAACATGTTTATATAATCAAAATCCAAGTGCATGTGATATCTTTGTTTCATTTCGAGAAGGTCAGATCCACACTATCTCAAATCCTATGGACATCTTGTTAAAAAATATTAGTTTCTAAAATGTTTCAAAACCCTGACATGAACGCGTGCTAGGCAGGGGTGAACAAGAAAATACCTTCTGTCAAATGGGCAGAAATGAGTTCATTTCATGCCAGCATGTCTGTGACATAAAAAGGTTAACTGCTTTCCTTACAAATTTTTTTGAAAAAAATTGCAAAAAATCATCACATTTTTTTTATTTTATTATTAAATATAACAAAACGAAACAAATCAAAATATGTAAGTTTTAAGTTGAATTTTTAATTTTTTGAAGATGTAAAAGCATTAATTTTTAATATTAGTTTACTATCCCGAGTTATCTTGGGCAAACGAAAGAAAGTTTAATATTAATCTTTGTATGATAGTTTTTGAAACAAGGGACAACACAGAGTGATACCTGACGTTCTACACTGGTATCTGGTCTCTTTTCTTACTGGCTTACCGCTGGAATCTCTTTCATGGGAGCACAGAGTACACTGTCTCGTTGGATTTGACTTTTTTTTTTTTTTTTTTGATTTTTTTCCCAACCTTTTCATAATCACTATCTGAAAATTCATCGTTTTTGCTATCTTCCATAATCGCCATTATTTAATTTTTTTCCATTGCATGCATCCTTCTTTATACATTACTATCCACAAGCCAACGCATACTATACAATAGGGAAACACACGACCAGTCCCTCCAAAACAACCGCGCAACCAACAAAATTTGGCAAACTGTCAATCAAAGCTAAATATTTCCTTTCATTTCCTCGAGACCGAGTAAAACCGTGATAAAAGAAATCGTACTTACAAATTCTGCATCGCCTGAGTTTTCTCGGGATAATAATTAACTGCAATATATACGAACCCGAGATAACTCGGGATAATCAGGCAAGTGTTTAAACAAGTTATAAATATTACTGTTTCAAACTACACTGTCGTATTATTTTCCCTTCACATTTTAAGAAATTTATCTCTTTTGGAATTCTGCTTTTCGTTCACAGAAAACCTTCTAGGATTCACTACATCCCAACAAAAAAGCTGCCTTTTTTTCTGCAATAAAAATACAACACTTGCTGACATCATATTTCATATTTAATACCAACAGTCCATTTCTGACATCTTTTGCTACGGCTGTTAAGTTTTCATTCATCATAAATGAATGGTAGTTCATACTCATATTAACAATTTATCTATTTGGAAATGGACTGCACATCTATAACTTTGAATGGATATTTTGTAACATGCACAATTACAAGATTTGAACATGAGAATCTGATGACACTTCAAGACATATAATTTTTTTTATTTAAGTAAATTTTAGGGCAACTTGCCTCTAATAATCTGTATACTTAAAAAACTGTTTACCATGATTTCTGATTAAGAATTTTTACAAAACGAAATGGCATTTTTTGTTATTTCTTTATGTAGCACTATTTTCGTTCTTTGGCATTCTAAAATTTCTCATAATTAAACAAAATTCTTAACTACCCAGTACAAAAGAGATTAGATATTCACCATTTCACAGCTGAGCAAATTTCAGTCACTGTCAAGATGACCTGACGTTGGAGCAACTTCAATTGTTTTAGAATGATGATAGCGCTTCCTAGAAGTATAATCTGTATTGTCCTCTGTTAATTGAGCAGCTTTTACTTCAACTTCAGGAAGGACAGGGGCAACAATAATTTGATCATAATCAACTATTTTGCATCTGAAAAAAGCATAACTTTATAAAAACAAATTATAAAGATAATGTAAACATTTGTGAAACATGATGAAAACAAAAACCACATTTTTTAGTGAAAATAATAATAATAATAATAATAATAATAATAATAATAATAATAATAATTAAAAAAAAAAAAAAAAAAAAAAAAAGAAAAAAAAAAGAAAAAAGAAAAAGAAAATGCATATATGAAGTAGCAAAAACAGAAATAATTTGAATGCAAAGATGTACGATATAAACATGCCTCCCCCCTTTTTTCCCCCTCCCATAGAAAATATTAAAAAAAAATCAAACCGACTTTTAAGAGTTAATATTTTGAAAATGCTTATCGATTTAAAACCTTTTAAGAAAATAATACATGCAAATTTTTAATTTTTTTTCTATGGAAAAATATTGCTGCATACAGCCACTTATCATATAATACAAAAACTGCTCACTTAGACATTAAGATATAGAGAAAAGAACATGTTGTACAAAATCTACCATGCAGTTAGTTAAAAATAACACATTTGTTTTGCTAAATAACTATAGTCCAATGATTTAGAGCTTAAAAGATACAAATGCTTCTTCTTAATTAATCTTTTGGAGTTACTCAGATATATTCAAAATGGGAATTTTAACCCAGTTAGCCAATGATTTGGCCCCAGAACATAACATTTCTAGAAAGGTCATGAATAAACGGTATTTTTTTTTTTAAATTATGATTACAAAATGACCCTCTCTGTTTGTACCTTGAATTCTTTTCTTTCAACATATATACTAAAATTATCTGGAAAACATTTTAAGATGCATGTCTGTGTTCTTAAAGATATCACGACTAATGTTTTTGAACATACAGGGTATTTTTTTAAAATTGACACTACTCAATTGTAGCTCAACTGTCAGCTGGACTGCCACCATATTTGGTAGGTGGACTACTGATGACATGAAAAAAAATAGATTCTGTGAAAAAATATTTTGAAAAGTTGCCAATAGCAGGAAATTTGGTGCTGCACTAGTCTATATAGCTGAAAATTTGCATGAAACACGGGTAAAATTTGAAAAAGCAAATGCACAGTTATATAAATAAGAGCACCAGCAATTTAATCTATAAATATAAGGAAAAAAATTTCTAAATGTTAGCTAAATTCAATATGCATCTCACATTACCTCATCATGCCAGGAACAGTCTAACAATTAGACTTAAATCTTTCAATAGTATGAAAACTCTTGTGGAAAATTTTCCTCTTCACCCCAAACAAGATAAGCCACATGCAGGAATTAACACAAAATGATTATGTTCTGACATTTCTGGCCATTATGCTTGGCCAAAAGTAGAATTCTACGTGGACATGCTGCCATTTCCCCCTAAATGGGACTGTTAACACTCACAATTTTTTACTTTAGGCATCTAAACAAACCCACATAGTTTAAAAATCCCACTGTGTTCCCCAAATCACTAATTGGTGTGGTTTCACAGCAGATTTCATCTCTGTAACTCTTTGGGGCAGTTTATTAGCTGCATTAAAACAGTGCTGTCCTTATATTTTTTTGTTATTCGCTTGCTTAATTAACAACTCTGTACATTACAACAATGCTATATTTTCCACTATCAATGACTTCCAGAGCTAATTTTTTTTTACATAATCTTTTTTCCCCATACCCTCATCAGTCCTCCAAATTTGATGGCATTTAAGCTGACAGATTCAGTTACAGATAGTTCTGAATAATATCAGTTAATATATATATACCGGGTGGGCAGAAGTAAAATGACAGTGCTCACAGTGTTCTGCAGCAGGGATAAATAGAAGGGCTAGCTCTTTTCTTTGTTTGACTCCTCGCCGACGCGAGCCTAATGGGGGGACGTAAGAGGCAATAATCTGACGTCTCTGTGATGCCACCAGTCCTGATTTCCCGCGTTTCCCCGCGTTTAAAACAGTAGTTTCATTGAGTTGCGAGACGATTTTCTAGAGGTTACATATCATAATTAATTTTAATAATATATATATCTGTTTTCTAATAAAGTATATATTTAAAATAATTTATATATATGTAATTTTAGTCAGTTTTTATTTTAAATTCTATATTCTAAAGTATCGTTTACGTAATATGGCTTTTTGCGCTGCAGTAACATGCTGTAGCACTTACAGAACTATGAAAGGATGAGATATTTTATTTCATGGGACCAAAGGATCCAAATGAGAGTTTGCTTTTGACGAAAGAATGGATACACAAATGTCAAAGAGAAGATTCTATTAATGTGAAGAGCGGAAAAATCTGCAGCGAACATTTTCTATGCAGTGTTTATGAAGATATGAAAAATTGCTTGTTTGGATAGCCACAAAAAGAAACTGTTGAAATGGAATGCTTGCCGAAAATAAATTATGATGACAATAATAAATCGAACTTGATGATGACAATAATAAATCAAATTTTAATGATTTTGAAATAAAACTCACAAATGAAAATGTAGATCATCCTGAATGTTTAAGGATAAACAAGGATGCATTGATAATTTGAAGAACAAAATAATATCCTTAGAAAATTGTATTAAATTGTATTAAAGTACTGAAAAATAGAGAAAAGAAAAATATTAGAATGTTTGTTCAGCGACAAAGAAGGTGGACGGCATCTAGACAGAAATTGGTATCAGAAATTAAAATATCAAATAGCGAAATTTGGGGGGGGGGCACAAATCGGAGAATTTGGAAAAATGTCTAAAGCCAATTTTTATAAAGACGCAGATTAATGCATTACTGAAAAAGAAGAAAAAAATCAGGTAGACTAATAAAAATATTTCACGTTGCATCGTCATAAGAGCTCTGTCATCTCAAAGATATGATTTTTGGAAAGAAAAAAATTAAGAAAAAATTTGGAATATCTTTACCTAGTATTATCAAATTAAAGAAATGGTGTTTATTTTATTTTTTAGTGTTTTTTAAATTTTAGTGTGGTCCAAGAATTCAAAGTAATGTTCTTACTCTAAAGAAGGAAAGAGGCGAATATTTGTATTCTGTAGAAAAAATATGCGTTCTCAGTTTCGACAAAATGCACATAGATTGAAAACTCTGCTATGACTCTAAACTGGACTAAGTTGGTTCTTTTCAAAATGTGCAGTTTGTTTTAATCAGATGTCTCATTTCGCGCTCTGCCTCAAATTACTGAAAAACCGCGTTTTAGATAGAGGATTTGTTTTAGAAGATGTAACTGTTTTAAATTTTGATATTATTAAAGAGGTTTTAAATAGAGATTGAGAAGAAATCAAATTGTGTCACAAACTAAAACCAAATTATTTAATGGTCAAGGGAAGCGAGAGACAAAAAGTCGCTCCAGAGAAAGCATTATTTTCAAAAAGTACCGCAAAAGGTATACTATACCCCACAGAAAATCAAAAAGCATCTGACTTCTATGAGTTAATCGATAATATTTCGGTATTATGAATAGTACTAAAATAATACCAACAATAATAACAAGTATTTAACAAACTAATTTTGTTAAGTACTTGTTATTCTTATTGTATCCTTTGTAACTAATTATTGATTAGATTTTGTGCTAGATTAGCATTCTAGATAAAATATAATAGTGTAAAACATCAAAGTAATTGGCATAAAAAGATCTGCTTCCTTTACTCACACTTTTGAAAAATTAAATAACTGTTTTAGGTACTCTGAATAAAGCTATTTCGTCAAAATTAAGGTAACAATCTTATATACATTTATTTAATTGTAATATAGATATAAGTATAAATTACAAAATTATTTAAAAATTATCTATTATATTGAATCGGAAGAGAATTATAACAATGTAAAATTTACAATTAGGCAAAAAATCAAACGTAGGTTAGCAGAAATGTTGCCATATATGTCATACATGTTTAAACCTATGTCAATGTAAAGTCGTTTTTTGAGTAAATTTAAATAGCTACTATTATAGTTATCTTAGAAGCAGTATAAAAATTCTCTCAGTTAGCATGCAAATAAAGAAATGATTAGAAATAAACGTGCATGAAATAAAAAAACCCGCAAATAAAAATTAAAAAAAAAAAAAAAAAAAAAAAAAAAAAAAAAAAAAAAACGGAACTTTATGTTAAAAGAGTAGCACATTTTATCTATTATTTTAAAATTGAGTAAGCATTATTAAATTCTTAATGGTTCAGTCTAAAATGCATAAAGCAGTAACATTGCCTCTTCCAAATTATAGCTATCTTTCACACACAGTTCATTTTAAATGCTGGTTCAAAAACGCTAATTTCCAAGCTGTGAATTATATTGGCGCGCTCAGTGTCATCATGGCTACGTCATCACTTCTCACTTTCTGCTTCAGGGGGAAAAGCTCTATGAGCTAGCCCTTCTCTTTTAAGTCCTGGTTCTGCAGCGCGATCTATTTGCGAGAATGACACCACATTTTGTAGGAAGATTAAACAAGACGGGGGACGAAGGATTCCGCGAAAAAACAAACTAGTTCCAAAAGTCACCGCTAGGGGAATATTTGGTGCTGTGTAATAGAAAATAGAGTGTTAACAAATGCAAATTAATATGGAATAAAATTAATTGAAAGTTTATGCGCAATGTCTTTAGTCGCGCATGCGCTACTGGTCAAATTCTTTTACCTCAACCAGTGCAACGTGTCAGCCGCTCTTCGCACTTTTAGAACACACAAAAAAATGCGTAAAGGTAACGGTCCTGTGTCAGTTAATGGGCTAAAAACAATGGTTGCGGCGTTTGCGAAAACAGGTTCTCTGAAGGTTTAGTCAGTCAGAGGACAAAAACCTGTACCACAGGATACAATCGAAGAAGTTACTACAGCGATTGTCAACAGAGGACCAGACAATATTGCTGCCACCTCTAGCGCTCATGAGGTAGCTCGGAATATGGATATGCCTTACTGTACGGTATGGAAAATCTTACGAAAGATTATCAACTTCTATCCGTACAAGATAAGCCGCGTACAGAAGTTACTGTACCCTGACCATGATAAGCGATTGACTTTTGCTCTCACCTTTCTTGCTAGAATGGAGGTGGATGATGCTTGGGTGTGGAAAATCTTATGGGGAAACAAGGCCCACTTTTACCTGAATGGAACTGTGAATACCCAGAACTGCCGAATTTGGGATGACAAACCACCACATGCAGTCACAGCAATTCCCTTACATTAACCAAAGGTAACTGTTTGGTGCGAGTTCACAGCGGAATTTATCGTAGGTCCATTCTTCTATGAGAACATTACCCCAACAGGACAGGAAACCTGTTCTGTTACCGGAGAGAAATATCGCCACATGTTGAACACATGTTGAACAGCTTTGTCATTCCGGCACTTCAGCAAACACAATGCCTGGGGGAAATCATTTTCATGCAAGATGGAGCCCCTTTACATGTTGCTGTATGGGTGCAACAGATGCTACAACAGAAAGAGTACTTTCCAACTGCATGGCCACTTCGGTTGCCTGATCTTACCCCATGCGACTTCTGGCTATGGGGTTACCTTACGACCAAGGTCTATCAAGGAGTGGTCCAGGACCTGGCTATGTTGAATGATAACATATCACGGACTGTACGGGAGATTCCTGCAGACATGTTACTTTCTGCTGTTGTGCATACTGTGCACAGAATGCAATATGTGGTCCACAACAACGGCAGCCACATTGAACCTCATTTGAATGCAAAATAAAAGGTAATTTCGGTATTGATTTAAATTTGTTAACACTCTATTTTCTATTACACAGTGCCAAATATTTACCTAGCATTGACTTTTCAAATTAATTTGTTTTTTCGCGGAATCCTTCGCCCCCCGTCTTGTTTAATCTTCCTACAAAATGTGGCGCCATTCTCGCAAATAGATCGCGCTACAGAACACTGTGAGCACTGTCAGTTTAATTATGGCCATCTGGTATAATAAAAGTACAATTTTGGAAGCACTGATGTATGACCGTTGAGATGTTGAAGTATAGTAATACTGTTTAGAGTAGATGCATGATCCATAGAGCGCCCATCCACTTTGAAGAAGCAGTCAAGCCAGATTAAATTCTATATTTATTTAAATTCACATTTGTAGCCACAATTCACTTAGCACTCTACTCATGCCTATTAAAGAACATTTACATTTTTTATAACTGTTGCGATAGCAAGCAAGCACAGCGAAATTACGTCCAAGAGCATAGAGAGAAGCTGAAGTGAAAAAGTGACATATTCAGAGGAAGACGGAAGGGAGTCAAAAGTTTCAGTTCCAGTTAAAAGAGTTAAATGGTTTACAATTATTTGATTGGGCAAGAGGCATCTGCATTAAGCGTTATGTAGGATCGCATGATTAATTTCAATGACACAGTTTAGACTTATAGTGCTATTTTAAAAATAGAGAAAGGAAGTCCCCAAATTAAACAAAAAAAAAAAAAAAAAAAAAAAATGAGGTTATTGCCGATTAAAATTATGAGTTTGCTTTCATGCTTTTTATATTACACATTAAATTTTTGTGAACCATAGTTTGACCTTACCTGATTCGAAATTCAAGTAGTGATGAACATTTTCTTTTTTATTTTATCCATTAGTTAACGATGCTAGATTAGTTGAATAAACACTGCATAGGGAGTTCCACACACATTTTCTGAAGAAGACTGCAGTTTGAAGACATGACATGAAGGATTTCATTTTGAATGACTTACATTGAAATTTTCGGTGAAACACGGCTTTCCCATGATTCACTGTGAACATAGAATAATAAAGCTGTGTAGATTTCTTCATAATTAGAACAGGCCGAATAAATGTTTCCAGATATGAATGATGAACTTGCAGATACTATTTTACAGAAATCCAACTAAGGAATAAATGTTCCATTGAGGTTAGTAGCTCATAACTCGATCCTGTGCAACTAAAAATGTAACGACAGAACAATTTTGGAAGCATTGATGCAAGACCACTGACATGTAGAAACACAGCAATGCTGTTTAGCGTAGATGCTTGATCCATAGAGCGTCCATCCATTTTGAAGAAGAAGCAGTCGAGCCATATTAAACTCCATATTTATTTAAATTACATTTGAGGAAACAATTCACTTGGCACTCTACTCGGGCCTATTAAAAACATTTAAATTTTTTATAACTGTTGCGATAGCAATCAAGCATAGCAAAATTACGTACAAGCAGTGCATAGAGAGAAGCTGAAGCGAAAAAGTGATACATCAATTTGGAGGAAGAAGGGAGGGAGTCAAAAGTTTCGGTTCGAATAAAAGTTTTGGTTTACAATTATTTGATTGGGAAAGAGGCATCTGCATTAATCGTTACATAGGATCGCATGATTAATTTGAATGCTGCAGTTTAGACTTACATCTCACTTAAAACAAAAACCAAAACACTTCAAATAAGAAATACTCCAAATCAAAAAATAAAAAAAACAAAGAAATTTAAATAAAAAAGAACATAATAGAAGAGGAATTCCATCAACTTCAATGCCACTTTGTTAGGAGGAGGAACGCAGAAATCAATTGAAATCTCTCTCTATATATGTAATGAGAATGATGTAGCAATGTTAATGCTGTAGAATGTACACTGCTTAAAAAAAAAAAAAAAAAAAAAAAAAAAGGGACAGTGCTATATCTCCCGTTCTACTGGGCCGATTGACAAAATTCAACCTGCATTTTTCATGTCTCGAAAGCGCGACTTAGGATATATATTAGATTTATATATAGCACTATTCTAACATAGGTATTTTGACACAAAATCGGACTTTTTCTGAAATAACATACCATTTTTTTCCCATATTTCGATTCTACGACTCAAATTATGCCAGAATACCAAGTTTTGTAAAAATCGAACGAGTAGTTTTTAAAATATTAGCTCTCAAAATTTTAGCTCCTCAATGTTAATTGAATTTGCTAAATATTTATTAATATCTCTTTTTTTTATTAAACTTTTTCGATTTTTTCTCTCACATTTCGAAATTTAGATTCATTCCAAATAAAATTTACCCATTTTTTGTGTTTTATTTTTAAAATTTCTATTTTAAAATAATTTTTATAAATTTTTCGAAAAAAAATTTAAAATTCTATAAAATTTTTACCATCATCTTAAAGTAGGTGTATTTTTAAGCATATCTGCAAAAAATTAGACTTTTCTATTCAGAATTTTTTAAGATATACACGAATTTACATATTTTCGCATTTTGAAATTTGGCATCTTTTTTTGAGCGATAATAACGCCAAATGTGGTCTATGGAATTTTGTTACACTGAATTGCCACAGCTATTTTTAACCTTAAGTTTCAAGTAAAATTTTACGGAGAATTAATTATATGACATTTTTTTCCCTCAATGATGCGTAATAAATAATTATTAATACTATATTTAAAGCTATTTTTAAAAATTACAGATGATATTATTCAAATTTTTAAATATTTTTTTAAATTTCTCTATATCTTTTAAAAAAAATAAGAGTAAATTTTTGCATGAGTAAATTTTTACCTTCGGCGTTTTATCGTCTGCTGCTTTACCTCATTTAAATCGAATTGTCTAAAACTGAGAATTTTCGTTTGATGTTCATTTGAATTTTATGACAGTAACTGCATAATTTATTTCTAAACAAACTATTGCTTTTGAAGTGGCTGAAAGAGCGGCTGATACATATTTTTAAAGCATAGTATATTTTTATACAAACATAAGATTTAGAATAATCATTTTTATAAAAGTCAAATTATGATATAAACATACAACCCTCTAGAAACTGAATTAATGGAAGTTTGGTGGTTGTGTAGAAATGATTTGCAGCTACTTAATGGCTGGATAAGTCAGCAGATTCTGTGGACAAGTAAGAATAATTATATAAACAACACCCAACATTCTGGATTCAATTAACAACGAGGCTACAATGTTTATTAAATGAATTCAAGAAGTTTTAAAACATAAAAAATCAACTCATTTTTTTATCTTAAAATGTATTTTTGTGCGTAGCGTATTTTCATTATATTCTTAAAATTCTTATTTAGAATGTAATTGTCAAGAACTGAATCCTAATCATTAGTAGTATAATAAATCCTTCTTATAAATTGCAAACATTTCTAATTTTATATTAATCAAGATTGCACACGATATTTTTTATTTACACTTCAATTCTTACCGTCAGCTCTAGTAGAAGTTACAAATCAATTATATTTAATTAAGGATCGGATTGGATTGGATTATTTAATTATCGAAAAGCACACGAGGGTTATCTGCCTAAAGGGAGGGATTCCTTCGTGGAGGACTTTCTAAGGGAAACTGGCTCGTATACAAGTTACGCATGGGGAAAACCACGAAAACGTCCATGCAGCCAGACCGTTCGCGGGATTCGAACCTCAGACCGAACTATCAGTGTTCAGTGTCTTTAACGCTTGGCCGCTGGTGGGCTATTTAATTAAGGAATGACCATCTAAGTTTAAAAACAGCGTACCCTAGCAGCAATTCAATTATTGGCGCCGTATCTTTCATGTTACTCCCGATTGGCAAGCTACATGATTTTTAATGAGTATTCGGGTTTTGCTGGTAACTTCACTTAGAAATCGCGCTTAAACTAGGTTAGTTGGTTATTTGAACATAGAAAGAACATGTGAGCTATTTGATTAAGATGCTTTCATAGAGAACCTTTGTAAAGAGAACCTAGGAAACTACGAAAACCAACCATGCAAGCCTGGGTTAGACTTTGCAACAAACAATTAGTATTCAACAATCTTCAAATGCTAGGCAACTGGTGAGGCTCCAATTAAATCTCCAATTTAATATTTTATTTGTAAATATTTAAAATATTGTTGTATTCTTAGACACAAAAGGCAGAATTTAAGTTTTGTTAACTCGTTAGTAAACTACCAAGCCGTAGTGCAAATAAATATTCAATTGCTTTTGCAATAATTGTATTCACTTAATATTCTTGGAATATGAGCTAAAGAAGGAACGTTCTCGGAAGATTAAAGAAGTGTTTAAATCCAGTGATATTAGGTTTGTCTTACAAGCTCAGGATCAAAACGATTCTGCAATTGCCCGAGTAGTTGACTTGTAAATGACTGTGAATTAAGCAGATGACTTTTAATCTTACGTTTTCAGTCAGAAAACCTATTCCAAATGTTTTTGTATTGCATGACAATGCATCTTTTCATTATTCAAGAACCAGTCGGAGAACCGCTTGTATTCCGAAATTAAGTATGTGTACTCAATCGTCCTGCATGTTCTTCAAATTTGTCTTTTTGTGATTTTTTTTCTTTCCCAAAAACTAAAGTTGCCTCTCAAAGGAAAGTTTTTTGACACTGAAGAGACAAAAGGAGTATGACATCTACTTTTAGAGGCATGTCAAAAACAGATCTCTACAAGCCTTCTCTTCCATTACATGTTGTGCAGTCAGACAAAAAGTTGCATCAGCGTAAATTTTATAATCTATTTTTATTCCACTCTGATTACTTTATTAACATACAGTGAATATATACTAAATCTTTTACTTTAGCTTAAGTAATTTGGAAGTTTTGACGGAATTGTTGTCGGAACTAGGACTTAGAAGATAAGTCAAATTAAATATTTCGATAACCCAATAAATTCAAGGTCGAAGTTTCAATATTTTATTTTCGGAGGAAGGGGAAATTTTTTCAGTTTTGGTCCATTATCCTAAGTATATTTGCTTCGATTCTTTATTTTTCCATAAAAGTGAAAAATTTACGCATGGTATACATATAATGCATAGCTTCATATTAAAATTTAATAATATACAGAGTGGTTATAATTAAAGTTCCACATTGAAACGGTCATATAAGGAAAACTACTGGATCAATATGCAATATTGTTAAATGAAATATGGGTAGGAATCTAACTTAACCTTTTGTTACATGGGTTTAACATGTTGCATACCCTTAAGAAACTTTGAAGTAAGCAAATTACCATTCAAAAGCGTTGAATTCGATAAAAGTTGAGTGCGCCATCTGTGTAAGTGGGAAATTCGTCTGTGAAAACCACGAATTAGCGATTAGAAAATGTGAGATCACAAATCACTCGCACAAGTGCGTACAATCTGGAAATTGTTTTCTTACAGATCGCTAATTTGTAATTTTTGAAGCCTGAATTCGGCACTAAAACATGAAGATACTGATTCAAAACGCTTTTAATCGATTTGGGCCAAAGAAATCCCTCATGTTATCTACCTAGTTCCATTGCATTCTCCTACTGCATTCGATTGCATAGCAGTCATTCCACACTGTTTAGTGTTGAATGACAGCTAGTTTTATAACTGAATCATTTTTCTCTGAAGAGCAGGCGACAGCTGGACCACTGTGATTGCAGCTCACTTAGAGTCAATGTTAAAATGTTTCGTGATACATGAACTGCATGGAACTGCAGTAACATGGCATTTTAGATACTACGATTTTTATGCAGGGCTGGGCCCCACCTCAAGTGTGTCGCACAGTTACTTAGGAAACATTTCACGAATGAACGTCTTATAGGCCGACAATTCCCCTCTTCCCACCAGACCTCAATCTCTGTGACTTCTGGCTATGGGGTCATCTCAAAAGCACTGTTTATGGTGATATTCTAAACAATTTGGCAGAAATGAAAAATGTCAGTAACATTCCTCCTGATATGCTAAGAACTGCTGTTAAGAATGCAGTAACAGGATTTAACTAGCTCTCGGGAAATGCTGGACGCTACATTGAACATGCTTTGTAAAACGTTTCGGAAACTATTAAACACATTTTAAACAGATGTTTTCACGTCTTATTTCATTTACCAATATTGTATACAGCGCCATTTTTCCACTGGTGGTGAGTTTTTGAACTCTTTTTTTTCCTGCGGAAAATAAATTCCCGTAACCTCCTTTACACGATTCCCAAGTTTGATAACATTTGGTCTGGTAGTTTTCCTTTTATGACCATTTCAAATTGGAACTTTAATTATAACCACCATGTAAATTAAACTTTAAAAGTCTGACAGTTTGGTTCAAGTCCCAGCTTTAAAAATATATATATATATAATCTTTCATATTAATCCTCTTAGAAAGAATGTTTTAAGAAGCTAATTTTTCTCTCGCGTTATAGATTGTATATAAAGAACATGATCTTTAATATGATTTAGATTGTTTCAGCCTATATAAGAATCGGGTCACTTGGTGGTACAGAATAAACCCTGCTGGACTGTTTTATTTCTTTGTCATTTAGCAAAAATCTTTTAATTAAAATATTTATTCTTTGGACTTCGCTTTAAACTTTACTTATAGTTAAAATGACTAGAAAATGAAAAGCTGTCTTCAGCTGAAACACAATTCATGTAATTCATATTATAAATGATATTTTAAAATATTATAAATGATATTTTAAAAAATTGACAAGAATGCAAAATTTATGGAAGTCTAGCAATCGAAAAATCTTAATTTTTTTGTTTGAGCACTGAAAATAACTGTAGAAGGAAAGAAGAAAATTAGGGAGAAAAGTAAGCAAAAATTTGGAGGGAAATTTGGCTGTCAGACATACCAAAATGTTTCAAAAAGTTGGACGCTTTTGAATATACCTTCAGGATACTTCAAAGAATTTAGGTGTTCAAAGAGAAAACACTTGGACGTGTACACCACCACCACCACCAAATACCATCAATTGAGCTTGTGTTAACAGAAAAGACAAAAACGATATCATTACAGATTAAAGTGAAGAGCGACTGGTTGTAGACTATATGGTTGTATAAATTTAAATTACATTATAGAACATCATATCGTATCATAAATGGAGAATCCCATGATTTTCTCAGTCGAATTATTTGAAGATTCAGGAGCTTATCCAGTGATGTATGTGGATGTCACCTAAAGACGTTTTTTCTCCTTCTGATGAAACAGCGGCTGAGCGGTAAATCGCTGAACACTGGTAGTTCGGTCCGAGGTTCGAATCCCGCGAACGGGCTGTCTGCATGGGCGTTTTCGTGGTTTTCCCATATATAACGTGCATGCGAGCCAGTTTCCCTTAGAAAGTCCTCCACGAAGGCATCCCTTCCCTTAGACATAATTAAATAAACCAAAACCTCTTGATGAAACCAGACTTTCCTTTCATCTCATACCTTCAAAATGTTTAGCCTCTAAAGACTGATAAAGGCTCTGATCAAATACTTTGTGATGAACTTTCTAAGAGAAACCAGCTAGCATACACGGTACACATGGGAAAATCCATGAAAACGCCCATGTAACGAGCCCGTTTACCGGGATTCGAACCCCGGAGTGAACTACCAGTGTTCACCGACTTTACCGCTCGGCCGTTTGTGGGCCTTTATGAAATGGAAGGCGATAACTTTATTTAAAATGATTGTCAGAAATACCAATATATTTCGAAAAGTTGGATGCTTTTTAATATACTTGCAGAATGCCTAAAGAAAAAGTGCAAGAATAAAGTAGAATGCCTGAAGAAAAAGAAAAGAAAAAATAAATTTTTGCGTATAATTTAATATTTCTACTTTTCTTTTTGAATTTAAAACTTTTTAATCTTATGATATTTGATTCTTGCGATTTCAAAAATAAAATATTTGACTAAAATGTGAATAACATTTTAAGAAACCAAATGTAAGATAAAACTGTGTAAAGCAATGGGCACAATGATTAAACTGTTTAAAGCAGTGTATGCAAGTCATCCTATGTTAAAATGTCCGTTATACATCTCTCTTATTTATACATTTCTTTTCTGAAAGGAATATTGAAAGGCGTGTTAACTGTGCTTTACTGTGATTTCTCTTTTAATATATGCAGTTTTCAAATGCATCATAGTCTGGGTTACAAAATATTCTTCGGAAAGAAACGCAATTCAAATAAATAAAATCAAATTCTGGAAAATTTATATTAATAAATATATTTTAAATGCTCAGTTCGAAGGAATAAATAGAAAATTTTAAAACAATTATCTGAAGAGACAATGCAACTGAAACAATTAAAAAAAAGTATAAAAATTAAAAAATTTCCTAAAATAATAACTATGACAAATAATTATATATAAAGAAAACTATTTGAAAAAAAAAATAAACGCTGCACCTTTATTGACGCAGTTTGAATAGGTAAATAGAAATTTTTAAAACAGTTATTCGAAGAAAAACATGCAACTTAAAGAATTAAAATGAAATTCGAAAAAGAAAAATTTACTTAAAATAATAACAGTTATAATAAAAAATATATAAAGAATATTATTTGGAAAAAAGAATGATGGTGACTTTTTTCCTCTCACGGGAAAGGAAACAAGGTTGCCATATATTAAGACGTTCGCCAAGTGAACTATTCTTGGCGCAAACTGAACAAAAAGTGCCAACATAAATTTGTGAATTTCTCTGTAAATTTCGCTCCAAATTTTGCAAAATTTCATATTTAGGCGTAATTTGAGTCGTAGAATCAAAATATGTAAAAAAATTGGTATGTTATTTCAGAAAAAGTCCGATTTTGTGTCAAAATACCTATGTTAGAATAGTGCTATATATAAATCTAATATATATCCTAAGTCGCGCTTTCGAGACATGAAGAACGCAATTTGAATTTTGTCAATCGGCCCAGTAGAACGGGAGATATAGCACTGTCCCATTTTTTTTTTTTTTTTGAGCAGTGAACATCCCTACTGAGGAGGAATGGCAGGCGAGTAAGATTAAATATTCAAGTTTATTTCAAATGACATTTGCAATAGAGATGGACGATCTGCTCTGGAACCGATTCAACCATTTTACTGAATGAATGATCAGCTCTCCGGTGAAAACGGAACAGCAGTTCATTAACAGTTCACCGACAGCTAGCTGTTATTGGGAAGTGTGCCAAAAAATTTGATTTATCTTAATTCTTTCCTTTATAATTTACCAGAAATTTACTGAAAATCTGCTTAGGGGGAGGAATGCTGTTACAACTTGAATGCGAAATGAGCAAAAGTTTTTTTTTCTGCAACTGGCAACAGTGTCGAAAAAAACTTGGACAAGGGCAGTCATTTACTCGGTTTCTCTTAACAGTATTTTGATTTGAATGGGGAATTATCCTCATCTTTTGATCTAAAATTAATCTTGAACCATGTGAATGGTGTAATATAGTAGGTGTACATAAATAAATAGTCACGGAGATTTTTTTTTAATTGTGATTCAAGTTTGAATTGGAGCATGCACTCTAAATCTATCCCCCCCCAAAAAATATCGTCAACATGTTGAATTCATGGATTAGAACAGATGCCTTTGTGAAAAACACTGAGGGCATCTGGCTCATGCACATGTTACACATGGGAAAAACCATGAAAATGCCCATGCAACCAGCCCATTTACCTGGAATTAAAGCCAGGTTGGAACTACCAGTGTTCAGGAATTTTACCGTTCAGCCACTGGTGGGCCTTCATAGTAATAAATGTATTCTGTATAATAGAATATCTGTATTAGTATCTGCATTTTCTCAAAAGGTACGATTCTTTGCACACAAAATTATAATATTTCAGATTCTCTTCACAGGAATGATTTTTTTTAACTCATATGAATAATTTTTTTCCTCAAAGCAGTAGCATTCCATTAAACAAACTCGCATTACTTTTATTTGGGGGCGGACTATAAATTAATACAGTTAGTTTACACCCAAATAAGCCACCCAGTTTCTGGATTCCTTCCTAAAGTTTTGCAATAATAATTTAATAAACTTACCCTAAACATCTATAGAATGTGTTTTTTATCCATGGAAATAATCTAAACTCAGCTACACCTAAAATTAAAAAATATAGATCTAACAAATATTTAAAGGTACAACACTTAAACATTATATAAAATGAGAAAAATAACAAAAAATCCCCCAGATTTTCGAAGAAAAATGCTTACCACGGCAGCTTCCTGGATTAACTTGCCCAATATAAAACCATAAAGCAATAAGAATCAGCAAAGAAGATAAAGCATAAATCCATTGGACCAAAAACATCATGACTATCTTTACAACAGCCTATAGTTAAAAAAATTATAAATTATTGACTGCATATCTAAAATGTCAGAAAGATTACAAAAATTTTAGATTTTTAATTGACTAACTAATCAATTTAAAGACAATGTAATTTCTTTGACATTAAAAAATAATAAACAAACATATTTAATACAGTAAAAGTTTACAATCCAGAATTATTAGGACTCTGGCAATTCTGGATTACAGGTCATCAGTTTAAATCGAGTCAGATGACATGTAGGCATAGCAACATTGGAGCTTCACTTATTGTTTAGACCATATGGAAATATGCTAACCCACTCACAACCACTAAAGGGCCCTAAGTCAACATCATTATGCCAATGGATGCATTGTCATTGGCCAGGTGCTACTCCTTACTTAGTCAGCAGGTGTTTGAAAGTGACATGCCAGTTAAATGGAGAAAAACATCACATTTACAGCACACCTGCTTTCTTTTGCTGAGTATTATATTCTCAATTCCTAAACCTTTGTCAGAGAGGGAGGGAGATTTTTTTATTATTTTAATTTTATTTACATATTTGTCTCTTTATTGGATTGGTAGTTTGGAGATCCAGATATTGCATGTTTGGATTTCAGACTTTATATTGTTACTGTATATATATATATATACATTTTCAGTATGATTTAAAAAATAATTACCCCAAAGAGTGCCAACCATCTGTTACAAAAGACTGTATACCAATGTTTTTGTTTACTGCCTATTTCTCTTCTATAATACTTATCTGAAACAGACAAAAGATTATATTAAAATATCATTATTATACAAGAAAATATTGTATTTATAAAATTTTCATGTTAAAGGTTATTATGAAAATCTTTATGCTATTAGTAGAACACATACTTGATTAATAATACAGAGGCTGTTCACACATTTTTTAGACTATGTATATTGTATTCACAAAACTAAATTAAAATTACATAAAATTCTTGTGTTTTAAATGTTCTATTTGACATCCCTTATTCTGAACTATCTTTCGACACCGCAATTTCCAGGATAATAATGCCTTTTGAAGTCTATCCCATTCCTCCCGAACAGCTTTCCAGAGTCCTGTTAGGGTTTTGGGACAACGTTTGGATAATGCAGTTTTTAAAAGTCCGAAAGCACAAAAATCCATAGGTGACACATCGGGAGATTTAGTAGGGATATGAGTGAAGGGTATGGCCTTGATACCAGTTTTTTGTTCCATTTCTTTTAGAAAATTTGCAGCGGATTTTGATGTGTGAATGCTAGCTTTGTCCTGATGGAGTCTCACAGATTGATGGCACTGTGGGTAAAGCGATGGTATTTCACTCAGAAAAATTGGCGATAAAATATGTTCCTGATAATATTTGAAGTTAATCTTGACATTTTTTTGCACTCTTTTTATTTTTAACTTGCCATTATAAGAAAAACCAGCAACAATCATGAACCCCTTAGAAAAACTTTCTTTCGATTCTTTGAACCATGTACTTAAATTTTTTTCTCCCCTTTTATGATAATAAATGGCTTTTTTTTTTTGTTCCAATCATTTAAATACACCCATGCTTCATCTATTGTGACAATTGTTTTCCATTTTTCTTTGGATAAGTGTTTTTCATATAGAATTCTGCAGCGTGTCCTGCGTTGAGCGATATGCTTTGAAAGAAGAAGATGCACATCGCGTTTTTTCGCTTTCTTAAGATTTAAATCAACGTTTATCATTTTGTTTACAGTGGACACCGAGCATTTTAATGATTTTGCAACTGTCCTTTGACTAGGGGGATTTTCTTTTAACATTAAACAACGTACCTTTGCAACAGTCGAAGATGTCCGTTTATTCCTTGGATACTTGTTTGGAAATTTTGTCCCACTTGGGGCTCCAATTTGACTTTTTTTTCCTTTCTTGTTGATGATATTACATATTGACGCTTTAGATATCACAAAACCATGACTCTCACATCGTTTTTGGATAACGGAGTATGCATATTTCTCTTCGGAAAGAGCGTAAAAGTAGCCTTCGAACCACTGCTTTGCTAAATTCGCCATTTTGAATAAAAACAAAACTTTCAAGCCACAGACAATAATTTTGACTTTTGAAAACGTAGTACAATTGCAATTACTTCTTTTGCAACAAACAATTTTTTATTATTGCTTACCAAAATCATCTAAAAATGTGCGAACAGCCTCTGTAGCAGTTTTGTAGAGAGAATGACACAGTCAAATGTCCAAATGTGATAAGGAAATTACTATTTAAAGAGCATTGCATACTAATTTTAATTTATTGATATATTCTTGCCAAAAGAAACACGCATATTTTATGAATTCTTGTCTGACTATTTACTGTCAGCAATCTTTTGAATATTCTGAATTACACACATTGTTATTCTAAATAGTTCTTTCATACAGAAATATATTCAAGTGCCAAGACTGCTTTTTAAAGTACAAAATTACCAAACTTCTTACAGCTAAGTTTAAATGAATTCAAACACAATTCAAAGAAATCTAATGGTTCCTTTATATTTGAAGATACTTGTGGTCCTGTGGCTCTTTTGTCAGATACAAAAGGTATTCTTTGTGAAATTTCTTTGAATTCTGGACATGTTATCCATTTTGAACTTTCTGTCTCTATGGAATCACTGTTGCTTTCACATTCACTATCCATTACCATGATTTTTCACTTTCTTACACATCTTACTTGATTTTTATCTTCATCACTGCTTTCCTACTCTCTTGTCATCAAATAGTCTATGCATAGACACAATTTCATTCTTCATCAACAAAAAATGGAACTTATCTTCACTTGAACTGATTTCCATGCTTACTGGGTTCCGTAATTTTGAAAAATACTTCTTTGTCATGACATCTGAGTTTGAATAACGTCAAAGATGCACATATAATAATAAATCTAAAAAACTTATTCAAGATTAAAGTACGGAAGTTGGTTTATATGCATGAACTGTATGAAGTGATAATGCCTAAACCAAGTGGTGATCGAGAGTCACCTTTCATAGTTACCGCATTAAATCAACTGTTGACTGAGAGGCACTTCCCAAGTGCAAAGGGTTAAATGCTTCTCACCATTTTGCAATAACAATATTGAAACTATAACTTATCATCAAACAAAATTCAATTTTCATATGATATGTAGAGCTTTGGGTCTAATATTTAAAAATTTAAAATCATTCCTATCGTTATTAATGATTTTGTCTTGAAACCATTCTAATCAAACATTAGCATAATAAATATTTGAAATGGACATATTACAAAAGTGACCTTTAAAAAAATTAAGAATTAACATGTCTTACCTTGATCATGAATATTGTTAAGTTCATTAGCACTACACTGAGAATTCCTACTTTCAACACTACGTATAGAACTATGCTCATCTGGTGAAGTCACTGGTGAATCTGTTGCAGTGACACTTACACTGCTTCCCTCTCGTACCATGCCACGCTTATGATGAGGAACACGCTCTGGAAATAATTCATCTAAGTCTGCATCAGCCTGAAATATTTCAATTTGTTAGTTCACTTATCATACCTAATACTATTTGTACAAATTTCTCCAAAAATCTACATAAAATGTTTTATAATTTTAGAACAAATCAAATTCCCACAGAATTTTAAATCATTTAAGTCAATAAAGCACAAAATAATGATAAAACATTTTTTAAAGAAAAGTTATAATTTTATTGTTGTGTAATATTAAAAAAAAAATAGTATACCAAATATAAAGCAATATATGGCAACTCTATCAGGGATTTTAAGGAAAGCTGCTTTTAAATACTTTGTAGTTGAATTTTATGTGGTGTAAGTGTAAAGAAAGTGATGTTTAATAAAGTTAAAAAGGCAAAAAGTTTATTATGTTAAAAAAAAAAAAAAAACTTTTGCCTTTTTAACTTTCATCTAATAATAAAAAGATAAGAATAGTTGTGTGGGTCATATTGTTAAGAAAACTAAACACTGATTATGATGAACTGAGAAAAGACTGAACGAAAATTAAAAAATGTACGGCAACACTTTAAATTCTATTGGAAATTCTAAAAATATGCTGCTTTTAAAAATTTCATGATTTAATGCTGACTTTTATGTGCAAGTGTGAAGAAAGCGATGGTTAATAATAAAATTAAAAGATAAAAAGAGTTGCATGGGCAGAAAGGAGTCAAAGAATAGATTGATAAGCTGTGAAAGCTCAATGAGAGCATAAAAAACCTTATTTACTTAATCCTAACAAACATTATTCAAACTTCTTAATATCAGTACTTGAATTAAAATTTTCTAGTAATTTTTAGAAATCATTATGCACTGCAGGTAAGTTGAAATGAACAGTATTATCACCTATTTCTCTTTAATCTTTATGTTATTCACCTCACTGATAATATGATCTTCAGTTCTATCCATAAGCATTACTCACGCAACTTTTTAAATAGCAATTGTTCATTTCTGGCTTATTTTTCGAATGGATAAGGATTTGGCCTTCACCTTCAGCTTGTCTGATACATCTAGCTAAGTTAAGCAACAAATTATTCAGACTTTTGGATATATATTTCAGCTTTAACTTCTTCAGCTGCAATTGCTGCTAAAGAATGGGATAGTGTTCAGTCACAGAAAGCAATTTTCCTTAATCAAAATCTGTGTCAATTAATATTATTTTTCTTGTATTCGGAAATCTAGCTAGATTTATAGGACAATTTTAAATTTAAGTCATACATGTATTTTCAATTTTCGCTGAAGTTTTGCAGCAAGATCTTACCTCTTGGCATTTACTCAGAAATGCACAGCAATTCTTCCTTTGTTTTTTGATATTAAGAGCTATCTAGAAATACTACCTGAAAATATCTTGAACTATTCTTTCAAATACCTAACACGAAGAAAGCACAAATAAAAATACAAGGAGCATAAATTTAAGAATTTAATCTGAAATGGAAGTAAATTAGTACAAAAATGAAACAATAAAATAATGAAAAGTTAATAATTCCTGGTTTTTATTAAACCGCAGCTTACAGAATTAGCAATGAAATTCCTCTTTGAGTTTCATCCCCCACCAACCCACTCGTCCATCTGAGCCGAAGATGTTAAACTTGCTTTCATCAGTGAAGAACACATTTTTTCTAGTAGTCAGGTGTCTTTTGTTTCATCAATTTTGCAAAAGTGATTTGAAGTTTTCATTTTTTTTTTAACAGACAAAAATTTTTTTCTTGCTACTTGCCCATGATATCCTGCACATTGCATTACTTTTCTTACAGTTTACGGATTCACACATATTCCATATAATTCATGAAGTTCTGCAAAAAGTTTAAAAGCACTTGCCTTGGATTCTTTTTAATATTCCTTAGAATAAAGCATTTCATTCCATGAGATAACTTAGATGGTCTTCCAGGTCTTTTGTTTTGGATAAGATTCTGTTCTTATAATGCTTAATAATATCAAAAACTGCAGAATCACTTAAATTAAGTAAACAGGCAATTTTTCTAATAGGTTTCCTTTTCTTTTGATGCTAATCAATAACTAATCTGTGGGTTTCTAACGATGTTTCCTTTTGTGACTAAGCCATTGCAAGAAAACATTAAAATAATGAATATTTTCTAAAAAGAAAATTTGAATTATAAAAGCAAATGATTTTTAGATTTTTGCCTAACTTCTTTATTCAAATTAATTTCATAAAATTTCATTAGAGATTAGAATGGTTAGAGAAAAAAATTCCAATGATACTGCTATTTACTGTGTTATATACCATCCGCAGCTAAGACACGTCCAAATGAACTTCCCGATGTCTTAAAACTATGCATCAAAACTGTCAATCATATTAAAAAGAGTGCATTAAATACTCAACTTTTTTTGCAAAGATTTGGAAACAAAACATACTGCCATTTCATATGGAAATATACTGGCTCTCAAATGGCAATATGTTAGCAGGATTATTTGAACTTCGAGATGGAATGATTCAGTTTTTGGAAATTCAAAATTAAACTGAATTCCAAAAACCAAGTGTTCATATTGTATTGGCTTATCTATCAGATATTTTGATTTGTTGAACTCATTAAAATTGAAATTATAACATGGAGACTGAAATATACAGAAGAAAGTGCACATCATAAATTACTAGTAATATTGTGTTTGCTTCTTTACTTCATTTTTATTCCTACAACTGCTGAAAACTACCTTTCACACAAATAAGTGCTTGAAAATGGTAAGTACAGTTGCAGTGTTTGTTCTGCTATGCTCAGTAAACTTTGAGATATTTTACCCAAAATTAATGGCTTATTTATCAAAGTCATATTTGGCTGCAACCAGGAACTGAAAATCTTATAAAAAATATACAAGCCCATCCATTTCATTGATTCATTTTCCCCTTACTATATATGTATGGAAACACCATATTTCTATAATAAAACCTTTATAAATTATGTTTTTATTGTTTTTACTATCCTTATCAATAGGTATTATTACTATTATTGGGAAAGCACGGGGGCACTGGCAAAAAGGAAATTTTTGGCAGCAGGGAGGTGTGGTAAAAATTTTGCCAAGAAAATTTTATAAAAAAGTTCTAATTTTTAATGTTTAAATTAAAAAGAGAAATTAATTTCCATTGATTAATTAGTTTTTCTTTTAAAATTTATCCAGGTATCGTTCAGGAATATAGCTCTGTTGATAACTCTTTCATCTGCTATTTGACAAAAAAATTGTCAAACTTTGTTATTTTATTCTTTTGTTTTTGGATTAATTTACTCCTTGTTAAGGATCAGTCCCAAGTTTATACTTCATGTTATATTTTTATTTGTGCATTTGCCATGTTAAGTAACTTTCCTCTTTTAGTAAATTCATATTTCATTTTATTTCTTCTAAATTAATTAATTAATTTTACAGCTTTTTGCACAATATTAATTGTATTTCATTAAATATTCTTTAATTTTTGATGCTACAGTATCACATATTAAAAAAACTGCTCTAGGAAAAAAATAAAATAAATAAATAAATAAAAATAAAAATAAAAAACAATATATATATATATATATATATATATATATCATATTAAAATTCCTTAATTTATACTAAAAATGATGATATGTTTACCTTGCTCTCAACTGTTGACCCATAAGCTGTTATCCTTCCGACACTATGATCCACAACAAATGAAGGACTCTGCAAACCTTGTTCTGCATACCTTTCTTCACGTCTTTTTTGCAAGTCAAATGTCATTGCAAGTGAAAAGTAAGCATACTCAACAGTGGCATATGTTAATAAAAATGGTATTGTGACTATAGGAGCCAATGTGTTAATACTCCCAACAAGCACAAACATGAAAGTGACAGTAGCAAAAAGTATTAGTGAATATATTGGTACTTTGTTAGGACCTTTCTGTAAGACACATAAAAAAAAAAAAAAAAAAAAAAAAAAAAAAAAAAAAAAAAATTAAAACATTAAATTGTTCTTAAAATAAGACATACAGAAACTCTGCTGTGATAAAAATAAGACATACAGAAACTCTGCTGTGATAAAAACAAAAAAGTTTATCAGGAAAGAATACATTCACAAGAGACATATATTTTATTTAGAAAAGTGAACTTTTTGTGAAGAAGTTAGAAATAGTTAACTATGCACGCATGCATTTTCTTTTGCCGATTAAATATGCAAAAGCAAATGTTTTTATATTTCTCAAATATTTACCAAGGTACTTTCAACAAAAATAATTGCTACTTGTTAAAAGCATCATTAATAGCTTCTGTTATATATTTTCCTGTTTATATATTATTAACTCCCTACACACAATTATATGTATCAGAAAACGTAGAGGGATTTAATATTATATGTCATAACTACTTGGATAAGTTTTGTTGGTGGAATTAGCTGTTAGTAATGATCTGGAAATTCACATGGTTCTATTTTATGTTGGTAATAAACAGAAGATTGAAAAAAAATATTTATGATTATAAATTTAACATATGAAAAACATTAGCAAATGATTCCAAGTTTTGGGCAGCACGTCTTCCCTGAATACATAAAGAAAGATGTGCATCTATGTATTTTAAAAGATCCTTTAATTTATAAATGTTCAAACTGACTTTAATGGTGCATAGCTAAATTATATCCAGAACTTGTCATGCAAACATTTAGTTATATAGAATCTAATTGTATAACTATGTAAGAATAATGTAAAACATTATTAAATAACAAGTCAGTTATATTACTATAAAAATGACAGAGATCACTGCAAATACTTAAGAATGTACCAATTTCATTTAGAATTTCCCAAATTTTGCAAAGAAAAATATCTTACCCCTTTTCCTAAAAATCGCATTATTGGAATAACATTTTCATTTGCCATACTTTGGATGATTCTCGGAGTTGCATATAATGCCCCTAAACATGCTGACATAGCTGATATATAAAGGCCAGCAAGTAAAAGAACACCTATAGCAGATACCTATGTAAATAAAATTAGAATATATAATAATGTTCAGTTCAGTAAATGATAATGGTTGTATTAATATAAGCTTTATTAAATAGAATGTTATAGAGTTTAGGTAACTAATATATAGCTGAAATAATGATGCTAGAAATTAAAAATTTTTCATGTTTCCAGAGACATTTTTGCTTTATTCTTGACCGAGTAGGAAAATATCATAACTCAGCCAAAACTTTGCTTTTATCAGCCTGGTGATGATATTTACAAATTTATCTTATTCCAGTAAGAAATCAGGTAAGTTTTAATTGATATGCTAAAGTAAGGTAATGAAAGACTAATGTAAAAAAAATAATATAAATTTTATGAATGTTTTACTACTAGCATTACTTTCCTATCAATGAAAGAAGAAGTTCCCAATAAAATTTCTGTAATTCAAATTAATTTCAAATGTTAATTCCCAAATGAAGAATATGCATCTCGAGAGATATTTTACATTAGTTTCCGCTTCTCAACAGATTTTTAGAAACTCCACATGTTCTTGGTGAACTTGTCTGCACCATAGTTAATTTGGTGTTATTATGCACCAAATTAACGATGGTGCAGAAGTGTCTGAAGCCTCTTTTTTTTATTTGGGTGAATCTTTTGGAAAATTCCTTTATTTCATGATCTTCTTTATTTGAAGTCCAACAAAGATACCTGCTTATATTTTTAATGTCAACAATTTAAAGAAATCCTGAAAGCAGTTCACCTTTTACAGGAAGCTTTGAAGAACTGCTTAATTAAACCCAATTTGAAGTGCAGAGGTGGGATCAACAGTTTCTTGGGATCTAGTAGCTAGGAAATCTTATGAATAGTTTAACAACCAATTAAAAATGTATCTCTTTTGATGTTTTCCAAGCCCCCCTTAATCTACATTTATCATCTTCCAAAATGAGAGCCTAGTTCTTAAAGTGCACAGAATAGGATAAAATCTGAGATAAATCCTTGCTTCCATAGCATGGAAAAGCTACCATTGAGAAAGAGGTAATTTATTCATATAAAACCGATTTTTTTTCATCTAACATAACAAATCATAAGACAGCAGAAGCAAATCTTATTTTGGCATGAAGATATGCTGCAAAAATTTGAGGACTCCCTCTGAACAAAGATGTGCTCACTTTCACTACCAAGATTCCACTGCTTAAGCCCAGATGTTAAAATCTAAGTTCTGGCTTTAATGAATCCACAGATCTGACACAAAGCGATTGAAATCTATTTGACTGATGAACAAGTATTGCTTATAAATTGAAATTTTAGAAACATATTCAGGATCAAGAACCTCTTTTTCATTGGTTGCCTTGTTATACTCTTTTCACATTCCTCTTTCTCTAGCAGAGAGATTATGTACAATTTTGAGAAATGTAGCACTAAGGCAATGAACAAAGGAATGCTAAAGGCTACTTTAAATGAACTAAATTAGTCAGATGATCAACTAATTAACACAATAAATCACTCCATAGCAATAATTATTATTCCTTCCTTTCACCTGAAAATCATAAGATCCCTGCATTGCTAAAACAGAGAAAAACTGCACAAAAAGAATTTACAGAAATCAACTTATTAACAGAAAAGCAAACAGTATACAGGAAATGAATATGTTTTATTCTTTCCTACTTGAAAACAATAATTTGATGTCTAAAAATAAAAACCATGCAGCATATTGCAATTAAAACTTTTTGGAATTAATTCATAAAATAAGATGAATAAATTATAATTAATATATCACAACTCGGAATTTTGAAAATGGGATTCCTGTTTTTATTTCCTGCTTGATATTGTCAACACTGGCATCAAAAGAAATATTCTAAAATAGTACAGCTTAATAGAAGCTGTATGTTTAATAAATAAAATTAATCCATGCAATGCAATAAGTATCTTATGCATAAAGAAAATAATTAAACTTTTAAGAAAATAATTAAACTTAAACTTTTTAAATTTTGGAAATTTATTTAATACAAAATTACATTACTTATTGCACAAATCATATTTAACAAATATGCTCTTATATGCTTCTAAAAGTTTTTTTTTAAAATGTACTAAACATAAGCAAAATAACTGAAAACATTTTGAAATAAGTAAATGATCTTAAGCAAAAACTATTTCAAAAGTCTCAGATCAGAATGCACATTAATAACTTTTATAATATATTTGTAAATTGGAGACTCTGGAAAGAAATAAAAACTCAAACAACTTGACTTTTATTTTAAGAAAAGAGAGAGAGAGGGAGAAGAAAGAAAACTTTCGGAATTAAACATAAATAAAATACGATGAACATTATTTTTACATTTAAAGAGTTGCTTATTTAATTTTGCATGTTGTATATATAATATTATTTCTCTTAAAAATTAAATAATACATATGCAAGTTAATCAACAAAATATCTATCTTAATAAACCACAGAAAAAAGTTTACCTTAGCAGCTATCATATAATCTGTTTGTAGAGCCCAACGTTGACAAGTAGCTCCCAAACCAACAACAAAAAGCATATAAATAAAAAAGCTGAAAAGAAATGTGATAAGTATATTTATACATTCTATATAAGAACATTTCTCAAGGGGAGGGGGGCAAACTCACAAAGGAAAAATATATGCTATACATCAAAAATCAAATTCTAAGATAAAAGATTAAAAAAAAACTAATAATTATATCACGAGTCAATTTTAAGGAAAAGTTAATCCAAAAACTTAAAAAGAAAAGCTAAAATTAAAATGAAACAAATTTCTAATATTAATGGCAACTGTTTTTTTTTTCCCCCGAACGAAACACAAAGGTTTCAAAGGCAGATGATCTCTAACAATATTTGAATAAAATATTACTGTTTTCAATCAAATATTGCTAAAGATATTGTGATTTCATCATCACAAGTTATCTTTTTGCTTCTGGGTAATGCATCATGCAAACTTGAAATTCTCCAATATCATAATCATAGCAACAGGATCCTTTTACTGTATTCTACAATTTGGCATAGATTAAGAAGTCTAAATATCACTTCAACAAAAATTTTGCCTGTTTAACATTGAAGACAGCAGATGAGTTGGAAGTTAAAAATATATATATATGCATATTTTTTGACAAAGACTTTTCAAATATTACTGAAATGATATCATTACAGTTAATGTCATACAAACTTGGACGAAAAGCTTTATTCCTAAATTATTTTGAATTCTCAGTATATTAAGGATTCTAGATTAAATGCAAATAAAGCTAACAGCATAAGTTTTAAGAGTGTGGAAATCTTTTTTTTTTTTTTGAAAATGTAATGGAACACAACTGCAGTTTGGCTAAGATTTTAATAATAATTCTAAAAATACAACAACAGTAAGGCTGATAAGCTCATACTACTGCGATAATATGCTTAAAGGTAACAAGCCTCTGCCATGGAATTCACAGATTCTAGTTATCCAAAGTAAGCAAATCTTTAATTTTTAAACTCATCAGAAACATCTAAATATGCTTGTGCTTATATCGATGAATAACACACCTATTAATGCTGTTAAGAATGCATCTATGTTTTTTAATAAATGCCTGTGTACTTGTAACTAATTATTTTATTAGATAAATGATATTATTATTTCTTTTACTTAGGTGATTATACGCTCAGCTAACATACTGACATTAATTAAGACACAATAACACGCCGAATAAATACTAATTCAGAAGTCAAACAACAAAAATCAGCGTTAATTTACAAAATTTTCACAGGACTAGTTTCGATGGTTTTACCGAACCATCATCTTCAGCTGCAAAACCGCAAATGAACAAGATAGGAAATAATGTTTAGATAAGATAAGAAAGCCTGGACAAGAATAAGCAAGTGGTGCCATCTGTTGGCGAAACCAGAACTAAAACATAATTTCTCTAAAAGCTGAAGGCAAATTTGGATTGGAATTAGGATCGTTAACTAGAACAGAAAGATTTTTATGAATGTGAAATGCCTCTAGAAAATCCAGTTCTCCAATGGAAGATGTTTTTTGAATAATTTTGGCAGCAGAAAAATTGAAAGTGTGATTTTCGGACCAACAATGTTGAGCAACAGAAGACTTCTGTGTTTCCTTTTTTCTAACATATGCCTCATGTTCTTTGACGCGAAATTTTAAGGCTCTCTTAGTTTGGCCAATGTAAATTAAACCGCACTGGCAAGGAATCCTATAAATACCCCAGGAATTCATATCCGGAATGGGGTCCTTGAGTATAGAAGTTGGAATTTTATTGATGGGAGAATAAACAACCTGAAAATTAAACTTCTGCAAAATATGTGCAACTTTATAGCTAATTGATGGAAAGAAGGGAATGACAACAGAATTTTTATAATCTCCTAAAATAAGAGTGTGGCTTTTAGTGTGTTGAGATGAGAATTTTTTAACTGCTTGATTAATAATGTTGGGTGAAAAGCCCCTGTCAATAGCTATTGCTTTTAAATAATTTAGTTCTTCATCAAGGGCTAGTTTGGAGGAGCAAAGTTGAAGAGCACGGAAAACATAGGAATAAAATGAAGCTAACTTTTGTTTAGTCGGATGACATGATTTAAAGTGTGGTGGAAGGCAAACCGATGAAGGTTTACGGTAAACTGTAGTACTGAAGTTGGATGTGTTATGTGTGACCAGAATGTCGAGAAACGGAAGAGAATTGCAAGTCTCAAGTTCAAAAGTGAACTGAATAGCAGGATCAATAGAATTCATTGTTGAAAGAACTCTATTTAAATCATCTTTATTACCTTCAAACAGGGTAAAAGTATCGTCTACGTAGCGGAACCATGCCGGGAAGTTTAAAGTTTCAAATAATTTTGATTCATAATAATGCATGTAGATATCAGCCAGGATGGGACTGAGGGGGCTTCCCATGGCTAATCCTTCAGTTTGCTTGTAATATTTATTTTGGAAAACAAAATGTGTTTGTTTCAAACAGAGTTGAGTGAGAGAAATTAGCTCATCAATTTCGATGCAAGAGAGATGAAATTCGTGAAATCTGGTTTCTAGACATCTTAATGCACCCTCCACTGGGACATTGGTGAATAATGATTTTACATCAAAAGAAACCATGAGTAAATTACGAGGAGAAATGTTTTTAACCTTTTTTACAAACTCTATTGAATTTTTTATGGTGTAAATGTTATTGTCTAATAGAGTGGAAAATCTAGAAACTAAATATTTAGCTAATGGATATGAGGCAGTACCTAAATTTGATACAATAGGGCGGAAAGGAATACCACTTTTATGAATTTTGGGAAGAGCATATAATCTGGCACAATTCGCAACAGATGGGATAAGCGAATGTTTTAAGTTGCTTGAAATGATTTGCGAAAATTTGATCGCAGTTTTTATTTTGGATAAGTCCGAAGGTGAAGGATCTTTAGGGATCGGATTATATGGTCCTTCGTTTAAGAGTTTAGTGACACCATCGATGTAAGTGTTCTTATCCATGACGACTATCTGGCCACCTTTGTCGGCCTTTGAAATGACAATATCCGGGTTAGAATGAATCTCGCGCATTGTAGCTCTTTTTTTCTTTCAAACATTTTGTTTTCTATTCATTTCAGTGAGGGATTTTTCTGCTATTTTGTGTGTACTTTATTATTGCTCAGTTAATTTAGTTTGATTTTCTGCATTGTTTATCATGCCTTCATCCGTTAATCGTTTCACTAAATTACGCCTGAAACGGCAAAAATTCCTGAATCATCTTGACTTTTTACTTAAATGCAAATGTAAAAAATTGATCCCCAATTTTATTCAAATCAAATCTAATCAAAAACCTTCGAGTCGCGTTTCCAGAATTCTGTTAAATTGCAAACTTGCCTTACTTCGGTCCGTGATAAGGGATACACGTCAACAATTGTCCAAAATTGAACATGAACTCTATAAGCTTCATCTGGAACTCGCTAAAACATATCCAAAATTCACTGCCCTTGAACAAAAGTCTTGGTCTAGAACGGAGAATGCAGTTAACCGTCATAAAAACACCCTTGCAGTTAAATTCGAAAAACTTCTTTTACAGTCTTCCAGTCCAAGTAGTTCAAAAATTCTTCCCATTGTAAACATCAAGCCAATAGTTAATATTTCTAATGTTAGTCTTTCAGAAGAACAAGAGAGAATTCTAAAATATAATTTTAACTTCTCACAAACCTGTAAACCCTCGATTCCAATGATTTTGGCTCCTATCGAAAAAGCTTTCAAGTTCAGTAAAGTTTCAGATTCACAGAAAGAAATGATTAGGCATCTTATCGCTCATAATGTGAAATTCAATAATAAACCTTTGAAACCAAATCTAACTGCGAGAGAAAGAGCTACAATGCGCGAGATTCATTCTAACACGGATATTGTCATTTCAAAGGCCGACAAAGGTGGCCAGATAGTCGTCATGGATAAGAACACTTACATCGATGGTGTCACTAAACAATAAACGAAGGACCATATAATCCGATCCCTAAAGATCCTTCACCTTCGGACTTATCCAAAATAAAAACTGCGATCAAATCTTCGCAAATCATTTCAAGCAACTTAAAACATTCGCTTATCCCATCTGTTGCGAATGGTGCCAGATTATATGCTCTTCCCAAAATTCATAAAAGTGGTATTCCTTTCCGCCCTATTGTATCAAATTTAGGTACTGCCTCGTATCCATTAGCTAAATATTTAGTTTCTAGATTTTCCACTCTATTAGACAATAACATTTACACCATAAAAAATTCAATAGAGTTTGTAAAAAAAGGTTAAAAACATTTCTCCTCGTAATTTACTCATGGTTTCTTTTGATGTAAAATCATTATTCACCAATGTCCCAGTGGAGGGTGCATTAAGATGTCTAGAAACCAGATTTCACGAATTTCATCTCTCTTGCATCGAAATTGATGAGCTAATTTCTCTCACTCAACTCTGTTTGAAACAAACACATTTTGTTTTCCAAAATAAATATTACAAGCAAACTGAAGGATTAGCCATGGGAAGCCCCCTCAGTCCCATCCTGGCTGATATCTACATGCATTATTATGAATCAAAATTATTTGAAACTTTAAACTTCCCGGCATGGTTCCGCTACGTAGACGATACTTTTACCCTGTTTGAAGGTAATAAAGATGATTTAAATAGAGTTCTTTCAACAATGAATTCTATTGATCCTGCTATTCAGTTCACTTTTGAACTTGAGACTTGCAATTCTCTTCCGTTTCTCGACATTCTGGTCACACATAACACATCCAACTTCAGTACTACAGTTTACCGTAAACCTTCATCGGTTTGCCTTCCACCACACTTTAAATCATGTCATCCGACTAAACAAAAGTTAGCTTCATTTTATTCCTATGTTTTCCGTGCTCTTCAAGTTTGCTCCTCCAAACTAGCCCTTGATGAAGAACTAAATTATTTAAAAGCAATAGCTATTGACAGGGGCTTTTCACCCAACATTATTAATCAAGCAGTTAAAAAATTCTCATCTCAACACACTAAAAGCCACACTCTTATTTTAGGAGATTATAAAAATTCTGTTGTCATTCCCTTTTTTCCATCAATTAGCTATAAAGTTGCACATATTTTGCAGAAATTTAACTTTCGGGTTGTTTACTCTCCCATCAATAAAACTCCAACTTCTATACTCAAGGACCCCATTCCGGATATGAATTCCTGGGGTATTTATAGGATTCCTTGCCAGTGCGGTTTAACTTACATTGGCCAAACTAAGAGAGCCTTAAAATTTCGCGTCAAAGAACATGAGGCATATGTTAGAAAAAAGGAAACACAGAAGTCTTCTGTTGCTCAACATTGTTGGTCCGAAAATCACACTTTCAATTTTTCTGCTGCCAAAATTATTCAAAAAACATCTTCCATTGGAGAACTGGATTTTCTAGAGGCATTTCACATTCATAAAAATCTTTCTGTTCTAGTTAACGATCCTAATTCCAATCCAAATTTGCCTTCGGCTTTTAGAGAAATTATGTTTTAGTTCTGGTTTCGCCAACAGATGGCGCCACTTGCTTATTCTTGTCCAGGCTTTCTTATCTTATCTAAACATTATTTCCTATCTTGTTCATTTGCGGTTTTGCAGCTGAAGATGATGGTTCGGTAAAACCATCGAAACTAGTCCTGTGAAAATTTTGTAAATTAACGCTGATTTTTGTTGTTTGACTTCTGAATTAATACTGACATTAGTTAAAAAGAGCAAATTATGATACAGCTTTGTACTTATGATACAGCTTATAATCATTTATATCAGCTAAACTGCATGGAAAAAATCAAATGATAAGCAAATATATTAATTTAGCTTTGTGTAGTTCAATAAACCTTGCAAAACACACATCTGCCTTTTACGGGGAAGATATAAAAAATAAAGTGTGATAATGTTTACTTATGGAATAAAAATTTACCTAGTGCCAACAGATGCGAGAGTGCCCACAGGAATATCTCTGGATGGATTATGTAGATCTCCACTCATATTTATGCCAGCTAATATACCAGTCATAGCTGGGAAAAATACACCAAAGACTGTAAACCAATTTTCATTATTTGTATAAGCAGAACCTGTATTATTTTGCAGATTTGTCAAGTCATATCCAATAACACCATGGGCTAAAGGGAAAAAATATTCTTCTTCTTAGAAACTTATTTAGAAAGAAATAATAGATCTATACATTAGAAATATTTTATTCAAAAGCAGACCCATTTTCTTAATCAAATATATTGCATTTATAATTCCATATATCTGCTTTTACTTTAAAATGAGAAGGATACATGTTCTTTAAAGTTACTGTAATCTAGTTTTTCTTAAAAAATACTTAACATAAATGTACTCAGGTTTCATAATTAAGAAGTTTTTAATGAACAGATAAAAAATCATTATTTTTCTTCTTGCAAGCAGATGAGACAAAGCCCGACTTGTACTAATTAAAATACCACTTCCTAAACACTACATATACGATGCCATTCTAATTCTTCAGCATCCATATGAGCAAATCAGAACATTAATATAAGTACCTTCAAAACAGAAGCACAACCAGCATTGAAATAGGAATGATCTAAACCAGGGTTTCTTAAATTTTTTGGGGTGAGAACCCCATAATATTTATGAATATTTTGTGGGACCCCATACGCATTGTGCAAATCCGACACATGCATGAGTGAAAAAACTGTAATGTAATATATTATTGCAGCTTTAGGTCATTAATTTTAATTTTTAAAGTAAAATGAATATTTCTGTTAAAAAAATGCTTCAAAACATTTTCGCTTTTTCTTTTTCTTACTGTATAGTCTTATCTTTATCTATTTTCAGATATATTATGTAAAAACACTTGGCAATTGTAAAATTATATAATTTAAAGAAATATCAAAATTGCTAAAATTTTTGGCAATCCCTTACTGCAGGTCCTGCAACCCCATTTGGGGTCATGACTCCAGTTTAAGAAACTCTGATCTCAACCTAACTTTATCACAGGGTAGTATTATAGCCAAGGTTTTTTACATGAGGAATGAAAACTTTCCTCACTTTGCTGCCACTGCTTGATTGTACCATCTTTAAATGAGGGTGGTAACTATGCCACGGTTGCCACATATTCTTGGAGGTCACCTTGTTGAAGTGACCTTACGTCTCAAGCCAAAATCAGTGTGGTCTAGAAACTGCAAATTGTACCAAAAGGCAAAAGTGCCTACAGAGCCATTATATAATATGTTTTTTGAGCATGAGCATTGGATGGTTATTAGCTTGCATCAAAGTTAATGAATAATACGGACTGATTATTTTATTCAAAGGCATTCATGACACACATAACTTTTCAAGTTGATTTTGTATTTGGGCATTAACTGATATGGTTTGTTTACTTTGGTGAGTGACAACATTTGGCTTTCTTTGGTGACATTAATAATCTTTGGTTATCAATCTTAAAAAATGCAAACTGAACAACATTCTTTTTTTTTTTAAAGTCCAAACGGGCAATTTGCCCAGAAGAACTATTAATTTCATTTTGGCATTTTTCGTTGATTCACTATGAATGTCGGTTTACTTTTCAAATTGTTGCCACCAAATATTAGAGCCCTGTATTACATTTAAAGAAATTAAATAATGAAGAAGCTGCATTAATGTATGTATGTTCCTCTCATTGTGATAAAACAATGGTACCTAGAGCCACCAAATTCTAAATACCGTACGTTTCCACCTGAATATGGGTATCTGGAAACCCATATTTGGAATTTGTTTTATTATCTATTTCATATTTTGTAAAACCTTAACAAATTTTTGATTAACAAACTCAATGATTTAAGAGCGAGCAATGGCAAAACTGTAAGGGAAAAATAATATTTTTATCTCCAGCGTGCAAGACAGTGTACTGGAAATTCTAAGATATGCTCATTTTAAAATTATTTTGCGATATTGCTGTTGAACTGAATTTTATGGTTTAAGTACGAAGAACATGATATTTAATAAATAAAGGTAACACACAAAACGTTAAAAAACATCCCTTTGGGCGTAATGTAAAGTCTAAAAGCTTTCAGAATTTCTTTTTAGCCCGAAGGGCATTAGCCCAGAAGAGGACTATTAATTTCATTTTGACATTTTGTATTGATTCGCTATAAATGTCGGTTCACTTTTCAGATTGCCACCAAATATTATCGCCATGTGTTATATTTAAAGAAATTAAATAATGAAGAATCTGCATAAATGTATTTATGTTTCTCGCACTGTGATAAAACAACGGTATCTAGAGCCACCAAATTTGGAATAACAGAATCTTCCACGGAATAGGAGCATCTGGAAGCTCTAATTTGAAATTTGTTTTATTACCAATTTCATAATTTGTAACACTTCAACAAATTTTTGATTAACAAACTCGATTTCAAAGCAAGCAATGGCAACCCTGTATGGAAGAAAAAGCATTTTTATCTCCATCGTACGAGACTGTGTATCAGAAATTCTAAAGATATGCTCATTTTAAAATTATTTTGCGATATTTTTGTTGAACTGAATTTTATGGCTTGAGTGCAAAGACATGATATTTAATAAATAAACATAACACACAAAAGGCCAAAGGTTAAAAACAGTCCCTTTGGGCATAATGTAAAATCTGAAAGCTTTCAGAATTTTTTATTATATAGTTTATTTATTTATTCATTTTTTGCTATCTCCATTTCAAATACAAATACCTGAATTAGATAAATATTCTAATCTAGTTTCAGTTTCCTGTTCCTTCCTTACATCAACAGAAAATAAATTGCATCGCTTTTATATATGTCACATATTTCCTTTTTAACTAATGTCCAAAATACATTCTTATAGTTTATCTATATTTATCAATGCAGCACTTCTATTAAATGTCATTGTAATTGATGTACAACTTCATCTATTGATAAAAAACTACATTTTCAGACTGCATGCCCATCTTGAAACAATCGGATGGCTTCGTTTTTATTACTGGATAACATTCCAATGATTCATAACTATACATGAAAGACCACAAAAATTAAGTGCAATTATGTATGATTTGTAATATTATGCTATAAAGCACTAGAATAAAAATCGAGTAGTCTAAACTAAGATTAGAAAATATATATCAATATTAGTTCAAACATGGTATTGAGTAATGTATATGAAGAAATAAATAAGCCTAAATATATTGTAATATCAATGAACATTTTTAATGACAGAGATTATCTTAAACATAGTTGCATACAGCAGAGAAAAAAAGGGCGAAGAAGTAAGAATGGTATACATATACATACATACGTAATAAACAGTTACATCATCATTCATCACCGCGCGGATAAACGCGAACGGCGCATGCGTCAGGAGAAGCTCTCTTAAGCTAAACGTCGTATTATAATTTATGATACAACAATCCCCCTTTCGACGTTTGCGGCTGAAAAAAAATAAACATTAATCATTTACAGTTATTCCAATTAATTTACAGCACTTAGAATGTTTCGAAGCAGTCAATGTTTTTGTCAGTACATCTGCAGGCATTTTCTCTGTTGGCACATATTTAACGTCTATTTCATTTCTTTCATAAATTTCACGAATGAAATGATGTCTAATATCTATGTGTTTAGTGCGTGAGTGATAAACAGCATTTTTCATAAGCTTTTGTGCACCTTGATTATCACAATATATAATGGTTGGATAATCAGCAGTAAAATTTAATTCTTTAAGAAAACGACGTAAATAAACTGCTTCTTTGGCACTTTCTGAAAGACTGATGTACTCTGCTTCAGTACTTGATAATGCAACAGTTTGTTGCTTTCGTGATTCCCATGTTATCGAATTTCCAGCTAGCTTGAATAGGTAACCTGTATACGATTTTCTAGTATTAACATCTGACGCCCAGTCGGCATCGGTATATCCAATAAGTGCTTTTCCAGTCTTTCGAAATTTTACACAATAATTTTTAGTTCCTTTTAAGTATCGAAGAACGCGCTTTGCAGCCAACCAGTGTAGTTTTCCAGGATTGTTATTAAATTGGCTCAGGTGACTGACGGCATATGTAATATCCGGCCTAGTAAACACAGAAAGATACATAAGCGAACCAATTAGACGGCGATAAGGTGCGTTGTTCATTTCTTCCTTTTCGGTTTCAGAAGGACACATTTCTTTACTTAACTTTACACTAGGATCTAAAGGAGTTGCTACTGGTTTTGCATCTTGCATATTAAACCTTCGTAGAATATTATCAACATATTTCTGCTGAGATAAACTAATAGAATTATTATTTACATCTTGATTAAATTCTATTCCAAGACAATAATGAAGTTTGCCTAAATCTTTAACATGAAATTCTTTAGAAAGATAACCTTTAAATTCAGCATATAAATCACAGCTATTTGTTGCTATTATTAAGTCATCAACATATAAAATTAGAATTAACTCACCTTGAGATGTTTTCATCCTGTATACACACTTATCTGATTGTAATGGTTGTAATCCAAAGTTTTTGAGTTTTTTGTCTAATTTTTCATACCACTGTCTTCCACTTTGTTTCAAACCATAAAGAGACTTTTGCAAAGCATAAACATAATCAGGATTATTTTGGTCTTCAAAACCTTTAGCTTGTTCCATGAAAATTTCTTCTTTTAAATCTCCGTTAACATAAGCCATAACAAAATCTAGTTGATATAACATAAGGTCTTGTTCAGCACTGTATGCAATCACAGTTCTTATAGAGCTTGCTCTGGCTACTGGAGCAAAGGTTTCATTAAAATCAATTCCAGGTTCCTGTGCAAATCCTCTAGCAACCAATCGAGCTTTTCTCTTTTGAACTGTTCCATCTGCATTATATTTCGTTCTAAGAACCCAGCGACATCCTATTACCTTTTTGTTGTGTGGTCGCTTTACTAATTTCCATGCACCATTTTTAACAAGTGCTTCATACTCAATTTGCATAGCCTTATGCCATTCCTCAGCATAACTTCCATTTAATGCTTCTTCTAATGTCGGATTTGTATCTTCTTCAGCAATTTGTGCTTCTTCCTTTTCTATGTTTATATTGTGGTACTCCTTTTTTGGTCTTCCTGGCTTCCCAGTCTTGACTTTCTTTGGACGACCTGGCCCCCTTTTAATCTGCATTTCAGGTAGTGCTTCGGAATCAGAATCTTCATTATCAGATGATTCAACAGATGTTTCTGCCATATTTGAGGGGTCTTCTGTTATTTCATCAGCCGATATTTGCTTTACATTCAGAGGTTCTTCCTTCTTTTTATCAGGAATATTTTCGAGAAATAAAACTTCTAAATCTTTATCATAATTAGTACAGTTTTCAAATTCATCAATGAATCTAACATCTCGGCTTATAACGATTTTTCTGGAATTTTTATTCCACAGCCTGTATGCTTTCGATTCATTTGAGTACCCTACAAATATATGTTCTTTTGAACGAGGATCGAATTTCCCTTTAGACCTTTTATTAAGTACAAAAGATTTCTGTCCGAATACTTTGAAGTGAGATACAGTTGGCTTGATGCCAAAAAATAATTCATAAGGTGTTTTGTTTACTCCCAGGCTTCGATTCGGGCAACGATTACGAATATAAACAGCACAGTTCAAGGCTTCAGCCCAAAAGGATTGAGGAAGATTACTTTGTAGCAACAAACATCTGGCCATTTCAGTTAAAGTGCGGTTCATGCGTTCAGCTCTCGAATTCTGTTGAGGAGTCATTGGTGCAGAGAATTCTCGTTTAATCCCGCATTCTTGAATATATTTATTAAATTCTTCTCCGCGATATTCGAGACCGTTATCAGTCCGAAGGATTTTTATTTTCTTTCCTAGACGATTTTCGACCACAGCTTTGTATTTAATGAATGCATTTTTCACTTCATCTTTAGTTTTAAGAAAACTGACTTCCACATAACGCGATTTGTCGTCTATGAAAGTAACAAAATAACGCGAACCAGCATGGGATGGGACTCTCATAGGTCCACACAAATCTGAGTGAATCAAGTTCAGTAATTCATTACTTTGAAATTTTGATTCTTTTTGAAAAGGTTGCACAGTTTGTTTACCTCTGATACAGACTTTGCAGTCTTTTAGAGATTCAGTGTTATTAAAATTTAAATTTCTAACCATGTTATCAGACTTAAGTCTTTTCAAATCAGACTCATTTAAATGACCTAATTTAAGATGCCACTTTACAAAATCACTTACCTGTGCTATTGCAGCTGTTTCAGTGCTTGGATGTATATAATAAAGATCACCATGACGAATAGCCTGCACTAGTATAGATCCATTTGGTTCTATTATTCTAGCATGTCATTCTGTAAAAATCACTGAACGATTATTTGCAGTAGCTTTAGATGTTGACAGCAAATTACATTTTAATTCCGGAACACATAACACATTTTTGAGCGTAAGTTTAATTGTCTTATTTCCGTTAGGTACTGTGATAAGGACAGTTCCAATTCCTGTAATTTTTGATGTTTTGTCAACTGCTAACTTTATGGTTGAATTCGTTCGAGGGTGAAATTCTGAAAATAACCTTCTGTCATTGCACATGTGAGATGTACAGCCACTATCTAAGCACCATGAGGAGGTCTTCTGATAAGCATTGTTTACTGCTAAACTAATCTGCTCTTCATAATTAGAAGCCATCATAGAACCTTGATTTCCCCTATTTGATTGCGCATATTTTCTATCAGCTATTTTCTTTCTGCATTCAGATGCCTTGTGCCCAATTTTCAAGCAGTAATTACACTTCAAATTTCGAAAATTTCTTTCAGCTGGAAAATTTTTGTTTGAATTCACCTTCCATTTTTCATTTTTCTTCTGTTCTTGATTTCTTCTTTTATAATCAGTATAGTATGCATTCTGTGAATCTTGAGACGTTTTCCCTTTTCTTGCTTCCCATTCTTCTAACATTTTGATTTTCAAAGATTCGGGACTAGGTAACTGATCTCTTGATTCGATGGCGTATCTAAAATTTTCAAAATTTTCTGGAATACTGTAGAGCAGAAGAATCGATAATAAATCATCAGCTATATCAATTTCCATTTGTTTAAGCTTATCAACTATTTCGAAGAAATTATTCAAATGTTCAGACATCGTTTCGCTTTCCACCATTTTTCTAAATAAAAGCTGTTTTAATAATGTAGCCTTCTTCGCAGGTCCTTTCGATTCATATACTGATTTGAGTTTATTCCACACAGCATTTGATGTCACACAATGCTTTATATGACACAGTTCACTAGGATTAATAGCAAGAATTATATCTGCGCGAACTTTTTGATCAGCTTGGAGCCATTTCTTTTCGTCTTCGGTTCCTTCAGCAGGTTTTAGCACTTTACCGGTTACATAATCCCAATGGTCGTTTTTAATCAATACTGCTTCTATTTGTAATTTCCAACTGTCAAAATTATCTTTTCCGAGCTTATCTATAGTAGTCAAATGCGACATAATGTAATACAGTCTCTCACAGCCAAAAAACAAGATTGAACAATATAAAAATAGGCTTAACTGAACGCTGATCAGTTCTTACCGTTGATTAGACGTAACAGTTCTTGCACTGAATTAGGCTTAAGAGTTCAATGCTCGAAAACTTCAAAATGTTCATTTTAAAATAAGTATTTTGCTAATTAAGCGCAGTGGAAGCATGCTGGGCCCATAACCATTGAAGAAATAAATAAGCCTAAATATATTGTAACATCAATGAACATTTTTAATGACAGAGATTATCTTAAACATAGTTGCATACAGCAGAGAAAAAAAGGGCGAAGAAGTAAGAATGGTATACATATACATACATACGTAATAAACAGTTACGTCATCATTCATCACCGCGCGGATAAACGCGAACGGCGCATGCGTCAGGAGAAGCTCTCTTAAGCTAAACGTCGTATTATAATTTATGATACAACAGTATATTTTTGCTTTCACTGGCAAAAATATACATTACTCAATACCATGTTTGATACATCATTGTGAACAAAAGAGGTGGATAAAAATGAGAGCAATGGGAGGATGAGGGTGTGGAATGGAAGACCAACAATTGACAGAAATTTCTAAAGTTGTCTATTTTAGTATTATATAACTCCCTTTTAATTTTGCAGCTGGAAATTTGGCTGATAGTTTTTTTTCAGTACTGTACAGCTCCAAACACATATATGAATACACACTTAGAAAAAAAGATCTGAGTATAAACATATTTGCACAATTCAAATTTATGTTTTTGAAAGGTCAAATGTATGTTGTTCTAAATTTTTCAATAAACTGGCTATTTTCAGCACATGCTTTCAGAAATTCTTTGTTATAGTAATGCAAAAAAGACAGTCAAATAATTAAAACAAAACTTCAAAATTTATATCAACATCATTAAAACTATTCAAATTTTATACACAATATAATAATGAAGAAAACTTTCACCTATATCTACTTGAATAAATGTTCCTACAGCAAAATCAAGAGCAGCTAGAAGTAAAATTATAAGCAGACCAAATTGGAGGCGAATTACCCACTTTACTCCAGCTAAATTGATGCCTGAAAAGATATAAAATTACAATTTTATACAATGAAAAGATATAACATTGTTTACAAAAATTATGCAATTAATTACATATAACATTAAATGAATTAAAACAAAAATCCAGTATTATTCCATCAGTCATTAATCAAATAAACAAAAATGGACTTAAGCTAATAATGCACTGATAAAAGCTAAATTGATTAGAATAATTAAATATTTTCCTAAAGTAGAATGTATTATTTTTTTCCCCTTGCAGGGAGAGGGAATCTACAGTTCAAATAACTGGAAATTTATATACAGCCATGGCAGATGAAATATATTACTGAAAATTCTGAGTAAATATATTACAAAGCAACAGCAGGACTACAGATAAAACATTAACACACAGTTAATTAACAGGAGAATTTCTCCACCTAATTACTTATGTATCAATTTTCTTGAGGTCTATATTCCCAAGAAATCATGATTAGATTTTATAATCAAAACTATTTTTACTAATTATAAATCTTAAATATATTATATATTACTAATGATGGAACTTTCAGATAAAGTAACTATTAAAAAAATAATTAGAAACTGGAAAAAAAAAATTATTCAGGAAATAGAAAACAAAAATTCAATAAATATAAAAGATCTGCTGTGAAGATCCCTACAATAATATGTAAAATAATAACTACAGTGTTTTTAAATATATGGATTATGAAGTTTTATATTTTTGAACTAATGAAACTATAATTACCTTTACTCATATACCTTTAACAAAAACATTCAAAACATGTTCAGTTAAAATAAATATATTTGGCACACAAAGAAAAATTTCAAATTACTACATTTTTCTTTTATTTACTATTACTATTAAGATAAGAAAAAATAATTATGACTTGTATTTTTCTTTCATCAAAATATTAAGCATACTAAAACATTTGCGAATAGCAAGAAAATGTTTTAATTTGCAGTAATACAGTAGAAGTCCAGAAACCTGCAAAGCTTGGAATCAGCGGTTGTGCGGATTTCAGGACAGAAAAGATAAATCATAATATTCAGACTAAAAGTGCAAAATAAAAAAGGCATATTAGATACATTTAATTAAATTATTATATACATTATCGCCATAACTTATTATATGCATTAATATTACATATATAAATTGATTATATTATTGTATTATCGATCATTATTCACCAAGTTAGCCGATTTCACCTCATGCAAAGATTTCCAGTCTTGGATTCCGGTGTTAGAATCACTGTTGCTGTAAAATTTCAACAGCTTTTCTTTATTTTTCCGCATATTATTATCAATCGTGTTGCAATTCCATACAATTCTGCTATAAATGGAGGAGTAGCACCTGCCTCCCTCTTTTGCAGAATTTGCACTTAATGGTATTACCGTCAAATTCTTTTGCAGAATTTGTCCTTTTTGCGTTACTGTCAACGCAACACGTGTTTACGTTTTTCAACATTGCAAGCAGTAAAATCATGAGTACGTTTCTTATCTGTAATTGTATTAAAAAGGGCTGAAATTTAAAATATTCTTAATTTATCCACAAAATATCCAGATAAAAAAAAAAGGCAACACTAAATAATCTCGTGAAATAACAAAGCTCAGAAAATACAACAATGTGAATCGTGAACTTGAAAAAAGAGTTGAGTGAATCGTCTGCTTTTTTACCTCGATGCAGATTAGAGGGGAAAAAACTTATCATGACGTCAATAATTTGGTATTTCCATTATGACTCATTATTATTCGGTAATTATGATGTCATTATTCCGTAAGTATTTTTTCTTCGATATTTCGTACTCGATGTTGCGGTTTCCAGAACCTATAAATTGAATGTTTATATTTTGAGAGGCAACGCGGATTTCGGGAGTTGGCAGATTTTTGGTATTTGACTGCACTTCTAAATAGATGTAAAGGCAGGTAACGGAAACTGAAATAAGCAGATTTTGTAATGGAATTCGTGTGCAAAAATGATGCTTTGATATGGTACAGAGTGCTGTTGAGCAGCAAATGAAATAATTTTTCTGGCATAAATTATCATTACTTGCCATCTAATGCTGGTTTCACTGTCATTTATATGCAGATTTTGAGTAGTATGCAATACTACATGAATGCAGAATTCACCGATATAAATTTTATCAGTGTGATTGCTGCTAAAATGGAGCAACTGTTTAAAGAAGTACACAGAACACTGAGCAGTTCCTCCATTTTCACCTGCAGACTCATGGATAGAATGCATATTGGTGAGCTTTATGCTCATGTAGTGATGCCTAAATCTCAAAATTTGTATGGGGAATGACATTTTACTTCAGCAGAAAAATTTTACCAGCCATCAATGAACTGAATACACTGAACAGTCGTTCACCTAGAAGATAGCGTGCGCTGACACGACCATCGACATGATGAGTGAAAAATTGTGATTCATCTGACTAACCATTTTCCACTTACCCATGGTTCAGTCTCGATGTTCCCCAGCCCATTGCAGGCATAGTTGACAATGATCCTTGGTCAACAGAAACACATCAGTGGGACATCTGCTGTACAATCTCATATCCAACAGTCCCCGCTAAACAGCGTCTTCCGAAACACTTGGACCTGCATTCTACTGGGCTGTTAGCTTAGCCCCTGAGTGGCGCTGATTTTGCCAGTCTCGGGACAGTCTCCAATTGTTAGATATTAATTACGTTGCTTGCCGATAGATGGCAGTGCCTCTAACCTGACTAGCTAGGCAAGTGCATGGTATTTGTGCTGCGTCACACTCTCATCGCTTGCCGCCAACCATGTAGCATCAATGTCTCTCTTATGTAATCTAATTAAGTAATCTAATTTATTCTTATAAATAAACAGTAATTTATCTATGTTTGACGAGTCAACATATATAACATGGTGTCAGAGTAAACCATGCTCACGAATTTAATGCATAAATTGATATTTTAAGGATTACGTGCATTTGAAAAACTTGGAATCAAAAATGGTGCATAACCTGCCCACGTTGTCACCATTTGACGCTGGATCGAACCCTTCTGAAGCTTGGAGACTTCGAGGACTATATCGAGGCATTAAGATATAGCCAAGAGTCAGAAAGCACAAAAATTGCGCTTTTTCGACACGTTTGTGGTGACGAATTAAAAGAGCAATATCGATCGTTTGATTTGAAGCCAGAAGCGGGCAGCAGTGAAGTGTCCTTGAAACAAGTGCTACAAGATTTCAACAAATATTTTGCAGATTATCAGAGTGAGATTTATGCATCATTCAAGTTTCTCGAAATAAAGCAAGAGAAAGGAGAGAAATTTACGGACTTTTACTCAAGGCTACGATGTGCAATAGTAGATTGTAGCTATGGGCAAGTGCAAGATAGAATGCTCCATGATAAAATAGTGCAAGGCATCTCAGATAAAGCGTTACAAGAACGGCTAATAAGAGAGACAAATAGAGCAAAAAAGATGCTGCAGAATATCATCGTATCCATGGTTGCTGAATGATTGACCCAGATTACATCTCAAGCTGCCACACCAGATCAACTTTGGCTATGTGTGGAAGCTGCTTGGTCTGCTGTACCCCAAGAACACAAAGTCTCTTTGAATCAATGCCGAGGCATGTGGCAGCGTTGATCTACAACAATGGCGGCTACTCTGGCTACTGATCTTGGAAGGAACCACATATCACAGAAGTCTATAAATTTAATCATTTGATACTTGGTCAACATGTTATCCACTAAATAAATTTTGTTGCGATATCTCTTTTCTTTCTTGGTGTTGCAGTTTGGGTGGCCAGCAGTGTATTTTTCAATTACAGCAGAATGAAACTCTTCCAATCCCATCCAGAAATTTGGCTAAAGAAACTGAAATTGATGCAGAACTCAGTCCTCTGCTACGAATACTTCAAAGCGGCGGTGAATTGAAAAGAAGGGAGATGGAGTACAGTCTCCAAGGTGTTTGTATAATGTATGGTCAATGCGTTCGTATTCCAAAATGATACCGTGATAATGTTTTAAAAGAGTTGCACCACGGACACTTAGGGACAGTAAAGATGAAAGCAATTGCTAGATCATATGTATTTTCGAATAAAGATATCGAAAATACTTCCAAAAACTGTTCTGAACGTACATAAAATAGATCCTCCTCAGGTTCATCATTGGAAGTACCCGAGCGCTCCAATGGAACATATTCACATCGATTATGCAGGACCTATTTTTGAGCATATGTTTTTGATAATAGTTGATGCTAATTCAAAATGGCTAGAAGCCTATCCATTGAAATCAAGCTCGACTTTCAAAACAATAGAATGTTTACGGGACTTATTTTGCACGACTCGGATTACCAATATTGTTAGTGAGTGATAACCGATCACAGTTCACTTCACATGAGTTTAAGATATTTCTACCTAGTAACAGAATCAAATACAAAACTGCAGCACCATTTAAACCATCTAGTAATAGGTAGGCTGAACAGTATGTGTTTACAGTAAAACAATCTTTAAGAACAATGCAAAATTATCTATGAACTTTGAGAAAAAAACTCAGTACATTTTTGATGCAATATAGGAAAGCTCCGAATTTAACTATTCTCCAAAACCCTGCAATGCTAATGCTGAAGAGGAAAATTCGAACAAGAATAGATTTATTGAGACCAGATCTCAAAAGGAGGGTGGAAGACAGAGTTCGAAAAGAAAACTACGAGTTTGCAGACCGAGGATTTAGTGTAGGAGCCAGAGTCTCAGTAAGAAATTATCGCCAAGGTGATAGACGATGGAGATTTGGAACTATCCAATCCGAGGATGGACTGCTTTATTACACCATAAATGTAGACGGTCGCTATGGCGACGACATATCGATCAGATGCGTGATGGAGGAATCGTAATAGATGAGGGGGTCATACATCCACCTCCAGCTCTCGTGATTTCCAAAGAGCTTGACAAGAGTGGAATTCCAGAACCATCCAAAGATAATAATCACAAGGCAGATGAGTCTGTGTTGTCCTCCGAGCCCAAGGTTGTACGAGATGTTCCATCCACCGGACCTGTTGCTGATATAACCAGGCTACCAAAGAAACCTGCAGTGCCACAACTTTTGTGTCGGTCAAGTAGAATTCGACGTTCCCCAGATAGGCTGTAGTTATGATAAAGGGGGAGGAATGTGGTATATCGAGAACTATCGATGTGGTATATCATAATTGGACTTTAAGCTGGCACAGCGCCAGGCATCAAAGCGCGCACAGTAATAAGAAAAGGACTGGAATGCAAGTAGCTGTACATATAAGTGTGTATGTGAGTGATGATATATTTTGTTTATAATAAAAGTAGCATGTAGTTTAAAAGGAAGTATCTTTTGAAATAATTACCCACTAAAGGATACACGACATTTACAGCTCTATGTTCGACTTTTCAGGGGCACAGTTAGGTCTTGCTTTCCTGTTTAATGGATAACAATGCTCGTCCACATAGGGCTCAGCTGGTTGACGATTACCTGGAGAGTGAGAATATTCGTCACATGGACTGGACAGCTAGATCCCCGGATCTTAACCCTATACAGTATGCTGGGATGCTCTTGGGAGGACAATTTAATCTCGCAATCCCCTCCAAGAACCATACTGGAGTCGAAAACTGCCTTGCTCCAGGAGTGGGACTTTTTTGCCACAGGGATTCCTCAAACTGCCTCTTGCATCATCCTGCGCAAGCTGTCAGGTCATGAGGAAGAAATCATACTCCATATTGGACTCCTTTTCTGTTTGATATCACAACATGGATTTTGGATATCCTTGTACTACGAGCTTTACTGATAATCACAGGTCCATCAAATGACTTTTGAATGGTACATATCTTTCTCTGTTTAAATGTATATTCATGTTGAAGGGGGAGGGGAGATATAAGAAAAGTAATGCAAATCATGTTCTTTATGGTTCGAATGTGGATCCTAAATGTGGATGGCATTCAGATTTAGTAATTTTTTTATTTAAATTTGTAGAAATTCTGGAAAAAGCATAAAAAACAGACAAAGTTTAGGTCAAAGATAATTATACAGTTTGGCGTATTCAATTTTTATACTTTTGGAGGTTCGCTGTAACAATATTAAATAACATGAAGTACATAGCAAAGTTCATTCATTATAACAAGGAGAAGGGGGCTGTTATAAGATGGGTTCAACTGTATTTATAAATTAGTTAATTTCTTTAAAATAGAAGTAGTATAACAAAACATACAATAGGCTTCCCAATAGATTACAAATGTTATGAAATTAATTACCAAAAGAAGATGAATAATATAGTTTTGATGCAAATTTGTTTCAAAATGTTTCATGCGTTTGCAAATAAAAACTGAAGATTTTGCATTTACCTAAGAGTAACGTTATAACTCCAACAGCAATAGCTCGTATTGCCCATGGATTAGAGACAGCAACAATCTGTGAAAATGACTCAGCAAAGCCCATTACGTGTAATGCACAACTGACTGACTGCGAAAAAAAAAATAAAAATAAAAATGAAAAGCAGACTTCACAAAACAAATTTTTAAAATATAGATATGGTACAAAATCAAAACTTTAAGTGCTCAGTACTTAAAACACTTAAAAATATACAGAGTAAATTTCACAAATCCTCTGCAATCATATATTAGAAAAGTCAAAGAGAAAAAAAGTGTGCGAGGCATGGACACATTCAGTTGACTAATGTTTATCGTTTAACAATGTTTTTACCTGAAACTTTGTGCTTAGTGAAGTTTTTGATTAAATTCATGGGTTGATTTATTTTGTTAATGTTACTGCTCATAGTTGCACAAAGTTATATTTAAAATAAAACAAAAAAATTGATTCACCTTCCTTTAATCTAAGATTATTTATCTATTTATTTAATTTCACTTATTGTCAAGTCGCAAAATGTATAATACAACTTTGAAACTGGATTTATTCCCTACTTCTTAATTCTCTCATACTCATTCTCATGCAATTCATATCATAGCAAGTTTCATGCATTCACTTATTCAATTCATTAGAGAACAAGCAAGGGGGCTTAACCATTGAGTCCCAGGGGGTAGAAAAAGCACTGCTGAAGAATCCCAAACAGTGCAACCGCACTTTCTCTAAATGAGTACAAAAAGACCCAAGCAGCGTGATAGCACTTGTTTTATTTTATGTCAAGAAATACCAAGCGACACAATAGCACTTTGTTTATTTTACATCGATGTGCACTTGATTTAAATCAAGTGCACCATCAGTTGTCCACAATGTCCGAGTTTTCTCGACATAAAATCTCAACAGTGTGATCATGCTGCTTGGACTCAAATGGTTAATAAAGCAAACTAGTTAGCATAATTAAAACAATTAGTATAGGAACTTAATCTTTGAATAATATGTCATTACTTTTACAGAGTTCGTACACATTTCTGCACACGGAAATTAAGTACTTTTAAGAACCATTAATGAAAAAATTAAGGACCTATGAGCAAATGGGAACTGAATAAATTGAATTAAAAATATTATTCTATGCCTGATTTTCATTTTTGTAATACCATTCTAAAAATAAAATAGATCCCTGAGTAGTATGCATTATTACTAAACACGAATTAATTAACATAATTATTAATAAGTTTGAGAATAAAATAAACTGTATGAAATTTATCAAGTAGCATTAACTATTTTACACTTATATATATTTGAAAGACATATTGAAAGAACATATAGGACATATTTGAAAGAAGATAAGTGACATTTATGTTTTACTAATAGTTAGCTTTATGTCAATTTTTGTTTATGTCTTATTTTGTCACATACTTAGTCAGTCTAGAAGTTTAGTAAATAGCAGGTAGATTTTATGTCAAAAGGCATAGGTTAAAATGAGAAGTAACTCATAACAAAAGACTAAAGTTCAACATGACTCAACAAAAGACTAAAGTTCAGCATGACTCATAACAAAAGACTGAAGGTTTTTACTGCTGTTGCTTGTCTAGAGAGAGACCTGCTCATTAGAACAAACCTGAAAGGCCTGATGTAGACACAGTTGGGAAGTCTTGAAAGTTAATCAGGCTCTGTTTGATGCAATTAGTGTCATAGTTTCGTGTAGAGTTCCAAGGGGTTGTAGCCCAGTTAATATACTTTAATGTTCCAATAAGTAATTAAAGTACCAGAGATGATAGGTTGTTTTGTATTATTTTTAAGTTTCACTAGATGCAAAGAATAAGTTTTACTTGAATTTTTACATTTTATCTTGTGACCACAGTGAGTGTTAATGAAAAGCAATAACTCACTTTAATATGTAGACATAATTTTTAAAAGTAAGATTTAGTTATAAATAATTAAATTAGGTAATTAGATAACCTTAGTCATAATGGATTAACATGGCCACTATTAAATTTTATTTTTTAACAATATTTGTTAAAAAAGCCTATTAAAATCAAAAGCTAATAAATTTTCATAGTTTAAAATATATATAATTTATGACATTGATTCTTAAACGATATTAGGATACACATTAAAAGCTACAAAACATTTATGCTTTGTAACAACAACACTCAACAAAATATTTATCCATCATTTTAATTTGAAGCCTTCCCAAATATTTTAACTAGTTTATATTCATGTCCTTCTCTTCTCTTTAAGCATCTTTTCTAACAATTAAGAGATTTGTCTCAATAAGCAAACCAATGCTCTCGCTAGTTTCTGCGTGCTTATCTTCTAACTTGTTAACCTCTCCAGAAGGTACCTAGGAGGGATTACTTGATCTGGTAAAAGTTAAATAGTCCCAAACCCTTGAGTGAATCATAAACTGAAAGGCTGAAATCATAAACAACAGGTAAGTTACATAATAACAACCGCACATATCTTTGAAGAGTAATTTTCTTTACGTACTCAGTTTCTTTCTTCAACATGTTTCCTTTTCATTTCAGAATTTTTGAATCTAACTAAGGATTTCTGTTATTCTAAAAAACACTAAATGCATTTAGAATGTATAGAAAAAGTAGCTAATTTTATTTCTTTAGTAATATGAACATTCAGAAGAAATATGAAGTATATATGGTAAAGCCCGATTACAAAGCTGATGTGGCAGAATTTTTAGAACTTAGTGACACACCGAACAACAAAATCTAGAAATAGCAAAACTTTTAGAATTTAAAGCAGGCATTGGAAGCAGAGTTTAGAAAGGCACTAGGCAGCAGAATTTAGGATCCACAGAGATTGCATCAGGTGGGAAATGCCTAGTGCGAGCTATGTGTTGATGCATCAAGACATATTAGATGAATCTTTTAAATTGTAAATTTTCAATTTCTTTATTAATAAAAAAATCCCTTTCTATAATGTCTGGCCATGTGATAAGATTAGAAGCAGTTTTGATATTTTCCATACTTGTGTCTAGTGAGAAGTAGAGAAAATAAAGGGAAGATAAACATGTAGGGAAAGAGATTCTAGTATCATAAGTAAAACATTCAAATAGTATTATGTTTTTATTGTTCTTCCAGACGTTCTCCAAAAGGTAAGAAATTCATCGCAAACTTTCTGTAAAATACATCCATTACATGTTGATACCATGGAGACATTTTTCATTTTGTCACATATTTCTCAAATCTTCTAGAATCGTGGGTCTATAAATCTTGCCTTCAAATCCTTCTAAACTTTCCAAGCTGCAATGTCTAAAATACTAGAGAAAAATTATCCCTACCAATTCTGTAACAGCAAAAAGGCAGAAATATTTTTGGGGGGGGGGGGAAAGAGGGAAAAAATGTAAAATTAATTTTATAGAGAAAATTGATGCATATTCTGAGAATTTTGAATATTCTGAGACTTACTATGAAAAAAATTAAAAAGAAGACATTTTTAATTAATTACATAGCTAACTTTGCTCTTGTTAAGAGCTGTTTCGTAAATTATGCTTTATAGCATTATGCCTTATTTTTCAGATTCATAATATAGTATAATAAGTTGCCAAAATGAAACTTTATAATATGACAGCGAAAAATAGAGATGTTTTATTTTAATGTTATTTTTTAAATATAATTTCAATATATTACCATTATTTTAATGAAATTTATCAATGTTGTGATGTTTTGAAAACAATCATCTATAAATTCTCAGATCTCGGAATTAAAAATTTTCTATAGAAACTGATCTTAAAATCCCCAAAATGTTGACAAGTCGCCAAATTTAGAACCGTTTAATAAAAGAATTTACATCCCCAAAAGCGAAAAGTTGTTTAAGATTTCTTTATTAGATAAAATGAATTTTGAAATGCTTATGTTTCACTTCTTGGTTAGAAACTCGAGTATCCCATCATTTATATTAGGAACAGAAACAAATTATACCCCATTCAAAAGAAACCATACGTGTCAGTGAATTGCCAAAAATATTCCTCCATAATGCTAATTCACACTCAAAATGGGTGTCATAAAAACAGACGGAAATTTCAGATGATTAAAATTACGGACCTTCTGCTGATTTTGGCCAAAATTAAGGACTTTTAAGGACCAAAAATCAATTCCAAAAAAATTAAGGCCTTAAAAAGGACTCTTAAGGACCTAACGGAAGCACTTCCGCAGAGAACCCGGTAAATGTAAACATCGCCAACTTTGGCGATAATAGTTCAAACCTGGTAACCTAGCTAATTCATCCTATTCGCTTATGCGAAGGTTGTCGTTGTTCGCATTTGGAGATTTATATTATTTTTCTCTTATTTATTATTATTTTTTCTGAATTTTTTAACAACGAATAGATAGAAATATTTTCGCATAATTAAAGAAGTTTTCGTCGAAAGATGCCGGTTCTCGGGTCGTCAGTTCGGGATCAAAGGAAGAAATTATGGCGGGAGGGGTGAATGCTAATTTGTAACATGGCTGTTCACGTTATATTCTTAATTATTAACAGCTGTAAGCACGCAGAACCATGAGGTTTCCAACCCCTATAATAATTTTAAAATGTATAAAGTTCTAGTTTTATTAAAAATGCTACTGAAGAAAATTTGATTACTGTTGAAGGTTATTTGTATTGTGAAATACATTATGAAAAAGGATAGGTATTTGTTTCAACGTAAAATGCTTTAAGCTGTATGCAAGTAACTTGAAAAAAAAAAAAAACTTAAAACTATGTAAAATGGATATATTAAAGGTCATGCATTTATTAATTTATTACATGGGCATGGCTCTTACCGAAATACATCAATCAACAGGCAAAGTACTTAATAGTGAAAAAAAGACATTTGTAATAGAAATATTAGTATTCTATGAATTAGGGAAAATACATATAAGTATATTGTAAACGTAAGTATAATAATACTAATTGTTATTTTTTAAATGAATTTTTACTTCCCGTTATGTTTAATACATTGTTTTCTGTGCTAACTTGAATTTAATAGAAATTTATTTTCGTATATCACGTTTAACCTGTTAGTTTCATATCTACATACTTATTATCTGTGAATTTTTACTACCATTGTCTGCTAACTTGAATTTACATCACTAAAAACCACGTTTACAAAATATCACGCTTACGGCTCGACTCATTGGCGAGTAAAACTGCAACTGCTCTAAAGGGTTCTTTCCCGAAGCGCCAACGGGTTCTCTGCGGATGAAAACCCGACCTAACTTTTAGCTATACCTTCATTTACACTTTATAATAAAAATTATTGAATATTGTATAAATTATTAGCAGAAAAATAAATAAAAAAACGGTACTTATGTAGTAGCACAACCACTTTGGTACAATTTGATGAATTTACAGAAGAAAAAGAATAACTACCAAAAATATCAATTACATATATACACATTATTATAGATATACTTTATATTTTAATTAAGTATTTATTCTGAAAATCAATCAAACTTATTTACAAGCAGAATTTTGTTTATTTTGTTTCGGTGGAAATTTTGAAGCAATTCTCAGTGAACAAATTCAAAGCAACTATCCATCTTATTGATTTTGCAGAAAACTACTATATTCCTACAAAAATTCTACCATGATTTCTTCCATTGCAGGCAAATCTCATAAGCACATATTTTTGAAATTGAGTTCAAGACAAGAAATTTAGTAGACAACAGCTGGAAAAACAAAAAGATATGTATGAAAATGGCAACACTGCTTGTTAAAAAAACAGAAGAATTGTTATATTCATAGTTGTCACAATTTGGCACTTTCTGACAATCTGCTGACTCCTACTAAGATGATTATGCTAACACATAAATATTGAAAACATTAATACTTCAATTTTATCACCACATCAAATGAAAACACACTTTAGCAATTTAAAATAACAAAATTTAATTATTAAACAGAGATTACATGACACATTAAAAATAAAACACATATTTTTGCAATATCCTTGTATATAGTTTTTTTTTTGGGGGGGGGAGCTGCTCTTCTTCACCTGTGCACATCAGTTTTTGCTTTAAAAAAAAAATCAGAAAATTGTACATTACACATTAGGTATTTACCAAATGCATCTCATCATTATTCTCTTTAGAATTTTTGCTGCAAAATAATATATTCTGGCAGAAATATCACTCCACTTTCTTCTACTGCTAGCAAACTCAATAAGCACATATTTTAGAAGCGAATTTAGGGCAAAAATATCACAACTTGTTTCTAAAAGTCATTGGTTCAGAAAAAAAAAAAAAAAAAAAAAAAAATGTTCAGTAACAGCTCGACTATCCGGAATACTCAAGAAATGCTGAATTCCAGATACGTGAAATTTCCAGACAACAATGTATAATTATCAAAAATATGCTTCACCTGACCAAAGCAATATATCAGACTAACAGCTCCTCCTGTACGAGCTCCAAAAATATGAGACAGAAGGAAATGAACTCCTCCACTTTCCAGATGACATCTTTCACAAATTCCAATACCAGATAACACTGTTGTTGTTCCAATAAGAACTGTTATGCATACTATACCAATAGATGGGCCGACTCCAGCATTTCCCTTAAAAAGAAATAAAATCAGCATGGAATTTCAAAATCAAAAGTTTTAATAAATGAGTTATTAATTTATAAGAAAAATTTTATAAGCACATATAACTTATGCTGAAGCATACAAATTGACAATACCAATACACACAGTATATTTTTTAATAAAAAATTCCCAACTAATTTTAACTCATTCTTATACATTCAAATATCTGTTTATATATTTAAAACTTAAGTAAATTAACACATTACAGTTCAATATAAAAATTAGCAGTTTCTTGAACTCTCCATGATTTTGTTTCTAGATATAGATGTACCGGCTCCCAAATTAATAACATCGTTAGATATCTCATTTTACTATTAAAAAATATTAATAGAAAACCAATTTTTATTCTAAAATTCAAAATGGGTTTTGAAAACCAAGTCTCACAGTTCTGTTATACATCTGGGAGATATACTGATAATATTTACACATATTAAAAAATTCTGAGTTTTTATTAAAAAATAAATCACTTTACTTTTGTAATTTTTACAGTTACAAAATTAATAAAAAATATGATTTCCAAAAAGTATATTGCAATGATAAAAATGAATTTTTAACTTATTATAATATACAATAAAGAATACACTGCAAAATGCAGGGAAACAATGATTTTATTATTCTGTTAAATAATATAAAATCCTAAAAAAATAATTATGCACACAATAATTAAAATTACAAGGAATGGCACACAATTTACCTTATAGTAAAATGTTAATTTTGGGCAAAAACAAGAACTACATTCTATGCAGCTTCAACCCATGCCAGAGTTAATCAAATGTAGTGGCTGGTGAGTGTTGACATGACAGTCTCTCAGCAACCCATGACCAGATGCTCTGTGGCCATGGTCTCTGCTTTGGATGAGAGATCTGCAGAACATGCTGGCTAGGGCAATAGCTAAACATCCTCTATACTGAGGAAGGTTAAAACAGCATAAAAAACATGCAGTTGAGCATTATCTTATTGAAAGATAGCATCACACAAGGCCTTTAAGATGCCACATGCCTTATACATCAGAAATATAAAAGCAGCCATCCACATTACTGGGTATATGTACAAGAGGTGAAGATGAGTACCCAAGGACACCCTATAATAGTACAGCAGATGCTGGGCCTTCATGATAATGATAAATACCAGCTGGCAACGTTAATTCTCCTAGTGCCTCCATAAACATCATTATCATGATGCTGTATATAAAACTGGGACTCAAAAGAAAAAAACAACTTGATGCCACTCCTCTGTCCAGTCTCATCATTTGCAACACCACTGTAGACATGGATATCTCTGCTACAGCATCAAGGGAAACCGAAACAATGGTCATTATGCTGACAGTCTCTGGAGCTACAGACATCATCAAACTGCCTTCGTGAACAGTTACCATCCTACACACAAATCAAGTTCCCGATTCAGGGTACATGATGTAGCTGTATAATTACACAAGGTTGAGAGAAAAACATGTCTCTTTTCTCAGACCTAGGGATGCTGAGATCCTACATGGTGCAAAGTATGACCCTCTTGGACCCATCAGTTCCATATTTACATGACAATCATAGGATACCAACAAACATGAGCAACAGTATCATGGAATGATAAACCACAGTTCTGATAGCTCTGATCCTGCCTTGGTAGAATTCTGATATGTGCTGGTAGGAATTTCTTCTTTTTATACAAGGCATAACATGACTTCTACAGAAATAACTACTGTTCAAATGCAATTTCCAAATGAGAAACCCATTGTGCAATCTTCCCATTTACATACAATGTGAATGGCATTATTCATACCTGCTTTGTGAGCATGCATTGGAATGCTAATCATCTGCATATTTCAGCATATAGAACCTTTCACACAAATTTGACATTTGTGACAAGCGATGGCTAGCACAGCATTATCAAAGCATGAATAAACAGTAATAATAATAACATAAAGAAGGACATTAAAATTTAAATTTACTTTTGAACTGAAAACTAAAGACTGGTTATACTTTGTAATTCAAATGTAAGGACAGGTAAATATTAAATTTTCAGACTAACATTTATTTCAGATATTTTTAATATGTTGAATTAAACACTAAATAACTTACTTGCATTATTAAATAATTTAATGAAATTTTCTAAGTTTTCAGAGAAAACTTTCCTAATGAGACAAAATTTGAGAATAAATAATCACAAACTATTTTTCTTTCTTTTATTTATTAAATTTTACTTTAACACATGCAGACAAAATACTAGAAGCTATTATCACAAACTATTTTTCTTTCTTTTATTTATTAAATTTTTCTCGAACACATCCAGAAAAATCATTAGAAACTATATTCATCTTAGTTAATAGATGCTAACTGGTTTATCAGGTTTTCTAAATTTATTAATTTTCAACTACTGAGGAAAAAAAAAAAAAAAAATTGGTCGCATATAAATGTATTGCCAAACAAAGTGACTATTCTTATCACAAAAATTCATAACTGTGAATGTTTGTCTTTTGGCAAGGGGGGTGTAACGTAGCAGGCCTCCTCGTGGTGCACCCTGGATAACATTAAATCTGCTACAGCTTTACTGGAAAAGCTGTTACATTGGTTAAGAAAGGAACTTTGTTAATGCAATGCATAAATCGACCACTTTCCTTTCATGACTAAACTGTTTGTTAATCTGACTCTTAAGAAAATTCTTAAAAAGGATATGATTCAACATGCTATGGATAAGAGATGAAGGTTTCTGGAAGAAGAGACAACTTTCATTCCCAGTTTTCCAAGAAAGACTGCAGAAGCTTTATTTAGACATCTGACTGGACATGACTGTTTGCAAAACCACCTCTATAGAATTGTTGCAGTGGATTCCCTAAACTGTGTTTTGTGTGACTCTGATCAGCCTATGATTTTTGAACATTTAAATAATTGTATTGCACTTTCTCGCTATGAGGACATTGTTAAAAAGCACTGGAAAGCCTGTGTCTTGGGCTTAAGCGCTAATATTTGGCATTGTAAAATCTTCTGACAAAGACAAATAAAATTTATTTAATTTTTTACCTTCAAATCTCTGAATACGATTTACATAACAGCATAAATTAGCTCTTGTACAATTTCTTGGGTGTTATACATATTCATTTTTAATGGTAATGAAAATAACATAAAAACAGATTAAACTCATTAAAACCACTCTTCAAAATTTTGCTTCAATGATGCTATTTTCTTTGCATATTCCTGAATGTTTTGATTTGAAATAATAAGACAAGATTTAAGATGGAAACAGATGTGAATTATTTTAATTCTAGTTATGTTTCACACAGTTTCAATTAACTTAAGAAGCTTTATTACAAAATATAAGTCAGTGATAAGTTCATTTTTACCTTGCAATTCTTAATTGAAAATATTTAAATGGCAGGTCAAATTAACAAGAAATACTACACTGGTTATCAATGTATCATCATGTAGCTCCTCCATGGTTTCATTTCATTTCATTTTTTTTTTTTTTTTGTGTGTGTGTGTGTGTGTGTGTGTGTGGTGAATATTTTTGATTTCATTTGTTAAAAAAAATTACTCCAGTTCCTTGACCTAATCACCTAACTTTGTTATAATAAATCCTGCCTCCAAACTCACTTGTTCAAGCAATGTAATAAATTCTCAATGATTTAGAGCTCATCCATAGATAATTTTAGTTTTAGCTACTGCTCTCATAACATTATTCATCAGCAAACTTTTCACACAAATTTCTTCTTGATAAATAATGCAATGTATAGAACAAGCTGAAATTTTTCTTTCACTGCACTGCTAAATTTTAAATTAAATAACATAAAACAGATTAAAATTATTAAAACCATTCTTAAAATTTTTGCTGCAATGATGCTATTTTTTTTGCATATTCCTGAATGTTTTGATTTGAAATAAAAAGACAAGATTTAAGATGGAAATATATTAATTATTTTAATTCTAGTTATGTTTCTCACAGTTACAATTTAACTTCAGAAGCTTTATAACAAGATATAAGTCAGCGATGCTCATTTTTTGGGGGGGAGGCATGTTCTGATTATCCAGTGCAGGTAATTAGAATGCAATTAAAAATAATATTATCTGATAATTTTTTTAAATTAGTTTATTTGAATAAAGCAGAGCACATAAGGATATCTGCCTAATGGACACCTTTATGGAAGACTTTGAAAGGTAAACTGGCTTATATTTATTTTACAATAGACAGTTCAATTGCCCGAGTTCAAACTACTAGCTTGATCAATTCTTTCAATCATTTTAACCATCTGGCCACTGGTATGATGGATAGATTTCCAAACTGTTGTTAGAAGAAAAACTGGTTTTTGGAAAAAAAAAAAAAAAAAAAAAAAAAAAAAGGATTACATCTCCAAACTGTTTTTTTGGGGAAAAAAAAAAAGGTTACATTTGTTACATATTCAATACAATTACTTTAGATTAATATTTAATTGGGTGGAATTTTTATACATTATATTGTGGAATGATACAGACTTTCTGGTACTTTGATTTTCTGTACCACCTAAAAAATATTTACAAGGCAATGCACTATGCCATCAAAACAGACAACATACTGACATTGGCAAAATATATTTACGTGTCAATCCAGGTATGTGTGTGCACGTGCAGAGCAGAAAGCTGATTTTTACCTTCAAATTTAATGGTTATTTTTTTATTATTATTTAATTCTGTTGCATTCAAGTAACTTTTTAAATACTGGTTAGGAATCATAATGAGACTATGGAGTTTGCTAGCTGATGAAAAAGAAAGTGTAGCATTTCTTCGAAAATGTGGCAATTTGCCCAGCTTTACAGAATGCAAAAGTTTGCATCCTATGAAGATGTATTGCATTAATGATCAAATTTTATTGATCAAAATTTGTGCAGTTCTCAAATACCTTTTTAAGTGAATACAAATTGCTGTGTACGTGGGAAAAATAACAGTTGTGCATGGAGTTTCTGCAATTCTCCGATTTTTTTTTAAGTTAACGCATATCATCATGTACATGCACAGAACAGCACAAAAAAAAAAAAAAAAAAAAAAAAAAAAAAAAAAAAAAAAAAAGAGGGTCAGTTTTTTAGTATAGGTGCTTCTCATATTTTAAATTTTATTAACTGGTTGCTCTTTTATGTAATTCTTAGCTCAATGCAATTTCTGTAAATGGTTGTTGTTTTTCACATCTTAGTTTGGTGAAAAATTAGTCGCCAACGGTTGGCAATTTTTCGGGATGGAGGGGTGGATAATTAGAAAGTATTAGTTTCCTTTGATAAGTGCATAAGTTTAAAAAATACTTTTTTGGGTATTAAAATTTATTGACAGCATTGGCAACATCAGAAAAAAAAATTATGTAACTCCAAGAAACAAATTTTTTTTGCGTGTTCTAGAAGTCTCCCCAATACTTAGAATAATTCAGAGCTCAAAATTCAGGTTTGGATTTTGAAATATCACTATTTTGAACAGTATTTTTCCAAAATTTCTAATAGATAAAAACATGAAAAATATTTGAACATACAAATAATGTAACAGTTCTAATACAAACTGAAAAAGGAATAAACAAAATATCTAAATGGTGTTGATTTATTCCTCATTTGCAAAAATCTTCTAAAATTTGTAAGTCTTTGTGTTACAATAGAGTTATTGCCCTAAATGCAAATAGCATTTTACACAAATTATTATAAACTACAGCATAATGTTACTTATTTTCATACTTACCACAATCCAACCAACTCTTAAGAATATTATAACACTGAAGAGATTGATCATGCATGATGTGAACACTCCATCCCATACACCAAATAATACAGGTTCTGACAAAAAGAAATTTGTTTTCCACCATGGTTTGCTATTTGCTAACTAAAATAAAAATTAAAAACATAAATAAATTCATTGATAATATCATTTTATTAACCATGTTTAAAAAATAAATATATTTTAAAAGAACATTAATTAAAATTTCTTTAACCTGCTGAGTATTAAAGGTTTGGTCCTGAAACTCTAATGCCCTGAATAAGTAGCATTTTTTAAATTACAGTTCTAAAATGACCCTTTTACTTGGTACTTTGCTTCCTTTTCTTTCGATATACCTTCTACTTGCAATCAGATCCATCAGGAGCTGGCAAAAATTTCCATCCATAAAAAATTGGAAAACCATCCTTCTATGCCAGATTTTATATCCATAATCCTCAGAAGGTTAAAACGTTGAAGTGAATATTTACTAATTTACATAATATTTTATTGCATATATGAGACTATAGCTTTAATTAATCTGTATTTAATCAAATAAAACACCCAATAATCAAAGTATAGAGCCCTAAGGACAGACTCCTCTTAAAGGTTCTCAAAGCTCTTTATTCTCATAAGAGAAAAATAAAGTATGAGGAATTATAGAATGATCCTTAGGTTTGAATCTTGTAGGCTTAGGTGTTATAAAGTTCTGATATGCATATTACATTGGAAATAAATTTGAAAAGGCATCATATACAGAGTTAAGTAGAAGACGTTTTATATCTGTTTTATGTATATATATATGCACAGGCTTACAAGATGTCCTTTGACAGGGACTGTCTCAGATTGTTGATATGATCTCTGTATTTGAGTACTTAGTCATTTCATTTCAGTTATTTGGTAAAATTTTAATACATATACAACACTATCGATGAAATAAAAATAGTGCAAAATTAAGTAAAATGACAATTAAAATATCCCTTCTGTTACACTCACTATTGCCAATCTAAATATTTTGCATCTAGATTTAACCACATTTAACGTTATCTAAATGTTTTTCCCCACAATAGCACCACATGTTTTATTGTTTCAACAAGCTACTTTGTCCCACAATTTATCATAGCATGAGTATTTTCTCAAAATTGTTCCAATTTACAAAAAATGGAACAAAACATGTTCAGTTAGAGAACAAAAAAATGGCCATGTTTAAGTAAAGAATTTTATAGTAAGTATATATATATATATATATGTATGCATGTACCTGTTTAAACGAATATTTTTAGCTTGTTAAATTTATCATTTATTTTCTGAAGAGGCAGACCAAAATACATTAAATCTTCTTCAATAACATTTTAGGGATATTAAGAAAATGATATTTTTCTGATAATTGGACAAATTGAAAAACAACATGGTAAAGCAGTTGAACTACTGAGAAATCTATTTAGAGTCTATAAATCGAATTTATCATTTACTCACTAGTTTAAGTTGAAAAACTAGTAAATAAATGGCGAATTATTTAAATTAAATGCTGATAAATAAAATACAGAAAAAAATGTTTATTAATAAAAATCCAAAGATTTATTCACTTCTTTCTCAACATTCTTACTCATAACCAATATCAGATTTAAAATTTGAAAATTGTCCTTACGCACATCTTTAATAAAAATGGACAGATGTAAAATGAATGTTCATAAAACAGGTGATATCGTTATCACATTTTAATGATTACAAACAAATTTCCTTAAATTGGCCAACCCATAGTCTGTTGGTAATCGCTTAAATTTGTTTAAAAATCTTAAGAAAAATATCAGTCACAGATGTAAATTTTATCTGATCTTCATACATTACCTTTTTGTGTACCCGGATACTTAATTTAGTCATTCTAAAGGCATTTTTAATAGACCAAAAACATTCATTAAAAGATAAAATGCATTCGTAACTCATTAGAACTATAGGTAACTTATTCCTACTATACAGGATACTATATGGGAGTGGACTGTTATTGAAGGCGGCTCGACGAAAGATTCCATCTGAAGTTCTGACGTCTACGACTACTAGTCCATCTGGACCAGGAAAGGTCTCCTCAATGCGAGCTAGTGTCCACTTCATGGGTGTCTTGTTTTTCCCTTTTTAAAACTAGATTGAGTATTATGATCATAGAATCATAACTGAACCACCTCTTATAGAAAATTAGATGTGGCATTTAGATTCATAGTTAGATGTGTAGGCAGCGCCATTCGTTGATTCGATTAGTGTACATTAGTGAGTACATAAATATTTTTGGTGCGACATGTCGGGAAGCCGGCTAATATTAAAAAATATGGATTCGTAAGCATGGATTAGCATGGTGTGAAGTGTACAAAGACTGCAAAAAGATAGGATAAGTTTTCTATTTTAAAGTGTAATTATGGAAGATCCTGTCACTAAGCTGAAATCAAAACGCAAAGTATTAAGGACCGCAGTGTCCAAGGTACTAAAAATTGGGACAGAATTAAGCAAAGATGACATTAGTATAAATATAATAGAAGAAACTTTAGACATATTAAACGAAAAAGCAAAAAATCTGAGTGATTTAGACACTCAAATAGAATGGGATTTGAATGTCGCAGAGGATGAATTTGAACTTGAACTTTCTTCCACTCTAGAATATGAAGAAAAAATACAACTGTGGCAATTTAGAGAAAGGGAAAAATTGAGGAAATTAAATAAACTCGAAAATTTGTATAAGGAAATTATGAAGATTCCTAATGAAACCACTATAGATTCCAAAATCGAAAGTAATAAATTTTTGAAATGAAATTGAAATGAAAGTAATAAATGATAATGAAATGAATAAATGATAATGAAAGTAATAAATTTGCCTTCCAAAATTGGCTATCTCTAAATTTTTTCATGATTCTAGCAATTGGCAGGAATTTTAAAGTTATTTTGAAGCAGCTATCCATAGCAATGACTCATTATCGAAAGTAAATAAGTTAAGTTACTTAAAGCCATTACTAAGTGGGGCAGCTTAAAATGCCATTTCCGGACTTTCGTTTACAAATGAGAACTACGATTCAGCTGTAGAATTGTTAACTAACATGTTTGGGCAAAAAGATTTGGTAATAAATGCTCACATGAATAAATTATTAAATATTTCCCCTGTTAGAAATGTAAGGGATATAGAAAATCTTAGAAATTTTTATGATCAGTGTGAAACTCAAATTAGTTGCTTAAAGCCAATGAACATGGTATCCGATATTGTTAAAATTTGTGTAATATTGTTAAAATTAATTCCATCAGAGATTACATTAAAATACAGTCGCAGTAGAAACAGTGACCAAACATGGAACATTAACAAATTAATGGAATTTATTCGCAATGAAATTGAAAGCCATAAAAGAGCTATGCAGTTAAATGGCAGTAGAGAAACAAAAACAAAACACCGAGCCGAAATGATTCATAACTGGAGGCATAAATCAAACGACCGTCTCCACTCAACTCAAGATAATGTAAACAGCAAGTGCAGTTAACAGTTTGAAAATGGTTCGCCTGAAACATATGAATATATCGCTCCAGTTGCTAGGAGTTATTGCATATAGTGTAACGAACTTACATGATTATGAACGCTGTGCAATTAAAACCGTGGAGGAGAAAAGAAGTATTTTGAAAGGTCAAGCTCGCTGTTTTTTATGCCTTACACCTCAGCATTTGTAAGGAAATGTAAGGAAAGAAAAATGTGCGAAATATGTAATAAAAAACATAATAGGTCTATTTGTTTCCAACTCGAAACCAAATGAGAGAAAAACAAGGTCGTCTCAACAATTCCATCTAGTAAAGAAGATATTCGGATTAGTCAATTAAAAACCAAAACTTTCCGCAGTGCATTGCTACAAACGTGCACTGTGATGATATGTCCATTTTCTGATAAGGATGATTTAGAACCAGTTCATATTCTATTAGACAATGGATCGAAGAGAAGTTTTATAATTCAGGACATTTCAGAAAAGTGTAAATTACCTGTTATTCGAAAGGAGACTTTGTCCTGCCTTTGGGGTTAACCAGGCAACAGAACAAACTTACAATGTTGTGAAAGTCAAACTCGAAAACAGAAGTGAACCATCTCTAAATATAGAAACTGAAGCTTTAGAAACTAACCAAATATGTGCAACTAATTTACCTTTCCCTGATATCCTAGTTTCCAAAATTAACAAAGAATTAATAGGATTACAATTAGATGATTCTTGCGAATTCAGTGACAAAAACATTGCTGTTATGATCAGAGCAGATTACTATAATGATGTAATAACTGGCAGACTTAAATGTTTTAAAAATAAAGTTATAGTTTCCGAAACAATATTTTGGATGGTGCCTTCAAGGCCGAACTGATTCTATCGGTGAATTGTTAAACGTGGACATTAATGTTGATGACAAATTGGTCTCAATACAGTTAAAGTAGGTTTATGAATTAGAAGCACTGGGAATTGAACAAGGGAAGGAAATTAGTAAAATAAATAATGACATTTTAGAGAATTTTAACAGTACAGTCAAAATTCTTTAATCTGGACGTCCATAATCCGAAATGATGTATAATCCGGACCTCAAAACTACAAACTTTCTACGCATGCGCATATGCATGCGCGTAATACCTTTACGCATGTGCATAATACGTTTACGCATGCACGTATAATGTATAACGGATGGTATAAGCTAAGCTAAAATTATCTAATTATCTATTTCAGTTAATGTTGCAGATTGCGTTGTTAATTAATCTTCTAATTGGATCCGGCTTATTATTTTTTGCAGACTGTTAGAGCAATTTTAGTAAGCTTGAACTTTCGATTATGTCAAAAAGAATTACCGATTCTGAAGCTGCCAAAGGATCTACAAAGCGAAAGCATGTTTCAATGTGAATCAAACAAAAAGTGGAATTACTGCAAAAAATGGATAAAGGCATATCTTTTGTTTCTCTAACCAATCCGAAATCTGTTTATCAATTTCATGCTGCTCTGGGGGGGGACGTCATGGCGCACAATGAACTGGAAGTTGATTTGTCAGCACTATCCTTATCTTCAGGGCAGATGTTTTTTTTTTTTTTTTGCTTATAATTCCTTACTAAATGCAGTATTTCATTTCAATGTACTCCGTCTTTGATATGATTTAAATCAAATTCCTCGTCATTATAAATATCCCAAATACAAATCAAATAGTTTTCCGGTTGCAATCTTTTAACTTCGACTATGCGTAATGCATGCTTTACGCATGCGCGCGTTGAAAGAAATGTTTAATAAAGTAAACAAATAAATATTAAACTTTTTTATGTAAATTTTGATACCCTTTAGATCATAATTGCTCTTTATTTCCTAAATTACGGTTTAATATTTTTAATTTTATAATTTCTGCATGTCATCTTGCCAGATTTAAACTGATGTTCTATAATCTGGAAAAAACGATACTCCAGAATCGCCGAAGTCCCGATGAGTCTGGATTAAAGATTTTTGACTGTACTATCAAATTTAAAGAAAAGCGATATGAGGTTAAACTTCCTTGGAAAGAAAATTCGTCTGAGTTAAAAACGAATTACGTAAATGCAGAAGTTCGCTTTGTGACGTTAATAAACTGGTTAAAAGGTTGAGAAATGACCCACTGCTTCATCAACAGTATCAGTCAGTTATAGAACAGCATTTTAAAATGGGGACAGTTGAGGACATTGATTAAAGTTCTGAAAAAACATAAAGAATTTATTACATTGTAAGGCCAAGCAAGAAAGGAAGGAGTTAGTAGAAGCAGGCCGCTTGCCTTAGCAGTTTTACTCGGTTGCTGGTTGCCTTCCAGGCCAGAGGTTTAATCCTCTTAATAATTTTAAATGTATTGTAGTGTTAACAGTTCTCTGTACTACATACGGCTTCCTGTTAATATACGGCCAATTTTCCACGTAGGCCCTTGTTTATTATTCCAAAGTTAAGTTAATATTTTTATATTCTTACGTTCAGACCACAAGTGGTTGGTCTCTGTATTCCGAAGTCCGGAAATTATTGTAAAGAGTGAAAAATAAAGGGTTTCGTATAGCCTTCCCGTGTATCTTGTCTACTTCCCACATTTATTGAACATAGCTTTAGTAAGCTCCCTGTTCCGAGTCAGGTTCTTGAATGTTCCCCAAGCAAGTAAGGAGAAACACTGAACCTGATAGTGGCGCCCGACGAAGAAGAATAACCATGGCCGAGTTTCAAGAAGAACCTGTGCTGCCTGCAGAAGTGGCTCAGAATCCAGAAATGCCAGCTGCCGCCCTAGAAGGATTTGGTTACATCGTCCAGACCATGCGCTCAGCGATGAAACCAGAAGCAACATTTAATGGAAACTCACCGGTAACCAGTTTTTTTGAAAAACTAGATGACCACTTCATGATGTATCCCATGCACGAGTTCCAGAAAGTCACATTAGCTACCAGCGCTTTGAGGGGCCAAGCACTTAATTCGTTCAAATGTATAGGCAGAAGTCTCTTGGGTCAAGCAGGAAGTCCCACCTATACTTACGAAAATTTCAAGACTGCCTTAGTAAAAGCCTTCCCTGTCGTAAGGGATCGTGCGAAATTAGAAACGGAACTTTTCAGCATATATCAGCAAAGAATCGAAAATCTTTCCACCTTTATTTTAAGAAAAATTCACGTCTTGAAACTCTTGTATAGAAACCATCCGGATCCTGAGATAATTCAAGTGATTTTGCCGAGGTTACTTCCCCAAGTGCAAGACTTTATTGAATTAAGGAATCCGACTACACTGGAAAAGTTATTTGAGCTAGCAATCCAGTTTGAAAGTAGAAGAACGGCGGACATTGAAAGAAGACGCCAATATCAACAACGAAACCAATTTGGTGAGCCAAGACCACAGCAAAGTCAAGCACATGGCTACGGAAGCAAAGTGAATCAGTGGGCAAGGAAACCCAAGCATCCAAAAACAGCCGGCGAACGTCGACAGTTCAATAGCAATCCAATAAAAAAGTCTCAAGGCCAGTGGAAAAAGAAGGAAAGCATGGAAAGAAAAAAGGATTTAAACTAAAACGGATTTCTGCTGACGGGAGGATGCGGAAATCCGATGGCCAAGAAAACCCCTCTTCCTTCAAGTTAAATACAGTAATTGTGAAAAATTTGACTCTTCCGAAGATTGAAGTGTTGGTGAATAACATCCCAGCCACCGCACTCCTGGATACAGGAGCGCAGTGTTCCTGTGTGGCAGAAGATTTTTTTAGGAAGTATTTTCGTAAATATCGCATATATAGTTCGGATAATACAAGAGTGTTAGCTGCGCAAGGAGAAAGATGTAAGTGCATAGGTAAATTACCGCTATATGTTCGTATCAAGGACGAACAAGTGAAGATTATGTTTTTTATAGTAAAGAATCTGCAAGCACATATCATCTTAGGAATAGATTTTCTTTCAGAGGCAGAAGCAACGCTGGATTTTAATGAAGCGTCCCTTAAGCTGACGATGAAACCAGTTCGAGAAGAAAAAACGGAACCGCCAATGTTAAACCTTAACCACCTGCCTAAGGAAGAGCAACAAAGAATCCGACAAGTGGTAAGTGAATTTGCTTTGTTATTTAGTGATATTCCAGGATGTAGTCGAGTTACTAACCATAGTATTGACACCGGAGATTCAATGCCAGTTCGCCACAAAGCATACCGGTATGATAAGAATAAACAAAAAATTATAGAATGGCACATTAGAGATACGTTACTGAAAAAGATCATAATGCCCATCTCAAGTAGTTATGCTAGCCCGGTGGTTTTATGTAAGAAAAACAGTGACTATCCATTAACACATCCAAAAAGGTGGCGTTTCGCGATTGACTATCGTAAATTAAACTCCATAACTAAATATCCGGTATATCCGTTACCTATTATTGAAGAAATTCTAAGGAACATAACGTCTACCAAATACATGTCGACTTTAGACTTAACGACTGGTTATTTTCAAATAGGGGTTAGACCGGAAGACGTGCCTAAGGCTGCTTTTATAACCAAGTCTGGCACTTATGCATTCCTGCATATGCCGTTTGGCCTTTCAGGGGCACCGGCAACATTTCAGCGATGTATGGACATTGTGCTAAGGCCTGTTCTTGGAAAGTCCACATTTATCTATTTAGACGATATCATTATTACTAGTGATAATCTGTACCAACATGTACAGGATTTAAGACAGGTGTTTTCATTATTAAATGAGGCTGGACTAAAAGTTAATGTCGAAAAGTGCAAATTTGCACAAAAGTATCCGCCGCCAAATACGGCGAAGAAGCTCTCTTCTTTTCTAGGACTTTGTTCATATTATAGGTCCTTTATAAAAGATTTTACAGCTATTGCTGAACCATTGTTAAAATTAAAAAGGAAAAAGGCAAGATTCTCGTGGACGGCCGAAGCCAATAGTGCTTTCGAAAAATTAAAGCAAGCATTAACGCAAGCCCCTGTGTTGAAATTTCCTGAAAAGGATGAGAATTTAGAAATTTCAGCGGATGCTTCGGATTATGCAGTAGGAGCGGTACTTTTGCAAAATCAGCAGCCCGTGACATTTTTTAGTCGAACTTTAAATCAAACACAAAGAAATTATTCCGCGACCGAGAGAGAGGCACTTGCAGTTCTGTTAGCAGTGCAAAAGTTCCGAGTCTATTTTGGAAGAGCGCCAATAACAGTGTATTCTGATCATACGGCGGTAACTAGATTGTACTCAGGGAAAAACTTATCCCCAAGGTTAATAAGATGGGCACTCAAGCTACAAGAATATAATCTGGTAATCAAGCATACCCCTGGAAAGGAAAACATCGTAGCAGATGCCCTATCCAGAATAAAAATAGATGAAGAAGGTAATACTGTAAAGGTTGCAATGCTCACAGCATGTACAATAAATTCCCGAGAAACTGTAATAACCGAACTGGGTAAGGATCCTGAATTTAGGAACATTTATGAGTATTTAAAGGATCCTGAAAATTTTAGCCACCAAGATATTGTGGCGATAAGAAATAGGGCGGCCCATTACGAACTAAAGATGGTCTATTATTCTATACAAAAACTACAAATTCCAACAATGAATTTCGACCTGTTATCCCAGCTAGTCTTAGATTAAATATCCTGCAGGAGTTACACGACAGCCCATTAGCTTCTCATGCTGGTATTCGAAAAACTATCCAACGCGTACGCGAGGCAGTCTATTTTCCTGAACTGCAAAAGTTAACAAGGGCGTATGTCCAGTCCTGCCCAACATGTCAAGCAGTTAATTATATTAATTTCCGCCCGGCCGGGTTTCTAAATAGTATTAAATCCGAATTTCCAAATGAAATAATTGGCATCGATTTATTGGGCCCTTTCCCAAAAAGTCAGTTAAATAAAAGTCGGTATCTCCTTGTTATGGTTGATCATTTTAGTAAGTGGACTGAAATTGTTCCCTTAAAATGAGCCTCCGCGAAATTAGTTACTGATTCTATTTTAAATAAATATATTTTAAAATACGGGGCGGCCCTAAAAGTTATATCGGATAATGGTCCTCAATTTGTAAGTAATATATTTGAAGACGTGCCAAAAACTGGGCATACGTCATTTAAAAATGGTCCCATATCAACCGCAATCAAATATAGCGGAACGGGTCAATAGAAATATAGTGAAAATTATCCGTAGTTATGTTAAAAATGTTCATAAAAGCTGGGATAACTATGTCAATGAATTTGCTTTCGCCCTTAGGACCGCAAATTATGATACAACGGGAAAACTCCTGCTGAGTTATTTTTAGGCAGAAAGATTATAACGCCGTTAGATAAATTATTTTATGTTCAACAAAGAGCCCCAGAATTTAAAATGGGTGATATAGAAAAATTAATTAAAGAAGCAAAAAAGAACACTGAAGTAGCACAAAGAAAACAGAAGCTCTATTATGATATGAAACGACGGGGAGTAACTTATAAAGTAGGAGATGAAGTATTAAAAGTTAAGCATTCACTTTCTTCAGCACCAGAAGATAAAACCGCTAAATTTTTTCCACGATTTGAAGGACCATATGTCATAGAAAAAATAACTCACGCTGTAGTGGTGTTAAAAGCCAGGAATGGTGAAACATGCTTCGCAAACATTGACCAAATAAAACCATACTATGACCGTAATAAAATGCAAATATTTAAAGATCTTTTGCAGGATCCGGCACGGCAGGCACAAGCTCCAGAGGTGGAACAACGACAAGCCATTAGGAGGCAGGAGCAATTGAAAAGAAAGTTTCCCCGTTGGAAAATTGAAGGTAACAAGAAAAAGAAGCCGTTCCACCGACCAGAAAAGAGAGCTCACGACCACCCCCAGAATGAAGAAGGGAGAAGTACGACGAATGCAAAGAGACCCAGGAGAAATAACGTCAACTGTAACCCGGCCCCCAAACGGAAGATCTACTCATCGGACAGGACTCTACGCACAAAATGTCGCCGAATTGCGGAAGGACCACCAGCGGCGGAGGAAAAGATACAAGGAAAATTTGAAGGAGAGAGAAGTGTCCCGGTTCCGCCAAGACCAGTGGCCATCAAACGGCCAAGACCACAGGCAGAGGCGAAAAAGAAGGTATTCAAGGGTGACCGAACTGGAGGGAAAAGAAAGCTCCTAGAGGAAGGAACTGAAGGGCGAGCCTGCACAAGAAGGAGGATAAATCAAACACGAATCTTTGCTACCTTCCAGGACTGGGCAGAGAAAAGAATGTCCGAATACCACAAAGATAAGTAAAATTTTATGTTACTTTGAAAACTTAAGTTAATCTTTCATTCTTACTGCAAGTGGCAGATTTCAAGACGTTTTACCTCATGTGAGGTCTACCTTTATCGCCAAAAAGGCAAGAAATGAGTTGTAACCTATTTTGGTATTATGTTTTTCAATTACTCGCGAGTAAAACTAAAGTTGATGTATAATAGGAATGTGTAAATACTTGAATATTGTAAAAGTTATTGTACAAATTTTATTTAAAACATTCTGGTAAAAAAGAAGTTTTAGTCTGAAAGACTTTTGAAATGTAGTATTTCAATGTAGAAGAATTGGCACTTGCTTGGAAAAGAATAGAAGTTAACAATGTACTACTAATGTATGTTTTAAATTGCGTAAAATTAACGGCATGTTAATATGTTCTTATATACAACGTGAACTGTTATTTTAAATGTTAAGAAATACTGTGATATGGTAAAAGTGAAAGTAATGCCAAAAATTTTAAACTTATTTGTGTGACTGTAAAAAGGCCAAATTATTGCGAATATGTGTTAAAGGTGGAATGAATGTAGTTAGGCTCTCTGAGGCTACACTTCAGAGTTAACCACTTTCAGAATAGTACCTCAGGGTTTAGAGTTGAAGATAAGGTGTGTTACGAGGTCTTGTTATGTTGAATTTTAACACGTTAGTGTTTTGATTGTAGGAGGCAGTGTTGAACACTTGTACATAAAAACATTCGTGTTTGGTGTTTTCTTTTACAACACATGTCAGAGAGCACGGGGAGAGATAATTAAAATAAAGTCATGAATGAAATAAGAATGTTAAGAGAAATATAAATATTCATGTTACTTGCCATTGAATTGTGTAACATTTCATTAAACTAGTTTTCCTTCCAGATCTCTGGAAGGAACCAGATTTCAACTAAAAGCTCCTGTTTAGATGCAGTACAGCTGAAAAGTAATTGTCCATGGAGCTGATAATGTAAAAACAAATTTTTTTTTTAATTTCTAGTTTCTAGTGAGAAATGTTTGTAAAAGATTCTAGAGCTAAAAGTTTTCAACAAGGTCGTTTTAGACCTCAGTTTCAAACTAATTAACTCTGGCGGGAAGTATGTAAGGATCTTAAGTTTTACTAACGTTTATTTTATTTGAAATCTTTACTATCACTTCTTATTTTCTACTTCCGGCCAGAATTAAAAGCTTTAACTTATTTATGCAAATTTGTCTGGCGAATGCGAAGTACTTAAGTTGTGGCTTTTTGCCAAGCAAGAGAGGAAGGAGTTAGTAGAAGCAGGCCGCTTGCCTTAGCAGTTTTACTCGGTTGCTGGTTGCCTTCCAGGCCAGAGGTTTAATCCTCTTAATAATTTTAAACGTATTGTAGTGTTAACAGTTCTCTGTACTACATACGGCTTCCTGTTAATATACGGCCAATCTTCCACGTAGGCCCTTGTTTATTATTCAAGTTAAGTTAGAGTTTAGTTAATATTTTTATATTCTTACGTTCAGATCACAAGTGGTTGGTCTCTGTATTCCGAAGTCCGGAAATTATTGTAAAGAGTGAAAAATAAAGGGTTTCATATACCCTTCCTGTGTATCTTGTCTACTTCCCACATTTATTGAACATAGCTTTAGTAAGCTCCCTGTTCCGAGTCAGGTTCTTGAATGTTCCCCAAGCAAGTAAGGAGAAACACAGAACCTGATATAACATGCCTCACAAGCCAGTTATTCGACCTGACAAACTCGTGAGAGTTGTATTTGATGCATCCAGGCATTCGAAAAATGAACATTCTTTAAACGATTGTCTGTATTCTGGTCCTAATTTAAATCCACTATTGTTAAAAGATATTAATACAATTTCATACACACAGCATTTACTGCCGACATTGAAGAAGCCTTTCTTCAGATGTCTATGTCACCTGAAGATAGGGATGCTGTAAGATTTTTATGGGCAAATAAACTTATAAAAAGACAAGGATGGGAAACCCAACACGAAAATACTCAGGATGACTCGCGTTTCGTTTGGTGCTACATCCAGCCCATTTTTGATTGCCGCTACTACATCCAGCCCATTTTTGCTTTGCCGCTACTATCAAACACCACATAGATACCTTTAAAAAAACAAATCAGAAAGTAGTTAAACTATTGAATGAATGTTTATATGTAGATGATTTAATAGGTGGAGATGAAGATAAAAATGAAGCTAAACTCATATATGAAGATGTTGGATATATATTTAAGGCTGCAGGTTTCAACATGTGAAAATGTAAAACAAAATGTGCGAACCTGCAGGAACTTTTTGACGAATACGAAAATGGTGAGAAAGTTCTCAAACAGAAGGTATTGGGATATAAATGGAATTACAAGGAAGACCTTCTGAAGATTAAATCACAAAATCTAATTAACCAAGCTCTAGGGAAAACAAAGCTAATGACAAAAAGAGAAGTTCTTAAAACCATTGGAAAGCTTTACGATCCCATTGTATTTATAAGTCCATTCACTATTAGGGCAAAAATACTAATGCAGGAAATTTGGCAACTTGGAGTAGATTGGGATGATCCGTTACCATTGGACTTTGAAAACAGAATGAAAAAATGGATTAATAAACTGTCAGCGATTCAGGGTGTAAACATTCCGCGACATTACTTCCGAAAGACTAACAAGTCTGAACTGAGAGATGTTCAAATGCATTGCTTTACCGACGCAAGTCAGAAGGCATATGGAGCTGTGATATACCTGCGATACGTCACAACGGACAGTGAAATAGGAAGTAGTTTTGTCATTTCCAAAACCAGAGTAGCTCCACTGAAGAAGCTGTCCCTTCCAAGATTAGAGCTGATGGAGGCACTCATCGGAGCAAGATTAGCCTCAAATGTGAGAGAACAGTTGAGAAAAGACTCCAGATGAATGCATATTTTGGGTCAGATTCTTCCGTGACATTACATTGGATAAAGGGAAATTTAAATAAATGGAAGCCATTCATCCAACATTGAGTAATGGAAATACAAGAGAAAACATCACCCAAGTCCTGGAGTTATTGCCCTGGTGATGAAAATCCAGCCGATATTGCTGACCAGAGGAACGAAGACAAATTCCACGAAAAGAATAACGTTAGCTGAACTACGAAATAGTGACATGTGGTAGCACGGACCTAAGTGGGTATTACAGAGCATCGATTCATGGCCTAAACTTGCAGAATCAGTAAGAGATTTCAAAGATAATGAAGAGCTTGAACTTCGAAAGGGAGCTGTGGTGAACTCAACAGTTACAGGTGAAAATTCCATTGAAAACAAATTCATTAAAAAGTACTCATCAAATTGATTTTAAATTTGTTTAAAAATATCAGTCACGGATGTAAATTTTATCTGATCTTCATATATTAATTTTTTGTGTACTTGGATATGTAATTTAGTCATTCTAAAGGCATTTTTAATAGACCAAAAACATTCATTAAAAGATAAAATGTATTCGTAACTCATTAGAACTATAGGTAACTTATTCCTACAATACAGGATGCTATAAACCACGCTACCCCTACTTGCAACTTGGACAAATCACATACAGTAGGACACACATTTAATACAATACTAAATGCAGTATTTCAAAATGGCAGTTCCAAGCTGGACATACCATTGCAACATTCCATGCAGATGGACACCACCAAGCTGACAATGCTTGAGCTATAGCTTGTCTAGCTTATATGCAAATCCAGCCCTGCTTTCACAGCAAACATTCACCATGTTTTCCAACAACCGCCTAAGAAAAAAGCTGCAGGCCCAGATGAAAATGACAATGCTATAATTAAAAGATCTATCACAGCAGATCACAATACTTTCTGAAATTTTTCAACAAGTTACTCTATTATAGAATCTTTTTCCAGAATTTCCAAAATAGACCAAGTTGTTCTTTTTCTCAAATGCAAAAAAGATGCATGAAGTTCCAACTCCTACTATCCCATCTGCCATTTATCTGCACTAGAAAAAGCATACAAAAAAATTAATAGATTGTCTCACTATCCATATAAATCTCATACCTGAGTGATAGACAAAGCCAGAAAATCATCAACCAATATCCTCATGAATTAAAAAACAGTATTTTGATCAAGCCAAACAGACATCACACAGTTCTTTTAGGCCTCAACCTCCAAAGCATATTTGCAACCCTCTGGTGGTCTGCAATTTTGCATGGCCCATTTCCAGTCTATTTTCATAAACAATGCCTAAATAGAGCAAGATGGACCAGAGCATTTCTGGTAACACGAGAACTTTTGTGCAATACCTAATGAGCTGTCCACTGACATCAAGTTACCATCTCAGATTTTTAAACAATATAGATGACAGAATACCGTAAAAATGCTATACCATCAAACAAAAGGCATTCATGACAAAAATCAAGGTTATCCTGGATATCCTATCAGCACACGGGGACTGGATCTGTGCAATGTTCCTAAACATCTCTTTTTATGCAGTTGCACATTATACCCCCATAGCAATATGCAGTTTTTTTCCAACATCACACCAACTATTATGCCTTTGTATTCCTTGCCAAACAACAGTGTGAAGAAGATTCTAGCAAAGTGGGAAGCTTGGGACTACACTCGTCTAACTTTCAAGTATAACAGCACGGTATTTTTGGTCTCCATCTTCCGTTACCTGTTACAGGTAACTTATTAAATTTACATCTTATAATTGACTTTTTTATAGCACTGTATATATCTATATTCTTAAGAATGTAAACAGAATGGCAACTGGAGCTAGATGTTATCATTTTTTGGTAGACATTCTCTCTAATTACATTAAATAGTTTACAATCATGCTTACACATGTAAGTACCTGATCTTCATGATATAATTCTTTTCATACCTGATCTTCGTGATATAATTCTTTTCATACCTGATCTTCGTGAAATAACTCTTTGTCTCCTTTATCCTGAAAATGTGAACTTTCACCTTCAGAGCAACTTCCCAGAAGAGGACCCTTTTCCAAATTAGGTTCAGAACTAAGTCCATATCGTTCCCAGTCAATTGGTTTTTTGGCACGCGTAGAAGCATCTTTATCAGTTGTCATGTTACAAATAAACCTCACTTCTAAATATCAAAATTAGAGAAGTAAGATTTAAATAAGTAAATACAATAAGATAACTAAAACTATAAAACAATTATAATGAATCAATAGTAACAAATTAAAGTATAAAGAGTTAACTGCAACTGTGTTAAAAGATAATAATTATGGTAATTACAGAAAATCTTGTCGACCACAAGAGATGGCACCAATCGTGGGGGGAAAAAAAAAACATTTACTAAAAAATACAAGAAAAATGTTCTATTCTTATTTTTCTTTCAAATTTATTATATTATCATTTATTTATATTTAATTTTTCATTCAAAATCTCCATTATTTTTAAGAAGATATACTGTAAAAGCAATTATTTTCACTAGGTTTTAATTTTCGCGAGAAATGACACGTGAATTGACATTTACTTCGCATAAGCCTTAATGTTGCAATACCATTGCTTCTCAGTTTTTAAATAAAGTGTCATTTCGTGGCCATTAAAACATTATTTTGGGGGCCAGTAAGATTCCATGACTTTGGAAATATTCAACAGCATGCTCTTCTGTAGTAGGCAGGTCCCAAATTTTAATCTTTTTTTTTTTGAAAATGCGTGATATAGGGAAAAAAGGAGTCTTTACTTAAGAATAACTAACACGTGTAATCAAGGTTCTAACCAAACCCAGCGAGTTTGAAGACGACCTTTTCAATTTTTGATGAAAAATCACGTAGTTTGGCATCTTTTCTTTAATAGGCAAAAATGGTTGATGGGACTTTCTGTAAGTACCATAATTATTTTAATTTGCATAATTAAGAGTTAACTACTGCTCTATAAGAATAAAATGTTTTTCTAATGTGCAATAAATTTTTGTAAGAGGAAAAAATGAATAAGTAGTTTATTACAATTAGTTTAGATAAAGTCAAATTAATAAGTTAAAAAAAGAATATATTTCAATCAATCAAATTAATACAGCGGCTCATATTTGTTTTTGGACACTTGTGTTTTTCAGTTTTATTTGCAAATATCAGTTACTAAATATTAGTGAAATGACTTTTTCTTTCACATACACTGGTTTATCAAATAATAATAATAAACATAAAATAAAATAAAATAAAATAAGTAAAAAATAAATAAATCATTCCAAACATTTTTGTTTACAAAATAATTTATTCCAAAATTAACATACATAAGTTCTTGGACACTTGAGTGAACAGTTTATATTTAATAAAAATATTAAAATAATGGGACATTCACTATTTCATTGGATATTCCTTAGTTAAAATTTACACTTTCATACACTTGGAATTAAACTCATGATTTTATTTAAGAATGTTCTTATTTGGGTAAAAATACATTTACGGGTACCCCTTGATGAAAATTGGCGATTTTGGGAGGTATGCAGATACTGTGTTTGCGCAATTCTTTGACTTGTTATTTTGCACAAAAATCGCCACTAACCAAAGCCAAAAACACAAGATAAAGAATTCTACAAACTTGGTATCCACGTACATATCAACCTATTTTCACTTAAAAAACTTCAGATAATTGCACAAACGTGGCATTGCACACTCCCTTGACTTTATCCCTGTACACATCGACCTATTGTCACTTAAAAAAACATCAGAGAATTGCACAAACTAGGCATTGCGCACTCCTTTGACTTTGTCCATGTACACATTGAACTATATTCACTTAAAAAGTCAAAGGAGCAGCCGTCAAAATATATATATAATCCCAATAAACTACATTTTAAATCAAACAATGAAATAACATAAAAAATCAAGGCTGATCTTTGGAATATGGTAACTGGTAGTTTGGCGACATTTTGGAGGTGATAAAGGTTACTACCTAGGACTTTGGTAATAATGTGAGAAGTATTCAGTTCCGATTACGCATTATTTTGTGTGAGGGAAATGAGAGATCATGAGATATGTCATGTGACATTAATGGATGAATTACAGTTCTTTAATCGGAAAAGGGGGGGAATTTGGAAAACTGTAGTACTATATTATTTTGTAATAAGCTTCATTGTGTGTTGTGTGAAATAGTGGGAGTGTGCATGCCACGTGATGAAGATTCTGAAGATTAGGTAAGTTAGTATTTTTAATCATTTGAGGATATTATTTTTATGCATTGTTCTAAATGTAAGTAGTAAATAAATTAATATGATATTATTGGAAAATTGTTATTAGCAATGATTTAGTTTAAAGTAATTAGTATTGTAATCTAATTTTTGTTAATTTAATCTATGTGCTTATTTATATTTTAAGTAGTGTTTTTTTAATTTAATTATATTTTAATTTAATGATCGTGATTTTGTGAGTTATATGTTTGTAGTATTTTGGAATATGTTTGAGTAGAATACGTTGAGTATTTTCATGCATTTTCGTGAAATTTTTCTAATTTATGCGAAAAAGCAGTGTACATGGATATAGTGAAGAGTGTGCGCAATGCCATTTTTGTGCAATTCTGGGATGTTTTTTTAAGTAAAAATAAATCAACGTGTACATGGTTTTGTGATATTTTAATTAAATGACAGTTATTCTGTGAATTTTATGTTTGTAGGAATTTGGTATACGTTTCAGTTGAAGTAAACGTGTATGGAAATAATCTAAATATTTGACACTAAGTATTTGTAACCATTTGTAATGTTTGTGGTATGAATTCATTGGTGACGTTTATAATACTATAACAGATAATTTAGAGGTAAAAGTTTTTGGATATTTTATTTATTTTATACGTGGAAATGTTCATCCTTGGAAAGGGTATATACTTTTTTGCGATCAGGTAATTTCATATATGTGCTTTTTACCGAGTTTAAAGATTAACAGAATTTTTTTGCATTTTCGTGCAAATTTTTGTAATTTATGAGAAAATAGCAGTGTAGATGGATAAAGTTAAGAGTGTGTGCAATGCCATTTTTGTACAATTCTGGGATGTTTTTTTTAAGTAAAAATAAGTCGACGTGTAAATGGTTTATGTGACGGAGTTTGCGATTGTGCACTTTTTCCCAATTTTGCAGTTAATATTTGTCTTGATTAAGCAGTTTTGTTACATAAAATTTCTAGCATAAGTGTAATTTGACTAGTAGATGGTTGGAAAAAGTGTTCAGTAAATAAAAAGAAAAGAAACATGTCTTTACTTCGTGAAGACAAAATGGCGGCGAAAAAAAAATAGAGGGTTGCTGTAGCAGAGTTGGTCGCCAAATTTTTGCCAAGTTACTATAATCCAAAGATCAACCAAAATTAAATTCCTCTTTGCACTACACAAAGGAAATATCCACTTATTAACAAGTCTTCGGTCCAACAAAATTCCTTAAGAGCATCAAAAAACTTCCTAAAATTATCTAAACCAGAATCTGTATACTGGCGTCGCCACATAAATTCGCAAATTAATAGTCAAAAATATCCTCCGTAGTGCCCGAACATACGCATTTCCTCTATACAAACAGGACACTTAATAATGGCTACTAAGTAAACCTTCATTTACACAACAGTCAAGTAATGCTCTTTTCCCTTTTCTTTCCAAATCGTACAGAAACTTCAAATTTATCTTACCACATTCTACCATTTTACCGTCAAATTCAGAAAACAAGCAATGTATTTCCTAACCAACACACACGACAAGACCTTACAAATTCACTGCAATCATACAACCGATTAAATCATAATAGGGTTTCCATAACTTTCAACTACTCAGGCTACCATAAATAAACCACCACTTGGCGATAAATGAAACAATAACTTCGCGATAATACAAAGGGTATCCTTCTCTCTACTCTAACCGAAGCTTTTTCACATGTTTAGACGAATGTCACATGTTTGAAGCAATTTTCACATGTTTGGACCCCTTAAAGAAGCATCTGGAGGCAAGCGATTTGAGCAACAATTAAGTGGAAATATTCATGCACAATTGGTTAGATACCCATCCAGCTTCATTCTATGAAAACAGAATAAAAAAATTACCAAATCATTGGGGAAAATGTATCATAAAGGGAAGAGATTAGTTAGAAAAATAATTCATAGAATTGTAGTTGTTTTCTATAAAATAAATTTTGTGTACACAAAAGGCTTGTTTATATTTGGTTCACTCTCATATTAAATTTTAACTCATCTATAAATATAACTTTGTTCCAATCTTACCATCCATTTTTCAAACACCAAGGGTATTTTTCTTGTTTCCTAGTTGACAAAGAATTTTCATTTTTTTCCATTTCGCCGGTGCAAATCTCGCCAAACAAACTTTATTGGTGACAACATACAGTATACACATAAAAAATATTTAAAAAATGTTAGTTCTAAGAATTCTTTTAAGAAAAGAAGGCATAAACATTTTAATATCGCTTAAAATTTTATAAAAAGCCAATAAATAAAGACAATAAATTTGTAAAAAACATTAATTTAAGAATTTACTATGCTTTCATGGTTCAACATCCTGATTCGGCGGTTCATATCACGTGACCCCAAGCAATCTCATCTCACGTAAACTACTCTACAAAAATCTAATGCTCTCAGTAATTATCTACATTAATTTCAAGTTAAATCTTAATTTAGAACACAAGTTTAAATGCAAGAAATATTTCAATTTGTACGAATAGCTTACTCAGAAATTATGCAAAACTGCAGTGCTTTACTTCGCTAATGCATTCTCATTAGAATTGATGAATTTAACCTTTGACTTTACCTTTTCTATATTTTCGGCTTCGGGTAAGCGCTGTGATTGCATCCTAATTGACTTAATTACCGAAAATGGCCTTAGACATAAAACTGAACTATCTGATAAAAATTCTATGTATTCTATATGCCAGTATTGAAAGAAACAATCAATCTAATAAGAAAAAGCTGCAACTTGTTTTGAAAATGATGCGTAAAAGGTTACCAGAGAGAATATTCCGTTTGGCATCGGTTGTACCATTATTGGCAACTTTATTGCTTGCACCGGCAAAACGGAAAAGTACCTAATTTTCTTATTGCTGATATCCATTGTGCTCATGTATCCTAAAAGCTCTTCTATCAGTTTCATGGGTAAACTATTTTTTGCAAACAGTTCTTCTAAATCTGCTATAAATTTACAGAACTAATTTTTGGGTATTGTTTGATTCTGCATAGTATAAATCTCCAATGGTGTCCAGATTTCAGCACATTTTTGGCTAAGTGCAGAGTCGCCCACTTATATGGCGTATATCAATGCGTACATGGACAAAGTCATGGGAGTGCATAATGTCAAGTTTGCAATTCTCTGATGTTTTTTTCAAGTGAAATATGTCAATGTATACATGGATACTGAGTTTGTGCAATTCTTTGACTTGTTATTTTCAGGTTGACGATTTTGAGAAACGCACGAAGCAGTGGGCGATTCTGCACTTTCCGCGCATTTTCAGCAGTTCCAAGCATTGTCCATTTTTTTTAAATATCAAAGATTGTGGAATGCTTTTAGATCAAGAATATTTCAGATACTTTTACCATTTTAAAAATAATGAATCATTTAATTTCTAACAGAACTTGCCATTAATTTGTAATGTTTTGCCATGTTCACAACAGATGTGAATCAGTTAATATATTTTGCCAAACAAGTATGATTTAAAAGATAACTTTTGTGATGTATTTTCATCTAAAACAAAAAATTATGACAAACATCATCTGCAAAAACATGTCAACAAAAATTTCAAGTGTCCGAATTATTACACGAGTTACTGATTAACACGAACATTTTAATTTTTTTATTATTTAGGAACATTTTTATAACATTTATTTTGTAACAAGCAGGGCTTAAAATAGAGAAAACATTATGCATTGGAAAAAAAATCCATGTTTCAATATTTAGAACAAGACCTATGCAAATTAATTTCAACAACCTATGCAAATTTCTATATTCAAAAACAAATGTGAGGCACTGTAGTTTTTTACATAAAATTTAATGGACATGAAACAATAAAAGTAATAATATTACTCTCAGGAAAAGTTTGAAAATTCTATATGTGTACTAACAAAGATGTAGTAATAGTTGAGATATGAAAGAAAACAAAAATATGTAATGAAAAGTATTTATTTGGGCATAGTCCAATGAAAAACACAATTTTAAGCTAAAAAATGCAAATAATTAATACTAACAATTTTATGCATATAAACTTGAGAAAAACTTAGAAATAAATAAGAAATCAGACTAAAATAAAAAAACTACCAACAGAAGCCTTTACACATTAAAGAAAATAATAATCAAATATAGTAAATTGTGTTATAGATAATTTAAAGAATAATAATTTCACATCTGTGCATTAATGCATTTTTATTATTATTTTTTATATATAATTTAGTTGGAGATAATTATTTACTGATATAATGCTGTGTAATATATTCTTTTACATTGCGAATATAACAAACGATTTAATGTCCGTGGTTTGTGGTAAAATGAAAATAAAACAATTTAAAATAAATGTAGTTACAAGTGACCATATGGTGTGACGATTTGAATGAATAGGCAATACTTTAGAATCGGTCGAAAAGCTTCATAATTCATAATCAAATTTATTTCCACAGAAAAATGATAGGCAAAAATTTTTAAAATACATTTTAGATCTCAAAATTAATCATAATATGCGTTTCAAACCGAAATCTAAAATCCCACGCACATAAAAATGTTAATACAGATTTATAAAAATTAAAACTGAAACATTATTTAAAGGTCTATTAAAACTTCAAGTAGAGCGTAAACTATTTTATCATCAAATGTAGGTCACTATATTTAAGAAATAAATTTTTATTTTTAATTACTATTTCTGCTCGTGGCCATTAAGACAACAGCTGTTACAATAACTCTATTGTGTAATAATATAAACAGACATAGAATGAAATCGAAACGATAACCCAATTATCTAAGACAATATAATTTAATCACCTGCTGCGCCAGTTCGGACAATGAACCATATGGACAAACACAGCTGTCATCCATGCTTACAGGTGTGCCATTGAACTCCGTACGGAAAGTTCAAAACAGAGCAGTAGAGCTGGAGCAAACCGCATGTATTCGTTACCGAGTAACGGGTACATCGGTTGACTCGAAGTACCGATTCGGTACTCACAAATCAATTTCGTTACTCGCATCCATTTCGTTACTCATACGATGCGAGTAGGAATGATGCGGTTTCTACTCGAATACGAATGATGCGGTTGTTCGAATACGAATGCGGTTGCTGTTCGAATACGAATGATGAGGTTGCTAACAATACCTGTGCGTCACAATGCGCGCATATTTTTTTTATTGATAATTTCGTACTTTTTTGTATAATTCATCGGGTAAACTCTTATTTATATTATGTGTTTGTATTTTAGTTGAAATAATACTTAGTTGATGATATTTAATAAGATGAGCCATTTTGACAGCGTGAAGCGTTATTTTGTACTTACATTAAGATTTATAGTGCATATTATGTTTGTAATTTGAAAATTTGGATAATTTAAATAATTATTGATTTTCTCTTGAGGGTGCCATTGGGATATTTTTATTGATTTGAAATATTTATATACTGCACTTAGGTATTGTTTATATAAGAATATGTAGGTCAATATACGTTCTTTACTTACTTGTACGAAGTAAAAAGGAAGTAAGTACTGTAATCGCGAAAAATATTGGGCATCATATTTCTACGGAAACATCCATTTTTGACCATTACATAATCCATGTGGATAATGTTTTTGGGTGACGTATGTACGTACGGACACAATGAAGGACTCTTTCTTCCCAAAACGGATTGCTAAGTAGGATTAACAGGGATATGATTCTAAGCTGATACTTAAAAGGGATTTTTTTCATGACGTGTACGTATGTATGTATACATTTCTCATAACTCCAAAATGATTACTTGTAGAACGTTGAAAATTTGTATATGGGACAGCTGTAACATCTAGATGTGCACCACCCATTTTTATTGCAATCGCCGATACTATCAAACGTAAATATATATATTAAATAAATTATAATTAAATGCAAAAGTATATATATATATATATAAACTATAGGAATATAGTCTATATATCATATATAATATTATATCCATCTTCCTTATATGGCTTTTATTTTCGCAATCGTTGGCTGCAGTCAGGGTTTAATTTTTAAAATTGGAAATGTTGGAGCCTACGGAAGGATATCAGGAAAGATGAAAATAAATAAAAAAGTTAAATAAAAAAATCTGAAAGGTTTTAGATTTTAAATTACGTCCAAAGAGGCCTTTTTTTAACGTTTTGCGTGCTACCTTTGTTTATTAAATATCATGTTCTACGTACTCAAACCATAAAATTCAGTTCAACAGCAATATCGCAAAATAATTTTAAAATGAACATATCTTTAGAATTTCCGATACACAGTCTCGCGCGCTGGAGATAAAAATATTTTTTTTTTCCGTACATTGTTGCCACTCTTCACTTTGAAATCTCTAAGTTTGTTAATCAAAAACAGTGAAGTGTTACAAAATATGAAATCGATAATAAAACAAATTGCAAATTCAAATTAGGACTTATACATACCCATATTCTATGGAAGATTACGTTATTCGAATTTCGATGGCTCTAGGTGCCGCTGTTTTATCACAATGCGAGAAAAATACTTACGTTCATACAGATTCTTCATTATTTAATTTCTTTAAATATATACAGGGAGATAATATTTGGTGGCGAAAATTTGAAAATTGAAACAACGCTTATCGTGAAGCGGTGCAAAATGTCAAAACGAAATTAATAGTTCTTCTGGGTAAATTGATCCTTTGGACTAAAAAAAATTTGAAAGATTTCAGATTTTAAATTACTTTCACAAGGGCGTCGTTTTAACATTTTGTGTGTTACCTTTACCAAGTTCTTCGCACTTAAACCATAAAATTCAGTTCAGGAGCTATTTTGCAAAATAACTTTAAATTGAGCATATTTTTAGAAATTCCGATACATATTTTTAGAAATTCCGATACATATTTTCGTACACTGGAGATAATTTATTATTATTTTTTTTATTTTTTGTTTTTCTGTACAGCGTTGCCATTGCTCGCTTTGAAATCCTTGAGTTTGTTAATAAAAAATTCGTTAAAGTTTTACCAAAATATGAAATCGATAATAAAACAAATTCCAAATTTGCACTTCTAGATGCCCATATTCTCAGGAGGATTACGTTATTCAAAATTTGATGTCTTTAGGTACTTATGTTTTATTACTATGCGAGAAACTTACATGCACATTCTTCATTATTTAATTTCTTTAAATATAATACAGGGTGATAATACTTGTGTTTGGTGACAACAATTTTAAAAGTGAAACAACGCATGTGAATCAACGCAAAATACCAAAACGAAATGAATAGTCCTTCTGGGAAAATTGCCTCTTTGGACTAATAAATAATAATTAAAAAAATCTGAAAAGTTTCAGATTTATATTACGTCCAAAGAGGCGTTTTTTGAACATTTTGGGTCAACAATATCGCAAAATAATTTTAAAATGAGCATATCTTTATAAGGTATTTCTCCCGCTTTCTTGGCATGCCTTCGTAATGCAGTGGTCCGCACTCTCGGCGTGCATTCGAGAGGTCCGTAGTTACGGGTCCCGGCGAAGGCATTGCTCATTTTTCATCTCGCTTCGAAACAACCTGATGTCTATACAATGGCGCCCGAACTAAAAAAGATGGTAGATGATGATTGTTGCTTTGAATCTACCTGAATATTGTTTCATTCAGTCGTTCTTGCCTTTAAATTAAATTTGACTCCGTTCTATAACACGTGAGAAGAAATATTTTAAATAAACAATTACGTTTTCTTGCTTAAGAAAGCCAAACTTTATTTTCTTACACACTTAAGGAAATCAAAACATTATTCCAAGCTTTCTTACCGTTGCCAAACTGAAAAAAAAAAAAAAAAAACTGTCTAAAATGGAACACAACGGCTGATGAATGTCGTTACCAAATATAAATCATGGAGCTCACAACAATGATTCTCCACCACCATGATTTGGCAACTGGGTCGCCTAATCCCCAGTCGCCCTTTAAAAGGGTGAGAATATAAGGTATTTCTCCCTCCTTCTTAGCAGGCTTTCGTAGTATAGTGGTCAGGACGCTCGGCGCGTATTCGAGAGGTGGGTAATACAATTTCCGGCGAGGATATTGCTTATTTTTCACATCTCTTACATCGAAGTAACCTAATGTTTCTACATCTTTAGAATTTTCGATACAAAGTCTCGCGCGCTGGAGATTTTTTTTTTTTTTTTTTTTTTTTACCCGTACAGTATTTGCCATTGCTCACTTTGAAATCGTTTAGTTTGTTAATGAAAAATTCTTTGAAGTGTTACAAAATACGAATTGGATAATAAAACGAATTTCGAATTCAAACTAGGAGCTTCCAAATGCCTATATTCTATGGAAAATTATATTATCCAAATTTTGATGGCGCTAGGTACCGTTGTTTTATCACAATGCGAGGAACATACACGCATTCATGTAGATTCTTCATTATATAATTTCTTTAAATATAAGACAGAGCGATAATATATGGTGGCAACGATTTGAAAAGTGATGCACCCTTTTAAAGTTTCCAACACAAAATCCAAAACGAAATTAATAGTCTTTCAGGGCAAACTGTCCCTTTGGATCTTAAAAAAAATTTAAAATCTGAAAGGTTTCAAATATTAAATTACGTCCAAAGGGGCCTTTTTTTTTAAGTTTTGTGTGTTGTCATCTTTTATTAAATATCATGTTCTTCGCACTTAAACCATAAAATTCAGTTCTACAGTAATATCGCAAAATAATTTTAAAATGAGAATATCTTTAGAATTTCTGATACACAGTTTCGCGCGCTGGTGATAAAAAGGTCCCCCCCCCCGTAGAATATTGCCATTGCTCGCTTTTTAAATCTTTGAGTTTGTTAATCAAAAATTCGTTAAATTTTTTACAAAATATGAAATAGAAAATAAAAGAACTTCCAAATTCCAAATTTGGGACCCACCAGCGGCCGAGCGGTAAAGACGCTGAACACTGGTAGTTCGGTCTGAGGTTCGGATCCTGCGAATGGGCTGGCTGCATGCGTGTTTTCGTGGTTTTCCCCCATGTGTAACGTGTATACGAGCCAGTTTCCCTTAGAAAGCCCTATAAGAAGGCATCCCTCCCTTTAGGCAGATACCCTCGTGTGCTTTGCCATAATTAAATAATCCAATCCAAATTTGGGCTTCCAGATGCCCATATTCGGGTGGAGACGTACCTTATTCAAAATCGGATGGCTCTAGGTACCGTTGTTTTAACACAATGCGAGAAACATACATATATGTGTACATGTATGCAAAAAGATTTCGAAAAAGAGAATTTTGATATTGAATTTTTTTCAAAAAGAGACATCATATTCATTTCCAAAATAATTTAAATCTGCTGTGGTGAAATAAAAATGTAATAGAGAATATTCTTTGGATTTTTTTATTGTAAATATAGGATTTATTATTATTACGTGTGTGTGTGTGTGCCTGTCTCAAAGTAAATATTTCAGTTATGTACAATAAATGGTATAAGAAAACAATTAAGCTTACATAACAATTAATTGCGAAAGAAATATTAGAGCCATAAATCTGTCTTAATATAAAGGTACACTTTTTAAATTGACATTAAATTACATTCATTCCATTATCTTGTAGAGACATTAGGATTTTTTGAAAGCAAGAGAGATTGAAAAATTAGAAACCGCTTTCGCTGGGAATGGAACCACGGACTTATGGAATACCGGTTCAGCGTGCAGAACCACTACACCACGAATACATGCTAGGAAGGCGGGAGAAATACCTTATAATCTATTAGAAAATATTTATAAAAATATCTATTAACGTGTGGTAGTGGTGTATTTAATTATGGGAAAGCACACTAGGGCTATCTGCCTAAGAGGAGGGATGCCTTTCGTGGAGGACTTTCTAAGGGAAATTGGCTCGTATACACGTTACACATGGGGAAAACCACGAAAACACACATGCAGCCATCCCCTTCGCGGGATTCGAACCTCGGACCGAACTACCAGTGTTCAGCGACTTTACCGCTCGGCCGCTGGTGGGCTATCTATTAACGACATCAAGAGAAGAGGACATCTATTAACGACATCAGAGACATCAAGATAACGAAGAGGTCACTTTCTAAAAGAGATCTGCATTTTTGAGAACATAAACATACATTGGTAGTGAATATCACCTTTTTTAAGATCATCACATGAATTTCTCTAACAGCATAAAGAGTTGCATTTAAAGACAACCCATTACTTTTAATAAAGAATGTAACATGAATCTTAATTGCACATTTTTTTTTTTTTTTTTTTTTTTGGTGTGTGTGTGTGTGTGTATGTGTGCGTGCATGTCAAAATAGTGATACCGTGGTTCTGCTGCTTTAGAAATGCGTGAAATTAAAAAAAATGGATACTATATATAAAAAATTTTATTATATTCACATACACACCTTTTGAACACGTCTGAAATTCATTATTCTGCTCAGCATAATTTGTTTGCGTAAAATATTAAATAGTATTAGAAATGAAAAGCTAAGTCAAAGTAGAAACAGTTATCTCCTGGAAACCATTTTAATTAAAGTAAACAGGCGTTCGCCTTATTGTAAAGTGAACACCTGTTTTTCGAACAGCCGATGGATTGAATTGGATTATTTAATTATGGCAAAGCACACGAGGGCTATCTGCCTAAATGGAGGGATACCTTCCTGGAGGACGGAAAGAGGGAATTAAGGAGAAAGCAGTGGACAAAAAGACACTTTTTCGAGCTGGGGATGAAACCATACAGGACGAAATGTTATTAAGCCAGTAAGATGAGATCTGGTATTTTAGTTTATTATTTAACTATTCATTATAAATTTAAGAATTAATTAATTTTTTATTATTTTAAATATTACGTATTTTAATAACTACTTTTTATCATTTTATTTAATAATTATGTTATTATTGTATAATTTATTTTATTTCCCTCTTTATTTTTTTCTGCATTCCTAACGTCATTCCGTAGCTTTCCAAGCTACTGATTTTAAAAATTAAGCCCTGACACCAATAGAAAATTAAATATTTAATGATATGAGTGTACCACAAAATAATAGCCAAAAGAAAGTGAATTATTTCTACCCCAAAATGCGATGCAAAAAAACTCCTGCGGGATTCAGCCGTTCACGTGATTCAATGCGATGCGACGCTTTATACCTACTATAGTCGATTCTACCGAAAGTAACGACTAACGATACGAAAGTAACGAGTACTGATTCATTGAGTAACGAATACATACGGGTACTCAATTTCTCGTTACTTTTACAGCACTACAGAGCAGTGACGTCAAGTAAACGAAAGATGTTCTTAACGTACAGTCTATGTCATTTTAAATGAATTATTTTATGTTTAGGCGATAGGTAACAAGTTTAATCGGAAAATTATACCATAGTTAATTTTACAATGAATATTTCCTATATCTCAGAATTTAAAGATCGGGAATCAAAAGTATCTTTTAAAAACGATCCGGACTGGCAATCTACAGTGTGCTAGTGCATATTAACCATAGATATACGTTATTGACATGCTGGAAAACTAACTACGAATTTTTAAATTATATTTGACAACCGCTTTGATATTTTACCAACCTCCTTGTTTTTTACCACTATCACTTCCTGCCTGCTCGACGAAATTGTGTATAAGTAGAAAATAAGAGATAGAAATAAGGATGAGTTATTCTTTATCAGTCTTTTATTCTTCATTTCAATTTTTGAATAGAATAATTGATTAGAATGGATTAGAATAATTGTGTTAGAATAAACAATAAATTTTTGTATAACGTTTCTGATTCCTTGCTTGTAGAATCCGTCTAAAACACTGAAACACAGTGTTACTAGAACATTTAAATAACACTGAAACACAGTACGATTTAATACACGCATCTAATCCTCTATTCTCTTTCGGATAGGGAGAGTAAAATTAAATTAAATTTTCGTATATTTAACCCTATCAAAGCAAATCAAAGGAATAATCGCAACATGCAATAAAAAAAGACGCAAAAGGTTTTCTTCCCCTTCTGCTTTTGTAATAGCTTCGTTATTTCGCAGTTTAATATTTGTTGTGTGGTGACCTGCAATACTTCAGTTTATTCTCACCATCTTTCCAGCACACGAAACATATTCAATTTATCCAGCAGAAGGGATTCCGAAGATGGACGACAACGAGGTCAGACGTGTTGCAGACACTCTCCCGCCGATTCAGCCAAATACGACAGAATTTTGTGATCTGAATGAAAATTCAAACTTTTCTGTCAAAAATGTTATTTATGATAAAAAAAACAGGATGAAGTTCCCCTTGTGCAGTGTGATGACAGATCTGGGTTGTTAATTGTGACGTGCTACGAACTTAATAAACGGGTCTGATCCTTGGGAGTAACAACTTAACGTTAGCGCACGTTTCTTAAAACCCAAGTTCCGCTAGTGTAAACGGGGCTTAAGGCTCTTATATACCAGGTTCAATCATCCGCCATGCGCTAGCCCAAGTAGGAAGATTAAAGGCGGCTGCATAATTAGCGGTGCAACAATTGCTTGTGCATTTTTGTGTAAAATGGGCGAATGTGCAGCTGTTAATTGCTCAAATCATACACGAAGAGGTCATATGTTGGTAACATTTCTTAAAAATGAAGAAAAAAGAAAAATTTGGGTAAATAATTGTTGAAGAGATGATATTATTTGTTTATAAAGCATAATTTTAAGTTAATATTAAGTTTAATATTTTGGCAACATTGAAATTAAATTGTAAAAAGAACGAGTTAAAATGTATCTGGAAGAGAGAGTTTTTTATTATTATGGTTTGGTAGAATGTGGTAAGATTTTTTATGTCTGATTTTCTTTAATAAAGTTTTCTTTTTGTATATTGCCATAATGTATTTTTGTTAGAAGTGGATGATTCTTTTGAGAATGTTATATATATGCCAATCTTAAAAAAAATCCAACATTTGGTAGCAGAGCGTGGTTGTCCCCTCTGTTAATAAACTTTCAGATAGAACATTGATGTTGTTTAAGGCTTAACAAAATAGCCAATTTCTCTAAGAGATAAATTAGACTTGTATTATAATTAGTGAATATAAATTAGAAAATATGGCATATAATATGATAAATTTGAGTCATATAGAAAAATTAAGTGACGATAATTATCTTATTTGGGCCAACAGAGTTTAAAGTGAATTAAGGAGTTTAAAGATATGGAGAAGTGTGATAGAAGCTCATGAACCACCAAAACCATATAAAAAGGATGATGTTAATTTCGAAAATGAAATAAAAACTTGGGAAATATGGGATGATAATAACGCGATAGCAAGAAATATAATGAATCAAACTATGACAGCTCCACAAGCGTTAAAATATGCGAATGAAAAGAATGTGGGAGAAACTCAAAAATGAAATGGCGGCAAGAACAGAAGATATTCAAATCAAATGCAGAATAGAATTAGCTCAACTGAAAATGAGTCAAAATGAATCAGTACATGATTATATGAATAGAGCTGTTATTCTGAAAAGTAAAAGTATTCAAGTTGGAGATGAAATAAGAGATAAAGAATTAATTTACTTCATACTAGAAGGACTTAGAAAGGAATTTGAATTTGATGTTAAAATTATTAAAAGCAATAAAGAGAAAGATCTAGCTTCAATTAGACAAGCTTTAAAAGAAACAGAAGGAAAAAATAAACAAAGAGGAAAAGAAATAGAAGTAAGTTCTAAGGCAAAAGAAAACTGGATAAAATCGGAATATGAAAGAAGATGCTTTAATTGTGGAAAATTAGGACATTTAATAAAAGAATGTCGAAATAATAATAATAATAGTATAAAGTGCTTTTGCTGTGGAAAATACGCCCACAAATCAACTGAATGTAAAATGAAACTAAACAAGAACGCCGACAGCAGAGAAATGTAACAAATAAAACTTATAGAATGTCAAGCAAGGAAAGAGAATATGAATCAGCTACATGCTTATTTGATGTATCTAAGAAAATAGAAAGCTCATATCTTAATCAAGATAGAAATGATGGAAAGAATAAAATAAATAAACAAGAGAATAGAAAAATTAAATGGATTATTGATTCAGGAGCCACATCTCACATGGCAACTAATAAAGAAATGTTTACTAATTTTAAAGATGAAGAACGACAAATAATGACGGCTGAAAAAGGGGCCATGATCAAATCAGTTGGTATTGGTAACATTAAAATGCAAACTGATAGAAATAAGAACATCTTGAGAGTAGAAAATGTTCTGCAAGTACCAAATTTAAGTGAAAATCTGCTGTCAGTATCAAAAATTGTAGATCATGATTTAAAAGTAATTTTTACCAAAAATAAAGTAGAAGTGATCAATAAACAGGGAAGCATTCTATATATAGCTAACAGAAATGGAAATAAATTTGAAGTTGAAGGAAATATTGTTGAAGAAGCTAAAATTAGTTATGTTAATGATGTACTATGGCATCAGAGACTAGGTCATATAAATTATCAAAGGCTCATAGAAATGAAAAAACACTCATCGGTCATTGGATTAGAAAATGTAAAAATTTCTGAAAACAATTGTGAACCTTGTACATTAGGTAAAATAACACGAACATCTTATAAAAGTGTGAAATTTAAGCAATCTGAAGATATTTTAGAATTATGGCACATAGATTTAGTTGGACCAATTGAGAAATCAATAGATGGAAGTTGCTATTTTTTAACAGTGGTAGATGATTACAGTAATTTCATATTTGTGATAACAATTGAGAAGAAGAGTGAAACTTCAGAAGCTCTAATCAAACTTATCATTCAAGAAGAAAGACAAACAGGAAAGAAACTAAAAAGAATTCGTAGTGATAATGGTAGTGAGTTTTTAGCTAAAAATATAAAAGAGTTTTTTGAAAAAATGGGAATTAAACATGAACTTACAATCCCTTATACTCCGGAAAGTAATGGAAAAGCTGAACGTTTTAATCGCACTATAATTGAATCTGCTAGAACTATGTTAATTGATGCAGAATTACCGATAAAATTTTGGTCTGAAAGCGTTAAAGTAGCTGTACATGTGAATAACAGGAGTCACAAAAATGATAAAAGGTTTACACCATATGAACTATATAAAGGACGCAAGCCTAACATTACTTATCTTAAAAGATTTGGATGTGAAGCATATGTTCATATAAGACGAGAAAAACATAGAAAGATGTATCTAAAAGCTAAAAAAGGAATTATGATAGGCTATAGCATGAAGAGAAAAGCATACAAAATTTATATCCCTGAACTAAATAAAATTCAAGAAGTGAGAGATGTAAAATTTGATGAACAGAAACTTGGATCACCTTTACTGAAAGAAAATTATTTAAATTTCGATAAAAATCAAATATTAGAAGAACTTATTATTTTTTATAAGGAACAAACTAATGGAAATGAGAATAATTCAGAAATAGCTAACAGATACTATAGAGAAGATAATACAACAGATGAAGAAACTGAGAAAATTTTGCCATCCAATAGTGATGATGAACACGATGATAACAATTCATTGGAAAAGCCAACCGAGTATCCGCAAATAAATGAAGAACCTGGAAATGATAATCATGGAAATCCTGTACAGAAAAGACCAGCGCGAATTACGAAGCCCCCATAAAAATTAAAAGATTATGTAGTATACAATACAAATGAAGGATTACCTAAGACGTATGATGAAGCTATAGAATCTGCTGAAAGTGAATTCTGGCTACAAGCAATGACAGAAGAATTGAGTTCAATGGAGGCTAATGAAGTCTGGGAATTAGTTGAAAGACTTATCGATAAGAAAGTTATTAAAAACCGCTGGATATTCTCAAAAAGGGATGAAAAGGGTAAATTAGAAACAATTTACAAAGCAAGACTAGTAGCGACCGGATTTAAAAGATTTAAAAGAAAAGGAATTGATTATGAAGATGGATTTAGCCCGGTAATGAGACTTGCAACCTTTAGAACATCGATTGCAGTTTACAAAAACTACAAAATAAGATTTTTCGATGTAAAAACTGCATATTTAAATGGATACTTGGATAAACCAATTTACATGGAACAACCACCTGGCTTTATATCAGATCCGAACAAAGTATATCTTGTAAACAAAAGTACTCGTATATATGGATTACCACAATCAGGAAAATGCTGGTATGATGAATTATGTAAAGTTCTTAAAGAAAAGAATTTAACTAGACTAAAGTCAGATCCGTGTGTTTATATTTATAAAGATAAGATCAAATATTTTATCATAGCAGTATATGTGGATGACTTAATGGTGATTGGTTCAAATTCTGAGATAAATGACATCATCTCTCAACTATCTAAATCGTTCACATTACGAGAAGTCACTCAAACACAAAATTTTTTAGGAATACACATCCGGCAAGAATCTGGAAAACTTATACTCAGTCAAGAAAACTATATAACTAAAATCTTAAAAAACTTTGAAATGGATGAATGTAAACCTATCAAGACTCCAGGAATATTGGGTGAAATTCTTGATGACATAGCATCTTCACCACCTGTGTCGAAGACAAAATATCAAGAAGCATTAGGTTCATTGATGTACTTGCAACAGGCACAAGGCCAGACTTAGCTTTTGCAGTAAGTAATTTGTCAAGATATAATCAAGATCCCAGAGAGAAACACTGGAAAGCTGTAAAGAGGATATTTAGATATATTAAAGGAACACAAAATACTTGTTTAGTGTATACTTCAGACAATGGGAAATTAAATGCTACATCAGATGCAAGTTGGTGTACCACTGAAGATGGAAAATCATTTGGACGTTATTTCATTAAATTGGAAGTGCAACAAACAAAGAATAGTTGCTCGATCTACAATGGAAGCTGAACTTTTAGCATTCTGCGAATATGCATGTGAAGTTATCAGGTTCAATGTTTCTTCTAACCTTCTTCGGAAACATACAATGACCTGACTAGAACAGAGAGCTTACTAAAGCTATGTTCACTAATTGTAGTAAGTAGACAGGATACAGACGAAGGGTATACAAAACCCTTTATTTTTTTCTTTATATACAATGACTTCCGTACTTCGGAATACAATGACCCTCCACTCGGGGTCTAACTCAAAAGATATCAAAATAAAACTAAACTCTAATTTAACTTTAGAATAAGATTGGCCTTATAATAACAGAAAGCGTATGTAGCACAGAGACTGTGAACACTACAATACGTTTAATTTATCAAGAGGGTTAAAACCTCTGGCCTGGAAGGCAAAGTAGCAACTGCGTAACTTCTAAGGTAAGCGGCCTGCTTCGAACTCACGGCTTCCTCTCTTTTGCTTGGCAAAAAGGCCACACTTAAATACTTGGCGTTCGCCAGACAACTTTGCATAAACTCCTTCACGCTTATAATTCTGGCCGGAAGTAGAAAATAAGAAGTGATAGTAAAGATTTAAAATAAAATAAACGTTAGTAAAACTTCAGATCCTTACATACTTCCCGCCAGAGTTAATTAGTTTGAAACTGAGGTCTAAAACGACCTTGTTGAAAACTTTTAGCTCTAGAAACTAACGCGAGGCCAACCTTTTACAAACACAACTTCGCTAGAAACTAGAAAATTTTAAAAGAAAGAAATTTGTTACAATAGCAGCTCCCGGAATATACAACAATCTTTTTTCTTTTTCATCTGTACTGCATCTAAACAGGAGCTTTATTCAATTCTGGTTCCTTCCAGAGATCTGGAAGGAAAACTAGTTTAATGAAATGTTACAGAATGACATTGCAAATAACATATAGAATATACTTTTCTTAACATTCTTATTTCATTCATGACTATTTTAATTATCTCTCCCCGTGCTCTCTGACATGTGTTGTAAAAACACCAAACACGAATGTGTTTCTGTCTATGTGTTCAACACTTCCTCCTACAATCAAAACACTAACGTGTTAAAATTCAACATACGAGACCTCTTAACACACCCTAATTTCAACTCTAGACCCTGAGGTACTATTCTGAAAGTGGCTAACTCTAAAGTGTAGCGTCAGAGAGCCTAACTACATCATTCAACCTTTAACACATATTCACCATGATTTAATCTTTACAGTCACACGAATAACAAATTTTTAACATTACTTTCACTTTTACCATATCACGGTATTTCTAAACATTCAAAATAACAGTTCACATGTATACAAGAACATATCAAGATGCCGTTAATTTTACACATTTGAAAACATACATTAGTAGTACATTGTTAACTTCTATTCTTTTCAAAGCAAGTGCCAATTCTTTCTACATTGAAATAATACTACATTTCAAAAAGTCTTTCAGACTAAAACTTCTTTCTTGTTAGAATGTTTTAAATAAAATTTATACAATAACATTTTACAATATTTAAGTCTTTATACAGCGCTATTATACATCAACTTTAGTTTTACGCGCGAGTAATTGAAAAACATAATAAGAAAATCGGTCACAACTCATTTCTCGCCCTTTTGGCGATAAAGGTAGACCTCGCATGAGGTAAAACTTCTTGAAATCTGCCACTTGCAGTAAGAATGAAAGATTAACTTAAGTTTGTAATATTCAGACATCCTTTTCTGGGTCCAGTCTTTAAAGGTGCTGCAGACCGTAGCTTGGTTGATCCTCCTTCTTGTACGGGCTCGCCCTTCAGTGCTTTCCTCTGGAAGCTTCCGTTTTTCACCACTACGGCCACCCTTGCACATCTTCCTTCTGTCCTCTGCTTGTGGTCTTGGCCGTTTGAAGGCAGCTGGTCTTGGTGGAACCGGGAAACTTCTGTCGTGATCCTGCTTGGACCTCGTTGTTGGCCGTTCAAATTTTTCTTGTACTTTTTCCTCCGCCGCTGATGGCCCTTCCGCAGTTCGGCGACTTTTGCTGCGGAGAGTTCTGTCGGATGAGTCAATCTTCCGTTTCACAGCCGGGTTATAGTTGCCGTCCTTTCTCCCGGTCTTTTCCACATACGTCGTCCTTCTCCCTTCTTCATTCTGGGGGTGTTCGTGAACTCTGTTTTTTGGACGGTGGAACGGCTTCTTTTTCTTTGTACCTTCAATTTTTCCGCGGGGCAATTTTCTTTTCATTTGCTTCTGTCTCTCATTGGCTTGCCCTTGTACTTGTCGTTTTCCCACCTCCGGAACTTGTACCTGCGGTGTCTGCCGTACCGGATCCTGCAAAAGATCTGAAAAGATTTGCATTTTATTACGGTCATAGAATGGTTTTATCTGGTCAATGTTTGCGGAACAGGTTTCACCATTTCTTGCCTTTAACACTACAACAGCGTGAGTTATTTTTTCTATAACATATGGTCCTTCAAAGCGTGGAAAAAATTTGGCAGTTTTATCTTCTGGTGCTGAAGAAAGTGAATGCTTAATTTTTAGTACTTCATCCCCTACTTTATAAGTTACTCCCCGTCGTTTCAAGTCATAATACAATTTTTGTTTTCTTTGTGCTACTTCCCCTTGATACGGATGTACAAAGGTACTTTACCTACGCACTTACATTGTTCTCCTTGCGCCGCTAATACTGTTGTATTATCCGCATTATATATGCGGTATTTGCGAAAATACTTTCTAAAAAAGACTTCTGCCACACAGGAACACTGCGCGCCGGTATCCAGGAGTGCGGTGGCCGGGATATTATTTACCAAGACTTCAATCTTCGGAAGAGTTAAATTTTTCACCATTACTGTATTTAACTTGTAGGAAGAGGGGTTTTCGTGGCCTTCGGATTTCCGCACCCTCTCGTCAGCAGAAATCCGTTTTAGTTTAAATTATTTTTCCTTTCGGTGCTTTCCTTCTTTCTCCACTGGCCTTGAGACTTTTTTCCTGGGTTGCTATTGAACTGTCGACGTTCGCCGGCTGTTTTTGAATGCTCGGGTTTCCTTGCCCACTGATTCGCTTTTTCTCCGTAGCCATGTGCTTGAGTTTGCTGTAGTCTTGGCGTACCAAATTGGTTTCGCTGTTGATATTGGCGTCTTCTTTCGACGTCCGCCGTTCTTCTACTTTCAAACTGGATTGCTAGCTCAAATAATTTTTCCAGTGTAGTCGGATTTTTCAATTCAATAAAGTCTTGCACTTGGGGTAGTAACCTCGGTAAAATCACTTGAATTATTTCAGGATCCGGACGGTTTCCATACAAGAGCTTGAAAACATGAATTTTTCTTAAAATAAAGCTCGAGATGTTTTCTATTCTTTGTTGATATATACTGAAAAGTTCTGTTTCTAATTTCGCACGATCCCTTACAACAGGGAAGGCTTTTAGTAGGGCAGTCTTGAAATTCTCGTAAGTATAGGTGGGACTTCCTGCTTGACCCAAGAGACTTCTGCCGATACATTTGAACCAGTTAAGCGCTTGGCCCCTCAAAGCGCTGGTAGCTAAGGTAACTTTTTGAAACTCGTGCACGGGGTAGAGCATGAAGTGGTCATCCAATTTTTCCAAAAAACTGGTTACCTGTGAGTTTCCATTAAACGTTGCTTCTGGTTTCATCGAAGCGCGCATGGTCTGGACAATATACCCAAATCCTTCCAGGGCGGCAGCTGGCATTTCTGGATTCTGAGCTGTTTCTGCAGGCAGCACAGATTCTTCTTGAAACTCGGCCATGGTTATTCTTCGTCGGGCGCCACTATCAGGTTCAATGTTTCTTCTAACCTTCTTCGGAAACATACAATGACCTGACTAGAACAGAGAGCTTACTAAAGCTATGATCACTAATTGTAGTAAGTAGACAGGATACAGACGAAGGTTATACAAAACCCTTTATTTTTTTCTTTATATACAATGACTTCCGTACTTCGGAATACAATGACCCTCCACTCGGGGTCTAACTCAAAAGATATCAAAATAAAACTAAACTCTAATATAACTTTAGAATAAGATTGGCCTTATAATAACAGAAAGCGTATGTAGCACAGAGACTGTGAACACTACAATACGTTTAATTTATCAAGAGGATTAAAACCTCTGGCCTGGAAGGCAAAGTAGCAACTGCGTAACTTCTAAGGTAAGCGGCCTGCTTCGAACTCACGGCTTCCTCTCTTTTGCTTGGCAAAAAGGCCACACTTAAATACTTGGCGTTCGCCAGACAACTTTGCATAAACTCCTTCACGCTTATAATTCTGGCCGGAAGTAGAAAATAAGAAGTGATAGTAAAGATTTAAAATAAAATAAACGTTAGTAAAACTTAAGATCCTTACAAAGTTAAATGGTACATCTTTTTACTTGAAGAATTGGGTCAAGATGATCTAATTGACAAACCAATAGGAATTAAAACAGACTGTGAAGCATTAATAGATTGGATTAAAAAACCAAAACAAAGTAGCAGTTCAAGGCACATTAATAGAAAATATTTCTTTGTTAAGGATGAATATGAAATGAATCAAATCATTCCTCAGTTTGTGTGTTCACAAAATCAAGAGGCAGATATTTTAACAAAGTATCTACCTAGGGTGAAATTAAAAGATGAACTATTAAATTATGGACATGACTGACTGATTAAAATTATATCTTTAAATACAAATAAGGGGGGAATTGATAGTATTTGTTTATAAAGCATAATTTTAAGTTAATATTAAGTTTAATATTTTGGCAACATTGAAATTAAATTGTAAAAAGAACGACTTAAAAATGTATCTGGAAGAGAGAGTTTTTTATTATTATGGTTTGGTAGAATGTGGTAAGATTTTTTATGTCTGATTTTCTTTAATAAAGTTTTCTTTTTGTATATTGTCATAATGTATTCTTGTTAGAAGTGGATGATTCTTTTGAGACTGTTATATATATGCCAATCTTAAAAAAAATCCAACAAGAGATAACTGGGAACCTGGTTCAGGTGCTCAACTTTGGCTAGGAAGTATAACATTATTTGCTCCTTCATTTAGAGCTTGTATCTTCTCAAATGTTTATAATGTGCAAGTAATGTCAAATTCTTGGTTACAATAATCTAAGTATCTGCTAATTTCTGTCATAATAGCTATAATTAAATTGCTCTAGGGTTAATGTACATGTTGCCGAACATCGCCAATGCGGATGATTTAAATGTGGAAAATAATTCGGTTGATCTTTACATTATGGTAACTTGGCGATTTTTTGGCGAAAATTTGGCAACCAACTCTCCTACAGCACTCCTCTATTTTTTTTCCCCCGCCGCCATTTTGTCTTCACGAAGTAAAGACATGTTTCTTTTCTTTTTATCTACTGAACACTTCTTCCAACAATCTACTAGCCGAATTACACTTATGCTAGAAATTTTATCAAACAAAACTGCTTAATCATGACAAATATTCACTGCAAAATTGGGATAAAGTGCACAATACCATACTCCTTACGCGTTTTTCAAAATAACACATACACATAAACCATGTACACGGCGACTTATTTTTACTTAAAAAAACATCCCAGAATTGCACAAAAATGGCATTGCGCACACTCTTCACTATATCCATGTCCATTGCTTTTTTCTCATAAATTAGAAAAATTTCACGAAAATACACGACAATTTTCTCAATCTTTAAACCCGGTAAAAAGAACATATATGAAATTACCTGATCGCGAAAAAGTATTTACCCTTTCCAAATATGAACATTTCCACATATAAAATAAATAAAATATCCAAAAACTTTTACCTCTAAATCATCTATTATATTATAAACGTCACCAACGAATTCATACCGCAACCATTACAAATACTTAGTGTCAGATATTTAAATTATTTCCATGCACGTTTACTTCAACTAAAACGTATACCAAATTCCTACAAACATAAAATTCACAAAATAACTATCATTTCATTAAAATATAATTAAATTCAAAAACACTACTTAAAATATAAATGAGCACATACGTTAAATTAATAAAAATTACCTTACAATCCTAATTACTTTAAACTAAATCATTGCTAATAACAATTTTCCCAATAATACCAAATTCCTTTCCACCTTACATTTAGAACAATGCATAAAAATAATATCCTCAAATAATTAAAAATACTAACTTACCTAATCTTCTTCAGAATCTTGATTACGTGTCCGATAAACTTTTCTTCTTTCTGTTTCAGGATCTTTTAAATCATACTTATATTTCACAGCAAGATACCAGGTAAAATAAATAACTTAATAAAACATCTTTATTTCTATCTCGCACAACCTTAAACAAACATTTATTACTACCCTTTTCAATACCACTAAATACCCATTTCGAATTCACATTTTTACGGCCATGGGATCCAAAAATTAACCAACACTGTTTCACACAACACAGAATAAAGCCAAATACAAAATTTCCAGATTTTTTCCCGATTTCCCCCCTTTTCCGATTAAAGAATCGTAATTCGTCCATTAATATCACATGACATATCCCATGATCTCTCATTTCCCTCACACAAAATAATGCGTAATTGGAACTGAGTACTGCTCACATTATTACCAAAGTCCCAGGTAGTAACCTTTATCGCCTCCAAAATGTCGCCAAACTACCAGTTACCATATTGTAAAGATCAACCAATAATTCTAAATTAATACGCGGATTTTGTTTTCCTGTGCTAATTGTGGAAATTATGGTAATGTAATATGAAAATCATTAGCATATTGAAATTTAGCAAAGAATAAATAACAATTTGAGAATAATAATTTAGAAACTCAAGTTAAAAGCTGAATGTTTGCCAAAGATATATGTAACATAATGAGTTCGAATATCGTTAATATTACATCTAATTGTTTTGCCTATTTTATAATCGCTATTGTTGAAACGTTAGATGAGTTGTTTATGCATGATTCCCATTACCATTTCTTGGTTAAAATAATTTCCAGAATATTGAAATTGAGGTCTGAAGTCAATAGAATAAATTGAATACTCTGGGAAAAACTATATATAATTTGCTTTCAATAATTGCAAATATTGTTCAAGTACTATATATTTGTAATCACAGTATTATTCAATTTGGCAATACAGTAAAAATTTACAAATGAATGCAGAACATTCAGATAAGCACATAAAATTTGCGAAAACTCTGCATGTGTAATTTTCGTAGAATAATTGTGTTTTTAATGCATGCATAACAATCAAATAAATTTACCAATAATGATGAATTTCAAAGGCTAAGTCAAAATCATTTCATGAATTCAATATTTCAAAAGAATTTAATCTCATCAACTAAATCCTTATTACACTAATAAACAGTTATTACTGATCTGTGTTACAAAATATATATTTATGCACGATAAATAATATTTTCTGAAGCGTTATTTTGCGTTGTCATCCTTAAATAAGAAATTGCCTACATATTCAGAAGGTTCTTGAATTCAAAATGCTGTACTTTCTACTTTCATATATGTTATGAAATATTGTGTACATATGAAAGAAAATATTTCATCAGAATCTTTTACAATATTTCCATGAACGAAAGTGATTGTGAGCTTGTTTTACCTCATACTTAATTGAACACGTGTTCTAAAGTTGTTTTTTGAGTATGAATTTGCAGTGTTTTTATTGAAAATTTTGTTAAAATAACATTAAGATAAACTTATTTGCACACTCTACACTTTAACTATTGCCCCATTTGACACTATTGAACTTTTTATTCATATCTTGTTTATTTTACTCCAGTAACTAAACTGAACATCTAAAGCATAAGTTACTTTGGATATGTTTTATAAAATTTACGTGTAATTTTTATCTAAGTGAAAACGTCTACACTGCTTATCATAAATTAAGGTAAAATCACAAAAATCATGATTACTGAAAAAGTTACATGTAGAATTTAATAAAACTTACCCATAATATACAACACATAGTAAGGTATCAAATAACATAAGAAGAATTTACCAGACAAATATGGTAGTATAGAAATTAGCACATGTATAAAATGAACAAATCGAAGGTGTTAGTTTGCTATAGGAAAAGTACCTTCAATATCGAATATGATAGCCTCTAGAAGCAATACAGCACATACAGCGATGTGTGATGCTTTCAATAATGCGGTCTATCAGTTCCATAGGAAGCGAGAGCCATTGCTCTTGCAAAGCAGTTGCAAGCGCGACAAGGGTTTGAGGGGGCGGATTGAGAGCAGCTAGACGTCGCCCTAAAGCATCCCAAACGTTCTCGATAGGATTCAAGTCCGGAGATCGACCTGGCCACTCCATGCGCATAATTGTTTCCTGTTGAAGATAATCATCTACGATGCTAGCTCTGTGTGGTCTTGCGTTGTCGTCCTGTAACAGGAAAGCATCACCTATTGCCCCGGCATATGGGAGCACATAAACATCAAGGATGTCATCTCTATAAATCTGAGCATTCACGGTTCCACTTGGAAAGACATGGAGGTCTGTGCGTCCACCCAAAGAGATGCCACCCCAAACACAGACACTGCCCCTTCCGTATGCATCTCTTTCACAGATGTTTGACGGATGATAACGGGTTCCAGGTTCTCTCCATATCAAATAATGCCTACTGTCGCGTTCTAGACTAAACCTGGACTCATCCGTAAAGAGAATAGCCCTCCATTGCTCAGGCGTCCAGTGGACATGTTGTCGTGCCCACTGCAAACGGTATCTCCTATGGCGTGACGTGAGCGGCAGACAAATGGCTGACCACCTTCGTGAAGCCTTCTACGCACAGTTGACGTTGACACGAACCTTCCGGTGGCTGCAGCAAAGGAGGATCTAAGAAGAGTCGGAGTAGCGGTTCTTTTCCTGAGTGTACATAATGTCAAGTATCGGTCATCGGCGCTCGTCGTAGCAGTTGGCCGTCCTTGGCTGAACCTGCTAGGTGCTGAATCTGTGATTTGAAATTGCCTCCAAAGTCTATGAACCATTGAAGGACTCACATTTAGCAATCTGGCCATTTTGTTTGACTTTGTCCTGCCTCTAGTCTCCCAATGGCTCTCTATCGTAGTTCTGCAGGCAAATGATTCCTGGAGGTCATTTTTACGAATTAGCTATCTCAGATTTCTGATGTCACTATCACACTGAAATATGTGGGCTTGCTCTCAAACATAGACTTTTATGCTCCTCGCAGGTGACGTATTCCGAGTGCAGCGCCACTAATTTGCATATTGGAGGTTTACTCAGCTACTCTTACTTGGCAACATATTCAAATTTTACACGGTTTGGCTTATTTTTGAGGAAGTTATCGCTATTTTTGTGATTTTTCCTTAATTTATGATAAGTAGTGTATTTACTATTCGGGAACTAATAAATTATCCGAAAAGTTGATATGCGCGGATTCCCGCACGTTTACAAAATCAATCTTTATAAAACAGCAGACTTTCAACCAGTGTCTGCGATAAACAAGCCAAAACTGGCAGCGCTTTCCCTTTCTCGCCAAAAGGGAAAAGTTGGTGATTCAGCCTTATACGAACTGAAACAACAAGATGAGGAGATACAACGACAAAAGCGATGGGTGAAGCGGACGTCAACGACATATGGTGCAAGTCCCGTATGGTGCGCAACAGCAATTACTAACAGGAAACATATCCAAATTTTCCAAAATATTATGCTATGGCAAATTTACAAAGCTCCTTGGTTTATTACGAACGAAGGTATTCATGAGGCTGCCAAAATTCTTCCCTTGAATCGCTTTATGCAGAGACTTTCGGTAAACGTTTTCAAAAATATTCTTTCGATCAAAAACCTCATTCTCCATACATTGACTATTTATCATCCTGGAATTACTTCCTCAAAGAAAAGACTCAGAGCTACTCGAAAAAGCATGTAATTCGTTACCATTTCCTAAGATGCGCTGCTATGAAGACAAGGCGCTTTGAAGCTATCACTCTACTTGTTCAATGCACCCCCCCAGCCCGAGCGAATTCGCTGTTCTTTCAGATTCGTTCAGGGTCCCTTTCTTTGTCCCGTAAACGAGCTTTATTATCTCTTTCAACCATAAGCGGTTGCAATTTAACTAAGCACTTCTTTGTTCCCTGTTTAAGAGTTCGCGTGCATTTACTAATGTTAAACTTTAATCTTTTTAAGATAATTTATCTTTTGTATTATTGGATCATAACATTTAAAATTAAAGCTACTTATTTATCAATCGAGTTTCTCCTTATACGCAGATCAGGTTCTGTCTCTTTAACCCTTTGAGGTTCGGTGCATAAAAATATTTTTTTTTTTTTGGAAAAAATAACTTTACACGTAGGTAACTACGTTATGTATTAATTGTTATTATTTTCAAGCTTTAAGTTTTGCTTACTTAATTCAGTTTTGATCAGTAATTGAAGATATTAATTTTTGCTTTTGTTTTTTAATGTTGGTTGTAAGTTTAAACTCTAACTTTTGTAAACTTTAAATTCAGGTCTGGTTGCTTTAAAAGTTTTCTTAAGTTGTTATTTTAATTTGAGTTTAGGGACTTAAGTTTACTTGGTTTTAGTACTTTATGTTTTTGACCCTCAAGGTTGTTCAACTTGTAACTTTAATTATTTTAAAGCCTTGTTGCTGCACTTTTGGTGCGTTAATTTTTTAATTTTATTTGAGGTAACTTATTTTTTTACCCCTCTTTCTATTAAAGTTTATTGAATTCATATTTTTTTGACTGGTGGTAAGGTAAATCAATAGTAATTGAAACTCGATCTGGATAATGTGTATACTTAATTTCTGCAGATTAAACAATTTATATTGTGTTGGCATTTTAATGAATTTAATTGCTAAGTAATATTTTAATTTTTAACGTCCTAAATTTGTTTATGGTGTTGAAAACTATTCACTGGTTATGTAATTTTTCACATCCAAAGTTGTCGGCTGAGAACTTATTTCTCAGAATTCCTTATCTGGGGATTACTGCATCCCGAAATTCTTTCGCCCAAGCGTTTTAACACATGTTCTGATGACTGCACCATCTAAAATCTGTAATACAATATAAATAGCCAATGTATCTCTCATCTGCCCCTGTATGGCAATGTAATAAATCTTTTAAGATCTCAATAAACCCCCGGTAGATAGGGGAGGGCGCGGGACATATGCCTGTTTACCACTGTTAAACACCAGGCGTCCCCGTCCTCCGTCACCTGTCACCTGTCACCTGACTGCACCATCTGGAGTTTTCTGCACCCCGAAATTCTTTCGCCAAGCCTTTTAACACATGTCTGATGTCTTCACCACATGTTCTGATGACTGCATTTCCTGCACTATTTGCATAACCGTTACCCCGTTTTCTGTGACATCTCTAGCGGGGAAATGTTCTACGGAGAGTTTGTTTATGAGAGTGAAAAGTCGTTGGATAAAATGCTCGCAATATTGGAGATGCACCTCGAGACGAGGCTAGTGTCCCCCCTTTCCATCAATAGAGAGGAGGTTGACCCAGCACAGTAATCTTGAAGGCTGCATGGTTGAACCGTGATAGTTGGCGTCTTCTGGTAGTCAGGAAACCCCTTCCCGTGAAGATTGCTCTGTTTGGGTTGCTGTGCTTGGCGTTCTTTCGATCATCGTACTTCGCCAATTTTTTTTCAAAATCGCGCCAGGTACTAAAGTGGCTGCACAATTGGGACGAGAGGAAGAAGAGAGCGAAAACAAGAAGCATCGCAGCGTGATCGTCACAGTACCTCTTTAGAAGTCGAAAAATTTCCCACGAAGATGAGAAATATGGAATGGCTGTTGAGTATGAGAAGAAAGCAGAATCTTGGAGGATAAAGCACTAGATCCAACGGGAAAAGACCCCTGCGCCGCTGAAGGTTTAATTTTTCGCCTTAATTAGAATGACGGTTTGGGACAAACAGCCCAGGAGTCTGCCTGAAGGAAATTGCAGATTTGCGGAGTTCCAGGCCGCAGCATCGGGATCAGCATTTAACTAATATTTACTTACTTTTTTCTTTTGTTTTACAGAGTTTCCTTCCCGGTATTGTACCCTACAATTGCAGTATGAAAAATTTGAATGTAAAAATGCCAGTGTAATTTCGGAGGAGCCCTCTCCCATAATTTTAGAATGTTAAATCATTATAAGGTATGCGCCTGATTATTTTGATATGTCAGCCAAAAATGTTAACTTTGAGGACCGCCATTCCCCAAATTAAATTAATTGTAACTGTAAACCTTTAATGTCTCTAAATAAACGTAAGATTGATTTACTTATTTTTGTATTGTTTTAATTTTAGTTATTTTACACTGGACCTTAGTCATAGAATGGATTCACATTGCTTTATTTTCCACAATGAAACAGTTTGATTATATGCTTTCTGGTTCTAATGATATATGTTCGTCTTCATTACTCTTGCTAGAAAATATTTACTTATGTTTGTACATTTTCACACATTTACCTACTACAATATAGGTATTAACATGAATTTTCAATTACACAGTAATGATGTTTAGTAGTACCCATTATAAAAATTTCATAAGTCATAGTGTTTTCTATACTCAATAGTAATAACTTGACAACGAGCCTCTAATACAATGCTATTTCATACAAAAAGAACAGGCAAACCTTTAAGGTAATTCATGACATGGTGGGATACCGCTTGTCCCACCGCGAACCTACAGCAGTAAAATGGCATCTTTGGCCACAGAGTAAATTCTCCTAACATGCTTATCTAAAGTGCTAGTTTTAGCAACCAAATGAAAATGCAAGATATACAAACGTTTTTGAAAAATTATCTAGAAAAAATATTCTTTTAAAAAAAATTACATAATTAAAAAAAAATCGCTCTCTGTACGACTTTTTAGATATTTTTTAATGAGTTCACAATAGATTTGAACCAGAGAAGATTTTTGCTCCAGTACTTTATTTACTACAGGTTTGAAAAGGAAGATATTTAGAAGGCTGTCAGGTTAATCTTTGGATTATGGTAACTTGGCGATTTTTTGGCGAAAATTTGGTGACAGCAGGGTTGGTCACCAAATTTCAAATTTGTTTTTGTTTGGACGCCATTTTGTTTTCACGAAGTAAAGGCATTTTTTTTTTTAAAACTCAACATTTTTTTCCAACAATCTGCTAGCCGAATTACGCTTATGCTAGAACATTTATGGAACAAAAGTGCTTAATCATGATGAAGATTAGGTGCGAAATTGGGAGAAAGTGCAGAATCGCAAACTGCTTGCCGCGTTTTTAAGATTTGCACATACACGGTATCCATGTATACGTCGACCTATTTTCACTTAAAAAAATATCCCAGAATTGCACAAAAATGGCATTGCGCACACTCTTGACTTTATCCATGTACACTGCTAAAGTCCTAGCTAGTAACCTTTATCGCCTTACCAAAATGTCGCCAAACTACCTGTTACCATATTCCAAAGATTAGCCGGCTGTCATTATTTACATTTCACCTCTCTTTCCACTGCTCAAGATATTTTTCTATGGTGAATCACACTCACATATCTATTCAGTATTCAATGACATTTCACGTTACAGAGTGATGTTTTCCGATGGTTTTCATTTAACATTATTGCAATTTATTAAAAAATATAAATTTGCATTATCAACATATAAAAAGAACATGATACTTGAATTTAAAAATATTTGAACGGTGCTGCCATCTAGTAGCAGCAATTCCTACATGTGCGGTGAGACGTATTTGGTCTCACCTTTTAATTTCAATCATTCTTAATTAATATATATGAATTCAAATAATCATGTTTTTAGAAAAGGAAACTTTCATATAAAAATTTTCATTCTAACACCAAAAGCTGTTGTTCAGACGATTTAAATTGCATCAGAAATAAATAGAAAAAAAAAACTGCTTCAAAATTAGACCTGCGAAGAATTTTTTTTTACATTAATTTCATGAATGAATTTTAGTGCTGCCATCTGTTGTACATTTAAAGAACTAAAAGGCGCCATTGTATGTATTTTAAATGGAATTTTGCAGATTTGGGAGATAAAAATTGATAAAAAAGGTAGGACGCCAAAGGATTAAATCTTACTCACCTAACGAGTTCCCACACCTCTCTATCCCCAGATCCGAATCACTTGTGACGTGAATGTTCTTTCGCGAGTGGTTCCTTTCTCCTACTGTTACACGACATGATCATTGATCAAGGAAACGTAGAATCTTTTCAAAATTCATGATATAACCCTTCAAAATTGATTCTGGCCCTTTTTCGATATAAAAATTATTAAATTAAGTCCTTCAGTGGTTTTACCTTTTTCACTTTGGAAGGTAGTTTACAATTTATTTATTTTTAACAATTCAACAGTAAATTTACCTCTTTGCGAAATCCTCTTTTTGGTGATAATAATTAATCTTTGATGATGTCTGTTATATATGTAACTGTATCTATTATTATCATTAATCATAACTGTAATATAGAATAGTACTACTAAGAACATATAGTAGATTATCAATGTGGAATAAACGGTGTTTGTGTACATCTTCTAATCATCACTGAGCACTTATCTAACATATAAAATAATATATGGTGTAGTCGATCGTAGATTAAAAAATAATTTATTATTATTATTATTATTTATTTAAGAACCATGCAGCTTTACTTGTGAATAACCGTAAAGACTCTTAAACTAAAACACGATGGGAAGTTGTTTACAGTGAAATCGAAACTTCCATCGCTATTAAGTGCGTTGTTTTTTTTTTATTTCAAATAGGTAAAAATACGTATATATTGTTGCGTGCGTATGGGTTCGTTATGAAATGAATGCACAAGCCCGATGAAAAATGAATAAGATTTACTATTATCACAAATAAATAAAACAAAATGCTTAACTTTTCTCAGATATTCGTACAATAGTGTATTCGTACAATCTCCCTGTAGTTATCTTTTATTTACTCAAACGTTCAATGGAACTTAATTCAAAACAGCTAAAGAAAGCGAATCCCCGAACTCGCTGCAGTCAACAAGAGCAGTTTTCTAAACAAACTCTTAAAACAACAACTAACTAAATAACGAATTGAGAGGTGTTCATACCGCTTATATAAGCTTTTCAAATGCGCTAGAATTTTCTGGTATTTTCTTGAAATCAAAAAGATATATTTATTTATTAAATGTTAAATGCACGCGCTCTTGTATTTTTAATTTTTCCGGCGTAGCTTTCCTTTTAATATTCGTTTTTTTTTTTTTTTTTTTCTTTCTTATGAAGAGTGGATTATTCGGGATCCGATTAGTGTTTTGTGTTATTCAGTGTGTTTCTACTGTAATTCTGGTCTTAATTACTGTGGATTAATACGTTTTTGACCGTGTTTTGTGCTATGGTGTGCGTTGTGGGTGTTAAGCCTAACACGTGCTAGTGTCAGCATTGGAACCGAAGGATTACCCACCGCTTCCTCCGCCCGAGGTTGTGAACGTTAGTAAAGAAAATCTCTCTGGTTTACCCGAGGAGATATGTGCGTATGCAGACAAGGTGTTAGGAAAAGGTAAAAGGTTGGAGTCAGCTATTAAACAAGGATTATTACGATGTGGAGGATTATCAACTCGCGCTTCAGCAAGTTCTGCTTCTGAATGTTGCAGTTCATGTAGATGAGCAGTTAACGGAAGATGATCTCAATACATTATCCAGTGAGGAGGATAAGCAAAAACGTCTGGATATACACCATAAAAGGAGTGGAATAGCCAAAAGACTGGCTTTGTTATTTCAGGGTAAGTGCGACGTTTTTAGTGCCCCAAATCCTAGTATTGTAAATTTATCTTGTGATAAGTTGAATGTGAATGTTGTTAAGCATGTCCCTAAGATGCAGGTTATATCTACTGTAAATTCTGTTAACTGTAATGATACTATATCAAGTGTAAAAAATGTTAGTGATAAATCTGGTGCAATTGCACAAACTCCTAGCGGAGAAAAAACAAAAATTTTGCTTAAACGGCCTTCGAAAAAAAGGAAAAAGATGTGTGAGCGAAATTCAGGATTCAGAAGGCTTTACACAGCCGCGTAATACGGCTCGGCCTGCTAAATTAGTCAAAGCTAATGCAGAAATTAATGTTAGCAATAAATTTGATAAGCTAGGTGAAAATGCTAATGCAGATAATACTGCCACTAATAATGATATGGAAGTTAGTGAAGAGAATGAGGTTATTGAAATGCAACAACCGAAGGTGAAACCGATAATGGGGAAGCCTCCAATTAAATTTTCGGATTTCTCTAAAAAATTGAGAGCTGAAACTAATTTAGACTTTGCAGCTAAAGTTACTGGCGAGTTTTTAAAAGTTTTTCCGAAAACGGAAAATGATCACCGTCAGATAACAAAATATTTGGATGAAAAAAGTGTAGATCATTATTTAATTACCAGAAAGATGGATAGGCTCATTAAAATAGTTATAAGAGGTTTACATATCGATGGCCCCTCAGATGACATTTTTGAGGAGCTGGTTAATTTAAAGTATAAACCTCGAAAAGTTACCCAAATGCACAGAACCAAATCTACGGCTCCTATGCCTTTGTTTCAGGTTCATTTAGAGAATGTACCAAGGGTGCAATCTATTTATGATGTTAAAAAACTGCTATGTTTCTTTGTTGAAATACATCCTTATAAAGTGCGTGGAAATGTTGTGCAGTGTCACAAATGCCAACACTTCCACCACAGTAGTGAAAATTGTAAACTACAACCAAGATGTGTGAAATGTGCGGGTGCACATCGTACTGATAAATGTAATGTTAAAAAATTAGACTCTCCTATTTGTTGTAATTGCCTGCAAGAAGGACACACCGCCAATTATCGCGGATGTCCGAAATTCCCCCGATTCATAGTCGGAAATAAAACTGTGAATAAGAGTGCAAACTCAGAAAATGTAAATAATGGTGTTAAAATGCCTAGTACTTCTAATGCAAATTTGAGTTATTCTGCTGTTGCCTCCGGGCGCAGTTATGCAAGTGTAGCCAAGGGTGACGTTCAAAGATCTGTAAATACTGTTAATAATTTTAATGTTAATGTGCATAAACAGACTGTCAGCAGTGGTGGTGCTGCTAGTGCTACTGTTGGTTCGGGTATATTTATGGACTTTCTCAAAATAATCAAAGAGGTGTGTGATGTTTTTGAAGGCACCACAGTTATGAATGTTTTTCAAAAAATCTCGGCAGCCATGCCTGAATTGCGGGCTGCGGAGCATTCAATCCATAAGTTGTTTATATTATTTAATGTTTTTGACAGCGTTTTTTCCAATGTTGAATAATTATGTATAGTGTAAATAATAGGTACTTAAGTATTATTACTTGGAACGCAAATGGTTTGTTCCGTAAGATTAATGAATTGCGGGATTTTGCAAGTGAGCACAGTCCCGACTTATTTTTCCTACAAGAACACAAGCTTGACCCTAAAATACCATTGTGTGTGGCAAATTACTATACCTACAAGTCGCACAGAAGTACTACCGCTCCTCGACCACGTGGAGGTGGCACTGCACTTCTTGTCAAACGCTGATTTCCCCATTATCACGTGAACATTCCACAGCTCTCAGCCGTAGAGGCCACAGCTATCTGCATCACAACAGACACTAACACTCCATACACTTTTGTCTCCACCTACATTCCTCCCATGAGACCTGTGGCTGTCGTTAACGCAGACCTTCAAATTCTACTCACACTTGGTACACATGTTATTATTGGTGGAGACTTGAAAGCAAGACACCGCGCATGGAACTGCTACACTTCTAATGCAACAGGCAGACTGATTTATTCCTTCGCCGCGTCGGCACGGTTTAAATTGGCAGTTCCAAGTACCCCAACACGGTATGCTGCTGGGTCCACCGCAATTATTGATTTTTTCCTGTTGCGGAACACCAGTTCTCCACTGGATATTTCCATACTGGACGAACTTTCAAGTGATCACAATCCTGTTAGGATTATTCTGGACCTCAGCAGCAGACACCAGGGCCTTTCGTACAGACTAGGAGGTCTTTGCCAAAGCCCTCTCCAACACCCAGTACACTTTACCCACGATACACAAGGGGAGTGACATTGATAGTTTGGTCAAGGACCTCACTGAAAATATACAAAATGCTTATGCGAAAGCACAAGTTGAAGTTAAACCTGGTATGAAACACAAGCCTCAAGAGCTCAGATTATTGATTAAAGAGAGAAATGCTACAAGACGAGCGTATCAGCGTACCAGACACCGTGATGATGAAAGGAACTTCAATCGCCTGTGCGAAGCGGTCAAGTTTCTTACAAATAAACTCTCACAAGATCGCTGGACTAACTACCTCAGATCTCTTTCTGCAGAGGATAACTCCTTATGGAAAGCAGTGAAGAGGTACAAAAAATGCTATAACGCCATTCCGTCCCTTCACGGCCCTCAACGGATCCATTACACCGGAACTGAGAAAGCAGACCTTTTAGCTCAGCATCTGGAATCTCAGTTCTGCATTAACAACATTTCAGACTCAGACGCTGAACAGCTTATGGCTGACTTCCACTCCAATTTTACAACACAGCCATGCACAGACAACATTATCTCAGCCATGCCATCGGAGGTCTGTCTCTATATCATGCGAATTGCGAAAAAGAAGAGCCCTGGAGTAGACGGGGTCACAAATGAGATGATCAAGCACTTCCCTGTCAAGATAATACTCTACTTCACCAAGTTAGCGAATATCATACTACGATGGCAATACTTCCCAACTTGTTGAAAACTGCCAAGATTGTCCGTCTGCTAAAGCCCAACAAGCCTGCGACTGCTCCTGAGAGTTACCGACCAATCAGTTTGCTAAGCTCAATTAGCAAAATCGTGGAAGCAGTTATTCTACACAGACTAAACATCTTCCTGGATGAGCAGAAGATCCTCATACCCTATCAGTTTGGGTTCAGGCGTAACCACTCGATAACGCATCAACTCTACAGAGTTGTTGAGTTAATAAGCAGTGGGATGCAACAGCATCGTGTCACTGGTGGACTTTTCTTAGATGTCGCCAAAGCCTTCGATAAAGTATGGCTGGATGCCCTCATATACAAATTACACAACCTGGGACTCGCAGGCTACATCACAAACATAATTAAATCCTACCTAACCGGTAGACACTTTGTCGTTCATGTTTCTGGTTCATTATCACAAACCGGCCTATATGGGCTGGTGTTTCATAGGGATCCCTTCTGGGCCCTACCCTATTCAATATTTACGTGAACGACATCCCCACTACACACAACACAACACTAGCCATGTATGCAGACGACACAGCGATCCTTACGCAAAGTGCATTTGTTAGTTCAGCAATACAACAGCTACAACACCACATCCACTCGCTAGAGACTTGGCTGACCAAATGGAAAGTCAAAGGGAATGTCGACAAGACACATGCCATACTGTTTTCTACTAAGAAGAATTTCCCGACTCACCTGCAAATGTATGGTGTGGACATTCCTTGGGTCAAGCAGGTCCCTTATCTTGGGGTGATCCTCAGTAAATCTCTTACATGGAACCCACACGTTACACATATTCTCAGGAAGTTTCAAGCTAGTAAAGCTTCACTCTTCCCCTTAATTGCTCGAAACAGTGTTCTATCTATTGATAATAAGTTGCTCATTTACAAAACCATGTTGCGTCCAATTCTTAGTTATGCATGCCCCGTCTGGGCATACTCGTGCAAAAGTTTGAGAAGGCAGTTACAAGCTGCCCAAAACGGGGTATTGCGTATGATATGTAATGCCCCCTGGTACATTCGGAATAGTCAAATTCGGAAAGAGTTAAGAATAGAGGATCTTTGTGATTTTTATTGCCGCCTATCTAGGGCATTTTATGATAAACAGGAACTTCTGGACAATCCTGTGGTTGTTAACTATTGTTATGATACTAGGGACCCCAATTTCAGTAAACGCCCAAGGGCGATCCTAAATGTTAGTAATGTGTAATTTTGTATATGTGTTATGCAAATTGTTGCTCAGATTCTTTATTGTATATTGTTCTTTTTTCCTCCTGATTGCTTTTTGTTTTTACTAGTGGCACTAAGGCGTCGCACTTCGTATTTTGTTTCTCTTGTGTGTACATGTATTCTTCTGTGAAATAGTTGTTAAAAAATAGTTAATTATGTATGAATTAGTAATTAGGTACTTAAGGAAAAAAATATGTATTTAACTATTAGCTATTATGAATTTAAACTCTTGCTCATTTAATTATTTAGCACATTCAGTTATATTTCTCATAATTCGAAACTTTTATCATGTTATTCGATGAGGGGTAGGGCTAGGGCGCCCAGGCATCCTGGTGGTTAAGCACCGCAGTTCGTATTTATTTATTTCTTATTAATGTCGGTTCACTTTTCAAACTGTTGCCACAAAATGTTAAGAGTCCTGCATTATATTTGAAGAAATTAAATAATGAAAAATCTGCATAAATGTATGTATTTTTCTCGCATTGTGATAAAAAAAAGATACCTAGAGTTTACGAAAAGATATGTTAAGCAGAATTCATTATGGTTATTTAGGAGTAGTAAAATGCAAGATCAAAGCAAGAGAAATATTATATTGGCCAGGAATGTCGAAAGAAATTGAAGATTTGGTACTGAATTGTCAAACATGTTTAAGTTTACAAAAAGCTAATACTAAAATAATGATATCTAAAGAAATACCTAATGGTCCATGGGAAGTATTGAGAACAGATCTGTTTTACTTTCAAGGAAGGGATTATCTAATAGTAATAGATTATTTTAGCAAATATGTTGAAATTGGACATTTGGAAGATTTGTCAAGTGTAGCAGTGATAAAGCAATTGAAATCAATTTTTGCAAGACATGGTATTCCGAAAATAGTATATTCGGATAATGGTCCACAATATAATTGCAGGAAATATAAAGATTTTGCAAGAAGATGGAATTTTGAAACCAGAATTTCAAGTTCAAATTACTCACAATCTAATGGAATGGTTGAAAGATATACTCAAACTGTCAAGCGAATGCTAGAAAAAGCTATAATTGACAACAGGGATCCATATTTAGTATTACTGGAATATCGTAAGTCTCCTATTTCGGATGAAATTAAGTCACCTTCAAAATTGATGTTTGGAAGAAAAGTAAATGGATTGATGTTTATAAAAGAGAATTTAATCCAAGCTAAACGATATGAAGACCTTAAATGACATATAAAATGATACAATGTGAGGGTAAAGGCACCAAGCCTACGAGCCTCCTAACTGAAACCTTCCTTGGTCCAGTACAAGAAGCGCAAGATTGGATACGAAGTTTCTTTTATTTGATCACTTTGGTAATTGAGAATGCGCAACTCTCACGTATTCAAAATTCTAAGATTAAACCGAAGATATAAAATATAATTTGTTAAGTGTGATATTTTAATTTTTACATATCCACATATCACTGCAGATGTACCATAACCATACAAAAACCAATTCAGTAATTGGGAAAACCAATGTATCTTCTAGCGGAGAGTTTTTCGCTACGACGACTATCTCTTGAGTGTAACCTTATCTGGTATCCTCGAACAGGTGACTTACCACTCTTCTCGTTCCCTACCGTTCATGAGCCTTGATCAAAACCAAGGAAACTCATAATATTACTGTACTAAATCTTGATGCTAAGGACGTCAGATATCTCGGGAAGAAATAGCCCACTCGGATAACACAGCTTGAATCAGAAGATAACTTTTGCAGCATAGTTTATTTATTCTACTTTTATAACGTAGAATGTTTACTCTGCAGTATTCTTAAAGCATTCGTTTGCTCGGAGTGATAAATTTTAACTTCTCAACATTCTCCAAACTAAAGTTATTCTCATATTAATAAAGATTTGTCATTATAAATGCGGAATAAATAATCTATGTTATGAAAACTATCTTCTGATTCGAGCTGTGGTAGTTGAATGGCCTTAAATTATCAGAAATTTTATTACCTTTGCTATATTATTACATTTAAGGCCAGAAGCACAGCCAGTGGAAATGCCCTGGACTCTTGGGCTCCTCCACCCCTCCCCCACCGAATCAGCGCTTCGAAAAGAGGAAATGGGCTAAATTATTTTCGGTACTTTTCCGCTTCGCCGGCGCAAATCTCGCCAAGCAGACTTTATTGGCGATACGATGCAGTTTACATATAAAAAATGTTAACAAATGTTAGTTCTAAGAATTTTTTATTTTGAAGGCATAAACACTGTATAATATCGTTTAAAATTTTATAAAAAGACAATAAATTTGTAAAAAGACTTTAAGAATTTACCATGCTTCCATGGTTCAACATCCTGATTCGCCGGTTCCTATCACGTGACCCCAAGTGATCTCATCTCACGTAAACTACACTACAAAAATCTAATTCTCTCAGTAATTATCTACATTAATTTAAAGTTAAATCTTAATTTGAAATAAAAGTATAAAATGCAAGAATTATTTCAATTCGTACGAATAGCTCACTCAGAAATTATGTAAAATCGCAGTGCTTTACTTCGCTGGTGCATTCTCATTAGAATTGACGAATTTAACCCTTGACTTTGCCTTTTCTATATTTTCGCCTTCGGGTGAGCGGTGTGTTTGCATCCTAATTGACTTAATTACCGCGAATGGCCTTAGGGCATAAAATTGAACTATCTTGTAAAAATTCTATGTAATTTTATGTACATAGAACATATTAGAAAATTACCGATTATTCTATTTTCGTTTTTCACATACAAATTTTGCCAGAATTAAGAAATCCTTAATTTGCTTTAGATATCAGAATGATCATTTCAATGTAATTTTATGTACATAGAACCTATCAGAAAAGTACCGATTATTCTATTATAGTTTTTCACATACAAATTTTGCCAGAATTAAGAAATCTTTAATTTGCTTCAGATATCAGAATGATCATTTCAATGTGCACATACTTTTATGGATGACCTTATCAAAGAACTCGTTTATTATTACATAAAATCTAAAAATGAAGCATTTAGGATATTTGTTTTATGTTATTGTTCATGCTCCTTAGATAAAAACGGTACTTTTCTGTTTTGCCGATGCGAATCAATCTGATAAGAAATGGCTGCGATGTGTTTTGAAAAAGAGGCGTAAAATGTTACCAAAGAGGGAGGATATTCCGTTTGGCATCAGTTGTACCACTTATTGGCGACTTTATCGCCTGCGCCGGCAAAACGGAAAAGTACCTTATTTTCAATAGATAACTTTTTTAAACATTGTTTTCTAGCTTCCCAACAAATTCACGTGATTAGCAAAGTTTGAACAGAAAGGCAACAATTTGCCATTTGGAAATAAGATGATAGAAGATCAGGAAACGTCTTCGTTCCCCTCGAATCAAGCTGTGGCAAAATATTTCGAAGATTATTTGACACTCTTAAGTCGTAAACCATTTTTCTTTTTACAGCTTTGAATGGTCTTCCATATGCCGATCCCATTTTCCTTCTAGCTTTCGAGTTAGCTACAAAGTTCTCTGAAAGTGGAGACACGAAGCAAAATCCCTTTCATTCTGGAACGAGAATCGAAAAGCACAAGAAAGACAAAAAAAGAAAGAAAGTATTTAGTTCTTTCAGATTTGCTAACTATGCTAATATTGCTCAAGGAAACGAAGGGTACTCAGTAAAATAATTTCCAGTGATTGCTTTTTACATTAATTTTAAATTTTAGTTGAATCAATAAATGTACCAAAGCATTAAACTTTTTTGAAAGGGGAGTAGAGAAGAAAGGGGGTATGACATAGAGAGCATGTCAGTTGCGATGCTTTACAATGGATTTTATTCTCTCAATCATCTAATAACTTAATGAAGCAGTGGTTAAAAACGCAAATGGTTAATTTATTTTCAAGTTGTGGGATTTATTTAGTTTAACTAACAGTTAACTTTAAGTTAAAGCAACTTTCAAGCTACTTGTTTTCACCCACGCTTTCCTGCCAGAATGCTAATGACATAGCGCGCGTGTATTCAAAATGAAGGAAAAAGAAGTACTATTTAAGGGAAGGTTTCTGAAGGTGAATCTAGAGCGTGTTATACATGCTTGAAAACCACGTTGTTATCTTGCATTACTAGTGATTTGATTCTGAGGCGTTGAGTTCTAGTCATTAAGCCCATTTCCCCCGGCTTTTATGAGTCAGAGTCTTCTGAGCGTTAAGTTATCATGTGAGGTGTTAGGCTAATTTAATTACACTTTATTTTAAATGCAACGTTACCTGTTTGAGTTAAGCCAGAAATGGTGGCTCTATGTAAGTCCAAGTGGATCTATCTGCGCAATTATATAGGATTGAATAAAAAGGGTTCTTTACACCTTTCTTCTGACTTTTCTGTTGCACTAAGATATGGGAATAATTCCTCATACAATCTTTTAGAGCTCGGTACTTAATCATATCAAAAGGGAGAGGCTCTATAAGCTGTTTTATTATTATTATTATATTTATTTGAATGTGTGTGTATTTGGGAAAGATTATCAGAAAATTATTGATTAAAATTAAGCATAAAACGGAAGAAATCCGTAAAATGCAAAAAGTATTTAGCTCATTATTGAGAAGAATGTACAAGATTTCTGAATATTGGTAATTCGACACAGGTAGCATAACAGGGAACAAGCTGACTACATTGCATTTTTATGGTTTTTATTTTATGTAATGTAAATATGCAGGCCTGCGCAGTCAGTAGGTGCAGGATCGTGCGCTGAGTCAAAGAGGCGCCGAGCAGTCATTTAAACAAGCAGTCCATCTCGCTGCCGGTCTGAACAGAAAATTCTTGTCTTATTTTGAACGTGAAAATACGTGATGCCGATGCGTATATAAGGGTAGACGCCAGCGCCTATAGACACGTTCGACTAATTGCTTAATCCTTATTTTGTATTTACTGTTGCAATCATAGTAATTTGTGCAACATTTATCTTTTTTGTGATTTCTTTTTTGGTGATTGTTTGTTGTTATTGTTATTTTACCTAAAAAAAAAAAAAGAAGGTAAGTGCCGATACTAATTATATTAAACTTAACTTTTTAATTCAGAAAAGCAATGATTTGAGCGTAATTGTTCGAAATTTTTTTTCATGAACCATTTGTTTATTAAATAAAAATTATTAACCTTCGAGAAGAAAAGATTGATATATTAAGCACTACCACTAAATGTTAAATATACATATTTAAGATTTTAAGCGAAGTTGACATATTACATACTACCACTGAATTTAAAATATACCTACTTGAGATTTGAAGCTAAGCAAAAATATACAAGGTGTTCTAAAATTAAAAATTAGCGATTTTCCAATTTTCAGCTATACGGGAAACCGAAGAAAAATCTTTCGTTATTTCATTACATCTTAAACACATACTTTTATTTAATTATTTAAATAAACAAAAGAGAACCACCACCTCCTTGAATTATTTGGCAGTGATCTAACAGTTAATATTTTTTCTCTGCTATGGTATAAGTTATACTGAGGTTTTCAGAAGTAAGGTAAAATACTTCAAACAGTGACTTTCCGAGTGTTTTTAAGAAGTGTTTTACGCAATAGTTCTTACGACAGTTATTTTCTACTTTTATTTTTACATCCATTTTATCTGTTTTAATTTCTTCCGAGATGTCGGAAGAAAACAGAAAAACTGGCTGGATATCAGAATTTACTGAAGAAACGAAAGCGAGAAGAAGACTTAATAAACCCGAACTTTAAAATAACTCAGTTTTTCCAAAGCCCAGAGAATACCCAAGTTGAAACTATTTGTCCATCAACGTCTCAGTTACCATTGAAATTACCAAAGGAACTTAATACCAGAAAGAGTTAGAAAGTGTTTTCACCTGGGAATTACCTTCGACTTCAGTGGACTTATTTTAATTACGTCCTGTCATTTTTAAAATCCAATAAATAGAATTAATCGGCGAGAAAGTTTTGAATTAATTAATTGATCAATAAAATTAATACATTTCACACTACATTAAAATTCACTGCATCTCCTCTTATAACTTGCCCTATTAGAAAGATATATAGTATTAATTATATAAAATGCTAATATTGTTACGTTTTTCTTTTCTGAAACCAGTTGTTACGTTATTTTCTTCCTTCACGTTCGTACGGGGTTTGTAGATTCGGAGTGAATAACGACGACACTTGATAAAATATCGAAACACACTTTATTTAGCCAATACTGATCAGGACAGCTCCAAAGTCACGTTTTACAGTCGTCGAAGATCTACTATAAACACGCTGACACGATCAGCGACACAGCTAGCATCAGTTATCAGGCTATCACTGTGGAGACAGCTTCACTGCAAAGCACCAGAGTGCAGCTCCCGATTCTTCTTGGTCGTTCTCGGAGCTCCACGTACTCTCTAGACTCTCCACGCTACAACTCGCAATGCACTCGACGATAAACAGGAGTATATTTCTCGACTCAGCACAGTCTAAGACAAAACTCGACGATGCACTAACTCGCGATACACTAAAAGACTCTCTCGATGCCCTCGACGACCAACTCGGCGCTAGACTTCGAGACACTGGCTCAATGACTGACTATCAGCTCGCTAGACGAGGCACACACTCGATACTAACTAACTCGCACTCTAGACGAGGCACACACACTGACTGCGGATTGTGTTCGAGAACATTCTGGGCTAAACCAGTAAGAATTCGTTCCAGAAGGTTCTCCATCCGTCCATGGTATATCGTCAATTTTGTCATCAAATGGGCGAATTTTCGCCAAATGTGGCAACTCTGCCTTCCCTTGACATTTTATGGCAATCCTAAAACTGCTTTGCTGAGAAGCCATCTCGCCGCGCCTGTACATTTCGTAACAATATAAAGCATTAGCAAAACATACAATTATAAAACGCAAGCGAGAGCCAATTTCTACACATCTATATATATTTTCTAAAGTTTGGTTTTTGGGATTACGGCAAAGCACACTAGGGCTGTCTGCCTAAGGGAAGGGGGTCTTCGTGGAGGTCTCTGTAAGGGAACCTGATCGTATGCACGTCACATATGCCGAAAACCACGGAAACGCCCATGCAGCCAGCCCGTTCGCGTGATTTGAGCCTTGGACTGAACTATCAGTGTTCAGCGACTTTACCGCTTGGCCGCTGGTGGGCCTCATTTTCCTAAGGAAAATGTAATATGTAAAAGATACCATGCTTAACTTTATTTTCTGCAAAATTTCGTACGGAATGGCGTATTTCAAATTAGAGGTAGAAGTTAACCTGCCTTGATAAAAACACAGCAACCTACTTTAAGTAAGCTTGAGAGTGATTTGAGAAACGTTCTTTCATTTAAAATGCCCATCACAAGCGTTCAACAAGTCATGTTGCAGTACCGACGGGTAGTACGACATTCCGCTTCTACGACTAACCAGCGTCGTTTATCTGAGATGTCTCATTCAAGGCGTTATTTCAGATTTGCGAAGATTTTCAGGAATTTGCAGCTATTCTCAAGAACTACGTGCACATTAGAAAAAAGAAAATAATTAAAAAAAAAAAAATCAGGGAGATTTCAGATTTCGTACTACTCCCAAAGGGGCGTGTTTTTTAACGTTTTGTGTATTACTTGCATTTATTAAATATCATGTTCTTGGCAATTAAACTATAAAGTTCAATTCAACAGTATTATCACAAAATATCTAAAAAGAGCATATCTTTAGAATTTCCCATACACAATCTCGCAAGCTGGAGTCATTTTTTTTTTTTTTTCCGTACCGTATTTTTTTCCGTACTAAAATCTGGTTTCTAACTCAAAATTGTTACCCTTAGAAATCTAAGAAAATATCCTGATCTGAAAAATGGGGGTCCTTTCTCTGAGCTCGCCCAATACAAAAGCTTTTACACAGAATCTTAAACTTAAATTAAAGTTCATATTTAGCACACCTTCTTCGAACATAAGATAGCAGTAATTTGACAGTTTATATTACAATCAAGTTTCGTAAAAGCACGCCATTTACCTAGGAAAGGTATGCTTTCGGGGAGAACTTTCCAAAAGAAACTGCCTCATAATTATGAAGAATAATGGATAAAACCACGAAACACGATGCAGCCTTCAACCGTGAGGAAACGAAAGACGAATTAACATTAGTATTAGGGGTTAACCAGTTGGTCCTATTGCTAGAGAGGCAAGAGATCACGTGAAGGTCTGCTTAGTACCTCCAGATATTTAAATCTGGGCAATACTGATCCGCCTCATTAACGGAAAACGAAATCATTGCGTTACTTATTAGAAATGCACTGAAATATATCTGAATTAGTTCTCTTGCTAAAAGTGCACAATATCAAAAATAAAGCTAAACCATTCGTACTAAACATTTAATATGGAATATAAGTATTAAATTAACGAATGTTATGAAGTAAGATTGCAGCGAGCGTTCTTAATTAATAAAAATTCGTTCTATGAAATTATGATTTTAGCGATGTGACATGAGAGTTTTACCTTTAAACTCTTTAAAGACCATAACGCTCCAGACGGCTTTTCATTCAAACGACCACAACCGCCCAAAATTCTCATGTTGTTTTCTTCCCTCCTCTAAGGTATGCAGTAGCAGGTGCAGTTTCCCCAAATGCATATTGTATCAGTTTATTGCAAACAGCTTGTCCTAAAAGGATTTATTTGTGGTTTCTTATATTTATTTGTTAGGAAGTAGACAGGATGACATTTGAAATCTTCACTCTTCTTTCTGCGTTAATGAATGAATGGGGAGGGGAGGAAATTGCTGTGACTCTCGAAAACCTTTTCGAGTGGTTCGGTATTTTATTCATACAGGTTAGTGAAAACTTCGGTTTTCAAAGAGTTAAAATTTTTCATTCTTGGCAAATAGGAAGGACATCGAAATCTTTTAGCGTCCTCAGCTGCTGAAAAGCCTGATTAGGTCTCTACATTAAGGATCTCCAAAGGAATTGTGCTAGATAAATAAACGCTATTACTATTACAAAGGGAAGGAGGGGAAAGGAAACTGATAAAATACTACATCGCAACAAGGGAGTGCCAGATGTCTTCTGAAATAACATTTAATGTTAGCAGATGCCCTTTTGTGCTTAACTATGTTATAAAACTGCTTATTCTAACAGCAATGAATGACTAAGCATGGATGGTATTTGAAGATTTCCATTCCGAGCTGTAATCGGTATTTACAATAAAAGTCGTGGGAGGACATAAATATAAATGTTTCTTGTTGCAAACTTATAACTATTAACAGGAAATTAAATTTGTGGAAAAAAAAAAAATCTGTTTGCTTTAAAAAAAGGGAGGGAATGATTTTTTTAATAAATTTCAAATAATATTTTCCAAATCAACCCCTAATAAAACAACTGAATTAAATCAGAAATTTTAAATTTCAGTACAGTCAAAAGCCGGCAACACTACACTACAGCACTACCTAAATCACATTGCATATTAACAACCGTGCTGCCCTCTACCGAACAGTTATTATACTAAAAGCGTTATTTAAGAACGAAATCATACACAACCTAAATCATTTCATCTAAAAAACGCTGAGAAAGTTAAATTTTTTTATTAAAAAATTTAAGTAAGATATGGAACTTTTAATTTAAGACTTAGATCTCGATTTATTACAAATAAATTTTAATAAACTAAATTATTACGTCTGCGGACAAAAAATTACTAACGTAATTTCGTTCTACTCAAAACCGCTTTTTATTAGTTTTCTTCAAAATTTGGAACTTAGGTGGACAGAAAGTCGGTTTCGTCATTTTTTGGTTGGTTGATTTCCTTAATTATGGCAAAGTACTCGACGGGCGTTCGTGGATGATGTTCTAGTGAAACCTGGCTCGTATATATACGTTGCACATGGGGAAAATACGCAACGCTCATGCAGTCAGTCCCTCTCCCGGGATTCGAACCCAGAACTGAATTACCAAAGTGTAAGCGTCTTACACACTCGGCGCTGGTGAGAATTTTCTTGCTTGGGATACTCAATATTAACAACGATAATATAACACTAAAAAAGAAATTTACCATCTTTCTCGAATATTACGCTGTTTTTCAATAACTGGCAAAAGAAGCGCTTCGAAACTTTAAAAACAACATATGTTGATGTTTCTTTTAAAGGTGTTAAATGTTTCTCTAGATATATAATAACTAGCTACTATTATTTTTTAACAATACCAACAAGAGAGGAATAAGATATGCATTGAAGACTACCACAGGTAATAACTATTAACTTTCCCCCACGTACCTGGATCACGTCAGACCACATGGATTCTCCATAAAATACGTCGAGGAAAGATAAATTCCCCCTTTACTCAATTTTATACATGTATTTAGCAAGCAGCTATGGCTTGCAATAAAAAAAGTAACGAACTGCTACTTTAGTAAGAAGTTTGTTGCAAGTGATCCAGTAAAATATACCTAAAACCATACCATGGATGATTACTTTTTTTTATTAAATTATTGCACATATTTGAAAGTGGCGATAAACAACTTTCGAATAATATTCGAATTTATTAGAAGAGTTGGAACCCTCCCGTGTACTTTAGATCAAATTCTCTCGCATTAAAAATTTAAAGATATTATAATTGTATTCTCCAAATAAAACTTTTGACAATATCAATCGTTCCAAACTTTGCACCACCGAAATAGCATGTGAAGACAGTATGTCTTAAAGATAGTAAAATATCGTAAGCTGATATAGCTAATTTATTAACTGAAACTTCAGAATTCTGAGCCACAAAAGCCATTAAGAAGATTTTTTGGTCGTTTTCCTCTTACATTCGGAAAATACTTAAAGATTAATACAAACCATTACAGCTCAAAGATTACGAGACTACCTCGTTTTACGAAGCATCTCATCTAACCATATACGGAGTTTTCCAAACAAGCTGAAAAATAAGTGTGCAATCCAAAAATATCAAGCGAAATTATGTAGTATCTCTTAGATTTTCTCAATTATATTAGAGGGATATTGTCAGTAATATATAAATTAATATGAAAAGAAATTACATATTTTAGGCTGACACTGTATACAATATTTTGTTGCAAAGAACGTGGTCTGTATGATATATTTCAGAACAAGTGGCGAAAAAATAAAACATTTCTCAATATGATGGAAATATTTTTGCAAATTTCGTGCACGTAAAACCGATACAAGTGCCCATAAAAATGATGAATGCATTCCATGATAAATTACGGACAAGAATTTCCACGTGGTGTAAATTTACGACGAAATAATATCACAGAAAATGTTTTACGGTTTCCAATTTGAGGCCAGGGCTTTGGCAGCAAAAGCCTTGAAAAGAAGGATGTATTTTGAACCGAATGCTTTCCTTCTTTAAGAAATCACCTGCTATTTGCAACAAAGATTCCTTTGTGTAACTAAATGGATTTCTGGTAAATGGATTTCTTATTCTGAGATTAGATTGCATTTATGCAAACTGTGTTCCGGTTGCCTTGAATTAGTTGTCCTGATGGCGATGAAAAGAAAGAAAATCATAAGTAAAGAAAAATCAGAAATGCTGGAAATGCATTCCAAATGGGAAATGATATCCAAATCAGTTGTGCTTTCATTCAAAGAATCAAACCCACTGCATTTAAAAGTTAATTGTTAAATAAATCTAGAAAGTAACTTGAGAAATAAAAGCTCTTCTTCTTTAAAAACTGTTCACGTTTTTCTTTAAATCCATTCCGTTTCAAGTACGTCCAAGTTATTCAATATATGAAAAAAGTATCTGGCAATATAGCTGTAACCTCGCTGATTAAAAAATTGACATTTATATAATAACTCTCGAAACCATTTTTCTTTAATCACTTATATAAGTACCGCGTAATTCATAAAAGTAGACTAATGAAAAAGACTAATGATTTTGTGTGCCAAATTTATGTCCAACATAGAGGCGTAACTGTAGTCATTTGAACTTATATTATTATAAATTAAGTTAATTTCGAAATTTACAAGTGCCATAAATAATGTAAATACTATTCAAGAACATAGCTAGAGTATATTATGCCAACAATAATGTACTGAACATGGTGTAAAGTGTAAACACATCTGTGTCTGCACTTAAGTCAAAATACAGTAACCTAATTTAACATAGCAAGAAATCATTTTCAAAAGGGTTGCGTTGTGATATTGTAATTTCAACCCAGTATATTAGTTATAATTAGTCCCGTGTTCTAAAAGTTAATAATGAAAACAAACAAATTAAGTTAAAGAAAACATCTAACATTTATTGTGAGTAACAAATTACGTAGTTACATTTTGTAGTTAAAACATGCGGTGGCCTTTGTCTATATCAGAGAATTGGGAAAACAACAAAATAACACACCTTTAAAAATTAATGAAAAATCATCAATGTGGGGCCGCCACAAATTACTTGAGCTTTAAGACATTCTATCCACTAAATACGGAGCAAATGGTTCACATTTTTTCAGCAGGGTAAAAGTTCCTTTTTTTTCACTAAATTCTGAAAATATAAGGAATGTTTTTTATCTTCAGAATTCAGTGAAACGATTTCAAATTTAAACGTTTGAGATCGTTTTAGCAACTAGTTTCTGCTTTGTCTTTCCGAATTCTTTCGGTCCGAAAAGATGTTGCGTGAAGCAGTGGCTGTAATAAGAAAGGACACTTCTTATCAGCTGCGGATCTTTGGCGTTTGGTTTTATAAAAGAAATAAAAGAATGGGCATGTAGTTACTCTGCAATATAGAAAGTAGTTGCATGACGAACAGAAGCGTGGATTCAATGGAATTGCCCAAAATAATGAATCGAAGAATGCTATCAATGGACAAACGAAAACATGGAGAGTTTATTAAAAATAATTATCTTTGCAAATTATTAAAATGTAAGTACTCCTTTTTTTTTCTAAATTGGCTGTTTCCGTTCGATACCAAGGCCACGTTTTATCAAGGAAAAGAAAAAGGGAAGTGTGAAGAAAATGATAAAAACTCTACCAATAATTAAATGAAGGTTGTAGATGGTGCTATTTCAACGACTTCATCACCGCATATATAAGCACGTGATATTTTGTATCGAAATGAAATATGTACAGTATACCAATGAAAAATTTCCTGTGGAGTATTGAAGACTTTTAAAATACAGTTCTGCATTTTATATGTAGCAAAGTATGTAGCATAACATTATATATGTAGCGTGATACTCATCCGTTTCCTACGGTAGAAAGAACACCTTTATATGTTTGTTTCAACCACAAACCTAATACGCAGAACCTTAAGACGGACGGTCAAATATTTTTTAAATGACTATAATTTATTCAAAAGTATTCTTAAATCTTTCAAAAAAATTACTTGTGTTGCCAATGGACAGGAAAATGTCTGTATTGCGAACATATATTCTTTTGAGAGACAATTTTATTCGGTCACTGCATTGAGTGACTATAATGAACCGATTATGCGTATGTTCCATTGCTATGTACTTTTAGTCACGTATATGCCATAGCAAGAAACTAATTTTTCTTCTTTATAGTTGCAAACTATTGCTTGCTTCAATAGTGAAAGCTCAGATTTATCATCTGTCTAACAGAGGAAAGCCTTTGTTGAAGCATTCTTTTGTAACTCGATAGTAGTTGATTAAAATATAGTTGCAAATTGTAAGACAATAGCTGTAAAATATTTTTTTCTCGAATTGTCTTATAGTAAAACAGTATGATAATATGTTAGGTATTTTACTTGGTGAAAAAATAAAAAAGGGACTAATTATAATTTTATTTGTTTAATTTTTATTTACGTTTAACCATCAGTAATATTTACATATTAAGAATTAGGGTAACAATGACAATCTCTTAAAATCTCACTTTAATTCATATAACAATAAATCATTATATATTTCCATCAAATATTAAGTTGTAGCTTTTACGAGCGATGATTTTACGAGCGATGATGATAATCCGAGATGGCTGACATCTTTTTCGACTTTTCTAATAGTCATATTACACAAGTTTTCTAAGGTAGAAAACAGAACGTCGATATGACGAATTAAGAGAAATGAAAAAAGTAGAAAGCTATATGCCCAGACTTAACTTTGTATCGGGAATTCTAAGCATATGCTGTTATGCTGTTTTTAAAAGTTTTGTCATTTTGCTATTATCAAGTGCGAAGAAAGCGATAGTTAATAATAAAGCAAAAAACGCATACTAGATTGTGTTAGCAGAAGTGAGTGTAAAGAGCGGATTGGTAACTTGCGATGTGGAGCGTTAGTATAAAAGACCTGAACAGGTATAATCTGATATAATGCTTAAATCTGAATCTTAACCTTTATCTTCCTTTTTTTAATGTCTTGCAAAAAGAACTTACAACCTGTGCTTTCGGAATTAAACCAAATTCATAATTTCATATATTTTAATTTCGCAGTGAAAGAAAGTTTTCTCCAGTTTTGTCCTACATTTTAACGGAGTGATTAACATGTACATCTGTATACATTTATTTTTGTTGTTCCATAATTCCTTGATAAGACTGTAGAGACATTAGGTTAATTGGAAAAGCCGGATAGATGAAAAATGAGCTATCGCCTTCTTTGCGAATCGAACCACGGACCTCTGGAATACCGCCCCAGCGTGCAGAACCACTACACCACGAAGGCACGCTAGGAAGGCGGGAGAAATATCTTATTAGACAATTAACATAACTTTATCGGTTGAGTTTACTCCTGGCAATTTTGCCAATATTTTCATTATTTCAAATTCGCTTAGAAGGTCTAACTGTTGTTTGGGTAAAACATGACATTGGTTTTATTCATAAACAGAAAATATATCAATTAGTTTCAAAGTAGGTTTCAGATGCATGCATTCAATAAATATATGTCATCCTTTGAGTGGTAAAAAACGAAAGCCTTCGAATTACTGCACAAAATATTTGTCCAAAACCTACTTTTGGCTTGACTTATAATGATGAACATGTGATGTAGCTAACATTTTATTTAGAACATCTCAATTTACGAACAACAAATTTACGATGAAGTAATATCAAAGAAAGTTTTTTACGGTTTCCAATTTGAGGCCAGGGTTTTGGCAGCGAAAGCCCTAAAAGAACGATGTATCTTGAACCGAATGCTTTCCCCTCTTTAAGAAATCACTCCTATTTGCAACAAAGATCCTTTCGTATAGATGAATTGATTCCTGTTTCCCTTATACCGAGATTAGATTGTATTTATGCAAGCTGTGTGAGTACCTCCTACATACAAAGCCACGGCACGGCTGACACTACGTCACTAAAGTCGTCCTTATCTACAGACAGCATGGTTGCCACATGAAGCCACTTCTCGCTGTTATTCCCTTGAGACGAGAGAAAATGAAAAGTAGTCCTCCCCCCTTCCAGAAGGCTTACATCATTCGGTTTTAAATAAATACATATGTATATCCGATTTGCCCTTCATCGACTGCATTTCCTAATTTCAAATACGTATCTTAACTTTTCTTTAGTAATTTTACATTTAAAATAATAGAACAGAAATTAATTTAACATACTTCAGATGATGGTAATAAAATACGTGTTTAAGATCTGGTTGTTGCTGGTTTGTTTTTTGAATATGTATTTTACTAAATATCCTCTTCCTTAATAAAAAGGCAACAATAATGCATAATGACAAGTTAATAGTTGATTAAAACTAAAAATCCCTAATCCTAAATATATTAATCATGTTTTATTTTTGCAATATCAGTTTTTAACAACATTTGCTATTTACACATATTTGCTTAGTAATTTTCCGGTTTTGATCTTGTTCACTTCACTGTAGGATTGAATTTCGTAACATATAATAAACCTGGAGTATGATTTGAATACTATTATTGAGCAATATGAAAATACTATTTTTGAGCATATATTGGTATTTATTCAGTATTAATTTTCAAAATAGACGCAAAAAATTCCATACATTTAAGCTTTTTCAATTAGATTCCTATTTTTGAAGAATTTGTAATTGCATCTTTCTCAATAACTAAAAAGGAAAATTGCAAAAATACAACAAACTTTACACTTGTTTGGAATTCAAAATTCTCAAGTTTCATTCTTATCCTTTTAATGTCTGTAACATCCCTTTTGTTTAATATGTACATATATAATTTTTTTGTAACTAGTAAATTTTTTGTTTCTAAAAATCATTTAATTGTAACTTATCTAAGAAGTTTTTAGCAAATGATAAATATGAAGTTGTATAATTGATATGTACTTAATTTTTTTATCAGGATAATCAGCAGAAACTTTTAAAACATCTAAATAGATCAAATGCTCTGAATTTTTAGAATTGTAAGGATGATGTCGTTAGGATTAGTGTTAAGGTAAGTTTTAAAATTTTAAGAATAATTTCAGATCTTTATTAAGAAAGTAGCACAACTAGAGTGCAAAATGCATTAAAAAAATACTTTTTTTTTTTACCTGAAATTTTTCTACCAGTACAATTATAACTAGAAATAAAAGGAAATGACACCATGTATTATAGTGAGAAGAAGGGGAGTAAATGTTTATTTAGGCAAATTCATGCTACTTACTTTTTAACAGTAGTAATAAGCGGCCGTACTCGGGTGACGTCACAGGGGGCGTGACCTCCGCCATTTTGGATTTCCCCGGAAGTGACGACACCGGCGCCATCTTGGATCACGTGACAACCGGAAGTGACGTAGATAGATGGGATGACGTAATCGTGTTGAGTTTCGTTTTTATGGTGTGGCAACGATCTTTTCAAAGTTTTTATTTTTGTGGCAACGACACTATTTTTTTATGTTTATGGTAACGATCGCTTAACACGTGTTTTTGAATGACATCATCCGTTTCTTGTTTGAGCACGTTTTTACAAAATGGCGTCAGGAGGATGACATCACCCGTAACCTGTTGGAGCTTGTTATTTTACAAAATGGCGTCTGCCGTATCACACTTTTGTGTGCCTCCGCTTTAGGTGTAGGGATACTTTTCTGTGGACCAATCAGATTCTTTGAAATATGACCTCACTGTCTCTTAACCAACCATCGTTCAGATGAAATAAAGAGTTCCTACCCGATATAAGGTTATCCCGAACAACGTTCCGTATTTCTTTCCTGCTGTCGACCTGAGTGTACGTACCTGCTTTTGCTTCGACAATCCTTCTTCACTGCTTCGAATGGATCAGGCACGAAACAACAAAAAAGTAAGTAACTTATTGAAAATTTACTGTTTTTAGAAGTTTAATCTTTAAAAATAGTTGAATTTGCAATATGTGCTTAATTTGGCTTTACTTTTTTTCAGATGGAAAACCTATTGGAGAAAGAACCTATGCCTTTGAACGATAAAGTGATGAACCATGAAGACCGCACCCTAGATGTTCCCAGAGAATCAACTAGCTCTTGTGCCAAAAGAAAAGCAGAAGAAACAACCCATTTCGAGAAAAAAAGTACGTATTTGCGAAACGTAGTTTATATGTCAAAGTTGATATTGTATGTGACCCCATTTTTAATGTATTATATACTGACTGAATTTTTTTTTCAGCGCAAAGGACTCTTCCCCGAAGAGGCTATTCCAGAGGAGCTCACTCACATGGGAAACAATGTCTTTGTGGGACCCAGCATTTACAAGGGAAAGTGACTGTGCACATCCGAGAGTATGCCAAATATGGTAAAGCTTACTATCCGACAAGACGAGGAGTGAACTTTGAGCCGTGGTGTTTGAATGTTCTCGCAACCAACATGACAGTGGAGGAACAAGACCTGCTGACACTAAATCTGGAATTTCCCAAGAATTTTGTGATCACGTATAAAGATTCTCACTTCACTCTGAAACATCTTTCTGCTCAAGGAGATTGAAAACGTAGCCTCAGCATTACAACTACGCAATGGGAAGAACTGATGACCCAATTTAGCCGTATCAGTGACATTGTCACCAACCTCGTTTATCAAAACATGAACTTTTGTGAAGCCTACGAAAGCATATCCGACGAACCTGTTAAGGAGGAAAATCTGCCCCAGTCCTTCGACATTTCTATGGGAAGAGCACGCCTCGAAACCATTCTAAAGATGTCGCTTGAAGAGCTTCTTAACCAACAAGGAGATTTAAAACATCCCAAGCTCATAGACTGTGAAGAACTCGCTGTTCATAAAACAGAAACGGTGAATTCTCTTGCTGTGAGTTTCAATGCTGTTGACATCGCCAGACAATTTTACGGAAATATTTGGGGTGAAGAACCCTATTTAATGTTAGTGAAACCTGCTCACTACATTACCAAGGACTTTTTGAAATCGGTATCTTTTTGTCCGACAAACTTAGAACAATATGGTGCCTTTGGTACTGAGTATTATGAATATATGTAAAATAGTTATGATGTTCAATAAAATGTAATTTTCCTTTACAAAGATCTCATGTCTCATTCTCAGACACTCTTTAAATGAAAGAGCAAAGACAAAAAAAAAAAAAAAAAAAAAAAAAAAAAAAAAAAAAAAAAGGTATAGTATTTAATTTGTTACATAAATTTTTTAAAACGTATTTAGTAAGAATCTATGGATTTTGTTTAGAGAATATAAATGTTGTTGTTCTTAAAAATGTTTCATTACTGTTTCAACCTTTGAGATGTTATGTAGTATTCATTTTCTCTCTTGTACATGTGTTAGACCTATTTTCTAAAATCTTTATATAGGCAACTTATTAGAAACTCTGGCATTATTTTCCTGTTCTAGTTAAACATATATAAATGAATATCAGTGTACGCTTAGATCATAACAACTGTTGCAATGAACACAGCTCTGTCTCAGACTTGGGATCCACAGGTCCCCGCAAGTTTCGGGGGTGTTGCTGCTTTGCATCGTGCTTTAAAAGGTCGCGTAAAAACAAAAGACATCCAGAAATGGTTGCAAACCAAGGATTCTTATACTTTGCACAAGCCTTTGAGGCCCACGTTTCCCAGGAACAGAGTCATCGTAGGAGGCTTAAACGAGCAATTTCAATCTGATTTAGTGGATATGCAATCCCTGGCCTCTTTTAATGACGGATACAAATATTTGCTGACCTGTATAGATATCCTTTCCAAATACGCTTGGGCTATTCCTCTCAAAGATAAAACATCTACGTCTATCCAATCTGCTTTCGAAAAGATATTTTCGGAACGTACGTCCGAATCATTACAAACAGATGCAGGGAAAGAGTTTACCAATAAACACGTTCAAAATTTTTTGAAAAAGACAAATGTTCACTTTTTCACGACACATAATGCAACCAAAGCTTCTGTCGTAGAACGATTTAATCGAACTCTGAAAACGAAAATGTGGAAATACTTTACCGAAATGAATACACGAAGGTATATTGATGTGATTGATAAATTGATATCCAGTTATAACCATACATGGCATCGTAGGATTAAGACAGAACCTGTATCGGTTACATTACAAAATCAAGAAAGAATTTGGAAAACATTGTACGGACAGCAACCAGCACAAGTGCCTGTTTCAGATTTAAAGATTGGAGATACGGTACGCATCAGCCGAGAAAAACTGGTCTTTGAGAAAGGATACGAACAAAACTGGACAAGAGAAATTTTTACAATCTATAAAATTATTCGACGGATTCCAGTTGTCTACAAACTCAAAGATCTAGTAGGAGAAGTTATACAAGGAACCTTTTACAAACAAGAACTTCAAAAGGTTTCGGACTCTGGTTATTATCCCGTTGAAAAAGTTTTAAAAAAGAGGAAACGTCGCGGGAAAGTGGAATATTTTGTAAAATTTCAGGGGTACCCCGAAAGCTTCAATGCTTGGGTAGATGATGTTAGAAGGATATAAAAGGCCTGTACATTCTGCTTATCTGTCATTTGAACGAAACATGTCTTTCTTTATCACACTGATCAGTGACAGCTCCATGCGCTTTTTTCCAGACAACAAAATATCACAATTTACCACTCAGCTTCCTACTCCGATGGATTTAAATAGTCAGTGGGAGTTGTCTCTTGTGGACTTTATTTACCCTCACACATGGTATAACGTCCGAAAAGACAATAATTTATTTGGATTTGATTTGGGTGATGGAAAATTGGAAGGACGAAGAGTGCCTCCAGGATGTTATGAAACGATACCAGATTTATTAAAAGCCATGAAAATACCTTCCCATAAAAATAAGATTGAATTCAGTTATCATCCTGTCACGATAAAAGTGACCATTAAGACCGACGAAAACTGCAAAGTCATTCTTCACGAAGGATTAGCTGAGCTTCTAGAGTTCGAGCCGGGTGTTTACAAAGGATTGGAGCCAAGTCCTTTTGTAGCCGATCCCAAAGTAACTTTTCCTGTCATGTATGTGTATTGCGATCTCGTACAGCCTCAAATTGTGGGAGACGTACAAGCTCCGTTTTTAAAAATTGTCACCGTGGAAGGAAATGACGGAGACATCACAAATGCTCATTACCCCCGGCCCATTTACTTGCCAGTTATCCGTCAACATTTTCAGACTATACATATTGACATAAGACTTCACTCTGGAGATTTAGTACCATTCGAAAGAGGCAAAGTATTTCTTGTGTTGCATTTTCGTCTGAGACAAATTCTATAAAAGAAGCCTTCATTTGCAAATTGATTTCATTTGGATTGTGTATGCAAAATTAGAAGCATCAAATATGCGGGTGCCTTATACGTGTTGCACGAAAAAATTTGAAGATTATTATTTAGCTCAAACTGGAAATGGATTACCTTACTATCAAGGAACCATTTTACAGAAAGGTTATGGTATTGGTGGATTTTTTGCAAAGCTGTTTTGTAGTGCTATGCTTTTTTGATGAGTGGAGCCAAAACAGTTGGAAAAGAAGCTTTGCGGACTGGAACACAAATTGCAAACGATGTATTGTCGGGAGAAAATTTCAAAGTCTCCCTCAAAACCAGATCTAAAGAAGCTGGCAAAAAATTAGCGAGGAAAGCAGTTTAAAAAAGCAGACGAGATGATTGGTCACGGAAGGTTTAAAAGGAAGCGCAAAAACCCCAAACACTTCATTTCGTCTAAGGCCAGGAAGGTGCAACGACGTGATATTTTTGACTCGTAATGGCTTTTCTGTTAAAAGATTCTCCGGAATGCGCAAAATCCGAATTGGATTTATTTTCGTTACCTCCCACACAAACAGTTATAGAGAAAGGTCAGTGGGTTGAATTTCATCCATTAGCCAATGTATCGGAAGGAAGTCCTGTCGAGTTCAATGTTTCAGGAAGCGGAGACGACTACCTAGACTTATCACAGACACAACTCTACGTCAAAGTGAAAACTTTAAAAAATGATGGCAAGCCAATCACGGCTGAAAGTAAAGTGGGACCTGTCAATCTCTTTTTACATTCTATGTTTTCTCAAGTGGATATTAGCTTAAATGAAAGACTCGTTTCCACCAGTAATAACACGTATCCTTACAGAGCCATGATAGAAAAATTATTGAATCATGGTTTTGATACGAAAACGTCTCAACTGTCATCAGGATTGTTTTTAAAAGATACAGCAGGACGTCTGAACGTTTTTGATATTCAAGACACTCAGCCGAATGAAGGATTCAACCAACGAGCAGAATTGTTTAAACTGAGTGCTTCGGTCGATATGATTGGCCGATTGCACTTGGATATGTATCATCAGGAAAGACTTTTGCTGAATATGGTGGATATAAAAATTAAACTCATACGCTGCAAACCTGAATTTTGTTTATTGGGCGAAGGTGAATTTAAAGTTTTACTCGAACAAGCTTCATTGTTTGTACGCAAAGTGAGAGTCAGTCCAGGTGTTGTGCTAGGACATGCCAAAAGCCTAGAAAAATCAACAGCCAAATATCCCATTAATAGAATGCTCTGCAAAGCCTATTCCATTCCAACGGGAAATATGAGTTTTATTCAAGACAATATTTTCATAGGTCAAATGCCTAATCGTACTGTGGTGGCATGTGTCGATAATGATGCCTTTAACGGAAACTATAAAAAGTCTCCTTTTTAATTCAAGCATTATAATATGAACTTTATCGGCGTTTATGTGGACGAGCAACCGGTACCTCATAATCCTCTTCAGCCTAATTTTGACAAAAATCATTTCATACGAGCTTATCAGAATTTATTTATGAATGCAGACGACAGAGGACTTTACCTTTCAAGATCAGAATTTTCAAAAGGATATTCCTTACTTCGCTTCGACCTGTCACCTGACCTTTGTGATGGCTCTCATTTAAATCTGGTTCGACACAGCAACTTAAGATTAGAAATAAAATTTGGGACTCCCTTACAACAAACTGTATCGTTATTAGTGTATGCTGAATTTGAAAATTTGATAGAAATCAATAAAGCTCGAAATATTCTGTACGATTTTGGAAACTGATGAATTCATCACAGATTCATCAAATCTTATCTCGAGATCCTATTTCTTTGAGATATTATGCGGGTGTTTTCTCTTGTGATAAAATACCTGCGATTCAAAGTTTTCCCTGTGCACTGGTGCTCAATACGGATAAACATGATGAAAAAGGAACTCATTGGCTAGCTGTCTACATTGCAGACAAACAGACTCTGGAATTTTTTGACTCTTATGGACTCCCGCCTGAAGTATATGGAAAAGATATCACATCCTTTGTCAAGAAATATCGTCATGTTTGCTGGAACAAGATTTCGCTTCAGAGTTTAAGTTCTAATGTATGTGGACATTATTGTATTTATTTTATTATTAAACGCTGTCAAGGACTATGTATGGAACTCATTGTATCACCCTTAGATGGGAAGAATCATGATTTCCAAATATTTCAATTTGTCAAAAAAAGATATGGTGTAAACATGATTTTTAAAAAATAAAGTTGTTTTAATTTGTAAAAATGTCTCTCGTGTTTCTTGTTTCTACACTTATTTAAACAAAATGAATAAATGTCTTATGCAAAAGGATTTTAGGTAAAGTATAAAAGTCAGTGTTTTCTTAACATGCTGTCATTTCCAAAAATGGAACTGGCCAAGTTCGTACATCCTTCTACTTGTCTTCTGAGCGGACCTACCGGTTCGGGTAAAACGGTTTTTGTGAAGAAATTGATAGATCATAAAATGTTTCATCCCATGCCAACCAATATTATTTATTGCTACGGAAGTTATCAACCTCTTTTTAATTCCATGAAAAACGTAAATTTTGAAGAAGGATTGCCATCTAACCTGCAGACTCTTCAAAATGCTTTAATTATCATAGACGATTTAATGTCTGAATTAGCAAGTGATACTCGCTTAAGCAAACTTTTTACAAAAGGAAGTCATCACCGAAACCTTTCAGTCGTTTTTATAACACAAAATCTTTTCCACCAAGGCAAGGAGATGAGAAATATTCATTTAAATTCCCATTATCTTGTCCTATACAAAAATCCTAGAGATAAAAGTCAAGTTATGCATTTAGCTAGACAAATGTTCCCCGGAAAAGTAAAGGCCTTTCAAGAAATTTTTCAGGATGCTACTTCAACTCCATTTAGCTACTTGTTGATTGATTTACGACCTGAAACAAGTGAAACGCTTCGCCTTCGTACAGGCATCTTTCCTGGTGATAAATACTATGTCTACCAGCCCCGATAGTTCATTTCAGTTTGAGACGTCGAATAGCTCATAGACCTGTTATATACTAGACGGAGTATCGCCATTCAAAACCGGGTGAAAAAGCGGCACAGGAATGAGCTGCAGGACTTTGGGCATGAAATGGAACTGAACCCAGACTTTGGCGTACTATCGCCATGGCTGGCGATTTTTTCCTCTCTTTTCTCTTAGTTCGAAATGCGAACTTGGAAAGATGTCATTTCGCAGAAGCTGCCGTTGAATTTGCAGAAGAGGTTAGATCGATAAACACCAGCCAAAATTATTAATTTCCCTAAAATTGGACACTTTGTTTTAAAATTTAACTTTATTTTAAATTTTAATTTTTAAAATTTAAATAATTTTCATGCTGTAGAATAATATTTTGTAATATGTTCCTCGGCGTCTACAAAATTTAAAATAAAATAAAAAAAAACTGGAGAGAACAAACTAAATAATAAACTAATAACTAAATAATAAATAATAAACTAAATAATAAATAATAAACTAATAACAAACTAAAAAATAAATAAGTAAAATAAATAAATAAAAAAGAAGATTTTTTAGTACTTAGGACAGAATAATAATAAAAAATAAAAAAAATAGATAACATAAGAAAAATGAGTGAAAACAGAAAATAGTACAAAAAGGAAATTTAATGTTAATACGGTGTATTACAGAGAACTACGGAGTAGGCGAATCAAAGTGAGAAAGATATTAGATTAATTGAACTAAAAATGAATGTCAGTATAGCAGATATAAGTTAAAAGGAAGAGAGAGTGGTAAATAATGAAATTATGAAACTGAAAAGTGGTAAATTAATACTCCCTTTTACTAACAAATATATATATATATATATATATATATATATTATGCACGTTGCACAATGTAGTCGCACTTATTTTAAATAATTTTAGAAGGTAAAATTTAAATAATGTTCATTATTTTTAAAAAGAAACTTAAAACTATTAAAGTTTTGAAATTTAACTGCTATATAATTTCTATTTTCTTAATACTTAACAAATTCTTAATATTGGAATAAATGCCAGAAACATGATATAAGAAAGAAAATACGTGATTGAAAGTAAACATATTTGTTATATTTGGATGCAAGAAAAGGGGATAAAATAAAGTCATTCATGTCCCCCCCCCAAAAAAAAAACATAATTTTATGCAGTTCTTACACAGTGTTACATCAACATTACCAAGTATTAAATACATACATTACTACTTCGCACATGTCCGCATAAGCAAACGCATACAAAGAATATATAAACAAACGCATTCAAAGCAGTCTGTTGGCGAATGTAAAATGTCGCCAAAGCAGAATACTAGACTAATTAAAATTATATGGTATTACTAAAATTTTAACATTTTTTTCGGAACACAGTTATTAGAAGCATACATATATATTAAGATACTTTTATTTAAATGTTATTTCATGTATGCATATATTATATAAAATTAGAAAATCTATTTTTTGTTAGAAAACGGCAAGTAGAGTGGATAAAAAAACCTCTACATTTTATATAATTACGTTTTAAAACATTAGAAAAAGCTCAGCTGTGAAATCTTACTCCTCCACCTTTCACGTATCTGGAATTTCATCTATATGCGGAGCACGAAAGTATCATTTTTGAAGTCCGAAACAATGCGCGTACACGCAAAGCATTTGCTTCTCACAAATTATCCATAGAACTGTAATGGGAAGGAAGATCCGCGGGAAATACGATCTGGGAAATGTTCCAAATGTCACGTGGTTCGCATTCCTGTTCCCCTTCAGGGTTGCCGTTTCTCTCTCTAGTACATTACAGCTCTATGGAATAGCTAACATGTCTTCTCCCATCGTGATCGATTTCGAAGGTTTTCAGTGGATGCCTCATTGTTACATTGTTAAAGAATTAGCTTTTTACACCGTGCATGAAGGATATCACAGTTGCTGGTCATTTTTACCTCCTCAGCCTTGGAAAACATTATCACGATCTCAGCAAAAGTGTTTTGCTTGGGTCACAAGAAATCGTTATCATGTGAATTGGAGTGAGGGTGTTTTACATTATACTCATCTTCGTATTATTTTGCAATATTTGTCATCTATTTATTCTGTCATATACGTGAAAGGATTAGAAAAGAAATTATTTTTAGAAAATTTATTATGTAGAGACATCATAAATCTAGACTGTCCTAAGATAGAGAATTTAAAAAAGAAAAGTACTTTAACATGTTCGATTCATGCAAAAGGATTTAATTGCTGTGCTTTAACCAAAGCGGCTGCATTTGCTACCTATATAAAAGAAAGTGTGCAAGAAAAAGAGCTCATTTGTCATCAGAATGTCTCATCTGAAGGATGTGGATTATCTAAAACTATCAGGAAAAAGTCGAATAAAAGCAGCTGTACTGAAAAAGTGTCCGAATCATGTCATCAAATCAGTTTGTGAGTGTATTTTAAATCTTCTAAAAGGAAACGTACCCATCACCAAACGCGTCAAAAATCGACTCGCCCCTTTTAAAAGAACTTTAAGAAAACTAGCGGACAAAAAAGTACCTCTTTTTAAGAAAAGACGTCTTTTGGTTAAAAAAGGTGACGGTTTTCTATCTTTCCTGATTCATGCAGCAGTCAGTGTCTTATCCTCTCTTGTCAATGGAACACAGTAAGAAATTTGCCTTGGTACCGCTGGATCGTATGCACCAGTTTGAAGATGAACATTTGAGTGATTTAGATACCCAAATTCAAAACATCTTAAAAAGAAAATGGACGATGAAGAAAAATCCAAATTGTGCATCCAGGTTCTGCAAAAGTATGTTACGTTTCCTCATGTGAATGCGTCTGAAAAACAACCGTCTGAACAATTTTCTGAGGCAGATGTAGAAAAGGAAATTTTGCAGACTGTTCCTGTGAAACAGAAAAGAACGGCACAGAAAATAATGGATTTCCTAAAAGAACATCAGATTTCCTGGACACACAATAAAGAACTGATTCTGGACGGTCATGTGTTTTCTGGGTCCAACATTGTTCAACTGATAAACTTTCTGTTGAGAAATAGAACTGAAAGACCTACTGCCTTTGAACAGTTTAAAAATGTACTGAATGTGAATAACTTTCCTCAAGACTTTGTGAAAAACAAACATTTAATGAATGTAAAAATGATGTATGCTAGACCTAAAAGAAAATTCTCTTCGAAACTATGGCTCAAATTGTAATGAAATGTTCATAATAAAAGTTAATTTCTGATTATTTGTGTTATGTTTTTCTTTGATGAAGTTAATATATAAAGTCATTTTTTTCTGATTAAACTAATATATACATAATCATAACCATTATTTTCTAAAAAAAAATAAATAAAATAAACTTACCTTTCATGGCATCTTTTCCAAAGGAAAAAAGAAAAAACACCACTATTTTATCATTCAAACTTCTATTTTATTTTACGTTCATTTACAGATACTGGATGTATCATAATGTATATTTTACATGCAAACATTTGTGATGACTTCGTGGTTTAATAAGGCACCATTTAGCAAGACGAAACAAACATTTATTAAATATATAATTCAAAGCATAATATAATAGTTACTCAGAGCAGTACGTCGCTCCTACCGCATAGTACAATCTATATTACCTTCCTCTTCCGAGGCTAACATGCAACTCTTAATAAATACATTAACCCTTCTCGGAGAAGAGCTACCTGCGCCAAGCATGCTCTGTTGATCGCCAAACAGTCGCCAGATATCACACCCCCGTCGTAAGATTGTTGTTGATATTATTTACAAATCAATCAGCAATCTGGAAACTAAAATCTAGCAACTGCTTGCGATCAACGGGGAAAAAAAAAAAAAAAAAAAAAAAAAAAAAAAAAAAAACTACATATACTTTTATACATTCTATCCTAATTTTCAAATCTCAATTACTATAGACATTTGCAATATAATACCTCCAATTGCACCTCAGTTTACTACATAAACATATATAAACATAAATAACACATTTTTATATATAAGCATAGATAACTCATTTTTAACTTCACTTGTTCCGAACTTTATTATTATTGTAACAATTTATCAATTCTTAATTCAAAGAAACCAAGTTGATATTTTCTTTTACAAACATGTTAAAATATATAAAAAATATACCCTAGTATTATTCCAATGATGACAGTAAAATTATTAAGTTTCTTATATATATATAAAATTATATTCTTAACATTCTTTTTAATTAATGATGCTGCAGCATGATTTAAATCCTTGGGAGACAATATCTAAATTTACCACTTACCTCGAATACTTGTTATCCAATAATTTCTCTATCTATTTCAAATTACATAAACATCTTATTTGCACAAAATTGTAAAATGATTATGAAAAGCAAAGAAAAACTATCTAATTATTAACTATACAAAATGTTCGTGAAGATGAACAGTAAATTAATGTTCAAAGTTCACAAGTGGGAAGTCTGGATAATGCATCCGCGTTTGACAGTTTTTTTCCAGGGCAATGTTCTATTTCGAGATTATATTTCTGCAAAGCTATGGCCCATCGTTGTAATTTGGACGATTGCGGAGCATTTCTCACTATAAAGGCTAGAGGATTATGATCAGTCACAATTTTCACTGATGAACCGAATATCCAAGGTTCAAACTTTTTCAATGCCCATACTATAGCGTAAGCTTCACGCTCTATAGTCGGCCAGCTCTGTTGAGGTTTCGATAATTTCTTGCTCGCGTAGCAGATGGGAAATTGCTTCTCTTCCCTTTGCTGTGATAAACATGCACCTATTCCGATTTGGGATGCATCAGAATGAATGACAAACGGATCCTGCAGTGTTGGGGTGATCAATTCCGTTGACATCGCTAATCGTTCCTTCAATTGTTGAAATGTTGACTCATGAATTTCTTTCCATTCGAGTATTTCCGGTTGTTTATTTTTCGTGAGTTCTGTGAGTGGGTAGGCGATCTCTGCATACCCTGGGATATAATCGCGATAATAATTACATAATCCTAACAGACTTTTAAGATCTCTTTTCGTTTTCGGCGTTTCCAGCTTCTTGATTGCCTCTATTTTCTCGGGATCTGGTTGATGTTTTCCTGATCCAATAATGTGTCCTAAATATTTAATTTGAGGTTTTGCAAACGAACATTTCTTCGAATTGATATTAAATCCAAGTGACTCTAATTTGGTGAAAACTTTATCCAGATGTTGGAGATGAGTGTCGAAATCCGTGGAAAATATAGCTATGTCGTCAATATAGGCTCTTGAAAATTGTTGAAATTCTTTCAGCGCGTTATTCATTACTCTCTGAAAAGTTGCTGCTGCGTTCCTTAATCCAAAGGGTAGCACTTTTGACCTCGATGAGTTTTGAACGATGTGTACTCTTTACTTTGTTCCTCCATGGGAATTGCCCAATATCCTTTCAGTAAATCTAAAGTTGTTATGACGTTGGCTCTTCCTATACTGTACATTAAATCAATAGCGTTTTGCATAGGAAAGTCATCTGGCTTCGTTACTGCATTCAAAGCTCGATAATCTAAGCACAATCTGATATCTCCATTTTTTTTTTGCTTACACAAACTACTGGATGAGCTATTTCTGCATTACTTTCTTCTATTAGTCCCGATTTCAATAATTCTTCTACTTCTTCATCGACCTTGGGTTTCAATGCTTCAGGAATCCTATAAATGTAAGGTTTCTTCCTCTCCATATTGGGTATTAATCTAATTTTATGAGCTTCAACTTTAGCTATTTTCAGCTTTCCGGTGAATAGTGCTCGGTGTTTGTTGATAAGAGCTATCAATTTTCTTCTCTGCTGCGGATTCAAATTTTCTAAATTCAGATTTGCATCTATTTTAAAATCTTCCAGGGGGGTCGAGAGATCTTTTCCTGGTAAAGTTATAATTTCTCCAAATTCTTCTTCATTTTCAAATATCACTCCAACTGCATTGACACTAGCTTGGAATTTTCTAATTTTATTTGCATGAACATGTTTGATCTTTCCATCAGGTAGTTTTACTTTATAGGAATGAGGTGGGCAATGATTCACGATTTCTCCTGGACCAGTCCATCGTGCATAGAGTTTGTTATTTGAATCTGGTATGAGTAAATAAACTTGTTCTCCGATTTTGAAATTTTTTGGTATTGATCTCCGATTAAAGTACTCAGCATATTTTTGTTGTTTATCACTTGCAATTAAATTGGCTTGTTCGGCTGCTTGTTCTAACCTTATTTTTAAAAGCTGTAAGTAATCCACTGCCGATTCACTTAGATTAGGTGGTATAGGTATTTCTCCTGACCATGAAGACTTCAGTACTGCTAAAGGACCTCTTGGTTGTCTTCCATACATCAGCTGAAATGGTGAGACACCCGTGGTGCAGTTTGGTACTTCTCTGTATGCAAAGGGCAGGTATTGGATGTGCTTATCCCAATTCGATCAGGATCAGTCCTGATGACATGATGTAACATTTGCTTGAAGGACTTGTTCCATCTTTCTACTAATCCATTTGAAGCACTGTAAGCAGGTGTAGAGAACCTAGTCTTTTCTGGAATTCTTTAGTTAATTTTGAAACAAAGTTACTTGCGTTGTCACTAGCTATTGTATTAGGGATTCCTGTTCTCATGAAAATCTCCAAAAGCGCGTCGCAAGTGGCTTTTGATGTCAAACTTCTCAGTGGAATGGCTTCTGGCCATCGGGAATGTTGATCTACCAGACATAACACATATTTATGTTTCCTAGCAGAGGGAGCTTCAATAGGTCCAATAACGTCGATGTTAACTGTTTCGAAAGGTAATCCTGGCCTTCTGACCGGTGTGACGGGAATCTTGTCAGATCGCTTTTCTGGACTTTTCAACTGACAATCTTTGCACGTTTTACAAAAGGTTTCAACATCTTGTGCTAATCCAGGCCAATAAAATGAATATCGTATTCGCTCCTTTGTTTTTCTTATTCCAAGATGTGCACCGAAAATGGAACTATGTGCTAACTCCAACACTTGCGCTCTTCTACTAAGCGGAAGCACTAACTGAAAAACAGTCTGTCCTAATATTTTTTCTTGGCGATGTAAAAGATGATCAATAAATAAATAATTTCCTTTTTTTTCTATTGCTAGCTTCCATGCTTCTCTCAGCGAGGGACAGTTAACTTGCTCTTCGCGTAGGCGTTCAGCAGACGATAAGTCTGAGTTTACATAAACACTCGCCTTCTCCCCTTCCTCCTCTTCGTTTTTCTCCTCAATAAGCATTAGCAGGGGGGGGGAATCGACGCTGTCGTTTGACTGTGCATTGTCGAATAAAGTTTGTAAGTTTTGGCTTCCGTAATTATTTCTTTCTGCGTTTGGTTCTTCTGCCGCAGGATTAATTAACAGTTCGTATATTTCTGGAGTTATTAGGCAAGGCACATTTATAGCTTATCAGTCACTGCAATTAATGTATCCACAAAATTAAATATATTGCTTCCATGATCTTTATGGTAAATAGGTACACGGCAAACTTTTGCTTCAATTGGTTGTCCGAAAGCAGGTGTTAGCAATATTTTACCTCCTTCTTTCTGCTCTAAATTTGGAATGAGCGATGAATGTACGATCGTTATCTGCGTTCCAGAGTCTACGATAGCTTCGATTTTCTCAGAGTTAATAAAAATATCTACTTTTTGCAGTGGTTGAACGATGCGTTCTGCGAATTCAGATCGTAGATGGGATGAGTCTACTTTAGCTACGATGGCTTCTTCTTTTGATGTTCTGTTTGAACTTTTTTGAGTTTTGGAATCATCCTTTCCCTTCTTATTTACTGCAGTTTCGTTCTTTCTTCTTTTGTCTGGGCAATCTCTTGCGATGTGTTGATAATTTCCACAAATATAACATTCTTTTCTTCTCGCGTGAGATCTTTCGTGTTTTGGATATTCTTTACTCATGGGTGGCGGAATATATTTGTCTTGTGCACATGTTGTATCCAGGAATCTCGGTGATCGCTCAATTCCATTTCGAACTTCGTCGAAAGATTTTCCTTTGGCCGTGAAATAAATATCACATTCTGTAGCTAATTCTTGAGGCTTCAGCCATTTATTTCCTTGGCGTATTGCGACGTGTGCAGCTGTTTCTTCATCTAAAGCTTGGAATAATTTATCCGAAATAATTAACTCCTTGAGTGTTTCGAAATCCTTTACTTCTCTTGACTTGCAGTAATAGTCCCATGTAGCTGTTAATCTTGAAGCGAACTGGATATGCGTTTCGCCGGAATAACGTTTAGTTTTCCTGAAGTTTTCTAAACAGGTTTGAGGAGTAGGTTGATATTCCTTCAGAACAAGAGTTTTCACTTTTTCGTAATTTTGCAGATCTTCCTCCTTTATATAAACAAGAACATTTGAAGCTTTTTCTCCAATTAATTTCAATAATATTTCTGATTTGTATTCTTCAGGAACCTTCTTGTGCTTAAATGCTCTTTCGATAGAATCGAAAAATATATTCCATTCTTCTGCTCTCTTCGGTACTTGTATAGTCAGTGTTTCTACTCTTTTGATCAGCTTGTCCAGGGAAATTTCGGTTTCTCGTTCTGTGTTTTGGATTAAAGGTGTTGGACGTCTACTTCCTTCATTTTGAGTTGCTCGAATCTTCGCTAGTTCTATTTCGTGTTCTCTTTCTGTTCTTATTCTTTCTTCTTCCATTTGCATTCTTTCCATTTCTTCTTTTCTTTTTCTATTCTCCACTGTAGTAATCAGAATTTCTTTCACGAAATCAGCATCTTCGATGTATTCCTTGCTATTCTGGGGTGTGTTTCAGTTCTACCAGCTTCAAATCTAGGGATGCTTCTTCGCCAATTTCCAATAGAACTGTTACTAAATCCTCTTTCTTTGCGTTTTTGAACATTTTCTTCTATTTTCCTTTAGAATCAAGCCTTTCAAACTCTCGACTAAATAATTCTCACGTTTCTACTCCCTTTTGCAAATGAACACTTCTTTCGTTAGTTAGGCTTAACTTTACGCCTCTTCCGTTTTCAACGCTCTAAGCTTCTAACCTCTTTGGTTATTCTCGTAAGAGAGCGTGTTGTGATGACTTCGTGGTTTAATAAGGCACCATTTAGCAAGACGAAACAAACATTTATTAAATATATAATTCAAAGCATAATATAATAGTTACTCAGAGCAGTACGTCGCTCACAATCTACTACCTTCCTCTTCCGAGGCTAACATGCAACTCTTAATAAATACATTAACCGTTCTCGGAGAAGAGCTACCTGCGCCAAGCATGCTCTGTTGATCGCCAAACAGTCGCCAGATATCACAACATTTTTTTGTACAAGCCATTATAATATCGTTCATAGTCTTTCTTTTAAAATCCAAATGGTAAGGTGCTCAAGTCTTTCTGTATCACTCGTTTGTCGAGCACAATTTTGTATAGTCTTGTTAATGGTTTATTGATGACCTTTCTTCTTTTTGGTTCACGGGTGATTTTGGAGGGGTTGTGCAGAGCTATGACATCCTTTTGGTCCAGACTACATACCAGACTTTTGATGGCTTCAAAGTTCAGTAAATGGGAATTGCGAAAGTTCAGCGAAAATCCTCTGACTTTGCAGCAGGTTTTCCCAGTGGTCGTCTGGTACGCATAGTTTTTCGGACCTCCTGAAAAACAATAAATAAAACATGGTGAGAAAAAGACATGACAGAAAAACTTTCAAGATTTTTGGTACATGTTAAATAAAGAAATTTTTTTAAAGGTCCTTACCAGAGATAAAGGTTTTGATGACATCACCCTCCAGTTCATCCGTAAATTCACCCAGGAAGTTGCCCAAGGGGGGATCATTGCGGCCATTCGAGGCATAGATGATGGAGTCTGTGTCGTGGTACAGGACATCTCTACCCAACTTCTCCATTTCACTATACAGCTTGAGACGAGCCCAAGCTGTTGTGAACGTCGCTAGGAAAATGTTGGTAGAGGCATCCTGCGGCACAAACTCCTTCGCAGATTCCTAGGAAATGGCAGCCACCTCAGGCGTGGGAAGAAAGACATCTTTGATCTAAAAAATAGAAGAGTCATGAGGTAACAGTTCAAAATAGTCATAAGTTAACAGTTTGAAACACATTGAGTTTACAGATGAATAAAATCGGTAAGGAAACTTACTTTTTTAGTAGAATCCGCCAACATCTTATTGAAGTCTGGCACCGTGTGGACATAGGTCAGTTGGGCTTTGTTCACGTTCATACCCCATCTGAGTTAAAAAAAGCTATCATAAATCACAACGAATTAAAAATATTTATAAAAATTAAGTACAAAAGAAATCATCTTACCTGCCCCAGAAACTGTTCAGGGCCAACTTGGCGACTTGTCGACGCCCAGGGTTTTTCGATATTTTTTCGGCCTCCAACTTGACGTCCTCTCTTTCTTCATACTGGCGAATGTACTTCAGTCTGGCTTCTTCCGTCACACACACCGAAGGCCATCTGCCACTTTCCTGCTTGATCTTCAGAAACAGATCAATGTAGGACGAAACAGAGAAGCAAACGATGCCTGGAAATGGTACACTTCGTAAATCTAGAAAATAAAAAATAAAGGTCAGTTATAAAAAAATTTTAAAAGTAACCTCTGAAACTAAATAAAGATTAAAATAATCTTTGAGTACTTACATGTGTGATGCGGTAGCCTTTCTTTTTCGCCAGTTTGACTTCCTCCGTTACCCACGTTCCGATAAGAGCTCGCTCGTCGTCTGTGTGGGTACACGGAGTCTGCAGTTTAAGAAGAGCGCAAGTCCGACACAGGGGGAACATCAGCTTCTTCCGGCACCGATAGGGCAGTACCGGAAGATACAGATTCCGTGGAGGAATCACTCGGCATTGGATAATTCCGAAATAATCTTCCACATCTCTAAAGCTTTAAGTGATGATTGTTGGATGTCCCACAGGGTAGACGCAATACTTGTTCACCTGTGAATGAAAACAAAAAAGTCAGAAAAAACACATCATAAAAATATACAGAAAATTTAGAAAAGTAAACATTTTTGAAATAATAAAAAGTACGAACCTATGGATAGAGGGATGTGAAATCCACATATTTTGCGTCTCCCTCGTGGAACAATTTGAGGGCATTGGTCCTTCCTCCAAAAAACGACTCGCGAGGATTGAGTCGATCTCCCAGATGGTGTTGATCCTGGAAAGCTTGGAGATCTGGATTTTCCTCCTTCTCTTTTTGAAATTCATGCTCCCACATTTCGATGACGTGGAAACCCTGGGTGCGAAGCTTTCTTGTCGTCTCTTCTGTCTTTTCTCTTAACGTTGCCATGGAAACTCCTTTTAAAGGGTGGATGGCATCACCGTCATAGCATAAACTACACCCATGGAAGAAACAGCCCTAAAATAATATAAATATATTAATAGGGTTCCACATGTAAATTAACATTAAAAGTGTAAAATCATTAAAAAAGAATCACATAGAAAAAGAATGGTTATATTTTCTTACCTGAAACTGATAGACGGTTTGTGTTGCTTGGCAGAAACCGTCTACCGAGATTCCGGCGACTCTGTGCTCTCCGGAACCGTTCAACGCATGTTGAATCTGTAGGCCTTCCGAAGCAGCAACAAAGTACAACCATCGGATCGAATCAGGGCTGTAATTCGTGGAGTTGATGTAGCCCTGTGTAGGCACCATGGCAATCGTTCGGGTTGAATGTGGCCACTCCGATACGTTGCCATACAGGCTGACGCGATGGTCACGTATCTGAAAAGACAAAAATAAGAACGATTTAATGAACTGTAAATATGACTATTATTGTATAAGAGTAGAGGTAAAATGAGAGTTCTGAGCCATGGAGCTAAGGGAGCGGGAGTTGAGGGAGCTCCCGAGAAGGAAGGCTGAGTCGTGGAAGGGAGGCTTATCTGAAAATGGAGACAGGGAGCCTTATCAGGAGGTGGATGGGAGTAGGGTAGTTGCTACGTCATAGAAAAAAGATATGCGCTTAGATTATTTTCTTTTTTAATTTGGTGATTTAGGCATTGAGTAGTTATATGATAATGTGTACTTATTTATATTGAGTTCTTAAAAACGTATATCAAGTAGGTGTTTTAAGTGACTGATACAGTTATTTTCTAGAAACAGATATAAAATGAAATGTTTCCTTCACAGTCTTTGGAAAATAATTATTTCCTTACTTGTATTTATCCTATGACTGAATATCTGCAAAATTGCTACATGTCATCACAATTTAATAAGAGATTATATTTTACTGATTTTTCGGAGGTGATTTCCCTTCGTTAATAAATTTTTAGCCTTTGTGTTTTTCATCGTATTCCAACTGTTTTACTACGTATATGATGATTATCTCCTAGTTACCCTGAACGAGGATTATTTTCGAATTTAATAATTGAATGATCCTGTACACTCAGAATTTTACCTTATTCCTTAAATCTTCTGTTCATAATATCACATATACTTTCCGTAATCTTCATTACATTACTCATTTTTATTCTTAAATTCATTTTACCCAGAGATTTTTCAGACTTGTTAGGCAATACTTTTAACTTATTTGTTATATTTTACGAGTGTAATTACTAAAACACGCGTTTTTATATGTTATATTATTTAATGTTAGATGTAATTTTTAACTTTTTTCGTTCTTTCCAACGTTAGCGATCTTCAACATATTCTGTATTTTAACTTATTTCATACATTTTCTAATCATATAGATGACTTGTATTTAATTTTAGATGTAACATTTCTAGCTAGTTTTGTACATTTTAACCTTCACACTGTTTCATATACTCTAATTTTTAACCAGTTTATATTTTCACACTATATACATGACTTTTGCTTGATTTCTCTCATTCATTTTAACCTTCAAAATTTCCAATATAGTCCTAATTTTAACATAATTCCTACATTTTCACATCATATACTTGACTTAATTTTAGGTGTAAATTTTAATTTCTTTTCTATTTTTTTAACGTTTTTAGTTTCCAGCATACTCTGAGTTTTAACTAATTTGCTATATTTTCACACTACGTACATGACTTTTACTTGATTTCTTTTATACATTTTAACCTTCATAATTTCCAATATAGTCCTAATTTTAACATAATTGCTATATTTTCCCATCATATACCTGACTTATTTAATTTTAGGTGTAAATTTTAACTTCTTTTCTATATTTTGTTTCTATATTTTAACGTTTTTAGTTTTCAACATACTCTGAATTTTAACTAATTTGTTATATTTTCACATGACTTTCATTTAATTTGTAACGACTTTCATACGTTTCAACCTTCCTAATTTTAAACAGGCTCTTAATTTTAACTTAATTCCTCTATTTTCTTACCATGTATATGAGCTTTATTTAATTTTAGATGTTATTTTTAACTTGTTTCGTACATTCTGAACCTTCGTAATTTTGAATTTTAAACTTTAATTTTAAACATTTTACTTTAATTTTAAACTTGTTTATCACATTTTTCTACTATATACCTGACTTATTTAATTTTAGATGTAAAATTTAACTCCTTTTCTATTTTTTATCGTTTTTAGTTTCCAACATGCTAAGAATTTTAACTAATTTGTTATATTTTCACATGACTTTCATTTAATTTGTAACGACTTTCGTACGTTTTAACCTTCCTAATTTCAAACAGGCTCTTAATTTTAGCTTAATTCCTCTATTTTCTTACCATGTATATGAGCTTTATTTCATTTTAGATATTATTTTTAACTTGTTTTGTACATTTTATACCTTCGTAATTTTTAAAGTACTCTAATTTTGAACTTGTTTATTACATTTTCCTACCATACGCATAGTTAATTTTAGATGTCATTTTTATACTTTTCTGATAATGGGTTTCTTTCTAGTTTCCAACATACTCTAAAGTTTAACTGTTTTATAATTTTTGATTGTAATTGCGCTTGTGATTTTACTATTTCAGCTAAATTAACACGCTTAAATTTCTTAAACATAGAGATAGATTTCAATTAAACATTTAATTTTACAACCTTTAACTGTTCTTCATATCCCGTTCGTTGAATAGCCCGCCCTTAGTCCATAGTTTATAGTACTATTTTAATTCAGCAATTCTACAATTTATCATTCTGTAGTACGTTTACCATTACTGATCCTACTATTTTATTTCATTGTTAACTTCATTCGCATTTTCAAACTTTAACATTTCCTACGTATTCTGGTATTTCCTTTTAATTCTTAATACTCTCTATATCTGAATATATGTTTTTAAGCTCTTCAGTGTTACTAATGTTCAGTTTTGAATCTTGATTCTCATGAAGCTAGTTTGATGGATTCCGAATTTTTAGAATGAAATCTCAACTTTCATCCATAATTTTAGACCTATATTCATTCTTTCATGTACTCATACAAAATTCTTTCTTATTATTCTTTCTTAGGCCTTGTTAAACAAGGATAGGTACATATCCTGGTAGTGGTAAGTTTAACAGGCTGTCACTTTCCTAATCACTTGTTAAACAAGGATAGGTACATTTCCTGGTAGTGGTAATTTTAACAGGCTGTCACTTTCCTAATCACTTGTTTACCGATTCAAGATAATAACCCCTTCTTATTTTAGATGATTCATTTTCTTAAGGTTGGATGTATTGGCCATTGTCTTGGAAAACGTAATGCAACATTTCTAAAAACGTGAAATGTGCTTAATATTAATATGAAATATGCATAGAATTATATAAAATGTGATTAATGTTTTTAACGGTTTAATGTATTCTTTAATTAAGTCCTTGAGTATTGTTGTCTATGTTCTGTATGTAATATAGAGTATCCAGCTTTTCTTATAATTTGCACTGTGTAACTGTAGTATTATGTGAAATTTATGGATGCTGAGCTTCGAACATGGAACTTACAATAGTTTTGTGCAGTAAAAAATGGTAAGTAATATGGGAATAAAATGTTAGTAATTCGTTGTAATAGTTTCCGTATGAAAAATATAAACTTCTATTTTCGGAAAAAATACGAGAAATGTATCAAATCATGTAATAAATCTGGTTGGTCTTCAAGTTCGACTGAAGTGATATAACTTTACATAAGAATATCTAAAATTTCCAATGGGAATTCATATTTCGGAAAATAGTTTTCTATTTTTGATACAGTTTGATTGCACTAAGTCTTCTAGCTCTTATGAAATATCATTGTTATTCACAAATTTTCATGAAAGATGAAAAATATTTGATTTTTTCCTTGAAAGGTTTAGCGTCATTCAGTAAGCACCTGCAATTAAACTCGTATGGCACTCTTTAATAAATAAACTAATTAATGTGAAATGATATATATTCTTTGAAAAAGATTGGGCTATGTTCTTAGAATCTACGAAATAGGTAAATGTTTGGTATGAAACGATAAAAATCTTGCATGAAGTTTGGTATATGTTCACTCTCATTATTGAAGATCTCTTCCTAAATTCTAAAATAGTGATGTTTTTACTCCTATTATTTTCAAAATTTGGTACTTCATGAATTAAATAACTGTATAGATGTACTAAACTTTATCGAAAATTCAAATATTTTATTAATTGTTTGGTTTTATTTAAATGGTTTAGAGGTGAGTGAGCGGTATGTTAGGTAGTTTCTTTCAGAAATATATTCGTGTTTGAAAACTCTGTAGATAATTTGCCTTACTGAAATTGTTCTAAATTTTTAAAAATATATGGGTGATATGATGCTATGTTATCATCTAGAGTGTATTTTCTCTTTGCAAATAGTGTATAGAGTTACAATAGGAATTGAATCTTCTTTCTATAGCAGAATTTATTAGTATCTCTAGAAGAGGAATTAGAAAAAAAATTCCTGTTTTTGTAAAAAATAATGAAGTATCTGGTTGTCATTATGGTGGAAAGTGTTATTCAAAAGTTTCAGAGTGGTAAAATATGATTCTGAAATGGCGTTTTCTGAAAATAATCAGTGTATTTCTCAATATTATAAATTAAAATAGTCAAAACTAGAAGTCTTTTTACACACTGTGAGTATGAAAGTCATTGAAAAATCTGTTGCAGTCGTATAAAATTTAACTCGAAGGTGAAAATTGTTGCTTGCAGGATTAAACAATATCAAAATTTGGTTTGAAACTAAATCACTGAGTGCTACATACAGATGTGATCGCGATTTTTTCAAGGTCTTTTAGTAGAAGATATCCTGTTTTTTAAGTAAAATTATTTTCCTTTTCCTATGAAAGTAAGTCTAAAGCTAAATCTTTGGTAAAGTGAGATATCTGGATTTTCATCTGTTAGGAGAAATGCACATGCTACATAAAAATAAAATAGGGGTATCACTGAATTTTCTTATTACTACAAAAGGGTAGATTTAGAAAATAAAAGAGCATTTCTAAAAAGTTGGTTCATTACCTTACTCTTACTTCTTAAAAGTTGATAAGTTATAAGAAAATTCTTTTTAACCGTATACTGCTTATAAGAAATGATTTGTTACTCAGGTTTTATATTAATGCATTACACGATTTTACATTTCGTTTAAGTATTGGTAAGGTTTTACTGTTCCTAACGAGTGGAATTTTCTTAGTGCGTACGTGAATATTTAATTGCATTTTCCTTAACAACGCTTGGGGGTAATTTAATAATGTATCGCATAAATATTCTTTTCTTTTAAAAATCCTAGTTGAAAGTTAATTAAAATTATTTAGATTAATATTAAATGTATGTAATGAGCTAATTGTACTACAGAAAGGTTCATGACTTTTCTGTGTATACTGACGAGGGTATATAAAATGAACTTCAGGTTTTTCCCACTGATAGTAAATCTGGAACCAATAAAAATGTATTAAGACTCATTTTTAGGTAAATATATTGCTTTCTATCGCACATTTTCTAAACATTTGTTGGGAATTCTGGGTAAATAACTTAAAGATTATATCTTGATTTGGGTAAAACCTTAAATATTCTACAGTGAAAAATGTTTATTTCATATTTAGTTCTTAATATTAAGATAGCAAATTACAGTTCTAAAAAATGTATAGAAATTTCCTATAATGCAAACATATATCTACAATTATAAGAAAACGTAACACTTATTTGAGTGTAATTTTGTATTGAAAAGGGGATATTCCTCATTAAATGTGTATTGGTAAGGAATATTTAACTGATATGATGAGTATTGTACGAAGAAATTTCTGTATTTGTGATGAAGAAGGTTAAAATATTCGAAATTATAGTGGAGATTTGGGTAAAATATCTCTTTCTCTCTGTGGTTCCTTCTGTAAATATAGGTATATTGGTAGTGATATATGTTGTGTAAAGTACCTCACAAGATTTTGTTCATAAGAAAATAAATTGGTAAATAAATTAATGCAAACTGACATTTGCGAAAAGAATATTTTAGTCTAAGAAATTAAAAAATAGAGTATGTATGAAATTGTCTAGTGAATTAAATTGGAACTGGACTAAGTTAAGAAAATGTGTTAACATTATGCGTTAGAAATTAATGCATATCAATTAAACAAACTTTCAAGAGATGAAATGGTAACCAATGGGTAAAATCAATGGTCATTCATCTCTTATTCAATACTGTAAATGTTTATCTTAGAAATTTCTTTTATACATGTAACGTCAAAGTTCGTCCATTTCACATGAAATTCGTTCATGAAGGTAGAAATATCCGTACTTAGTGTAGGGAAAGGTAATAAAGTGAAAATTTACATAGTCGAGACATTTAAAGTGATGTAGAATGCATTCAATTAGTACAAATTACTGAATTAAAAGGTACTGAGCGTTCAAAATAATAAGAAAGAATTTTGTATGAGTACATGAAAGAATGAATATAGGTCTAAAATTATGGATGAAAGTTGAGATTTCATTCTAAAAATTCGGAATCCATCAAACTAGCTTCATGAGAATCAAGATTCAAAACTGAACATTAGTAACACTGAAGAGCTTAAAAACATATATTCAGATATAGAGAGCATTAAGAATTAAAAGGAAATACCAGAATACGTAGGAAATGTTAAAGTTTGAAAATGCGAATGAAGTTAACAATGAAATAAAATAGTAGGATCAGTAATGGTAAACGTACTACAGAATGATAAATTGTAGAATTGCTGAATTAAAATAGTACTATAAACTATGGACTAAGGGCGGGCTATTCAACGAACGGGATATGAAGAACAGTTAAAGGTTGTAAAATTAAATGTTTAATTGAAATCTATCTCTATGTTTAAGAAATTTAAGCGTGTTAATTTAGCTGAAATAGTAAAATCACAAGCGCAATTACAATCAAAAATTATAAAACAGTTAAACTTTAGAGTATGTTGGAAACTAGAAAGAAACCCATTATCAGAAAAGTATAAAAATGACATCTAAAATTAACTATGCGTATGGTAGGAAAATGTAATAAACAAGTTCAAAATTAGAGTACTTTAAATATTACGAAGGTATAAAATGTACAAAACAAGTTAAAAATAATATCTAAAATGAAATAAAGCTCATATACATGGTAAGAAAATAGAGGAATTAAGCTAAAATTAAGAGCCTGTTTGAAATTAGGAAGGTTAAAACGTACGAAAGTCGTTACAAATTAAATGAAAGTCATGTGAAAATATAACAAATTAGTTAAAATTCTTAGCATGTTGGAAACTAAAAACGATAAAAAATAGAAAAGGAGTTAAATTTTACATCTAAAATTAAATAAGTCAGGTATATAGTAGAAAAATGTGATAAACAAGTTTAAAATTAAAGTAAAATGTTTAAAATTAAAGTTTAAAATTCAAAATTACGAAGGTTCAGAATGTACGAAACAAGTTAAAAATAACATCTAAAATTAAATAAAGCTCATATACATGGTAAGAAAATAGAGGAATTAAGTTAAAATTAAGAGCCTGTTTAAAATTAGGAAGGTTGAAACGTATGAAAGTCGTTACAAATTAAATGAAAGTCATGTGAAAATATAACAAATTAGTTAAAATTCAGAGTATGTTGAAAACTAAAAACGTTAAAATATAGAAACAAAATATAGAAAAGAAGTTAAAATTTACACCTAAAATTAAATAAGTCAGGTATATGATGGGAAAATATAGCAATTATGTTAAAATTAGGACTATATTGGAAATTATGAAGGTTAAAATGTATAAAAGAAATCAAGTAAAAGTCATGTACGTAGTGTGAAAATATAGCAAATTAGTTAAAACTCAGAGTATGCTGGAAACTAAAAACGTTAAAAAAATAGAAAAGAAATTAAAATTTACACCTAAAATTAAGTCAAGTATATGATGTGAAAATGTAGGAATTATGTTAAAATTAGGACTATATTGGAAATTTTGAAGGTTAAAATGAATGAGAGAAATCAAGCAAAAGTCATGTATATAGTGTGAAAATATAAACTGGTTAAAAATTAGAGTATATGAAACAGTGTGAAGGTTAAAATGTACAAAACTAGCTAGAAATGTTACATCTAAAATTAAATACAAGTCATCTATATGATTAGAAAATGTATGAAATAAGTTAAAATACAGAATATGTTGAAGATCGCTAACGTTGGAAAGAACGAAAAAAGTTAAAAATTACATCTAACATTAAATAATATAACATATAAAAACGCGTGTTTTAGTAATTACACTCGTAAAATATAACAAATAAGTTAAAAGTATTGCCTAACAAGTCTGAAAAATCTCTGGGTAAAATGAATTTAAGAATAAAAATGAGTAATGTAATGAAGATTACGGAAAGTATATGTGATATTATGAACAGAAGATTTAAGGAATAAGGTAAAATTCTGAGTGTACAGGATCATTCAATTATTAAATTCGAAAATAATCCTCGTTCAGGGTAACTAGGAGATAATCATCATATACGTAGTAAAACAGTTGGAATACGATGAAAAACACAAAGGCTAAAAATTTATTAACGAAGGGAAATCACCTCCGAAAAATCAGTAAAATATAATCTCTTATTAAATTGTGATGACATGTAGCAATTTTGCAGATATTCAGTCATAGGATAAATACAAGTAAGGAAATAATTATTTTCCAAAGACTGTGAAGGAAACATTTCATTTTATATCTGTTTCTAGAAAATAACTGTATCAGTCACTTAAAACACCTACTTGATATACGTTTTTAAGAACTCAATATAAATAAGTACACATTATCATATAACTACTCAATGCCTAAATCACCAAATTAAAAAAGAAAATAATCTAAGCGCATATCTTTTTTCTATGACGTAGCAACTACCCTACTCCCATCCACCTCCTGATAAGGCTCCCTGTCTCCATTTTCAGATAAGCCTCCCTTCCACGACTCAGCCTTCCTTCTCGGGAGCTCCCTCAACTCCCGCTCCCTTAGCTCCATGGCTCAGAACTCTCATTTTCCTCTACTTATAAGAAAATGAGAAAATGACTTACTGGAATGGATCCACATTCGCCACATCCAAAAACTGGGCTCGAAACTCCAGGCAGCAACGGCGAAGAATGTCCACGTCCGATCTATTAAAAGAAAAAATGTTAAAAATACGAAATATATAAAAAAAAAATAAATAAATAAATAAAATAAAAATAAAACAATAAGAAAAAAATATACCTGCAATAGGCCAGCATCTCATCTTGAAAGTTAAACACGTCCCCCTTGTGTGCTTCATGCCAGGACAGAAATGCTTGTCGTGCTGAAGTGCTCATGGTATCTGGGCTGTAGTACCGGGGCTCAGGCATAATTTTGGTTTTCTCGCGAGTTGAAAAGATGGGGAAAGTATCCCTTTTTCCGCTCGCTGAGACCGAAGCATCCCGGCAGTTTGGCCAACGCCATCGGTAGAAAATTTAACGAGTCTATGACCCGAATGTTCAAACTAGGGTGTCTTACACTCATGATCATAGACCCGTTAGGGATCACCTCCGGCGCTGTGCCTTGCGCTCCAGGAGCCAGGCCATCACGAACTGACCATCGAACCTGTAAGTAAAAAAATTATAAATAATATTGAAAAAAACAGCCATGAAAACTAAAGCATGCAAACTATGGTATTTTTAACTTACCCTTTCATGTTATGAGACTCGGCGGTGAAGCCCTTGTGCTCTGTGGAGAACAGCCAGGCGCAGAAATCTTGACATGCCGTGTATCCCGGGAACACTTTTTCTGTGCCGTCGGCATACTGAGCCACCGCGAAATTCACAAGATGCTCCCCCGAAGACTGGTCCGTTTCAAAGTCAAAAAAGATGAGCTTATCCTCGGACTTCTTCGGGGCAACACGTCGCAAATAGCAACGGTGCTCAGCAGCCATGACAAACTGGCCGCAGGACGGACACTTGGTGGTTCCGCACTTATGCAACTCTTTAGGGCAATCCCGCCTCCGGATCACTTGGCAGCATTCCCTGCACTGGTATACCTGTAACGACAATTATTTTTGTTAAACACTACCATTTTGAGAAAATTATATGATAATTAACTTTGTTAAGATAAATTTTAAAAAAACAGTTACCCTGTCGCAGAGTGAAAACTCTTGGTTTCCAGTCAGGGCTTTGTGTGCTTCAAAGCAGGTATGGGAGCGGCAAAGGCGGTCACAGTCCTGGCATCGTTGGGGCACGCCTGGAAAGCAGTCGGTCCTCAAACATATGGGACAGGCATTAGCACATCTATGGCTTTCAGGCATTTGGTAGGCCTTTTCGCATGTCGTGCAGTAATATTTGCTGCCGAAAAATCCTTTCAGGGATTTAATCACATCGTAATGTCCATTGTGGAGGCATAAATTGATCCGCTGAGACCTCTCCTTTCCTTTATAGACCACCTAAAACATAGATAAAAGTTTTCTCTTAAATTCCAAAATCAAACCCTGTAGACATTTTTAACATCGAAACGAATTAAATTCTTAATCATCTAAAAATTACTTGTGCATAAAGCATCTAAACTAATTACATGCCTAATCATCTGAAAATTCATTGTGCATTTCATTTTAACATCAAAACGAATTGCATGTAAAAATAATCTAAACAAGTTAATGTAACCTAAAAGTAAAAATTTTCACAAATTATATTTTTAACATCTAAACAGAAAAACTTTCCCCTAAATCGAATAATCTAAAACTTTCGATTTTATACACCCTAAATTTTGAATATCTAAACAAATTTCCTACATGCATGCATTTTATGTGTGAATATGCATAAAATATAATCTTAAAAGTTAAAGTAGTCTAAAGAATTCACTAGGCATTTTTATAAGGCATATTTTTAACGTCTAAAGAAATAGCATGCATGCATAAAATATAAAAGAATCTAAAAATTCCACCATGCGTTTTTACAAGTTATCTTTTTTTTTTTTAACATCAAAGCTAATTGCTTACATGCATAAAATATAAAGTTAATCTAACAATTTAAAGTAATCTAAAAGTAAAGATCCACGTTATATTTTAAACTTCTAAACGAAAAACTTTTCTCTAAAAATAAATTCCAAAATCGAACAATTTAGAAAAAGAAAACATTCAGTTTTCCCCTATTATATTTTTAACGTAATAACTAATTAAAAGTATTCTGAAAAGTTAAAGTTCTCTAAAAATGAAAATTCACCATGCGTTCAGTTTTCATCCTTTACATTTTAACATAGAGAAACAAATTGTATGCATGCATGCATTTTATGCGAACATTCATAAAACATAAAGTTAATCTAAATATTTAGTGCAATCTAAAATTGCGCCATGCATTTTTACAAGATATATTTTTAACATGGAAACAAAGTGATAATAAACTATGAAGGTAGCTACTCTCAATTTTTTTTTCAGTTCATTAATATTGAAAACTTTTTAAAATTTTTACCATGTAGCCACAAATTATAAAAGAACTAAAACTAAGTTACGGTTTTCAAAACATGCAAAAATTTTAGATAAGTATGAACATTTAAAACAAATTTGAAGACAGACATATATTTTAATTGAGACAAAAATAATCACTTACCCGGTTCAAATTATCCGAAGAAAAGACTGCAATTTGCACATTCAGATGGTCTTCAAATATGGCGATTTCTGAAAATGTGCAAGGGCCTAGAGGCACATTCGCAGCCATATGAAGTTCTTTAGCCCGTTTCACAAGGGCTGGTCGGCGACGATTTTTCATGGCATTGATGGCAGTCGTGTCCTTTTTCAAATGCGCCAAGGCATAAACAATCGCTTTAGCACAACACAGGCCTTCGTCGTCATAGGGAATAGCCAAAATGGATTTCTTATCCAGTCTATCCATGGAGATATTCACCACTCTCCTGTTTCGTCCAGTACTCACAGGTCGTTTGATAGTAATCACATCCACGGAGAACCCTGTGTCTAGCTCAATTTTGTCTTTCGACTGCAACACTTTCATCACGGCAGCCAGAATCTTTTCCACTGTTAAAGTCGAAACTGTCATGAGGGAAGTACTTATCGGCTTATCCAGCCCTTCTGCTTGGATACAAAATCGGATGAGGTCAGAGGGACCCAGATTAGTTGTCGTTTGGCGAATGAGCTGCTCAAACAGTTCCCGGACGGTGTCCGGAATTCGGACCATCGGGATGCCTTGTACGTTCTGAGGCAGCCGTTCCATATCTATACTAGCTCGGAAGGTAATCTCCTCGGCCTGATATTTATGGTTTCGGCGACGAGACTTTTCTTCGAGCACAATCGCCTCATCGATCTAAAAGAAAAATAAGTTTTCAGTAATAATCAAACATTTTCAAAAAGACAGTATCATTGAAAAATCATGCAAAAAGTAAAAAATACACACCAAACGTTCATCGGAACCAGCCATATACATAGGGCCACGAGCTGATGCGGAAGAAGTCTAAAAATAAACACATTCATTTTTAATACTGAGAAAAAGTATTCTAATAGAATCTAAAAGTAAAGAAAATACTGAAATATTTACCTCAAATCCGGAACCCACTTGGTAATACAAGGGTAAAACCAAAGGATTTTCTAGAAATATTTGATCCACTTCATCTAATAACTATCCAAATAAAAAAAAAGAATGAGTTTAAAATACGATCAAACAGAAAAATACATAACGAAAATACGTGTAAAATAATTTATACTTACATCGTCATCCGAATCACGGAAAGGACAATCAGAATCTTCAAATAACACCTAACAATTAAAAATTAGAATAAATAGCATATTCAAAAAAATTCGCTTTCAAAAATGGTAATCTAAAAATAAAGTAGAAGCAAAAAATATACTTACATTAGATGCAGAAAAAACTCGTTTAGCAGACATCGTACAGATAAAATGAAAATGGCGCAAAAGAAAATCACAGAAAGGCAAGAAAACGTTCGCTCAGCAACAACCACAGTACAAATGGTTGCAATCGTGAAAGCGAGCGAACATATAGGCGATGTACAATGAAAGAGAAACGCTGATTGGCTGAAATAAGATAGATATTGTTAGCGAGAATCTGATTGGTTGTTAAGATTGTATACGTTCGCCAGGGCGGATGTAGAAAGCGTGAAGCGGTTTCGGCATGCTGCAACGCGTAAGAGATGACGTTTGCATGTTTTCCCCAGCCTAGTGACGTCATGGTTGTTTATCGCTCCAAACGGAAAAATAACAGGTTTGATAATGTGAAGGCCTTAGCCGAGCGGTAAAGCGCTAGACCTCCCATCGCTAGAGATAGCGAGTTCGAATCTTGGCCGTGGAGTTATTTTTAAAATTCATTAAAAATGGATTAAAATATAATGGAGTAGATTAAATAATTAAAAAGGATGATTCATAATAAAATAATGAAACATAATTAAAAAAGAATGAATAAAAAAGATTAAATAACTAAAATAATAAAGGAAAAAAATTGGTAAATAAGAAAATAATAAAGTTGACGTCATGTGGTTTAGGCGACCATTGCCACAAGCATAAAAAATAAAAACTTTGAAACATAAAATCGTTGCCACAGAATCAAAACGAAACTTTGACGATGTCGTTCCATCACGTGATACAAGATGGCGCTGGTGTCGTCACTTCCGGGGAAATTCAAAGTGGCGAAGGCCACGCCCCTTTTCTGTGACGTCACTTCCGTCACCCGAGTACGGCTGCTTATTACTAACAGTAAATCCCTTTGAGAAAAAATAACTTAGTAAAAATGTATGAGGCCTTACAGCTGAGAATAAATGAAAGTACTTTTTTATTCTAGTTTATTTCTTATAGAGTTATCAGAGGCATTTTCCCCTGTATACATACAACTATATTTCTAGAAATTTTATTTCTTTGACAGAATTAAATATAGAATAAAATGAAAATAATATATTAGTAAATATCTATAAAAATTATTCATCTGGAATTGTATTTGACTACAAATTGTACATACTTCCTACTTACAGTTTAAAATTAATGTAACAAACACATCTGTTTCAATTAAAATAAGATTAGAAAATTTCAAGATATTGATTTAAAAATATAAACGAAAGTAATATTAATTGACAAAGTATCTTATCTTCAAAAATGAATATTTCTTTAGTTTATGATGAAAAAGCTTAGTATATTATATAACAGACCTTCGAGCTTTAGCACTTTTCTATGATAATTGCAAATATTTCCCTTTTTTTGTGTGTGTATGCGTGCATGCATTTTAGAATAGGTGGCAAAGACTTCACAACACAAATAGAAAAAGCACTTTTTTATTCAACATATACACATTCTGCAGAAAATATTCATTTAAAAAAATGGATTACAAGTCTGAAAATATTAAGAAAAATAGGTTAGTTTCACTCTCTTATGTTGTACCTTAAACACATAACATATTTCATTTCTGCTACATACATAAACTATTTTTTAATGTTTTCAATTTCCGTTGCTTAAATAAATTATTGCTTAGAAGATTATCATTTAACCTTTTGCAGTAATTATTTAGAAATATATTTGTTGATGATTGTATGATATTTTTCAAAATAATCTGAGGGTTGTGAAGGCAAAGTGGAGAGACGACTTTCGTGACGTCAGAGCGTTCAAGCAACTCTAGAGCCTTGGCTTTGTATGTAGGAGGTACTGGCTGTGTTCCGGTTGTCTCCAATATTTCCCTGATTTCTATGAAGAGAAAGGAAATCATGTTCACAAGTAATGAAAAGTCAGAAATGCATTCCAACTGGGAAATAAGGTCCAAATCAGTTGTGCTTTTATTCAAGGAATCAAACCTACTGCAGCCAAAAGTTAATTGTTAAATAAATGTAGGCAGAAAGTAACTTGAGAAATAAAAGCGCTTGTTCTTTAAAAACTGTTCACGATTTTCTTTAAATCCATTCCGTTTTAAGTAAGTCACTGAATATATGCAAAAAGTCTTTCAATATAGCTGTTACCTCGCTGATTGAAAAACTGAGCCTTACATAATAACTCTCGAAACCGTTTCTCTTTACTCTGTGAGTGACAGGCCATTATATCCGTATATACAATTAATAAAAATAGACTAATGAAATATGGTGAATTTTTGCGCCGAATTTATTTCTGACATGGAGCGTAACTGTAGTCAATTTAGCTTACTATTAGCTATGTGTTATCTGAAAAGAGAAAAATTTCTTTATTTAAATTCTGCCATCTTGCATACCTACTAATCAGCTAGTTTTATCTGATGAAAAATGAAAGATGCATGCACTGCAACATTTGAAAGTCGCCTAGACTTGGCAACACTTATTTCGTCAAATTCAACCCCCCATGAGGAGAAAGTGCATTTAATCTTTAAAGAGTGCACAAATATTGTAACGTCAAAGAATAGGAATAAATTTCTTCCACCAACGGAAGATCGTGAGCATATAGTAAAGGCTTTTGCTGCTCTTCAGACCCTCGCTTTGCAAGGCCCCGCATATAGAACATTGCTACTACCATCAGTTGAAGTAGTAGCTGTAAATACAGATTTTTTTACTTACAAACAAAGTCTGCAACAGCTACCACAAACAGTCTGCCACCAGAGCACATGCCCAAATCATTTGCGGACGTATTACGGCGACCAAAGAAACCAAGTTTAGTTTTAGTCATTTAGCCTCATGGTGAAGTCGCTGAAGAAGAGCTAAGAAACCAACTTAATTCAAAGGTTCCACTAGCGCAGCTACGTGTGTGGCAGTGGGAAACATTACATCCACTAGAAGGGGGTACACTTCAAAACAGCGGAAGATGTCCTCAGACTTGAAGAGTGACTTCAGCAAGCCAAAGTTTCAGCTGACATCAAGAGACCAGCAAGGCGGAAACCACGCTGCGTCATTCACGATGTCGCGGAATGTATTAAGCCAGAAGAAATCATTGATGAACTCTGTGCAATTACAAGAATGCTAAGAAGCTCCTATAAGCCCCTTTTTCGCCTCAAAGAAAGGAGGAATGGCCAAGTCAAGTGGGTCATTGAATGTGACTGCATCAGCTTCGCAGCAGCACTCAGAGTACAAAAAGTGTACACGGAATGGACAGCGCATGGTATCAAAGAATATCTCAGTATCGTGCGGTGTTTCAGGTGCCAGCACTATGGCCACACGCAAGAAGTTTGCCGTTAAAGTTACTGTTTGAGTAAAAGTAATACTATGGATACTACGGGGGAAATCATGCAACAAGAGAGTGCATGGCCAATACTGCAGAATGTATCAACTGTGGGGAGGCCAATCACAAATACGGCACTCATTGCAACTACAAGCACGCAGCATATCATCCAAGCTGCCCTGAATTCCAGGGGAGCATTCGTTACGTCCTCAGTACAGTGGTCACAGAGCTCAATTCCTCGGCAATCCAGACGACTGACACGTACTCAGGTAACAGAGCATCAGATAAGAATCTTGAACGTATATCTCAAGAGTTCACATCTTCCATAACTCACGAAAGCAATTTCGCTTTTATGCCAATAAATAAAAACATCTTCGAGCATGATGAGATAAGATACTCCAGATAAATTTGCAAAGAGCCAGAGCTGCAACTGCCCAGATAGTGCAACAAGCGATGAAAGCGGAAGTAGACTTTTCTTGCTCAGGAGCCGTACCTGCAAGCGAACAATGTAGCTGGCCTCCCTCTAATGTGGACCATCATCCAGTTACATGATGGAGAAGGCCCAAGGGTAGCTATTATTTTCTGTAATCAAAAATGGGCACCCACTATCATCAAAGCCACCAGAAATGCAGCAACAATGGCGATTGAGGCAAAAAATTTTAGAATACTAGTTACTAACATCTACATCCCTCCCCCGGCAGAGATTTCTGAATCACTAGATCTACAACAAAGAGTTCTGGTTGATTACCCCAACGAGCAGCACCTTCTAACGGGGGACTTTAATGAAATCTGGGGATATCCACGTACGGATCTGAGAGGACGTGCAGTTGAAGACTTTGTGGCAAGTAATGATCTGTCCATTCATAATGAGCCTGAATGCCCGCCGACGTATGAAACCTTTAATGGCAAACGGTGGCCGAATTTAACGTTCTCATCTGCAGCCCTGACCCCAAAGATAAAAAATTAGACAGTTGAAGATTCCATTACCAAATCAGATCATAGGCACATTACCTACAGTATAAGCCAACAGCATGAAAGGCCAGTAATGAAGCGCTATAAGCTTGTCAGAAGTAAACCTACTCAATTTTCTAGAAAAGTACGCCCAATCCTAAATAGATTATTAATGGAGCTGCCAAACACCATAACAGTCAAGGACGCAGAAGAATGGACCAATAATTTGATCAGTGACCTCCAAATTATCTGTGACAGCACCTTTGCACTCAAAACACCCAAAATGCTACACGCTGCAAACTGGTGGACCAGGACCTCAGAATACAGCATAGTCGTACCAGAGCTATGCGCAGGCGCATGAAAGCAGAGAGAGATCAGGAGGCTAGACAATAATTATGCATAGAATATAATGAAGCGCAGGCCAAGTATAAAAGGGCCATATTACGGGCTAAACTTGAAAGCTGGAAAAACTTCTGCACTGATCATAGAGATACCTATGGGATTCTGCACCAAATAACCAGCGACAAAGTTTTTAAACCGACTCTACATCACACTTTTCATGGCCATACCTATGGAAAGTCAGGTATTATGGAAGCAACCATAAAAAACTCCTAGATGCGATTTTTCCCCTCATATGAAAATGACACCTCAGACTTGCAATTGCATCCGGCGTTCTCGCTTATTTCAGGCACTCCAAATGATGTACCTTATACCGATTCAGAAGTAAATGCAATTATGCGAAATCTGCCGAAGAAGAAAGTTCCAAATCCCGACTCTCTAGATTACGATATCATTAGAGCGGTGCACAGAGCGATTATTATTTAGCGAATTTATCGTCATTTACTTCAAGAAGCTCCTCTCTCTGCAATACTTTCCTAAGTACTTTAAGATGGGGCAAGTGGTCCTATTTCAGAAATCCGGAAGAGACAAAGAAGATCCTTCTTCCTTCCGCCCCATCTGTTTTCTTTCGGCTTTAGGCAAAATTTATGAAAAGCTGACAATACTCAGGATCAAGCATCATCTAACATTAACTGGCCACATCTCAGAGGCACAGTTTAGCTTTAGGGAGAAACGTTCCACTCTTAACGCTTTTGACATTGTTTAAGATGAAATTCAAAAGATTAAAGCAGATAACCAGCATGCGGCGGTCCTCAGCCTTGACTTACTGAGTGCGTTTGACTCCCTGTGGTGGCCTGCCATCATTGAAGCTCTGCATGCGGCAAGCGTGCCTAATAATCCTCTACAAATAATTAAAAGTTATCTCAGCGACCACACTTTTACCGTGGTCTATAATAAATGAAGAAAAAGCAAAAACGAAGATGTCCACAAGGGTCATGTGCTGGATCAGATCTTTGGAATGTCACATTTAATTCCATACTGAATGCGCGTTGGCCGCCGCATACAAAGACAGATTTGCAGATGATGCCACTTTTATGCGATTTCAACAAATCAAAAAGCTGCAAAAGCGCAATTAAGACCAAAGAAGTCGTCGTTTTAGAAGAAAGAACGTCATTTTATAGCGAATATTTATTCTGAAAGATTTTGTTGTAACTCACCTTTATGCAAAATTTTGGAAGAATATTTTTGTTTCTTTTAATTCATTGCCAAAAATAATCGCAGAGTTTGAACAGCTTTCTCTCTTCTTTTAAATACAGTATTAGCTTCCTTCATGCAAAGATCTGAGATCGTAAATATTTTTCAATTATTTCTTTTAAATTCTTCTTTTTAAATCTTAAAATTTTTTGCTTTATTATATTTCGGGAGATGACAAGGTCCACTCGCCCTCCCACCTGTACAAGTAACTCCTTCGGGAATAGGGGTAATAAAGATTGATGATTTCGCGGAAACAGGAAAGTTTTTGACAACCGCGGAAACAGGAATGGCGGAAAGAGGAAGACACCTAAATAACGGTAAAATGCCCTAGAGTCTTATTGCTTAACAACCTTGAGACAAGAATTTAAAATTAAACATTTCAAGCCCCAGCTACTAACAATTATAATTGCCTCTGTCACACTGTACTGATTTTAGGTATTGGCCGAGTACAAATTCGAGAAAGCAAACTACACATAAAAAAGTTTTCTCATCATTTATATTTGCAAAGATAGAAACTAAAACATTTAACACGCATTCAACAGCAACTAAGGCAAAAGGAATAATAATATTGGTATACACAAAAGCGTTAAAGGAATTTTCTATACTTTGTTGCATTTAAGTCATGCTTTTTCACCGCTCATTTTGCTTGGTTTTCGGAAATTTTACCACCCTCGTATTTAAAATCAACGTGCTTACTTATCAAATTCTATTTTTGGTGATGAGAAATCTAAATGACAGATACATTCGGCGAATGCTTAACGTCCGGAGCATTGTAAGAGGTTCGCTCTACACACCAATAAGGACAGGCAGGTCTGAAATGGTGAGGGTTCCAATATTATTTATATAATTTTCTGAGTTCCAAATTTAACAAATAAGGAAATATCGCTGTGTTTGCTCCCGTATGATAAGTGATCACCACAATCTGTTAGTAAATGAAAAATGCATAGTTCCATCCCAGGCTAAGCCACAGATAATTTTTCGTGTTTTAGTCTTCGAAGAAAATCCTAAGTCTGTACGCAAACTTCGAAATAAAAAGTAGTCAACGGTGATTCATCACAACTTTATTTTCGATGATTGCTTCTGGTGTTTCTCTCCAGACACATTTAAGTGGTAAGGATAGGGGAAATGGAGGCATGCCTCTGTGCGTGCTCTCGGGTGTAATCGGTCGCCTGTCCAGTTAGAACCTTGAAGATACAGGGTTCGACTCCCAGCGAGGCCACAACTGACTTTTTTGTTTCTGTCTTCGCCGAACGATAAAAAGTACGTATGTCCGTATAACGTAATAATAAAGAGTATTTGAAGATCGTTTGGCAAACAACGATGAGCTTAAACTAATGTCCTTGTAGTATAATATAGGGACCTGGGACCTACACTGAAAATACTTATTATAGGTTCTAAAACATATTAAGACTAATCCAAAGAAAATTTTAAATTTTGCAACTTATATTTGAGAAAATCTATTTGTTTCCTTTACTGAATTTCTGCTTAATTTCGATTGCACTTCTTTACGTACGAAATATAACTTTAGAAAAATAATTTTTTAAAAAATTTTTAACATTTACCGAATATAATGTTCACATCTTTCAATGACGTGTGTGCATGATATTTTATGTTTATATTTTATTTTTATGGCAAGGAGAAAATTTTTCAGGCCAGAAATTTTCAGGAAGTTTTTTTGTGGCAACGAATATTTTCCATTTTCGTGAATTCTTCTTTAATCAAGAGTTTAAATATCATCAATTTTAATCAATACTTCTTTATTATTCGAATGATTTGATCAGTCGTTATTTTAATAATATAGACTTTTTTTATTTATTTAATCTTTTAATTATTTATTTAATAACTGATTTTCTTAATTTAAACTTTTCAATGACTTTTAGAACGCTGGTATTCTAAGCTGCCATCTCTGGCATGGGAGACGTACAGCATAGCAGAAAGCCCCGGTTTGTCTCTTGAAACCTGTTGTTTATAACTATTGCGCATGCGCGAAGCATAAGCCCTGCTAAAGCTAGACGCTACTCTTTCGAGCTTGTGTTAAGCAGGTTGTAGTTCATTGATCGAGATTATTTATCTCGCGTTTCCAATTTAAAGCTTCAGCATGGTATGGTTTACATATTATATTTTATTAGTAAAAAATATATGCATGTGTAGAAATTTTCTTTAGCTTGGAGTATACAAATATGAGTTTTGCTTATGTTTATTAGTGTCTTTATTATTTAGTCCTGATGTCTTTACTTGCCAAGCGAATTTATAGAGTTCACTTATCCTTTCTTATGAAATAGACTAGTTAATTGTGAAGAATTAAATAATTAACATTTTCTTGTCCGATTAGTTTTATTTGTTGGATTTTAAAAATGAAAAGTTATGATAAATAAGATACATGATAGACTGGTAAGCAAATAGAGTATTATATTACCAATGTCTGAGTGCGAGAAAGCCAAGCTTCTTAAAAATGTATTTCAGCGTACAATTAGCTCACTATGTATTAAATTAAATTAAAAATATTAAGCAATTTGAGAAGGGAATTAGGAGCTTTTTTCGAAGGTTTTTTTTTTTTTTTTTTTTTAAACGCGACTTTTTACAAATATCTACTTTTGATGCTTTTAAAATATCGGCCGAAAACTGAAGTGGAATAAATTACGTGTTTTGTAGAAAATTGCGTGGTATTTTAATTTTTGATTTAAACGGTAAATGAAAACAAGATTCGTAGAATTCTTGAAAAATGTCTAAAATTTTCTACATCTTTCTCTTGAATTTAAAATTTAAGTTTAATCCTAAAATTTCAGTTATAGTGCAATACTTGGAAAGGAATTTAAAGAAATAAATACAAAGAAAATAATCCATAATTTGAAAATATAAAAATAATAAATTAAAGAAAAAGTAAAATTTATAAGTTTTCTAAGTACATTGATTTGATTTTCTTCAAAATTTCCAAACCAAATTGAAACTAATTGCCAAAATTAAATTTTAACAAAATGTTAGGAAATATCGTCTAGCAGTTCAAGCGAAATACCCTCATATGCGGTCAGGTCGTAAATTTAGAACCCCTTTTATCATGGGGGGGGGGCTGAAAAGGAGGGATAATCTTGCTCGTGCTCTTGAGAAAATGTGGGGGTCGTTTAAACATCTAACTTCTCTACATTCAGTTTTATACAGAGGAAAATACAAATTGAATTCTTCGGATGAATGCAACTTTGTTCAATGAAAATGTATTACTTAACGATAAACTGTAAGATAAATAACATCTTTTTTTAAAGCCATAGTTGAAAAAGACAGATATTTGTTACACGAATGAATTTGTAGTAAATATTGAGTGTTTCATTTCGAATGCTATGTTCCATGTATGCGAAGTAGCTGAGTATGTGAGATAATAGTCATAACCGAATGGCTTTCAACCTTTTCACGGCTAAGGACTGTTTCTCAATTACATTTATTTCTCAATTACTTTTTGGTTAATTTTCTAATGGCATATAAACAATAATTGTTTTTATTTGAGTCTTATGAATAAAATAACGCAAACTAGACTGCAGAAAATTCTTAAGAATGAAGTTGAATAATACTGAAAAATACATTATTGATGCACTTTTGTGTTTTATATATAGTAGTATTAACTACTATTACAATCCTTAATTGGAATCCTTAAATTATATATCTATGTATAGGTATATATAATGTATAAATATCTATGTATAGGTATATATAAATGGAACCAAATATAGAACAATGTATAAAATATCTTTATTATACAATGTTCATTACCATACGTATATTTATGTAATATCAATATAAATAGTTAGTTAGGTTTCGTACATATATAAATTTTTTTTAATATTTTGTATTAGATTCAGTATTGTATACGTATCTGAAGTTTAATTTGTTCTCTTTTTGGTTTACGACTTTAAGTGAGAAAGAATTGTTAGGGCCTTCATAGGGATTACATTATATACAATCATTTAGGATCCGACTATTCCTTTCTTTTAATCATTATATATATTGGAATACTACTTGATAAGTATACATAAAATATAGCAGTTTTTAAGCTACTTATTTATATATCTATTGTTTGGTCTGGTTTGTTTGATTATAGCAAAGCATTCGACGGTTATTTGTCTAAGGATAAGGGTGCCTCGTGGAGAACTTTCTAAGCAAAACTGACTCTTATGCACGTTACACGTGGGGAAAACCTCGAAAACGCCAATACAGCCATCCCCGTCGATCCGGATTTGAACCCCGGATCGACCTGCCACAGTTCAACGACTTTACAGCTCAGCCGCTAGTGAACCACACACACACACACACACACATCCACACATATACATTAAATAGTATTTACATGTCGTTTATAAAGTATAATTGAGTGCAATTTAATCATAAAGAGTTAGAAAATATTCTACGGAATTACTTCACTTCGTAGACTTTTTGTTAAGCTTCACCATATTTCTTAAAGAGAATCTCAATGCTAGTTCCATTTCCAAGCTGTTTATGTACCTTATTTTTCATGCTTTGAATTATATTTAGAAAATTAATTTCACTTGGTTATAGCTGAAAATGCAGTTTTTTTATTGAAGAATTTAAGGGTAAGAAGAGAATTATGCTCTTTTCTAATCATTCTTGAAGCATTTAAATTTTTTTAAAAAAAGCGCACATTAATACGGATCACTGAACTAAAGTGCTCGATACAGGACAGATTAATTAGCTACAAATTTTGATTTTCGTTGAGTAAAAATGAATTCATCTGCACTCTATAAGAAAGTAAATATTCAAAAAGTGTTTTTTTCCCATTCTCGCAGTCACTATATTTTTCTTAAATATTCAGCTAATTCATATTCAAATATTCCAATCCATTACAATAAGTAATAAATCGATACAGTAAATAAATTGCCCTATTGCATACATTAGAAATACTTATTCTCATAATAAAAGATACGTATGTGTTATTCTCGTCGTAATTTTCAGTATATATATTTATATTTATAATTAAGAAATCTTTTGCATCTAATTGTAAATTTTCATGTTTCCCTGTCCATGATGATTTTAATATCGACAGAGGTCCCTGAGGTGTCCTGCCGTACATGAGTTAAAATGGAGCCACCCTAGTTGTTGAGTTGGGTACTTCTCTATAGGCCCACAACACATAAGGAATTTGCAAATGCCACCCTCTACCTTCTTCTCTGATGAAAATGATGCAACATTCTTTTTAAAGTACCATTAAACCGTTCAACTAATCCATTAGCTTGAGGATATCCAGGGGTCGAAAACTTATGACTGACCCCTATTCGTCTCTCAAATTCTTGAGTCAAATCTGCTTTAAAATTTGTTCCATTGTCACATGCAATTACATTTGGAATACCCGTTCTTGAAAAAATATGTAATAACTCCTCACAAGTCGACTTGGCGGAGAGGCTAGTTAGAGGTATTGCTTCTGCCCATCTGGTATGCTGATCAACTAAGCATAACATATACTTATGACCATAACATAACTGGGAGGATCAATCGGACCTATCACATCAATGTTTACAATTTGGAAGGGCAGATCTGGCCTCGTTACTGAGGTGATTGGTGTCCTATCAACAGTTTTAATTGGTCTAGTCAACTGGCACTCTTTACATGCCTCGCAAAATTTCAGAACGTCTAACCTCAGACCTTCCCAATAAAAAGAGTATCTAATTCTCTCCAAAGTTTTCTTTACCCCCGTGTGGCCAGTAAACACCGAGCAATGTGCTAACTGCAAGACTTCCTGTCTTCGACTCTTAGGTACAACTAATTGGCCCACACTTTCCCCAAGAATTTTGTCCTTATGAAAGAGAAAGTTATTCACTGTATAATAATTCCCCTTTCTTTTCTGAGCATTCTCCAATGCTCCTACCAGAGATTCACAAGTCTCCTGCTCTCTTCTAAATACATCCGCTGTACATAGTCTTCCTGGCTGAGGTTTTTGGCTTTCACTTGATTCCACCTTCCTTTCCTCATTGAGATTCCTTCCCATACCAGCGTTTCCTTCTAGTTTCCCTGTGTTTACCTTTACAGACTTTTCCTTTCTGCTAACCTCTGGGATGTTTGTGGTATCTTCAGGTAAGTTTTCCACCTCTTCACCTGTGTCATATAACCGACCTCCTAACATGGTGAATACTTCCGGAGGAAGCAACACATCCTCTGCCAGCGATTCTGCAACTGCACACAAAATCTCTTGATGTGTAACACTAGCACTTTCTCCTACAGTAATACTCAGTGGAATGCTTACCAAAGGGCATTTAACAGCTGGACCAAATATACCTTTCAAATATATACTAGATCCTTTCTTCAGTTGGAGACTTTTGGTTAACTCTTTCTTAACCACCGTAATTTCTGTTCCTGAATCAACGAGGGCCTTCCCTATTGTTCCATTCACACTAATAGGAACCCTTTTCAACTCGCACAGCTTATAGTCGTTTACATCCCCTGACTTCCTCAAAGGATCCACTCGAGCTACCACAACTTTGTCCTCTAGGATATCATTATCCTGATCTTTCTTTACCCAGTTTACCCTGGCTTTATCCTTTTCCTCATTTCTGTTATACTGCCTAGAACCTTTAAGCTGAGGACAGTGCGCCTTTTAAAATGTGAAGCTGAACCACATACAAAGCATGTTAAACCTTTAACGTTCCCTGTGGTTTTCCCTATGGTTTCTGACCTATGCAGACTGCCTCGTCTTTCTTCGACCTTAGGATTCTCACCTACTGCCTGATTTAAAATCTTAGTTTCACAAGCTTCCCTACGTACGTTGTAGGACTTCCCTTTAGCGGCAAAGAATATGTCACACTCCTTTCCAAGCTCTCTTGGCTTGAACCACGAGTCTTCCTGCCTTATACCTATGTGTACTGCAGTTTCCGTATCAAGGGTCTGGTAGATTTTGTCAGCTACCACCAACTGATTAAGATCTTCAAAGTCTGTCACCCCCCTTGATTTCACATAATTTTCCCACATGGCAGTAACTAAGTAGAAAACTGGCCAAAGGTCTCTTCTGAACTTCGTCTTGCCTTTCTGAAATTCTCCAGGCATACCTGAGGTGAAGGTTTAAATTCTTTCAATACAGTTTCCTTTATTTCCTCATAAGTCCCATACTTATCCTCGCTTATCAATGTTAATAAATTTGCCGCTTTATCTCCCAAAAGGTAAATCAAAATTTTGGCCTTATGCTCATCAGGGACACTTTCATTGACATAAGCTCTTTCTAAACTGGAGAAGAAATAGTCCCAGCCATCTGCTTTACTTGGAACCTTTACTGTCAATAATCTGATTGTCCTCGTTAACTCTTCTACTGATCTTTCCTTCCCATTCTCCCCCCCTTCGGGTGTAGTATCCTATTCGAGTAACGATCCTGGCAATCTACCTTATACTTCTCAATGGCAATCCGCTCCTCTGTCTCTAACTTTAGTTTATATTCCCTTTCCTGCTTTTCCTTCTCCTCCTTTGCCTCCCTATCTGTAATGATAACACTCAGAAGATCCTTTGCTACCTGCTACTCATAGCTTTCACTAGCAAGAATCGTTTCCCTCAAGTCCAAAATCCTAAATGTAGGCAACACTTCAACACCAAACTCTTGTGCAAGGGCGACTAGATCAGCCTTTCTAGTCTTTCTTTTGGCCAAAAATGACATTGTGCGACTTTATGTTCAACTTAATTAAAATAACAGAAAATTAAAACTAAATTTCCTTACATAAAATTATACATTAAGTTAAATCCTTAACTTCTGTTGAATCATAAACACACGGTACCTGCATTAAATATGCACAACATCCAAATACTCAATAAATAAAAAAACGTATGTTTATATATAAGCATTTGAAAATTAATGTAATCATATCTCATAAATAAAACACAAGCATTACTTAAATTAATGATCATTCACTCAGATAATAAAAGATAAATGCACTTGCAAGGTAATTCAAGTCTCATATGATAATCACACTGATAATTTTTGTCTTATAAAATACTTGTTAAAGTGTACCTTTACATTAACAGCAAATTTTTCATAAACACAAAACATAAATAAATCACTTAACAAAAGAACCTGGTAGAAGATAACTTTTCCACTTAATAAGCTTCGCAGCATTCGTAAGGAATTCACTTGAGCTTTTTCTTAGTCGACAAATATACATCCGACCAGCTGCCACCACCGTCATAAATCGATCCTTTGATCAATTCATCTTTGTCGGTTCGTTTTCCATCCACTTATGAATGTTATTAGTCAACTCTATTTGCAGGAAATAAACTGGGACACTTATTCAGGTTTAACAATAACATAAGCTATATTTTAATTTTGTAAATACACATTAACTTTTCACAAAGTATTGATTTTATTCACATTTACATCAAACGCACAAGTAATACATTGCATCTCTCCGTTCTTAACAACAAAAAAGAAAACAAACTCTACTCTCGGAATACAGCCAAACTAATTTTTAAATTTTTTCTCACGAGCATGCCGTCCTTCTTGAATCAAGCACGTTTCTTCTTCCCGTTGCCAGATATTTTCCCCTCTCCGTTCAGATAAACTGTTTTTTTCACACGAGCATGCCGTCCTTCTCGCATCAAGCACGCTTCTTCTCGTTGCCAGATTTTCTCCTCTCTCCTTTCAGCTATAAGTCGTTGGCTTAACTGTTCTTCCGCTAAGCTTGGTTGGTAGCATCACCTTACCGAGTATGTGCATGACACTCGGAATCCCTCATTTTCTACGATACTTATTGGTTGTAAATCCTTATATACCATTTTGATCAGTGCGTGATCGATTACTTTTTTTTATGTACATCCATCGTATTTCTCTGGGCAAACTGCATTTTGCTGGACTGGGATTTTTGTGAAAATACATCAACAATATCACAAGCACTGTTGTCTACCGTAAGTTGTGTAGTCTGCTGGGATGTGCATGGTTGCCCACCATCTGCAGGGCTAGTGACGACAGAACGGGCTGGAGCGGCATCAATATCATCAACATCTTGATTCGGCAAAGCGCGTTTCTCGTGCAGATTTACACAAGGATGCTTGCTTTGCAAATGTTTTATTAAATTTCCTGTTGAACCACCTTTGATGGATAAAAGGTCTTTATAAATGTCACACATAACTTTTTCGTCTTCATTAGTATAGGAAAAGTGCTGCCAAACCAATCTGAATTTGCTTTTCTTTCTAGACATTTTGTAATTCGATTTTTTTTTCTGAGGCGTTAGAAACTGATAGAGACTAAGCAATTCTATAACGTACCGATACTCACCAGTATGAGACGAGAATGAATCTTATGGGGAAAAGTGACGAAGTTGGGAGATGGTCATCAGCATCGTCAGACAAGAATAAAAAAAAATTCTATTAACGACTTCCGCTGTTCAATCCAGCTGCAAATTCTAAAATCAGCACTACGCTGTGAAAGGGGTATCAGGTTCAGTGTTCCGCCTTACTTGCTTTGGGAACATTGAAGAACCTGACTCGGAACAGGGAGCTTACTAAAGCTATGTTCAATAAATGTGGGAAGTAGACAAGATACACAGGAAGGGTATACGAAACCCTTTATTTTTCACTCTTTACAATGGTTTCCGGACTTCGGAATACAGAGAGCAACCACTTGTGGTCTGAACGCAAGAATATAAAAATATTAACTTAACTTTGGAATAATAAACAAGGGCCTAAGTGGAAGATTGGCCGTATATTAACAGGAAGCCGTATGTAGTACAGAGAACTGTTAACACTACAATACGTTTAAAATTATTAAGAGAATTAAACCTCTGGCCTGGAAGGCAACCAGCAACCGAGTAAAAACTGCTAAGGCAAGCGGCCTGCTTCTACTAACTCCTTCCTCTCTCTCGCTTGGCAAAAAGCCACAACTTAAGTACTTGGCGTTCGCCAGACAAATTTGCATAAATAAGTTAAAGCTTTTAATTCTGGCCGGAAGTAGAAAATAAGAAGTGATAGTAAAGATTTCAAATAAAATAAACGTTAGTAAAACTTGAGATCCTTACATACTTCCCGCCAGAGTTAATTAGTTTGAAACTGAGGTCTAAAACGACCTTGTTGAAAACTTTTAGCTCTAGAATCTAACGCGAGGCCAATCTTTTACAAACATTTCTCACTAGAAACTAGAAATTTAAAAAAATTTGTTTTTACATTATCAGCTCCATGGATAATTACTTTTCATCTGTACTGCATCTAAACAGGAGCTTTTAGTTGAACTCTGGTTCCTTCCAGAGATCTGGAAGGAAAACTAGTTTAATGAAATGTTACACAATTCAATGGCAAGTAACATGAATATTTATATTTCTCTTAACATTCTTATTTCATTCATTTACTTATTTCATTCATTTACTTATCTTTGTGATATTCGGACATTCTTTTCTCTGCCCAGTCCTGGAAGGTAGCGAAGATTCGTGTTTGATTTATCCTCCTTCTTGTGCGGGCTCGCCCTTCAGTTTCTTCCTCTAGAAGCTTTCTTTTCCCTCCAGTTCGGTCACCCTTGAATACCTTCTTTTTCGCCTCTGCCTGTGGTCTTGGCCGTTTGATGGCCGCTGGTCTTGGCGGAACCGGGACACTTCTCTCTCGTTCCTGCTTGGATCTCGTTGCTGGCCGTTCAAATTTTCCTTGTATCTTTTCCTCCGCCGCTGGTGGTTCTTCCGCAATTCGGCGACATTTGCTGCGTATAATCCTGTCCGATGAGTAGATCTTCCGTTTGGGAGCCGGGTTATAGTTGCCGTTGTTTCTCCTGGCTCTCTTTGCATTCGTCATACTTCTCCCTTCTTCATTCTGGGGGTGGTCGTGCGCTCTCTTTTGTGGTCGGTGGAACGGCTTCTTTTTCTTGTTACCTTCAATTTTCCAACGGGGAAACTTTCTTTTCAATTGCTCCTGCCTCCTAATGGCTTGTCCTTGTGCTTGTTGTTGTTCCACCTCTGGAGCTTGTGCCTGCCGTGCCGGATCCTGCAAAAAATTTTTAAATATTTGCATTTTATTACGGTCATAGTAGGGTTTTATCTGGTTAATATTTGCGGAGCATGTTTCACCATTCCTGGCTTTTAACACCACTACAGCCTGAGTTATTTTTTCTATGACATATGGTCCTTCAAATCGTGGGAAAAATTTGGCGGTTTTATCTTCTGGTGCTGAAGGAAGTAAATGCTTAATTTTTAATACTTCATCTCCTACTTTATAAGTTACTCCCCGTCGTTTCAAATCATAATAGAGCTTCTGTTTTCTTTGTGCTACTTCAGTGTTCTTTTTTGCTTCTTTAATTAATTTTTCTATATCACCCATTTTAAATTCTGGGGCTCTTTGTTGAACATAAAATAATTTATCTAACGGCGTTATAATCTTTCTGCCTAAAAATAACTCAGCAGGAGTTTTGCCCGTTGTATCATGTTTTGCGGTCCTAAGGGCGAAAGCAAATTCATTGACATAGTTATCCCAGCTTTTATGAAAAATTTTAACATAACTATGGATAATTTTCACTATATTTCTATTGACCCGTTCCGCTTAATTTGATTGCGGCCGATACGGGACCATTTTTAAATGACGTAGGCCCAGTTTTTGGCACATGTCTTCAAATATATTACTTACAAATTGAGGACCATTATCCGATATCACTTTTAGTGGCGCCCCGTATTTTAAAATATATTTATTTAAAAAAGAATCAGTAACTAATTTCGCGGAGGCTCGTTTTAAGGGAACAATTTCGGTCCACTTACTAAAATGATCAACCATAACAAGGAGATAGCCACTTTTATTTAACTGGCTTTTTGGGAAAGGGCCCAATAAATCGATGCCAATTATTTCATTTGGAAATTCGGATTTAATACTATTTAGAAACCCAGCCGGGCGGAAATTAATATAATTAACTGCTTGACATGTTGGGCAGGACTGGACATACGCCTTTGTTAACTTTTGCAGTTCAGGAAAATAGACTGCCTCGCGTACGCGTTGGATAGTTTTTCGAATACCAGCATGAGAAGCTAAAGGGCTGTCATGGAGCTCCTGCAGGATATTTAATCTAAGACTAGCTGGGATAACAGGTCGAAATTCGTTGTTGGAATTTGTAGTTTTTGTATAGAATAATAGACCATCTATTAGTTCGTAATGGGCCGCCCTATTTCTTATCGCCACAATATCTTGGTGGCTAAAATTTTCAGGATCCTTTAAATACTCATAAATGTTCCTAAATTCAGGACCCTTACCCAGTTCTGTTATTACAGTTTCTCGGGAATTTATTGTACATGCTGTGAGCATTGCCACGTTTACAGTATTACCTTCTTCATCTATTTTTATTCTGGATAGGGCATCTGCTACGATATTTTCCTTTCCGGGGGTATGCTTGATTACCAGATTATATTCTTGTAGCATCTTACTAACCCTGGGGATAAGTTTTTCCCTGAGTACAATCTAGTTACCGCCGCATGATCAGAATACACTGTTATTGGCGCTCTTCCAAAATAGACTCGGAACTTTTGCGCTGCTAACAGAACTGCAAGTGCCTCTCTCTCGGTCGCGGAATAATTTCTTTGTGTTTGATTTAAAGTTCGACTAAAAAATGCCACGGGCTGCTGATTTTGCGAAAGTACCGCTCCTACCGCATAATCCGAAGCATCCGCTGAAATTTCTAAATTCTCATCCTTTTCAGGAAATTTCAACACAGGGGCTTGTGTTAATGCTTGCTTTAATTTTTCGAAAGCACTATTGGCTTCGGCCGTCCACGAGAATCTTGCCTTTTTCCTTTTTAATTTTAACAATGGTTCAGCAATAGCTGCAAAATCTTTTATAAAGGACCTATAATATGAACAAAGTCCTAGAAAAGAAGAGAGCTTCTTCGCCGTATTTGGCGGCGGATACTTTTGCACAGCGATTATTTTTGATTCGTCTGCCTCGATTCCTTTCTGAGATATTTTGTAACCTAAGTATTTTAATTCAGGGGCTGCAAATTTGCACTTTTCGACATTAACTTTTAGACCGGCCTCATTTAATAATGAAAACACCTGTCTTAAATCCTGTACATGTTGGTCCAGATTATCACTAGTAATAATGATATCATCTAAATAGATAAATGTGGACTTTCCAAGAACAGGCCTTAGCACAATGTCCATACATCGCTGAAATGTTGCCGGTGCCCCTGAAAGGCCAAACGGCATATGCAGGAATGCATAAGTGCTAGACTTGGTTATAAAAGCAGTCTTAGGCACGTCTTCTGGTCTAACCCCTATTTGAAAATAACCAGTCGTTAAGTCTAAAGTCGACATGTATTTGGTAGACGTTATGTTCCTTAGAATTTCTTCAATAATAGGTAACGGATATACCGGATATTTAGTTATGGAGTTTAATTTACGATAGTCATTCACGAAACGCCACCTTTTTGGATGTGTTAATGGATTGTCATTGTTTTTCTTACATAAAACCACCGGGCTAGCATAACTACTTGAGATGGGCGTTATGATCTTTTTTCGTAACATATCTCTAATGTGCCATTCTATAATTTTTTCTTTATTCTTATCATACCGGTATGCTTTGTGGCGAACTGGCATTGAATCTCCGGTGTCGATTCTATGGTTAGTAACTTGAGTAAATCCTGGAATATCACTAAATAACGAAGCAAATTCACTTACCACTTGTTGGATTCTTTGTTGCTCTTCCTTAGGCAGGTGGTCAAGGTTAAACATTGGCGGTTCCGTTTTTACTTCTCGAACTGGTTTCATCGTCAGCTTAAGGAACACTTCATTAAAATCCAGCGTTGCTTCTGCCTCTGAAAGAAAATCTATCCCTAAAATAATATGTGCTTGCAGATTCTTTACTATAAAAAACACAACCTTTACTTGTTCGTCCTTAATAAGGACGTATAGCGGTAATTTACCTCTGCACTTGCATCTTTCTCCTTGCGCAGCTAACACTGTCGTATTATCCGAATTATATATGCGATATTTCCGAAAATACTTCCTAAAAAATCTTCTGCCACACAGGAACACTGCGCGCTTGTATCCAGGAGTGCGGTGGCTGGGATGTTATTCACCAACACTTCAATCTTTGGAAGAGTCAAATTTTTCACCATTACTGTATTTAACTTGGAGGAAGAGGGGTTTTCTTGGCCTTCGGATTTCCGCACTCTCCGGTCAGCAGAAATCCGTTTTAGTTTAAATCTTTTCTTCTTTCCATGCTTTCCTTCTTTTTCCACTGGCCCTGAGACTTTTTTCCTGGATTGCTATTGAACTGTCGACGTTCGCCGGCTGTTTTTGGATGCTCGGGTTTCCTTGCCCACTGATTCGCTTTGCTTACGTAGCCATGTGCTTGACTTAGCTGTGGTCTTGGCTCACCAAATTGGTTTCGTTGTTGATATTGGCGTCTTCTTTCAATGTCCGCCGTTCTTCTACTTTCAAACTGGATTGCTAGCTCAAATAACTTTTCCAGTGTAGTCGTATTCCTTAATTCAATAAAGTCTTGTACTTGGGGAAGTAACCTCGGCAAAATCACTTGAATTATCTCAGGATCCGGACGCTTTCCATACAAGAGTTTGAAGACGTGAAATTTTCTTAAAATAAAGCTTGAGAGATTTTCAATTGGTTTCTGGTATATGCTGAAAAGTTCCGTTTCTAATTTCGCACGATCCCTTACGACAGGGAAGGCTTTTACTAAGGCAGTCTTGAAATTTTCGTAAGTATAGGTGGGACTTCCTGCTTGACCCAAGAGACTTCTGCCTATACATTTGAACCAATTAAGCGCTTGGCCCCTCAAAGCGCTGGTAGCTAATGTGACTTTCTGGAACTCGTGCACGGGAGTTTATAGTTTTTCCAAAAAACTGGTTACCGTTGAGTTTCCATTAAATATTGCTTCTGGTTTCATCGCGGCGCGCATGGTCTGGACGATGTAACCAAATCCTTCCAGGGCGGCAGCTGGCATTTCTGGATTCTGAGCCGCTTCTGCAGGCAGCACAGGTTCTTCTTGAAACTCGGCCATGGTTATTCTTCTTCGTCGGGCGCCACTATCAGGTTCAGTGTTCCGCCTTACTTGCTTTGGGAACATTGAAGAACCTGACTCGGAACAGGGAGCTTACTAAAGCTATGTTCAATAAATGTGGGAAGTAGACAAGATACACAGGAAGGGTATACGAAACCCTTTATTTTTTACTCTTTACAATGGTTTCCGGACTTCGGAATACAGAGACCAACCACTTGTGGTCTGAACGTAAGTGTATAAAAATATTAACTAAACTCTAACTTAAATTTGGAATAATAAACAAGGGCCTACGTGGAAGATTGGCCGTATGTTAACAAGAAGCCGTACGTAGTACAGAGAACTGTTAACACTACAATACGTTTAAAATTATCAAGAGGATTAAACCTCTGGCCTGGAAAGGCAACCAGCAACCGAGTAAAAACTGCTAAGGCAAGCGGCCTGCTTCTACTAACTCCTTCCTTTCTCTCGCTTGGCAAAAAGCCACAACTTAAGTACTTGGCGTTCGCCAGACAAATTTGCATAAATAAGTTAAAGCTTTTAATTCTGGCCGGAAGTAGAAAATAAGAAGTGATAGTAAAGATTTAAAATAAAATAAACGTTAGTAAAACTTAAGATCCTTACAGGTGTAAGTGCAATATCGCCTAATGATTCTATTAATCAGGCATGAAAGAGCAAAAAATGCAAAGGAAAAAAAGGGAGGGACATGTATGTTTACATAAACATGTCCGGATAATTTCCGGTGTTCCATTCGATAGTTTTTCCTCCCTCAAATAAGCTCCAGAGGGAGTAAAAAAAAAAAAGAAAAAGATTCGGACTTCAAGGTCAAAGTTCACCTCTCTTCCTATCGGAGGAGCGTCGTCACGTCCTGGGGGTAAAGCAGGCGTTGACAATCCTGCGTTAGGCACGTGACCTGGGTTTAGTTTTTGGCGAGATGAAAATCTGTTTTCAGAAGGGGAAAAAATTATCATAAGTGGGTCAGTTATCTTTGTTCTTTCATTAGAAAAGTTTAAAATTGCGTCTGTATTTTATGTTGATTGGCTTAGTGATCCACTAGATGCTGTGACATTTTCTGAAGTAGGTACAGCGGGATAAAAAAGGCTCATATTTATTTAAAAAGGATCATATGATTTACGTTGCCCTATTAAACAAGCAAACGAAAAATATTTTTCATGATTTATGCTAAAAATATGTTGAGGAAAAGGAAGTAATCTAGTTGGTAGTTGATTCTATTCACCAATCCAACAACAGCAACTTACCAAAATCAATCATTTCAGATTCACGCAGTTTTTCTCCTACAAACGATGAAAAATTAAAACATGCACAATTCGGATTGCAAATCATCTAGCGCTCCCCTCCCTTTCCCTCCTGACTATACCGACTCCAATCACAAGCGAGAAATGCCGGCGACAGTGACTCCAACTGCTACTATTTCCCCCACAACGAACACAACGAACGGCCTTTCGAAAAATTTCCACTATTTCACACTCGTCCTCCCGCGCACACAAAGGCAATTAATTATACTACCTCAAACTCTAGTCTCCGTGACGAACGGAACGGAAGTTCCCCTCTTTCACGTTTGCCATTCCATGCCCTATTTCAAGGTCATTCATGGACACAAGGAGCGCATATCACCATTTCGCAAATACAACCAGATACTACTGTCCTCGTATCAAAACCGAAGTGAGCTGAACCCTCATCGATCCTCCAGTAACGAATACCGAAATACCGAGAAGAGACGCATATTTTCGTTACAAAGTAGCGAATACCGAAAAGCACCCGTTTCGGTACAGAAGTAACGAATACCGAAAAGTACCCGTTTCGGTACAGAAGTAACGAATACCGAAAAGTACCCGTTTCGGTACAGAAGTAACGAATACCGAAAAGTGCCCGTTTCGGTACAGAAGTAACGAATACCGAAAAGTATCCGTTTCGGTCCAGAAGTAACGAATACCGAAAAGTACTGATTTAGGTACTGAAGTAACGGGTACTTGGATGTACCGATTTTCAGTACCCGTTACAACTAAGTACCCGTTACAAAATACCCGGTTCGGTAGTACCGACTCATCACTACCCCTTATGATCCCTGACACAGCCGTTTATACTTTCCCCTTCCGTAATTAACGTCAGTCTCCTGCTCTTGACCGCATTTGCCAAGCCACCGTTCAAGCTATAGAACGTAAAATCACGTATTTAAAAAGGTCTTAAAACAATAATTGGAAACTTCAAAATACGCTGTTCCGTTCTATTGTAAATTCACGCAACCTGGAAATACTTGTCGTTATTTAATTAGGGAAAATTTAATCATTTTTAGGTGCATTAATTTCTCTGCTATAGTTTCACATAAAATTTGTAAAAATGTTTCCGTCTAGAGAAAGATATTTTTCTTGCTTTGATAAGGAATCGTATTGATGAAAACATTAACCGAAATTTCAAGGTATTAAAAAAGATGGGGGGTTCTCGTGCACTGAAATGTAGGTATGAAATAAACACGTGTTTTGGACTTTGTCATACGTACCACGTTGTTTGGTATAAATTATTACTGTCAATTGCAACCTAATATATGTAATTTATTTTCATACGTAATTTATGTGTTACTGATAACATTAGTAAAATAATTCGTAGAATGTATGTGCGGTATAAAATTGGGACTGATACTTTTATATATTGCATACCTTTAAATTTACGCTTGTTTGGAAAATTTCGTATATAGTTGGTGGAGAGAAATAATTTCTTTTTCTTATAGCAATATTATTAGCAATGATTTTTATGCTGCAAGCCATGTCTGCCTGCAAGAAAGTGACATTCATGGACGAAGAATCCATGTTATCCGAAATATGTTGCAGCAATACTTGGGTTAATGTCAATTATTTTTGTCGGTTTTAAATTACAATGCATAGCTTATTTTTCTATTCTTGATACTGTTAAGAAATAATGGCTAGTTATTGACTATTTATAAATTTAAGATTTGCAAATGTATTGTTTTAATGTTTAGGAATGCTTCTTTTGGAAGTTTTTGAGAGACAGCATGATATTCGATAAAGAGTTATGGAGATAGGTAGTAAATTTCTTTCGTGGAGGCATTTTATTTTCGTTAACAAATAACCTGTCAAGCCCCAAAAAAAAATTTCCAAACCGCATTTCTTTCCTCCTGAAATTCAAATTGTGATTAAAAATGTTAAAATTCGTTTTCAGTAGAACGCACTTTTGTCAAATATTTTGTCCGATAACTTAGTTAAATAATTACTAATATTGATTGGCGAAATTTCTAGTACACACCATTAAACCTGCAATGTAATTTTGGTAAAAGATAATTTTCTGGAATAAAAATAACTAACTGAAAACACTGTTCATCGAGCTGAAATCCTGCGTCGCTTCAACTCTCTTGCAAGCAATGGTCTGTATAACGAGTTGAGTTTCCTTTGCACTATTCGGAATTCCATTATGAAGTTTTCATGCTAAGGCCATCTCAGTGAAAACCCCAAGATAATCTATTTTTCTTTCATGCTTTAATGTAAAATTTAATGTTTTCTTAAGTATGGTTGAAAAATACAAGACATTTGTTTACCCTGGGATAAACAAGCAACAAAAAAGCACGTGGGGTTTCCGCCTTCGAAAAAAAAATTAATAACGAGCTAACGCAAACCTCCTACCGTTCACCACTGACGACTCAGGCGAACGCAGTTCCCAATAAACGGGCCCCCGCGCGGTTGCGCTATCCCAGAGTAACATGTGATGGCGATTTTCGAGCTTCTGATATACCATAGCATTGGTAGTTCCTAAAAGAGAGAACAGTGTATGATAAAAGAAACAAGAGTAGCATGGGTAGGGGGCAAATAACATGCCCAGACAAAAAATGCATAGCTGAAAATGTTTTCTGGAATAAGTCACGGAGGAAAAGTTATCCGCCAACCAGTAGCCGCGGTGATCCGGAAAGGACGAATAGAGAACGAGGTGGGCGGAGCATGGGAGAGTTCTCAGGTGGTCACCCACCCAAGTCCTGTCCCTGCTGCTTAACTTATCGGCGCCAACGCCGCAATAAGGCTTCATGGTCCTGGAGAAATAAAGAGTTGTACGGTGAAAAATTAGTCGCTTGGAAGTTGAAAGATGTTCATCAGAATTAATAGTTTTTCGGGGTTGCTAGGGGCTGCTTGAAGGTGTTGATGATTTTCTTTGAAAGCTGCAACAAACTTTCTAATGCAGTCATTACTGAAAATTTCTTGGATCTGTTTGAAAATGTTCATAAGGTCCAATATGGATTTAAAATCATTTTCTTTCTCAGGGTAACAGATGTCTTGAATCTGTTGAGGCTGGGTATCATCAGTTTCTTTGGGAGTTAGAGGCACAGGGGGAGTTTGTGATTTAGCCGCGGCAGCATAACTCACGCCTGGTCTGTGAAGGATGGGGTTTTTTCGTGAATTTCCGAAAATACTCGCAACCACGATAGGAACTAACGTGGTTTTTTGAGCAGTTGCTGCAGGTAGGTTCGTCAGTCTTTTTACGATCACACTCCGCAGAGATGTGGTTTTTAGCACATTTCACACACTTGGGGGGGGAGCTTGCAGGTATCAGAAGAATGTCCAATTTTTTGGCAGTTGTAACATTGATATACAGAGAATCTTGGCTTATACTTCTCGATCTGTACGGCAAATCGAAGGAGGTGCTGAATATCATAGACTTCATCAATATTCAGAGTATGGCGCAGTTGAACTTGGAAAATAGGCAGGGGGGCTTTCGTACGAAAATTTCTGAGGCGTGCAATTTTACACACTTGAAAGTTCAAATCCGTCAGAGCTTGCTTAATTTTATCAGCATCGGTATTAATCGGCAGTCCTTTTATCACGATTTTTCTGTGTCTGTCATTTTTGTGTTTTACCAGGAAAAATCCAATAGAACGTTGATTTAAAAATTTTGCAATGTGGTTGTAATCTTCCAAAGTTTCAGGAATAACACGGAGACAGTCATGATGGAATTTGCCTATTTGGCTTCGGTATTTTCACTGATGTCTGTGAGAATTTGGTGGTGCTCATCCGTAGTAGTTATCATAACGTGAGGGACGTTGCTCAGGCTATTAGTGATAATAGGGTTTTCAGTATTGTCGGCAGCGTTCGTATCCATGTTCTCTTCACTTGCTAAGGCATTAAATTGGTTGCTTAACTCCGGCTGCGGGATGGGTTCAGGGCTCTTGAGGCGTGCGATCTTCTTAGGTGTAATGAACGTGTTTTCCTTGGCGGCGTCCGTAGACTCACAGGGTTCTTGAATGCTAGGGAGGGTGAGAACAGGAAATGGTGTTTTACGTTTTCTGAAAAGACACGCTTCTGGGTGGTCTATACTGGAGAGAAAAGTTTCACATTTTCCTTGGATTGAGGTAACATCATCCTTGAATTTGTCGCGAATATTAAAGATTTCCGCAAGGCCGAGTTCCACGAGTTTCAAGTGGTGTGGATGGAGTGACTTGATCAGGGGAATTGCTGCATTCAGATGGTCACGTGCTTCTTCAATAAGTGGAATAGCTTGGATGGCAGCTTCATAGTCCGTTGTATCTCGGATATTGAAAGAACGACAAAGTGGGAGTAATAACTCGCTTCCATATTGAGTACCATTTGAGAGTGTCAGCTTAGGAGGGAAAGTGATTAGTCCATTTTGAGAAATTTGCAGTCTGGATTCTGGTCGTCTCGCCTCTTCTAAGAAGAATCGAATAACTTGCTTCACCGCATAGTCGCTTTGAGGATTAGTTATCAGTTTGTAAACGAGATCAAATAGTTCAGCTTGTATCCGTGATTTTTTAACTTCCTTGGTAGTTTCTTGATATTTTTGCCGTAAGTGAGTAATAGTTGTGACTGTTCCGCCAGGAACAGGTACATCAGAAATTCCGTTGGCTTCAGCAGTTTGGATGATTCGCTTAAGCTCATCCAGTCGACAGTTACAGGTATCGTAAGCCTTACGAAAGCACGAAGCATCGCGCTTTCCAGTCACAATTATATGGTAGGGACTCCTCAGTGCAGGAGGTAAAGTTTCTTCCGACATCTTTCTCAACGTCGACGATACAAGGGACTTACTGTACCTGATTTAATATTGCAAAAGCCTTATATTACTAGTAATAAGATTCGGCTAAAATGGATTTTACTTGTATATATCAGAACTACATCTCAAGAACATTTAGAGAAATTTAAGACACTATCAGCTCAGAGTAATTGTCAAATAGGTTCTTCCCATTGTAGAACTGATGGTGATGAAAAAGCTGATTACCTCAGAAAGAAGGAGAAAACCTGATGAGAACATAAGTTTCCCCTTCTCAAGCTTTTGAAAATTTTCATTTGTAGATTTTCCATGCAGATTCATTGCAAATGTGTATTAAAACAACCTGGAACGCTGTTTCTTTGGACGAATCTACCTTTGATCCCAGACTATTAAAAACATATATTTGCCTCAAAGTTTCAAATTTTGGCAGGGCATGAATTTAAATGTTAAAACAAATTAAAAAAAGCCCAGACTGATGCAGAATTTGAATATCTGCACCGTTTGGAGGGTTATATGATTTAGGCGCTTTAAAAGCATGGAAATAAAAACGATTTTCAATTTTGTTATTGAAGAAAAAGGATCTATATCCGTTAAATCTTAAAACTTACAAGATTTTAAGCTAAGCTGTAATTTTAGGTTACTTTAATTTTACATGCCTTTGTCAGCTACGTTTGCGATTCCGTTTATGTGCTGTTGAATGTTCACAATATCAAAGCTTTCAGACCACGGGATGTATCAAAATAAATTATTTGGGATGTAGATTTAGGTAGGGTAAGTTTGTTTCCCAGAAGATTCATAAGCATGTTTCACAGAAATTTAAATTCTAATAGTATTGGAAGTCTATAACTTTAAAATATACACCTAAAAGTGTTTGATATGTGCATATTTTGCTATATGATACCCATTCTCATACTACTTGATAGAGAACTTTAATTGATCTGCTTTTGTAATGCCTACAAGACAAAAAACAATTTCACTGGCATGTTGGTCTCCAGAGCCCCAGTAATTGTGTTTTGCAAAGATCAGGGATAGTATTGGGTAGCTATGACACAAATACTTTATTTTTCATATACATTTCAATACTACATTCTTAACATTTTATGGGGACAAAATGTGTCAAAAACACATTTGCTAAGATTTAAAACTCACTATCAGTATTCAGCAGTCTTACTACTCATGGGCCTCTTTTTCACATGATTATGAACTGCATATATATTATACATAGCACATTATAAAGAATGCTTTCGCATTTTACTTTCCTCGTGTTATGCTACCGATATTTTTCTTAATATCTATTTTATAAGTGCATTAACCCTTCACAAACGTTATGTTTGTAAACGTATTGCACATAGACTACTGTGAGAATTTATTATTGCAGAAATCAAATATAAATTCGGTATTTTAATTACACAAGGTACAAATATAAAAATTGGAAGACAACAGGAAGTATTATGTGAATGTGTGGAAATTTGGAGAGATTTCCAAATGCTATCAGATAATAAACAAATATTACAAATTTACATATTGCCCTTTGCAAAATTACAGTACACTTGAGATTACTACTATCAATTTTATTCAATCAATTTTATTCAGACCCAAACATGGCAAGAAAATGCAATACATTTAGAAATTTTAAAAAATAAAATGGCAGTTTGTTAGTATTGGGGAAACTTCTGGAAAAAAATGTAAGCTTGTCGGATTTGAGTCTCTAAATTTTGATACCTAATATTAAATAAATAAAGAAAGAAAAAACAAAAGCAACATGCGTTCTGCACAGTAAAACTTGAGAAAGACCTTTACATGTGCATTTGTTATCTGATAATAATAATAAAAAAAAAGAAAAAAAAAAAAAATGCTTTCTGTTATTTTCAGTGCTATAAAATGAAGAAGAATTTCCTATACAGCGAATAAATTTTGGTTTTTGAGATACAACACCGTAAAAAGGACGTGATAATTCACTAGTACACTTTTCTGGGCTTAAATGTTGATTGCACATTTCACACGAGAATCCTTCGAATTTTCCGTATTCACGTATGTTGCCATTTATAACGTAAAAGAAAATTATTACGGTGCTACTTTGGTAGACGGTTGCACGGATTTTGGCGATTGTTTGGCGAGTTTTCTTTCGGCGAGTAATACAACTTATGGTAAACCCATTGCTGATTAAGTTATTTATGGTAACCGATACTTTGTTGTCATTTTATTAAAAAAATAATGCGTTTTATTATGCATAACTTCCGTGTTTTAAATATTATTTATGGCTTCTAAATATTAAAAATCAATTTAATTTTACATTTTTATTTGAAATAAAAATTTTGTTGTTTATAATATTTTATATAATTTTATGTTGTTGATGATGTAATCAATGACGTCACCTTACTTAAAAAGTAATTGGTTTTATTAATATCTATAAATTTAATCTAATGTTTTAAACATTATTTATGGCTGTTAAATATTAAAATACAATTTAATTTTGCATTTGTTTTAAAAATGATTTTATTATGAATGATTATTTAAATAATTTTAATTCTATGCGTGATGTAATCAGCTCCCTGATTGGTTACTGAGTATTTGTGCATTACCGCGCCATTTTAAAATTTTATTATTCATCTCTTCGAATTCGTCAGATTTCAAATGGAATGAATATCTTCGTTTCGAAGATGAATGTTGTTATTGGTAATTACCAAGAATTATTGGTATTGGAATAAAAAAATTGCCCTTTGAGAGCTTATTTTGGCCAACCTGTCTTTCCTAATCAAAGATTTATATAGAAATTGTTAATAGCGTCAGAGGAAATTTATTTTAAATTTTTTGAGGAAACCGCGCTAATTGTTTCTTCAATGAAGTGCGAGATACGTGGATAACAGATGAAGATAGTTAAAAGAGCCAATTCAATTATGATTTCGATTTTTTTGTGGTACTTATCAATAAACAAGAGGTTAAATTACTCAAAAAATGCAAGTACATATTTTTCTTTTATTTTATAATTGTATACTTCAATTTTTGTTAAAAAAATTAACACACTATTTTCAAAAATTGCTGAGATAATTATTGTCACATATGTTTTAATGTTAATTATATTTTATATAATGTGTTTTAAAGTATTTGAATTTAATAATATTCTAATTCTTTTAAATGTTGGTAGGATGGTTTTTAATTCGATATTCAATTTCAGTAATATTTTAATGTAATTAAACGTTGACACAATGTTTTTATAGCGGTGTTTTTATTCTTTTTTTCGCTATATGAAAGTAATAATAGCTTTACTTTAGTATTTTATACTCATAGTAAATGTATTTATTTACACTTGCCTGCCATCTTAAAAAACAACATTTTCAACAAAAAATTAATCCATTACTTTTAAAGATATTTTTTTTTTTTTTTTAAGTTTCGAATACTTTACTATGCGTAGAAGCAGCGTTTTTCAAGATGGCTGATGATTGTAAAAATCGCGCCAACAATTGCGCCAACGTAAATCGCCAAAAATTGGTGCAACCGTCTACCAAAGTAGCACCGAATAAATTAAAGAAAATAACTTAATAGCAATATTACTATGTTCTTTACCAAATTCATACAACTCCTTAATAACTGCAATAGAAGTAAATCGGAAGCTGAATTATCGCTAGAATATGTTAAAAACAAACTAATAGATGAGTATTGTAGACGTGTGGAAACTAAGAAAGTTCAAAAATACGATTCAGTTGCTTTAAAAAGTAAAAGCGAAAAATATGTTACACAATATTGTAATTATTGTAAGAGAAATAACCATACGATAAATGACTGTTTTCATTTAAAACGCAACGCTAGAACTTCCCCGAAAGCAAATGTAAATAACAGTAAAGTAAGAAATTATTCTCAAAATTATAAAAGTAATGCATGCCAAATAGCAAATACGCAAAAAGTAGAAAACATAACAAAACTTAAAGAAAATAAGTATCTTAAAAATATTGAAACTGAATATTCGCAGATTCAGTTTAAACAAGTTCTAAAAGTGGAAAATAAACATGAAAACACGCAAACGCAAGAATGGGTTTTCGACTCAGGAGCCTCAACTCATATGACGAGTGATAAGAATTTTCTCTCAGTTAAATGACTCTAATAAACAAATATTAACTGTAGCCAATGGTGCTAAATTAAATTCTTATGGTATCGGTGAAGGTTATTTTAAAATTCAAAACTTAAAGGGTCAGGTTACACAAATAAATTGGAAAATGTATTGTATGTACCAGGTTTAGATAGTAATTTACTTTCTGTTCAATCTGTTACGAATAAAGGTTGCATTGTTACATTTGATAGTAATAAGTGTTACATAAAGCGTAACAATGTACTCGTAGCCGACGGCAACGCTCAGCAAGGCTTATATAAATTGACCGTAAGCTCAATTGACGAGAAAGCATACTTAGTTAATGATATTTCATGTTCTAATACGAACTGTATACTAAAATGACATCAAAGATTAGGCCACAGAAATATAGATGCCATGAAAACACTTGAGAAAAATGATTTGGCAGACGGCATTAAACTTGGCAAATGCACTCATAGTGTGGAATGTTCTATTTGTGTAAAAGCGAAACTAACTGAAAAACCTTATCCCAAAACTAGTTTCAGATCTAAAAGTCCACTGGATTTAGTGCACACAGATGTGTGTGGGCCAATTGAAGTCAACAGCTTAGGAGGGAAAAGATATTTCGTAACTTTCATTGATGACTATTCGCGTTATACTCAAATTTATTTTATTACTTCAAAAGATGAAGTATTCGACAAACTTAAACAGTATGTTGCACCGACAACAAATAAATTTAGGAAGAAATTCAAGGTTCTCAGATCCGACAACGGTAGAGAATACTGTAGCGAAACTACTGAAAATTATTTAAAGAAACTCGGCATTTTCCATGAAACTTGGGTTCCTTATTGTCCGGCACAGAACAGCGTCGCAGAAAGGAAAAATCGCTCTTTAATAGAAATGACAAAAGCTATGCTAATAAACTCTAAATTACCGAAAGGATTTTGGGCTGAAGCAGCAGCTACTTCTGCATATCTTCAAAATAGGTTACCAACTAAAGCCACAGATAGAGCACCATATGAATTGTGGAATGGTAGAAAACCAAACTTAAGTCACTTACGAGTATTTGGATGTAAAGCATTTTATTATGTGAATAAACAAAAACGGCGTAAATTCGACAACAGAGCTGAAGACGGAATATTCGTAGGATACGATTTACGAAGTAAGGGATACAGGATTTATGTAGGTGGAAGGAAAATAATAGTAAGTAGAACTGTTAGATTTTCAGAAAACGCGTCTTTATCTGACAAACATGCAGAATATAATGCTGAAGATTTAGAATTAATTCACTTCAATAACTCGCAAGAAGATGAAGAAAATAATGAAGAAACATCTCTTGGCGATGATTTTACAGAAGATTCAAAAAGTTCTGAAGAGTTAATTAAATGTGAAGAAAATGTAGAAAGAAGAGTTTCTGGCAGATCAACCAAAGGGGTCCCACCGGAAAGATTCTCTTATAAAGCAGAAGACGAAGAATCAATCTTACCTAAAAATAAAGATTCAGAAAGCTTTGAAGAAATTCTAAACTTACCAAAACGTGAACAAGAAGCTTGGATCAAGGCTATGCAAGAAGAAATACATTCTCTAAAAGAAAATGAAACCTATAGACTTACAGAGTTACCTTACACTTACAGAGTTACCTATACACTTACAGAGTTAATATGCATTAGGCAGCAAATGGGTGTTTAAGACAAAATATGATGAAACTGGTAAAAATATAAAATACAAAGCACGCTTAGTAGCCAAAGGATTTATTCAAAAATACGGCAGTGATTATGATGAAACATTTTCACCAGTAGTGAAACACACTACGATAAGAGTTTTCTTAGCATGGGCAGCGTATAATAATGCCAAGGTACATCAACTAGATGTTAAAACAGCCTTTCTGTATGGCAACTTAAATGAAGAAATATATATGGAACAACCAGAAGGATTCGTGGTTCCGGAAGAAAGACATAAAGTTTGTAAATTACAGAAGTCGATTTATGGTTTTAAACAAGCAGCTAGGTGCTGGAATGCAGAAATTGAAAATACATTGAAGAATCTTGGGTTCAGTCAAAGCAAAGCAGATCCGTGTCTTTTCACAAAAGTGGTTCGTGATAAAAGAATTAATTTAACAGTGTATGTTGATGACATCCTAATAAGTTCTACAGAAGAAGGACTAATTCTTCAAACAATTAGTGATTTAAAGAAACTTTACCAAATAACGCATCTTGGTGAAGCTAAATATTTCTTAGGCATGGAAATAAATCGTAAGGAAGATGGAAGTTATCTCTTATCACAGAAAAATAAAATAAATCAACTTGTCAAGCAATTTCAACTTGAAGAAGCGAAACCCGCTAGCACACCGATGGAAACAAACTATTATAATCTAAACAAGGAAGAAAATCTCCTAACTTCAAATGATAAATTTCGCCAAGCTATTGGAAGTCTTTTGTGTATATCGTCTATCACAAGACCAGATATCACAGCTTCAACTCACATACTCAGCAGAAGGTGTAATAATCCACGTCAAAAGGACTGGAATGCTGTTAAAAGAATCATTAGATACTTAAATACGACAAAGAATCTATCCTTACAAATTTCGTCGAGTGAAGAACCTAATATTACAGTTTATTTAGATGCTGATTGGGGACAAGATATTGAAGATAGAAAATCTACATCAGGAAGTGTTATTTTATTAGGAAGAAACTGTATTTCGTGGTTTTCAAGAAAACAAACTTGTGTTTCTTTATCCTCAGCAGAAGCTGAATATGTTGCACTATAGCAAGCTACGCAAGAACTATTATGGCTATTAAAATTAACAGAAGATTTCAATCTACCCCAAACTCTACCGATAAAGGTATTTGAAGATAATCAGTCTACTATAGGACTTGTAGAATCTGAAAAATTCAGTTCGCGCACAAAACATATTGATACAAAAGTTCATCATATACGCGACTTGAATAACAAAAGAATAGTAAAACTTGCTTATCTTTCAACAGAGCAAATGGTTGCTGATATTATGACTAAACCAATTCCTAAAGCTAAATTTCAGTTTTGCAGGAATGAATTGCAATTGATATGAGTTTCATTAGCAAAACAGGGGCATTGTTAGAACAAATTTAGGTATTTTGCATAATGAAACTCGAAAGGCATACGAAACGAACGTGCGCCAAGATATATATTGGCAAGAGAAAGTAAAGTTCGTGTGCAATACAAAGCATTCGATTCTCACCTAGCTACTTGTACCTGGCCAAAGGTCTAATCTAGTAGTACTTTCTTCTCTTTCAGGTACGATGGCAAAGCATGTTCTTCTTTCTTATTGCCTAATATAGGTAAGCCTGGTGATTTAGGACTGAGGATGATTCTATGTAAGTTATCGCCTTTTCAATACTTCAGTGTTTTAATGTCCGTGAAGATTATTACTTTATTGTTATGCTTAAGTTAAGCAGAATTATCCTATTTTATTAAATAAAGATTTCGTAGTTAAAATTTTTGACTTATGATTCTTTAATTCTGTGCTTGAGGAAACGTACTCATTACGCCTTCAGTGCTAATGCACAATCCAACAGAAGTATATGTGTCTTTTAAAATCAATAAGACTTACTTAAATGATAAAAAGAAACAATGCAATTAGACTCTAATAGCGATCTGAGACATACACAACAAAGAATCTTTAGGAGAAGAATAAAAGTTTCCGTAGGTACAATGTAAACATGTTTGATCGCGAAGCCGCTATTTACTGAAACAGTAGCTCAAGGTGGAATTAAAATTGAGCAGTCGGAGGAAATTTTAAAGTTTTCTTTTTATTATTATTTTCGAATGTTTAAAAACTTCGGATGTTCATACATTTCCAGAGACGGATGAGCAAAACTATGTTAGTTAATACACATTTGGAGACATTATATGGTTTCGAAATCTGTATTGAAATTGTTAAATGAAAAGTATGAATTTAAATTTGCTAATAATAGAAATTCTTCCCAATTTTGGATTTTATTTTAAAGAACAAGCACGATGTAAGAGAAAATTTAAGTTAAATTAATTTCTTAACATTTATTTGGAAGTCTTTGCTAAGTAATCTGTGTAGAATGGGGTCCCAACCTTTAAATTCTGCAGGCGTTTCCCATGAAATATCCTAAAGTTTAGATTTGGGAAAAAAATTGTATTACTTTATTGTTTAATCCCTGCTCCTTTTTGTGTGAATCTATTTAATTGTTTTCCATTTGATCTAATATTCAGATTTAAATTAACATCATAATTACTGCCTAAAACAGTAACTACTGTGAAATGAACAAATGAGCATTTTTAATGTTTAATTAATCAGCGATCAATTGTGTAAATGTTTTTTAATTCTTTTCTTATTGAGCATAATACTAAATATTAAAAACCTCGCAAGAACAACACATTTTATGTAAATGAGAATATATACTCTGCAGTTTATATATAAACAAAATGATTTTAGATATCTTCAAAAATAGTAAATTCTACTTTTTTCTAATCATAATTTTTCAGACATTTGTTCTACATGTTTTTTAAACCAACAGTATTTAAATTAACTGATATAAAATTACATTTTAAATTTTTGTTTAAGAATTACACATAAATTATTAAAGTGCTTTATTTTACTCTTTGGATTTTATAAAATATTCAATACTTAAATATATATTAAAATTTTTTTATACATTTTTTTAAAATTACCATTATTAAAGCCAAGAGCCAAAATCATTGCCTTTAAAATTACCAGTTAAAAATATGCGATAAAAGGCTTATCTTGGGAATCAAATCAATAGCCATAATCAAAACCTGAGAAGAAAAACAAACATTAATCTTCTAAATAATTCATTGAATCATACTGTTATAAATCAAACGGACGAAGATTATTTCGGATTATCAACTTAAACTTTGAAAATAAAAATTACAAAAACGAATATATTTTAACTTTATTACACAAGTTGTAAAAATTCAACTTGGATTTTTCAAAAGTTAAAATTTGCAAAGTATCTACTTTGGAATATTTTATCCGTAATAATGTAATCAATGACAACCTATAGTTACGTAATGAAAGACATGCACCGTAATTTTAGGAAGTCCTCCACGAAGGCCAGTTCCCCTTTTGGTACACAGCCTTCGAGTGCCTTGCATATAATAAATAAAGTGTCTTTCTGTGTGTGTGTCTTTCGTTCGTGCTTGCGCGTAAGCCAATACACCCAAACCTACGAAATTTGGTACGTATAGGTGCATCTATGATAGATAAGAACCAGTGCACCTCGAAGCGATCTTTTCAAAATTCGAATCATATTGTTTTTTAGTTTATCTCTTTTGAAGAAATCGCATCATTTTGAATAGTTTCATTCTTTTAGAAATGCGGTTTTGGCAACAGTTTTCCATCCAATGCTTTGTATACTGGACTGCTGACTGTTGAAAATATGAGATAAAATATTGCTTATTTCATGCTGCTTATTTCCTTTTGATTTTTGGACACGCAACACCCACATCGCAACTTCTTATTTTCACGCCCATGTGTCTCACGAGGCATAACAGAAACAATTTCCTTTTTTTTCTCTTTCTCTTTCTTTAATAGCTAACGGCAAAGAGGTTTTGTATATTTTGAATTATGTCATCCACAAAGCTCAAATTTGATTGGTTATTTCTTTTTGATGATAGTTTTATTCTTATAGAAATGTGGTCTTTTTTCATTCATTGCTTTTTATACTAGACTGCTGACTGCTTTCTTTTGAAAATATGAGATTTATTGCTTATTTCATTGTAATTCATTATATTATATTTTAATTAATATATAATTTTAATTATATACAAAATTTTGCATATTTGGTTTTAGGAAACACAGTTCTTAACTCCCTTTATACCATTTGAATTCTGACGATTTTGCAACGGGAAGTTGGTTAATTTATTTATTAGGATAATTAATATTTGTATTAGGATATTGCTCGTTTCATTGTAATTTTTTTTAATATGTGATACATTCTTATTGAATTTTTTTTAAAAGTTGTTGCAGAGTAAAATTCTGTGTAGGTTTTAAATTAATGTTTGATGTTCCCTTTAAGCATTTTTACGGTAGATTTAAAAGCCAGACGAAGGCTGGGCGCGTAGTGGCTAGTAATTAAATAAAACAACAAAATTGCAGCTTAAAAAAGAAAAAAAATCACATGATATACAGTGAATAATGAATTTTAAGCATATCCATATTTACAATTTTATAGTTAAAATGAAAATAAAAATGAACTAAACACAAAAACTGAACAACTGAAAAATAATGACATTTATGTGTCATCCCGTCAATTGGAAACAGTCGACAAGGAGTGAAATTTAGCACCAGTTATGAGTAAGCGTGATGTTACAACACACTCATAACATCTGCAATTTCATTTTTAAGTAAACCTAACTAATTCTGAATAAGTTTCGTTTTCATTAAGAAAAGGATATTTAACGGCAGTAATTAATTAGTATAATTACTACTGTTACATTTTTTTCATGCAGTTTGAATTTTTTTTTTTTTCTTAATATGAAAGGTTTCAGAGTTTATACTGCGCCAAAAGGGCCCATTTTTCTTCTCACTTACACACACATACACGTTTCGAGACCATTTGGGCTAATGTCCCTTTAAGTTAAATGTATTTAAAAACAACATAACTACATCATTTCTGATAGAGGGTCTCGCGCGCTAAAGATAAAAATGTTTTATTCGCTATAATGATGCAAATACTCCCTTTGAAATTGTAGAGTTTTTAATTAAAAATTAGTTAATATTGTATAGAATATGAAATAAACAATAAAACAAATTCCAAATTCGGACTTCCAGGTAAATGAGTTCGGGTGGAGGACTATGTTCTTCAAAATGTAATGAATCTAAGTACCGCTTTTTTTCACAATGCGAGAAACATGCATGCATTCATGCAGATTCTTCATTAGTTAGAGTCTTTAACTATAATACAGGGGAATAATATTCGATGGTGCAATTAATAGATTTAACGCAAAATGCAGTTTCGCGATTTATAGATCTTCTGAGCCACCGCTTCTTTAGGCTTAACAAAAAAGAGAAGAAGGAAACAAGATTGAAATTTTAGACTTATATGCTGTAGAACAGCAAGCAGTGGATTTTTTCAATGTTATGGATCCTCGATCAAAAAGTGTGTATGAATGGACAAGATATGGTCAGCTGAATATGGACGAAAAATAATAAAACAGGATGTTTCATAGTGCATAGGACAAAAGGATATTGTAGAACAGTGGTCACCAAGCGTATGAAGCTTCTGAACTACAATACCGTTTATGAATCCTACTGTAAGCTACCAACCAAAAGAACTAAGAACATTTTTTTAAAAAAAACTTACCTTTGCTTATTTCCTATAAATTTACATTTCTTGCAAATATGAAATCAATTTTAATTAAAGTGTATATGACAAAAAGAAACTGAAACTAATTTCTACATAGGAAAGAAACTGAAGCGCAGTTAGTGATAAATAACAAGTGTAGTAACAGATCTTTTTTGCCCAACTTATAAATTTTAACGACATGGATGGAACGCTTTTTTTGTCGTCAACAATTTTTAGTGTTGGAAGATAAGGTAGTGGCAGTTATCCAAGTGTTCATCGGTGATGTCTTCGAGAAAAGTAAAATCCTGCAGCCAAACCGAATCTTCCATTTTACGGAATTATTAGCCTCGTTCAAAAATTCTACTAGGGCAGGAAGCAACTCTTGGAAACGTTGTATTAAACTCTACCTCTGTTCAAAGAACAAACTTTCGTACGAAGCAGTAGATTACCAGACTGGTAATATCAGTTAGTGCTCTGAACAAATGTCTCTGTGTTGCACGTGCTCTTACTTTGTTCACTATTTTTATGACCGTTTCCATTACATTGTTCATACTTAAAATCTTTCCATACAGTGACTCCTGGTGTATTACACGAAGACAGAAGTATACTCCTGGTGTATTACCAGGAGACAATAGTAAGATAGAAATTTCGGAAGCTGTTGTAACTATGACACAAGGTTAGAAATCCCTTCTCTCTGCCAAAAATGGTGGGAGTATCATCAGTTTCTAAGACTACCAATTTATTTATAAGAACTTAAACTAAAAAATCTCAGTGGCGTAATACCCCTAATGGACCAAGACCTGCAGTCCCCGAAATCTGCTTTCTTGACCGTGGGCCCCGGGTAGCTTAAGCATATTCCCTGAAGAAGTGGTCAGTTTGTCGCAGGAACCCCAGTGTTTAGTCCCCAAGTGAACTTGGTACTCATTTTATTGACCCAAGAGTTGGATACCAAAGGATGAAACGCTGAGTCTACCTTCCCTAGCCCGCGAATCGAACCCCGGACCTGTGGTGCTGCTGCGCTAGCCACTGCGTCACCGGGTCGTTTATAAGAACTTATTTATAGGAATATTTTCATAGTTGATAAGATCTTTTAACTGCTAAAACTCTGCTCTGTCCTGTAGTGCATCCTGTTAATGATATAATCTTTACCAGCTCCTAACTAATTTCGAAATTATCAAACACCATTCTTGCAACAACGGCCAAACGAGCCGTACAAACTATATCATTTGATTCAAGGAGAAATAGCCGCAGCAATCAAAGTCAGCTGTAACTTGTGATGTAACCTCAGAATACATAACTTTAATCCTTCTTACTACTATATTTTCAGAAAGCTGTACAGATATCATAGCAGACATTATCTCAGTTTTATTTTTGAAACTATCAAAAAATGCATCTGCAACTTCAAGAAATGCAGTTTTCATTATTTCCCCGTCTTCGTATGGTTCCTTATTCTGTGCAATAATATTTAAAACTCGGAATGACGCTCAGCTGCTGCTTTATTTTTGTTCATTGGCTTTAAAAAAGCTTCAACTGATATCCTTACATAGCACAGTAAACGCACACGTTTGTCCTTTTCCTGGGTAAGAAGTAATCGGTTTCCTATTCCGAATGAAAATGATAAGTTTTTTGCTTCAACATGCCACCTTTAGAACAGACTTAGCTTAGTACCAATGCGTAAATCAAAATCCAAGTTAGCAATTGTCTAATATACACACAAAGAACATAACGTGCACGAGCTCACGCGTATACAGTCAACTATGAGATGAGGCTTATAATGACATTTCCGCGGGACAAACAAACAGTTGTCATGAGCGTCAACTCAGCGGAGGAATCAAGGTAGCCAAACGGAGCGTTAACGCGTTCTACCGAAAATGTCGCGGTGAGTTACTAGTAGCTCATGATCGACGGTTTGGAGACGACCGGTGTAGAGCAAATTCTCTAATTGCGTTATCCAGCCGACACAAACTAATTCTGAAGTTAGAGTTGTATAAGCTTTATTTGGCAATAGTGAAAAATCTTTCGGTTATGAAATCTTTGCTAGAGGCACTGTTACTCAAAATAGCGCCATCCATGTAGAAGAAAGCGTATTGTGTTTTGGATAACGGCAAAACATCAGCGCTTATCGCCGTTCAATGATATTTTCGCACAATATTTGGTAAGGAAACACATCATTGTCGCAATCCAACTGTGGTGGAGGCAGTTTCAGGACATGGGCTGCTTGTGTAAGGAAACCAACCAGGTCTACTGGCAGCCCAAACTGAAGTAGTTGAAAAAAACGCTGTAATTTAGTGCAACAAAATCAGGACCACCATCGGCCGAGCAGGAAGGTCGCTAAACACTGTTCGTTCGGTCTGGGGTTCCGGTCTCGGCGAACGGCCTGTCCGCATGAGCGTTTTCATTGTTTCTCTCATGTGAAACGGTATAACATCAATTTCCTTCAAAAAGTCCTTCACGAATTAAATAAACCAAACGAAACCCACAAATTATCAACGCGTTGTACTAGTTCTGAATTCATTGTGCCTGAGGTAACGGTGTGCCGTGTTTTCTGGAAACGCCTAGAATTCTGGCCGTACAGCCTTCAGATGGTAGGCGATTGAGCCTTGCGACAAACCGTTGTTTGTGTGAATTTATAAGATAATTTGGAGGTAGAGCGTTTTGCAAAGAGTGTTTACGGAAGAAACCACTTTTCATGTTTCTTGCAAAATTAATTGCTATAATTTAGAGTCTTGGAACACAGCATTATATAAAGGACAACAGAGTGATCCTTCAAAGATGAAAGTTTTCTGCAGCATTTTCTACATTTGTATTTTTGTAGCTGTTTTCATCGTGGAAAAAACGATTAACGCGTACATTTACGAAGTTGCCCCACCGCAATGACATAAAAACGCACGCCAGTACCTTCACGTTACTATATTCCATCAATTGACTGACCGTGCAGGGTCAGAAAATAAGTCATTGTTTTTTGGTCACCTAGATCCCCAGATCAAACGACTTGAGATTTTTTCTACGGGTTTTTGTTAAAGTGTTTGTGCCTCCATTTCCCCGGGACTAACAGTGAACAGCAACGGATAACGAAAGTGTTCAAATTATAAGAAAAGACATTCTTCCACCTTTGCGGCAGTAACTGGAATATCGCATTTATATTTGCTCGGTCACCGGAAGGACTGCATATAAAACATCTATATAAACTTGGATAACTAAAGTTTCACTATAAGTTTGAATGATCAAAATTAAGTTCTCGTAATTACAGCGTTCAGTCATGTTTTTTTTCTGTCCTAGTGAATATGAAATACCCTGTATATTGCAGCAGTTGCTTACGAAATGTTTGTATTCAATGCTTTCTTAACAAAGCTCGAGTAAAACAGGAGGGCCTAACAAAACAACAGAATTCAACAAAAGTGTTTTACGAAAAGCAGGTCGAATACTGATTGTTTATTAAATAAACAGGCGTCAAATCTTTAAAAGTTCAGCGGGAACAAAAGATGAACTTTGAGGGGATCTCCACTAGCTTTCATACTTCGATGCAGATCTAGGAGGAGGGCAAGCCAATGTCAGAGCTCTGATCGGCAAACATGGACTCGGCGCTGGATCGTATTTGGAATTTTGTGTAATTTTTTTTCAATATTAGTAATTTTAAGACCAGGTTTAAAAACCTCTTTTAAGGAGATTTGTAATAGATACCAAGAATACCTTTTTAGAAAAAAACATTTAAAAGAGTTTAAGTATAGTCAGTTGCGACTGCAATGATAAGATCAGAGGAAAATAAAGGGACTCCAGGTGTTACTGACTAGATTAAACTGATCTTTGACACACTGCGCTTGCCTGCGTCACCCCAGCATTTCCTATATGCGTGAGTTAAGACTAGACTAGGGGGGTTGGTAGTGACCAATGACACTTGCTTTTTGACATGAACCTTATAAGAAATAGACCAACCGAAATGGCTTTTCTCCCTCTTCTGACGCATTCCCGGCTGTCACCTTGACCATATCCGGAGGAGCAGGGACGACTTGCAGAAATTTGCAATTGCTGGCTATTGCAGTGTGTATAATTGTCAAGAAAAAGTTGGTTGTAGCGCCTCATTTCACTAATTAGAAATCTTAGATATTTTTATTTTTGAAACTGAGATTGATTTTTAAAAATTTAGCACATTTATCAAGCATAATTAACGTTCCAAATAATTATAAAGCTGTGTCATGGTTTCAGGCCTAGGTATTTTTTTAGATATTCCTATGCTGTAAGGAAATTTGTAACTACTTCTTTTAGAAAATAATATTTTAAATCTAAACTAGAGGAAAATTTCAAACAAAGAATTTTCTCTTGTAATTTTTATGCTTTTTAATTAGTGTAAATAAGTATAAAATACCTAAAAATGAATTTTTGAACGTTTTTGCTTAAAATTTTAAGTTGTGCTGCTTTTTTAAGATTAGATGAATATTATAGAATGTTTTTTATGAAGGAGTTTTATTTGAATTATATTTCACAATACATCATAGTAATAAACACTTTTAACACATTAATAATTTTTATACATTTATTGTAATGCCAAAATTGTAAATTGTAACAATTGATTATGCGAACATTTTATAGTGATTATTATTTTTTTTTTTTAATTCTAGTTCTGCATAAGATGTTTTTAGTTACTGTGAATTTAATTTATTAGCCCAAAGGGGTTGTAGCCCATAAAGGCTACTAGTTTCGAAACAGCATTTTGCGCTGTTTCATGATAAATGCCCGTTTCACTTTGCAAATTGTTGCCGCCAAATACCATCACCTTGTATTATATTTAAAGAAATTTAATAATGAATAATCTACATGAATACATGTATGTTTCTCGCACTGTGAAAAAATGACGGTATCTAGAGCCATCAAATTTTGAAAAACGTAATCTTCCATCCGAACAGCTGAATTTCGAATTTGTTTTAGTCCATTTCATATTTTGTAAAACTTTAACGAATTTTTGATTAAGAAACTCAACGAGTTCAAAGCGAGGAATGGCAACACTGTACGGAAAATAACATTTTTATCTCCAGCGCAGAAATTCTAAAGATATGCTGTTTTCAAATATTTTGTGATACTGCTGTTGAATTGAATTTTGTCTGGTTTACGTGCGAAGAACATGATATTAAATAAATAGAGGTAACAGACAAAGGGTTAAAGACATCCCTTTCAGAGTAACATAAAATCTGAGTGCTTCCAGATTTATTTATTTATTTATTTTCATCAAACTGAGAAAAGTTAATATGATGTTAATAATTAATGATCTATGATCAGATAAATGATCGTCTTGCAATGTTATAATAATTTTAAAAACCACTGCCTGAAAACGCTCATAAAATTTAAAATATCTATCAGATCTTATTTAATTTTACTTTATTTGTACTTAAAAGTAAATTAATAAATTTTGTGTTTAGAGTTTTTACCAAATTAAAGATGTTTATACAAGAATTACGCGTAAAAAGAATGGACAAAATGCAGTAAAAAGTGCTTTAAAAAGAAATATTAAATCTTATTTGAAAAATATATGACTTTCATAATCTCATCACTTATACAACGTATTACATTTAATAATTAAAAGCAATTATGTGATTCAAACGCCATAGTTTCAGTGTTAAAGTAAACCAGATCGTCCCTTCTCTTTCTTGGGGACATGTGGGTGACGCCCATGCTTTTTGACTATCGTTCGCGATTCCCGCCAGAGGGCATAATTGCCCCTTTCATGCAAGCTCCCTTCAGGAGGTCTTGCTCTTGTCAACAACGGACTCCTTATCTAATTCTTTGTTATATCCCTAATAATGGTCTTCTTATCAGCCTCTTTTTGCTATTGCTTCCCTTATTTATTTCACTTTTTCATTTCCAGAAGGTAATTGTAATTTTGTTACAAAGGTATTCCATTGAGAGAAAATCCTATGGAATATTGGATAGAAGAGTAAAAAAACAGTAGCCGAGAAAATTGAAGTTGAACCTTTTCTGACAAATAAACGAATTCTAAAGGGCAGAAATCAATTCGATGAAATGCTTGAGGATGAATCACAAACACTTTAAACTGTTCAGGTATATTTTAAAGCGCCTTTAGCCTAAGAAACACAAAAACAAAAACAACAAAAATAAATAAATAAATAAATAAATAGAACAAAAAGAATAGCGTAGGAGAATTTCTGTAGCTGCATTATTAAGCAATCAAATACGAATATACACGTTTTATCTGGCAGCAGCGAAAACTCTTCAGGTTAAGAACCTGCAACACATCTACACTTATTTTCAGGATGTCTTATACAATATTTGTATTACAGTGGAAATTTACGACCACATCGACAAGCCGTGAGCGAAGATTTAGTAAATTGAAAGTTATTAAAAACTGTCTGCGATCATATATAAACCAAGAGCGTTTATCAAATCTTGCGATTCTAGCAATCTAAAATCAAACTACACGGCAAATTAATTATGATGCTTCCATAGACTTATCTGCATAACAAAAAAAGATTCGCAGACTAGAATTTTAATTTTTACTACTAATTCATTAATATGTTAATAGCGTTAGACCACATGTAAGTAATCAAACTTATTAATGAAATAGGAATTATGAATGTCCGTATTCTCGCTCTGTAGAGATAATGAATGCTACGCTAATGAAAGTTAGTTAGATAATTATTCATTCCATCTATTGTTCCAAGTCGTGTAATCCATTTTTTGTAACCGAAGATTATTTTTAATATGAATGAGTATTTGATACTAAATAGAAAATAATTTATACGATAAAAATTAATTAAAATGTAAGCATCAAGTAACCCATGAACACAATGATAAATGCAATCACGAAATAATCTAGTAATTCTGCTAGAAGCAGATTAAAAAATTACAAATTGCTGCTTAAATACGCATTAAATGTCAACTATACAAAATTTTGTATTTTAATGATGGTACCAAATGTTCGTGCGATGCTTGCGACTTTTAAGTGACTTCACAGTTTTAGAGGATTTTATTATGAATTTTTCCCTGATTAAATAGCGACAAGAATTTCCACGTGGTAGGACGATTATATTTACGATTAAATGGAGCAGCATACTTTGCAATGTTTCCAATTATTGTTTTAAGACCGTTTTAAATTACATGGCTTTACATTCTATAGCTTGAATTGCTAAATGATATTCTTTTTAAGCGAAAATAGTTATAGCAAACATTTATTTAAAATTCACTTTTGGCAATTAGTGTCAATTTGGATTGGAAATTTTGAAGAAAATCAAAACAATATATATACTTAAAAATTTCGAATTTTACTTTTTCCTTAATTTATTATTTTTATACTTTCAAATTATTAATTATTTTGTTTGCATTTTTAATTTAAAATCTTTTCAAAGTATTACACTACTGAAATTTTTGGGTTTAAACTTAACTTTTAAATTCAAGAGAAAAATTTAGAAAACTTTAGACACATTTCAAGAATCCTACCAACCTTATCTTCTTATTAACAACCTTTACAGTTTAAATCAAAATTAAAATACCTGGCAATTTACTGCAAAAACACGCAATTTATTCCATTTCAAGTTTCGGCCGATAATTTAAAAGTATCAAAATGAGATATTTGTAAAAATTAGCTTTTTGCGAAAATAAAAGCCAAAAATAAATAAATAAAAAATATAAATATAAAAATGGACAATTCTATACCTCCCGCTCTACTGTGTCCATTGACGAAATTCAAATTACGTTTTCCATGTCTTGAAAGCGTGACTTAGGATATATATTACATAAAGTCTAGCATTGCTCTAACATAAGTGTTTCGACACAAAATCGGAAATGTTCTGAAATAACATATAAAGTTTTTCCATATTTCAAGTGTACGACTCAAATTATGCCTAGATATTAAATTTTGTAATATTTGGTGAGAAATTTAAAAATTTATCTTGGCGCATTTTTCAGCTTGAGTTAAGAATTATTCACTTAAAGAACATCTTAATTTATACCAACCTATTTTTCTTTTCTTTTTTCAATCGTCCAGAAGCGAAAAAAGGTCATCTTTCATACTTTCAAATAATTTTTTAAAATTTTTCGCTTATAATAAATACGTCAAATACGTCGGAGATTTTGAATAAAAAAACTCTAATTTTTTTGCAGGTATGCTTAGAAATACATTTACTTTAATATCATGGCAAAAATTTCATAAGTTATAATTCAAACTTTTTTCGAAAAATTTATAAAAATTAATTTAAAACACAATTTTTAAAAATAAATCATAAAAATAGGAGAATTTTATTGGGATTAACACCTAAATTTGGAAATATGAAAGGAAGAATCAAATAAGTTTAATAAAAAAAGAGATATTAATAAATATGTATCAAATTCCCATTAACATTGAGGAGCTAAAATTTTGAGAGCTAATATTTTAAAAACTACTCATGCTATTGTTACAAAACCTAGGCAATTTGGCATACTTTGAGTCTCAGAATCGAAATATGGAAAAAACTTTTCATGTCATTTCAGAAAAAGTCCGATTTTGCGCCAAAATACCTATATTAGAACAATAATATATGTAAATCTAATACATATGGTAATCGCGCTTTCGAAACATGAAAAACGCAAATTGAATTTCCTTAATCGGCCCAGCAGAAAGGGAGATAGTAGAACTGTAACTTTTTTTCCGCAGTGTACAATGAAAAGTATAAAAAATTAGAAGTATAAAAGGTAATGATGATGGAGTTACATACATTATAATCTAAGACACTAAGAAAAAATAAGCACATAGATTTACTTAATCACACCAGTAACTAAGTCGTTTACAATTTGTTCTACTTGTACTGTTTATCTTCTCAACGGAAACAGCATACATTTTGCGTTAGTTGATTTTTGCACAACAAAGCTTTCACCCCTGTATGGCATACTTTGAGTCGCAGAATCGAAATATGGAAAAAACTTTTCATGTCGCCTTGAACGAAAGGTTCGTTGCAATGGGCGCCTGGACTGGAGTCCTATCCCAATCGATGTTATGGCACTTTTCGATCATTATTTTCATAAGGTGCGTAAAGGCATATCGTAATGAAAAGCAATAATTAAAGGCAATAGTCTTTGATAAGCAATTGACTGTACAGATGACACAAGCAATTGTAAGTCCACAACCGGAGGGTCGAAACGTAGCATCAGGAAGAATACTTGCAGGCAATGCGTGATGAGAGAAGTAACGTCTAACATTGAAGTCATCGCTGCTGGAACTGGGCGGAGAAGAGGCTGAACTACCTAGAGCTGAGGAAGGTCATGTGACACTGGAGCGTCCAATGAAGAACAATGAGAAGGAGTTACAATTTCAGAGGCTGAGGGAGGTCACATGCAAGCCGTGATTTTTGTAAATTTAAGGTGTATTAATTAACTTGAAAAGTTAAATCACTTAGATGATAGATAAGCTTACTAAGTTCCCTAAATTTATTAAGGCACTCAAGACTGAAAGAAACCGGTTACGCAGAAGCTACAATACTACCTGGGATCCGAACACGAAAGCCGAGCTCAATAGAATAAGTAAAAGACTCAGGAAGGAAATACAGGATTTCAGGCAAGAAAACTGGAATGACAAAATCTTGAGATGGATTGCGATGCTTTCTGGCGCTTCACTAAAATGCTTAAGCGCACGCACCAATGCGACAGGTCTGTAGTAGCAAATGGTATGACAGCCTACACTGATAATGATAAATGTAAGATTTTCGCAGATCACGTAAAGAAGCAATTTAGTCCCAACATAACACCATGCAATAATTCGTTTGCACAGCAAGTTCAAAATGAAGTAAATGAATGGCTGAAGATGCCTACTGCACTTAATGCTGGCGGGCTCACTACTCCGAAGGAGGTTACGAAGATAGTCTCTAAACTTAATCTAAAGAAGGCGGCAGGCATTGACGGGATCACGAATCTCATGATCAGGAATTTACCTAAAAGTGGCATTACAAGACTCACAGGCATCTTTAACGCTTGTATTACGTGTTGCTACTTCCCAGAAAGCTGGAAATGTGCGAAAATATTTTTGCTTCCCAAACCCGCTAAAGACATCACTAAAGTAGGAAATCGCAGGCCGATTAGTCTTTTATCCAATCTTGCCAAGATATTTGAAAGGATTATCTTACAGAAATTTCAGCCCTACTTGCAATTCCTACCTGATGAACAGTATGGATTTAGGAGTGAGCTGTCTACTGCGAAACAACTAATTAGACTTGTTGAGTTCATTGGATCTGCACTCCATCATAAAAGCTGCACAGCACTGCTCATGCTAGACGTGGCCAAAGCATCTGACCGCGTCTGGCATGAGGGTCTAATCTACAAACTAATCAAGTTTAATATTCCCAGAGAGCTTATCTTACTGACACATTCTTATATCACAAACAGATTCTTCACTGTGAGCTGCAGACAGAGTCATTCTGGCTACAAGATGATGTCAGCAGGGGTCCTGTTTGGGGCCAATTCTTTATTTATTCTATGCGGCGGATTTTCCAAGGGACAAATTAAATTCGAACACGCTACTCGCCTGCTATGCGGATGATACGGCGTTAGCAGTTAAATCGGTAAATCCTAACAGAGCCATTAGCGTTTTCCAATCTATTGTCCTTGATATTGAAGAATGGTGCTCCAAGATATTTTCCTTGATATTGAGGATTTCTATTAATGCTTATAAGTCTCAACTGCTTATCGTACGCAGGAAGAAATTAAAAGTTGTTATTCAGCCACTGTACCTATTCGGCCAGCGGGTACCCACAGTTGACAAGGCCAAATATCTAGGAGTTTATCTAAATCAAAGGCTAACGTGGAACACCCATATCAACTATGTAGCTAACAAAACTAAAAGGGTTGCGCAGCAGCTGAATTTTTTACTTGGTAGGTGTTTTAAATTGGACTTACACAGGAAGCGACAAATTTATCTTTCCATTTTGCGACCTATCATGTGTTACGCCTCGCCAGTTTGGGCTACGGCAAAGAGCAATGAACTGCACAAATTACAAGTTGTACAATATAAAATCTTGCGCACCATTCTAAACGCACATTTCTATATTAGGAACAAACTAGTGCATGATGATTTGAAAGTAGAATACATTACCTCCATAGATTAAACAGTAAATTTTATGATAAGGGTTTAAAATGCACGGCGGGAAATTTTAATGCTTCTTTAAACTACATATGCGTCCCAGAAGATGTCACACTAAGGCCTTTTACTGCTCACAGAATGCAAGACCATAATTTCGTCACTTAGGCATACACTTTACTACATTTCTCATTGTAAATATCATTAATTTACACTTTATTTGTTCATTTTTCTGCAACTTGATATCGCTACATTTGCACATGTATGTTTTGGTTACGAATTTTTCTCACAACCTCCTCGATAAGTGGTAGTTATGTAACGATTATCTTATACGCTTCGCGGCTAACGGGCCCTCTTTCCTACCTTGATCCGTTTCCCGGCTGGGATTTAGTTGATAGTTTACACTGTGATGTTCCCTAGGGATTAAAAGAACAGAGCTTATAAAAGCCGCATGGCTACATAAGCATATGCAATTCGCATTTGAAAAGTTTTCAACATTTTTTTTTAAAGACAAGTATTAGTTCAATATGTTTGCTTCTTCATATATATTGAAGAGTAGGAATAGCTTTTAGTAGTGGGAAACGGAGAGTTCAGCAACAGGAGGCGGAGTACGCAGTGCAAATTCAGAGGCGGTGCAAGCGGAGGCGCGAACCACGTGGTTTTCGTCCGCCATTTTGGAACACGTGGTCTTTCATCCTCCATCTTGAATGACTCCCGCCATGCTTTAGTCGCCGCCATGTTGGATTATTTTTTAATCTAATTTTCTTTCTAATTACTTATTAAATTGATTTTGAATCATCTTCGAGTAGCCGCCATTTTGAATCACGTGGTTTTATTTTTTGCTGGAGAATGCAGATTCAGAAATTACCAGCCAGGCCCGAACCCACGATGTCGGGATCTGCTGCCACGCGCTTTAACGGTGGCTTGGCAAATGCGGTCGAGAGCAGGAGACTGGCGTTAATTACGGAAGGGGAAAGTAAACGGCTGTGTCAGGGATCATAAGGGGTGATATATTTTAAAAAAAAGTGTTTTTAGGTCTCATTCAGTATCAGTATATCAGAAATAAGTGATGTACATGGTATCAAAATGGAGACAAATTACATAAGATAGGAAAAGTTATATTTATTTGTTTATTAACATTTCATTATTACATTGTTTTCGTTCAAGAATTTCCTTCCACCCTCCTCTGAGCAATACAAACAGGTACATGTAAGTCGGCTGAAAAGCACTGCTATAAACAAATAATCCAACCCAATTCCAGTTGAACAGCGCTTATTAATACTAATTGTTTACGGAAAGCATCCTAGTTTTTGAAAAGCTTCGTATCATCTAACATAAAATTAATTAATTAATCATCTTAAGAATGATTTTGTGTTGAATATGGCAAAACATATGAGGGTTGGCTAGGCATGATTTCATGGAGAATTTTCTAAGCAAAATGGGCTCATATTTACATACCTTAAGATTACATGCCTTAAGTATTGATTAACATTTCCTATAACTACTTCTAATTGAGGCTTTCTAAGAGCAACCCCCTTAATTTTGACTCGCAGCTTTTAATTTTAGACTAAGATATGAGCATAGAATCTACCTTTAAACAATGGGATTTGTTTCTAAACACTGTGACATGAGAGTGCCTAGTAATAATAGTTTTAGCGTCGCTAAGAATCATTTTCTGGATCTCATATTGATTTTTTTCCAAAAGATATTAAAAGCTGCAATTGACAAGTATGAGCAATGCATAATACATCCATATATAACGTAAGCATACCATTAAGAAAAATGAACCCCCAACAAAAGCTGATCGACTACTATTGAACTCTAAAGAGGGGTTTATCAGAGGGAAAATGGCAATTAAAATCAATTAAAATTCCATTTAATTGATTTCAATTATTTATTTACTGTATCGATATATTACTTATTGTAATGGATTGGAATATTTGAATATGAATTAGCTGAATATTTAAGAAAAATATTATGACTGCGAGAATAGGAAAAAAAACATTTTTTGAATATCTGCTTTCATATAGAATGCAGATGAATTCCTTTTTACTCAACGAAAATCAAAATTTAGTAGCTAATTAATCTGTCCTGTATCGACCACTTTAGTTCAGTGATTCGTATTAATGTGCGCTTTTTTAAAAAAAATTTAAATGCTTCAAAAATAATTAATTAGAAAAAGGCATAATTCTCTTCTTACCCTTAAATTCTTCAATAAAAAAACTGCATTTTCAGTTATAACCAAGTGAAATAATTTTCTAAATATAATTCAAAGCATGAAAAATAAGGTACATAAACAGCTTGGAAATGGAACTAGCATTGAGATTCTCTTTAAGAAATATGGTGAAGCTTAACAAAAAGTCTACGAAGTGAAGTAATTCCGTAGAATATTTTCTAACTCTTTATGATTAAATTGCACTCAATTATACTTTATAAACGACATGTAAATACTATTTAATGTATATGTGTGGATGTGTGTGGATGTGTGTGGATGTGTGTGTGTGTGTGTGTGTGGCTCACTAGCGTCTGAGCTGTAAAGTCGTTGAACTCTGGCAGGTCGATCTGGGGTTCGAATCCTGATCGACGGGGATGGCTGTATTGGCGTTTTCGAGGTTTTCCCCACGTGTAACGTGCATAAGAGTCAGTTTTGCTTAGAAAGTTCTCCACGAGGCACCCTTACCCTTAGGTAAATAACCGTCGAATGCTTTGCTATAATCAAACAAACCAGTATATAAACAATAGATATATAAATAAGTAGCTATTGTTAAATAAGTAACAATAGATATATAAATAAGTAGCTTAAAAACTGCTATATTTTATCTAAGACAAAAAATACAAAATATAAAAATAAATTATATATGTACGAAACCTAACTAACTATTTATATTGATATTACGTAAATATACGTATGGTAATGAATATTGTATAATAAAGATATTTTATACCTTATTCTATATTTGGTTCCATTTATTACCTATACATAGATATATATAATTTAAGGTTTCCGTTTAAGGATTATAGTAGTAGTTAATACTACTACATATAAAATACAAAAGTGCATCAATAATGTATTTTTCAGTATTATTTAAATTCATTCTTAGGAATTTTCTGCAGTCTAGTTTGCGTTATTTTATTCATAAGACTCAAATAAAAACAATTATTGTTTATATGCCATTAGAAAATTAACCAAAAAGTAATTGAGAAATAAATGTAATTGAGAAACAGTCCTTAGCCGTGAAAAGGTTGAAAGCCATTCGGTTATGACTATTATCTCACATACTCAGCTACTTCGCATACATGGAACATAGCATTCGAAATGAAAAACTCAATATTTACTACAAATTCATTCGTGTAACAAATATCTGTCTTTTTCAACTATGGCTTTAAAAAAAGATGTTATTTATCTTACAGTTTATCGTTAAGTAATACATTTTCATTGTACAAAATTGCATTCATTCGAAGAATTCAATTTGTATTTTCCTGTGTATAAAACTGAAAGTAGAGAAGTTAGATGTTTAAACAACCCCCGCATTTTCTCAAGATCCCTAGCGAGATTGTCTGCTCCTTGTCAGCTCTCCCTCTGAAAAAAGGGATTGTAAATTTATGACCTGACCGCAAATGAGGGTATTTCGCTTTAGCCATTGAGCCACGGTTTACTTAGCGACGAGGTATAAAAATGGGTACTTTTCGGTTTACTGTCCGTGAAAATTTCAGTAAAAGCCTTTATCACATCTTCTCCTCGCTTCTGTTTGAGCGGAATCGCCCAAGCAAATTTTGATAAAATGTCTATACAGGTTAAAATGTATCGGAAACCCTCATTATGCTTACGTAAATGCGACACATCCACTAAGTCAGCTTGCCATTGGCTATCTTTACTATAGACTATGACGCGATTCGTGGGAAATCTGTGGCGAAGGGGTTTGTGAAGTGTGTAAGTATCTACTCCTTCCAACCACTTCTGGATCGTTTTCTTCGATATTTTGCCTTGTGCAGCACGACATAAGGCATCCAAACCTCCATAAATTGCTACTTGTTCCAGATCTTGATACGTTTTCTTCATTGCAGCAGGAAATACGATTATTCGACACAGTAATACGAATCGGCATGATCACGGCAATGTGTTATTTATAGTTTTCTCAAAATATACCTCAAAATCACGCAAATACTTTGATTCCCCGGTTAAAATATATATGACACCTAATAAACCACATATTAACACATATAAACTTATCACATAAAAAAATCCAACCTCCTTCGGTGACGTCATCTTATCCACTAAATCAAGAATCCCGAAACATTCCTACTTATCTGCTGCGCCTCATCTTGCATCGCCTCTGAATTTGAACCGCCTCTGAATTTCAATTCATTTTTGCTGGGACAGCGGGTTCGATTCCCCGTGGAAAGAAAATATATATTACTTCTTCATTTTTTTAAACCATTCTGTTAACTTTAGTAGATGTTATGTACACTAGATGGCGCCAGCAGCAACATGTATTTAAGAAAATCCAATAATGTTTTAAAAAATACCGTTTTTAACTCATTCGCTGCAAATAATAAAATGATTTTGAAAAATTCTTCCCATTAGAAATGAAATCGCCCGCTTAGAAAAATATATTAGAAAAATGTATTGAAAAAAAAATAATTAATTTTCTAATTTAAAAAATATTCATTAAGGAAAATTAAAACTCCAAATGAACAAAAATAAATTAACACATAGAAAAAGAAAAAAATAAATAAAAGGGATGTGAAACATATCAAATGGTCGAAGAAATATTTATCTTCGTCTTTTTATTTTTTTTAATTTTTTCAGAAAGATTGCCATGTTTGAAAATTAAGATGGAAATATATATTATCATCCGTATTAATACTGTTCGTTTAAAAGAACCCCTTTCTATCCATAAACACTTTGAACGCTTTGTGACTTTTTTTTTTTTTTTTTTTTTTTTTTTTTTTTTTTTTTTTTTTTTTTACAAGTACCCATTTTTATACCTCGTCGCTAAGTAAACCGTGGCTCAATGGCTAAAGCGAAATACCCTCATTTGCGGTCAGGTCATAAATTTACAATCCCTTTTTTCAGAGGGAGAGCTGACAAGGAGCAGACAATCTCGCTAGGGATCTTGAGAAAATGCGGGGGTTGTTTAAACATCTAACTTCTCTACTTTCAGTTTTATACACAGGAAAATACAAATTGAATTCTTCGAATGAATGCAATTTTGTACAATGAAAATGTATTACTTAACGATAAACTGTAAGATAAATAACATCTTTTTTTAAAGCCATAGGTGTAGAAAGACAGATATTTGTTACACGAATTTGCAAACAGATCAGGAAACAGAATTTAAAAATTTGAGATTTCAAAGATTTTTTAAAGAACATAATGTACGATTTTTCACAACGTTTAATTCTACAAAAGCTTCCGCAGTGGAAAGATTTAACCGCACTTTAAAAACTAAAATGTGGAAGTACTTTACAAGTCACAATACTCTCAAATATATCGATGTGTTAGATAAATTAATGAAAAGTTATAATAACACTTATCATTCGAATATTAAAAGAGCTCCTGGAGAGGTGAATGATGAAAATGAGTCAGAGGTATGGTTTACATTGTACAAAAACTTGGAAGAAGCGAAATCCGCACACTGTGTTTTCAATGTAGGAGATGTTGTTCGCGTCTCGAAACGTAAATTATTATTTGAGAAAGGGTATGAAACTAACTGGACTGAAGAACTGTTTATAGTGACGGAATGTATAAAAAGACGAAACCCATTTGTTTATAAAATTAAAGATTTATTAGGAGAACCGATACAAGGTACGTTTTATGCTCAAGAACTTCAAAAAGTGAAACTGAAAGAGAAATTTCCCTTGGAGAAAATTTTAAAGAAGCGTACACGGAGAGATTATGTAGAGTATTTAGTTAAATTTGGCGGCTATCCGTCTAAATTTGATGATTGGCTCCCTGCATCTAACTTATTCCCAATATAAAAAGCGAAAGCCTGTGTATATCCCACTCAGTTTTCGCCATGAGTTTCTACGTGACGTTGCCGAGCGATAGCTCTATGAGTTATTTTCCTGAAAACAAAATATCTCATTATATTACTCGCTTGCCTGTACCCATTGAATTGCAGGGAGAGTGGGAAGTTTCTGTAGTTGAATTCCTTTACCCTCACACTTATTATAATATAAATGCCAGTAATAATTTAATTGGATTTGATTTAAATGACGGTAAAATAATCGGGAGAAGGATCCCTCCAGGTTTTTATGACAAAGTAGAAGACATTTTAAAGGCGATTCAAATTGATGAAATGTTGAATAAAATTTCATTTACTTTCAATACTGTAACAAAGCATGTTAGTGTAAGAGTTAAAAATGGAGCTTGCCTACTATTACAGGATGAATTATGTCAAATGCTAGGTTTTGAGCCTATGATCAGATCTTCTACGGAAGCGGATGCTGATGTAACGGTAGTTAGTCCTTACATCCTTACATAGCTGACCCATGTTGTACTTAGCGCGTTTTGTTTCTTTATACAGATGTTGTGAAACCACAGATCATGGATGATGTTTTAGCCCCTCTCCTTCGAATCGTCAAAGTCACAGGAAATGATGGAGAAGTCGTGTGTGAACAATATGATAGACCTCACTACTTACCTGTCAACCGAAAAATTATAGAGACGATTGAAATTGTTATAAGAACGCACGCAGACGAATTGACGCCATTTGAGCGCGGACGTTCATACGTGAAACTTCACTTTCGCCAAAAGTACTTGTCATAATGTATGTACCGTACCAGTGTTGTCAGAAATCTTTTGAGGATTTACAGGAGATGGACTTAATTTTTACCAAGGTGTATCTCACCAGAAGTGATATGGTTTCGGCGGCTTATTTAGATCATTTTTTCGAGCAGCAGTTCCCCTTTTCAAGTCGGGCGCTAAAGCAGTTCGTAAACAAATGCTACAAACGGGACTAAACGTATTAAATGATGTATCTCAGGGAAATAATGTGAAACATTCGGTCAATAAACGTTTCAAAGAAGCGGGGCGCGAACTTACCGACAAAGCCGCTCTAAAAGTAAAGAACATGATTGGTTCTGGAAGAAATAAAAAGAGAAGACTTGCTAGAAAATCAGTCATTTCACGTCGAACAAAAAAGGTGAGAGCATCACCCGATATTTTTTCTTAAGATGACTTCGTTTTTTCGTAAAGATTCTCCAGCTTGTGTGAAATCAGAATTGGATTTCTTTCTAATACCTCCTACACAAACGGCTATCGAAAAAGGACAGTAAGTTGAATATCACCCTCTCTCGAATATACGTGACGGTGGTCCAGTCGAATTTAACATTTCGGGTACTGGCGAAGACTATCTTGACTTAAGTTCATCGTATATTTATGTTAAAGTTAAAATCGTGAAAGCAAATGGATCAGCCTTAACAATCAAGGATTATGTATCCCCTGTGAATTTGTTTTTACATGCATTATTCTCACAAGTAGATGTGAGTTTGAACGAAAGAATCATATCGGCTTCTACGAATACGTATCCTTACCGTGCTTACATTGAAACATTACTGAACTATGGAGAAGATGCCAAGAAAAGTTTACTCACCTGTGAATGCTTCTACAAAGATACCTGTCTCACCGAAGTGAATCCATTGGCGGACAAACCGAACGAAGGTCTGAAAAAACGATTAGAACTCATCAAAGGCAGTAACACTCTGGATATGATTGGTCAACTTCACTGTGATATTTTTCAGCAAAACAGACTTTTACTCAATTTAGTAGATGTCAAGATCATCTTACAACGCAGCAAAGCACCCTTCTGTTTAGTGTCACCAGAGGAAAAAGCAGATTATAATGTTATTCTCGAACATGCTTCCATGTTTATTAGGAAAGTGAAAGTGAGTCCAGTGGTCTCTCTAGGCCATGCGAAAGCACTAGAAAAAAGTACTGCCAAATATCCCATTGACCGAGTCTTATGTAAAACATAATTCCGTTTCACAAGGAAGTTGGTCATTTCTTCAAGATAATGTTTTCTTGGGTGTTATGCCGAAACGTGTGATCATCACCTGTCTCTCCAATGCAGCTATGAACGGACAGTACAAATCCAATCCATTCGTGTTTCATCATTATAACGTGAACTTTTTATCCGTGTATATCGACGGACACCCTATACCGGGCAAACCACTGGAGCTCGATTTTGATTCGAACAATTACATAAGAGCTTATCATAGTCTGTTTTCAGGATTTAATCGAGACAGAGGGATTTACTTATCAAGAGATGATTTTTCTTCCGGTCATGCCTTATATGCATTTGATTTGACACCAGACTTGTGCAACGATTCTCATCTGAACCTACAACAACAAGGCAATTTACGAGTAGAATTAAAGTTTTCGAAAGCTCTGACTGAAACTATTTCGGTACTTATTTATGCTGAATTTGAAAACGTGATTGAGATAAACAAATCTCGGCACGTATTATGTGATTTCACAAATTAAATATGAATACAATTCAACTGCATCGCATCCTGTCCTCGAATATTTTTACGTGAGATGCCTTTTTAGGGGTGTTTCCGAGCGATCATTTACCTCATATTGTGATAATGAACTTGTAACGTTGCGCGCCTCCAGCCTGCACTCAACAAAGTGGTGACTGCTGAAACTGGAAATTAGACAGAGTCTTGAGAAGGGTTTAAGTCCCTTTTTATTCAATTTTAGAAATTACAAATGCGTGCTCTTGACGCTCACAAACTACGCCGACCCGGCGGTAAAATAAAAATAAGAAACTAAAAGGAGATAATAACAAGAGACTAACTACGAGGCTCTCTAAACGTAACTAACCTCACCGCGTTCTAAAGTACCGCTGATAATTCAGCAAACTCTGAATACCACGTTGAGAGATTAACAATTTGCCGAAGCAAGTACATAGGCCGAAACGCGTGGTTATTCAATTTCTAACTAGCCACCTCCACACTCGTGAAGCAAGAAAGCACACCTTCGAACTCGTTTCCTTTCTGATGTTGATGTATTTAATTATGGCAAAGCACACGAGGGCTATCTGCCTAAGGGGAGGGATGCCTATCGTGGAGGACTTTCTAAGGGAAACTGGCTCGTATACACGTTACACATGAGGAAAACCACGAAAACGCCCATGCAGCCAGCCCGTTCGCGGGATTCGAACCTCGGACCGAACTACCAGTGTTCAGCGACTTTACCGCTCGGCCGCTGGTGGGCCCCGTTTCCTTTCTATTTAACTCAGAATACTTCCGCTGATAATTTGAATCCTTGCGCGTTCTATTAAAATTTACATACTCTGGCATTGGCAGTTCTAGGGTAAAGTAAGGCTTGACAGGAAAGATAGTTTAAACTTAAAATAAATGTTAGTTAAAATAAACATAAACCCTACAAACTATCCATCGTGTTTCATCGCTAATGTGGATTCGACAGAAGAACCTGGAAGTCATTGGTTGGCCTTCTATATTCCATCACCCCTGCAAATGGAGTTTTTCGATTCTTATGGTCACCCTCCCTCAACATTTTTAGGAGAAATTTCGGATTTCGCCTCGAGATATGCTCAAGTGGAATATAACCCCATACCTTTACAAAGTGACGGAACAGCCGTATGTGGACATTATTGTATCTATTTCCTATATTCCAGATGTCGTGGATATTCGATGAAGAATGTATTACATCATTTTATTCCTAAAAATATATGTAACGATAGAAAAGTTTATGATTTTGTAACCAATCATTTTCGTGTACGCACTCCATTCCTTCAATAAAAATGCATTTAAATGATTAATTATGTGTCTTGTTGTCATTTACCATGGAGTTTCCAAAATTGCAGCACATTTTTACTATGGTCATCGCGGGACCCACAGGTTGTGGGAAAACATTTTTTGTGAGGGATCTGATTAAATATAAGAAGGACATGTTTTCGAGCGTGCCCGATAAAATTGTCTGGTTTTACGGAATCCACCAACCTCTTTACGAAGAAATGGAAGGTAATATTACATTCGTAGAAGGACTACCCAAGAACTTTCGCGAATTTTTAGGTGTGCATACTCTATTCATATTAGATGACTTGATGCAAGAAAGAACAAAAGATAATCGTTTAACTCAGCTGTTTAAAGAGGAAGTCATCACTTAAACTTAAGTATTATTTTTATAACACAAAATTTTTTTCATAAAGGTAAAGAAATGCGAGATGTGACTTTAAATGCACACTATTTAATACTTTGTAAAAATCGCAGAGATATGAGTCAGATATCTCAATTGGGAAAACAACTCTTTCCTAGAAACTTAAAATTTTTTCAAGAAACATATGAAGATGCGACTAAGAAACCCTATTCTTATTTGCTCATTGATCTGCGCGCCGATACACCGGAAGAATTACGTTTGCGCACAAATATTTTACCTCATCAAACGCAATATGTACATCAACCTAAGCATTATTAAACAGAGTTCATTTAAAAAGATGACAGTGACGGAAGAGCATCAAAGACAGCTGAAATTACTTCAAATTTGCCCTAAAAAATTATTGAAAGAAGTCCTGAAACGTGTTCCCTCTTCGTGTATAAAAGGCATATGTGAATGCTGCCTGAATACTTTAAAAGGAAACGTACCTCTTTCAAAGCATCAAAAGAGACATCTTCGGAAGCATAAACAGACCTTAAGAAAATTAGCGTATGAAAAATCACATATTCGGGAAAAACGCAAGTGGATTGTACAAAAAGGTGGTTTTCTCAACGTACTGATTCCTGCAGCTTTAAGTGTCATTACTGCAATCTTAAATGGAACACGTTAAAAGGTACGTTTTAATACCCGAAGAGTCTGTGACCAAACCTTCCGAAAAACATGCCAATGAATTAGATCGCGAAATGTCCCGCATTCTCAACAGTCCCTAGCAGAAGATGAAAATGTCAAGTTATATTATGAACTTTTACAAAAGAAATTAAAAATGCAGTATTTTAACCCACCTTGGATTATCGGAAAAAAGAAATTTGATGAAGAAATGAGAAAAGAAATGCAATCTCCCTCTGAGAAACGTCAAAATAAAAGCTATGAAGATATTGTGATGAATAGTGTTCCTACAAATTTACGGAAATATGCTAACAATATTCTCGACATTTTCAAGAAATTTCCTGAAGTTATCAAATGGAATGAACTGGGCGAAATATTCTACCGAGAAGAATTAGCGGAAAATTCTAATATTGTGGACTTGATGGCTATACTTTTAACAAACTCAAAAAAATCTCCGAAAGGAAAAGATAAATTTTTAACAGCTATCGAGAATTTAAATATACCATCTCATTATATTAAAAATAAAAATCTGTATGATGTGAAAAATGTAAAAATGGTATCCGAAGATACTTTAACGGATGTTTCTGATGTAAAAGAATGGTTATCTTTGGAATAAACAAATGACTTTAACTTTTGTGTGTCTCATACTTTTCAAACACATCACTCATTCGACTGACTCTTTACTATCCTACCATAGTAATGAATGTTTCCTGTTATCTGTTTATTATCCTACCATAGTAAGGAATGTTTCCTGTTATCTGTTTACAAGGATGATTTATCTGTTGATTAGATACCTTTTTATAAAATATAGTAATCCATAAACTATCATTTCCCTAATCCCATGTTTACTATTGCCTTATCTGTTTAACTTGAATTCACTCATTTCGATCAGAGGTTAGATTGATGTCACTCGTTAGTATCAAAATCTGATGATTCATGAACAAGGGTCACACGATGGTATTGAAATCAGTGATTAACGAAATCATGTGACAAATGTTCTAGAATGTTCGAAATGAAATCATTAGCATTTGATTGGTTAGAGCAAAATTACCCATAATTCCTGCGATGTGTATATAAAGTCCAGCATGCTCAGACAATCTCATAGGATTCATCTCATTCAGAAGCCAGAAGCCGTACGTGAAGGTTCTCCTTGCAGCTCTCGGTTTTTACCAAGACTACTTGATTTTTATTTCACGATCAGTTGCTAGCACACAAAAAGTTGCTCACCGGTCTTAAGTGACCACAGAGTGGTAAAAAGGCCTTCGTGAGATTTTACTGATTTTCAATTTTGCTTCTGCTTCCAAACGCAGTCACAGCAGGACGTCTGATTTTTCGCTTTTAACTAACGCGATTTTTCCGAGCTTCCCCTGCTATACCTTACGGATTTTGAGATGGCAAACATCATGAAGGCGATGTCTGACTTCATCAATCACGCCATTAAAGAATTGGAATCAACATCAAGAAGGGCTGAGCTTTTCAACTCAGACATAGAACGTCTGAACAACTTAAAGCAAATGAAAAATCTCTTCTCTGTCACCTTCCCGGACTTTAATACCAATTCTCCTGCAAAAACCCAGCAGCGGACTACCGCGCCAAATACCACATCGGCCGCATGTGGGAAACGGCCAAGAACTCTAGAACCGGAAACATATAACAAATTCGCCATTCTTGAAGAAGTATCGGATGATCCCGATCAGCCCCGTCAGGAAGAAAATTCGTTGGAGCCCCCCCCCATCATCACAAAAAATAAAAAAGAAAGCTAAAGCCAAACCAGCTACGCTACCCAAGCCCAAATCACAGGATGCAGCCCAAGAAGAGCCCAAAACACAGGAAAACATCCCAGCGCCAAAGCTCCTGCCTGCATCCACCCCGGACGCCACGCCCATAGAAACGGTACTTCCGACCAATGAAGAACCCACAAATGAAGTGCCCTGCGGTCCCACAGACACCGAGGAATTCCAGTATCCCAAAAGGAACTCAAAGATTCCCCCGATCATTTTGCAAGACCCTGACTTCACATGGAAACAATTAAATGAACTATTGGAGAAAGCCAAACTAGACTGCAAAGCCAAAATGAGAGGGGATTTCGATTTCGAACTCAAGGTCTTCGAATCTGATATACATCGGCAAATCACAAGTCTACTGGACTCTAAGAAAATTTAATACTACACACACATGCTACCAGACGAGAAACACATCAAAGCAGTAATCCGCAGCATCCCAACTTACTACGATCCTGTTGAAATCGGAGAAGCACTAACAGAGCTCGGATATCAAGTGATCCGTGTCTCTCAATTCACTCGTAATGCCCTGACATTCAGCGTATGCCACTGTTCCTGATTACACTGACCAGAAATGAACATTCCAGATCAATCTATCACTTGCAATACCTGATGTGACTGCGCATAGAAGTTGAGAGATACAGGGGCAGAAAAGGCCCCACACAATGTTTCAAATGCCAAAACTTCCATCACTTCCAAGCCCACTGCCATCTCCCTGCGCGGAGTGTAAAATGTGGTCAGGGACACGAGTGTCGCACTTGCTCAAAAGCCCCCACTGAACCTGCTACCTGTGCAAACTGTGGACTTAGTCACACAGCCTCATTTCGAGGTTGTTCCTTCTTTCCAAAAGAGAAGAACTCAGACAGAATACTCTATTCTGAACGAGTTATTACCAACACTGCACAGCCCCCCAAGGAGCATCGCTCCCAGGAACTACAGGAACTTTCAGCTAAGCTTGAAGAGGCAAAGACTCTTATTTCCACACTCACAGCTGTAATTTCCATGCTGAAAGACACCACAGCCCAATTTAGTAGTGCATCCGTACAAACATCAGCCATGCATCCCGCCATCAATCATGAATAATCTACCTCAATCATTTGTACCAATCTCAGTGGCGTTACGGAACGCACAAAACCTAACTACAAAGCTCCACGAGCTGCACGATTTCTTAGAAAATCATGACATACAAATATGCATGATTACTGAAACACATGCACTTGCCAGGCACAGCCTAAAACTGGCAAACTACCATACATACAGATGTGACAGAGTCAGACATCGCGGCGGCGGCGTGATCATCTAAGTAAAACGATCACTGAACTCTGGACTGATCTCCTCCGATAATTCAAAAGGACACGAACTTGTCTGCGTCAACGTACGCATTCCTAAATTTGGCAACACGAACCCCCCTGACAACAAAATCGATACTGCGGATATTCATGCCTACCTAGATGACCAAACTCCCATCATTATAGGTGGCAATTTTAACTCTAAGCACACTGACTGGGGATGCAATCGCTCCAACCCAAACGGACTTATAATCCGAAACTTTGTTGAAAACCACCCCATTTTCATGTACACCCCAGAGGAACCTACTTACAGACCAAATATCAACAACAGACGACCAGACATCCTGGACTTCTTTATCACAAACTACAACTTCCCTATGACTCTAGAAGTACTCATTGAACTATCTTCCGATCACGTCCCTGTAATCGCCCGATTAGGCTACAATAAACCAAAAGCAGCTCTTATCAAGAAAATTATTGACTGAGACCTCTTACATAATATTGCAATATCCACTCCCATACAATATGGAAGACTCAATTCTCCGGAAAACATTGAAAATGCAGCCATAGCTTTCACTGAAACCATTCAAAACTTCATCAAACAAGCTACTACAGAAAAGATTACTTCCTGTAATTACGGCACCCTTCCTCAGAACATCCGTAATATTTTCAACCGCACATGGGACCCTTCAATTAAAACTGAAATTAACTGCCTCACCAGAAAAATCAGTTATGAAATTAAGAAATACAGAACTGAAAAATGGAATTTAAAAATCGAAAACCTCAACTTGGAAGATAGCTCATTTTGGAACTTCATCCGAAATCTCAAAACCTTCTCCCGGCCATCCCCACCAATCCAGACACAGCATGGTTTTGTATACACCAACCAGGAAAAAGCGGATGCTTTTGCCAGTCACCTGACGGAACAGTTCACTCCAAACGACAGCCCATTCACCCTACCATCGTGGCAGCCATTACTGCCCACAACGACAGCTGGATAAACTCATCCTCTCCCCCAAATCATATCACACTGACAAGCCCCCATGAAATCAAAAATATCATAAAACATACCAAAGTCAGAAAAGCTCTAGGAAAAGATCAAATTTCAAACAAGCTTCTGAAAAACCTCCCTAACAACGTAATATGCAAACTCACAGGCATTTACAACGCTTGCCTTACACACTCATACTTCCCCGTCATCTGGAAACATGCAAGCATCTTTGTCTTACAAAAACCCAAAAAACCACCCGACAAACTCACAAGCTACAGTCTGCTCACAAGCTACAGTCACAATTAGTCTGCTCTCTTCACTTGGGAAGATCTTAGAAAAATTAATCCTAACAAGTCTCCAACCGTATCTGGGATTTCTACCAAACGAACAGTATGGTTTCCGGAGAGGACTCTCTATAGTTCACCAGTTGATCAGAATTACAGAATTCATTGGCTCTGCTATCAAAAACAAACTCAGTGTCACCTTCCTCATGCTTTGATACATTGATACTTTTGATATGCCTATTTCAGCAGGAATTATATCCCGCTATTACAGGCACCTCAAATAACCCCGGTTAGGGGAGACATAGCATACAGTGCTTCGCAGGAATACCTTACTAAGGGACTCCAGGAAGATTGTGTAGATGTAGCCCAAGGCCAGTGTAAATGAAGAAGTCAAACTTAGAAACTTCAAAAATTGGCTGGCAGAAGTTAGGAGTATTTATGGGGGATTCCGATAAATGTGGGTTGCATAGGGCCTTAAATTGATGTCAATTTCTAGGAGCTCGTACTTAAAATTGTCAGAATAATTTACTTCCGCGTTGGTGATAACTTTCTTGAAAAAATTATTATTTAATTTATTGATGAATAACGCCAGATTTTGGAGTTTATGGTCTCTGTGTAGCTGTTCATTGCGAACCAACCAGGGTGCTCCTGTGATTTTTCGTAAGTAGTTGTTTTGGAAAACCTGCAATTTATTTAATACGGAAGGGGGAACAGAGCACCATGCAGGGGAGGCATATGTAAGGATGGGTCTTAATATTGATGTGTAAATGTGCTTCTTGCGAGCAAGATCCAGTGGTGAAGAGGCATCAAGAAAGTTTCGGAGCTTCCTAGAGACACCTATGGCTTTCCCGATGGTCATGGAAATGTGAGGACCCCATGTAAGCGAGCCGTTAAAACGAACTCCCAAGTATGTAGCCTCTCTGACTTTGGGCACCGTTTCATTAAAGAGGGTCAGATCTGCATCAGTGTTTTTTCTTCTATGCCGTCCTATCAGTAATAATTTAGATTTTGTGGCATTAATGGACGTCCTCCATTTGCGACACCATTCCTCTATCTCGTGTGTGTGGTTTTGTATTCTGATGATGGCATGTCGTGAATTAAGTGAACTAGAAAGAATGGCGGTGTCGTCCGCGTAGCAGGCGGTGATGCAGTTTGTATTTTCAATCATAGGGAAGTCCTTAACATATATAAGAAAGAGGATAGGCCCAAGGATGCTTCCCTGGGGGACGCCGGCTTTAATTAATGTGTTTTCAGAATAAACATCGCCCTGCCTGACACAGAAGGATCGATCACTTAGAAAGGAGTGAAGAATCAAAATCGTTTCCCTTGGGAGATCAAGGGAAGCAAGCTTGTAGATAAGTCCGTTATGCCAGACGCGGTCAAAGGCTTTTGCCACGTCCAGCATAAGGAAAGCAGTTGTCTGGTGCTTATGAATAGCTGAGCTTAAAAACTCAATGATTCTGACAAGCTGCATTGTGTTAGACAATCCTTTACGGAATCCAAACTGCTGGTTTGGAAGCGCGTTTAGGGCTGGCTGTAGTCTTTTGCAGATAATTCTCTCTAGGATCTTTCCCAGTGCAGGAAGCAAGCTGATTGGGCGAAACCCATCTATTCTTGTATTATCTTTTCCCGGTTTGGGAATTAAGATGACAACCGCTTGTTTCCACTCAGCTGGGAAATAGCATAGGTACAGGCAGGCGTTGTAAATGCTACAGAGTTTGTTAATGAAATTACCAGGCAAATGTTTAATCATTGTATTAGAGATTTTGTCCTTCCCAGGTGCTTTTCTATTATGAAGTTTAGCTATAATAGAGCTAACTTCTGTGGGAGAGGTAAAAACAGGGAGATTTTTGACACTGGGCTGGTTCATCCAATTATCGACAAACATGTTAATGTGACTAATGAAATTTCGGTTTGAAGGGGTCTCATTTGGAGTGAACTGCTTGGCGAAGTGGGTGGCAAAGGCTTTAGCTTTGCTTTCGTTGCTGTATTTGAATCCAGTGTCGTCCTGTAGAGGTTTGTTTCTTGTTTTTGTCGACTTCATTAAACGGAGGAATTCTCCGTCTTCAGCATTTAATTTTTCAATTTTGTTATTCCAAAGTTTAGTCTGGTGGGAGTCAATTAACTTTTTAATATTGCGATTAAGCTTATTAATTTGCGATTTAATTGCTGGGTCACGTGAGTAGGCGAAGATCTTGAGGAGTCTATTTCGTGGCTAATTAATTTAATTTCTTGCGGAAGTTTGAAGTGATGCTTTTTATTAAGAATTTCTGTAGTAGAATATTGCAATGCCATATCAATGCAGGTAGTGATACTTGTGATAGCCTGGTCGATATCATGCGTATTTTTAAGTTGCTCTGTTTTGGGGAGGTGATTGTTAATTTCAGATTTGAATTTTTCCCAATCAGTAATTTTGTAAGTGGTGCTTGCTTCAGGCCTGCCAATACCAAGGTGTGCCAGAACTGGCACGTGATCTGAAGAAAGATCATTGATTACTTTCGTAGTGATCGGTAAGTTATCAGATGTGAGGAAAAGATCCAGTATGCCTAGATACTGTCTTGGGTGAGTAGGCCGGAAAGTAAAATCTTCTGGAGGGTAAATGTAGTATGGGTAATTGAACAGGAAGTTTTGAATGATATCACCGTTTTTATTTGTTTTGCGGCACTCCCAGCTAACATGCTTAGCATTAAGATCACCTCCAATTATGGTGGGAAAGGGGTTATTTAGCAAATTCTGTAAATGATGATCTTGTAGCCTAAGATCTGGAGTGTTGTAAAGGGCGCATACAAGCATATTTCCCCAATTAGGGATTCGAACGACTACCCTGACTTCTTCAAACCCGTGAGAATTGTCAGAAGCGTAGAAGCAGGAATCCAAACTCCGCTTAACATAGATTACGGCACCTCCGCCTCTATGTCTGATTCAATCACAGCGATAACTGCGATATTTAGCAATACTCAGGGAGTGCGCTGGCGTAGCGTGTGTCTCAGTGATTAGTGCAATGTCGATGCTGTAGTGTGTGAGAAAGTCCTGCAGTTCGCTAATTTTGGTGATAATGTTCTGCGCATTCCATGTCATGATCGTCACTGGGGTCATTTTTACTAAGGACCTACGATCCATACTTTATCTTAGTATCGGGCCTCACTGTAGTTTGCTTTTCTGTGTAGAAGCGCTATAAGATCAGCAAGGTTCTTCATGACCTGCTGAGCGTCCGCTATAGCTTTCTGAAATTTCCCCGCGAAAATATCAGATTGAACCGCCTGGGCGTAGGATTTATTGACAATGACCCTTTCATCAAACTTGGAGGCATTGAGTTTCTGTTTTGGGAAGGCCTCACAACCCCTCCAGTTGCTGGTATGCTTCCCGAGACAGTTACAACATTTCGGCTCAGAATCTTTAGGTTCCGGGCAATCCCGGCTTTCATGAGGGCCTGCACACTTACAGCAGCGAGGCGGGTGGTGACACGCCGCCTGCGCGTGATGGTGTCTTTGACATCGAAAGCATTGTGTCGGCTCACGCCGACCACGATATCTTTCTACTTTAATGTGCAAGTACATTAGATATTTCAGATGATATATCTCATTGTTTTTAGGGGTCTTAGAAAGAGTGACAGAAATAGGGGCATTTTAGCCCTATCTTTTCCTCTGCCCTTCATCAGTTGTTCCACTTTGAGCGCAGTGAAATCTTTTTCACGGAGTTTCTCCTGAATGTCCGTGGGTTTCGCATCAATGGGAAGATTTCTTATCACAACTTTGAGGTTCTTCTCCTCAGGGAGAAGGAACGAGTGATAAGAAAATTCTTTTTTTGTCGAAAAGGGCAGTCATGCTTCGGGATTCCTCATGCTGGACGTGGCCAAAGCTTTTGACCGCGTTTGGCATGAGGGACTTATTTACAAACTTATACAACAACAGATTCTCCGAGAGCTAATTCTTATCCTAAAATCTTTCCTTGATCACAGAACCTTCTCGGTCAAGCAAGGCGAATACACCTCAAACTCCCACCCCATCCGAGGAGGCATCGCACAAGGCAGTATCCTTGGTCCTGTTCTTTATCTAATTTACGCACATGATTTCCCTAATTTCAAAACAGACCACAACTTCCTCCTTGCCTGTTATGCGGACGACACAGCATTAATCCAAAGATCCCGCCGCCCAAACCAGGCCATCGTCAAACTTCAAGAAAAAATGTCTGCAGTTGAAACATGGTGCACCAAATGTAAAATTAATATAAGCCCTGAAAAATCTGAAATCTTACTGATACGAAAATACAAACATACAGACAGAATCACCAACTCGGTTTCCCTCTTCGGCCAACAAATCCCCATCGTAAATAAAGCTAAATACCTTGGCATTATTTTCAATAGAACCTTCACCTGGTCGAACCACATAAATGAAATCAAGAGAAAAACTTTTGGTATCATCAGAAAACTCTACTGTCTCCTATCAAACTCTTCCGGCCTCGCTCTCTCAAGGAAAAAGAAAATCTTCATTTCAATAATTCGGCCGATGCCTTCATAGGTATGGGCGAATGCCAAAATTTCAGAGATCGAAAAACTACAAATAGTACAAAATAAATTTCTCCGTTTAATTACTGGAGCACCCTTCTTCATAAGAAACAAAAACCTACACCAAGATCTCCACATCGCATACATACAGGATTATATTAACAAGCTAAACGCAAAATTCTTTAGAAAAGCTACGGCAAACACCCATGCAAACTTTTCAAACATCCTTGAATACGAAATATTTAAAGAAGATTATTTCAATAGACCATACGCTACACACATCATTAACATGATCAACGCAAACATCTAACCACACTCTTATTCACAGGAAGTCACTCTTTCAATCCCGAAAAGACTCCATTTCCCACTTGCTTTCGTATGCAGGATACATGGATCTGTGGTAAAGCACGTAGCTACTGTCCAGGAGATCCGCAGTTCGATACTCTGCCGTAAAATGTTTTGTGAAATCATCGCAACTTCCTTGCGCGCACATTAAAAGGACCTACATAAAAGTAAAAAAATTTTTATGCCACTTAAAAAATCTTTTAACCGCAATAATACACCAAAATAAATTTTTACATCTCCTGCAAATAACCCCGACTCTGTCACTCCATCCATCGCCACCAGATGGCGACACATGCTGAAATTTCGCATTGCTCCTCTCTCTCTAGCATCTTCTCACGATTTCCTGCTTCAGGATCCACTTGATTTACCCTTACTGCCAGGTTCCCTCGGGACATCTTTCATGCTACTGGGAAGTACTGCCTCAGTGCAGTAGAAACCCAGTACAATTCACTTAAGTATCTAAGTACAATCTCATATTGCATCTTGATTTGGTATTATCTATCAAGTATTTCAACTTTTAAATTAAAAAAAATGGAAAACTTCTATAACGATGTTGCTGCTGACCATGTCATCAGTTTGGTTCCTGAACATGTAAGTTTTTTTTTATTTTGTGAAAATTACTTTAGGGTGGATCACCCTTTTAAGACCTTTTATGTGAGGGAAAATTTCTTTAAATGTAAAATATAAAATTAAATATTACTCATAAAGTTTTTCAGTATTTTGCTGGGAATACTAAATGTTTCATATGAATTACACAGTGAATTTTTAGTATCGATATATGTTTTGAGCGTTTGAATTTTTAGTGTCGGTGTATGTTTTGAGTGTCTATTAGGAAAGTTTAAACTAAACTTAATTTAAAAATGTTTATACATTTTTGCATTTAAAATGTTTCAGGCATAAATTTGATAATTTTAAAGCTTGAGTGTATATGTGAGGGAAAATTTTTTAAATGTAAAATATAAAATTAAATATTACTCATAAAGTTTTTCAGTATTTTTTTAGACATGTTTTAGGTATGTTTCATATAAAGTCCGTGTTTAACATTTTTTTAGTAAAGTTTGAGTGTTTGAATTTTTAGAATCTGTTAGGAAAATTTAAACTTAGAACATCAATTCTTTATATTAAAGCGAGAATGTAAATTTTAGAAAATGAACTTAGGTAACGCTGAACTTGATAGGTTAAATTTATATTTTGAATATTATTGAATGTGTGTTAAATGTCAAAGGATTAAACTGTGTAAAAGTAACTTATTTCGTTACTGATATTTAGTTACATTTGTATATTTGTTATGTTTACATATAAAGTCATTGCGTTTTAAAAAAGGTAATGGTACGGTATCAGAAAATGTTAAGGATAAAAATCGCGATAAGCCTTCTCCGTTTAACATAGGAGAATTCCCAGTTGACCTTTGTATAGCTAGTTAAAAGCTATGAGGCGAGTTTTAAAAGCATACAATAGCTTACCCTCCTCTTTGTTTCTTTCTCAGGTGTGTCCCACTTGTAGTAAAGGGTTCACGTTAAAACGGAACTTGATTCGTCACCTTAAAACTCATTCAGGGGAAAAATCCTTTCTTTGTGATATGTGTGAAAAATCATTCAGTCTCGGCAGTGATTTGGATCGGCATAAGAAAACCCATGAAAGTGCTTCTTTGAATTGTGCAACTTGTTCGATGAAATTTACAGGAGCTGATAATTTGAGACGTCATGAATTGTCTCATTTGAGATCTTTTGTCTGTGCAGAGTGCTCTCAAATATTTAATAGACATAGCGATCTGTTACACCACATTCATGTAGAACACAGTGTTACACGAACCCATGAAAAACGCCGTAATACGGATCCTTCTGCCAGCGCTTCGAAACGGGTCAAAACGACCCGTGTTCGAGATATTTTCTCGACGGAAACCATATTCACCAACGCAGAACACAGTCAAGATGTAGACGTATTTTTCGGATATTTGAGACCTCTGATAAATGAAACATTGCAACAAAATTTAAGTGCCCATCGCAGCTTAAAATGGTACGGGGTCATCAATGTTTTGATGAGTCGTGATAATGGGGATGGTGAGAAAGAATAATGCTAGCCCCTATTTCCGAAGTAAATGTGTCCGCCTCTTAAATACACACGATGTCGATCCTCAAGTCGAAGAGGCCTTTGAAAAAATAAAAAATAACTTAGAAGAATTTTTGAAAAACGGATCAGGGTGGGTCTTGGAGAAAATTAATAAATTTGAATTAAATGTGGCTCGTTATGAGGTCTTTCCGAGTAGCAGTTACATCTCTCTGCCTAAGAAACTGGCTGATAAAAAGGCCATCTTAAATATTCAAAATTATGAGGACGATAAATGCTTTGTGTGGTGTCTAATCGCCGACAAAATGAATATTTCACGAGAAAATCAACCCCATCGCCTTTCTCACTACAAGCCTCACGAATCGAGCATTCAGTTGCGGAACGTCACTTGCCCTGTTCCTCTGCATAAAATTGCGTATTTAGAAAAGCTAAATAATCTGCGAATAAATGTGTTCGGCTATGAAGACGATGAAGTGTTCCCCCTGCACGTATCCTAAAGGTACGAATGAGAACTGTATTAATTTGCTCTTGATCAGCAAGGAATATAAGCAGCATTTACTGCCTGATTCGGAACATGTCGCGTCTTCTAGGAGACGTCAGTAAACATAATGGTTCTTATCATATCTGCTATCGATGCCTCCACTGCTTTCAGAAGGAAGAGACGTTAAAGGAACACCACAAATATTGCGCCGAGCATTCTATTCAACATGTAAAATTGCCGGAAGGAGAAAATATACTTTCCTTCACAAACATTCAGTTTCAACATCGCGTCCCCTTTATTGTATATGCGGCTTTGAATCTATAATTGTGCCGATGGACAGTGCGCAGCAGTGTGAAAGTGTTTCCTTTACTAACAAAATTGCACAACACCAGCCGTGTGGGTATGCTTATGTACTGATTGGCCCTGACAGTACCGTTTTGAAACCAGCAAGTGTATACCGAGGTGAAGATGCCACGGAACATTTTGTGCAATCCCTCATTCAAGTGAAAAAAAAAACTGGTCGGGCAGCTGACGCATGCCGCTCCCATGATCTCATGATCTTCACTGACAAAGACAAACAAAACTTTCTCTCAGCGACTCATTGTTACATTTGCAAAAACGCGTTGGGGAAAGATAGAGAGATCACTGCCATATTACTGGAGGAATACCGAGGGGTTTTGCACTCCCACTGCAATTTACAAAACCAATTGAAAAAGTGCATCCCTGTGATTTTTCATAATTTGAAGAATTACGATGCCCATCATATCCTTCAAGGGTTAAAAAACGTGAAAGATCACGAAGTAAAAGTAATCGCAACGAGTATGGAAAAATATATTTCCTTCTCGTTAGCCAATAGGGAGGATAAAGTAAGTCTACAATTTGTAGATAGTTTCCAATTTTTGAATACCCCCTTGCAAAAGCTGGTGAACAACATGAAGGACGAAAATTTTCATATTTTAACAAAACATTTTGGAAAGGAAGAATGTCAACTGCTACGCCGCAAGGGCGTGTATCCTTATGAGTACATGTCATCGTTCAAAAAATTTGAAGAAACATGTTTACCACCGAAAGAGGAAGCTTGCATATCTTCAGTCATCATCTACAATCAGGTAATTCAGATTAATCCTGTCTCTATTTTTATTTCTTTTCCCCTTTTTAATCCATTTTTCCTCGCCTGCCTTCCCTTTAACTATCTTAAAACTACTCCGTCTTTTCTACAGTTAACTTTCTTCACGGTTCTTTCCGCTTCAAAAGTTGCTCCTATTCTTCTCTCGCCACGGGCGGTAGGAGAACTTTTTCGCCTCTTGAATCCTTTTCCCCCCTTCTTTTCGTTCCACCATCCCTTGCTCCGAGCTTTAGTCGCAAGACTCTCTCCCCCCCCAGCCCATCCCCAAGGCATTAGCAACTACTGCGGTTTTCCGTATTACCTAAAATACCTTTCCCAAGCCCTGGAAAATTATGTTTCCCGGCTGATTGTCTTCCAATCTTTCCGATTCCATTAATGCAACGCATTCAGGAATTCGCCTTTATTCATCACCTCTCTCTCTTTCAACCTAGTAATACAGGTTGAAAGCAGAAAGAATTTATCGTCCACAGTGTGGACTCCTTATTCACTTCCTTCCCTGTAAACCCTTAATGGTCTCCTTCATTACCCTTCAGCCAGTGCTTTGTCTTAATCACCTCAGTTCTCCTTAATGAAGTTGTGGAGGTAATTGCATTAAGTTGCAAAGGTACTCCGGAAAATATCGCCTTGGGCCGAAAGAGGAATTTTACAGTGTTCTCGAGGAGGAACACATTTCTGATGAAGATTACTCCCATGCATTAAATGTATGGGAGACTTTTAAACTCCGTACTTTAGGAGACTATCACAATTTGTATGTTAAATCGGATGTTCTTCTTTTAGCAGATGTGTTTGAAAACTTTCGAAATTTATGTATGAAAAATTATGAGTTGGACTGTGCTCACGTTATGACGTCACCGGGGCTAGCGTGGCAGGCGTGTTTAAAAATGACTAGAATTCAATTAGAGCTTCTGACAGATCTGGACATGCACCTGTTCATCGAAAGAGATATTCGTGGAGGTATTTCCATGATATCTCACCGATGGGCAGAAGCTAACAATAAATATTTACCCCATTATGATCCAGGCAAATCATCCAATTACATTATATATCTGGATGCAAATAATTTATATGGATGGGCTATGTCTCAACCCTTGCCTTATGGAGGATTTCAATGGATCTCACAATCTGCCATTGATATAGAAGCCATTTTGTCATCCCCTGAAGATGGAGCTGTCGGCTATATTTTAGAAGTGGATATGGCATACCCTCAGGAAGTGCATGACTTACACAATGATTATCCTTTAGCTACGGAGAAGTTCTGTATAACCACTGAAGAGTTATCCCCCTATTCAGTCTCTTTATTGCAGAAGGATGGACGAAAAACCCAGGAAAAATACAGAAATTAGTGACTAATTTGAAAAAGAAGCAAAATTATGTGCTTCATTATAGAAATTTGAAATATTATTTGGAAAAAGGTTTAAAATTAACCAAAGTCCATAAAATCTTAAAATTTTTACAGAAGCCTTGGTTATCGCAATATATTGAATTTAATACCGAAGAAAGAAAAAAAGTGAATACCACATTTCAAAAAAATTTTTTCAAATTGATGAATAATTCAGTGTTTGGCAAAACAATGGAAAACGTACGAAATAGAGTGGATATAAAAATTGTTAATAATATAAGAAAGGCGCAAAGACTCGTCGCGCCTCTATCTTTCAAGGAATTTAGAATCTTTGATGAAGACTTAGTAGGCATTCAACGTATGAAAAATGTCATTACATTGAATCGGCCTATTTATGTGGGTTTTGCTATTTTGGAACTGAGCAAGCTGCAGATGTATATGTTTCATTACGAACACATGAAACAAAACTACGGATCGAAAGCTCAACTCCTTTTCACTGACACAGATTCATTGACTTATTCTCCTTTCCTTTTCCCACTATTGCCGTGTGTAGCTTGCAGATAGTAAGCTGTATACCGGCTGTCATGAATTAAAAAGTACATTGCAGGTATAGCAAATGCATGAGTGTGTCCAGAGGACAGGATGCAAAATGAAAGAGGGTGTGACTACTTTGTCACGTGAGGCTATAGCGGCGTCTGGTAGGCTGGAGAGATGCTGGTCCAAGTTTCAGGTACAGTGTGCATTTTTACAAATATTCAGTGCATAAACACATCAAAGTGCATTTTTTTCACAATTAGAAAGACTATATACAAAAATAAAATATGTATTTACAAAGTAAAATTACGCGGGGAGTCTAGCAGAAACAGTCAAAAATATCTCTTAGTAGAGGTCTTTTGATTGGCTGTTGAGACGTGTATGCGAAAATCATGAAAATTTGCTATTTACAAAATATTCAATTGCAGAGACATAAAAACATATTTTCCAGTAAACTAGAAATTAAATTAACCTTTTGTAGACGGATGGCCAATATATTGGCAGTTGTATTCCCTGTTTGAATGGACGGGGTTATCCACTTTAATGGCCATGTCTTTTCCCCCCATTTTACAGGCTGAAAAGTGGGGTGAAATGTCAAATTTGACGTCCCTGAGGTTTCAACCACTTATCTATTTCAAAGATATCCCTTTTGCGACATAGATGCACCCCTCTGAGAATCCATTAAACTATACACAAGAATCTTTGTTGCAAATAGGAGGTGATTTCTTAAAGGGGGGAAAGCATTCGGTTCAAGATTTCCCGTCTTTTGGTAGCTTTTACTGCTACCAAAGCCCCGGCCTCAAAAGGTTAAATAAAATGAAAGAAATTTGAAACCAATAGGAGCAGTGAGAGATCTACAGTAAGCAGTAGAAGACTTGAGTTCGTAGTGATTATTCGACTGCTTGCTCCTGAGCGTGAAGGTGCTCGTCCCCTCGCTCTGCGTTCTCGCTGTTCTGCAGTATTAACCCCTCGATTTTCTGAGTTTGACTATTGTGACTGAGAAACTGCCGTGCTTTCTCGATTGTGCATTCAGGTCAGCATGCAAACCACTATGTTTAGTATGCTGTAAAACGACCTGCTTTTACCCTGTGCTATTTAAGCATAGACTTTCTGCATTTCACTACTTCATCAACCGGCATCATGGAACGTTTCCTGGACTTCATTGCAGCTAAGATTACTCAGCTGGAACTCCGTCAAGAAGACAAAGGTTTCCTTACCTTTGAAGAAACAAGAGACCTGAATTTGTTCAAAAAATTCCGAGCTCTTGCTGACCAGGAATTTGTGAACTCCAGAATACAGGACGACCGTGCTGAGACCCAAACTGATGACAACCCTGGCTTCCCGCCTCTCCCAAAGATCAACGCTCGACGTGCTGAGAGTCTGGCCAGGTCGGATGAGGACTTTACAAAATACAAGGCTTTAGATGTCAGCTCTGACTCCGATGGAGAACCCAAAGGAGACAGAACCAGACGCACCAGAAAACCTGCGAAAAAAGCTGTTGTAACCCTGGCTGCTGCAACTGCTCCTGAAATTCCAAAGACTCACCCTGTTGCTGATCTCACTCCGCAACAGAATATGGACACAGACCACGTCCCAGTGCAGACACCTCCAACCAATCAGAACGCTCCGTTCAACAGTGCGAGAAAACTGCCGCCGATTATAATCAAAGACAGCAGATTCACATGGAATGACTTAAAAACGCTGTTTAATAATAAGAATTTTTCTCTGCACGATTTCTATGGAGAAAACATGAAGGACGGAATCAAGATTAAAGTGAAACTTCCCACCATTTATCGGGAAATGGTAAAGGTTCTAGAAGAAGAAGGCATCAGGTATCACTGCTATGCGCTTCCCAAATCTAAGCATCTAAAAGCTGTGATACGTAACCTCCCGTCTTACATGGACCCTGAGGAAATTATGATGGATCTAAAAGAACATGGACTCGACGTCGTGCGGGTCAACCAACTCACTATCAGGCGTAACGGAGAAGTTATTAAGCTTCCCTTGTTTCTCGTTACTCTCACCCGCAAGGAGAAAAACAAGGAGATACACCAGTTAAAATTTGTGCTGGGAATGAAGATTAGTGTTGAGAGATACCGTGGCCGTAAGGGACCCTTGCAGTGTTATCGCTGTCAAGGGTTCCATCACGCCCAATCGCACTGCAATCACGAACCACGTTGTGTTCGTTGCGGTGAACCTCATGAATCATTTAACTGTGACAAGGATAAGGCAACTCCTCCTAAATGTGCCAATTGTCATGAAATAGGTCATACAGCTAGCTAACTACAGATTATGTGTGCGTTTTCCAAAACCAAAAACCACTCCGGCTGTGAAAACGTTCTCTGATCGGGTAGTGCACAATAAAACTTATGCACAAGCTTTAAACACCGGCCTCGCTCCTGAATTTCAGTCGGATGACATACCTACCCTTGCTGCCGGGGACTTTAATGCTAAGCATATAGACTGGAACTGTCGTCGGACAAACCTAAATGGTAAAATTCTCCATGAATATATTTTACAGCATCCGGTGGCGCTACATGCCCGACCAGAATACACGCGGCTTCATAATAGAATTGAATTTTCTGATACACTAGACATTGCAGTCACTACAACGACTATCCCCGTTGCAATGGAAGTATTTCATGAATTGTCCTCTGACCACCTCCCCGTAATCGCAACATTAGGAGTGACAAAAACTTCTGAGTTCTCTACTAAGCGAATTACGAATTGGAATCTCTTCAACAATATCATGAAAAATTCACCTCCTCGACTGCAAAATCTCAATACCAAACAAGGCATAAACACCGTAATTAATGCCTTAAGTGAAAGCATTCAAGGTGCAATTAAGGAAGCCAGTACTGAAATTACTAATCGTGATAAGGCTTTCAGACTGCCCCTTAAAATACAACAGCTTATGAGAGAGCGAAATAGACTCAGGAAATGTTATAATTTAACGTGGGACCCGGCACTTAAACGTGAAATAAATCGTAAAAATAAGCAAATTCAGAAGGCCATTAAAACCTTCAAAGAAGAACTATGGGATGATAAAATGTTAAATCTGGATTCTAGAGAAGGTACGTTCTGGTCTTTAATTAAAAATTTTAAAACTACCTTTACAAGTAATCGACCCCCATCTCCAATCAGGAATAGGCAGAAATCTTCGCAGCACACCTCCAAGAACAGTTCTCGCCAAATGATTGGCCAAATGACTCTGATTTCGAATTAAAGACCCTCCTACGAGTTAGGGATTGGCTCAACGCCCCTTCAGTCAGACTTCCGATTAAATATGCCACTCCTACTGAAACGACTAATGTTATCAAACACCTGACACAAAAGAAATCTCCAGGAATTGATGAAATCAGCAATACAGCAATTAAAAATTTGCCGCCTAACATCATCTGCAGCCTAACAAGTATTTTTAATGCTTGTCTTGCTCTTTCTTACTTTCCAACACCTTGGAAAATTGCTAAAATTATTTTACTACCTAAACCGGCCAAAGATCACACCCGACCAGACGGATATCTTCCTATTAGTCTACTGCCGGGCTTAGGCAAAATTTTTGAGAGAATTATCCTGAATAGACTGAAACCATATTTTCAGCATCTTCCGCCGGAACAATTTGGGTTCCGTGCTCACCTCTCAACAACGAAGCAACTTGTCCGAATAACCGAATTCGCTGGTGCAGCTCTGCACTGCAAACTTAATGTTGCTATACTCATGCTAGACGTGGCGAAAGCATTCGACCGCGTCTGGCATGAGGACTTAATTGCTAAATTAATTGACCTTCAACTGGACACAGAACTCATTCTGCTAATCCATTCTTTTATCAGGGATCGGAGATTCAGAGTTATTCAATTAAAAACAACTGAGAGTTATGGTACTTTGATTATAGGACATGAGGTACTGTGGTTATCATTCAAGCTAAAGCATTCCATATGGCAAAGCAAGCATTGGCACAAAGTGTTGCCGTTCCTCGCTTTGAAATCGTTGAGTTTGTTAATCAAAAATTCGTTAAAGATGCCCATATTGGGTGAAAGATTACGTTGTTAAAAATTTGATGGCTCTAGGTACCTTTCTTTTATCACAATGCGACAAACATACACATTTATACAGATTCTTCATTATTTAAGTTCTTTAAATACGTATAACACGCGGCGATAGTATTTAGTAGCAGCAATTTGAAATGTGAAACGGACATTTGAAGTTTTCAACTCAAAATTCCATCAGAATTCAGAATGATACGAGCAACTCAAGAAAGTTTTTGGATATTTTCCGCTTAGATATTAAAAGAATATTACGGATTAAGTCAAATATCTCTTACAACCATATACGGAATTCTCAAAGGAAGCGGAAATTTGTCTGAAGAATCTGTCACAATTATATAGTATATATCGTTTTCACCAATTATAGTAGTAATAGTATCAGTAACATATAAATTACTTATCAAAATAAATCAGCAACTACCAACACAAATTTGTTGGAAACCACGTGGTCTGTATGACATGTTTCAGAGCACGTGGTTATTTCATGCATATATTTCAACGCACTGGCACACTTCAAAAATCTGGGTATTGCTTTCATCAGCGGGTATTCGAATCCTGGTAAAATAAAATATTTTCCTATTACACGGAAATATTTTTGCAAACTTCGTGCACAAGTGTTGCAGCGAAATCAACGCAAATGCAGCTAAGAATGACAAAAATATTCCATCATTAAATTAACGGTACGAATTTCCACGTGGCATAAATTAACGATGAAATAAACACGCGGTAAATTTTCCACTGATTCTAATTATTGTTTTTCTTAACAGCTCCTATTAAATACATGATTTTACATTCTACAACATGATTTGCTAGACTACTATGCTTACTTTAATTTCTTAAACTTCTAATCGCAAACATTTAACTAGTGTAACAACTAACTTTAATTTAAATTATTTTTGTTAATTAGTTTTAATTTCGTGTGGAAATTATGAAGAAAATAAAAAAAATATGTATGCTTTTAAAAATCCCAGGTTTTGATTTTTCTTTAGTATTCCATTAATTATTTTCTTTGTATTTGTCAATTTAAAACATTTATAAATTTCAGACTCTAACTGGAAATTTTCGATTGAAATTTAATTTTTAAATTCAAGGAAAGGAAATGGAATATTCTAGACATTTTTTAAGGATTATACCTATTATATTTTCTTATTAACAAACTCTAAAATTTAAATAACCTTGCAATTTTATTTCATTTCAGTTTTCGGATATTTTAAAACTCAAAAAATCAGATATTTGTAAAAATAGCATAGTTACAAAAAGCCTTGAACGATAGCTCGGAATTTTTCAAATATTTAATTCGTAAAATAAAACTAGAATGTTTTATAAGAAACTATAAATGAATGCTACACTTTCACGTTATAAAATGCGTTTAATAAGTAAAGTCATAAGAATTAAATAATAAATACATTATCAAACTCAAGTAAAATTTTACTCATAAAATGCAGTAAGTAAAACAACCATGCTAAACCTTTTATGAGGAAATTGTCTGTTTTGCTTGGAAGCACTCGATCTGCTACAGTCACGCTTGAAACTGGAGACACGAAATAAAACTGACTTGACCAAAACACTGCTACCTACTTCGTTCAATCCCAATAGCCAACTGAGCAGAGAATTTGTAAAGGGAGACTCCCTACAGACAAAGAATCTCTAAGGAGACATTATCTCTTAGGAGAATATACCAGGAGATATTATCTCTTAGAGATTCTTTGATCTGAGAGAATAACGTCTCCGTCCACCGTTCTGCGGGGCTTACGCTTCATGCATGCGCAGTTATATGCTTTGTTAGCGTAATAGGCCAAAGCCCCCTGAAGATAACAGTCTATTTCAGGCGGCTTTGAATAGGCTGGCATCTGCTGTATACTATTGGCGATGTAATAATAAGACGGGCGATTTAAGACATGTTGTTCTTTCTTCAAAATAGACAAATTCTTTGTTGACGTTTCCGAATTTCTTTAAATTAACACTGCAGGTTTCTGTAACGTTTAATAATCGATTCACTTAACCTTATTTCATATTTATTTCCTAATGCATTTTGCTATAAAATTTCTTTTGAAATTTATTTAAATTCATATTTTCCGCAAAGGCATCTCTCATCTATATAATTGTTGAGCGCTTTGCCATAATCAATTAACTGAACTCATTTTTCAATTTTTATATCTATCTATATATCTATATTTTCTTCTATATTATATATCTATATTTTCTGGTTGTTGATTAAAAGACATAAACTTTATTCTTCATCGATCCTGTAATGACTAGGCTTACCATAATATTTTTTGCTCAAACCAGAAGAATTTTGAGAAAATACTCGCACAGAAAATAAAGCCTGAAAAGCAACTACTAAGAAAAAAGGAATATTCCTTCTGTATGGATTTACAAGACGAAACAGGTTTCTTCAGCAGTTACTTACACTTTTCAAGGATTGAATAAAAGTAGTACCCTACAACGAATAGCAAATCTTCCAGGTGAATCACAACTGTTGTGAACAATGGGACCACATATAAATGTAAGAAGATGCTGCCTGAAGTAAAATTAACTTGAGATAAAAACTATTAGAGAGAATATTTCAAAAAATATATTAGCATTGTGTTCCAGATTAACTTCATATTAGTGCATTCCAATTAGCATTACCTATTCAAAAAGTAAGAAAAACGGTAATTACCAGAAATGGAATTATTTGTAATTTTGCGTATTTGTTGCTCTGACAATAAGCCAGCAGTCGACAGTTTGAAATCTATCAAATTTTTACATACATAATATCAGGAATTAAATTAGCGATTATGAAAGAAACATGGCACTACATGAGTTCTATTTGTATTTTAAAAAAATTAAACTATATTCAAAGCGTTTCAGATGACAAAGGATCGCAAATAGCTCGCGAGGAGCAGTTTGGCCATGTCTGGTATGGTATATCCTTCAACTGCTGTGACAATTTTTTCGGCTTAATTACTGTGAGCGGTCTTACAGATCACTTTAAAGAAATGCTTGAAAATACATACTTTTATGGCTTTTTAAGGACTGTTATAGACTTTATGCATATTTATGGAATTCTAATTCATTTAAATTAATATATTTTAAACATAAATAATTTAATTTTACACAGTTAAATTCATATAAAAAATCACTATTTCCTTTTTTTTTTTTTTTTTCTAAGTAACAAAGTTTTTATGAAACACACATGTTACTGATATACCGTACTTTGCATTCACAGAATCCTCTATTTAAAGAAATCTATCTGTGAAATATTTATGATCTCGAGAAACAGCAGAATAATGTTTATTTATTATTTTAGGCTAACTTATCAGCATTTAAATTCTGATAAGCATTTTATCGCATTTGTTAATAATTGCATTTCAATATAAACTCGATTATACGGGAAAAAAGTTGTTTTTATTATGAGGGATTTCTATCACTGCATAGTGGTAGAACTGCAGCACACTGGTAAGTCGTCACGGAGTCAAGTCCCAGCTAACAGGCTTTCATCTTAACACGCTAAGCCCGGCAGTGAACTTTTCATGTGGCCGGCGGCGTCGGTCCCTGGGGACCGGTACTGGAATTTTCATTTGGCTGGTGTCAGTCCGCGGGAACGACAGTATTTAAGTTAAAAAATAAATACAGTCTCAATGAAATGTGATCAAATGTAGTTTTAATGAAATTTATTGAACCATTCTAAACAAAAATACGGCTTAGCTTTACACATATTACAATACGTAACAACTTTTTTGGTAACATTTTGTTACCAATCTGGATTAAGTCGATTTTGTTACCAAGATAACCGCCTGAACCGAAACCAGCCGGTTACCGGCTGAACGGAAAGGACAGCAAATTCGGCGCCGGGCTCAACGTGTTAAGCAAATAACCCGCGAGTGCATTTCTATAGGTCTGCGAGTTGCAATGCTTGGTGAGATGATTTTGTTTTGCTTATTTCTTGGGGATTAATCTATACCTTTAATTAATTTTCCTTAAATCTTTGTGTAAAATGTTGAACTATTTGATTTTGAGATTTTGAGCTTGTATTTTTGTGAACTTGTGAAACTATGTATTTTTAGATAAATTAAGGAGTCTTCTTACAACAAGCGCCTGACCCCAGCCACCACCCTTTTCTTATTGGTTGCCGTTTATGACGTCAGGCTCAGATTCCATTATCTGTTTCACTTGAGTTATGTCCAGGGGAATGAATATACTACTTTGCCCTTGGTTATGTCCTGTGTTAATAAGAATTTGTGCAAATTAACAGAATATTTGCAATTAAAACAAACATAACAGTATAAGAAAATATGTCGTCAATTTTTATCTTAATTGTTAAATCATGTTAATTGGAATCGATAAAACTTTATGATCTGTAAATACCGGTTGGCTTAGCATCTGTATTCATTGAAATTCGTAGCGCTATACAGATATTTAGGAAATACGTTGTATAATATCATATAGCAGGAGACATTAACAAGGATTTGCTTCTTCAGCAATGTCAACAAATAGCATTTAACTCTTACTGTGTAGAATAAACTTGTGTGCCGCAGTTTTCATGAACTAGCTTTTTATTTTACAAAAAAAGTTTTTTTTTTACCCTTTGTTGCATACAAATAATCTAAAGAAGTTAAACGAAAATGTTTGTATTTTTTCTACTTAGAATAACCTTAGTAATAATAAAAAAATTAATTTTACTCAAATTTCGTTTTAAATAATTGCTACAGTTTGTTCACTACAGTGGACAGCATGCAAAAGGAACTGAACTCCGGTGTTTAACCACCAGGGTGCCTGGGCGCCATAGCCCTACTCCTCATCGAATAACATGATAAAAGTTTCGAATTATGAGAAATATAACTGAATGTGCTAAATAATTAAATGAGCAAGAGTTTAAACTCATAATTGCTAATAGTTAAATACATATTTTTTTCCTTAAGTACCTAATTACTAATCCATACATAATTAACTATTTTTTTTAACAACTATTTCACAGAAGAATACATGTACACACAAGAGAAACAAAATACGAAGTGCGACGCCTTAGTGCCACTAGTAAAAACAAAAAGCAATCAGGAGGAAAAAAGAACAATATACAATAAAGAATCTGAGCAACAATTTGCATAACACATATACAAAATTACACATTACTAACATTTAGGATCGCCCTTGGGCGTTTACTGAAATTGGGGTCCCTAGTATCATAACAATAGTTAACAACCACAGGATTGTCCAGAAGTTCCTGTTTATCATAAAATGCCCTAGATAGGCGGCAATAAAAATCACAAAGATCCTCTATTCTTAACTCTTTACGAATTTGGCTATTCCGAATGTACCAGCGGGCATTACATATACGCAATACTCCGTTCTGGGCAGCTTGTAACTGCCTTCTCAAACTTTTGCACGAGTATGCCCAGATGAGGCATGCATAACTAAGAATTGGACGCAACATGGTTTTGTAAATGAGCAACTTATTATCAATAGATAGAACACTGTTTCGAGCAATTAAGGGGAAGAGTGAAGCTTTATTAGCTCTAAACTTCCTGAGAATATGTGTAACGTGTGGGTTCCATGTAAGAGATTTACTGAGGATCATCCCAAGATAAGGGACCTGCTTGACCCAGGGAATGTCCATACCATACATTTGCAGGTGAGTCGGGAAATTCTTCTTAGTAGTAAACAGTATGGCATGTGTCTTGTCGACATTCCCTTTGACTTTCCATTTGGTCAGCCAAGTCTCTAGCGAGTGGATGTGGTGTTGTAGTTGTTGTATTGCTGAACTAACAAATGCACTTTGCGTAAGGATCGCTGTATCGTCTGCATACATGGCTAGTGTTGTGTTGTGTGTAGTGGGGATGTCGTTCACGCAAATATTGAATAGGGTAAGGCCCAGAACGGATCCCCGTGGAACACCAGCCCGTATAGGCCGGTTTGTGGATAATGAACCAGAAACATGAACGACAAAGTGTCTACCGGTTAGGTAGGATTTAATTATGTTTGTGATATAGCCTGGGAGTCCCAGGTTGTGTAATTTGTATATGAGGGCATCCAGCCATACTCTATCGAAGGCTTTGGCGACATCTAAGAAAAGTCCACCAGTGACACGATGTTGTTGCATCGCACTGCTTATTAACTCAGCAACTCTGTAAAGTTGATGCGTTGTCGAGTGCTTACGCCTGAACCCAAACTGATAGGGTATGAGGATCTTCTGCTCATCCAGAAAGATGTTTAGTCTATGTAGAATAACTGCTTCCACGATTTTGCTAATTGAGCTTAGCAAACTGATTGGTCGGTAACTCTCAGGAGCAGTCGCAGGCTTGTTGGGCTTTAGCAGACGGACAATCTTGGCAGTTTTCCAACAAGTTGGGAAGTATTGCCATCGTAGTATGATATTCACTAACTTGGTGAAGTAGAGTATTATCTTGACAGGGAAGTGCTTGATCATCTCATTTGTGACCCCGTCTACTCCAGGGCTCTTCCTTTTCGCAATTCGCATGATATAGAGACAGACCTCCGATGGTATGGCTGAGATAATGTTGTCTGTGCATGGCTATGTTGTAAAATTGGAATGGAAGTCAGCAATAAGCTGTTCAGTGTCTGAGTTTGAAATGTTGTTAATGCAGAACTGAGATTCCAGATGCTGAGCTAAAAGTTCTGCTTTCTCAGTTCCGGTGTAATGGATCCGTTGAGGGCCGTGAAGGGGCGGAATGGCGTTATAGCATTTTTTGTGCCTCTTCACTGCTTTCCATAAGGAGTTATCCTCTGCAGAAAGAGATCTGAGGTAGTTAGTCCAGCGATCTTGTGAGAGTTTATTTGTAAGAAACTTGACCGCTTCGCACAGGCGATTGAAGTTCCTTTTATCATCACGGTGTCTGGTACGTTGATACGCTCGTCTTGCAGCATTTCTCTCTTTAATCAATAATCTGAGCTCTTGAGGCTTGTGTTTCATACCAGGTTTAACTTCAACTTGTGCTTTCGCATAAGCATTTTGTATATTTTCAGTGAGGTCCTTGACCAAACTATCAATGTCACTCCCCTTGTGTATCGTGGGTAAAGTGTACTGGGTGTTGGAGAGGGCTTTGGCAAAGACCTGCCAGTCTGTACGAAAGGCCCTGGTGTCTGATGTAGTATATCTGCTGAGGTCCAGAATAATCCTAACAGGATTGTGACCACTTGAAAGTTCGTCCAGTACGGAAATATCCAGTGGAGAACTGGTGTTCAGCAACACGAAAAAATCAATAATTGCGGTGGACCCAGCAGCTTGCTTTATGGTCATTGCATTTGAAATCATTTCCTGCCTTGTTTGCAGTGAGCATTACCATCTTCTAAATGGTAAATCTACAACTGACATGTACATACAGATCCGCCAAAATACCTTCATTTCGTTGATTGTGATTGAATTCATTTTGCTACGGTTTTGTAAACTGTGGTGTTTTGGCTCGATAAGCAGTACGTCTGGGTTTCAATTCACTCTTTTCGGTAGATCTTTATCTACCCACTCCACAATTTTCTCAAACTGACATTGAAAATAAAATGTCTAAAATTACTAATTATGAATAAAAAATTGGCAGTATAAGAGAATGTAAGCAATATTATATAATGTTTACAATGAGAAATTGTACTAACTTGAAAATAGAAGTAGCAGCCATTTTCCAAATAGCAATGCTTTACTTAGTGATGCCTTACAGCCATCTATGATCGACAGTTGAAAGTTCTAATAACATAGAATGAATAAACACAGGAATGGAATCTGTTAAAGCATTTACAGAAGAATAAACAAATTTAAACTTTTGTCTACTAGAGTGGACATGATGCAACAAAGGGTTAAAAGCGATATAAATGAAAAAGCTAGTTATTTCTTCATAAAAATGAACTATTTGTTAAATAAATAACATTCCCTTCATTTATTAATTGTTTGTTATATAGAGATTGTTTTGACTCAAGATTGTTTGTAGTCAGATTAATTTTTTACTTTCCAAGTCTAGGCATTAATTTCTTTTCATTTACGGTTAAAAATTAAATAAAGTTATAAGATATTTTGACTTGGATCACCTTAATAATGCTTGTACAATAATAGGATTTTTATGAAGCAGGAGACATCCAAAATGAGCAAAGCCCTCGGCGGAATTCGGACCTCTGAAATGCTCATTGTGCTAACCGTTACACCACGAAGTCGTGCTGGAAGGAGGGGGAAAATACCTTTTTTTAAGGGTGTGTGGGATTGGGGAACCCAATCGCCAAATCCTGATGGCGAAAAAACATCATCCACCACCTTTTTAAGTTCGGGCACCACTGTAGAGACATTACGTTATTTTGAAACCGGAGATATGAAAAATGAGCAATCCCTTGCCGGGACTCGAACCACAGACCTCTCGAATACGCTTCGAGTGTGCTGACCACTACACCAGGAAGGCATGCTAAAACGGCAGGAGAAATACCTTATACTTTTGTTTCTCTTGATCTAGTCTCTGTACAACTGTAATTGGTGTTGTGACAGATTAAATGTAATTGATCTCATTATGTAACTTCAACCGTATCCGGCCCTCATATACCTTCCAGTAATTCTGTCTGTCTGTTGAAGAAGCAGAAGGTACTGGATACTTCTCGGTGGCCAGGGAAAAACTAATAATATCGAAGATAGTATCAGTTTCTAAGTAGTAGTTGTTTAGTTCAACGTGAGTTCGGAGCATAGAGGTATCTCCGTGTGAGATTCGCTCTTTAGAAACACTTTGGACTGCGCTGTGTTTAATGTTCTGAAGTGTAATGACTGATTGTACTCTGTGAAGGGTTGTACGAGTATTTTTCTGGAAAGTTCCAGAATAGTGAAACGTTTCGTTTGGTTAAATAAATGTTATCAAGTTCTCAACAATTCTTGTACATTCAATATGTTACGAACCTGTACGTGCGCAACAATACTGATTTTTGGCATGGTAGTCAATGATCGATAAAACATTTTTATTTAATAGTTTTGTTCGCAAAACAAGTGGATGCGTTTTTTAAATTACGCAGTAGAACAATCTCAGCAGTATAATTCCTGTTAATCGAAACGAAAATATATAAATTGATGCCCTTTTAGCTCTCTTCTCTATCGACTTTTTAAGTCCTGCTCTTTTTTTCGACAAAAATGTTGACTTTAAATAGCGTTAGTTTGCTCATTAAGAAAGCTATATTTATGTAATTTGCAATAATTTAAAAACTGGAGTTCCTTTTCTTGGAAATTTGTTATATCATTGCATATTTTAGCTACAGATATTATAAAATGAATTGAAAACAATTGTTTTCATTTAATTGCTGCGTATGAATAAATTTACATGTGACTTCGCGTTGATAATCGTGTTCGCTGGAAAAAATTCGCCTTTAAATGAATATCTGCTTTAATTGTTGTTTTAGAAAGATGTAGTCACGGAATTCTTCTAATTAATCAAATTAATGCTCTTTTTGAAAATATTTACCTACAAAATAAATATTTAGTTTAAATTTGTCTCAGAAAAGATCTTAATAATATTGTATTGAATTAAATTAAAATAAATGACGGAGAAATATTTAACTACGTGAGAGAAAACATGAGAATATGCTCATATTAATGTTCTTACTGTCAAGATTTTACTCTTTTACATTTTCCCGAGACAAACATTTTGTAGCCAAGGATATTTCTCTGACTTTAAACTTTCGGCAATTCGAAATTCTTTGAATTAGTTTCTTAATCTTTCGAAGTAAATATTGTTTTCTTCCATGGAAATTGCGCTTGCGTTTAGCAGGCGAAACAAATTACACTGAAAAGTCATTTAGAATTTTTTTGATCCCAGGACACTGAAGAAATCCGCAGTTCCCTCGCGGGATTCGAATTCCGCACCTTCCGAATATGCATCAAATGTGCTTACAGTTACACCACGTTGAACTCAAGAATGCTAAGAAATAAAATTTAACTAAAAAGATATAGCCGTAGCTATCACAATTCTACAGGAGTTGGCCACTTAACGTTCACTAAACGGCGAAGCTATCAACGGCCTGGAATACGGCCGAGCGTAGAAATAGCTTAAAGAGAGTGTAGCCTGAAAGGCAAACGCGCACTGGTCAGAATCTCTGGCTGTCTAACGAAGTCAGTAGAACTTTAAATATTTTCTTGTCCTTCATTTGCATTTAACCGCGATTCTGAAAACACATTCTGGCAGGAAATTGTAAGCTGAAATTAAGAAAGATAGGAAAGTGGCTTTAACTAAATGTTAACTGTTAAAAACTTAGGATAAACTTTACATCTTAATTATTATTTTTTTCAATGTGGGCATTAGCCGTTATAGGATGTGTTGGCCACTACTGAGGCCAAGAGCAGTGGTCATTTTATCATGGAGACACCTAACCGTTGCCTCCTATGAAGGGACAGATAGTTTACATCCGCGGCTTCTTCGGAATTCAGCCCTTCAGTATAGCAGTCAGGTGTAACTAAACACTTCTAGTCTAGGCGTCTTATATACCTTGTATTTAATGAATTTTTTATTTGGATGAAAATGGTTAATATTAACTAATAGCAACAATTGCTTCAGAGGCAATTTTGCTTAGTTTGAACGTTTTCAAAACGTCGGATAAGAAATATCTTATTGGAATTTTCTTCATAGAAAACGCTTGTAAAATTTATTTTTCATGTACAGTCAAAAGTCGTTAATTCGGACACCCATAATTCGGAATGATCTATAATCCGGACCTCAAAACTAAAAACTTTCTGCGCATGCGCATAGGCGTTTACGCGTGCGCGTAAGACCTTTTACGACTGCGCGTATGAGTGTGCGCAAGTGCAGAATACGTTTTCGCGTGCGCGTTTTATGTATAATGGACGTATAAGTTAAAATTATCTAATTATCTATTTCAGTTAATGTTGATGATTGCGTTGTTCCTTAATTTTCGAATTGGATCCGGCTTATTATTTTTTGCAGACTGTAAGAGCAATTTTATAAAAGTAAGCTTAAACTTTCGATTATATCAAATAGAATTTCCGATATATATTTGTTAATATGTAAAGGATCTAAAGCGAAAGTATGTTTTGAAATCCGAAATCTGTTTATCAATTTCACGCTGCTCGGCGGGGGGAACGCCGCGCGGCGGACGCGTAATGAATTGGAAGTTGATCTGTCAATACTATCCTTATCTTCAGGGCAGATGTTTTTATTTTATTTGGCTTATAATTGAAGATCAGATGTTTTTATTTTATTTGGCTTATAATTCCTTACCAAATGTAGTATTTCATCTCGATATGCTCCGTCTTTGATATGATTTAAAACAAGTTTCTCGTCATTATAATTCGCTTCCGATAGCGAAGAAAAGTAACAGAGGTTATTGAAAACGAAAAAATTTCGATTGACAAATTAGTCGGTGTTCTTGACACAGCAATTATAGGACTTGAACAGCGGAACTTTGTAACTGAACAAGAAATTATGTCTGTTTAATAGAATTAAAGAGAAAGTATTATCACATGAAACGAAGCAAAACTTAAACAACTTACATTGAAAGAAATGTTTATTTAAGTAAACAAATAAATATTAAGCTTTTTCTTTTTGCAAATTTTGATACCCTTTAGATCATAATTGTTCTTTATTTCATAAATTACGGTTTCATATTTTTAATTTTAGAATTTCTGCATGCCATCTTACGAGATTTAAACTGATGATCTATAATCCGGAAAAATCGATAATCCGGAATCGCCGAAGTCCCGACGAGTCCGGATTAACGACTTTTGACTGTATTATGATACCAGGTTAGTAATATCAAATGTACAATGGCAACATTCAAAATTTTTTATTTAACGAAATTCAGTTTTGTGTGATCCTTATATCGATGACATTTTCCTTAATGAAAAATGCTTAATTTATACGATAATTATAGATACAGCCAACTTGGCACATCACATCGAATAAGTTTTCTTCCCTGGAGAAATCTTAGTACATAAGTAATAACTTATTAATTCTAATTTTTAGTTTTCCTGTAAAAGTTTTGTTCAAAAAAAAAAATTGTACACTTTTAATTAAAAGTATCACGATAATCAAAAATTCCACTTCATTTCATTTATTTCTCAAACCTGATTCACGAATCTGGGATTAATCATTTAAAATGCTTTTGCTCACATAGTTTATTTTAAATAACCTGCATTATAATTTAATATGAATTTGCAGGTATTTTCAGTTAAATGTGTTTTATGTAGAGAAACTTACCCTTGAGTATTCAACTATATATCTATACTATTGATCTTATCACTTCACTTTTAGATAATTAAAGTGGTGTTCTTTCTCGCACTTCGCTTTTTAAAAGTATACGTTGTTTCAGAAAAGCAAGTGTTCGAATTACGCTGTCACATGTATCAAGCAAGATCCCTTATTGGCTCTGATTCTTCTTTTTCATGAGTCTTGTTTTCTGATCAAAGTCAAACAACTCAGGTGAGTAAGAATTTTCGAATCTGTAATAAATTAAATTTACTTTTTATTCCTTCACTTTTTTAAAGTTTAAAGAATGCAAGTTAAATTCATTTCGTACTTTTTCTTTTATTAGGAATTAAGAGACTAGAAAATGCGTAGAATCTAACACCCAACATAGCAAATTTTATTGCGTTTTTCATATAAATCTGAAACGTCATGCACAAAAATACAAATAAGATTTTAAAGCAATGTCGTATTTTTTATTACTGCAGTCATCCTCTTTATTTCAAAAGTGCAACTAAAACATTATTGAATATTTAAATGAAAACTTTCCTCAAAAGCCAAATACGTTGATATTTTGCATCAACAATTAATTTGAAATAAGTATTTACTATTTGAATTTAAATATATAAAGATTGTTTGTAGTCAGATTAATTTTTTACTTTCTAAGTCTAGGCATTAATTTCTCTTTATTTACAGTTACAAATTAGATAAAGTTATAAGATATTTTGACTTGGATCACCTTAATAATGCTCGTACAATAATAGGATTTTTATGAAGCAGGAGACATCCAAAATGAGCAAAGCCCTCGGCGGAATTCGGACCTCTGAAATGCTCATTGTGCTAACCGTTACACCACGAAGTCATGCTGGAAGGAGGGGGAAAATACCTTTTTTTAAGGGTGTGTGGGATTGGGGAACCCAATCGCCAAATCCTGATGGCGAAAAAACATCATCCACCACCTTTTTAAGTTCGGGCACCACTGTAGAGACATTACGTTATTTTGAAACCGGAGATATGAAAAATGAGCAATCCCTTGCCGGGACTCGAACCACGGACCTCTCGAATACGCTTCGAGCGTGCTGACCACTACACCACGACGGCATGCTAAAACGGCAGGAGAAATACCTTATAATTTTACTTTTGTTTCTCTTGATCTAGTCTCTGTACAACTGTAATTGGTGTTGTGACACAATAAATGTAATTGATCTCATTATGTAACTTCAACCGTATCCGGCCCTCATATACCTTCCAGTAATTTGAAGAAGCAGAAGGTACTAGATACTTCTCGGTGGCCAGGGAAAAACTAATAATGTCGAAGATAGTATCAGTGTCTAAGTAGTAGTTGTTTAGTTCAACGTGAGTTCGGAGCATAGAGGTATCTCCGTGCGAGATTCGCTCTTTAGATACAGTTTGGACTGCGCCGTGTTTAACGTTCTCGACAGTCTGAAGTGTAATGACTGATTGTACTCTGTGAAGGGTTGTATGAGTATTTTTGTGGAAAGTTCCAGAATAGTGAAATGTTTCTTTTGGTTAAATAAATGTTATCAAGTTCTCAACAATTCTGAGTACATTTAATATGTTGCGAACCAGTACCACACACACCAATACTGATTTTTGGCATGGTAATCAATGATCAATAAAGCATTTGTTTTTTTCAAAAAACAAGTAAATGCCTGTTTTAGTTCGAGTGCCACTGTAGAGTTATTAGGTTATTTTAAAGTAAGAGACATGAAAAATGAGCAATGCCCTCGCCGGGACTCGAACCTGGACCTCTCAAATATGCGTTGAGTGTGCTAACAGTTACACCCCGAAGGCATGCGGAAAGGAGGGAGAAAATACATTATAAGTTGATTTCAGCAAGAGACTGTGACATCCACAGAATTTACAAAAGCTCTTCAATATCTTGGCCTGCTAGTGCAATGTCCAACTACAATGCCAATTTCTCAATAGATAAAAATCGGTGACATAGCTGCAACTGCAAATAGAGTGTGACAACAAACACAAAGTGCTGTGACTTCTACCAAAAAATGATTCAGCTATATCCAGGAAAAGACAGCAACATTCGAGCAGTTTGGGGAAACACCACGTCAGGAGAATTATTTCGACCAAATCCAGAGAATATTCCTTCTTGAAATACCTTCATCATTGGAGTCAGATGAGAAAAATTAAACTAAGATGCAGGGTGAAGACAATTTAGTTTCAAAATTTACAAAGAATAATTTAGGTCAAGATTTATCAAAGGACTTTAAGGTTCTCATGTGACTGGATGTGACGGCAAATTAAAATCCCATCTAGATTTCTTATGTGAGCACTATTTATGTCACTTAAGTATAGAAGTTTAAGAATTTTATTTTCTTTTGATTTACTGTTTAGCCTTGATATTTGTAAGGACAGTATTTTTTATATTGATTAAATTCATATCATCAATCAAAAAAGTGGGAGTATTGTCAGAACCAAGCTTCAATTGTTGCTTTTCATTCATGGTTTGACATTGGAGAACTGGCGAGATTTTGTTTTTTCTGTAAAAGAGTGTTCTACAGACTATGACGCTTTTGAGCAGTAGTTGTAAAATTGCTCTATTTTAAGTTTATTAGGCGAAAGAAGAAAAGTTAGTTCTTGCAAGTCTCTATCAATTTCTGCCTTTATTTACCCACAACAAACGTGCGAAAAGCTCTCCTGTATCCCCAAAATTCAGCGGGAAATAATTTTCTGGTTTTCACAACCAGCTGTTATGTTATTTCTTTTGTTCAAGAGGCTGCCGTGAAAGAGAAATCTCCATTACTCTCTATGTGTATAAATATTGAAGGAAGTAGCTGCAAATAGACAGGAGCAAAACTCCTGATTCTTTTCGAATTACTAATGTTATTTAAAGATTAAACTAATCTTATTAAAGAGGGGTACATACTTTTTGCCTATCACTACTATAATAGAAGCAAAAACAAAACAGGTTGGGCATTCTACACAGGCTAAATGTAACCAACCAAATTCTTTGAAATAATATTTTTTTTCTGGTTATCAATAGAATATCACAGAAAACCATTTCATTGCTTCAGGACACTTCAAACTAGTGTATTTAATAAGATAAGAATAGTTAATGAAATATATTATTACTGTTATATTCATAAAATAAGAAGAAATTTGCTCTTCTTGATTCAAAATTCAAGAAATTCTGAAAGCTACCTTATATATATTTCCATTTAAGGATTTTTTTTAAACTACCTTCCTTTTCAGGATAAAAAAATCTCGTTCACGCAGCAATACATGCTTCGAAGAATCATGAGACTGAAGCTATTAAAAACAATTCAAGACTTTTTGTTTTAATGCTATTTGTTAGTTACAGTTTTAATATACCATCACTATTTTAAAAATATTTATAAATGCTATTATGTTTCTAAGAAAAAGAAAAACACCAAAGAAATGGCAAATATCCAGTTAAAAAATTTTGAATACAGATTGCTCTCGAAATCACCAAATTTAGAGCCACATAATAAAAGAAATCATATCTCAATAAAGGAATGGAAATTTCTGATGTAATATATTACGTACATTCTCAAAAAGGAAATAATTTCAAAATGTTAATATTTCAATTGAGGCAGGGCCTCGTGCTATATTACGAAGCAGTAAAGAATTCAAGTGATAACTCGTCAAATACATATTTGTCAATGAATCAAAAAATATTCCTCCAAAATGTTAATTCACACTCAAAGTGGCAGTCATAAAAAGCAGACAAAAATGTCAAATGAGTAAAATTAAGGACTTTTAAGGACCAAAAATCATTTCTAAAAAACCTATTTTAAGTACTTTTAAGGACCATACAAGCCTTATTTATACACTGACTACCAATAAGTATTTGGACACCTGTGATAGAAAAGAAAAACTAACTTTATTCAAAATCAATAATTGGTAGAGCCTCCACGAGAGGTAATTACAGCGTGGACCCTCCGGGCCATACTTTCCACAAGTCTTTGTATGACAGCTAGTGGTATTTTCTTCCACTCAGCTTGGAGAAGACATAGAAGTTCCTTCACCGATTTTGCACGGGTAGTGCACCCCTGAATTCGGCGATGCAACTCGTATGTTTGAGATTTATAAATAACTGTAAAGCAAACCCAGAGTTGAGAACAGACTTCATATAAGTTTCTGAGTTAAGATATGCTACTGAAGGTTTAGTAAAACTCATACAGTCAACTGAATTTCAAAGGGAAATAAAGTGCTTGAAAAACGGACAATCTATTCCACAAAATAGTAAAATATCATCTCTGAACGTATTTCTTGACAAAAATGAGGTACTGAGAGTAGGAGGAAGTGTGTGTGTGTATTTAATTATGGCAAAGCTCACTAGGGCTATCTGCCTAAGGGGGAGGGATGCCTTTGTGGAGGACTTTCAAAGGGAAACTGGCTCGTATACACAGAGTAGGAGGAAGACTGGAGTATTCTGAGTTTTCTGAATTTCAGAAACATCAGATACTCTTGCCAAAGGCTCATCATTTCACTAATTTCGTTATTGAATATTATCATAGAAAATCCTTACATTCCGGCGTACAGACTACATTATCTTTAATAAGACAGTCATATTAGATACCGTCTGGTCAAGATCGAATTAGAAGAGTAATAAATAAGTGCATGACTTGCTTTAGAACAAAGAATCAAACGGTAAGCCAGATGATGGGTAGGACAGAGTCGTGCCTTCTAGACCTTTCGAGAAGGTCGGATTAAATTTCGCAGGACCTATAATCACGAAACCTAATTTGAAAAGGTGAAAGGTGACTTTAAAGTCTTATATTGCATTAGTTATTTGTTTTTGCACTAAAGCAATGCATTTAGAAGTCGTTTCTGAGTTAACAACAGAAGCTTTTCTAGCTGTTTACGACAATTTATTGCCAGAAGATCCAAACCAGCCGTTATCTGGAGCGATAACACCACAAATTTCAAAGGTGCGAGAAATATTCTTAACGCATATAATGATATTTGAAAATCTAACCCAATTCAAGGATTTAGTGCAGAAGAAGGCATCCAATGGAAATTTATCCCACCAGCTTCTCCTCACTTTGGTGGACTGTGGGAAGCAAACATAAAATCAGTGAAACGGATTTTGTTAAGGGTAGCAAAATCAGCTATCATGAACTTTGAAGAGTTAACTACTTTAGTTACTCAGATAAAAGCAGTTCTGAATTCCCGCCCATTATCACCGCTTTCTTCCGATCCGAATGACTTACAGCCTGCTATGTTGTCCTTTCCTGAACCACATACTGCTTCGGATTCTCTTTTCTTTTCATTCCAGGTGGGAACTATTTCAGAGACTCCAAATTAATTTTGGAAGCGGTGGCATTCCGAGTATCTAAATTAACTACGTCAAATGGAAAAATCGTGTCAAATGGGGCAGTTCGCAGCCAAACATGCAGATTGGTCAACCAGTACTGCTGAAGGACTCCAACCCCAATCCTTTGCATTGGCTATTGGGTCGCATCCAACAAGTGTATCCTGGTGCTGATGGTCTGGTCAGAGTAGTTGAAGTTAAGACCTCTACAGGTGTTCTTTGGCGAGCCATCAACAAAATTATTCCTCTACCATTTAAAGACTGAAAAGACCGAATGAACTTGAAAACTTTTATTTTATATTTAATAGTTTACCAATTTAATATTTAGTTTAGTGTAATTTTAGTGACTTAGTGATTTATTCGAATATCTGGAAATTGAAATGTAAACTCCATGGGAGTTTAAGCGGGGAGAACGGTAAGACCCGCCTAACGCTAGAGGGCGCTGAGAGCGCCATTGAGTGTGTGCTGAGACTCGATGGAAGTTGCTCGATGGATGATGTGTGATTTCTGAGATTGAGATATTATTATATTTAATTAAATCAATTTATATTTTATTGATTGGTGATTATTGATTTTGTTTTATTGATATGAGATGTGATATTATGTTTTGCTGAACCACCACACTTCCGACAAACTTGGATTACCACTGAATCTCAAAACCACCAATGCGCAGGTTTGTTCTTGATAAGTCAATTAATCTCAGTTTCAATAACAATAATTTCTTTTTTCAACAGTCTTTTACAATTATTTGAATTTTTATGTTTTTACCAAGTACCTTAATTAATGCCTATTAATATGCTCTTGAACATAATTTAAATCGTTTTCCTCAATTGAAGAATACATTTTTTCTTACTAATCCTAGCCGATAATTTATATATATACTCACCCCCTTACCAGGTTTTAGTCTTTACCCAATCTTTATTTTCACAATCATTGATTGCAGTCTAATACATCCAATTACAAAGCTGTTATAAATGACAAAAATATTCATGTTTTGGCAAGTTCAAATTAAAAAAAAAATATTGTTTGGAGAACAACGAAATCTAACTCTTAATGTGTCTCCCAACTCCCATAATTTTATTTGGGAAGTTTTATACTCATTATGAAACATTAAGAATATACAAAATTTGACTTAGGTACAACAAAAATTGACTGGGGTAATTAATTTCAAAACTTGCAATTTTTATGTCATTTTTTTACTTGCCTTGAGGAATCAGTTTATTAAGTTAGAATAATTCAAGAAAATAAGCTTAAATGAAGTGCAGGAAAAGAAATGTGTATAATTTAATAGGCTGTACAAAGAAGTCATGTGATATCTATAACAGATTTTTTTAAAAAGCAAGCACACTATACATTTTACTTGGAACTTTGATGAAAAAATAGTTTTGAATGAAAGCTTCAGTACAAAATACAGAAGTTTTCAAATATCATTAAAAATATGTACACATAATATGTTACTGGTATTACACAACTTTTTCTCCCTTTATATGAGAAACACTATTTCATTTGCCACCATTACTTGATTGGCATCAGTCATTTTTTCTAGGGCAGTATTTATTTCTTCAGGAGTAAATGGTTCTTTCAGATTCTGTTCAACAAAGAAGTCAGTCAGAACATTCATCGGTACAGATTGTGCATGCCGCTCTTTAAAAAGCTTGGACAAAATGCTCCTAAATTCTTTCAACCTGAAACAGAGACAAGTTGAAAAATACATTAATCTTAACTAAAAACAAGCTTTAAACAGAATTATATATATGTAACTGCAAATGACTATCATGAACTACCAGGGAACCTATGTCATTTCTGGCATAGATAACAAATATCACTATTATCTTTTTACCCAATGCACAATGTTAAGTTTTAAAAGGAAATGTAGTCAGTTGCAAAATTCAAAAAAAATCCTGCTGAATAATACTATTTCATAAATTGCAGAGATTAATGAATTGCCACATTCTTTATGCATGTGTAATGCCTAGACTATTTATATATGAAAATGGAAAACTATCAAGCCAGTATAAAGTGAAATTGATTTAATGAAAACCATTGCACGAAAGTTTACATTCTCTAAAATAGAACAATATACCCTTCACACTTTTGAATTAAATTAATACAGAAAGATTCAGAATAATTGTGAAAATTAATATAGTGCAAATTTTAAAGTCCAGACATCCAATATTCAAAATGATCCAGAGATCTGAATCACCAGCAACGTTTTTTGTTTCAAAGTGTTTTTTGTATGTTTTATGCTTGCACATTTGATATTTTTTCATAACAAAACATGTGGAGAGATCCGATTCTTAATTTTAATTCAGCACTAAATAAAATACCTCCATATTGAAGAAATCATTTATTAGCATAAATCTATATGATCAATAATTTTGCTGCATAGCCTCCTTTTTGTTTTGCATACATCTGAAACTGAAACATTCTACATCAAAACATCATTGATTTTACAGCTACTAAATAATTTATACTGGCAAATCATTGTTTATAATTTTAAACTGCAAGACTGTCAACACACAGCAGATTGAGAAATGATTCATGCAGCAATGTCGAAACGCCCTTTTTTTAATTGTAATAATTGAATAACAAACTGCATGGTAACCTTTTATGTTGACATTACACTTGTTGATGATAAGAGACTCCAGCTAACATTGCTGTGAAGTGTTGGTTGTGTTGACGAGGAAAATTTAATAGAAGTTTCTTTCCATATGGGAAAAAAAAAAAGTTATAGGCAAAGATTATATTTAATGCTCTCTGAATTGAGAATAACTGAACTGTTATTCAGATAAGCCATGACTGTTGCTAGAGCTGGTATAGCTGCACTGGGTGGCAGAATTTTAGGAAGCCAAAAATTTTAAAATTTAGAGAAGTACTCAGCAATAAAACTAAGGGATGGCAAAATCTTTAGAACTTAGAGAAATATTTCGCAGCAGAATTTTAAACCAGCAGAAAATGCACTGGGCAACAAAATGTCTAGCACCAGTGTTGGATAAGTCTTAAGTATATGCGGGAATTTATGAGCTTCTGTGGGGAAATAGATGTAACTAAACCAAGATAATTCATGCTTAACTTTGTCAGCATATCATAGAAGTAAGACAAAATTTAGCGGAACAACATGTCTTTATTCACCAATCTCAGGATACATCATGAATACTCTTCGCAAATGCTTTCTGATGATAGCCATGAATTGGAAGGTTTTCAGATATCACAAAGAAAAAGTGAGACTCAATTAATAGAATTTATGGAGAAATGTTAATAAATCAAGATAATATACAGTACAAAGTCCGAAATCCGGACTCGTTGGGACTTCGGCGATTCTGGATAGGGAAATCTAGTACGATTCTAGTAGATGATCCAGTTTAAATCTAATAGTCTAATAATATGATCCAGTTTAAATCTAGTAAGACATGCAGAAATTATAAAATTATAAATATGAAATCGTGACTTATAAAATCATGAAGTATTTATGATCTAAAAGATATCAAAATCTTAAAAAAAAAAAAAAAAAGCTTAATATTTATTTGTTTACCTCATTAAACATTTCTTTCAATGTATTTTTTTTTTTTTTTTTTTTGGTGCTAATACTTTCTCTTTAATTCTGTAGACAGACATAATCTCTTGTCCAGTTACATTGTTGAAGTCCTGTAACTACTCTTTCCAGAATACCGACTAACTGGTCAATCGAAATTTTCTTGTTTTCGGTAACTTCTCTGTCGCTTTCTTCACTAATGGTAGCGATAATTTCTGAATCTAGAACCATACTACAGATTTTGCCATTCATTGATTGATGGATGATTGAGTAGCATTGTCATCACAATGAAAAACTTCTTTTATATCATCTTTATTTATTATTGCTTGTCAACATTTCTTTACAGAATCCATTAATTGGAAAATTTCACCTTTGTTTTGCAATATCCAAAAACCTTTAAAATTTGCAGCTATCATCATCAAATTTAACTATCCTTCACTATACATATTTGGCTATGCATCATGAGCTTGGCGACTAACGATAAGTTGTTCCGTTAAATTTTATCTTGCTTCTATTAATTAAGCCTGAATTGCATTAGTTATTTATTATTCTTATGTCTATTTCTTGCACATACTTAAGGCCTATGAGAATTATGAATAAATAAATTCCCACATATACTTAAGCCTTATTGAGGGCCAGCACTAGATATCTTACCGCAAAATGCTGACTCTGTCGGTCCTAAATTCTGCTGCGCAGTGCAGCCATATGAGCCCTAGTGCTGGTTCTGGGTTTATGTAAGTATTAAATCAGTTATTCTTAATTGAAATAACACTAAATGTAGTTTTTTGGGCTATGAGTATAATTAAAAAAAATCTATTTTTAGCATATGCCAAAAAAAAAAAAAAAATAAATAAATAAAGGTTTCCTTGTCAACATTTTTTTTAGCGGGATTAACTTAAATCCGTAATTATTGCCAAGTGTAATGTCAACATAAAAGGTTACCATACCCCTTTATTAATTAATAAAAAAATTGTTTATGGCTCATTAAATCAGTTATGGTTCCTTGGATCGTACCTTACTACTTGGATAACTGTGGCAATTCTAGAGCTAATACATGCAGCAGAGCTCCGACCCTCTGGGGACGAGCGCTTTTATTAGACCAAAACCAATCGGACCTTGTGTCCGTATCATGTGGTGACTCTGTGTAACTTTGGGCTGATCGCACGGGCTCGTCCCGGCGACGTATCTTTCAAGTGTCTGCCTTATCAACTGTCGATGGTAGGTTACGCGCCTACCATGGTCGTAACGGGTGACGGGGAATCAGGGTTCGATTCCGGAGAGGGAGCCTGAGAAACGGCTACCACATCCAAGGAAGGCAGCAGGCGCGCAAATTACCCACTCCCAGAACGGGGAGGTAGTGACGAAAAATAACAATACGGGACTCTTTTGAGACCCCGTAATTGGAATGAGTACACTCTAAATCCTTTAACGAGGATCAATTGGAGGGCAAGTCTGGTGTCAGCAGCCGCGGTTAAGCATCGCTACATGAATCATTACTCAAGTTATCATGTTTTGATAAACATGTTGTGTTGAAAGGTTATGTTATTCAATTACGGCAAAGCCTTGAGTGCTATCTGCCTAAGGGGAGGGATGCCTTCGTGGAGGACTTTCTAAGGGAAACTGGCTAGTATACACGTTACATATGGGGAAAACTACGAAAAAAACCCATGCAGCCAGCCCGTTTGCAGGATTCAAACCTAGGACCAAATTACCAGTGTTCAGCGACTTTAACGCTCGGCCGTTGGCGGGCCGGTGTTGAAAAGAAAGTATTATAAATAATGATTTGCAAGGTTGTCGTCAGATCAACAATGTATCTATATGGAATGTTTCGGTTTGAGATGTGTGCCAAAGCAGATATGCAGCAATGGAGCCAAATTACTGATCGTACAAATTTATGCTAAAATGATTGTTTCTTTAATAACAAGGTATTTTATTTAGTGTCGATGTGAAATAGCGAATCAGGACTCTCCAGATGTTTAATTATGTGCAGAGGGGTAATTGAATGCGTATGTGTAAAGCCTACGAGAAAAACAGTTTTGAGGCCGGATTTTAGTTCATTCCGGATAATGGATGGATTTCAGACTTTGTATTGTAACAAAAGTTTTTCATTGCAATAACAATGCCCCAATCATCAATCAACTAATGGATAGCGAAATCTGTAGTGCAGTTCTAAACCCTAGAAAGATCACTACCAATAATGAAGAAAGTGACAAAGAGGTTGTTAACAGCAAACATTTCGATTGACAGTTTAGTGGGAATTCTTGACATGACAATTACAGGACTTGAACAATGGAACTTAATTTCTGAGTAAAAAAATATGTCTATAAAATTAAAAGAGAAAGTATTATATATATATAAAAAAACAAAGCAACTTACATTGAAAGAAATGTTTAATAAAGCAAACAAATAAATATCGAGTTTTTAAATAAATTTTGATTCTCTTTTGAGGTCATACATGCATCTTTATTTCATAATTGATACATATTATCTTACCAGATATAAACTGATGATAAAAAATTCAGAAAAATCCCAAATCCAAACTTGCTGAAGTTCCGAAAAAAAATTTTTTTTTCAGTCCTTTCTTACTAAAGATGGCTTTACAAAACTTTTTTTTTGTCTTTTTTTAATCAACATTTTGTGTGTTGACTTTATTTATTATATATCATGTTCTTTGCCACTTACGCCACATAAAATTTGATTCAAGACCAAAATCACAAAATATTTAAAAACAGCATAACTTTAGAATTTCTGATAAGACAGTCTCATGCACTGGAGATAAAAATATTTTATTCCCTACAGTGTTGCCCAAAATTATTTTGAAATTCTTGAGTTTTTAGTCAAAAATTAGTTAAAGTTTCACAAAATATGAAATAGACAATAAGACAGATTCCGAATTTGGGATTCCAGGTGCCTATGTTCGGGTGGAGGACTATGTTATGCAAAATTGGATAACTCTAGATACTACTGTTTTTTCACAATGCAAGAAACATACAGTCATGCAGATTCTTCATTATTTAATTTCTTTAAATATAATACCAGGTGATAATATTTGGTGACAACAATTCGAAAAGTGATACAACATATTTAAGTTACTCAACGCAAAATGCTGTTTCAAGAAAAATATTTCATTTGAGATTAACGTCTGTTTCAGGCTAAATAAGTAAATAAATAAGGGTTAAACAATTTTATTCCCTTAAATATGATTCAACTGTATGACTAAACTCATCAGATTCATTACTTCCTTTTTCCATGAATAGTGAAAATTTCAAAACTTTCATCAAAGCTTCAGCTTGTTTGACAGCCCAATTAAAGATTGAATGGAAATAGAGAGATAACTTACATTCTGCAGCTTAACAGTCACATATACCCTTCACAAAGAATTCTATGTGGTGTACTATAATTTGCTTATTATGTTCTTGTTCTTTTAGACTAATTGTCATACCTGTTTCGCATAATCTTTGCTCAGAACACAGAGAAAAGTGGGGTTGAACATAAAAGAAAAGCACTGTAGGTGTTTTTCTTTATGGATGGAATGTGGATCCTAACAGCCTAAATATGGATTATTTTAAGTATCAGTATTTTTTTCATTAAATGTTGCAAAAATTCTCAATAAAATACAAAGCAAATAACACTTGCATAAGTTACCTAATTTTCAATATTGCTGAGACAACACAGTGAAATGGCACACCAAAGGTCTTACACTTTTGTTAATTGGATAATGAAACACAACTAGTGGTTTAAGATCACATTTTACATGAACTGGATTATGAACCCATAAGTTTCAAATGAAGATATAATTAATATATAATAATATATAATTTTATACCTTTGAAGTTTGCTACAGCAGTATAAATTAACATCAAGTTTATAGGAAATTGGATGTAATCAAAAGTTTTAGTTATGATGACATGAGTTTGACTGTATTCAGGAATCCAGCATCTTCCTTTTAAGACATTCTACTGGTGTTCTATAGCATTAAACCTGGCAAATGAGGAAGGGACTGTAGCTGTTTAAATACTAAGCGACGTTCCTTCAAAATTTTGTCAAGACATTTCAGACAATTACCTTAATGAAAGATTCTCTGGCTTCCAAGTTATAAGTTGTAAACAGATGCTGGTAAATTATCCTGCAATAGCTTTGGTTATTTTGATTGCCTACTGACCTTTAATGAATACTAGTTTTAACATCACCAGGCAATTAAGTTTCAGATGTCAAGGCTTTACAAAAGGAGATTTCCTCGTAGTTTTGTAACTATCGAAATGGGTACTTTTTAATAAGAATGTATTCATTTTTGCATCTGACTAAATTTTCGAATAATTAAATCTTTAGAATTCCACTGACTACTATAAGAACAAGTTTTTAACAGCTTTTGATATTTCAGTAAAACTTACCTTTCTTCAGGGATCTGACTTTCTGATTGACTATGCTCTCCAGATGTACCAGGTTGTGTTCCAGCTCGTGTAGAACCAGATTCAGGTCCTATTTTCATAAAAATAATGTATAAATAAAATATTCAAATTATAATTTTAAAATTAGACACACTATCACAAAAATAAGAGTCCTCCTTCTTAATGAATGATTTTTATTACTTGATGAATAATTTCTCAGAAAAAAAAAAAATCTTCTAAATTAACATACGTTAAACATTCTGAATGATGTCATATTATGTGATGTCTAAGTTGGATATTTTTTTAACAAATAAGCAGATGAAAATCAGGAGTGCAGTTTATTCATGTGAATGATTAAAAATAGGTATATATAAATAAGTAAGAACACAGCAGCACGTGTTTAACAAATGAGCATAAAATCCATTGCTATTGGGTGAACATTACATAGGACTGTACAAGTTAAGTTGTGGCTGCATTTTAAGTGACATGCTGTGGACAGTGGTCTTAACATATAAGGTTTTCTCTAGCAACTCCATTCCACTCTTAGAAAAGTATATCTTAAAATCAATAGTTAATGTAGATCAGTATGTTAAAGATACTTTATGTAAAGATAATTAAATGATAGTATTGTATTCTTTATTAAAAATTAATGCAATTTATTCATTAATAGCATAACCTCATGCTCTAGGTGTCACTTACCCTTGAATTATACTTAGTGGCTGTGGTGTGCTTGCATTTTTTTTACATAAACTGTCGAAGTCTGGCTTTATTGATGTAATCTGCAGCTGCTGTATTTGCTTCTGTATTCTGGTTTTGTTGTTACATGTATTGAGAAAGATTTTGGTTTTAAATATGTTGTTCCAAATGGCTTTAAAATGCTTATAGCTGCGTGAGAAACTTCTAGGTATTCAGCATGAATCTGCAACCAAAAATTGAGTAGCTGCTTTAGCTTAAATTTAGATTTTAACATCGAATCTGTTGATAATTTATTCCCTAACCTTCATTGGCAAACCTTCTGATTTATCGTAGTGCTGGAATGATTTAAAAAAAAAAAAAAAAAAAAAAAAAAAAAAAAAAAAAAAAGGTCATACTTAGTTTTTTTTTTTTTATGAAAAATTTTCACTTATAATTTTCTTCAACTGAAAAAGGTACTCAATTCAGATATCAGTATTATATAATTTTTAATACTGATATCTAATTGTAATTTATTTGCATTACAAAACTGTTTATTTTGCAAAGTATTACACATCATTCTTTTTAGCATATGATGACCACATCTTAAGTTTGAAACCTAATCTATAACTAAATGTATCTTTATACTTCTTAGTTAATAAACACTAGTCAACTAAAGTAAGTGCTTTATGATTTTCTTTTTGAATTTGTATTTTGACTTGTGAGACCTCAACGTTCTGCAGAACACTGTTTGAAGACCACTGGTCTCTGGCAAATGAATTTTGTCTGCTAATCAGTCTGCTAGCAGAGTAGTTTCTCATGTTACATGGAAGGGCAGTATTTTAGAATAAACTGCAAAAATTCAAATCTCCAGAATAAATTTCCAAAAATTGTAATACTATCATAAGCTTTTTTCACTGCTACTGTATGCCTTTTCTCTGCTGGCTGTGAGAAGAGTTTATCTAAATAAAAATCATTTAGAAAGAGTTTTAGAAAAATAAATGCTTATTTTGGATTAAAGAACTAGAAATGCTTATGCATTTAAGAAATCTTTCTTTCTTTTATGTATATATTACTATCACTGTAACATTTTTTAGATTATTTCTTTGTATATCATGAGGATGGTAAATTCAAGGACTGCCCCGGGTGGCAAAACTCTAGCTGCACCATTGACCTGTTCACAGTAAAACGATTGGAGAAAACTATTCCTCGAATTTTGGCTGCTCCATGCCACTTGTCTGTAATATGATTGGTCCCCTGAAGACTTGTCCCCTTGCAAGAGAAGTCAAATGAACCCAACTGCGCATCAACTAAGGACAACAGAATGGTTTTATCTGTAAAGTTGGAGAACTTAGATGATACCAGTTTTTTTTTTTTTTTTTTTTGAGTCAATACTGTTTGCGCTATAGTGGATGAGATCAGTGATTATGTAATAGGCCTCCGGGTAAGAGAAAATTACCCTAAAGGGCTTATTTAGAAGAGTAACAAACTACAGCAAAATTTAGCTTTAACTGCTTAAGTATGTTGATAATGATAGCCAGATTACAATAAGCATCAATGTATCAGAAATGTGGTAGTTAAAAATATTAATTTCATAGCAAACATAAAATTTAATTTTCATTTGTAAAATATACAGGCTTAAAAACTTTTTTTTTGTGTGTGTTTGTAAATGGGAAGCTATGAAAGGAGTTTCAAGTTAAAATAAACAGGACGCTCTAAAATTATCTTCACCCAACTGTCATTAAATCTGAACTAACAAGCTTCTGTTTTCCGCAGCTCAAATTTTTATTTATACTTAAACGTTTTGGTTTCAGGGGACAGTCCGTACCGCTGAATTTTTGGATAACATTTTCCGAAAATAAATGATCAAGGAAAAAGTCAATTAAATGCCAGGTAGGGTGTAAATAGTAGAATCAGCATGTAATAATACCATATCTAATTTTGGAAGATTACATGATACTAAAATATTAAAGCTGAGGCATTTGAAGCAATCAGAGATTTCTTAGCATAAGTAAATTACATTTTTTTTTGCATATGTCAATTAAATATTTATTCATTATGTCATTTTTTCCCTTACAGAACAAATTCTGCAAAACAGAATGCAGCATTCTGTATAGGGCATTTTTCTAAACAGATTAGTGGAAATTCATATTTCAAGATTAGCTGCATCAAGGGTATTTTTGAAATTCATTGATAATCAAATAAAAATTAGATTTGTTAACTGAAAATTATTTTAATTTCAAATGTGAGTATAAAGACATTCAACACTAAGGTTATCATTAATTCTGGTAATATTAACAAAACAAAATTATTATTAGCAAGATTTTTCATAATTTCTCAATAAAATGAATGAGCTGTAGCTAAACTCTACAATCAGACATAGTGCCTAAACTGGTTATAATGTGCACAGAATTTTGCTATAATGTATCAGTGAAATTAGTACATCAAAATTGTATTAAATTTATCAATAGTAATTTGCATTAAAAATAGTTTTTCAAATGTTTTAATACATTTTTAGCATATTTCAAACTCAGTTTCCTTTTTAAAATTCAAATAAATACAACTCCAGTAGTTTTTTTTAAACTCAGTTCTTCAGATGCAGCAAAAATGAAGTAAAATAATTGTGGGAAAAAACAGACAGAAAATGAATACAGCATTGCTACCTTCATCATCAAAATCATAGGGATCATAACCTTCTTCTCCTGGTTTGGGTTTAGGTTTATCAGGTTTTGCTGCAATTTTCCTAAATAAAATACACATAATTATTAATTATGTAATAATTTAACTGTGTAAAACATAAGATGCTTCAACAAATCAACACGCATGATTAATAAATATTAGCATAATAAAATGTTCCCTTTGTGTTTACTTGGAATTGCAGAGATAGCGAAAGTTAGCGCAGATATCCTCTGCTTTACTTTTGAATAAGCATCATATGCTTTCTTTTAAAAAATTTGTCACACTGAATATGTAAGTTAATATACATCAATATGAATTAATTTTTTGAGATTAATACTTTAAATAACCAGTTTGATCAAATATTCCAAAAGTAATAAATATAAAAATATAATTAACAACTTGGCAACAGTTTGACAGTCAATGAGATAATGTGCAAGTATGGAAAATCTGTCCACTAAAATAATCACACAATTTAAGAAAAAGCTGTGCAAGTTCTAAAACAAAATTTACACAGATCTCCCAGCTAATCTCAAGCAATATATAAATAACAGCCTTTTTATTTTAGCAAAAACATAGAGCATAGATGTTCCTGAAGAAAAAAGCTCAGGTGCTGAAAATATTTGATTAAAAGAAAATTTAATTTATCAGAGGCAGTGAAGAATAAATCACATCATATTAATTTCTGACACTTTTGATTAATTATTGTTTTAATATATTTCTTTTAGTTAAAAAATAAATTTTATTTAAACTTTTGGAAATTAACCCTGTTTTTTAACTAGTTCTTCGGTTTCCTTTACATGAATTTGCACAGCACATCTCTTTTAGAAGCCAAATGACAATATTATATAGGCATTTTTAATCACAGCACAGTTATCCAGTTAAATATCATAAGCAAGATTTTCTCGAATAGAAAAATTATGATTAGAATATATATTACTTCTTTTTGTGACTGTCATCATAATCATCTTCTTCACTTGAACTATCTTCATGACGTCTTCTTTTCTTTTCCTTTTCCATAACCTTCTTGAAGTATGCAAATTGTACTAAATCAATAGCTGCTTGAGCATCTTTAAGACTTACTGTGTTTGACATGCGGGCTTTAGCATGAGCAGTTGAGAGACGAATTAAAGTTTCAAGAGACCTGGGAGTGACTGGTTGGGTCTACAAAGAAAATAATTTAGAGTAAAGCATTTTATAAATACAATGAAGTTTTCCTAAGAAAATCAACCATCCACGACTCCAGATGATTTGGTCTTCCGTGGAGATGATTGCCTAACAGCAAATTTATTATGTTCAATATACAGTGAACTCTCCCCATGGAGATCTGCTCTAAATTTGACCATTATTTTTTAAACCATAATAAGCATCAAAACGGGCAATATAACATTCCCTTCTATGAAGAATAAAAAATACACTTCATTTGTGACTACCAAAGCATTTTAATTTCAGTAAATATATTTTTAAGATTTTTAATTAATTTGCAAGATATGTATCTTCAACCCCCCAAAAAATATGCGACATAAATTTTACATTTATATGCAATACAGTTTATTTTATAGTATTGTGCAGGAAATAGTTTTTTGAAAATGATTTATATCATTCCAGAACTGTTTTAACAGAATCTTTTTACAGGAAAATTTACATATAAATGTTAATGATGGGTCTGTTATTACTCAATATTCATTAAAACAGTATTCCTCAAATTGTTTTTTAAATGCAGACCATTTTTATGAATTAGAATATTCTGCCAACCACATTACACTTGCCTCCCTTCAAAAATATTTTTTTCATCTGTTACTACCAGTATACTTTTATAGTTAACTAAAATTAATTTAATTTTATATTTGTATTGAGTGCAAGAGAGACAGATAAAATAAAAGAAGCAAATTTATATTCATTTTTAAAAAATCGAGGATATTGGAGTTTAGATAATCTTTACCTTGTTAATTAAAAATGAAATAAATGTTGGTACTCACATTAATGAGATGGATTAGCCTGCCAATGCTTGCAACTCTATTCTATGTCTGGACGTATGCTTGTACAAAGTCACAGTGCTTTAAATTCTTTTTAGTTGAATAGAATGAGAAGTTCATAGATATGACAATAGTAATAAATTTAATAAAATACCAGTCTTGGAAGAAAAAATGACAAACAATTGCTATGTATAATTTTCAAACTCTTGAGCTTTTTAGCTATAGTGTGATACATGCTGTTCCGTCTTTTTGGTAGATAGGTGGCGCTCTTGATGCGCGCCGATGAAAAATATTTCACTTGACGCTTGAACACGAAGAATGACGCATGTCATATTTATTTGATGCTTGATTATGTTTCATGGCCGCTACAGGCGGAAGTAATATAAGTAATATAAGTTTATCGTTAATAAATGTTATTTCTATGTTCTGTGAACTCTTGAAATTTTGATTTGAAATTCTAATGCTCTCCCAACCTTGACTCCTGAAACGAAACGATCTTTGAATTTATGACTCATGAAGAGAGAACAACACACATTTTTCTGGTGCCGAAACCCGGGACAAGGGGAATTACCTTTTGAAAGGTAAGAAATTTGATTTATTTGTTCTTGGTATCAATCTTTGAAAACGAAACATAATGGATGATTTAGCAAAAGAGAAAAAGAAACGTGCTATTGTACGTAGTAAAGTTACTACACTTCTAAATAAACTTGAGAAATTATTATCGGAAGAATTAAGTAAAGAACATCTAGAAGATTTAAATTCATCATATGAATTGTTAATTGAATACCATGAGAAACTTAAAACTCTTGACTCAATGATCGATGCTCTCATAATTGATGAAAAAGAATATAACAAACTACTTGTATGTGAAGAATATGATGAAAAAATTATAACGTTTAAAGCTAAGATTGTTAGTAAAGTAAAGAAAATTAACAGTAATGAAGTTGTTGAAAGAAGTATAATTACAACTAGTAATAGTATTAGTAGTACTCTGAATGGTAATAATGTTGTTACAAGTAGTGCTTCAGTAAAGTTACCTAAATTAAACATTGAAAAATTTGCTGGTGATCCCAGTAAATGGCTCGAATTCTTTAATTCGTATGATAATGCTATTCATTCTAATCCAAGTTTATCTAAAATAGATAAGTTTACATATTTGAAAAGTTTATTATCTGGTTCAGCATATAATTGTGTTTCTGGTTATGCTTTATCTGAAGAAAATTATGATCTATGTATTAAAAGTTTAGAAGAGAGGTTTGGTCGTAAAGATGTTATTATATCAAAATTCATGCAGATGTTGTTACAGTTAGAACCAGTTAAAAGTTCTTCAAATGTTTTTGAGTTAAGAAAGCTCTATGATCAGTTACAAATCTGCGTTAGAAATTTAAGTAGTTTAGATGTTACTAGCGGTTCATACGGACAGTTATTGAACCCAATAATCCTTAAATTGTTACCTGAAGATTTAGCTCTTGAATTCCAAAGGAAAAGAACATCTAACCAAAATATAGAAGTAAGTGAATTAATAGAGTTCATTAAAATAGAAACTGAATGCCGAGAAGCAAGTATTTTGATTAATAGCTCAAAAGGTAATAAATACACAGGGGTTAATCCTAAACAAGGGTTCAAAAATTATAAAGTCAAATCACAAGCTTCTACTTTTAACACATCGATAAAAATGTTTTGCATATTCTGCAAATCAAACGAACATACATCTGCCGGATGTTTGAAATTTTCCGACGAACAAAAACGAAAGAAATTGAAACATGAAGGTCGCTGTTACAGATGCTTTCTAAAACATTTGTCGGCGTTTTGTCATTCAAAAATACAACCATGCGAAAATTGTAACGACAAAAATCATAATAAACTTTTCTGCCGTTTGAAATCGAAAGAAATGGAAGATGTTAACTCCGCAGATACGCAAAATAAAACTTTAGTATCTACTTCCCACTGTAACACTCTAAAACCTGAAAATAGTGTGCTTTTACAGACATGTTCTGTTATTGCTCAAAGCAAAAATAAATCGAGAATCGTAAGATTATTAATTGATTCAGGTAGTGAACGAAACTTCATCACCCACAAGTTAGCGCGCGATTTAGAATTGCAAGTCATTAGAAAAGAATTTCTAACAATTTATTCGTTTGGAAATCAGCGTGGTAACTCGCAAGAATTTGATGTATATAGTCTAAAAATAAAAAATAAAAACGATGATCGCTGCCTTGTTGTAGAAGCTATCGGGATAGAATTAATATCATCAATAAACTTCCAGGCGCCATCAACATGTCAAAACATTAAAGAATTTATGACTAAAAAGGGCTTGGAACTTTCGGATACAAGTCCCGTTAATGAGAACATAAATATTCTGCTTGGCGCGGAGCATTTCTGGTATATACAAACAGGAAGTAATTCAATGATAAATGATGGTTTGTTTATAGTACCGACCATATTTGGATACACAGTGATGGGTAAAGTAAAAAATAATAATACTCGAATTAATGCATTGTTTTTATCTGCCGTTGAAGGAAACACATTTGATTTGCAGTCATTTTGGAAATTGGATTCGCTAGGAATTGAAAATGAAACAAAACATTTTTGGAAACTGATTTGGATACTATTAAGCATTTTAACGACAGTTTAAAATTTAATAACGGCAGATACGAAACAAAACTCTTTTGGAAGGACAATAAATCACAACTCGCTGATAATTTTTTCGTTGCTAAACAACGATTTCTAGGACTAAAGCATAAATTACAGGGAAATGATTTCCTATATAATGAATATGATAATATAATTAGAGAACAAGTTGAAAGGGGGATTGTTGAACAATGTAAGTTTGTTGAAAATGAACCTAACTGTTATTATATGCCTCATAGGCCCGTTATACGTGAAGGAAAAGTAACAACAAGAATAAGAATAGTTTATGATGTCTCTTCTAAGTCTGAAGGAGCTAAATCGTTAAATGAATGTTTGGTATCAGGCCCTAATTTAAATCCTAACTTGTTGGATATAATTTTAAAATTTCGCGTACATAAAGTTGCATTTTGTGCAGACATAGAGAAGGCTTTTCACCAAATTCAAATTGATAGTGAAGATAGAAATTTTTTAAGGTTCTTGTGGTTTGACCATTCTTACGACGATAGTGACAATAGTTTAGGCTTTAAGGTTTTCCGAATGTGCCGAGTGCCGTTTGGAATGACAACAAGTCCGTTTATTTTGTCCGCCACTATCAAACATCATATTAAGGGTTATGAAAAGAAATATAGCAAAGCTGTTGACATGTTAAATAAGTCCTTATATGTTGATGACCTTATCCATGGAGCAGACTCCGTTGAAGAAGTTTTCTCATTATCAACTGATGCAGTTAAAATTCTTCAAGACGCTGGTATGAACTTAAGAAAATTTGAATCAAATTCCGTATCTTTAAAAAATCATTGGCAAGATATTGGTTTAATTAATAAGGAAGATAATTTGGATAAGAAAACGTTAAAAGTGCTGGGAATAATTTGGGATTTGGATGAGGATACATTGAAATTAGATGTACAAGAACTTTTACAACCAGTTGACTGGAAACACGTTACAAAGCGAAAGGTATTACAGATTGTGGCAAAAATTTATGACCCAGTTGGATTCATTGCACCCTTTGTTATCAGAATAAAATTCTTATTACAAGAATTATGGGAATTGGGTATTGATTGGGACACAATTTTGCCGAGTTATTTGAGTGAAAAATTTAAAACTTGGTACTTTGAAATTGAAGTTATTCTCAACTTGTGTGTTCCTAGAAAATACATATTAAATGATGAATGTGTAAATTTCGATAAAATAGAGCTTTTTGTCTTTTGTGACGCCAGCCCCAAGGGATATGGAGCTGTTGCATATTTTCGTGATCCTGATTCTTGCTGTACGTCTTTTGTTCTTTCAGAGAGCAGTGTATCCCCACTTAAAAAAAATAACCTTGCCTCGCTTAGAACTTATGGGAGCCATTATTGCCGCAAGAATAGTTAAATATTTAAGGAAATTATTTAATATCTAAGAAGATAATGTATTTTGTTTTAGTGACTCTAAAATCGTTCTTCACTGGATCAAAGGTACCGCTGATAAATGGAAACCCTTTGTTGCTAATCGTGTACGTGAAATACAAGATGTTGTATCACCTTCGCAATGGAAATACTGTAAGGGAAATGACAATCCGGCTGACATAGTTTCACGTGGATTAAGAGCTTCTGATCTAGTGGAAAATAAACTTTGGTTCAATGGACCAGTGTGGTTAAAAGAGAAAAATGTACCTTCATCACCTTTTGATTCTTTGATCGAGCCTATGGTGGAAGAGGTACAGGTAGAACAGCGTCAAACTACTGTATGTTCTGTTATTAGCCAAGAGGCTGAATTTGAATTGACATCCAGGTTTTCATCCTGGAAAAAATTGAAACGCGTAACTGCATGGTGTTTAAGATTCTGCCACAATATTAAACCTATATCTTTAAAACTCAAGGGTTTTTTAACAGTTCAAGAATTGGATAAGGCAAGCAATTTGATTTTTAAAATCATGCAAAATTCCGAATTTAGAGAAGAAATTAGACTTTTGAAAGCAGGGAAGAAATTGAATCTCAGCAGTAAAATCCTGAAATTAAATCCTTTTCTTGATAGAGAAGAAATCCTTAGAGTCGGTGGTAGACTCTGTAACTCGAATCTTTCAGAAAACACAAAGTATCCAATCATTCTTCCCAAAAGTCACCAAGTTACTGAATTGATAGTCAAACACTTTCACGAAGTGAACCTTCACGGAGGAGCCACATTAACATTATCTGCTCTGCGACAGAAATATTGGATCGTTAATGGCCGAGAAATTGTAAGAAAAATAATTTGGAAATGTATAAAATGTTTTAAAAATCGAACAAGCACATCCAGTCAGATAATGGGCGACCTACCTGCTTCTCGCATATTGCCGGATAGAACATTCTCGAATACAGGACTAGATTTTGCAGGCCCCTTTTTAATTAAAGCTAGGAAAGGAAGAGGAGGAACAAGATATAAATGTTACGTTTGCCTTTACATATGCTTCACCACAAAGGCCATTCACCTAGAAGTGGTCAGTGATCTAACAACTGAAGCATTCCTAGCATCTCTGAAAAGATTTGTGTCACGTAGAGGAAAACCCAAGAAAATCTTTTCCGATAGAGGAACCAACTTTGTTGGGGCTGATCGAGAATTAAGAAGATACAAAGCTACACTTTCCTCTAAAGAAGCATTTCAAAACTACCTGAGCGGTGAAAATATTCAATGGATCTTCAATCCTCCTGCTGCCCCTCACTTTGGAGGCCTTTGGGAGGCTGGAGTGAAACAAATGAAGATTCACTTAAAGCGGACTATTGGGACCCAGGTTCTGACATACGAAGAATTTCACACCTTAATTACACAGATCGAGGAGTGTTTGAATTCCAGGCCAATAGTTTCCATCTCATCTGACCCTGAAGATTTTAATCCTTTAACACCTGGAAATTTCCTAATTGGGACTACATTAACAGCAATTCCTGAACCTGATCTTACAAATAATAAGCTAACCCCTGCTGAAAGATGGAAATTGACACAGCAAATTTTCCAGAGCTTTTGGAAACGTTGGTCTAGAGATTATCTTTCACAATTACAAGGGCGTACCAAATGGTTGAGGGATAAACCAAATTTAGCCCTCAATGACTTAGTCTTGATAAAGGACGAAAATTTGCCTCCATTAAAGTGGCGACTTGGACGAGTAATTGAACTATATCCTGGTGCTGATGGAAAAATTCGTGTTGTGAAACTAAAAACTTTATTGGGCGAAATGAAGCGTCCTATACATAAACTTTCCCGCTTACCATTAAGTGAATAAGACTCAAAAAAAAAAAAAAAAAAAAAAAAAAAAAAAAAAAAAAAATTAATTGTATATTCATACTTTGTGTCTTTATTATTATTATTTATTCAATTATGTTTCAGATTCAGAGAATGGACCACAATTGTGGATTATGGTAATTTAGCAGTTTCATTATTTTGTTTTCCTTCTAGAGATTGTAAGTATGTTTTATTTGTAAAATTTTGTGCTAAATTTAATGTTGTTATTCAATTTAAATTTGTCATTATGCATTTTAATTTTATATGATATACTGTTGAACTTTTGGAAAACTTGTTTAAATCTAAAATTGAAGATCTTTATAATAATGTTGTAATGAACCAATGTTCAACGGGGCGGAGTATGTTCCGTCTTTTTGGTAGATAGGTGGCGCTCTTGATGCGCGCCGATGAAAAATATTTCACTTGACGCTTGAACATGAAGAATGACGCATGTCATATTTATTTGATGCTTGATTATGTTTCATGGCCGCTATAGGCGGAAGTAATATAAGTAATATAAGTTTATCGTTAATAAATGTTCTGTGAACTCCTGAAATTTTGATTTGAAATTCTAATGCTCTCCCAACCTTGACTCCTGAAACGAAACGATCTTTAAATTTATGACTCATGAAGAGAGAACAACACACATGCAGTTAATCTTAATTTTATTTTTTAAGTTTTTGGAGATCTAGGAAGACCACAAAGGCAGGCTGAGAGCACCACAGATTGAGAAATGCAACACTAAATGGTTCACGTTCAAGGGTTCAAATGTGCACGATACTAATAATATAAGGAACAGATAACGGTAATTTTGCATATTAATGCTTAGGGTGGAAAGGAAATAGATTATTCATAAAAAAATAATTCATTACAATTAAGATGTTTAAAAAGTGTTTATTTGTCTGAGTGGAATGATATGCAAATTGAAAATTCTGGTTAATGGGAGTAATTTTTTGTAAACTCAAAAATGTGATAAACATGCTAATAAATCAAACATGCAAAATCATAAAAATACGTTGGATTTATTTTTGATATTCAAACTGCTTCAGAACAGTCTTATACTATTTGTTTTACTTTAAGCCAATGAAATGTGAACTTTAAATATAGACACACAAAGCTCAATGGACATGTTTGAGAGAAAAACCCTCATAGCAATTTTTGACCCAGTGCAGGAAGAGGGAGACTGGACAGCAAGGTGTAACTTTGAACTGTATAGGCTTTATAGGCAGCCACAAATAACACAGCTCATCTGTAGAAATACATAGGCTATTCAGAAAGTAAGAAACATTTTGGAATTAAAAAGAAAATAAGTACAAGGAAAAAAATTACTATATTCATCAGAAAGAGCGACTAAAATTCTACTTTTCTGCATAGTCACCAAACAAATGGAGGCACTTATCATAGCAGTGGACAAGCTTTTTGAAATTCTTTCGTTATAGAATTCTGCCGCCTGCGATCTCAGCCACTTAGTGACGCGCACCCGTAGCTCCTTGCGTCATCAAAGCGCTGTGTTGCTAGCCAGTTCTTCATTCTTGGAAACAAATGAAAATCACTAGGTGCAAGATCAGGACTATAGGGCGGATGAGGGAAAACCTACCATTTGAATGAATTAAGGAGTTCTTGAGTGCAGTTTGCCGTGTGAGGTTGAGCATTATCGTGCAAAAACAAAATTTTGGACGTCAACTTTTCTCCATGCTAGTTTTGAACTGCTCTCTTAAGGTTGCGCAAAGTTTGACAAGTACTGCTCAGAAATTATTGTGGCACCACGTTCGAGAAAATCAATCAGAAGCCCACTTTGCCTATCCAAAAACACAGTCACCTTCTTTGGTGACAAGGTTTGCCAACATTTTTTTGGTCTTTTGAGGGAACTTGTGTGCCCCTACTGCATGGACTGTAATTTTGTATCGCAATTCACGTGTGTCACCCACATCTCGTCACCAGTTATGATTCAATTCAGTAATGAATCACCATGTCTGTCGTAGGCCTCCAGAACTGTCAAAGCTGCTCCCATTTGCTGACCTTTATGGTGGTCTGTAAGCAATTTCGGCACCCATCTCGCACAAAATTTGCGGTAGCCTAGCTTTTGTGTGACAATTTCAAACAACAAAGTCCGTGAAACTTGTGGAAAACTAAGCGAAAGCTCCATTATTGTGAAACGGAGGTTTTCATGAATATTTCATCATTTTAGTGACCAGTTCGTCAGTTACATTGCTAGGGCATCCACTCTTCTCTTCATCTTAAACGTTAGTTCGGCCATTTTTAAACTGATTGAACTTTCATTCATTACGTTGCTTCCGTACACTTCACGTATTTGCCGATAAATTTACATAGGTTTTAGGTTTTTTTGCCAACAAAAACCGTATCAGACCGCACCTCACATCTGGTGGGATTTTCAAGTGCATGCACATTTTAAATTTGAATATCGGAAAAATGGGCAGCGTGTAAATGTTCTCGTTATGATGAATGAACGCCGAGAGCATGCAGACACCAAAATATAAGTGATCGGCGTGCACCTAGCGACGTCAGACGCTACTAGTAATTAAGAAAATTAAGTACAAAATAAGTAGTTTGCTAAAACTTTTATTTTGTTGCATTATTCTTCATGAAGAATTTATACATAATAGTATTAATAAACTTATACACCGCATGTCGCCACTCGGACTGCATACCTTCATCTTACTTTCTGAATAGCCCTTGTAGATTAAGATGGCTGTGCCATATTTGAAGTAGCTCAGAAGATAATTCCACTAGGATCTTGACATTTAAAAAAACCTGAGGGATCCCGAGCTAAAGAAAGACCACCAAACAAATAAACAGATGATATTGAAAAATACTTGAAAACTTTGAAAATTAGAAATCGGATAGCAGCCAGCAAAGAAAAATCAAGTAAGCAAATTTCACTGTATGATTCATTGGTGCATTTGAAATGGCTACAAAAATTCATAATTTAAAGTTTTGTATGCTTTTTTGGTGGGAGGTTATTGGGGAATAAATCTAACTTTCATATTTAAAAATAGATTTACTTGTAGTAGTTAAGAAAATTAAGTACAAAATAAGTAGTTTGCTAAAACTTTTATGTTGTTGCATTATTCTTCATGAAGAATTTATACATGATAGTATTAATAAACTTATACACCACATGTCGCCACTCGGACTGCATAGTGTTTAGGAGAGAATATTGTGGTACCGAAGGGGCTGGGTTCAAATCATGGAGAAGGCATGGTTGTATTTGTCTGCCCCTTCATAATAGGTAATGGTGATCCACCTGTTCGGTGTTAACACAATAAAGTGGCCACCACTTCCGGCCGTAGTAGTGGCCAAACCTAAATTGGCTCAGTAACTGCCAATTTTTTTTTTTGGGGGGGGGGCACTGCACATCTACATCAGCACTTTTGTTTGAGAGACTCCAACAACATATTACATATTAACAACAACATTATTTATTATATTATTAAATTATACAACATTATACAATAAAATTATACAACATATTACAACATTATTTAGTTAGAAATATTATTGATTTACATGATAAGATGAATCTATCATGTAAATCAATAATATTTCTAACCAATAATTAGCTTCTCTAAGATGACTACCTCTATGGAAGACAAAAACTATTTGGAAATGTGGATGGTTGCCTTATACAAGACTTACTGTATTTAATTACATTCTAAGAAATATTGGTTACTTCTAAATGTGTAATTCTTAACCTTTGAAAGTGTTGAGGAATTTAAATAGATTGGCACTATAATTAATGACAAAAATAAGTTAAGAGCAGAAATTGATAGTAGAAGTAAAATGACTCATAAATGCTTCTTTGGGCTAAGAAGACAATTAAGATCTAATATTATAAGTCGCAAAACAAAGATACGAACATATAAGGCACCAATACTACTCATTTTACTTTATGGAATTGAAACGTGGACTTTAAATAAAGACATACAATGCTCAATGGCCATGTCTGAAAGAAAAGACTTTAGAGCAATTTTTGGACCAGTACTAGAAGAAAGACATTGGAGAGCAAGGTACAACTTTTAACTGTACAGGCTTTATAAGCATCTGAAAAAAAAAAAAAAAAAAAAAAAAAAAAAAAAAAAAAAAAAAAAATCATCAATAGTACTAGATTAAGATGGCTGGGACATGTATGGTGAAGCCTAGAAGATAATCTCACATCTGGACATTTAAAAAACTGAGGGAATCCGAGTTAAACAACTAGATGATTAGATGACATCAAACTTATAAACTAGACAGGAGTCGCTGCAGATTGAAGACACAGGAAGAAGTGCATGGTTGAGGCAGCCAAGGCCTGTAAGGAGCTGTTGTGCTTGTGAAGAAAAAGAAGATGTGTGACTGCTATAAAAAGTTTCATTGTATTAAATGCATTCTGAAGTTGCAATTTTTGATAATATTTTACTTACTCTAGCAATATCAGAATTCTGAGAATCAAATGCACGAAGCTTAGTATATTCTTCTGACAGACGTTCACAAGCTTCAGGAGTTAATGTAGGTTTGACAGCTTTCGCTAAATGTACGTATTTCCTCATGAATTCCATGCTTACTACTTTATCCCTTTAAAATAAAATAATTACATAAATTATTAAAAGCAGTGAAAATAAAGTGATACAGAATAGTTACTATGAAAATATTATTAAAAAAAACTTGCTTAATCAACAACATCTTTGCAGTAAAAATTACGCATAGCTTTATTTCAGGTTCAACGCCCATGCAAGACCTACCGGATGTAATGCAAATTTACAAGTTTCCCTTAATCCAATATATATAAATCCTTCAAAGTTACCACAAAAATTCCTCAAGCCAAACAGACTTTATGAACTTTATCATAATTTATAAAATACTTCAAACAAAATAAAAATGTTGAGAAATCTGCATCCCCCACTTGTGTCTACACAGTACTGAAGAGCTCAGTATTGTATATAATCCCACAGAAGCTAAGAAAAATGTGTAAAGACTGTATATAATTCTGATGTGGCCATCCGGGATATGTGTCATCCTGGTTATTGATGTGGCCTGTAGCCTCTCCAATGTGGTGGTGTGATTTGATGCATAGAAACTTGGAATATAGCTGTCAAAGACTACAGCATAAAAAGGAATTTAGAAAAGTGCCTGAACAGCATTTATATGAAGTATTGCATAGAACTGTAGTCAAATACCTGACGACCTAATGCAATGGCAAAGCAGACTCTATTGAAATAATGTAGCAGTTACCATTGTTAAATGTATACCAGTCAAGTTAATCACCAGTTATTCATCATATTTTTTTCTTACATGTCATTAGTTGATAAGCTCTGCTCATTTAGTTGTTATTTGTTAAGGTCAAGGAAAATATCATTAAAACTAATGTTTCACTTATATCAAGTATGTTTTTTAGTAGGCAACCATGTTTCCTACTACATAGTACTCTCAACACCACCAAAAACCAAAATAAATAAATAAATAAATAAAAAATAAATAAAAATGTTTTAAAAAATGAACATCAAACAGATCTTTGTATATGCATATTATTTGAGAATACATCATTCAAACACCAACAGAAATATTTTTAAATTTTCAAGAAACTACAGATACAATTAATTATTCTGGTGGTCCAAATCCACATTCATTGTAATGCAAGTGAAAGAAAAATTTTTTTTTTTTCATATCTTATTTAAATAAAGATTGCATGCCTGAGAAAAAATTTAAATTCTGGACGGGGAGTGAAATTCATTTCAGTTCAAATAAAATATAAAAATTATTTTTTTATTTTTCTAATTTTAAAACCATAAATATTACACACCTGTTTTCATATTTAGAGTGCTAAAATTAATGACTTTTTCATTTCCACAAAATAAAATCCTGAACCTATTTCTATTCAGTTAAAATTAAACCAAGACACTTTTCTAACATTGGAAAATAAAATGATAAAATTATTCCAAGATAAATAATACACAGATTAATTGAAAACCAGTTTAAAATTATTTCTCTATTAATGATTCACCATTTAACAGAATTTCATACAATATGCAACTTCTTCTCTATTAACTTCTAGATTATACAGTTATCAAACATTATAAGCCAATTAATGTACAAACTTATTTAGATTTTTAAATCAAATTTTAAATTTAAATTTTTTAAATATGTACCATACTGAAAATGAATAAATGATTAATATAATGAATGAGATACAATGACAAAAACCATACTAAAAGACAGATATAAAAAGATAACAAGTCATCTACATAATTGGAATTTTATCGTATGTACAGGGTTATCCAAATTAAACTTCCCCAACTCAGAGGCCTGTGCAGAGAGTTGTATGGGTCATAATGTGATGAAATTTTAAAAACAGACACTTCAGATCATGCGCTCGAGATTTATTAAACAAAAAAATTAGTACAAGAAGTTGCCAATAGGTGGCGCTGCAGATCAACAAGACATTCTACAGATGTACCATATGTGTGCCGTGGTTCTCTACAATTCTTTACATTCGCAAAGCAGTGTGTTCCACAGTGGAACACAGTAAGTCCACATTAATTCCACGAACATGTCGAATAATTGCGTCTTTCAGGATGTGCCAAGGTTGCTGGGTGTTCTCGGTAGACCCGATCCTTTAAGATTCCCCATAACCAAAAGTTGCATGGCGTGAGATCAGGCGAGCAGGAAGGCCAAGCTGTAGGGAAACAGCGGCTGATCACACGTGCATTGGTAAAAGTTGTCCGTAACACCTGTTGAATATCGTTGTTGTAATCTTATGTTGTTATAACACCAGAAGCCACGAAGAATATGGGGAGGTGCACCATCCTGCATAAATATCGTGTCCTGGAGGTGGCCACATTGTTGCAGTTCAGGGATCACAAACATTGTCAACATGTCCTAGTACCGTTTTCCTGTGACAGAGCAGGTTTTGAACCCTGGTGGAGTCACCTCTTCAAAAAAATAAGGCTCAATGACGAATGTTGCAGTGAAACCGCAATATACAATAACCTTTGGAGGTTTCAAGGGCACTTGATGGATTGCGCGCGGGTTTTCACTTGCCCAAATGCAGCAGTTGTGCGTATTCACTTGCCCAAATGCAGCAGTTGTGCGTATTCACTTGACCATTCAGGTGAAAATGGGCCTCATCCATTCAAAGGATGTTCCAGGGCCAAGCAGTATCGACTTTCATTCTGGCAAGGAACTGCAACACAAACGTTTCCCGAACTACAGGATCCCCATCGGACAGCTGATGACGACTATGGATTTTGTAAGGAAAATAACCGAGGATTCGACGTATCACACGCCAGACGGTCGTATAGGGCATATCAACAGCACGAGAAACAGTTGGCATACTGACAACACCATGTGGTGATTGGCTAGTGGGGTCCACGACCGCCAAAGCAATGTCTTCTTAGCGTGCAGATTCCACAACCTGTCGTCCTCTACCTGGCAAAATTCCCAGCTGTCCCGTTCTTTCAAACTTCTTCATCATGTCTCGAAGAGTGCGTGGTGTCATTGGTACTCGACGTATGATCTTCAGCCGACGGAATGCTGTTATCGCAGCACAGAAGTTCTTGTCATTCTGGCAGAAAAGTTTCACTAACAGAGCTTTGTCTTTCAAAGTCGCCATTGTGCATCAACGAGCTGGAAACAACTGCCTGTGCAAGGCCTGTCTTCCACTTTTGTAGGGCTCGTCTTTTGGATACGTTGCGCAGAAGCTTTATTTCTGCAAGTCACGTTGCTGCAATATGCCCATTACTAGTGTTACAGCGCCACCTATCGGCAACGTCTTGTACTAACTTTTTTTGTGTACTAAATCTCGAGCGCATGATCTGAAGTGTCTGTTTTTAAAATTTCATCACATTATGACCCATACAACACTCTGCACAGGCCTCTGAGTTGGGGAAGTTTAATTTGGATAACCCTGTATATTGAAAAAACCTTAACTTCATTCAAATTTCATTTCTTTCTAAAATATAATCCTGCCAAATAAAGTTTATATGGCAGCATAATATTGGAGCCTTCACTTTTCATCAGTTTCATTTAATATACACCCACCAGCGGCCGAGCGGTAAAGTAGCTGAACACTGGTAGTTCGGTCCGAGGTTCGTATCCCGCGAACGGGCTGGCTGCATGGGCGTTTTCGTGGTTTTCCCCATGTGTAACGTGTATACGAGCCAGTTTCCCTTAGAAAGTCCTCCACGAAGGCATCCCTCCTCTTAGGCAGATAGCCCTAGTGTGCTTTGCCATAATTAAATACACCAAACACACCATTTAATATACACTATTTTCTTCTATTGAAACATTTTGTATGTAACACTTTAATTCTCCATCTTTAAATTATTTTGACATATTATGTAACCTAACCTAGACTCACTTAAACAGACAACATTTCTGAACACTAGTAGTTCAATTTGGGTTCAGATCTTGCAGAATGGACTTGCAAAGTTTTTATTTTTAAATGTAGCTAGAAAAATATTTGTAAAAATAAAATACTAAGAGCAAAATTATTATTTCAAATTGAACAAACAACTAATATTAATAAAATATCCCTCCTCCCTTAGAAAGATTACAGTAATTTCATCTGCTAAAACATCATAATTTTATTCCCTTACAAAAAAATTTAAAGGTTCTTTTATTAGCAAGTGGAAGCACCTGACATAATTTGAAGTGAGGCTCGTTGCTGTCATACTAATCTGAAAGTTAAAATTAACATGAAAGATTATTTTAATTTGAACCAAACTCTTTCAGGCTATTGTAATTCTGATTTAAAACTGCAAATACTTTAAAGATTGAAATGAAAGTGTTCTTAAATAAAGATTACATTTTTTTAGTTTAACAATAAATTCATTCAAAGAAAAACTAACATTATAATTTTTTGAAGAGAGTTTGCTTTAGTTTAGTTTATGTGATTATGACAAAGTATTGAAGGCTATCTGCCAAAGGGAAAAGGATGCCTCCCTGGAGCCATTTCTAAGAGAAACTGGCTTGTATACATGTTACGCAAGGTGAAAATCATGAAAACACCCAAGCAGCCAGCCCGTCCGTGGGATTCAAACCTCGGACCGAACTGCTAGTGTTCAGCGACTTTATAGCTCGGCTGCTGATGAATGAAATTAGAAGATGAATGAATGAATGCTGATGAATTTAGAAGAATGAAAGAATTAATTTAGTTCAAAAGACATAAATACATTTTAGCTTTAGATCCATGAAGCAATGCATCAAATTTCTCATAGATGGGCGTATTTTCTTCTTGTTCCTCTTCAGCATCAGGGTCTTTGGTTGCAAGAAAATCAGCAGCAGAATGTATTGGCAGTGCTGTAAGATAATTTTTTTGCATATATATAAAAAATAATATACATTTTGAGTAATTACTAAATAAACAAAAATTTAATTTCCCTCCTTTTCAAGAAGTCCATTACATTAATACAAATATTTTTTATTACACAGCATTAATTTCATATCCGATGACTTGGTACCTGTTTTTCTAATCATTTGCATTTTAATACAACCTAAACATTTTTTGAATATTAAGTAATAATATTAAGTAAATACATAGCTTATCATAAAATTAAAATCAGCAAAGCAATAATCTTGTGTTTGGAGTTAAGACTATCGGTTTTGACGGCACACAGGTAACCAGATTTCTTTGTTTCTATGAAGAAAGACCTGCACCTGAATTGATAAAATTTTAACTAAAATCGACAAAGTTTCGACTATCGATACAATCTTGACTAAAATTATGCCAAACACAAGGCTGGCTTTGCTAGTTTTATGTTTTACTTTGGCGAGTTCTCTTCCATCTTGACATTGTTTATCAGTTATAAAATACATGTCAAATCAGAACAAGAAGTATGTAGCAGCCAGTACAGTCTTCCCATTTCAGTCCTAATAATTAGTATAAATGCAAGGACCTATTTCATTACCACCTTATGAAATGCACTGATTGGAAAGACCTTTTTTGTTTTTGTTTTTTTGCTACTTCTTGAAGCTATACATGATATTATTTTCATTGCTTTATTGTTGATTAATCTAAGATGTTAGAGTCCTTTGCATATACAAGAGAGAAAATACACTATAAATACCTGATTCAGTCTACTATATTATTATTTTATTCTATATTAGTATAATATGTTATTAAATGTAACACATCAGTTAAACTTAACTATAGTGAAATACGTTTAACGTGAAAACGCATAAGATGAAATGTCTGTTAACATGAAGTAATACAATGGTCCTGACAAATTACAATATATTTTCATGTATTTTGTTTCTCTTAAACCTAAAACAAAAATCGCTTAACACGACAACATATCCTTTCTGGGAATGAACAAAATATGGAAAACACCAGCCTCGCAGGTGAGATTAAAGAGGGGTGTGAAATGAAAGAGAGGTAGTTTCAAGTTTTGTAGAAAGGTGGCTAAAGTGGTTTTGAAATACCCTCGGAATAGCCCGTGACACGAGCCAGTTTTGTTTATCTAAACTACTTTCACCTTCTACCCCTACAAACGCCACTCAAACATCTAAAAATTCTGTGAGTATGGTTCATATGTTATCCTCTGCATGCCTCAGCAACCAGACTTGCTGCACTCGCAATCGTTTTTTTGGTCTTGGCTTTTACATCTTTAGAATGTTCATTGCACGAAGTAGAATAAATTTCAAATCCAGACCTGGCCAGTTTAACTCTCTGCTCTCCTTCTGTATCTACATATGTTGCACTCTGCATGGAATTCAGTGACTTCAAGAATGAATGAAAAGTGTTTTCGTCATGCACAATTCTCAAAAGTATCCGATTCTTTGGCGCCACAAGAAATGGAGAAGGAGGATATTGAAAGTGAGCCGACACTTCATAAAATGTTTGAGAAAGTTTCTGTATTATTGGACTGTCGTACTGTATTATGGGAAGAATTCATTGCAGTAGTTGATGATAATAACCCCAATTATGGCAAACAAAGACATGTTGGAGTTTGTTCAAAGCCCCCTAAAAAATATCATTGATGCAGATTCCGATGACGAAAATGAAATGAATAATGCAGCTCCTGTTCCCACATCATCCGAAATCATAAGATGTATGCGCAGTTATTTAGATACACATTCCAGTGGTGAAATGAATAACAAAATGAACGACATTGAACAATTTGATGCTAAAAATGACAATCAAAGAAAAATATCAGATTATTTTCCAAAAACCCAATAAATGTTTTGTTTAAAAAAAAAAAAAAAATTAAAATTTTGTATTGAATTTCATCAAGTTCTTGTGGATGTTTTTGTTTCATTGATTTTTATTAAATACATGCATATATACATATCTATGTAATAAAATACACTCTAATAAACCTAGTTTTGTTGAGTATATATATATATATATATATATATATATATTTTTTGCAGTATACTTTAACACTAAAAAATATTTCAGTCCCTCAGTTTCGTGTTAAACGATTTTCACTGTATATTATGTGGATATCACACTATGCAGTGAAACTTCAATTTCACAATTACAGTGCTGCATTTTAAAGAATTAAATGTTAGAAAAGCTTTTATTACAAAATATTAAATATAATAATTTGTAATAGCTTCTACATTGCATATATCTATCGTATTTTCTGTCTGACAATCAGCAACATAATCACAAACAAACAAACAAAAAAGGCTACAGTTGTAAACAGGGTTCGTACACATTTCTGCACACAGAAATTAAGTACTTTTAAGGACAATTAATGAAAAAAATTAAGGACCTATGGGCAAATGGGAACTGAATAAATTCAATTGAAGATATTATCTATGCCTGAATTTCACTTTTGCAATACCATCCTAAAAATAAAATAGATCCCTAAGTAGTACACATTATTACTAAAAATGAATTAATTAACATGACTGTTAATAAGTTTGAGAATAAAAAAACTTTATGCAACTTATCAAGTAGCATTAAATATTTTACACTTATGATAGTTGGTCATATTTGAAAGAACATAAGTGACATTTATGTTTTACTAACAATTAGCGTAATGTTGATTTTTTTTTTTTTTATGTCTCATTTTGTCACATACTTAGTCAGTCTAGAGCAAGGATGTCAAACTCGTGCCCCACAACAAATATTTTTGTGGCCCGGCCAGTATATCGGCAAATAATAATATATAATAATAAAATAACATATTGACGAAGAAAAAAATGAAATGTTTACTGCTAAGAAATTAACAATAATTTATTCAGTGTTGTTAGATTACTCACAGCGAGCTGACACACACACTACTTAAATTACAAATGCTCGTGAGTAGCTTGCATTCAGCTACCTTCCGCTTTTGGGGGACACGTGCACTCAGAACTTGTACGCGTCCCCCGATAACCGAATGTGGCCGAACTCATGGTCTCAGTTTTCCAATCATAGTTTTGTACGATATATTGGTGCATGCATGTGCATGCACTTTGCTTTATTATTAATTATTACTTAATTCATATCGTTACGGATTTCATAGTTATTTATTTATTTAGTTTTTTTTTATTTAGAATTGTAATTAGATTTGCTTCATGTTGCCTTAGCAACGCAGACGATTTTTGAAAAGACAGCTGCGTTGGAAGGTTAAAAATAGAACAGCGCGTGCATTTAATACCTAATAAATAAATATCTCGTGATTGCTGTTGCCATCCACAAAAATCCAGATATTTATAGATGTTTCCAGTATATTCGAGAAAAAGCTTATAAAAGCCGAGAACAAACAACTCATCTCAGTAGTAGCCGTAGTTCTAGCGAACTGTTTGTTTACTTAATGCTGTGATTGATTTGTAGCGATTTCGCTGTGAGATAGAATTAGTTTCTCTGTTTTGAATTGATTTTTGATAAACGTTTGACATTTTGTGATATTGTTAGAATATTTTTGAAGAAATATTTCAGCATTTTGATTTATCTCTTGTGGAAAGAATATATTTTTGTTAACTTTTTAACATTAACCGTGTTTATTCCAGCCCTTTGTATTCAGTAAGTCTATATCAAAACCAAGTGGTAATAAAATTAAACGAAAAATCGCTGACGAACATAGAATATTCCAAGTAAAATGGGAATTAGAATATTTTTCCTGTGAAATAAAAGATAAAATAATCTGCTTGATATGTAATAATACTATTAATGTATCAAAGTTATATAATATTAAACGTCATTACGAACAATACAAATCGAAATATAACAATTACGAAGGGTGTGTGTGTGTGTGATTATGGCAAAGCCTCAAGGGCTATCTGCCTAAGGGGAGGGATGCCTTCGTGGAGGACTTTCTAAGGGAAGCTGGCTCGTATACACGTTACACATGGGGAAAACCACGAAAACGCCCATGCAGCCAGCCCGTTCGCGGGATTCGAACCTCGGACCGAACTACCAGTGTTCAGCGACTTTACCGCTCGGCCGCTGGTGGGCACAACAATTACGAAGGATTAATGAGAGAAGAAAAGTTGAAAGAGCTCAAGTCAGGTGTGAAAAAGCAACAGTCCATGTTTAGTAAAGTATTGCAAGAAAGTGAAGCGGCGGTACATGCAAGCTACGTCTTGTCCGAGTTGACAGCTAAACATTCGAAGCCTTTTACTGACGGTGATTTCATCAAGGAATGCCTAATGAAAGCTGGAGAAATTGTTTGTCCTGGAAATGTGAAGGCTTTTCAATCAATTTCATTGTCTCAAAATAGAGTTGCGGAAAGAGTTACTTATTTAGCCACGAATTTAAGTGATCAGATCAAAGCAAAATCATCTAGTTTCGAAAGTTTCTCCATTGCCTGTGAGGAGAGCACGGACATTAGTGGCAAAGCTCAATTAGCAGTGTTTCTTCGTTCTTGTGACAAGAATTTTAACATTTTTGAGGAATTACTGGAACTAATACCGATGCCTGGTACTACCAGAGGAGAAGATATATTTACTTGTGTTTTTGGACTTCTGCAGAAATACAATCTACCTTTGGCAAAATTAAATTCTGTAGCTACAGATGGCGCACCATCAATGACCGGGAAAAACAAGGGCTTCGTAAGCATTACTAAGAAAAAAACTTAGTGAAATTCACGGTTCAAACATTCATCATATGCATTGTATTATACATCAAGAAGTTCTATGCACGAAAGTAATAAATATGGAGAATGTTTTGTCATATATAAAAAAAGTTATAAATTTTATAAGATCTCGAGGTTTAAATCAGCGTCAATTCACTGCTTTCTTAAGTGAGTTAGATAGTGAATATTCGGGTTTGTTATACTATACCGAGGTACGTTGGTTATCTTGCTCCAAGATTCTCAAACAATTTTGGGATTTGAAAGAAGAAATATGTCAGTTTTTAAAAACGAAAAATCAAGACGTAAGTTTGTTTTACGATCCAATATGGACACAAGATTTATCTTTCTTGGTTGATATAACCAAATGCTTAACCGATTTAAATTTATCGTTACAAGGAAAAGATCATATCATTACGAACATGTTTGACATAATTAAAGCATTCAAATGTCAACTAGTTCTTTGGGAAAAACAACTTAAAAATGAAGATTTGACGCACTTCCCGACGTGCAGCACGAACAAATCAAGTTTAGGTGATACTTGTTCGTATCAAAAATATGCAGAAAAAATTGCAAATTTAACAACTGAATTTGAAACGAGGTTTAATGATTTTAGTTCTCTCGAAGACAAATTTTTTTTTTTTTTTTTGTTTTCTTCGATTTTCTCAATAAGTATTGACTCAGTACCCAGCCATATGCAAACGGAGGTGATCGAAATTGAATGCAACTCAAATTTGAAAGCAAAATTCATTGAAGTAGGCGTGCCTGAATTTTACAAATATTTACCAGCCAGGTTTGAAAATACTCGAAAATTCGCATATGAAATTATTTCCATGTTTGGTAGCACTTATTGGTGCGAGCAGTTATTTTCAGTCATGAAAGGTAATAAGTCTCCCATTAGAAACTATATTAATGATGCTCACCTTGGGTCAGCGTTGAAAGTTATCACTGCAAACAAAATTTCTCCCAAAATAGGAAAGATAATAGCAGAGAAGAGATGTCAAGTATCAGGACGTAAACATTAAATTTTTCTTGTTCTTTTCTATATATATATGTTTATTATTGTATTATTCGAAATAAATCTACGCTTCTATGAATATTGATTTTTTTTTTTTTTTTGCGGCCCGCCTAAAGCTAAACCTTGCTTGTTTGGCCCAAGTGTATCTATGAGTTTGACATCCCTGGTCTAGAGGTTTAGTAAATAAGCAGGTAGAATTTTATGTCAAACTTATAGGTTAAAATAAGAAGTAAGATCATAATCAGCATGATTCATAACAAAAGACTGAATGTTGTCACCGCTGCTGCTTGTCTAGAGAGAGACCTGCTGATTAGAACGTAGGGAAGTGTTGAAAGTTAGTCAGGCTTTGTTTGATGCATTTAGTGTCGTAGCTTCATGTACAGTTCCAGGGGTTGTAACCCAGTTAATATACTTTAAGGCCATTAAAGCACCAGATGTGATATGTTGTTTTGCATTATTTTAAGTCTCAGTAGATGCATTAGAATATGTTTTACTTAAATTTTTACATTTTTATATTTTATCTTGTGACCACAGTGAGTATTAATGAAAGGCAATAACTATATTTAATATGTAGAGATAAATTTTAAGGGTAAGCAGTTAGTTATAAATAATTAAATTAGGTAGTTTGATAACCTTAGTCATTATGGATTTACATGACCACTATTAAATTTTATTTTTTAACAATACTTCAAAAAAAGCCCTATTAAAATCAAAATCTAATAAAATTTCAAAGTTTAAAATACATGTAATTTATGACACAGCTTTTTAAACGATATCAAGATAATTACACATTAAAACCTACAAAACATTTATGTTTTGTAACGTTTATATCGATTTCCTTTTCTTTTAAGCATCTTTTCTAATAATTAGAGATTTGTCTCTCCATGCAAACCAATGCTCTCGCTAGTTTCTGCGTGCTTCACCTAACTTGTCAACTTTTCCATAACGTACCTATGAGGGTTTAATTGATCGGATAAAAGTTAAATAGTCTAAAACCCTCAACAGATATGAAGCATATTACCACTATGTCTGAAATTAACTACAATATCAGACAAAGGTTTAAATAAGCCTCTTATTTAAAAGAACTTAGAACAAACATAAAGCCATGTTCTGATGGTAACAAAATCAATTACAGCTCACGGTGATGTAATTAAACAAGAACAGTCAAATTCAAACTAATAATGTGGACTAGTGGTAAAAGATTATACAATTTAAATTTAATTTAATCTGGCTCAATAACTCTATCATATGAGGAAATAGAAATGGGAAATTATAGTAAAGGTTGAAATCATAAACAATTGGGTAATTTACATAATAATAACTGCACATATCTTTGAAGAATAATTTCCTTTACCTATTCAGTTTCTTTTTTCAACACATTTCCTTTTCATTTTAGAATTGTTGGATTTAATTAAGTATTTGTTACTCGAAAAAACAGTAAATGCATTTAGAATGTACAGAAAAATCGGCTAATTTTATTTCTTTAGTTATATGAACATTCAGAAACAATATGAAATATATATAGTAAAGGCCAGTCACAGAGCTGATGTAGCAGAATTTCTAGAATTTAGTGACACACCAAACAACAAAATCTAGAAATGGCAAAACTTTTAGAATTTAGAGCAAGCATTGGAAGCAGAATTTAGAAAGGCAGTAGGCAACAGAATTTAGGATCCACAGAGATTGCATCAGGTGGGAAAATGCCTAGTGCCAGCTATGTGTATGATGCATTAAGAAATGTTAGATGAATCTTTTAAATTGTAAGTTTTCAATTTCTTTATTAATAAAAAAATCCCTTTCTATAATGCCAGCCCATGTGATAAAATCAGAAGCATTTTTGACATTTTCCATGCTTCTGTCTAGCGAAAAGTAGAGAAAATAAAGAGATGATAAACATGTTAAGATTCTAGTATCAGAAGTAATACATTCAAATATTATGTTTTCATTGTTCTTCCAGATGTTCTCCAAAACTTAAGAAATTCATTGCAAACTTTCTGTAAAATAGAGAAAATAAAGAGATGATAAACATGTTAAGATTCTAGTATCAGAAGTAATACATTCAAATATTATGTTTTCATTGTTCTTCCAGATGTTCTCCAAAACTTAAGAAATTCATTGCAAACTTTCTGTAAAATACATCCATTACGTGTTGATACCATGGAGACATTTTTCATTTTGTCACATATTTCTCGAATCTTCTAGAATCGTGGGTCTATAAATCTTGCCTTCAAATCCTTCTAAACCTTGCAAGCTGTAATGTCTAAAATCCTAAAGAAAAATTATCCCTACCAATTCTGTAACAACAAAAAGCCAGAAATATTTTGGAAATAAAAAAGGAGGGAAAAAGTGTAAAATTAATTTTATAAGGAAAACTCATGTATATTTTGAGAATTTTGAATATTCTGACTGAGACAATTACATGGGAAAAACTCTTACTTTGAAAACTATTAAAAAAATACATTTTTAATTAATTACATAGCTAATTTTGCTTTTGCTAAGAGCTGTTTCATAAATTGTGCTTTATAGCATTATACCTTGTTTATTTTTCAGATTTAAAATATTGTATAAATTGCCAAAGTGAAACTTTATAATATGACAGCGAAAAATAAGAATGTTTTACTTTAATGTTATTTTCCAAGTATAATTTCAATATATTACCATTATTTTAATGAAAATAATCAATGTTACGATGTTTTAAAAAAAATCGTCGAAAATTCTCATATTTTGGAATTAAAATATTTCTATAGAAACTAATGTTAAAATCGCCAAAATGTTGAAAAGTCGCCAAATTTAGAACCGCTTAATAAAAGAATTCGCATCCCCAAAAGCGAAAAGTTGTTTAAGAGCTCTTTACTAGAAAAAATGAATTTCAAAATGCTTATGTTTCACTTCTTGCTTAGAAACTCAAGTATCCCATCATTTATATTAGAAATAGAAACAAATTAGAACTCATGAACCCATTCAAAAGATAACCATATATATGGCAGTAAATTGCCAAAAATATTCCTCAAAATGCTAATTCACACTCAAAATAACAGTCGTAAAAACAGAGAGAAATTTCAGATGATTAAAATTAAGGACCTTCTGCTAATTTTGGCCAAAATTAAGGACCAAAAATCAATTCCAAAAAATCTAAAGCCTTTTAAGGACCGTACGAACCCTGTGTAAAGCAAACATAAATATAATGGTCATAACATAAGTTATTGATTAATAAACAGATTGTGACATACCTAAGTACTTCTATAAAAGATTATACCCTTATTTCAGTTTCAACAATTAACTATTTTTAATCTTTCCTTTTCTAACAAAACTTTTTGAAATAAAAGTCCACTCTTTCAGCTTGCTTTATATACTTAACAGCAAAATACTGATTCATTATCTAGTACTTTTGTGCAATGTGTTTATTTTTAATGTATACTTGAAAATGGCACATAGTATAACACACTTAAATGTTTCAGAAGCTAAAATACATTTCTGATTAAAAAGCACTTCAAGTATTTCAAAGATTTTTAGTTTTTGATAGTAGCCTGGCATCTAACCAGTCAAACTAACAAGGAATATCTGTACAATAATCCGAAGTCTACTTTTAGATGCTTTGTAAATCTGCCTTTTGCTACACACAAAATTGCTATATGCTGCCATTTACTACTAACATAAAAAAGATCATGTTACATATAAATGTTTCTTAATAACGAACAAAAGTAACAAAATACTATAAATTTCAGTTCCTCTAAAAGTCAATTCAATAGTGAATGCTAAAAGTATCCTATCCAATAAAGCAATGAAATTTTTTACACTTTTATGAAATAAAAAATTAAATACTAAAATATTCTTTTTTTTTTTTTTTTTTTTTACATACATGTTACGTTTGAAAAGTTCTAATTACATTTTACTGCTGTCAATTTTTTCAATGTCCATGCAAATTTTTATAGCTGAAAAGAAAATTTTAGAAAGACATTTCTTATATTTTCTTAAAAAAGAAAGTTTTTTAACCATCTGAGTGGTGTGGGTTTTTGAATCTGTCATGAAGACCTGTATTCAAATAGCCTTTATTAGCTAGTACACTTACTTATTGTAGTCACTATTTTAATAAACTTACATTTATTAAGATCACATTTATATTATTAAAGAAAGTAAGTAAGCAAAATATCTTAAGTAATAAGCTAATATACTCCAAGTGACAAAAAAATCTCATGACCAAATAAAGCCAGTCATGCACTCAGAGGGTTAAAATTATTTTTTAACTTCAGTTAAATTTGAATGGAAAAAAAAAATTGCGTATTGAATGTTGACAAGTGAAAGAGATTTTTTTAAGAATGATCACTTTACACTTCAATTTCAAAATAATATAGTACATATCTGACATACGTTCGCCATCCATTTCCCCAGGCTTTCTGTAACGATGCATTCTTACAACATGATCAGCAATCTCACGATCACTTTCTGGATCCATCTAATTAATAAAAATAAAAGCAATGTGAATTTCATCGATACCCAGACTGTCTCAATTAAATAGCAATTAACATGAAAAAAAAAAAAAAAAAAAAAAAAAAAAAAAAAAAAAAAAAAAACCTTATCTAGCATAATGAAAAGCAAATCAAATCGAGACAATAGAGAATCCTGCAGGCCAATATTTTCCATGGGTGTCTTGTACTGATCATACTATAAAATAAAATTAAACACTTCATATGTTTGCATTAAAATACTATAAAATAATATACAATTTTAATCAAATTCATTAAATCGGAGATAAATTTTACAAAGAATAATACCTTTCCATATACCGGGTTAGCAGCTGCTAGGACACTACAACGAGCATTAAGCTTTGCTTGAATGCCAGCTTTAGCTATTGTGACTCGACCCTGTTCCATAACCTCATGAATAGCTGTACGATCGATATCCGACATTTTGTCAAATTCATCAATGCACACAACACCACGATCGGCCAACACCATAGCACCAGCTTCTAGTCTTCGATCACCTGTAATTGATAATATGAAATAAAAATGTTAACAGATAATAAAATATAAATTTTACAATTAAAACACAATTTTATTATAAGGAGAGAAAACTTAGTTTAGGAGTAGTTTTATGAGATTATGATGTTAAAATAAAAATATTCATCATATTACATTTTAAGAATGAACATTTAATGATTGTTTTCAATAATGATTTCATATCGTATGATTTAAACTGTTGCTTCTTATTCTCCTGATCTTAGATCAGATCTCAGAGCTGAAGAGCTGATCTACAAATTCATCATGGCGAAAAGGAAGTGTGACACTTGCTGCTGGTTCACGTTTTTGACACCATACAAGAAACAGCCTCCGCAGTTTTAATACAGAATACCATGAGCAACAAAAATCCAAGGGTTTTGTATACCTCTTTCCTTACTACCAAACACTCATGGGGACTTTTGGCTTGACTGATTTTAAGTGGTTCCACGATTCAAATATACTATAGATTTACAAATATTTATGCATCTCTGTGTTTCAAACCCAGACTCAGTGATTATGGCAGCTCACTCTTCTAACCCCCTTATTGATCACGGCAACACACAGTCAAAGTTTTCACATACTAAAACTGAAACTATTGACTAATACTTTAAAGAATAAATTATGCAAACTGAAAAATTTCTTTTACAGTCCTTTACAATATTCCGTAATGTAATATTTTTATCACTAATTATAATAAAAATAATAGTTTTTGATGGAAATTTAGAGTTTCCTACTTTAGCAGGGTTCATACACATTTCTGTACATGGAAATTAAGTACTTTTTAGGACCATTAATGAAAACAATTAAGAAGCTATCAGCAAATGAGAACTGAAAGAAATTTAACTAAACATATCATCTATACTTTAACTTCAAAATTTACTACCATCCTAAGAATAAAATAGATCCATCAGTAGGATACATTATTATTAAACACAATTATAAAACAAATTTGAGAATAAAATCAACTTCATAAAATTTATCATGTAATTGTAAATTTATCAAGAACTGCCAAAAGTATCTAGTATTATCAACTATTATATGTGTAAAATATTTATTATCATTACATATTTTATGCATATAATAGTTGGACATATTATTTAAAGAAGATTAGTGACATTTTATTTATGATTAGTGACTTTGGCTAATTTACATCTTTAAGCATTTTTTCCATCAATTAGAAATTTCTTTCAATACACAAAGTTCCCACTAGTTTCCGTGTGTTATCTCTTAACTTGTTGATTTCTTAAAAATATACCCCCCAAAAGATGTGAAGTAAATTATTGCTATGTCTGAAAGTAACTATACAGTCAGATAAACGTTTAAATAAACCTCTTATTTAAAATAAACTTGAAACATAAAGGCACATTCTTATACTAAAAAAATCAACTACAGCTCATGGTGATGTAATTAAACAGGAACAGTCAAATTCAAACTAAAAATGTAGACAAGCAGTTAAAGACTACATAATTTAATATTAATCTAAGCTGACTCAGTAATTCTATTATTGTAACAAATTCATATGTCCACAGTGATAATACAGACAAATAATAACAAATTATCAGAGCTAGCACAAACTAGCACACCATGTAAGCGGAGAACAGAAGCATACTCTGTCTTACAATCCAAAAATCTCAGTTTAAATACTAACTGATTGGCATTCTGAAAAATAAATGGAAAGGAGAAGTGATAGCACAGGCTCAAATTATAAATAACTGGTTACATAATAATAACTGTATCATTGAAGAATAAGTTTCTTTCTCTTTATGTATTCAATTTCGTCCTTCCAAACATTTCCGCTTCATTTTAGAATGTTTGGGTTTAAATAAAGATTTCTGTTATTCTAAAAAACTAAATGCATTTAGAATGTATACGGAAAGGTACTAACTTTATTTCTTTAGTAATATGAACATTTAGAATAAACATGAAATGATACATGGTAAGGGCTGGTTACAGAGCCAATGTAGCGGAATTTTTAGAAATTATAGACATACTGAGCAACAAAATCCAGGAATGACAAAACTTTTAAAATTTAGTACAGGCACTGAGAGTAGAAGTTAGGATGGCACCAAGCAGCAAAATTTAGGATCCATAGAGATTGTTTTAGGTGAGAAAAATGCCTAGCACTAGCACTGATATGATGCAGTGAGAAATATAAGACGAATCTTTTAAATTGATAGTGTTTAATTTCTTTATTAATTGAAAAATTCTTTTCTATAAATGCCTCTCCATTGTGATAAGATCAGAAGTATTTTTGATATTTTTCATGCTTGTGCATAGTGAAAAGTAAAATAAAGAGAAGATAAACATTTTAAGAAAAAGATGTCTAATATCAGAAACAAAAAATTCAAATATTATGTTTGCATTATTCTTCCCAATATTCATTACAATAATAAAGTAAAAAAATTCATCACAAACTTTCTACAAAATACATCCTAAGTGTGAATACCACGAAGACATTTTTCATTTTGTCACATTTTCCTGGAATCTTCTAGAATCATGGATTTATAAATCTTGCCTTCAAATTTTTCTAAACTTTATAAGTTGCAATGTCTAAAATCCTGAAGAAAAATTACCCCCAATTCTGCAACAGCAAAAAAGCCAGAAATATTTTGGAAATAAAAAATATAATCAGAGGAGGAAAAGTGTAAAATTAATTCTACAGAAAACATTTATGCATATTCTGAGCTTGGGGAAAACTCTTACCATGAAAAGGTAAAAAGAAGACATTTTTAATTAATCGCAAAGGTAATTTTGCTTTTGCTAAGAATTGATTCATAAACTGCGTTTTATGGCATTTATTACCTTATTTCTCGGATACAAAATATTGTATAATAAGTTGCCAAAATAGAAAGTAATGTCACTTCATAACATGGCATGGAAAAATAAAAATGTTTTATTTTAATGTCATTTTTTAAATATAAATTCAATATATTACCATTATTTTAATAAAATTTATCAATTTTATAATTTAAAAAAAGGAAAAAAAGGGGGTTCATCAATAAATTCCCAGATGTCTGAATTAAAAATTTTCTGTCGCAACTGATCTTAAAATTGCCGAAAATGTTGATAAATCACCAAATTTAGAACCATTTAATAAAGGAATTTACATCCCCAAAAGTGAAAAGTTGTTTAAGAGCTCATGACATAATTATGAAATGCTTTTGTTTCACTTCTTGCCCAGAAACTCAAGTATCCTACCGTTTATATTAGAAATAGACACAAATTACAACCTATGAACCCATTCAAAAGATAACCAGGTTTGTCCATGAATGACTAGAAATATTTCTCCAAAATACTAGCTCACACTCAAAATGGCAGTTGTAAAAAAGAAAGTTCAGATGATTAAAATTAAGGACCTTCTGCCGATTTCGGCCAAAATTAAGTACTTTTAAGGAGTATATGAACCCTGTTTATTTCATACACAGAAGACTGTCACATTAGTTTGCCATTTCTCATGCAATACATGCAGAGAACACCACTTATACATATTGTACTAGTGTATTGTCTTAGTTTTTGCATGTTACACTTTTACAATAATGATGGCTTTTATATACCTATAAATGGATAAAATGTTGGCATATGCACTGTCTGTCAAAATCTCCTGAATAAAAGTAAAGATGAAGAAGAAAACTATTTGAACTTCAGGCAATCATACATTTTACAAATGATGATAATCAGTTAAAAGTAGTTCAAAGAGAAGCAAAATATTATGTTATAAATCCTTTTTAACTAAGGCATAAATATAATCAATTCAATTCTAAAAGTGCAGGGTAAATGTAAAATCACTTGCAGAATAAAGACTAAAATCTTATCATGCACAAAATTAACATCCTCATAACATTCAACTGACTTTTCAGCTTGTTAAAGCTTCATATAATAAACAGAAAGAGGAGAACAGCTAGAATCTTCTAGAAAAATTACTCTTAGGCTCTTAAAGTGATGTAAAGACTAAATTAGGTATAAAATATGTTTCTGATAATATGTGGAGTTGATCTTAAAAGATTTTCTCCCCTTTCTTTATTTTTAATCTGTATATACAGTTAAGTTTGTTTAATCACTGAAAATAGAGTCTTGGCACTCTACCAATGTTTTGTAACTTCAGATGTCATTCTATTTAAAGAAGAAAGCAAAACCGTACTAAAATTACTTGAAAATTAAACATAAATATGAAATTGTATTTCAAGTATTCTTTTTTCCCTTTTCAAAAATTCTCACTTTAAAACTACACACCTGTTTCTTGATCAGTGGTAACTGCTGCTGTCAAACCAACACCAGATGATCCTCTACCAGTAGTGGGAATAGCTCTAGGAGCAGTATGCAAGACATATCTCAATAACTGTGATTTGGCTACAGATGGGTCTCCAAGTAATAATACATTAATATCTCTGCAAAAGCATTAAAGCTTAGAAATCATAATATAACACAGCACTATGCAAATCAATCATAAAAAGAATCTTAACAAAATGTATTTTAGTTGACAAATTATTCTTCAAATAATAATAACATGTTTTCTTTAATTTCTGGATTATATTCAGGCTAAAAATTGAATACAAAGACTGTTTCCACATTTTTGAAACAATATTCACTGTATTTGGTGAAATAGTTCACCTAAAAGTTTTGTGTTTTAAATGTCCTACTTGATAACCTTAAAGCCTCGTTTCCACTACTGCGTACGAACGCGTTGCGTCAAGACACGCCTACGGCATCCGTACAAGCGTTTCCACTGCTGCGTATCCGTAGAATATTTTCATTTTCTGCCGCTAGGTGTCACTGTAATATTTTAGCGCCAAACAAGCAGTTCGCGAGTTACGACGCTGAACATCTGAATTTTTCCTGCTTAAGCGAGTATTGTTTGTTTTGGATTTGATATGGATCCTAACGTAAAATGCAGAAAAGTTTTGTTTACTAAATTCCATGTTATTGGAAATTTTTATTTCTGCTTATGAACTACGAAAGTAAAGTACGCTAGCAATTTTTAGATAAGTAAGATTATAATGCATATTATGAACATCACTAATTCCATAGAAGCTGAAGTAAATTTTAAAAAAATTTTTGCGTTTCTAGAAGCCTTAAATATTAATGAAATAATATATATATTGTTAAAACTAAAAGGTACTGTTAGTGAAAAATAAACAAACAAATAAATAAAATAAAAAAGTTAAAGGAATTAAAAAATAGTTGGCACTTTAAAAATACAGAGCAACTGTAAAGAAAAGTTCCCAATATTTACACAAAATTTGCTATGCTTGTATACCGCTGACTTCAGGGTCATAGCTGGATAATTTATTAGAAATCTCGTTTGTTTTAAAATGCACTATGGGCAGTTATATTTTATGCATAATCCATAAAATATTATTTTTAACTTAAACATTTTTAATCCATATCTCTTTTTATAGAAGAAGTTATAAAAATAAGATTTTTCTCTTTATATGTACACACATTAGGTAAAGAAAATGGAAATATTTAATTAATTTAATTCCTGCGCTTCTGCTGGAGAGGACTGAATTTAAAAGCAATTATTATAGTAATTTTTTGTTAAAAAATGTTTAGAGCATTAATACTGTCTTATGTTAATTGGTAATGAAAGTTTAGAGTCGTAAACATCCCAAAGTCTGAGCACATGTATATATATATATATATATATCTACAGGGTTTCAAAATAAATTAAATTTAAATAATTCTCTTGCACCATTGCTGCAAGGAATGAAATTTGAATTTAACAAACATTTTCTATTCGTAAAAAGCAATTTAAAGTTAATTAAATTTAAATGAAATTTAATGCAAACAAATAAATGATTAATTATTACTGCGAACTAATCTACAATATCATTTAAATTCTGAGAGCATATGTAAATCAAGTGCAAGTATCAAAATCCATGAATAAATATATAATTCCAAAAATTTATTTCTCCTATTATTCACTTATGCATTTTTATAATTTTTTTTAGGTTTAATAAGCTATCCTATTATTTACTTATGCATTTTTATAATTTTTTTAGGATTAATAATATACCCTACTATTCACTTATGCATTTTTATAAACTTTTTAGGATTAATAATCTATCCTATTATTCATTTATGCATTTTTATAATTTTTTTTGGATTAATAATCTTTTCTATTATTCACTTATGCATTTTTATAATTTTTTAGGATTAATAATCTATCCCATTATTCACTTTATGCATTTTTATAAATTTTTTAGGATTAATAAATTTTCGGAATTATATACTTATTCATGGATTTTGATACTTGCACTTGATTTACATATGCTCTCAGAATTTAAATGATATTGTAGATTAGTTCGAAGCAATAATTAATCATTTATATTTGCATTAAATTTCATTTAAATTTAATTAACTTTAAATTTTCCTTTTTCGAATAGAGAATGTTTGTTAAATTCAAATATATATGTACAGGGTATGCTTTAAATTAGTATTATATAATTTTCAAACTTTTTTGCAGGGGGGGGGGGAAATTTAAATAAATAAGAGCATAAATAAAACAATATATTTAACGCATATAATAATAGAAATAAATTATAAAACATGAATATAGATCAAATTGGAACAAAAACTGAGAAAGTTGCAGACAGGGTGCAAAAAGTGTATGGGATTCGAACTCACGACCCCCAAAAGTAAACATTATTACCGTCAGCTTTACCACTAAGCTAGTATCACACGGGAGTCATATGCATATTTTGGCTTTATATACGTACATTATCAAGTAAATATAATACATACATTATCAAGTAAATCAATTCTTAAAACTAAATTTTTTGGTCTTATTTCAGTGTGCTATTGTTTGAAAAATTCACCAGAGTTTGATCTTCAGCTTCTAGTACATTTTTTACAAAAAACATTATCTTTTAAAGTGGCGTTCCGATTGAAGTTAAACGGGCTGCTAAAAATACATTTCATGTGCTTACAAATATATGTTAGTCAAAAAGATATATTTATAAAGGGAAATACAAATTTAACATACTCTTTAATGCAGTGGAATATTTAAAAGGCTATCAAATTTAATTTATAATTAACGTTATTAGTTTTTACCTGTTTCAAAAGAAAAAAATAACAAATATTTTAATCATATCTAATTTGCTATAGCAGTTTGATATAATCAGATATTCATTTTCATTAAAGGTAAATTAGTATGCAGAACTAGGAATTAATTGTCAGGACAAATTTTGCTATTTCATGGACTTGGAATTATAATTTTTGCCGCTGATTTTCTTGAACGCCTGATTTTCTATGCGACCAAGTACTGTAGTTGCAGTTATTTTATTTTTCTTATTTTTAACTAAATTCAGCTGATTGCTGTCTTTTTTAGCACGCAGATTTCTTGCTATAATATTAATTCAGAAATAACTATTTTTTCGCAAAACATTCTTTTCTAAGCGAGCGTTCATCGCTACTTCTGCCGCCATTAATTTTTGGTGACAACACCTGTTTGCACCTTTTTTACCATGTGACCCTAACGCATCTGCAGACATACGGATAGAAGTTGAACATTGTTGAACTCCATCCGTACGTCATCCGTCACCGCACATCGACCGGATTGCAGAAGTGAATTTGCTCGCTGATTGGAGAAACGCATAAACACCGCAATGCACACGCAGCAGTGGAAACGAGTCTTCATTCTTTACTATATTTCTACATTGTAATTTAGAAAACAATAAAGATTTTTGTAGCATCAGAAGAGGTATTTTATCCCATTCCTCTCGAATAACTTTCTTGAAAAGCAGTCCAAGAAGCTACCAAGAAGTCCAAGCACAGTTTTAGGTCGACATTTGGAAAATTCGCAGCACAAAACCCCATGGGTTGATACATCAGACGACTTACTATCTATCTATCTATATAGAAATATTTTATCAGCTAATTCTGGATACAGAAAAGCAAGGATTTTTGTAGAAGAGAGATTTCAATTGATTTCAATGTCCCCCCCCCGATGAAGTAGCATTGAAGTTGATTGAATTCCTCTTCTCTTTTTGTTCATTTTTCTTTAAATTTTTTTGGATCGGGATTTTGCTTATTTTAAATATTTTGGTTTTAACATTTTAAAATTCTTTTTTGCAATATTTGAAATTTATTAATTATGAATTTCAGTTTTTGGCCTTCGTGAAATATCAGTTCTAAATTTCTCTCTTTATATACTATATACTTTTGTTTAAGTGGTACTAAGTTTAACAACTTATACATATATATATGCTTATACTTCATTACTTTTGCAATCATTAATCATAGTCATATACTTCCAGTTACGGAAGTGGTTAAATGACAGAATATTTATGTTTTGGCAACGTCAAAGTAAAAAAAAATTGTAATTTTTGTCAAATAACGAAATATAATGTTTAATGCGGTTTCCCAGTTCCTATACAGATTCTGTTCGCACATGTTTTAGATGATTTTCATTGCATTTACAGAAATATTTTACCTAAAATTTTAGCCTTTTAAGTGTTCTGTTTGATAACCCTAATTCTTCCATATGCTTCAACACCATAATTTCTAAGATATTTGTAGGGCATTTTGTAGGATCGGAAGAGGTACTTTATCCCATTCCTCTTGAATAGCTTTCCAAAGTCCAAGGAGAGTTATAGATCGACATTTGGACAATCCACTTTTTGTTAAGTCCAAAAGCATAAAAATCCATTGTGATACATCAAGAGATTTAGTAGGGATATGAGTGAAGGATATGGCTTTGATACTCGTTACTTGTTCCATTCTTTTTGAGAAATTAACAATGGATTTTGACATATGGCTGCTTGCCTTGTCTCGATGCAGTTCTACTGAATGATGCCACTGGGTGTAAAGAGAAGATATTTGAAAATTGGGTATAAAATATGTTTTTGATAATATGCAGAGTTCTGATAATATTAAAGTTTTTCTCCTCTTTCTTTATTTTTAATTTACAGTTATATGAAAAATCCAGCGACAATCATAAATCTCTTTGAAAAGCTTTCTTTAGATCTTTGGTGTGGTGTATTTAATTATGGCAAAGCACATTAGGGCTATCTGCCTAAGGGAAGGGGTGCTTTTGTGGAGGACTTTCTAAGGAGAACTGGCTCGTATACACGTTACATATGGGGAAACCACGAAAACGCACATGCAGCAGCCCGTTCATGGGATTCGAACTTTGGACCGAACTACCAGTGTTTAGCGACTTTACCGCTCGGTCGCTGGTGGGCCTTTAGATCTTTGAACCATGTTTTAAGATTTTTTTTCTCCTCTTTGATGATAATAAATAGATTACTTTTTATTGCAGTCATTTAAATACAGCCAACATTCATCTATTCTGACAACACTTTTATTTGGATAAATGTTCCTCAAAGAATTCTGCAATCATGTTATAGAGAAAGATGATTTTTTCTGTCCTTTAAATATTCAAACCAACAGTAATTCTCTTTGACACTGAGCATTTTTATGATTTTACAAATGTCCTTTGACTTGGCAGATTTTCTTTCAACATTAAAGATCTCACATTTGCAATATTTGAAACATTCTGTTTTTCCCTTGGATACATATTTGGAACAATTTTCCTTCTTGAAGACACACTTGAGGTTTTCCCCTTTCTTGTTGACAATATTACCTATTGTAGTTTGGAAAACCATGGCTTTTACAGTGTTTTTTAATAACTTTCCTTGGAAAGAGCACAAACATAGCTTTCCATCCATTGCTTCTTTCGAAGCGGCATTTCACATAAAAACAAAATCATAAAGTAGCAGACGGTATGTTATACTTTCAAAAACATAGCTGCAGTTAAAAAAAAAAAAAAAAAAAAAAAATTCACGCAGACACTTACCCCCTCAAAAAAAGAGGCTTATATTTATTGTTTACCTTATTAAACATTTCTTTCAATGTAAGTTGTTTAAGTTGCTTAATATTTTTACCAATAATTTCTCTTTAATTCCATAGACAGACAAAATCTCTTGTTCAGAAACATTGTTAAAATCCTGTAACTGCTGTTTTGAGAATTCCAACTAACTTGTCAATCGAAATTTTCTCGTTTTCGGTAACTTCTCTGTCACGTTTTTCACTATCGGTATCTTCTGGATCTGGAACCATACTACAGATTTCGGCATTCATTGACTGATGATTGAGAAGCACTGTCATCACAATGAGAAACTTTTTTTTTTTTCATCTCCATTTATTACCGCATTTCCATATTTCTTTAAAAAATCTGTTAATTAAACATAATTTCACCTTTATTTTGCGATATCCGAAAACCTTTAAAATTAGCGGCTATGATCATCAAATTTAGCTATCGTTCACTATACACATTTGGCTATGCATCATGAGCTTGGCGACTAACAACAAGTTGTTCTGTTAAATTTTATCTTGCTTCTATCGTGCAATGAGAAAATTAAACCTGAATTGTATTAGTTATTTATTATACTTATGTCTATTTCTTGCATATGCTTAAGGCTTATCAGAGTTCTGAATAAATAAATTCCCACATATACTTAAGCCTTATTGAGGGCCTGTGCTAGATATCTTTGGTGGTCGTGTGTGCTTAATGCATGACCTGGCAGACGGAGGGTTGCACCATATAACATTTCAGCACAAGTGCTACCAATGTCTTCTTTGAATGCTGTGCGAAGACCAAGCAAGACTAGGGGTAAGGCTTCTGTCCAGTGTGTGCTACTGTGGCACTTCAGACCTTGTTTGAGAGATCGGTGAAAGCGTTCCACCATCCCATTTCCAGATGGATGGTATGGTGTTGTGCGAATATGGCGAATGCCAAGAAGAGAGGTGAGGGATGCGAACAAGTGACATTGAAATTGTCGGCCTTGGTCAGTAGTGATGGTGGTAGGCATGCCAAATCTTTAAAGCCACTGGGAGATGAATGCTCGAGCTACAGTTTCAGCGGATATATTTTCAATAGGAATGGCTTCAGGCCATCTTGTGTACCGATCAATACAAGTGAGGAGGTAAGTGTAACCATTTGAAGGAGGCAATGGGCCAACCAAGTCTAAGTGTACATGATCAAAGCGTCTTGCTGGAAGGTTAAATTGTTGAATGGGACTGTGAGTGTGACGGGATACTTTACACCGTTGACATCTAATACATGAACGAGTCCATTCTGTGATGTCTTGATTCATCGCTGGCCAGACAAATCTGTCTGCAATCAGCTTTTTGGTGGCACGAATTCCAGGATGTGCCAAATTGTGCAAGGCATTAAACACTTCACGTCTAAAATTGACAGGAATATAGGGACGTATTCTATTGTTCTCTATGTCACAGTAAATTTTAAGCGTTGGATCAATGTGCAGCGGTTGTAACTGAAGGGAGGTTTGTGGATATGAGATTAGGTCCTTGAGTTCCTCATCATGCAATTGAGCTTTTGCAATTTCAGAGAAATCTGGGGTAGTGAGGTTGATATTGTTTACCCGAGACAAGGCATCAGCGACACAATTATCAGTACCAGAGACATATCTGATATCTGTACTAAACTGGGCGATGAAATCCAGATGTCGAAGGTGACGAGGAGAACATGAGTCAGAGTTTTTTCTAAAAGCGAAGGTTAATGGTCGATGATCAGTGAAAATTATGAAGTCGTGTCCTTCCAAGTTGTGCCGGAAGTATTTAACAGCACAGTACACAGCAAGTAGCTCTCTGTCATATGTGCTGTATTTCCTTTCTGCAGTAGTAAGTTTTCTGGAGAAGAATGCCATTGGGGAAAGTCCTTTAGTGGTATGGCCTTGAAGCACTGCTCCTATGGCCGTGTCAGATGCATCTACCATTATAGAGAGCTGATCACTAGGTGAGTGATAAGAAAGTGTGGCTGCATTTGCCAGATCGTGTTTGCATTGCACGAATGCTGCAGATGCAGATTCAGTCCAAGGGACAGCTCCTTGATCATTTTTTTTGCTATTCTTCAGGAACTCATGTAGGCAGGCTTGTGTTTTTGCGGCATTTGGCAGAAAGCATCGGTAGAAATTTAACATTGCTAGAAAACGCTTCAGTTCAGAGATGGTTTTGGGCTGGGGTAGGTCGTTAATTGCTTTGACTCTTTCCGGTAAAGGTTTAACTCCGTTCTGGGTGATAAGACATCCAAGAAAGGAAACTGAGGGTTGACCAAGTACACATTTGGATGGATTTAGTTTTAATCCATGATCTTTAAGGCGAGTGAAAATCTGACGCAGATGTTGAAAATGTTCTTCCGCATCTGTAGATGTAACCAGGATATCATCAAAATATGGGATGCAGAAATCGAGGCCAGACAGTACTTGGTGTATGAAACGCTGAAATGTTTGGCCAGCATTGCGAAGGCCAAATGGCATATATAAGTACTCAAAGAGACCAAATGGTGTAGTCACTGCGGTCTTGGGCACATCTTCAGCATGCACTGGGATCTGATGATATGCTCTGGCAAGATCGAGGGTAGAAAATATGTTTGTTCCATGAAAAAGATGGGTACAGTCTTGGATATGTGGGACTGGATATCTGTCAGGGACTGTGACGGCATTAAGTCGACGATAATCTCCACAAGGCCGCCAGTCACCATTAGACTTTTTAACCATGTGAAGTGGACTGGCCCATGGACTTTTAGATGGACGAATGGTTCCCTGTGCTAGCATGAATTCAAATTCTTTGCGAGCAGCTTTTAGCATCTCTGGAAAAAGACGACTAGGCTTGAAAAATACAGGTGGGCCATGTGTTTCAATGTGATGATACACTTCTGGCTGATGAGTATGCTGCCCTGATTTGGATGGGTTTAAAATGTCAGGGAATTCTGCTAATAACCGATGAAACCGTGTGCTGCCCGATAAAACACTTATGTTGGTAGGTACGTTTGATATGTGAGACGCTTGGCCCTGTGATGTCAGCTGAGTTGTAGCATCAATTAAGCAATTATTCTTGACATCCACTAGAAGGTGGAAATGTGTCAAGAAGTCGACACCAATAATTGCTTGAGTTACATCAGCAATAATAAAAGGCCAGTTGAAAGTCCGGCGCAAGTTTAAATCAAGTGTCAATAGTTTGGTGCCGTAGGTTGCAATTTGGGTACCATTGGCTGCATACAGTACAAGTTTATTAAGTTGGTGAGCATTTGTTTTAGTTCTCGGGAGCACTGATATGTCAGCTCCAGTATCTACTAGAAAACATAACTGAGTTGAACGATCAGCCAGTACTATTCTGTCGATGTGGCGGACATTCTGTTGGCCAGCAGAAGACCGCCCATTTAGTTTCCCGCTTGTTCAAAAGTGCATGGAGGGGCACACTTGCGAGCTTGATCTCCAAAATTCATATGATAAAAACATATGCCACTTGTGGGTTCTTTGTACTGCGTTCGAGTATTAAGACGAGATGGACTCCTGCTTCGAGCACGAAATTTATTACGTGGGCCCTGATTTGATCGATTGTATCTCCGTGAAGCATGAAGACTTGTAGAGAGTTCAGATACTTTTTTGCTCAATTCAGCCACTTTTTGTTCGAGGGATGAACTGGAAGGTGCAGCATTAGCAGCACTGACATAAGCTGGAGTAACAAGTTCATTAATTTTGTCAGCCATTGCTGCTAAACAGGTTAGATCTTCATTGGAAGCAGCAAAAATTATTTGTATGTTATTAGGGAGACGCGAAAGCCATAGTGACTTCAACAAGTCGTCACTAAAATGGCTTCCTGCCAGATCACGCATTCGTGACAGCAAGTATGAAGGTCGCTGATCTCCAAGTTCAAGTCCTTGTAGTAAAGTACGTATTTTTGAAGATTCACTTTCTGAATAGATTTCAATGAGCCGCTGTTTCAGTTTGGAGTATTTATCACAATCAGGTGGTTTGAGAATTAAGTCATGCACTGAATTCAGAATATCAGACTCAATTGCTGCAACTACATGGTTGAATTTTGTAGAATCCTCACTAATGCGAGCGATAGAAAATTGTGCTTCGATCTGAGCGAACCACAATGAAGGATTATTTTTCCAGAAAGGCGGTGGCTTCACCGCAACGCGTGTGATTTGTGGCTCTGGTGGAATATCGTCGGGCATACTGATAGATAATTTTCACTTTAATTAATAAACACTTATCAGCACAAATATTGTAGCATGAGGATACAGTATTGATATTTTACCATGATAACAATAAATATTTTACCATGCAGAAAAAATTTACGTAATGATACACACACAAATAATACAGGGTCAGCAATTATACACACAAATAATATTTTACCGAAATGCATTTGAAAAGAAACCCTTATTTGAGAAAAAATGATGCGTTAATTTTGTATTGCGCACACACAAAATCACCACTTCACACTGCTAAGGCACTTTCGAAGGAAAAAGGAAATCACTCCTGTAGCACATGGGAAAACAATTCACTACTTTCGAACACTGAGAAAAGAATTTTGCCGTAGCACGTTCCATAAAAGTTACTGATGTGGCACATTTAGCGAAAATCACTGTTGTAGCACATTTGTCACAAAAGTTGAATGATCAAAGAATTATTGCACGACGGCGAAGTCAGCGGAACGGAACAGATCACATTGATGATTTGCTGAAGCTCCTTGCGATGATATGCACGACTTTGAAAAAACACAAGCAATATATATCAATACATCTAGAAATAAGTGAAGGGGTACGTTGTAGCATACGTTTAATGTCCATATTCGTTGTTATTTTTAGTCAGTTCTTCAGAATGCCTTGGATGCACGTGGCTTAGGGTCGTTGAAAATCCATTGTCAGTAGCGTGCTCAGTCAAAAGGTCACCACTTTTGGTGGTCGTGTGTGCTTAATGCATGATATAATTAAAGAAAATAAGAGTAGACAATCTCCTATAACAAAAAAATATATTAAATACTAAATTACATTGCAGAGATCAACACAGAGCTCGGAACACAGTTCGTGCTAGCGTCGCGTACACTTGTCCGACGAGAAGTCTGAGTGAGTAAAGATGTCGCTTTGCTGCTCCGATTAAGAACTGGATTTTACACGTGGCGCCATCTCATGAATAGAAGTTGAAGTATCTGTCGGAACGCCACATATCTTACCGCCTGATGTAGTCTGTGGGTCCTAAATTCTGCGACTCCGTGCAGCCATATCAGCCCTGGCGCTGGTTCTGGGTTTATGTGAACAACAAATCAGTTATTCTTAATTCAAATAGCTCTAAATGTAATCTTTTGGTCTATGAGTATCATAAAAAAATCTATTTTTATAATACGGAAAGAAATTTTTGGTAAATTTTTCCTCGTCAACATCTTTTAGTGCATTTAACTTAAATCTGTAATCATTGCCAAGCATAATGTCAACATAAAAGATTACTATACTTCTTTATTATTCACTTACTAACATAAAAAAAAAAAAAAAAAAAAGTTTAGGCATTGCTACATGAGTCATTACTCAAGTTGTCATGTTTTGATAAACATGTGTTGATGAAAGGAAAGTATAATAAATAATGATTCGCCAGGTTGGCTTCGTATCAACAATGTACGTAGCATATTTGGAAACTAAGTACTGTTTCATTCTAGCGCTATCGCAGCGCTGTGGTAGGTGTCCCGCGCATGTGCACTAGTCTTTCTTGTTCACTGACTTTCAATTGTCGCCATTTTGGTTGCTCTATGTTGTGTTTTCAGTTTGCTGTGCACATTCAAAATGTTTAAGACAATTAGTTCTCCCGCTGACTGTGAGATTCATGCTGTGATTAAATTTTTGAGCACGAGGAATGTTAAACCGGCCGAAATTTATCGTCAAGTGACAGAAGTTTACGGTGAATATGCAATAAGTGATGGAATGGTGAGAAAGTGGGTAAGAATTTTTAATGCAGGTCGAACAAATGTCCACGCTGAGGCTCGGAGGTGTCGGCCTTCTGTTGTCACCGATGATTTGGTACGGAAAGTTGATGAAGCAATTCATGAGAACAGATGTTTCACAATGACTACTCTTTCAGAGGCATTTCCACAAATTTCACGTACTGTTTTGTTCGAAATTGTGTCTGACTGCTTGAATTACCACAAACTGTGTTCCCGATGGGTTCCAAAAATGCTCACTGATGTTTACAAAACAAAGCGACTTGGTAGTGCCCTGACATTTCTCATGCAGTACAGTGATGAGGGAGAAAACCTTTTAAACCAAATTGTGACAGGTGACAAAACTTGGGTGTGTCATTTCACACCAGAATCGAAACAACAATCGATGGAGTGGAGACACACTTATTCTCCGAACAAACAAAAGTTCAAAGTGACAATGTCATCACAAAAAATCATGTGCACTGTCTTCTGGGATAGGAAAGGCGTTTTGCTTACTGAATGTCTTCCCAGAGGTGAAACCATTAATGCGGCACGATATTGTGAGGCTTTAACAAAACTAAGGCGTGCCATTCAAAACAAACGAAGAGGAATGCTCAGTAAAGGAATTGTGTTGCTCCATGACAATGCTCAGCCCCATACTGCTGGTGTCACTCAATCGTTAATTCGACAGTTTCATTGGGAGCAGTTCAATCACCCGCCGTACAGCCCGGACTTGGCGCCGTCCGACTATCGCTTGTTCCTGCACATGAAGTGCGAGCTTGGTGGCAAGCGCTTTGGATCTGACGATGACACGAAAAATGCTGTGGAGTCGTGGTTATCGAAACTGGCGGGAATTTTCTTTGATGATGGTATACAAAAACTGGTCACCCGCTATGACAAGTGTTTGATCATTGGCGGAAACTATGTTGAAAAATAGTTTAAGACATGTATTTTCATGTAAAAATAAAATTGGATTCGAAAAAATTGTTTTACTATTTTTTTTTTTTTCAAAACGGTACTTAATTTCCGAATATGCCTCGTATCTATGTGGAACGTTTCGGTTTGAGACGCGTGCCAAAAAACAGATACACAGCAATGGAGCCAAATTACTGATTGTATGAATTTATGCTAAATTGATTGTTTCTTTAATAACAAGGTATTTTATTTAGTGTCAAAGTGAAATTAAGAATTGGGTCTCTCCATATGCTTTATTACGCGTGGAGGGAGGGAATCAAGTGCGCATGTGTAAAACCTACGAGAAAAACGTTGGTGGTTTTGAGGTCCAGATTTTAGATCTTTCCAGATGATGGATGTCCACATTTTGGACTTTGTATTGTATTAGAAATTGGTGACTAAGATCATTTTATGATTTCTGAGATGATGACATTAACTTCAGATACACAAAAACTGTATGAAAACATGAAAACTGTGATAATATGAAAAACGTTCTTTTAGGGAATATCATTAACAACAATGTTAAACACCTTTTTTTCTTGGTTCCACCACATATATGCTTTCAATTTTTCTAACTTAATAATTTCTCTGAATAAATTATGAAATCAAATATACACAACTGAAAAATTTTAAGCACTTAGGATAAAAAATAAATAAATAACACCACACAAAAATATAATTTATTGTATTAATTATTGTAATGCAAAATGAAAGAAATACATGCAGAAAATATAAATAATTATTAAAAAAGTAAATAGCCTTCTTAAAACGAAAAATCAAATTTTAAAATCTGTTCATTCTGCTAAAGAAATGTCACTGTTGCTGACATTAAAGTCTGAAAAATTGGACGTTTCTTGGTTTAAAACCATGAGTTTCTTGGAGGTTTTTACACTGTGTCATGATGCAATTTCAAAAGAATTTCATATTGACTCAAATCAACTTTATAATGCATGATGCAGGTTAATGAACTATTTATAATGCGACTCTGATGTGAAATATATTAATATTTAATCAGTTGGTCTAAATGTCATGTTTTTAAATTATTTGTGAATCTTTTCACTCTTTTAGACTGAAAATCCCGATTAGAGAAGAAAAGTTTTATTTATGCTTTATGAGTGCTTATAAATATGATGAACATAACAATTAATAGTTAATATAGATACTACTGTGGGGATAAAATTAGTATCATTTGTTGATATACAACAAAGTTAAATACAAATGCGAACTGAATAAACATTGGTTGAATCTTCATTAAAAGTTCTACATATGTTGACTATTGATTAAGACAAATTAAGTCAAATAAAATTATGGAGGAAATGACTTAGGTGGGGGAAGCTGAATTTCCAAAATTTAAGCTTCATTAATTCAATATATTTTACTCACTGATGGGAAACACTTTCATTAGTAACGGCCGAAAATTATACTGGAAGATCTAGTAATTTTTCAATCACAAAGAAAGTAGGAGGAAAAAAAGGGAGGGAGATAACTTCTGTTTACAAGATTTTCATAATAATTCAGTTTCAAATAGTTTTTACCCTCTCAACCGGGTTCCATTCGGAAGAACTTTTTCGACACCACCAAGCAGCAAACACAGAATAGCTTTCTTTATGTATTCGTTACCATGAATAGAAGGTGCAAGAGAATGAGCTAAAATTTCAAAGACATCCTAAAAAATAAATACCATAACGATCAATCAATTACATCATTGTACACAAAATGACATACCAAAAAAAAAAAAAAAAAAAAAAAAAAAAAAAAAAAAAAGAGAGAGAGAGAGAGATAAAGAGAAAATAACACGTTACTATTCTAAATACTGGAAGTTATAAAATTTAAATTTTAAGTGTAAGGATAGTAATTTTTATCAAAGAAATTATTTTTTTTCTAATATTGTACAAAGTACACTATAAAATAGATTTTTATAACAGAAAAACAGCTCATAAAAAGGCACATAAAGGAACAAACATGAGAATTCAGTGCAGCCAACCTGTTCTGCCGTCAGGAACAGAACCCATTATGAATTACCAGCCTTCAATGGTTTCTTCTATGAGACAATTAGAGGACTTATTAATCTAATAAGTTATTAGATACTCAATGACAATACTCTAAGTTAACAATTAAGTGAGAGTACTCAGTTAAAGTTATTTCAGATACATCTCAATTGAAATTCATAAAAAATATAATGGTTTACATATTCTCAGGGGGAGGGGGTTTGCTCTATACAATATTTAGGAAAAATTAATAATCTAGTTATTTCCCATTAGAAAAATGTTATTTTTACGAGGGCTATCCAGAAAGTAGATTATGTTTTGGAATAAAAAAATAAACAAAGTATAGGAAACAAATTTTATTATATACAGATGAAAGCCACACTCAAATACTACTTTTCTACATAGTCACCATACAAATTAAGGCATTTATCGTAGCGATGTACGAGCTTGGAAATTCCTTCGTCGAAAAATTCGGCCGCCTGCGCCTTCAACCACTTCGTTACCTCTTCTTGCAGCTGTGCGTCGTCATCAAAACGCTGCATAGCCAGCCACTTCTTCATTGCTGGGAATAGGTGGAAGTCGCTCGGTGCCAGGTCGGGACTGTACGGCGGATGAGGAAACAACTCCCACTTAAAAGATTCAAGAACTTTACGAGTGACATTTGCCGTGTGGGGCCGGGCGTTGTCGTGAATCAACAAGATCTTAGAGCTCAACATTCCTCTGCGCTTGTTTTGAATTGCTCTTCTGAGTTTTTGGAGAGTTTGGCAATACCTTTGAGAGTTTATTGTAGTGCCTCTTTCCAGGAAGTCCACCAAAATTACACCTTTTCTGTTCCAAAAAACAGTCGCCATCATCTTCCTTGCCGACATTGTTTGCATACATTTCTTGGGTTTTTGGGGAGAACTTGTGTGCCCCCACTGCATTGATTGCAATTTCGTTTCACAGTTCACATGTTTCACCCATGTTTCGTCACCAGTAACGATGCGATCGAGTAAAGAGTCACCATCCTTATGGTAAGCGTCCAAAAAGTTCAACGCTGCAGCCATTCGCTGATTTTTGTGGTCCTCTGTCAAGATTTTTGGAATCCATCTTGCACAAAACTTGTGGTAACCAAGCTTTTCGCTGATGATTTCGTGCAACAAACTTCGCGAAATTTGTGGAAAACTCAAAGAAAGTTCCGTTATTGTGAAATTTCGATTTTCACGGACTTTAGCATCGACTTTTTCGAGAAGTTCGGCGGTCACTATGCTGGGTCTCCCACTTCGATCTTCGTCGTGAACATTGGTTCGGCCATTTTGAAATCTTATGACCCACTGACGCACTCCACCTTCAGTGATAATGTTGTCCCCATACACTTCACAAAGCTGCCGATAGATTTCTATCGGTTTACAGTTTTTTGCAGTCAGAAACCTTATTACTGAGCGCACCTCGCGGGATTTTCAATTAACGCAGACATTTCAAACCGTCACAGTATCTGAACGGAGCACAGCACGAACCTCTCACTAGCACGGCTAGATGCAGACTGAGCTGCGCAACGCTCTGACCCCAAGATGGCCGCGCTAGCCCCGCCCCTAGCGGACACAGACGAAAACGTAATCTACTTCCTGGATGGCCCTCGTATAACAATGTTCCCCCCACCCAAAACAAAACAAAAAAATATATATTTGAGTTTCTGCTGTTACTGCACAATGTGCTTTCAGATCAGTATTTTATACTTTGTCAGCGTTAAAATCATTAATATCTGACATTAATATCAAGATGCATGAATGATAATTAAATTTATAAAGCAGATGAATGACAATAATGGAGGGAAAGAAGGGGGGACGCATAGTATAAAATTAAAGCAAAAAAGATACAGAATATGAATTTATATTATCAGTGTTACAGTTTAAATTTTAATTTCTCAAATTACAGTAACTTGCAAGTGTGGTTTGCAAATTGTTAACAACAGCATTAATAAATTAGTCTACAAACCTTTTGTTTAGAGAACTTTTTACACTTTTTAACATCTTCTACAGATATCTGAGGAGAAACTTCTTTACTTAATAACTGGATATTATTCGCAATGAGTACTGTCCTATAATAATGAAAAGGAGGAAAAGGGTAACAAGTATGCATTATGAATAATTATATAATTGCTCTGAGTTTTGAACTAAATACAGAAAATGTGAATACAGTCAAATATCGAAAATCTGCCGACCTGAAATCCGCGTTGCCTCTCGGAATATAAACATTCAGTTTATAGGTTCCGGAAACCGCAACATTGAGTACGAAATATCGAAGAAAAAAATACTTACCAAATAATGACGTCATAATTACCAAATAATAATGAGTCAAAATGGAAATATGAAATTACTGATATAAAAAAGTTTAAAAAAATAAGATAATTTTTTTCCCCTCTAATCTGCATCAAGGTAAAAAAGCAGACGATTCACTCAACTCTTTGTTCAAGTTCACGATTCAAGTTGTTGTATTTTCTGAGCTTTGTTATTTCATTTAACGAAATTGTTTAATGCTGCCTTTTTTATCCGGATATTTTGTTGATAAATTAAGAATATTTTTAATTTCAGCCCTTTTTAATACAATGACAGATAAGAAACGCACTCCTGATTTTACTGCTTGCAACGCTGAAAAACGTAAACACGTTGCGTTGACAGTAACAGTATGCGTTGACAGTATGTGATAATACAGTAACGCAAAAAGGACAAATTCTGCAAAAGATGGAAGCAGGTGCTACTCCTCGATTTATAGCAGAATGGTATGAAATTGCGACACGATTGTGTATGATAGAAGGAAAAATAAAGAAAAGCTCTTGAAATTTTACAGCATCAATGATTCTAACACCGGAATCCGAAACCAGAAATCTTTGCATGAGGCGAAATCGGCCAAACTCGATCGTGTGTACATATAATACAATAAATATTATAATCAATTTATATATGTAATAATAATTTAATGCATATAATAAATTATTGCAATAATGTATATACAGTCAAAAGGTGTTAATACGGACTCATCGGGACTTCGGCGATTCCGGATTATAGATCATCAGTTTAAATCTGGTAAGATGGCATGCAGAAATTATAAAATTAAAAATATGAAATCATGATTTATGAAATAATGAAGTATTTATGATCTAAATTATTTATCAAAATTATCAAAATATCAAAATTAAAAAAAACTCAATATTTGTTTACCTTATTAAACATTTCTTTCAGTGTAAGTTGTTCAAGTTGCTTCGTTTTATGTGATAATACTTTCTCTTTAATTCTATAAACAGACATAATTTCTTGTTCAGTTACAAAGTTACGCTGTTCAAGTCCTATAATTGCTGTGTCGACAATACCGACTAATTTGTCAATCGAAATTTTTTCGTTTTCAATAACCTCTGTGTCACTTTCTTCACTATCAGAAGCGAATTATAATGACGAGGAATTTGATTTAAATCACATCATATAAATAAGACGGATGGAGATGAAATACTACAATTAGTAAGGAATTATAAGCCAAATAAAATAAAAACATCTGCCCTGAAGATAAGCATAGTGCTGACAGATCAACTTCCAATTCATTGCGTGCTGCGGCGTTTCCCCCCTTACCCCCAACGCAGAGCAGCGTGAAATTGATAAACAGATTTCGGAATGGTTAGAGAAACGAAGGATATGCCTTTATCCATTTTTTGCAGCAATTCCAATTTTTGTTTAATGGACTTCGAAACATACTTTCACTTCGTAGATCCTTTACATATTAGTAAATATATATCGGAAATTCTATTTGAGATAATCGAAAGTTCAAGCTTACTTTTATAAAATTGCTCTAACAGTCTGCAAAAAATAAAAAGCCGGATCCAATTCGAAGATTAAGGAACAACGCAATCTGCAACCTTAACTTAATTAGATAATTTTAGCTTAGCCTATACCGTCCATTATACGCATGTGTAAACGTATTATGTGCATACGCATATTCGCAGCCGTAAAGGTCTTATGCGCATGCGTCAACACAACGCATGCACAGAAAGTTTGTAGCTTTGAAGTCCGGATTATAGATCATTCCGGATCATTGGTGTCTGAATTAACGACTTTTGACTGTTATAATTTAATTAAATGTATCTAATACACTTTATTCATTTTGCATTTTTAGTCCAAATATTATGCTTTATCTTTTCTGTCCTGAAATCCGCAAAATCACAAAATCCGCACAACCTCTGCGGATTTCTGGAATTCTATTTTATTATACACAAAAATATTGAAAACAGAACAAAGGAAACAAATAAACTAATACAAAAAATTAACATTTTGCAGGCGATGTAAAATCTTGTAGTATAGTTCCTCCAAAAAGCTACGCGAACTGAATCTATATAATATACATAAAAAGTTCCAATTTATAATATATTTAATAAAAGAATGCATATGCTTTATATTTAAAGCACCCACATCACTGTTTTAAGAAAGGTAAATAAAAGGTTTTCTTTGATATTTTGGATAATGCTCCTTATTCTACAAGTTCCATCTGGACATCATAAGATAACACATAAATAAGTCCGAGAAAAGAGAACTGTGATTTGGTTTATAAATGATGGATGCTACTAGACAATAATATATTCGAACAGTGTAATGTACATGAACTCCTTTCCAAAAGAAGAGCTGTTGTTCTATCACATCATGCCCATGCAATTTACATTTTCTCTCCCAGAAGACGTACTGATTTTCAAGTGCAAGGACAGTGAAAAATATAACAGAAATTACATTGAAGAAGAAGAAACTAAGTTCCAAAAATAGTTAGAAAAAACTCTATACCTGCTAGTGGTAATATTCTGCTTAAAAACTATCTTATTTTTAAGAAGGGTTTGTTCTTGATCTAGTAAAAATCTATGTATTTATGAACTCAATACAGGAACACATTTATCCTGCTATATAAAAACATTTAGAAGTCTACAAACAGTAACAACATGTAATAATAATAAATATTTGTTGTTGTTGCTAAATGCTCACATGTCTGACTTATTGTCAGCCCAAGCCTATGAAAATCCTCGTGGCAAGGAGTGTAAGTTTACGCCTGTCGTTGCCAACAGCCTTGAGCACCTAACAGGTGGCAGTGCAATTTAGCTCAGTTAAACCCTGGTGGGATGGGTCCGAGGGTCTCTCCCCCCTCTAGCCCTACTAGTAAACTCTCGAGAGGACTTTTGGCTTGCTGCGTATTTAGAGTAACCCCATGCTGCACGGACACTACACATTTATAAACATCCATGCCTTCTCCAGGATTCGAGCCTCGGTCCCTCGTACCACAGTCAGTGATGTAACTATACCAGTTGGACAGCCATAAGAAATATGACTTCATTTAACCTTAATATAAAAGATGAATAGAATCTTAAATAAATGAATAAAAAAAAAGCATTTTTTTACCTGAATGTGCCAGTTGTATATCCCATTTTTTTACTAGGTAAACACCGAAACATTCCAACAACCTGTACTCTGTCACCAGGCTTGCATACATCGACCAAATCATTGTCAGCTATTATATCAACAGTACGAGGTAGCTGTCCAGCTGGTGCCTTTTCTGGCATTTCTTGAATAGAGAAGGTTTGGTGGTTTTTATAAACAGATAATCCAAATTCAGTCTCTAGGAGATTACCATCTTCATCCTATAGGCAAATTCAAATAGATATATCACATATAAACTGCACAGATATATATAAATTTTTAGTTTTTATTAATGAGACCAGTTTTTTAAAATTAATACTCCTACATTTCATTCTATACTAATTCATTCTTTCAAATTATTTTTTTCTGTTATTCAGCTCTTCTTAATTAGTAGAATTGACTGATCTCAGCTTCATATTAGCTTAATTGGACTTTATTCAATGGTTCTCTAATTATCTTCTGATTATGATGAAACTGAAGAACAGTCAATTTGCTTTCTAAAAAATTTTATCCTCCTATTTTAATATTATGTTACTATTAAATACTGTAAAGTAATATTAACATTACAATGTTCAATAAGGTATCTTCATTTCTTCTTTCTTCTGTCTTGAATCTTACTCGCTCCTATAATTGTTCACTACTACTGCCTAGGCTTCAAATCATTCGGCACTGTTGGAATTGCTGTTTATGTCATCTGCTACATCTAAAACCCTGCTACCCTGTTAACTTCTTCCATCACCGTTCTTGATCCACATGGTTAAAAGCTTTATCTTGATTTCCAAAGTCATAAAAACATTGGATATCCCCATTTTCTTGAAGCTTTTAACTATTATTGTTTTATCAATCAGAGCCCATGTATCAGAAATCCAGAGCAAATCATTTACATCAATTCTGTTGATTTTTCCAGTTCTAGTAAAATTATGTGACATTGTTAAAATCTAGATGTTATAAAACTTTGGCAGATAGTTTTTGAACAGTTTAATTACCAATATGTCCAGTGGTTGGAGAAATGATTATGTAAGTCTTCCTGGAATGATAACAGGAACAGTGTACATTCTTTTTCTTTGTGTTTTATATCTTACGTGAAATGTTCCCAGATGCCATCCAATACTATTAGTGACTTCTTATCTAGAAGAGCACCAGGCTGACAGGTTTATACAATTTTGTGCTACTTTTTTACTAAATCGGACAATATCCAGCCATTCCTGTGTACCCTAACTATAATACTATTATAATGTTTCTTTTTCTTTTTTTTTTTTTTGGCTATGTCTTCTGTTTAACTCTTTGAAATCCTGACCCTTCGCTAAGCGGTATCCTCAAAATAACAGAACTGGCCGAAATATTTTTCCAGTTTCACAGCAATTTCCTCCCCTCCCCGTCCATTAACGCAGAAAATAGGTGTGAAGATTTCCAATGGCATCCTTTGTACTTTCTAACAAAGATTGCATTAGCCTTTGACCCCATTCTTTATAAAACTATTCTGAAGGTCAGATCAACAAGATTTTTCGGCTTTGTTATGATCACGACTGAGATTTTGTTTATTTCTGTTATTTTTATAGGAAGGAATAAATTGTTTAAAAATAAATAGAAGCCTTAAATTTTTAAACTGCTCTTTTATTGCTGTTTAAAGCATAAAAGCACACTGTACCACAAAAGAATTAAGAACGAAATGTCACGATCAAACAAAAGATAAAAAAATCCTCTTAGGACAAGTTGTCTGCAGTAACCTGATACAATGCATTTGGAGAAAGTGCACCTGCTAGTGGCACCTTAGGGGGAGGGAAGAAAAGAAGATTACAATCTTGGCCATTTTCGGGTGGTTCTGGTTGTTTCAATGTAGGGCCGTGTCGGGCGGATTGAATGTGAAGGAGTTAAAAATTACTTCTGTAGTTTTTAGCTACATTTTTTTAATTGAAGGGAGCTTGCTTTCTGAACATTTTGAAGAAAGGGGAAATTATATGAATATTTCAGAAATTTTCAAGGTAATAAATTTTACATGGCCCTTTCCCTATTTTAACTTTTTTACTTCATGTTTTGTTTAAAAAATTTTATCTTTTTATAATATTTTATTTTGCATTTCCTAATAAAGATGGACTAATTATTATTAGCTCTTATTTATATCTTCTTAAACATTTTCAAAGGAGCAGCTTTTATTCAAAGAAACTGTATTATAACCTAATAATTTTTCTGCATTACAACACAAGTATACATGTATATAAACAAAATAACTTAAATTCGTACCTGCCAATGAAACAGTAAAATAGGCAGAATAGTGCATTACTAAATTTGGAATCATATATGACCTCACGGCACAACTAGATTGACAACTCTATTCCCTTTCCAACAGTAAATAAAATTTTTAGCTTAGAATGCAATCACTTGTTAATTTTGGCTTACCAATGAGTAGTAAAGAAGACTGGAACTGAAGAGTGAATAATGGTTTAGACTCTGAAATCTGTTCTTTGAATCAAGAAATGCAAATTGCAAAATCATAAAATTTTTTTATTATTTTTAAAGAGGAATAAAACTGAAATATTGGCTTATTAATTCTTCTTTCTCTAACACTGCAGAACCATATTACAGCAATCTAATTTTAAGCCACGAATAATTTTACGGATTTCAAGTGGTTTAGGCCTTGCTTCCAGGTCTTCTTTAGGTAAATAAGATGGTGAGTCCTGTTCCTGAAGTTCAGGGCATCCTGCACTTTTTTCATCAACCCTTGTTATAGCTGCTGTGGTCATGAACTGTCCAGTCTGTTGATGTCCCGCAGTGCAAATATTGGGTTCCTGGTCTCTTCCCAGAAATTTTTTCCCCTCAGAGATGTGCTAAAGATAGCTAAACTAACTATATGAAACTATTAATTTACCCTGAATTAATTTGATCGGATAACTTAGTGTTACCCGATTAACTTTGCTGCTCTTTGAGATATAATTAACAAATTTAGTAGCTTAATTTATTTCATGAATTGATAAATTAGTGTAATGTTAATCTTATGTCTCACCATACCTTTTTGCTAATTCCTTGACTGTAATAAATGCATGTTTGTAGTAACTAATTTTGTGATGAACCATCTCTTATAATGCATTAGCATCCCTGAGGCTGCTGCTACTAAATAGGAATTATCACTTTACACAATGCAATGTCTTTCTTAATATTTCTTTTCTCTTTTTCTCCTTCCTTTAAGTAATTTGCAGTTTGATGTAATGTTTATTTGTTAAAATTATCAGTGTTGTTACATTATGACATCAGCTGAGTTTTACCTTGCATAAAAAAATTTATTTCCATCAGCCTCACCTGTTGCACTAGACCATTCAACTACACCATAACAAATGGTACCGTCACATATAACAATAGAAAAAAAAATGTAAAAACTAAAGCATAGTTAATGAAAATTGAAATTTAATCTCAATGATACAAACAGAATAAATGTCAAAATCAAACTGAAATATTGGCTTATTATATTAATTCTTCTTTCTCTAACACTACAGAAGCATATTACAGCAATCTAATATTAAGCTAATTCAAAAATTTAGGATTTTAATATTCAGTTTGCTTTAAATAGTACTACAATTTACAGTTAATATGGTATGCATTACTTTAGTAGGATATACAGAGCTACTTGGATATGCGTCATAAGCTGTGAGATCTGTATACCGTCTTTCAATAGTTTTAGTAGTTGCAGGACAATAATGAACACTTCTCACAACTTTTGGGCGAACAAGAGAACCTAAAAAGAAAAGAAAGAAAAAAAAAAAAAAAAAAAAAAGCGCATACAAATAAAGAAATAAAAAGTATGAAAGCTGAAAAAATTGTAAGCAAAACTAATAAGAATGAATACATACATAAACACTGAAAACTGTTGGCTATATTTTTCTAAACAGAGAAGAAAAATATTAAGATCAATTTAAATTTTTAATAATTAACATACATTTAGAAAATTATATAAACCAAAGGAAAAAAGTCATTTAGGAAATTTCTTGGAATATCACCCTTAATTGGGAAATCATATATACGAAAAGAATTTCTGAAAAAAATTGAAAAAGGAAAACAATGAGTCAACAGAATTTAAACATGCATATAAAAATGGTGGTGGGGATAAGAGGGCATTTTAAATAAAGTTTAACATTGTATTTAATAATACATAAAGAGAGTGAATTCAAATTTTTTGGTTAGAAATATACACTCACTTCCAAAAGTTAAGCACGAAGATGTAGAATGCAAAAAAATCAACAAACACTGCTTTGATTGACACAAAATTCGGCAGGAAAGTAGCATATATATTTATGCATAAAACAAGATGAATAATTATATACAGAAATGAAAACAATATTAAATTTTTATAAGTTATCAGATAATGACATACTGGAGACTTGAATAGAATTATGTATAAAGTGAAGATAAACAGCATAAAATGAAACAAAAAGACATTAATAAGGTATGTGATTCCCCCCCCCTCATCTGTATACAAAGTTTACATCTGTGGCCATGCTTTGAATTAGGTAGTCAACCACCGCAGAATTAAGCAATCACCATTCTTCTTGTAGAGCAATTTCCAGCTCAATAACAGTGGCTGGAGGTGGGAAATGTGAAGATAGAGCACGGCCGAGAGCATCCCAAAGATTTTCAATGGGATTAAGGTGGGGCGAATATGCTGTCCACGCCATATGCGCAATCCTTTCACTCTCCAGGTGTTATTGACGATGTCAGCTCTATGGTGACGTGTGTTATCGTCCATTAAAACAAAAGTAGGGCCAACTACTGCAGTGTACAATCTCACAATGGGTTCTAGGACTTCATCTCGATACCAGACAGCCGTCAGAGAACCCCGTTTAAAGACGTGCAGGTCAGTGCGGTATCCTAATGAAATCCTTGCCCACACCATAATGCTTCCACATTGGAATGCATGATGTTCGGTGATGTTTTGGGATTGATTGTGTATTCGTTGTTCACGTCATACCCTTATATGCTTGTCATCTGGCTCCAGAGCAAATCTTGATTCATCAGTAAACATGATATTGCCCCAGTCAGACACATTCCAATTGACATGTTCCCGGCACCATTGTAATCATGCCCCTCTTGATTGGATGAACAGAGGAACACAAACTTGAGGTACCCGGGCGTACAGTCCACTCATGTGTAATCTTCGGCGTACAGTAGCTGCAGATATCGCCTTACCAATGGATGCTGTAAACATAGATGTCACACGTGTGGAGGTTGCTCTGCGATTCCGCTTGGCTACAATAGCAATATATCGATCTTCCGCGGGGGTTGTAACCCTTGGGTGATCGGCTACAGGCCTTCGGACAACTGTCTGTGTCGTTTGGAATTGTTTCTATAAACCTGAAATTACAGAATGATGAATGCCGAAGAAAATGGCAACATCTGTGATCGACCGTCCTGCTTGAATGCGCCCCACAACACGCTAGCGCTCAGAATCTTCCATTCGTCTTCTGAAAGTCATAGAAACACATATGTCTTGAAAACAAATTGTACGAAAGTTTTAAACACCTTCTATCCGCACTTACAATCAACTTCTGTAACCCTTCATAAAGCTGGCTTCTTATAAGACTGCCTTTTTTTGCATATTTTTTTTACATGAAAGCGCGATTGGCTGTTACCGAAAATATTTGCATACTTCCATTTACCTCTGCAGCGAATTGCATCCTCTTCAATTCTGATTGGCTTCCGGAAATTAGCATTTTCCTCTTCGCGCTTAACTTTTGGAAGTGAGTGTATATAGTAGAAATGCAATCTCATAAAAATACTGGATTGATAGTTCTAATTACTACAAAAAGGTGATGTGATGAAAGGAGTATGTAAATTGCTGTCTTTGTTCATATTGTTCATGAATTTTGCTGGGAACAAAAGTTTGAAGTTTTTACCATCGCCAAAATCACTAAGTTTGTTTGAAATATAAACTTAATCATCCTGCCATTCGGTAGTGTATCAAACCACAAAGTATAAAATTAAAGATCCTGTACAAAATACATTCCTAACATGATATTTCAGCTGATTTTGGGCTACTGTGCCTTGAAAATCTATGACTGTCAGTAAAATTCAATATTTTTATTTAATTACATTTTAGAAATATTCTTCACTTTTCATTAATTGGAACACAGCTTCTATTTGTTTCAGTTCATTTTTATATAGGCTTTGTACACATGAAAATTAAGTACTGTTAAGGATCATTAATGGAAAAAAATTAAGGACCTATCTGCAAATGGGAGCTGCATAAATTCAATTAAAGATATTATCTATGCCATGATTACATCAGAAAAGGCGAAATTGACAATCCTTCAGTAGCTAATCATTGTTGGAAACTTAATCATAATTTAGACTTTGGGTCCGCAAAAATCCTTCAAAAAGCTTCCTGAATTTCTGAATTTGATTTTCTTGAGGCTTTTCACATTCACAAAGATTTATCTTGTTTAGTTAATGACTTTAGTCATTCCTAAAGCTTTTAAAATTAACTTACTTTTGGAATTTGGTTAATATTTTTGCCAACACATGGCCCTACCTTCCTGTTCTGCTTTGCTGTGGAATATAAATATGAACATTACGTAAAATGCTTTCCAGTCTTACAGATTTCTTTGCTTCTAATGAAGAGAGACCTGTACCTGTTTGCTCAAAGTAAATTATTAATTTGATATTTTGTATTTTTACGTAACGTAACATAATGGCGTTCACAACAGGATGCCGAGTAGCTTTAATTCAAAATTTATTACAGTGAAATAGAGACTTTTGACTTTTTATTTTAAATAGAGAGTATTACTGTTAAAATTTGAATGATTGATTTTATAATGAATATTTGTTGAACTTTAGATTATTCATTAAGAATTGGATTTACGAACAGTAATAACACTCACTACTTTTGATTTCAATTATGGAAGAACTTAAATGATTTAGAGGTTGTTTAAGAACAAATTTTACTAAGACTGCGAATAATTTAGATGAACTTTTAAAGGTCCATACATTAGATTTAGATAAGATTACAGTTCTTTTCGCTCAACTTGAAGAGAAATGGCAAAAGATAAATACTTTGGATAAACAGGTATTAGAGTTATTAAATAGTAAAGATACCAAGTGTTCTAATGAAGAATTTGAAAAAGAAATCGAAACCACTGAATCATACAATGATAAATTTATATATTTTAAAACGAAAGTAACTAGACTTGAACAGAACTTTAGTGAAAGGAAAAATATTTTACCTAACAATAAAAATGAAGCTGTTAAACAAAAATTTAAACTTTCTAAAATTGAATTAAGAAAGTTTAATGGCGAGACAAAAGAATGGTTGGGATTTTGGGGCCAGTTTAGAAAAAATTCATGAAGATCAGGAAATAGACCCCGAAGATACCATCTTTTTCTGAAAATAAGACATCCTCAGAAAATAAGCCCTATCGTGATTTTCGGAACTTTTTGTAGAATAAGACATCCCCCGAAAATAATCCCTAGTTAAAATAATGTGACAAAAAGAATTCGTTAAAAAATGCTGTTGATTTATTAAGTAATATTATGATTAGCTTTCCTAATACTCGTATTTCAGAGAAATGTTTGAAACAAAATATTCCAAGAAATTGTTTACCTCTACAGTTCGTTTCAAATTAATTCTTGGAATTTATCTTAACCAGTTCACCGTTTGCCCCGAGAGAGATACGTTCACAGGAAAGGTATTGTCATTTGTTAGCGTCGGCAGACTCTCATCGGGGTGAAATTTGGGCTGAACCGTAACCCCTGAGACACATACGACACAGCGACCTTTTTCCAGCCCCCACAGAATGAATCGAAAATCAAAAGGGGTGATTGATGGGTTACTTATCTTCTCAGTGGTGTCACATTAAAATCACAGCGTTGCTGTTTCAGGAAAGTAAAGGATGGGGACACTTTCTTCAAATAGCTACCCCCTCAACATATCTTATGAGATCCACAACAGCTTTCTCCCCTTCCATTAACGAACAAAGGGATTTGAATGCTATCTTTTCAATTCTCAGTGATTCAATTCTTCTCTTTTGTTACAGGCCATCAAGAAAATAATAAAACAAAATTCAAGGACATTTCAAATACTAGCTAATGCCCTTATTTTTACTTTATATAAAGCTTTTTCTTGACAATTAAAATTACCTTTACATTGTAATAGATCGCAATAGATTTGGGGTTGGGTGCAGGAAGTAGAAGTGGGGTTGGGTGCAAAGGGGAAAATATCTGCTCTAAGGACTACACCAGTCTTTGTGTTTTATGTTGCCCCTTAGGGGGTCGTTATTCACCATCCTTCAGTGTGACAGGTACGCTGTTCAATCTGATTTGAACAGAACTTCTAAATAGGCTTTCACAGGTAATGAAAGGGGGAAAGAAATACTCTGAGCCCAGTTCTAGACACAAAAAGTTTACCTTTGGATGCAAAAAATGGCACGAAATGTTTGCGATTTTCCTAACGCCGAACTGGTTAAAAATACAACATAAAGCAGTAGTCTACATTGAGTGACAGTGCAGGTATACAACGTTCATTCATTTCAGTCTTGTAAGTCTGATTATTTCCTCATTCATAATTTTATTTAAAAATAAAGTGAATAATTTTTAACCCCAGTTAAAATGAGTACAAAACGAAAGAGCTATTCCATTGAGTACAAAATGGGAATCGTGGAAGACTCCAGGGGTGTAAATCTTGTAGCATTCTGTAAAGAGAAGATGCTGGATCTTCGTATGGTTCGTAAATGGCGTGTAGACGACGATTACCTGGTGGACCAAGGAAATGAGAAAAAAAGCAGAGTTGGATCAGGTCGGCAGTTGTTATTTTCTGAGTTGGAAGATTGCATCTGGAATGCATTGCAGGCAGGAAAGCAATGGCTTTGGTTGTGCATAGGGCTGATATTAAAAATTTTGCCCTTGAAACAGCAACTGAATTTGATATATCCACAGAAGAATTTAAAGCATCGTCACACTGGTTGGACAACTTCCCTGAACGATATGAACTGTCTCTAAGGAGATCAACAACATTGTTTAAGCTGGAAGACAATGAAGTTGTTAAGCGTGCACTTGCATTTAAGCTTTTCGTTGATGGCATCGATTTTTCGAAATACCAACTCTCCAACATGATTGCTATGGATGAGACCACGGTATTCCTAGGCCAAGGAGCTCAAACGACAGTTCACCACAAGGCTTCTTCGTCAATTTATGTTCCTTCTACTGGTTATGATAATGCATATGTTACCTGTATTTTGGCGATTCATCTAGACGGCAAGAAAGTATTGCCATTTTTAATCAGTAAAGGTAAAAAAGACAAGATTTAACGTGTTTCAGGAATTTATGTCATTGAAAGTGAAAAAGTCTGGTGCATTCAAGCAGTTATAAGAAAGTGGGTTGATTTTATGCCGCCACCACTGTTGAGGGGTCAGGATAGAGGTTCACTAGTTTGGGATTCAGCCAGTACTCACCGCGCTAAAGACATGAAAAACTTTCTTGCTGAGAGGAAGATTGATCAAATAATGATTCTGGCATGAATGACTGGTTACCTCCAGACACTTGACATTGCAATAAACAAGCCATTCAAGGATCATTTGCGGATGGAAATCAATGAATATATTGAAAACAGAATGGTGAGAAATCATCGAAGTAATTTTGTAAAACCAGGCTTACAAGAAGTTGTGAATTGGGTAAAAAATTCATGGGACAAAATAACTGATAGTGATGTTTCCAATGCACTACGAATAGGCTATTTGGACAAGAAGTATTCATTTAACGATAGCTATATCGCAAGACATGAGAGATTCGGACCAATGATTCAACAGGAAACGGATTTGATAGAAAATCAGAATATAATTCAGAATTTTATTTATCACGATAAATTTAAGTTTCTGTATTCTGTGTATAATAAATATTAAATAAAAATATATAAATATACTTTTATTTTTGCCCTCCCCCGAAAATAAGCCCTAGCGCGTATTTTGGACCAAAAAAGAAAGTAAGATTGTCTTATTTTCGGAATAAGACGGTAAATATCAGTATTTACTTTAATGTACGGAACCTGGATCTAAAGCTAGAGATCTTGTAGAGAGTTTTCCACCTACTGAAAATTATAATAAAGCTATCGAATATTTGAAAGATAGGTTTGGAAGAGACGATCTTTTGGTTGAAGTTTATGTGAGGGAACTACTCTGCTTAGTAGTAATTATAGTAGAAAAATAGTAATTCTGCAAATAAAATTTCTGTGTTTAAACTGTATAATAAAATAGAAACACATTTATGTGCGTTAGAAAGTTTAAAGGTTACAACTGAGAAATATGCCACTATGTTGTATCCTCTTGTTGAAGCCTGTTTACCGGATTATATTTTGAGAATATGGGAAAGAAATTTAGCCTCAGCTGATAAAGGTATTTCAACAAACCAATTAGACATTTCTGAAGAAAGAAATTGAAGGTGAAGAAAGAATAACAATGGTCAGACAAGGGTTTAATGTAGAATGTTGATCACAAACGAAAGCATTTCCGAAACATAAACATGGAGGGAGGAATGAAATACCGACAGTTGTGGGACTTTTAAACAGCGAATCGACAAAAGCAAAACCTACAAAAAAGGGAAATTTTATTTTCTGTGGTGAGAACCACGACTGTGTAGAATGTAAATCCGCCAGATGTATGTCTTTAGATCAAAGAAAACAGATTTTGTTAAAGAAAGGTGTGTGTTTTACTTGTTTAACTCCAGGTCATTTATCTAAAGATTGTAGAAATTTTGTTAAGTGTACAAAGTGTTTTAGCAAACATTATTTGCTTATGTGTCCCAACGTAAGTGAGTGCAGGGAAACCGAAAATGATAAACATGATCAAAAGGCCGAAATTACACGGCATACTCTGACTAATCAACCAAGTATGCCTGAAGTACTGATGCAAACTCTGAAGGTCCGAATTCATGGAAATCAGAATCAACAGCTTATTAGAGCCCTCGCTGATACTGGGTCTCAAAGATCATATATTACGAAAGAACCGGCATCAGATACGGGACATAAATCAGTGGGTGAAGAAAAAATGAAACATAGTCTTTTTGGAAGTACAGAACTAGTGCAGGAACATAAAACATATAATAAGTAATATAGAAGGTGCTTATAAATGTAATTTTGAAGTTAATGACCAAAAGGAAATATGTGCTGCTGTAAAGAGTGTGACAAAGGAAATGTGGATGAAAGAACTTAGACGACAAGGAATATGGCTGAGTGATTACAATAAGGAGGAAGATCCTCTACTGCAACCTACAAAAATACAACTTCCTATTGGGGCAGATATTGCTGGGAAGCTGATGACTGGCAGAGTGAAGAAATTGAAATGTAGATTAACTGCAATTGAAACTTATTTAGGGTGGACAGTAATAGGAAAATTGCCAAAGGCTGTATACACATGAAGATACTGTTTCTGTTTTATCCTTGTACATTAATGAAAGTGCAGTTGCCGATCTTTGGAAGCTTGAAGCTATTGGTATCACCGATCCTCCAGAAAGCCTTCTAAAACAAGACTTGCAAGTGGCTACGTTGTATAAATTTCCCAAAACCATAAAACGAGATGAAGATGGTAGATATACAGTATCGTTGCCGTGGTTGGAAACACAACCGCCAATTTCTAATTGTCAAGAACTCTCTGAAAAAAGACTTTTGACTACTGTTCGTAAACTTGTTGCTAAAGATCAATTGATTGATTATCAAGAAGTTTTTAAGGACTGGATTCTACAAGGTATTATAGAAGAAGTTCCATTGCAAGATCAAGTCGAACTCTATTTACCGCATCATCCAGTAATAAAGCATTCTTCCACTACTAAAACCAGACCAGTATTCAACGCTTCAGCACATGAAAAGAATTTTTTTTCTCTCAATTCTTGCTTAGAAAAGGGTCCCAATCTGTTAGAACTGATACCTTCTATACTTTTACGATTTCGATTGAAAAGATACGGAGTAACAGCTCATATATGTCAAGCCTTTTTGCAGATAAATTTGAATCCACAAGATAGAGATTATTTGAGGTTCTTGTGGTATGAAGATGGCAATCCAAATAATTTAGTGATCTACAGACATTGCAAAGTACCATCCCTTTTTTATTAGGTGCTACTATAGCATATCACTTGGGTAATGTGGAGGAGGAGACTCAAGAAATGGTCAGGAAATTGAAAGAATCATTTTACGTCGATAGTTGCGTGACCAGTTTTGACAGTTTTAAAGAAGTTAAGAAATTTATGAATACGGCAAAACGGATAATGCCAGATGCTAAATCTGAACTTCGGGACTGGCAGTACAATGCACCTGAAAAAAATGGTGATCCTGGATTATTCTCAAACACTAAAACGTCTTTGAAGGCAAGCGAAAATACAACTAATTGTATTTCTGTATTGGGCCTTGTATGGGACGTAAAGGAAGATATTCTCAGCTGTGACACAAAAAAATTTCCTGCTCAAGAAGTCCCGTTAGTAACGAAAAGGAAAATTTTATCCTTAGCAAATTGACCCGATTGGATTCTCTTGTCCTTTGACACTGCTGCCGAAATTATTATTACAAGAATGTTGCAGATTAAAACTCTTGTAGGATCAAGAAGTGGAGAAGAATTTGAAGAAGTTTAACCCCTTCGTGCTGACTGTCACGTCTAAGTGCCAGCAACAAACACACTCACCTCCCGGCCGACACGCAGGCGTGCCAGAGCATTTTCCCGTTTACTACCGACTGTCACGTATTTGTGCCAGTGTCCTAAAACGATTTAGAAACTATAATTTCTGCCACAAGATAGTACTGTATGTCCATATGGTTTCAGATACATGTACATTAGACCTTCTACTCGAAATGAGAGAAGCATGACTCACATACACGTGTTTTTGATTATATAAACAAACAGGGAACTAAATGTTTCCGAATGGCGTGATTTATGACGTCTCTTTAAAACGCACTTTATTCGCACGTGGTAGTTGTTTATTGTAAGTAGAAGTTTTATATGCGCTAAAGCGTTGAGCATTTCGGTTTGCAGTTCAGTTTTTAGAAAATAATTAGATCTTGTTGGACGTGAATTCTTTCTGTTTTTACCGTTTCAATGTTGAAGCATCAAAAATGTTTAACAGAGCATGAAATAGCAGAAATGATGCAAAATATTTCAGATATTGATTCTGAAAGATTAACTGAAAGACATTTTCCAAAACTTTGTTCAGAAGAGACTGATAAGAAAATGAGACTACGATGCTTCGTTTGTTCACAGTCCTGGAAAAATCCTCCAAAACGGCAAATGAGTTATTACGAGTTCAAGGAATGTAACGTAGGACTGTGTGTAGATCCCTGTTTTCAAATTTTTCATACGAAAAGAGAATTTTAAGTAATATATTTAGTTTTCAGATGTATAATGTTAAAAGTCATAAAATGGTGAGTAATTAAAATAAAATGTGTAAAATATGCATTTAAACAAGAAATAAGGTAAATAAAGTATATATATATATAAATATCTATAAAGCATAAGCCGTTTAAATACTCTATAGAGCATTATTAAACAATGCGTTGATAATTCGGAAATTTCATGGATTTATAGGCTTGGTAGCAAAAAAGCCCCCGGCCCTGGAGAGACGCTCGCGGAAGACGCTGCTGGCCTCCGCGATAAGCGCGTGTTTTCGCTACCCGGCTCGAAGGGGTTAATTTATGGCATAGTTAAATTCTTGAATTAAAAGACATGAAAATTCCTTGTTGGACTGCAAAATGCTCTCAAATTTATGAATCTGATAAATGGAGTCTGCACGTATTCTGCAATGCCAGCAAAATGGCCTATGCTACATGCATATTTATTAGAATAGAAAATAATGAAGGCGTACATTGTCAGTTAGTGCAAGCTAAGTCCAGAATAGCTCCAATGAGAGTGACAACAAAACCTCGCTTAGAATTACAGTCAAAAGTCGTTAATCCGGACTCGTAGGGACTTCCGCGATTCCGGATTATCGATTTTTCCGGATTATAGATCATCAGTTTAAATCTGGTAAGATGACATGCAGAAATTATAAAATTAAAAATATGAAACTGTAATTTATGAAATAAAGAACAATTACGATCTAAAGGGTATCAAAATTTACAAAAAAAAAAAAAAAAAAAAAAAAAAGCTTAATATTTATTTGTTTACTTTATTAAACATTTCTTTCAATGTAAGTTGTTTAAGTTGCTTCATTTTTTATGTGATAATACATTCTCTTTAATTCTATAAACAGACACAATTTCTTGTTCAGTTACGAAGTTCCGCTGTTCAAGTCCTATAATTGCTGTGTCGAGAATACCGACTAATTTGTCAATCGAAATTTTTTCGTTTTCAATAACCTCTGTCACTTTTTTCATTATCGGAAGCGAATTATAACGATGAGGAATTTGATTTAAATCATATCAAAGACAGAGTACATCGAGATGAAATACTACATTTAGTAAGGAATTATAAGCCAAATAAAATAAAAACATCTGCCCTGAAGATAAGGATTCCTTGCGTGCCGCGGCGTTAATAATGTTCAATTCATTGTTATTCATTGTTCAATTCATTGTCATAATAATGTTCAATTCATTGCGTGTCGCGGCGTTAAAGATAAACAAAGTTTAGGTAAACAAATGTTAAAGTTTAGATAAAAAAAGGATATGTCTTTATCCATTTTTTGCAGCAATTCCACTTTTTGTTTAATGGACTTCAAAACGTACTTTCGCTTTGTAGATCCTTTACATATTGGTAAATACATATCGGAAATTCTATTTGACATAATCGAAAGTTCAAGCTTACTTTTATAAAATTGCTCTAACAGTCTGCAAAAAATAATAAGCCGAATTCAATTCGAAGATTAAGGAACAACGCAATCTGCAACATTAACTGAATTAGGTAATTTTAGATTAGCTTATACTGTCCGTTATACATTAAACGCGCATTTGTAAATGTATTTTGCGCATGCGCACACCCATATTCACAGTCAACGCGCACACGCGCAGAAAGTTTGTAGCTTTGAGGTCTGGATTATAGATTATTCCGGATTATGGGTGTCCGAATTAACGACTTTTGACTGCATTAGTTTGACTAATTGGTGCTCTACTAGCTGCAGTGGTAAGAAGAGACTTACATCTAACAGATATTAAAACTTTTTACTGGACAGATTCTAGCAATGCTCTCTGTTGGATTAAACGAGAAGCTGTTTGGGCTACATTCGTGGCCAATAGAGTAAACGGAATTAGAAAACTAAATAGCATAAATGATTTGTATCACATTCCAGGTTTGCAGATATAGCATCAAGAGTATGTACAGTATGACAATTAGTGAAGACTCAGTGGTGGAACGGGCCAGAACGGCTGGAAAACTTAAGGGTTGACACTTATTATGAACTAGTGCAACTTGACAAATCTGTAATAAATTCAAAGATAAGAAAATGTGTCATAACAGCTACCAACATTATAAATACAAGAGATTTATTCTACAACAGATATTCTTCATATAAAAATATAGTAAGGCTAATAGCTTGGATAAAACAATTTTGCAAAAATGCCAGAAATTTTCTTAAAGATTGTATTTTCGGTAACATTACTTTTGCAGAATATGAAGAAGCAGAAAATATTCTTTTAAAATTAATACAAGAAGAAAGTTTTGAATCTCATGAAGACAAAACAATCGTATTATTGCAATCTTTTGTGGATGAGAAAGGAGTGATACGAACTACGACAAAGATCTCTCAGAGAAACGACAGCAGAAATTTTCGATTTCTAATAATTCTTCCTCCCAACCATGTTATTACCAACCTGTTAATCAAGGAAAAACACGAGGAAAATTCCCATGTGGGTATTCAAGCCTTAATGGCAATTCTGAGAGAACAATTTTGGATTCTCAAATGCCGACGTACAGTTCGTCATGTAATAAAAGACTGTGGTCACTGTAGACGATTTAAGGTAACCAATTTTATTGTAAACCCCATACCATTACCAGAGGAGAGAGTAACAGACTCGGCAGTTTTCCAGATTATGGGTGTCGATTTGGCTGGACCTTTACACATTCGAAGCCAGAAGAAGACATGGATAGTGATATTTATATCCGCCGTTTATCGGCAATACGCATTGAAATTATTACTACTCTATCCACGGAAGCATTTATGCAAAGCCTGAGAAAATTCATAGCTCAGAAAGGAAGACCAAGTATTATGTATTCAGACAATGGTACTAACTTTATGGGAACTAATAACCTTTTACAGAAAATTAATTGGAAGGAAGTGGAGGGAAAAGACACGATTAAGAAAATTAAATGGAAATTTAATCCTCCTACATCGGCATGGTGGGGAGGATGGTGGGAAAGACTGATTAGAATTATAAAGGACATGTTGAGGAGTATTTTAGGCAGGGCAAGCCTAGATTACGAAGAATTACTAACTGTGTTATATGAAGTTGAAAATGTCATCAATTCCCATCCTTTGACATACATATCGGAAGACATTTAATATTTAATGAATTTAAATCCAAATATGTTTTTAAGGGACAATGTAGAAGGTTCTACGATTGAATTTGATTACATAAATGGAACAGAGCTGATAAGCGTTCAGAAACTCGGAGAAGATTTAAGAAGCTGAATACTTAAAACAACTTAAAAATTCTAAGAAAGCCTGTAAAAATCAAGGAACAAGTGAAATTAGGAGAAATAGTTTTGGTTGGGAATGAAAAGAGTAAACGGATTGATTGGCAGCTATGAAGACTAATTATGCTGTATCGAGGGAAGGATGGACGTGTTCGTGTTGTTCAAGTAAAAACAAGGAAAGGTGACATAGTAGGAACCATGCAGAATATTTATCCTTTAGAAATGGGTGAACAAGCAAACGAAATGACGGTTTTGCAATCTATTCTGGATGGAAGAGTCAAAGCAGACCTGAAATCTCACCTATTTTCAGGAGTGGGCGAATAATGCATAAGCCAAAGAGACTTGTTCTGCGATGTTGAGTACAATTCCATCGTACTCAAGGTGGGGAGATTGTTAAAAACCATGAGCTGATAGACAGATGGCGCTGATGCTTTTGAAATAAATACAGTTGAGAACTGATTAACAGAAAAAAATGGTCCCATGTAAAAACAAATGCAGAACCGTAACAAAATTATTGGTCATGTATATATTTTGTAAATAGACTGTAATAAAGTTTGTTCTAATAGCTTCACATTATTGGATTTGTGAAGATCTAATTGGCAGTCAGATTGAACGTAAGTACAAAGTAAATTTGATTTATTAATTTGATATTTTGTATTTTTATGCAACGTAACAGTTAATTTACATACTAATTGTACATATCTTTGAAGGATAATTTTCTTTCTTTTCATGTGTCCAGTTTCTTTTCTCAATAGATTTCCTCTTCATGTTAGAATTTTTTTATTTAACTAAAGATTTCTGTTATTCTCAAAATTACATGTATTTAGAATGTATAAAAAAGCTGCTAATTTTATTTCTTTAGTAATATAAAATGATATCTGGTCAGGGTCAGTTACAGAGTCGGAGGGGCAGAATTTTTAGAATTTAGTGATGCACCAAGCAAAAACATGATGAAATGAAAAAACTTTTAGAATTAGAACAGGCACTGAGAGAAGAATTTAGATGCACATACTTTGCATCAGGTAAGAAAATACCTAGTGCCAGCCCTGTATATCACACATTGAGCCATATAAAAAGAATCATTTAAATTGTTAGGTTTCAGTTCCTTTATTAAATGAAAAATTCTTTTCTTTAGATAAATTTCCATGTGACGATATTAGAAACATTTTTGATATTTCTAAAGGTTGTGTCTACTGAAAAGAGAAAATAAAGGGAAGATACAACTTTAATATAAGCCCTAATTTCACCAAATGTGGCGATATGTGTTCTGCACTGGTTTTTGGCCCGATTGCATGTTCTATGGCAACCCTGTTGACGTTGAAAAATCTTTCGCTGGAGCTCGTTGATTCGCCTCTGTGTCTGAGAAGATGGGAGGGAAAGATAAAATGGTAGTTGTTGAATTGAAGTTCGGCAAAAGGAAATATCGTTGTGGCTATCCTGTTAAGGGGTAGTGGGTATTTGAAAGTGTGGAAAGAGGGTCTGGGAGATTATTTTTAATGGCAGTGCATAATAGAAGTAGGGATTTGTGATTTTATTTATTTGTGAACCATAGTATAAATTTTCTGGATAGTGTGTCTGGCTGTCATGTAAATACGATAGTGATTACGTGGCGGCATGTTAAAAGTGGTATGAAATTTATATTTCTGCTATTCAAAAACGCATTAATTCATGGTAAGTGCATTTTATTTTATCCTTGTTCTTATTTTGTAGAACGTTATGTTCATTGGTTCTTTAGTATGAATTTCTGTCATTATTGTTGTTTTTTTTAAATTGTTTGAAATTTATTTTAGTTTATTTTGTTGTTTAGTGTCTAGACTGTGCAATTCCTAGATGTTTTTTATAGTTGAAACAGAACGCTGTGTACATGGTATTATTTGAAATTTATTGTTGTTATGTTATTTTATTAAAGCGAGGAGTGCGTAGATCGTAGATTCCTTCCTTGCCTAAATTGTGCAATTCGTAGAATTTTTTTAAAGTTTAAACAGGATGCTGTGTACATGGTATTCTTTGAAATTTATTGTTGTTATGTTAATTTATTAAAGCGAGGTGTGCATAGTTTGTAGATTCGTTCGTTGCCTACATTGTGCCATTCGTAGATGTTTCTTTAAGTTAAAACATGTCGCTGTGTACATGGATTCTTATCAAATATTTTTGGTTAGAAACTTTACGTTTTTGCTATCTAAATTTTTTGTTTTTGTTTCGGATTTTTAGCTAAATTGTATGTTGAAAACGTAGTTTTTGCATGTGCGAAAACCGCGTTTTTGGAGACATTTTAGGCTAAAAGTTTGAAATGTAGACAAAAAATTTAGATAGTAATTGTTATATATGTAACTGTAACTGTATCTATTATTATCTTTAACCATAACTGTAATATAGAATAGTAGATGGGTAATGTAGAATAAACGATGTTTGTGTACATCTTGTAATCATCACTGAGCACGTACCCAACACATATAAAATACAACACATGGCGCAGCCCGTCGTTGATTAAAATAGAAAATCTTTTTTCAAGAATCATGCAGCCTCGGTAAAGATGTTCTAAACAAAAACATCATGGGAAGTTGTTTACTGTGAAATCGAAACTTATATCGCTGGTAAGTGAGTTGTTTATTTTTATTGGAAGTGGCTCAAAATACGTATATATAAACTATTTAAAGTCCTAAATTAAATATGGATGGATTAAAGCCACCAAGTAATCTAAGTTTCAAAGGAAATTTAAGCGAAAATTGGAAGAAATGGAAACAAAAATTCCAAATTTATATGTTAGCGTCTGGTGGTATTACTAAATCACCTGAAATTAAAGTAGCTATTTTATTGCATATAATTGGTGAAGAAGCACTTGAAAAATTTAATACTTTTAATTTAAGCGAAGAAGATAAGAAGGATGTTGACAAAGTAAATGAAGCTTTCGAAAATTTTTGCATACCGAAAGCAAACGAAAGTGTTGATAGACATATATTTTTCTGTCGAACACAACATGTAGGTGAATCGTTTGATGATTTCTTAACCGATTTAAAGAAATTAAGTGGCAACTGTGGATTTGCAGAATTAAAAGATAGTTTAATAAGGGATAGAATAGTAAGTGGAATTCTAAATAAAAATCTCAAAGATAGATTATTAAGGGAAGATCAGTTAACATTGGAGAAATGTATTAAAATGTGTAAAGCTTCTGAATTAGCAGAACTTCAGCTGAAAACTTTAACTGAAGAAAATAAAATAGAAGCTATCAAACGTAATAAATTTCGACCTTCAGAGGAAAAAAGTCAGCCTTGTAAGAAAGACTTTCATGTAAAACAAAAGCAACAAAGCACTAAATCTTCTTCAAACTATCAAGGAAATAAGTACAATAATCCAAAACCATGTAGAAAATGTGGAACTTTTCATAAGTTATACAACTGTCCTGCTTATAATAAGATTTGCTTGTACTGTAAAAAGAAAAATCACTTTTCTAAAATGTGCACTTATAAAAATGTTAATGTTGTACAGAATAATTTAGAGCATGAGATACATAATAATGGTAATGAATATATTTTAGGGTCAGTAGAAGATATAAATCCATTTTCTAAAAATAAAACCGAATGGTTTGAAAAACTAAAAGTAAACACATCTAAATATTTATTTGTTAAGTTGGATACTGGAGCGCAGTGTAATGTGCTACCATTGCCTAAATTTAAACAATTAAATTTAAGAGAGAAATGTTTGACTAAATCAAAAGTCACTTTAAATAATTACAATGGTACTACAATTGATGTAGTTGGAAAATGTAAATTATTATGTGAAACATCGAAAGGGAACAAGGATGAAATAGAATTTCAAGTCGTAGCATGTGATAAAAGTGTTCCAGCTATTTTAGGTTTACCTACTTTGCAAAAATTAAACCTAATACAAAGGATTTGTACAGTAAATCCTGATTCCAATGAAAAGTTACCAGAATTTTTAAAAGGATATCAAGATTTGTTTAAAGGAACTGGGAATTTAACTGGATATACATATCATATTAAATTAAAAGCAGGAGCTGTTGGTAAAATAGAACCCTGTAGGAAAATTCCACTTAGCTTATTAAATCCATTAAAAAAGGAATTAGCAAGAATGGAAAAAGATGGTATTATAAAGAAAGTTAACCAACCAACAGAATTCGTGAATTCATTAGTGGTAGTAAGGAAAAAGGATGGAAATTTAAGAGTGTGTTTAGATCCTCAGCACCTTAACCAAAATATACTGAGAGAACATTATTACATACCAACCTTTGAAGAAATTTCATCTCAAATGACAAATGCAAAGGTCTTTAGTATTTTAGATGCAAACAAAGCATTTTGGCAAATTAAACTGTCAGATTCAAGTTGTGAATTAACTACATTTAACACTCCGTTTGGTAGATGTTGTTTTTTGAGGTTGCCATATGGACTGAGTTCATCACCAGAAGTTTTCCACAGAAGTTTTTCTGAAATTTTTAGTGATTTAGAAGGAGTTCAAATATATATAGATGACTTATTAGTTTGGGGTAAAGATAAAAAAGAACATGATTCAAGATTAAAGAAGTTGTTGGACAGAGCCAGAGAAAAGAATGTTAAATTTAATTTAAATAAATGTAAATTTGGGCTGAATGAAGTGAAATATATGGGACATATATTTTCTAAAGATGGTTTAAAACCAGATGAAGACAAAATTAAGGCTATTCTAGATACAAAACCACCAAAAAATGTGAAAGAATTAGAAACTTTCCTAGGAATGATTACATATGTTTCTAGATTTATACCTAATGTATCAGAATTGACATCATGTTTAACAGATTTGTTGAGAAAACAAGTTATCTGGAACTGGAATGCAACACATGAAAAAGCATTTAGAAGACTAAAAGATGTCTTGGTAAATAAACCAGTTTTACAGTATTATGATATAAACATGCCAGTAGTTTTATCTGTAGATGCATCTCAAGAAGGACTAGGAGCAGTCTTACTGCAGAATAATTTACCAGTGGCATATGCATCTAAGGCATTAACAGATACACAGAAGAATTATGCTCAAATTGAAAAGGAAACTTTAGCTATTGTATTTGCGTGTGAGAAATTTCACCAGTATACATTTGGAAAAAATATTACTACGGAAAGTGATCATAAACCACTGGAATCATTTTTTAAAAAGCCATTAAATACGAGGGCCATCCAGGAAGTAGATTACGTTTCCGTCTGTGTCCGCTAGGGGCGGGGCTAGCGCGGCCATCTTGGGGTCAGAGCGTTGCGCAGCTCAGTCTGCATCTAGCCGTGCTAGTGAGAGGTTCGTGTTGTGCTCCGTTCAGATACTGTGACGGTTTGAAATGTCTGCGTTAATTGAAAATCCCGCGAGCTGCGCTCAGTAATAAGGTTTCTGACTGCAAAAAACTGTAAACCGATAGAAATCTATCGGCAGCTTCGTGAAGTGTATGGGGACAACCTTATCACTGAAGGTGGAGTGCGTCAGTGGGTCATAAGATTTCAAAATGGCCGAACCAATGTTCACGACGAAGATCGAAGTGGGAGACCCAGCATAGTGACCGCCGAACTTCTCGAAAAAGTCGATGCTAAAGTCCGTGAAAATCGAAATTTCACAATAACGGAACTTTCTTTGAGTTTTCCACAAATTTCGCGAAGTTTGTTGCACGAAATCATCAGCGAAAAGCTTGGTTACCACAAGTTTTGTGCAAGATGGATTCCAAAAATCTTGACAGAGGACCACAAAAATCAGCGAATGGCTGCAGCGTTGAACTTTTTGGACGCTTACCATAAGGATGGTGACTCTTTACTCGATCGCATCGTTACTGGTGACGAAACATGGGTGAAACATGTGAACTGTGAAACGAAATTGCAATCAATGCAGTGGGGGCACACAAGTTCTTCCCCAAAACCCAAGAAATGCATGCAAACAATGTCGGCAAGGAAGATGATGGCGACTGTTTTTTGGGACAGAAAAGGTGTAATTTTGGTGGACTTCCTGGAAAGAGGCACTACAATAAACTCTCAAAGGTATTGCCAAACTCTCCAAAAACTCAGAAGAGCAATTCAAAACAAGCACAGAGGAATGTTGAGCTCTAAGATCTTGTTGATTCACGACAACGCCCGGCCCCACACGGCAAATGTCACTCGTAAAGTTCTTGAATCTTTTAAGTGGGAGTTGTTTCCTCATCCGCCGTACAGTCCCGACCTGGCACCGAGCGACTTCCACCTATTCCCAGCAATGAAGAAGTGGCTGGCTATGCAACGTTTTGATGACGACGCACAGCTGCAAGAAGAGGTAACGAAGTGGTTGAAGGCGCAGGCGGCCGAATTTTTCGACGAAGGAATTTCCAAGCTCGTACATCGCTACGATAAATGCCTTAATTTGTATGGTGACTATGTAGAAAAGTAGTATTTGAGTGTGGCTTTCATCTGTATATAATAAAATTTGTTTCCTATACTTTGTTTATTTTTTTATTCCAAAACGTAATCTACTTTCTGGATAGCCCTCGTAAATGCCCTGTAAGACTACAAAGAATGCGTATAAGATTACAGCCATATCAGTTTGAGGTAAAATATAAACCAGGAAAAGAACTTTTTATAGCGGATGCATTATCAAGATCATTCACTGATAAAGGATCTGATTTCTTTGAAGGAGAAATAGAAGCTCATGTTGGATTAGTTGTAGAATGTATACCAATGTCTAATGGTAAAATGGAAGTTTTTCAACTGAAAACAGAAAAAGATGAAGAACTACAAGTTTTAAGAAAATTAATTAAAACTGGATGGCCAGATGAAAAATGTATGGTTCCAGAACTGGCAAAACCATATTTTAACTTCAGAGAACTATCAGAAGCAAATGGATTAATATTTAAAAATTCCTGTGTTGTTGTACCAAGAAGTTTACGAAAAGATATGTTAAGCATTCATTATGGTCATTTAGGAGTAGTAAAATGCAAGATCAAAGCAAGAGAAATATTATATTGGCCAGGAATGTCCAAAGAAATTGAAGATTTGGTACTGAATTGTCAAACATGTTTAAGTTTACAAAAAGCTAATACTAAAGAACCAATGATATCTAAAGAAATACCTAATGGTCCATGGGAAGTATTGGGAACAGACCTCTTTTACTTTCAAGGAAGGGATTATCTAATAGTTATAGATTATTTTAGCAAATATGTTGAAATTGGACATTTGGAAGATTTGTCAAGTGTAGCAGTGATAAAGCAATTGAAATCAATTTTTGCAAGACATGGTATTCCGAAAATAGTATATTCAGATAATGGTCCACAATATAATTGCAGGAAATATAAAGATTTTGCAAGAAGATGGAACTTTGAAACCAGAACTTCAAGTCTAAAATACCCACAGTCTAATGGAATGGTTGAAAGACATATTCAAACTGTCAAGCGAATGTTAGAAAAAGCTGTAGTTGACAACAAGGATCCATATTTAGTTTTACTGGAATATCGTAACTCTCCTATTTCAGATGAAACTAAGTCACCTTCAGAATTGATGTTTGGAAGAAAAGTAAATGGATTGATGCCTATAAAAGAGAATTTTGTCCAAGCTAAACGATATGAAGACCATAAACAACATTTACTGAAGAGACAAACCTTACAAAAAAAGTTATGATAGGAATGCAAGACCATTAAAACCACTGAAAACAGGAGATCATGTTTACATAAAAGAGAAAGGGAAAAAACTAAATGAAAGAGGGAAAATTATAGAAGAAGCAGAAAGACCACGTTCATATAGGATTATAAGAACAGATGGAAGAATTGTAGAAAGGAACAGAAGAGACCTTCTTAAAGGAACTAATCAGGAAGAGTTTGCAATACAAAACAACTATGAGAATGAAGTTATAGATGAACCCGAGATACATGAAAATAGTAGGAGCACTACAAATTTAGATGTGCCTGTAAGTCCTTCAAAATCTAACAGAAGTGTTGTGTCACCAAATAGTGAAAGAGGTATAGTATCATCAAATTTTTGAAATGGACATAACTACGTCACTCGATCTGGTAGGACTGTTAAGAAACCTTATTATTTAAAAGAATATGTTTAATTTTACTACTTTTATTATTTTTTATAAAAAAGGGAGATGTTATATATGTAACTGTAACTGTATCTATTATTATCTTTAACCATAACTGTAATATAGAATAGTAGATGGGTAATGTAGAATAAACGATGTTTGTGTACATCTTGTAATCATCACAGAGCACGTACCCAATACATATAAAATACAACACAGTAATATGGCAGCGTGAAGTTTCTCGCCAAAAATATTTGGCGCGAAATTTGGCGACTTGAGGGCGCATATCAGAGTAGTTCCAAAGGGAAAATAATAAAGAAAAAGACTTCTGGGATCAAAAGAAAAATATTCAAATATTATATTTTCATTGTTCTTCCAAAAATTCTCCTAAAAGTAAGAAATTTATCACAAAGTTTCTGTAAAATGCATTCATTGCATGTTAATACCATAAAAACATTTTTCATTTTATCATATTTTTGGGGAATATTTTAGAATTGTGGTTCTCTAAATCTTGCTTTCAAATCCTTCTAAACTTTCCAATTTGCAATGTCTAAAATCCCAAAGCTATCTCTACCATTTCTGTAACAGCAAAAAACCAGAAATATTTTTTGGGCAAAAAAAAAAATCAAAGTAAGAAAGTGTAAAATGAATTTTATAGGGGGGGAATGCATATTCTAAACATGGGAAAAACTCTTACCATGAAAAGGTAAAAAGAAGACATTTTTAATTAATTACCTAGGTATTTTCCTTTTGCTATAAATTGTTTCGTAAATTGTGCTTTATAACATTTTATTAACTTGTTTATTTTTCAGATTCAAATTATTGTAGTAATAAATTGCCAAAATGGAAAGTAAATTTACTTTAAAATATGACATGGAAAAATAAAAAAAAAGTTTTATTTTAATGTTATTTCTTAAATATAATTTCAGTACATTATTATTATGTTGATGAAATTTGTCAGAGCAAATTATATTGCAAAAACAAATAATGATAAAAAAAATTTAAAAAGAGAGAGGGAGAAAAACATTACAAACATTACAAAAAAATTTTAACTCACATTTGGTAACAATTCCTTCAACACAAACAACATTGCTCAGATAGCTGGACACAAGAGTTCTTGGTGTCACATGTCTTGATCCAAAACTATGCGAATTAATAAAATAATTATAAAATCCAGTAAACAACTTAAAACACATAAAGCATAGATTCTTCTTTAAAAGTTAATAAAATTTTGAAAGTTGGGCAAGGGATCAAGAAAGAAATATATTAAAATGAAATACTGAGCAATAGGATTGATGAAGAATACTTGAACAGAAAAAAGAAGAAAATTATTACTTTAGTAAGGAATATCATGTTTATAAACATACCTTCCTTCCAAAGCAATAAAAAAGGCCTCTTTTTCTTTTGAATAAGTTGGATCTGCAGCAGCAACAAATTCTTTCAGTGCTCGTTGAAAGGCAACCAACTCTTCGAAAGATGCTGCTAATAAGCTGAAAATGAAAATTTTAAATATTATTTTGATAAATCTGTAATACTCAAAAGAATAAATAGGAGAATTAAAGAATTACATAAATACCTTTGAAATGACTACATTCCTAAATTTAATCACAGTTGACAAACGATTTTTCCCATTATACAATTAGTTTTAACAGAACTTAAATTTACACACTAAGATATTGAAATGAATGACAGTGCAGGAAGTCCTTGAGTGATGAACGAGATATGTTCTTGACAATATCCATACATTGCATTTGTAACTCAAGCTCCTAATAAATAGCACATTCATGTACAATAATTAGGTTTTTATCAGTGGAGGAACAACCTTGAAAAAAATCTGTGATGCCCCTCACTGATCAATGATCAATGAGGGTTCAGTTACAGGGGTCTTAGGCAAAAGAGCCTTTATCCTACATCATCAAAGATTTAAAATTTACAAATGAAGTTGAGTTCTCCAAATAGGAAAATTTTCTGCCAATTTATTTCACAATACTACTAACTAACTGCCTTCTGCAGGAAAATATCTCAAATGCAAACATCAAAAAACGGAAAATTTTATTTGAAATTTTGGGTCGAAAAGGTAAGGGCCAGTTGAAGAGATGGAAGTTCTGCATAAATAATTTTTGGTAGAAATTTTAATAGTGTGAAAATTTGTTGATCGATGATCAGTGGTGTATACATATGTGAAGAAAAGAACAGCCTATGAAGTCACTGAACTCACTAACGGTTGGATTTTTTAGGGGAAGGAGATGGTAAAACTCATTTAGTGAGTTAAGATAGAAGAGAGTTAGTAGTCAGCCAACTCTGAAGAGAAATTTGTACTCAAAAGACAAGAATTTAGTTACATTAGTAATTTAAATCCAAATTTAAAAAAAAAAAAAAAAAAAAAAAAATTTAAGAAATGAATACGAAATTTATTTAAAAGCTAAGTACAACCATTTATGACTGAACAAAAAATAATTTGCCTCTCTTCAGAGGACAAAATATCAATGCATCAATGGACTAAGCTTGATAGTGAGGGGAACTGGAACAAGGAATTTTGATTCATATGAGGCATGGTGACATTTCTTGAGAAATGAAGAAGCAATGTAGCTATTTCCAAGACTGCCTGGGGTCTTTTCTTCAGTAATGCAACTGCTGAGCTATAAACAGGTAGTTGATTCATTCAGAATAGGATTCCCAATCAGGTGCATTGTTTTTAAATGCATTAATCAAAAGTTGCTATATAAAGCAACATACTATAAGAATTTGCACACTATTATCAATGTTCTCATTCCTTATGAACTAAGAAGCTTTAAGTACCATATACAATTGTGTAATGCGCTCATGTAATGTCCACACCCAAAAAAACTAAATTTCTTACTTAGAAAAAAAAATAAAATACATATACATATTTTTATAACATTGCCTTTTTCCTTTTAGGCAATGAACATCTTTAAAGAAAGAATATGCATTAGTTTTTGTTTTAGGTAGGTGCCAGGATGGAAAGTGGAGACTTTCCTTGCATTCTGGAGCAGATGTTATTCAGTTATAACATCGGCACCAGCAGTCCACTCGGCAGACACAATAATAAATGAAGGCAGTCCAAGCAGGTTTTCACCACACTGGCTTTCAGGAAATACTATTTTGTAATGAAATTTCTTGCCCCTCCTTCCTCCTTGGAGCATTCGCATATTTCAAGCTTTCTCTTTTCATTCATAGTATCATTTGGAACTTGTGATAGTTAGCAAGTAGTGTGGTTGAAATGGGAAAATAGAGCAGCTATACAGCGGCTTTTAAACTGAAAGTTGTAGAATTTGCACAGGAAAATGGAAAAAGAGCAGCAGGAAAATATATAAGGTGGATGAAAAGTGTGCGCACAACTGGAGCAAACAGTGTGATCAACTCACGGCAAACGAACAAAACAAGACATGCATTTCATGGTTCGAAATGTAGGTTTTGAAGATTTTTTCTATATTTTAAATTGTAGAAATACATTGATAGTCATCATTATGCAACGCATTGCTCAAATTAAACTTTAAATATTAATTTATCTTGAATTCTCTTTTTTTTTCTTCTGGGACAGCTTATGTAAGCAAAATTTGAAAATGGGCCAATTTCTCTAAAAACAGAAGCTATAATTTAATTAGCAATTAATTGAAATATATGAATAATTTGCTCTCCACTTTAAGAACTCTTTTTAAAAATCTAAGTGCTTTAATCCCATTTAACTCACAGTCCCTACCAATTGAGCAAACAAAGATTAGCATCAATAAAAAAAAAAAAAATAAAATAAAATAAAAAAAAAAAAAAACGTTTTGCATTTCTAAGACAGATATGCAGCAATCACATTTCATGATATATGTATTTCTTACACAAAACTTAAATGATAAAACAGCATGGAATTAAAATACAATTATCCGTAATTGCACAAAAATGGCATTGCGCACACTCTTGACTTTATCCATGTACATGCTAAAGTCCTAGCTAGTAACCTTTACCGCCTTACCAAATTGTCGCCAAATTACCTGTTACCATATTCCAAAGATTAGCTCAATTATTAATAAGAACTTTTTAACACTTTGAAACTCAAAATGTAAATACCTCTGACAGCGAACCGAGTTCTTTCTCCTCAAATCATTGATGTTGACAACCATTCTGCAACTTTTCCGATTTATCATATCCTTCACAGCTTGGCTGTATACACCTTGGTCATCCTGTATAATAAAGCAAAAATACTACTTCAAAGAGAATAATGTATAAAGTTTACTTTTTTAAAGAAAAATGTATGTAAGAAAACAAACTTCTGCATAAAAATGTAAACAAAAAGTTTGATGTTAAAGTTAGATTCAATTAAATAAAATCATTTTTAGTATTAATTTCTCTTTACATCAGAATAAAAGAAAATGCAATAAAATTATTACATCATCATCTAAAAAGTCAAGATATTCTTTCTGAATATCCCTGAGTCGCTGATCAACATCAATATCAGCCATTTTAAATAAATGTACTTTATTAAACAGCTAACAGAACATAAACTTGCGAACTAATCGACAGCAAGCGAAACAAGAAGAGATTTCCCCGCCAAAACGGACCGCCACGTCCATGCTGAGTTGTTTCATAACTGGTTATGAAACATAGCTGGTTAAATTATTTCGGGTTGTAGCATATTAAAAAAGTACAGGGCACAAATCTTCATAAATTATACGCATAATTATGATAATTTGGAATAGTAATTATTTTAATATAAATTCATTAATGCTCGTTTCAATTTTGTACCAGCTCAATTAGAACATTTTGTAATGAAATTGGCAACAACTGAACAAATACTTGAAATAGATACAGTGATAACAATATCTGTGATTAATGTATTAGTATATCTATGGTTTTGTAAGATTTATTTAGGAATAATTATGTCTAGTGATATATCAAAAGCAGAATTTTTGAAAAGGTACTTGGAAGATGATAAAGATAAAGAAAAAAAGCGCAAAAAGAAACATAAAAGCTCCATTTCCCGGTAATACTTTTCCTTGCGTGTTCTTTACTTTTAATTATGATCGCTTGTTTTTGTTTACAGGGTTATGTATATGAGCATTCTGTTAACCTGGTGTACTGTAGTGTAGAATTGGGTGTCCCTTCGATTAGCGACAAATTTTGGCGATGAAACCTAATTTCTGGTTACCATGATAGTTTTAACTTTGTTTTAGATTCCTGATTTTTTTTTTTTTTTTAATGAAAATAGATTGATGTGTAAATGGACAAAGTTAAGGCAGAGCACAATGCCTAGTTTGTGCATTTCTCTGATGTATTTTAAGTGAAAATAGATCGATGTGTACATGGACACAGAGTTTGTGCAATTCTTTGACTTTTTATTTTGGTTTTGTGTAGCGGCCATCTTGATATTGTGCCTTCCTGGTGCCGAACTTGGCGTCAAAAAAGAATCGCCAAAAAACAAGGGGCACCCAGTTGTAAACTTGGTAAAAGTATAGTTTAGGGTACCCCTTGGCGATTTTTGGCGGTACATAGATACCGATTTTGGGTTGATCTTTACATTATGGTAACTTGGCGTTTTTTTGGCGAAAACTCTTCTACAGCAACCCTCTATTTTTTTTTTTCCCGCCGCCATTTTGTCTTCACGAAGTAAAGACATGTTTCATTTCTTTTTATCTACTGAACACTTCTTCCAACAATCTACTAGCCGAATTACACTTATGCTAGAAATTTTATCTAACAAAACTGCTTAATCATGACAAATATTCACTGCAAAATTGGGAAAAAGTGAACAATACCATACTCCTTACGCGTTTTTCAAAATAACACATACACATAAACCATGTACACGCCGACTTATTTTTACTTAAAAAAACATCCCAGAATTACACAAAAATGCCATTGTGCACACTCTTCACTATATCCATGTACACTGCTTTTTTCTCATAAATTACAGAAATTTCACGAAAATACATGACAATTTTCTGAATCTTTAAACTCGGTAAAAGAATATCTATGAAATTACATGATCGCAAAAACGTTTATACCCTTTCCAAATATGAACATTTCCACATATAAAATAAATAAAATATCCAAAAACTTTTACCTCTAAATCATCTATTACATTATACACGTCACCAACAAATTCATACCACAAGCGTTACAAATACTTAGTATCAAATATTTAAATTATTTTCATGCACGTTTACTTCAACTTAAACGTATACCAAATTCCTACAAACATAAAATTCACAAAATAACTATCATTTAATTAAAATATAATTAAATTCAAAAACACTACTTAAAATATAAATGAGCACATACATTAAATTAATAAAAATTACCTTACAATCCTAATTACTTTAAACTAAATCATTGCTAATAACAATTTTCCCAATAATACCAAATTTCTTTACTTCCACCTTACATTTAGAACAATGCATAAAAATAATATCCACAAATAATTAAAAAATACTAACTTACCTAATCTTCTTCAGAATCTTGATTACGTGTCCGATAAACTTTTCTTTAGTTACGGCCATAGGATCCAAAAATTCACGAACACTGTTTCACACAACACAGAATAAACCAAATACAAAATTTCCAGATTTTTTCCCGATTTCCCCCCTTTTCCGATTAAAGAACAGTAATTTGTTCATTAATATCACGACATATCCCATGATCTCTCGTTTCCCTCACACAAAATAATGCGTAATCGGAACTGAGTACTGCTCACATTATAACCAAAGTCCCAGGTAGTAACCTTTATCGCCTCCAAAATGTCGCCAAACTACCAGTTACCATATTGTAAAGATCAATCCGATTTTGTGCAATTCTTTGACTCTTTATTTTGGCTTGCAAAGCGGCCAAGCTACACAAAGCTAAAATAACAAGACAAACAATTGCACAAACTCAGTATCCATGTACACATCAACTTATTTTCACTTCAAAAAAAATCCCGGAATTGCACAAAAATGGCATTACGCATTCCTTTGACTTTCTCCATGTACATGTCGACCTATTTTTCACTTACAAAAAATCCCCGAATTGCACAAAAATGGCATTGCGCACTCATTTAACTTGATCCATGTACACGTCGACCTATTTTCACTTTAAAAAAAAAAAAAATCCCAGAATTGCACAAACTTGCATTGCGCACTCCCTTTATTTTGTCCATGTACATATCGATATATTTTCACTTACAAAGTCAAAGGAGCACCAAATTCTACAATATAGGCAAACAAAAATACATAATCTCAATAAAATACATTTTAAACCAAACAATAAAATAACATAAAAAAGGAAAAACACGTTATACATTTAAGCACTACCTAAAGCAAATATTCACTTACCATGATTTTCAAATTCGCTTCGTACACCCAGATCCACGTAAAAATCAAAATATCAATCATACTCAAATGACTTTTTTCAAACTAGGTACTGTTTCTGATCGAATGCTTCACATAGTGGCCATCTGAATCTTTCTTCCTACAAACCAATTCACATCCATCTAAACAGTTTTTATGTTCAACTACATGCATATCCTTCCTACATACAGGACACTTATAATGGCTACTAAGTAAACCTTCATTTACACACCAGTCAATTAAAGCTCTTTTCCCCTTTCGCTCCAAATCGTACAGAAACTTCAAATTAATCTTACTACACTCGGCCATTCTACCTTCTAAAGAATCAAACCAACACACACCACAAAAATGCTTACAACACATCCCATAATTCAAAATTTTACAGAATCATGCACCCGATTACGTCACAATAGGGTTTCCATAACATTGAACTACTCAGGCTACCATAAATGAAACAACAACATCGGCATAATACAAGGGGTACCATAAAGTCTACTCTACCTGTAAACTTTAACCAACTGATGAAAGAATCGCTAAATTTATAAAAATGTTATCAATTTAACATATTTTCTTCAATTAAAGTGTTTGTTGGGTAAAATCCTAGTATACAGTGCAGCCTTGGCGCGATTTTGAAAGTTATCGCCAACACCAAAAATGACCCAAAGAACGTTTATGTATATACTATACACTATGCACTAACAGTCAAAAGTCGTTAATCCGGACTCGTCGGGACTTCGGCGATTCCGGATTATAGATCATCAGTTTAAATAATATAAGATGGCATGCAGAAATTACAAAATTTAAAATATGAAACCGTAATTTATGAAATAGAGAACAATTATGATCTAAAGGGTATCAAAATTTACAAAAAGAAAAAGCTTAATATTTATTTGTTTAGACTAGAAGAGAAACACGTTAATGTGACAATCAAAATCGTAAAAACAACCTTTAGCGTAGGTAGGTATAATGAAACATTCAATCGAATTCGAGGGCAGCTAAAGGTCCCTCCTCATCAGGAGAAAGAAATACCTAGAAAGAAGAAAAAAAAAAAAAAAAAAAAGGAGAAGGAGTCTTAGAAACACGTGGTCCGTATCAGCACTGCACGTGGTTAAAACTGGATTTTTAATCAGAGTTGCACTGGCCGCCTACTTTTACTGAGCCAGGCTATCTGATCAAGCATAAAGGACAAGAAAAATTAGCGAAGTTAAAATAGGGAGCGAGGGGCAAATGCACCTTCACGCTCAAAATCTGAACTTAAAAAAAAAAAAAAAAAAAAAAACGCTTCATATTTTAACTTTGCTAATTTTTCTTGTCCTTTATGCTTGATCAGATAGCCTGGCTCAGTAAAAGTAGGCGGCCAGTGCAACTCTGATTAAAAATCCAGTTTTAACCACGTGCAGTGCTGATAAGGACCACATGTTTCTAAGACTCCTTCTCCTTTTTTTTTTCTTCTTTCTAGGTATTCCTTTCTCCTGATGAGGACTGACCTTTAGCTGCCCTCGAAATCGATTGAGTGTTTCATTATACCTACGCTAAATACAAGGTAGTTTTTACGATTTTGATTTACTTGTTTACTTTATTAAACATTTCTTTCAGTTGCTTCGTTTCTTGTGATAATACTCTCTTTTTAATTCTATTAAACAGATATAATTTCTTGTTTAGTTATAAAGTTCCGCTGTTCAAGTCCTATAATTGCTGTGTCGAGAATACGGACTAATTTGTCAATCGAAATTTTTTCATTTTCAATAACCTCTGTGTCACTTTCTTCACTATCGGAAGCGAATTAGGTACTTAACGTATTATCGCAACCAGGTTGGCGTAAAAAAGTATGAATAGAAAGAAAATGTACATTTATTAATTACAGATAATTTTTAATACAGTTTTTTATATTATTTTGTTTTAAAATATAAAATAGCAACTAAACCCTTCCTGTTTCGAATTTGAATAAGTTGCAGAATTATTTTTTCACCGGAAATCTTTTGGCTATTGCTTTTAGCACTGATTGAAAACCGTCTTCGCCATTAACAGCTTCAGCTTGGCGCCATATAAATTCGATAAGGTATGAGTCAAGATGATGACGGGCTGTTCCTCTCTGTTTTTTGTTACGCCATTTGGCTGAGCCCCACATGTGCTCTACATGTTGTGTGTGAACGCCCGTGTTGGGATCCACAAAGTTATATTTGTCATTAACAGTTACATGCAGAAATCCAGCATTTTCGGACTCGCTTGTGTTGTATCCTTTCCAGCAATCCGAATAAATAATGCTTCCTTCCTTGATATTTTCGCAAATTTTTTCCATGAGGCTAACGGCGCTTCTGTTAGGTACAGTAACTAAAAAAGTCTCTTTCTTTTCTTGGCAAATTCTGCCGAAAACCCATTGCTGTGGTAGTACACGCCCAGTGTTATTTTTTCTTTTTACAAATAAACTTTCGTCTATACGTAGGGTCGCCAAATGTGGCGATTTATGCGATTTTTTGGCCTGGTTGCGTTAATAGATATAATTTTGGCCTGGTTGCGTTAAACAGATATAATTTCTTGTTTAGTTATAAAGTTCCGCTGTTCAAGTCCTATAATTGCTGTGTCGAGAATACGGACTAATTTGTCAATCGAAATTTTTTCATTTTCAATAACCTCTGTGTCACTTTCTTCACTATCGGAAGCGAATTAGGTACTTAACGTATTATCGCAACCAGGTTGGCGCGATTTGTAAGTTTGAGTAAAAAAGTATGAATAGAAAGTACCACGAATTATAATTACGAGGAACTTGATTTAAATCATATCAAAGACGGAATACATTGAGATGAAATACTACATTTAGTAAGGAATTATAAGCCAAATAAAATAAAAACATCTGCCCTGCCCTGAAGATAAGGATGGTGCTGACAGATCAACTTCTAATTCATTGCGCGCCGTGGCGTTTCCCACCCACCCCCCGCCACAGAGCAGCTTGAAATTGATAAACAGATTTTGGATTTTGAAACACACTTTCGCTTTGTAGATCCTTTACATATTAGTAAATACATATCGGAAATTCTATTTGACATAATCGAAAGTTCAAGTTTACTTTTATAAAATTGCTCAGAACTACTCTGATATGCGCCCTCAAGTCGCCAAATATTTTTGGCGAGAAACTTCACGCTGCCATATTACTATCTAAATTTTTTGTCTACATTTCGAACTTTTAGCCTAAAATGTCTCCAAAAACGCGTTTTTCGCACATGCAAAAACTACGTTTTCAACATACAATTTAGCTAAAAATCCGAAAACAAAAAATTTAGATAGCAAAAACGTAAAGTTTCTAACCAAAAATATTTGACAAGAATCCATGTACACAGCGACATGTTTTAACTTAAAGAAACATCTACAAATGGCACAATGTAGGCAACGAACGAATCTACAAACTATGCACACTTCGCTTTAATAAATTAACATAACAACAATAAATTTCAAAGAATACCATGTACACAGCATCCTGTTTAAACTTAAAAAAAATTCTACGAATTGCACAATTTAGGCAAGGAAGGAATCTACGATCTACGCACTCCTCGCTTTAATAAAATAACATAACAACAATAAATTTCAAATAATACCATGTACACAGCGTTCTGTTTCAACTATAAAAAACATCTAGGAATTGCACAGTCTAGACACTAAACAACAAAATAAACTAAAATAAATTTCAAACAATTTAAAAAAAACAACAATAATGACAGAAATTCATACTAAAGAACCAATGAACATAACGTTCTACAAAATAAGAACAAGGATAGAATAAAATGCACTTACCATGAATTAATGCGTTTTTGAATAGCATAAATATAAATTTCATACCACTTTTAACATGCCGCCACGTAATCACTATCGTATTTACATGACAGCTAGACACACTATCCAGAAAATTTATACTATGGTTCACAAATAAATAAAATCACAAATCCCTACTTCTATTATGCACTGCCATTAAAAATAATCTCCCAGACCCTCTTTCCACACTTCCAAATACCCACTACCCCTCAACAGATAGCCACAATGATATTTCTTTTTGCCGAACTTCAATTCAACAACTACCATTTTATCTTTCCCTCCCATCTTCTCAGACACAGAGGCGAATCAACGAGCTCCAGCGAAAGATTTTTCAGCGTCAGCAGGGTTGCCATAGAACACGCAATTGTGCCGAAAACCAGCGCAGAACACATATCGCCACATTTGGTGAAATTAGGGTGTATATTAGAGTTGTACCAATTGCTCTAACAGTCTGCAAAAAGTAATAAGGCGGGTCCAATTCGAAGATTAAGGAACAACGCAATCTGCAACATTAACTGAATTAGATAATTTTAGCTTATACCGTCCGTTAAACATTAAACGCGCATGTGTAAACATATTATGCGCACACATATTCGCAGCCGTAAAGGTCTTACGCGCACGCATAAATGCCCATGCACATGCGTCGATGCGATGCATGCGCAGAAAGTTTGTAGCCTTGAGGTCTGTATTATGGGTGTCCGAATTAACGACTTTTGACTGTACTATGTATAACTATATATATTCTTTGAATGACCTGAAATAAGGCAATAAAGGTTACTAGCTAGGACTTTAGCAGTGTACATGGATAAAGTCAAGAGTGTGTGTAATGCCATTTTTGTGCAGTTTTGGGATGTTTATTTAAGTGAAAATAGGTCGACGTGTACATGGATAACGTGTATGTGCAATTCTTAAAAATGTGGCAAGCAGTGGCCGATTCTGCACTTTCTCCCAATTTCGCACCCTAATCTTCGTCATGATTAAGCACTTTTGTTCCATAAAAGTTCTAGCATAAGTTTAATTCAGCTAGCAGATTGTTGGAAAAAATGTCGAGTAAAAAAAAAATGCCTTTACTTCGTGTAAACAAAATGGCATCCAAAAAAAAAGAAAAAACTAGCAGGTTGCTGTAGCAGCGTTGGTCGCCAAAAAATCGTTAAGTTACCATAATTTGAAGATTAACCGAAATTTTTTTCTCAACACAGGAATTAATGAACCAGTTTAGGACCAATGTTGCATTGGTGCAACGCAATGATCCCACTCTTACCAGCCTAGCGTCGCATATGCATGACATGAAAACAGAATATTTTTTTTCTAATTTTTAAATGCGAGTAGATTGTACTAAATGGTAATGGTTTTCACATCGGTTAAGTAATATGGCTTTTGAGCTTCATGTATGAGCATCAGTTTCTGTTGTGTGCTTCTAATTTTGATAGATTTATTAGTGTAAACATGCTGGGAATCACAGCTCTTAAAGTTAAAGGGACACCGGCATATTTGTTTATTTCACTAAGAATTTTTAGTCCAAAGGGGCTTTGTCCCTGAAGGACTATTATTTTCGTTTTGTGATTTTGCATCAACTCACTACAAAAGGCAAATCATTTTTCAAACTGTTACCACAAAGTATTATCGCCCTGTGTTATATTTAAAGAAATTAAATAATGAAAAATCTGCATAACTGTATATATATTTCTCGCATTGTGATAAAACAACGGTACATGGAGCCATCAAATTTTGAATGACGTAATCCTCCTACGAATATGGGCATGTGGAAGACCAAATTTGAAATTTGGAATTTGTTTTATTGTCGATTTTCTATTTTGCAAAACGTTAACGGATTTTTGATTAACAAACTCAAGGATTTCAAAGCGAGAAATGGCAACATTGTACATAAAAAACATTTTTATCTCCAGCGTGCGAATCTTTGTATCCGAAATTCTAAAGATATGCTCATTTTAAAACTATTTTACAATATTGCTGTTAAACTGAATTTTATGGTTTAAGTGTGGAGAACATGATATTTAATAAATAAATATAACACACAAAATGTTAAAAAAAGTGCCCCTGTGGAAGTAATTTAAAATCTGAAACATTTCAGATTTTCTTTTTTTATTAATTTTGTAAGTTTTTTTTTTTTTAATTATTGTCTTTATTTTTATTCTTTGTGTTTGTCATTAGAATGCGATGAAGTGCATCCAGCTCAGTGTTTTCATTTACATTTTTTTTTTTTTTTTTTTTTGTTTGAACGGGGTGGGAAAATGCATCTTGTTAACTAGCGGGAGTATGTCGCTGAACTTCCGTGATGGAAAAACTCAGATCAGTTGCCCTTTTTTATATTGATTTTAAAACTTAACATAGAATTCCTTAGTTAATTAAAAAGTAACTTTACAGCATTATTACAGAAAGGGAAAGACATCAGATCTCCCTATGTGTGTTGCATCTTACTTATTTGCCGAAAAAAGGCATCTTTGTCCTGTGTGTCTATCCTCGTTTTGAATTATTCCACACACAGCAGAGCTATTAAATTAGAATTTAGTTACCTACAGATAAGTATTGCTTAATATTTCATACTCGTAATTTTGTTTTCATGAGTATAGTGTTTGTTTTCATGTGTATAATTGTAATTTTACTATTCCACAAGTTTCATTTTATTTGTGTTAATGTGATATTCTTTATACAGTCAAAAGTCTTTAATCCGGACTCATCGGGACTTCAGCGATTCCGGATTATAGATCATCAGTTTAAATCTGGTAAGATGGCATGCAGAAATTATAAAATTAAAAATATTAAACTGTAATTTATGAAATAAAGAGCAATTATGATCGAAAGCATATCAAAATTTAAAAAAAAAAAAAAAAAAACCTTAATATTTATTTGTTAACTTTATTAAACATTTCTTTCAACGCGCGCATGCGTAGAGCATACATTACGCATAGTCGAAATTAGAAAATTGCAACCAGAAAACTATTTGATGTGTATTCGTGATATTTATAATGACGAGGAATTTGATTTAGATCATTTCAAAGAGGGAGTACATCGAGATGAAATACTACATTTAGTAAGGAATTATAAGCCGAATAAAATAAAAACATCTGCCCTGAAGATAAGGATAGTGCTGACAGATCAACTTCCAGTTCATTGCGCGTCAGGAGGTCCCCCGCACACAGAGCAGCGTGAAATTGATAAACAGATTTTGGAATGGTTAGAGAAACAAAGGATATGCCTTTACCCGTTTTTTGCAGCAATTCCACTTTTTGTTTGATGGACATCGAAACATGCTTTCGCTTTGTAGATCCTTTGGCAGCTTCAGAATCGGAAATTCTTTTTGACATAATCGAAAATTCAAGCTTACTTTTATAAAATTGCTCTAACAGTCTGCAAGAAATAATAAGCCGGATCCAATTTGAAAACTTATACTGTCCGTTATACATTAAACGTGCATGCGTAAACGTATTATGCACATGCATAGATGCATATGCGCATGCGTCAACGCATTAATGCGTTGACGCATGCGCAGAAATTTGTAGCTTTGAGGTCCAGATTATAGATCATTCCGGATTATGGACATCCGGATTAAAGACTTTTGACTGTATTAAAAACATAGTAAGAATTAGTATATTAAGTAAGTAACTTAAAAAATTGAGGTCATTATATTAAAATGCTGGTTTTATATGAATTTTTTTGTAAAAATAGGCTTAACTGCGGAAAATACATGGGCTGGTGGTGACGTTCCATTTCAGGGGGGGGGTTCAGCTCCATGGCTGCGCCTCGTTCTCTGTGCACTAGTATTCATGGGTTCAGGGTAAGGCACCTTGTGGTATTGAAGAGGATTTGGGCTTTTCTTCTTTGACTTTCGCAAACTGGCATCAATTCATTAATGAACAAGTACTATGTCATGTTGAATTGACATCAAATAAAATTGGTGGAAGTAAACAAATAAAAATTAGTAAAAGGAAGTATAACAGAAGGCATTATTTTGAAAGTCAGTGGATTTTTCGGGTAGGTTTTGTCGGAAACCTTGATGGTAACCATTTTTCAAAACACAGTGTTTGGCATGGTTTGGCGCCCAAAAAATGCACCATATTTTCCAAGTGGGCTATATTGAAGGTGGTCCAATAGTTTTTTTATAAGCGGCTGAGTGAATAGGTATCATAAATGGAAAGTAATTGTACTGTGTATGGCAATGAATATTAGCCATTATTTAAAACTTTTTATTAAATTTTAACACCATATTATGGTTTTACTTATGTTTTGAATATTTATATTTTAATTTCAGATTAAAAATTGTACACGAAGATATTGATATCAAAGCGATACCATTTGGTGAGAAAGCTGATGAGGAAGTGGGAGATGATGCTCCTGTAGTTGCAGAAGTCATTGATGAACGACCTCTAGAAGCACAACTTGAAGAACAATATGAAAAATCAAAGTGGAAGAAACTAGCATATAATCATGGTAACTATTCTTGGAGTAACTTTTATCATTTATGACAAATTTTTATTTTTCTTGCTGTTCTTTATTTTAAGTATAATTTATATCTAATGCAGCATACCATCTTAAGACAATCATCTGTGAATGTCAGGGTAAAAAAAAATTAGTAACAGTGTTGAATGTCATCTCTTTAATCTTCCATGATAAACCAAAATAGTTTAAAGCAGTCCACGGAGGTTTTAGAGAGGGTTTATTGTATTGACAGTGCATCTTTAAAATAATTTTGAAGGAATTCATTAAGGTAAAAATATATTTGAGTTTACCCCTTGGCGAAAATTGGTAATTGACCAACAAGGCACAATTTCAAGATGGCCACTACACAAAACCAAAGTAACAAGTCAAAGAATTGCACAAACTTGGTGTCCATGTACACATCGGTCTATTTTCACTTTAAAAAACATCAGAGAATTGCACAAACTCAGCATTGTGCACTGACTTGACTTTATATATGTACACATCGCTCTATTTTCACTTCAAAGGAGCACCCAATTCTACACTAGAGCCAAACAAAAATATATAATCTCTATAAACTGCAATTTAAATCAAACGATGAAATAACGTAAAAAAGCACTATGCACTATTATTGCATCTATGCGCTACACTAAGGAAATATCCACTTACCTTATTTAGAAATTTCTGTGTCTTCAGTCTGTGGCACACAAAACTCCTTCACAGCATCCAAAAACTTTCCTCAAACTATGTTCTCTTTCTAGTGGAATGCATTACAGTCAAAAGTCGTTAAATCAGACACCCACAATCCGGAAGTCAAAGCTACAAACTTTCTGCGCATGTGTTGCATTGACACTTGCGCGTAAGACCTTTACGACTGCACATATGCATGTGCGCATGCGCATAATACGTTTATGTATGCGCGTTTAATGTACAAGGACAGTATAAGCTAAAATTATATAATTATTTTTTTCAGTTAATGTTGCAGATTGCATTTTTCCTTAATCTTTGAATTGGATCTGGCTTATTTTTTTTTGCAGACTGTTAGAGCAATTTTATAAAAGTAAGCTTGAACTTTCGTTTATGTCAAATAGAATTTCCGATGCTGGAGCTCCCAAAGGATCTACAAAGCGAAAGTATGTTTCGATGTCCATCAAACAAAAAGTGGAATTGCTGCATATAAACAAAAGCATATAAAGGATAAAGGCATATCGTTTGTTTCTCTAACCATTCCGAAATCTGTTTATCAATTTCACGCTGCTCTGCGTTGGGGGTAAGGGGGGAAACGCCGCAGCACGCAATGAATTGGAAGTTGATCTGTCAGCACTATGCTTATCTTCAGGGCAGATGTTTTTATTTTATTTGGCTTATAATTCCTTACTAATTGTAGTATTTCATCTCCATCCGTCTTATTTATATGATGTGATTTAAATCAAATTCCTCGTCATTATAATTCGCTTCTGATAGTGAAGAAAGTGACACAGAGGTTATTGAAAACGAAAAAATTTCGATTGATAAATTAGTCGGTATTCTCGACACAGCAATTATAGGACTTGAACAGCGGAACTTTGTAACTGAACAAGAAATTATGTCTCTTTATAGAATTAAAGAGAAAGTGTTATCACATAAAATGAAGCAACTTAAACAACTTACATTGAAAGAAATGTTTAATAAAGTAAACAAATAAATATTAAGCTTTTTCTTTTGTAAATTTTGATACCCTTTAGATCATAATTTATGGTTTCATATTTTTAATTTTATATTTTTTGCATGCTATCTTACCAGATTTAAACTGATGATCTATAATCCGGAAAAATCGATAATCCAGAATCGCCAAAGTCCCGACGAGTCCGGATTAACGACTTTTGACTGTATATGGTGAGCGTTTGAACCTTTCTTGTGACAAACCCATTCAAAGCCATCTGAACGATATTTACATTTGACCATATGCATTTTCCTTCTTACAAAGCACACTTATAATTCTGTTGAATTACATCCCACAAAGTTTCTTCTCTTCTGTCTTCAACCACTTAAAAAAAACACCTTCTACTCTCTCATTCTATACCACCAAACATCCAGTTTACTACCGGCAACCATTTTACAATGCAAAGCATAAGCTGCAATGCCAGAAATAAGCCCTTACAGATATTTCCCCATCAGTCAAATTTACTGTAGTCACGCAACCAGTCATGTCATAATAGTATTTTCATAACAGTTAACTACTCAGATTACCATAAATGAAACAATAACTTGGTGATAAATGAAATAACTTGCTGATAATCCAAGAGGCACCCTGAACTATAGCCTAACCTTCATTAATTTATCAGAATCATGGAATTAGTAGTGTTTTCTTTCTTTGATCTACTTAGGAAGATACTTTAGATGGATCTACTTATTCTCCTGGTCTATATTCATTTTGTAAACATCAGTGTACATTTTCTGTCTGCTACCGAGATGGGAAAGCAATTAGTGACTCTGGCTGCTATATCAAAGGGCCTGGATTTGAATCCCAGAGGAGGCATGGATGTGAATTATCTACGTCTTCATCTAGGGTAATGGTGGCTGCCTATTTGGTGTCTCCATAATAAAATAATTATCACATCTGGCCTTAGTACAGTCAAAAGTTGTTAATTCGGACACCCGTAATCCGGACCTCAAAGCTACAAACTTTCTGCGCATGCGTCGCTTTGACCTTTACGGCTGCGAATATGCGTGTGCTAAATACGTTTACGAGTGCGTGTTTAATGTATAACGGATGGTATAAGCTAAGCTGAAATTATCTAATTATCTATTTCAGTTAATGTTGCAGATTGCGTTGTTCCTTAATCTTCGAATTGGATCCGGCTTATTATTTTTTGCAGACTGTTAGAGCAATTTTATAAAAGTAAGCTTGAACTTTCGATTATGTCAAATAAAATTTCCGATATATATTTACTAATACGTAAAGGATCTACAAAGCGAAAGTACATTTCGAAATCCATTAAACAAAAAGTGGAATTGCTGCAAAAAATGGATAAAGGCATATATCCTTTGTTTATCTTTAACACTGCGGCGCCCAATCAATTGGAAGTTGATCTGTCAGCACTATCCTTATCTTCAGGGCAGATGTTTTTATTTTATTATAACTCCTTACTAAATGTAGTATTTCATCTCGATGTACTTCGTCTTTGATATGATTTAAATCAAATTCCTCGTCATTATAATCGCTTCCGATAGCGAGGTTATTGAAAACGAAAGAATTTCGATTGACAAATTAGTCGGTAGACTCAGCAATTATAGGACTTGAACAGCAGAACTTTGTAACTGAACAAGAAATTATGTCTATTTATAGAATTAAAGAGAATGTATTATCACATAAAAAACGAAGCAACTTAAACAACTTACATTGAAAGAAATGTTTAATAAAGTAAACAAATAAATATTAAGCTTTTTTTTTTGTAAATTTTGATACCCTTTAGATCATAATTGTTCTTTATTTCATAAATTATGGTTTCATATTTTTAATTTTATGATTTCTGCATGCCATCTTACCAGATTTAAACTGATGATCTGTAATCTGGAAAAATCGATAATCCGGAATCCCCGAAGTCCCGACAAGTCCGGATTAACGACTTTTGACTGTAGTAGCCAATACCTAAAATGGCTAGTGCCCGAGATTTAAAAAAAAAATCTGAAGGCCTTCAGATTTTATATTACATCCAAAGGGGCATTTTTTTAACGTTTTGTGTGTTACTTTTATTTATTAAACTGGGTTTGTACTGTCCTTAAGATTCTTTAAAAGTGCTTAGGTTTTTTGGAATCGATTTTTGGTCCTTAAAAGTCCTTAATTTTGGCCAAAATCGGCAGAAGGTTCTTAATTTTAATCATCTGAAATTTCTGTCTGTTTTTACAACTGCTATTTTGAGTGTGAATTAGTATTTTGGAAGATTTTTTTTTTTTTTTTTTGATGATTCACTGACATATATGGTTATCTTTTGAATGGATTCATGGGTTATAATTTGTTCCTATTTCTAATATAAATGGTGGGATACTAGAGTTTCTAAGCAAGAAGTGTGTTCGTGCCTTACGTAAATTATGATTTTGTTCCCTGCAAGCGCCTAACTACCTGTATATCTATTGTACGAACTTGTTCTTCACACAGTCTAATAAACGCAATAATGAACGTTTGTGTCTACTTTCCATCCGCTAGCATGGTCCGTCGTGAGCCAGTGCATATTTTTGGATGATGTGTCAAGACAATTTTTAACGTTTTAGTATAGAAGGACATTTCGTGCAGGGAAAACGGATTTATATTTTGTCTGGATTGTGAAAACAGGAATATGGAGTCGATTTTGAAGCAAAAGCGAATCATGAAGGGTAAGTCGACTCGTTTAATTTCACAAGTAAATAGTTTACAAAATCAAGAAAATTCTTTTTCTGCCATTGAAGTATACGAAAATGATGTTGGTGCATTAGGTGTTGAAGTGAACTGTTTAAACGATAACATTTTTGGTACTTGTTCTGACGCAGAGTTTGGTAAATATGAAATAGAAATGAATGAACTATTTTCCAAATTAGATGTATTAAAAATTACTTTAAAGGAAGAATCAAGAAAACTTAGTAATTCAGGCAAAGATATAATAAATGCTAATGCAAACGGCTTGAAACTTCCTCGCGTGGAATTGCCAGTGTTTACTTCTAATTATGTTGACTGGATGTCATTTAGGGATTTATTTCTTGCCAGTGTTGGAAATAATAGTACATTAAGTGACAGTCAAAAATTGCAATATCTTAAGCTTTCTGTGAAAGGTGAAGCTGCTGTTTTACTACAATCAGTTCAAATTTCAAACGCGAATTATGAAAAGGCATGGGAAGCGCTTACTGAACGTTATGAAAACGAAATAGAAATAATAAACGCAGCATTAAATAAATTAACTTCACAACCTGTTCTAAAACATGAATCAGCTTCAGGTTTGCGGAGATTAATTGATACAACACAACAGTGTATTGATACATTAAAAATCCTTAAACAGCCGGTAGAGCATTGGGATACTATGATTATTTTTCTGTTAAAAGGAAAACTTGATCATGAAACACTAAAAGAGTGGACAATAGAGCATTCGAACAAGAAAATTTCTGCTTTTGCTGAATTCAAGCGTTTTATTTTAAACAGAGCGAATGCTATTGCTTCTTTGGCGAAGTGCCAGAGGGAGAAGGCAGTTTTGCCTTCTGAAATTAAAACTCGCAGTTTAGGTAGCAGATAGGCTTTTTCGTCCCAACTTGTGGCTAATGCGTGCATTCATTGTAAGAGTAATTCTCATTCTCAGTTATTTAAATGTGATAGTTTTTTAGAACTCCCTATCAAAGAAAAATGGGATATTATTAAAAGGAATAAGTTATGTGCTAATTGTTTGAAGGATAGTAAAACGCATCCCATTTTTAAATGTCGTGCAGGCATGTGTAAAAATTGTTCGAATCCTCATAATAGAGTGTTATGTTCGAAAAATTCAAATGATGAAAAATGTCATATACCCATGGAACACGGAACTTCTGCTATTAGTAGCAATAACGCCACGGTGCCTGTTACACGAGCAGTTTTATTGCCTACTGCGATTGTTTATGTTAAAGCTATTAATGGCGATTTACAAAAATGCAGGATGCTAATTGATTCAGGTAGCCAGGGCTCATTTATTCGGGAGCACTGTGTAAATTTACTGCAGCTAAAGCGCACTAGTGCAAACATAAGTGTAAATGGCCTGAGCTCGCAAAAAATTGGAAAGGTTTCAGGTTCAGTTCAATTACAAGTAACGTCTCCATTTTATAAAAATGCAAGCATTTCAGTCAATGCATTAATTATACCCAATATCACGTGTGACCTTCCTCAATATCAAGTTGATAGATCTGTTTTGACATCTTTCAGACATTTGTGGTTGGCAGATACAAACTGTTTCCAGCCTGGCCCAATAGATATTCTTTTAGGCGCAGATGTATTTGGCGAGATAATGCTTCATGGATGTTTAACTGTTCTGGGTCATTCGTTAACAGCCTTGGAATCAATATTCGGCTGGGTCATTATCGGAAAGACTAAAAGCGTATCACAAACAATTGTCTCTAATCATGCTAGTTGTACCAATGTTCAGCTCCAGCTTGAAAAATTTTGGAAATTGGAAGAAATTTCGAAGATAAAGCATTACACAGAAGAGGAGATTGAGTGTGAAAATCATTTCAAGCGGAATTTTTCTCGTGATTCATCAGGTAGATTTGTTGTTAGGATTCCATTTCGTAGATCGGGAAATGAACTTGGGTCATCAAGGGATGTTGCTGTACATCGTTTACAAAGCATTGAACGTCAATTTATTAAGAATAAATCTCTTTCCAGTCAATATCACAGATTTATGGAGGACTATCAACAACTTGGTCATATGGAATTGATTCCAGAAAATGAAATTGATGTTCCAGCTAATTCTAGTTTTTACCTTCCGCACCATTCAGTTCCGGATAAAAATGGTGATAAATTTCAAGTCGTATTTGATGGTTCTGCAAAATCTTCTAGCGGTATTTCTCTTAATGAGCAATTGATGGTTGGTCCACAGTTACAGACTGATCTGACAACATTATTCGTTTCAGAATTCACAGAATAGCTATAACTGCAGATATAGAGAAAATGTACAGACAAATTATAATAAAGGATGCAGACTTTCAGAGAATAGTCTGGCGCGATTAACTTTATAAACCAATTCAGGATTTTCGATTAACTAGGATTGCTTACGGTACTGCATCAGCTCCGTACCTTGCGATAAGGTGTTTACAGCAGTTAGCCATAGATGAAGCAACTAATTTTCCTTTGTCTTCCAAGACGTCTTAGAGACTTCTATGTTGACGATTTGATGTCCGGAGCCAATTCAGTTACTGAAGCTATAGAATTACAAATGCAATTGAATCAGATGTTGTCACGTGCAGGATTTGTTTTAAGAAAATGGGCTTCTAACAGTAAAGTCTTGAATTCAATTAATCCAGATTTGTGCTTATCAAATGTTTCTTTGAACATAGACAATGATGATACTGTAAAAACGTTAGGTATCCTGTGGCATCCAGCTTCAGATATGTTTTTATTCAAAGTCAATTCATCATATCCTGAAGTCTTAACCAAACGAACATTACTTTCAATAATCGCAAAGACCTTTGACCCTCTTGGATGGTTGGCACCGATCACGGTTCGGTAGAAATTGATTATGCAAAGATTGTGGAAACATCAGTTGCAGTGGGATGAAAAGGTTCCTCCAGATATTGAATGTGAGTGGAAACAACTTACAGAAGATACGTTATCCATTAAAAGTATCAAATTTTCACGATTCTTGTTGGTTGAATCACATAACCAGTTTCAACTGCACGGCTTTTGTGACGCCTCAGAGAAGGCCTACGCCGCTGCAATTTATTATCGTTCTGTGTTAGATACTGGACAAATCAATGTTCAGTTGGTGATAGCCAAGACAAGAGTTGTACCACTAAAAAACATATCACTTCCCCGATTGGAACTTTGTGGAGCATTACTGTTGACTAAATTAATGGATTTCACCTGTAGGGCTTTAAATACTCCTATATCGCAAGTTTATTTTCATACTGATTCCACTATTGTATTAGCCTGGATAAGATCTCTTGCAAGCCGATGGAAGACCTTCGTCGCCAACAGAGTAGCAAAAATCCAGAATTTATCTTCTCCTGTCCAGTGGCGTCATGTGAGTGGAAATGCTAATCCTGCTGATCTTGCAACGCGTGGTGTGTCATCATCTGCACTGGTTACTTCATTGTGGCTACGTGGTCCAGATTTATTGTATAATTTATTTCCTTTTCAGCAAGCATTATCTGCACCACTACTGAATGATTCTGTGCCTGAGCAAAGATGTGCTTTTCAGTCAACAACTGCTGCCAGTCGCTTGACAGACGCTCATGATTTATTTTATAAATATTCTTCTCTCACTAAACTTAAACGTGTTGTAGCATTATGTCTGAGGTTTGTAAATAACTGTAAAAATTCAGAAGATCAGGTAAGTGGATTTTTAAAAACAAGTGAATTAACTAAAGCTATGCATGTGTTAATTAAATTAATGCAATGTGTTGTATTTAAGAATGAAATTAACACTTTAGGCAGAAATCAATCATTATCTGGTACAAGCAAAATTTTATCTTTAAATCCATTTTTAGATAAATTAGGTATTCTCAGGGTGGGCGGTCGCTTGCGACATGCAAACCTTGCATATGGTTTTAGGCATCCAATTTTGCTTCCAAAGAAGCACATTTTAACTCATCTCATTGTTAGACATTACCATGAAAGACTTTTGCATGCAGGTTCACAACTTATGCAATCTTGCATTCGAGATTAATATTGGATCATAAATGGTAAAGCTGTTATCAGAGATTTAGTTAAGAAATGTATAAAGTGTTGCAAAATTAGAGCATCTGTCACTAATCAATTGATGAGCGATTTGCCGTCTAGTCGCGTTTTGCCTGCTCCTGCGTTTTTTTCAATGTGGAGTGGATTACGCAGGTCCTTTTCAAATTAAAGCAAATAAGGGTCGAGGCTCTAGGTCATTCAAGGCATATATAGCTCTATTTGTTTGTTTTACGACAAGAGCTATTCACCTAGAATTGGTGACTGATCTTTCAGCAGATGATTTTATTGCAGCTCTTAAGAGGTTCATTTCCCGCAGAGGGAAAAGCAGTGATATATATAGCGATTGTGGTTCCAATTTTGTTGGAGCAAAACACAAACTCATGGAATTTGAAAGGCTTGCTTGGTCTGCAACTTATAACCAAAATGTTAGCAGATATTTGGTTGATAATGGCATTAAATGGCATCTAAACGTTCCAGGTGCGCCACATATGGATGGAATCTAGGAAGCTGGCATAAAATCAACAAAATATCATTTAAAACAAGTAGTTGGTGAGGCGAGATTGACATATGAAGAATTTGAAACATTTCTCACACAAATAGAAGCTTGTCTTAATTTGTGACCTTTAACAAGTTTGTCTAATGATCCAAATGACTTATCAGCATTGACGCATGGTCATTTTCTTATTGGTAGATCATTAACAAGCATTCCTGAATAAAATTACATTGAAGTTTCCCATCTCACTAGATGGCAACATATTCAAAAAATGGTTCAACAATTTTGGAAGCGTTGGCGCAAAGAATATCTGTGTCGATTGCAACAAAGAACAAAATGGCTTCTGCCAACTAAAAATCTTCAAGTTAATCATCTGTGTCTCATAAAGGAGGATAACTTACCTCCAACTAAATGGAAAATGGGTAGAATTACTCAGTTACATCCTGGTCTTGATAATATTGTTAGGGTTGTGACTATTAAGACTTCAGATGGCATGGTTAAAAGAAATATTACAAAATTATGTCCATTACCAATTTGAGTTTTAATTCATGTATTATAAATTAAGTATTATATCATGATTTTAATATTGTATTGTGTTTTAAATTTACTGAATCTTAACCACTAAATGTTGAAATAATATTTCAAGGTGGGCGGCATGTTCGTGCCTTATGTAAATTTTGATTTTGTTCCCTGCAAGAGGGCGCTTGCGAGCGCCGAACTACCTGTATATCTATTGTACGAACTTGTTCTTCACACAGTCTAATAAACGCAATAACGAACGTTTGTATCTACTTTCCATCCGCTAACAAAGTGAAACATAAGCATTTCGAAATTCATTTTTTCTAATGAAGAGCTCTTAAACAACTTTTCGCTTTTGGGGATGTGAATTCTTTTATTAAAGGGTTCTAAATTTGGTGACTTGTCAACATTCTGGTGATTTTAAGATCAGTTTCTATAGAAAATTTTTAGTTTCGAGATCTGAGAATTTTTTGACGATTTTTTTAAAAGATTGTAACAATGAAAAATTTCACTAAAATATTGGTAATATATTGAAATTATATTTAAAAAATAACATTAAAATAAAACATTTTTATTTTTCGCAGTCATATTATATTATAAAGTTTCATTTTGGCAACTTATTATACAAGATTTTGAATCAGAAAAATTAACTAGGTATAATGCTATAAAGTACAATTTATGAAACAGTTCTTATCAAAAGCAAAATTAGCTATGTGATTAATTAAAAATATCGTCTTTTTAATTTTTTTTACTCAGTGTAGTTTTTCCCAGGTAATTGTCATATGGCTTTTGACCTTCATGTATGAGCATCAGTTTCTGTTATGTGCTTCTGGTTTTGATAGATTTATTAGTGTAAACATGCTGGAAATCGCAGCTCTTTTAAGTTAAAAGGACACCGGTGAGTATGTTTATTTCATTAGGAATTTAATCTTTTTATTGTCTTCATTTTTATACTCTGCTTTCGCCATTATTAAAATGTGGGGAAGTGCATCCAGCTAAAGTGTTTACGTTTACGCCGGTTTTTTTTTTTTTGTTGTTGTTTGTTTGTTTTGTTTTGTTTTGTTTTGTTTTGTTTTGTTAGAACAGTGTGAGAAAACTAATCTAGTTGACTAGTATATTGAGAATTCTCAGAATATGCATTAATTTTCTCTATAAAATTCATTTTACACTTTTACCTCTTTTTTTTTTTTTTTTTTCCAAAATATTTTTCTTTTTTGGCTATTACAGAATTGGTAGGGATAATGTTTCTTTAGGATTTTAGCAGCTTGAAAGTTTAGAAGGATTCATAGACCCACGATTCTAGAAGATTTCAGAAATATGTGATAAAATGAAAAATCTCTCCATGGTATCAACACGTAATGGATGTATTTTACAGAAAGTTTGCCGCGAATTTCATACTTTTTGGAGAACATCTGTAAAAACAATGAAAACATAATATTTGAATGTTTTACTTCTGATACTAGAAGTCTTTTTCTTAACATGTTTATCTTCCCTTAATTTTCTCAACTTTTCACTAGACACAAGCATGGAAAACATCAAAAATGCTTCCAGTCTATCACATGGACAAGTGTTGTAGAAAGAAATTTTTTTATTAAAAAAGAAATTGAAAACTATCAATATAATCTTGCATGTCTTAATGTATCGTACACAGAGCTGGCACTAGGCATTTCCCCACTTAATGCAATCTGTAGATACTAAATTCTGCTGCCTAGTGCCCTTCTAAATTTTGCTTCCAATGCCTATTGTAAATTCTAAAAGTTTTGCCATTTCTAGATTTTGTTGCTCAGTGTGTCACTAAAATCTAAAAATTCTGCCACACCAGCTGTGTAACCGGCCCTTACCATACCTATTTCAAATTTCTTCTGAATGTTCATATTACTAAAGAAATAAAGGTACTTTTCCGTATCGCCGGTGCAAATCTTGCCAAGCAGACTTTATTGGTGACAACATACAGTATGCACATAAAAAATGTTAACAAATGTTAGTTCTAAGAATTTTTTTATTTTAAAGACATAAACATTTTAATATCATTTAAAATTTTGTAAAAAGCCAATAAATTTGTAAAATGACATTAATTAAGAATTTACTATGCTTTCATGGTTCTGCATCCTGATTCGCCGGTTCATATCACGTGACCCCAAGTGATCTCATCTTACGTAAACTACATTACAAAAGTCTGATTATCTACATTAATTTCAAGTTGAACCTTAATTTTGAATAAAAGTTTAAATGCAAGAATTATTTCAATTCATATGAATAGCATACTCAGAAATTATGTAAAACCGCAGTGCTTTACTTCGCTAGTGCATTATTGTTAGAATTGATGAATTTAATCCTTGCCTTTTCTATATTTTCAGCTTCAGGTAAGTGGTGTGATTGTATCCTAATTGACTTAATTACCATTAAAACTTCTACGTAATTGTATGCCAGTATTGAAAAAAACAGTCAATCTGATAAGAAATGGTTTTAAAAATGAGGCGTAAAAGGTAACCATCGAGGATATTCCGTTTGGCATCAGTTGTACCATTATAAGCAACTTTATCACCTGTGACGGCAAAATGGAAAAGTACCAAAATAAAATAGCAGTTATTTTCTATATATTCTAAATGCTTTTATTTTATTTATTTATTTTTTTAGAATAACAAAAATCCTTAATTGAATCTAAAAATTCTAAATTGAAAAGGAAACGTGTTGAAGAAAGAAACTAAATACATAAAGAAAATTATTCTTCAAAGATATGTACAGTTATTATTATGTAAATTACCCAGTTGTATATTATTTGAGCCTTTACTATAATTTCCCATTCCTGTTTCCGCATAGAGTTACTGAGCCAGCTTAAATTAAAATTATAGTTTTTGACCACTAGTCCACATTTTTAGTTTGAATTTGATTGTTATTTAATTACATCACCATGAGCTGTAATTTATTTTGTTAGCATCAGAACATGTGTTTATGTTCTAAGTTCATTTTAAATAAGAGGCTTATTTAAACCTTTGTCTGACAATTGTAGTTACTTTCAGACATTGAGATAATTTGCTTCAGATCTGTCAGGGGGTTTTGAACTACTTAACTTTTACCAGATCAAGTAAACCCTCGTAGGTCCGTTGTGGAAAGGTTGACAATTTAGGAGATAAAGCACACAGAAACTAGTGAAAACATTGGTTTGCATATTAAGACAAATTTCTGATTGTTAAAAAAAATGCTTAAAGAGAAGGAAATGGATATAAAATAGCCAAAATGTCTCTGAAGACTTTTGGCTCAAATTAAAAAGATGCATAAATATTTTGTTGAGTCTTGTTGTTAGTGTAATTATCCTAATATTGCTTAAGAGTCAGTGTCATAAATTACGTGTATTTTAAACAGTGAAATTTTATTAGATTGTGATTTTAATAGGGCTATTTTAACAAATATTGTTAAAAAATAAATAAAATAGTGGCCACATAAATCAATAATGACTAAGGTTATCTAACTACCTAATTTAATTATTTATAACTAACTACTTACCCTTAAAAATTATCTCTGCATATTAAAGCAATTTATTGAATTTCATTAATCCTTACTGTGGTCACAGAATAAGTGGCTTATTGAAACCTTAAGCTGCATTCAAACAATGGTATAAAGGGCATAAGTAGTTTAAACATAGCTGGCGTTGCCAGGCAACCAGTCTGTGCTGCATAACGAAATCTTGTTTAGGGCTCTTGGTATAAAGTTCAAAGTATTCAACTTTATGCCGACTTGGGATAAGCATCAACCATCAGAATGAACACGCGAAACCTGAATGGGAAAACAGACCAGGAAAGCTGTAGACACATCCACACATACGCTAATTTAGCTTCTCTAAGTGGGTGCGGCTTAGACCCTGTGTCGCAGGTGTGAAAGGAAGTCATTTTATTTCTTGTAACTATGCCTCTGTGACATTTACATCACCGTTTACGACACTAACTGCATCAGGCAGAGCCCAACTAACTTTCAAAACTTGCTACAACATAAAGCTAACTGTTAGTAAAACATAAATAAAATGTCGCTTATCTTTCAAATATGTCCAGCTATTATGAGTGTGAAATATTTAATGCTACTTGATAAATGTGATAAAATTTATTTTATTCTCAAACTTATTAATAATTATGTTAATTCATGTTTAATAATAATGCATTCTACTTATGGATCTATTTTATTTTCAGGATATTATTACAAAAGTGAAGTTCAGGCATAGATAATAATTTTAATTGAATTTATTCAGTTCCCATTTGATCATAGGTCCTTAATTTTTTCATTAATGGTCGTTAAAAGACCTTAATTTCCATGTGCAGAAAATGTGTACGAACCCTGTTAAATATCATGTTCTTCGCACTCAAACCATAAAATTCAATTCAACAGCAATATCTCAAAATAATTTTAAAATGTGTTGAGTTTCTTAATTAAAAACTCATAAATACTGTACAAAATAGAAAATTGATAACAAAACAAATTCCAAATTTGGGCTTCCAGATGCCCATATTCGGGTGGAGACATATGTTATTCAAAATGTGATGGCTCTATGTACTGTTGTTTTGTCACAATGCGAGAAACATACATACATTTATGCAGATTCTTCATTTTAATTTTTTTAATACAGGTCGCTAATATTTGGTGGCAACAATTTTAAAAGTGATTCACCATTTATAGCAAATCGAGGCAAAATGCCAAAATGAAATTAATAGCCCTTCTGGGCACATTGCCCTTTTTGGCTAAAAATTTGTCTTTTTATCAAAATTTCAGTTAGTACATTTTGCTGTTGCAAACATGTATTATAGATATTCTAATTTTAAATTATTTATAGTTGCTTTCTGTATAATGATTATTCATATACTTTGCGGAATGAAACCTCCAGCCTTTTTATTCTAGATCTCCGACGTATTAAGAAAGAGGCTGGAGGAACAGCTGTAGTCGGTCTGGTGTTCAGTGATCAGCTTTCTCATATTTCACAGGATTTATGATGTTTTAACTAGTATTGGTACTTTCCTATTAAATCAACAGTCATATAAGTATCTGCTAACATTTGAAGTATCCATAGATTATCCACCCAGAAACAGATTGGGTTATTTGATTGCTGATTAAATTCAATGGCTGCTTTTAATGTCTTCCATTTTCTTAAGCCCTATATTTATTTATTTATTTATTTTATCATAGCAGGGGTATTTGTGCTCCGGGAAAACCCCGGAATTCCGGGGATTTTGAACTTCGATACCCGGAAATTCCGGGGATCGTCGTTCAAAAGGAAGTAGGAATAATAATGAATTATTTATTTTGATCTGGGTAATTTTGTTTGCTTTGAAAGCAGAAAACGCAAGGTCAGTGTGTGTGGAGAAAGCTTTTCCTTTCTTTCTCCAAAGGCAGTGATAATGCGTGAAAAGGGGAAAAAAACTTCCCCCCCTTTTTTTGTTTGTTCTTTCCTTATTGCGAGTTATGACTCATTCCTCCGGTTCTCGGACATTCTCTTCTGGACTCTTTTTGGCAAGTAGGCGCGGCAGAAAAAAAAGGGAGAGACTTCCTTCGACCAGATGTGCGATCACGTGACTCTGGGTTCAAAGGTCTTATCTCTCCTGGACGGTTATTCTACGCTACGAGAGTCGACAGCAAGTTGTAGGCCGCCAGATGTCACTGCTAGTAAAAAACAGGTCTGCCCAACATCCTATATTCTCTGAGTACGGAAGTTGTCGAAAGCGCGTGAAAAAGTGTTGCCGCGTCGTCAATCAGGGTTGTCCAGTTGACGTACTAAGTAGACAATGGCTTTGTATGTGTTTTCGCCGCTGATTTTTTTCATATTTAAACGAAGAATACCGTCGTAGATCTCTGAATCGATGGCGAATTTATAGAAAATATGTTGATGCTTTTGCTCTGCCAAAAGATGTTTTCATTGCGTATTTCAGATTGCCAAAATTTATAGTTATTTTAATTTGGGATGAACTGAGAGAGTATTTGGAGCCACATTCAGAAAACAAGAACGCAATTTCTACTGAAAGAAAGGTTATACTATTCCTGAAATTATAGATATAAATTGTAATTGTACGCTTTAAAAATGTAGAAGATAATAAGTTTATCAAGCACATAAAGCACTTCTTCATTTAATACAAATATAGACATCCGATAAGCTTCTACTCGATTTATGTACAGCAAGAATTACGTTTACTTTAAAATCTAACAGTTGAATACCTTACGAATAATACTGTGAACACAAAAACTGTCGTTCATTATTACGCGAAATTCACACTAAAATAAAAATTTAAAATAATAATAATAATAATAATTATAAAACTATAAAATAGATTTATAATATTTTTTTCAGTAGTTGTACTACTACTAGTGTGATACTTTTAAAAATAAGTTTTAGCCCAGAGGGGCTATTAATTTCGTTTTGCCATTTTGTGGCGTTTCACGATAAATGGCGTTTCACTTTTCAAATCGTTGCCACCAAGTATTATCGCACTCTATTATATTTAAAGAAATTAAATAATGAGGAATCTGCAGAATGTATGAATGTTTCTCGCACTGTGATAAAACAACGGTACCTAGAGCCATGAAATTCTGAATAACGTAATCCTCCATCCTAATATAGGCATCTGGAGGCCCAAATTTGGAACTGGGAATTTGTATTACTATCCATTTCATATATCATATTTTGTAAAGCATTTATGAGTTTTTGATTAAGAAACCCAACGATTTCAAAGCGAGCAATGGCAAAAAACACTTTCATCTCTAGCGTGCGAGACTATGTATCGGAAATTCTAAAAATATGCTTTTTTAAAATTATATGATATTGCTGTTGAATTGAATTTTATGGTTTAAGTGCGAAAAACATGATATTTAATAAATAAAGGTAACACGCAAAACGTTAAAAAAATGGCCCTTTGGGAGTAATATAAAATCTGAAAGCTTTCAGATTTTTTTTTTTTTTTTTTTTTTGTGTGTGTGTGTGTATGTGTGTGTGTGTAATTTTAATACGTTTTAAAACTGGTTTCTAAGTGAGGACTTTCTAAGGGAAACTGGCTCGTATACACGTTACACATGGGGAAAGCCACGAAAACGCCGTCCAGCTCGTTCGCGGGATTCGAATCTCGGACCAAACTACCTGCGTTCAGCGACTCTACCGCTCGGCGGCTGGTGGGCTTGTTAGCAGAATTATACTGTATTATTATTGTATTATGCTATAAAGTAACAATGCTATAAGACTGAGGGTTTGTTCATGGAATAGTACTTTTGTAACCTATTATAGTATTAAAAAATCATTGTTCCTTTGCAAACTAAAAAAAAAAAAAAAATTAAAATACTGTTCATAGCATTCTCATTTTTATATTGTAAAAGAGATATTGATTATTATTAGTTTTCTATTTAAAATGTGTCGAAACGCTGGTTTGATAAGGACTTGAACTGCAGGAGACCTACACTGATTATTTTTACTTTAGTACTTCCATTGTGAAAATATTACTATCTTTTAATTATTTTCAAAGAACAAAATCTTTTGAGAAGGAAGAATATTTAAACTGAGCAGTTCTTATATACAAAATTAAAATAACAGCAATGTAATATTGAAAAAAAGGTATTAGTAATTGTGTGAAAAAAAATTGCAAAACGAATTAATCACACATACAGGATAGATTAGTTTAATTTTGGTTATATATTTTATATTGAAAAAATATTTTCTTTCATGTTAATTATAGAATAAATTATTTAAAATAAAGCATTTTGATGCGTGTGTGATAATTGAATGCAGCAGCAATCGGCCATACTGTAATAGCGAATGAATTTTATTTCTTTTCCTGAAAGAAATAATTTTCATAGAAAAAGAAAATAAAAAAAGGGAAGAAATATTAAGAAAGAAATATTTTCTTTCTAATTTCTTATTTAAAGAAATATTTTTCGAATAGTAACTGTAAAATAAATTACGGGAAAACAGTTTTAATGTAAACATGGGAAAAAAAGAAAAAAAACTTAGTTTGCTATTAGATTGTAATGCAAATTAATCATATTATAAATTTAAATAATTAAAATTGTTTATTTCTAAAAGGATTTGAAGTAAGCTTAATTCATTTACTCTTATCTATTTACCATTGCTTTCATGGTATCCCATATCACTCTTTATTTCTTACCTCTAAATTCCTGCGTTAACTTTCCCATTAAAAAACGAGATTTTCTTTCACATAACACAGCAGCATATTCTACTGCGTGTTGGTCATAATACTGTTTTGTGCAATTTTTTTTTTCGAACTACAAATGCAGCGAGAACTTCAGCCAGCGCGCGCTATAAATTTCGTCACTCGTCTGTACTGCGATTGGTCTAAAACTCCTTGAAGCCTTGTCCCCTTCCAGTAAAGTTAAATGGACCCACCCGCCCTCCAACTGAGGACCACAGAATGGCTTTCTCCGATAAGTTGTGATGTGGCTGTCCATACCGGTTCTTTTGAGTCAATATTGTTCGCTCAAGTTGTAGACAGATCCAGTGATCATAGAATAGGCGTCCTGGCGTGGCGCCAATAAGTAGAGAAGGGGGATTTTTCGCCGTATTAGCTATTTGTCATTGATCGCTTCTCAACTTTTTTTTCTCCGCTGTGTAAAATTTTCGTTTCATTCATTGATGCACGTGTGAATTTTTCGTTTCGTTTATTGAAATATTTTTTTATTTATGTACGCAAGAGAATTTCACTATGAAATTTCTCGATATAAATAGTGATATTATACAATTAGAAGAAGGTGTCCGGAATGCATTTAGGTGGAATTGGATTGAACGGAGAGATGGTAATGGGGATACCATCGGCACATGGTGCAAGAAAATAAATGTTGCTGGACAAGCATGTTGTGTTTTTTGTAACTCACTGCTGAAGTATGGTGGGGAAGGATTCAAGGCTTTCACAAATCATTCTAAAACTGTGACGCACATAAAATATTCAAAGTGCATTAGACATTCAATGACTTTAAGTTTAATTATGCTAATTCAAAAAATACTGATGACTTACTGGAGACTGATGCTCGGCCATTGGATATAGTGACAAGAAAAGCACGCCAAGAGGTATTAATAACTTCGTTTATCGCCGAGAATTCTCTTTCTTTCAATGTAGCTCCCAATTTAATTGATCTCTGCAAACAGTTGAGCCGCGATCAGACGGCACTAAACTCGTTGGAAATCTCCAGGACTACTGCATGTTATAAGATGAAACATGGGCTCGCAAAAACTATTAAGGAAAATATCATTAAAACTTTAAAGAAGACTCCATTTTCTCTAAATTTGGATGAAAGTACTAGCAATGCTCAAGAAAGTATACTGGCAATATTGGTGCAGTTTTATGACAACAATCAAAATGAAGTTGTAGTTCATCATTTTGCATCTCTAAAGATGGAATCTTGCAATTCAGAAGCTGTTTTTAAAGCAGTTGTTAATACTATTGAAGATAATAATATTCCATGGGCAAACTTAATTAGTGTATTAATGGACTCATGTAACACCATGCGTGGAAAAAAAAAGGGTGTTGAAACCAGACTACGATCAAACAAAGCACCCCACTTGTTAGATATTGATGGTGACACATGTCACACAGCTAATAACTGTGCAAAAAAATTTGCTTCATGTTTTGATAGATACTTAGAAGATTTGTTTGATGACATCTATTTTGATATGAAAAGCTGCAGTAAAAGAGAAAATTTTTTCAAAATCTGTGAATCCCTTCCCATTAAAAAACTTAAGCCCTTGAAGAGACCAGACCATAGGTGGATGTACATTTTATGTGTTTTAGAAAGAATCAAGATCTGTGGGATGCTCTTATTGCATTTTATTTTCACTACTTGGATAAAACTGATAAAGGGGATTATTTTTCTTATGTTGAAACTGTATACAATAAAAGAAATATTTCTGCAGCTCAGAAAAAAATTGTTGAAGGGATGTATTCTTGCTTGCATTCCCAACAACTCACAAAGGATGCTTTAGCTCGGAAAAAAAGAATACTAAATGGGTTATTTGTTATGCAAAATAAAACTTTATTGCATATGGCATTATATTCAGCAGTATTACCAGAGTTCAACACATATATTAAATTATTTGAAACAAAAAAACCAATGCTTCATTTAATACATTCCAGTATTTATAAATTGATGGCAAAATTTTTCTCATTTTTTTATGAAGCCAGAAAATGTAGAGTGCACATCTTATAATGATTTATTAAAGGTTGATGTCACAAATCCAGAATTCCATCTACCTAGCAAAGTAATATTTACTGGTGCAGAAGCTTCCACTCTCCTGAAGAAATTATCAAAAAATCATCCAATAGCAAAAGAATTCCAAATTTCTCTGATGAAAGCTTATACTAATACAGCACAGCATATGAAACAGAAATTACCCCTTAAAAATTCATATCTAATTAGTTTTACAGCATTAGATCCAGAGCTAAGAGGTAAAACCAGTACAATATTAGCTTTTGAAAAATTATCATCTTTTATGTCCCATATTTTTAGTGATAATGAAAAGTCAAAAGTAGAAGCTGAAATAAGGTTATACCAGAGTGATATTGATATCACCAAAGAAATGCTCTACACATCTGATGAAAGTGGAAATCAAGTCAAGTGTACAATTGATAAATATTGGTCTAAAGTTTTTAATTTAAAAGATGATTTCACAAATGATTATAAGTATCCTACATTGGCTAAATTGGTCAAAACCTGCCTTAGCTGTTTCCATGGCCCATTAGTGGAAAGTGCATTCAACTTAATGGATACACTTGTCACTGACTATAGAACCTCTCTTAAGATTGATTCCCTAGATGCAGTGCAGACTATTAAATATGATTTAATGGCTTCTAAAGAAACCTCATGTGAAAAATATGGCTAAAACAATCCAATGACTGATCCAATTCACAAAGATCTCTTACTGAATATGAACAGAAGTTGGAAAACATATCAAAAGGACTTAAAAACATGTATTTCAGATGAGTCACCTATAAAAGTCTCTGAAAAGCCTTCTACATTAGCAGAAAAGCAAACTGCTTCTACCTCTGCATGTGCAGTTCTCGAGGAAATTTCTTCAACTGTAAATGAGGAAAATAAAAGTCAACCTTCCTGCAATTATGAAGTTCACCACAAAAGAAAGACAAGCCCACAAACATCAGAAAAAAAAAAAAAAAAAAAAAAAAAGAAATAAATAAAAAAAATAAATAAAAAATAAATAAATAAAAAATGCAGCAGAAATTAGATAATTTTTTTTAAAGAATTAATTAAGTAATTTAAAATATTTACATAAAATGAATACAATAAAATATTACATAAAATAGTTTATATGTTTGAAAATTTATGGTTATTAATTTTGCAAAAAAGTAATTCATTGAACTTTTATAATTAGGTCATTCAATACTTTATAATTGTAATTTTTCATTTCTCCCCCCCCCTTCTCAAAACTCCAAAATGTTGGTAGTAAGTCCGTAAAAGTTTCAGGGGATGTTTTGGGGTCCCACAAACACCCCTGTCCTAGGCTAAAGTAACTAATATTTAAAATACAGTAAAAACATGTCTATTAGGTATTTCAGTATCTGGAAATCGCAAGTTACCAGCACATTTTCAAATTTTCTTTAGCTTTTAACCCTTTGAAAAATTAAGCAAATGAGAGATGTATTAAGCATGTATAGGACACTATTGCCAAATAATGTAATTTAGTGCCAATAATGGATTTCATGTTGCACTATAATTGTTCTGATAACTTCACATTGGTTAATGTAAACCTGATTAATTCTTGATAAACAGTTTAGTTTCTGTAAAGAATGATAGAAGTGAATTGCCATTTATTAATTTTTCCATTACATTTTGAAAAAAATTACTAAAATTTAGGCCTTTCCCATGCTTGTTATTATTGTAGGGTTAGCTGTGGGTAGGGTACAAAAAATGACTAGTTTTTGTGATTTTCATGATGGTTATGACTAAATCTCTTATTTTCAGGATAGAAAGTAATTCAATGTCGTAAGTGATATAAGATTACTGTGAAGATATGTTGAAGCAGTTTGTATGAAATGTTGTAGTCAGACTTGAGATGCTAATAAAACTTTTATTAATTTTTAGTTTCTGGTGGTTGGGAATTCAGACATAATTTTGATAGCAGTTATTCTTAATTTTTTATTTGAATTCTTAAAATTAGATATTTAAGTGATGTATCTGTTATATGGCTATGGTTATAAAATTCATTATCTTTTCTAGGAGAAAATTCTGAATCTCAGCAGAGTTTCTTGGATAGCCAGAATCCACATTTAAAATCAACAGAAATAATTAGTGATAGTAATATTTCATCGCCAAGGAACTTGTGTGGAAAAAAGAAAACTCTTTCTTCTGTACGTAGCAGAACTTCTGCATCAAAGAAGCATCAGCACCAAAAAACAAGGCATGATTCTAGTTCTGATAATTCTCAGCAAGAGGTACCACATCGAAAAATTAAAAGAGAACAAAATTCTGATTGTGATTACTCTCCTCCTCGGAATCGCGAGCAACATAGTATTCGGCATGATTCTGATAATGACTATTCACCACCATGCAATTACAAAAATGATGATCAGAAACGAAAAAGGCATGATTCAGATAGTGATCTTTCTCTTTTGAGAAGGGAAAATTATAGCATGATTGATTACAGTGCAGAAAAAGGTTCCGATAGATTGGGCGATAGAAAAAAGTTTTCACCTTTAAGAAGTAATGTGTCTCATGGTAAAAATAATGCACATAGAAAGAAAAGGCATGATTCTGATAGTGATTTTTCACCTGAAAGAATTAAAAGCAGATCATCACCTGTTCAGGAGCAAAAGTTGAAGAAAACTTCTATGAATAGGAGGGAATCTGACAGTGATTTTTCTCGTCCCAGACCATTTAGAAGTCAAGGGAAATCACCTTCAGGTAATTTTTTTTTTTTTTTTAACTTTTTTTAGTAGTGTACTTTTTTAATAGTAAAATTTCTAGTAATGGGATTTTTTTTTAAAAAAATTATGGCTGTCTTATTCAGTCAGCTAAAAAAAAAAATTAGGTAATTTAAAATTTAGTTATTCTTCCTTTGTTTTTTCTAAAAATTGAATCTTAGATAGAGGGGAGAGAATCCAAAAGGCTATCATTAAATTATTTTGTAACTGCAAAAAGAAATTAAATTTTTAATTACCTAAACATTTTTTAATTTAATCATATCTTATGAAGTTATTTGGGGGGAATTTTGAATTTTTGTATAATAACCTTTAGAAATTCACTGTCGAGAAGTGTGTAGGTGTTCTGTATTGTTTTTCTTTAAACAGTTCTAAGTACAATAAAGAAATTATCACTCAAGATGTGAAAGTGGTAATGGTTCTGACTGCCATACTGAAGGGTTTGGGTTTCAATCTCAGAGAAGACATGAATGAAATTGTCTGTTCCTTTACGGGAGGCAACGTTGGCCCACCTATTAAGTGCCTGCATAATAAAGTGAACATTGCTTCCAGCCTTTGTAGTGGTCAGTGCTTATAATGGCTAGTGCCTGCAATTGGCTGGGCATGTGGGGGAAGAACTTGTTACTCAACTAATTTCATACTAATTTTGCACTTAGGACATTCATATACATTTAAAATCAAACCATAATTCATGCGTCACGCACCTTTTGCTATCACATGCCTTTTGCCTTCTTGCAGTGGAATCAAATAAGTAAAATCCGTACTTTCATCAACTCTTTCAATGCCAGCCATTTTGCTCAAACAATTATCCATAAGAATCACATTTAAATGAGGACTATTCCAAGAACCTGGTTAAATATGATAAACGGTAACCGTAAGTCCTAACGGTTTTCCTAGATTGGCATAATTTCAACAAAAACAGGAGCTTGCCAGATTTAGCTAGGTTTCCCAACACTTGGGGACTTGCATGTAATCTCGAGTCTAACCTCTATATAATAAGGAAGTTTTAGAGAATCTCAAAACTGCAGTTGGAAGAAATCAGTCCCAGGAGTTAGCAATTGGATTGAACTGTGTCTCTGCTCGTTTGATTCTTTCCATCCTGATCTGAATCCACTTCCTGTTTCCGATCTTGTCGTCAGAGTTATTGTTAGTGTGTAGTTAGTTGTAAAAAATTGACAATTCACTTCAGTAAGCAAACATTTTTAATCTGATCCTATAAAAGCAGTTTTGCTCGTATAAAATGAGGAGTGCTTTCTGTGATATTGCACTTGGTACATCATCTATCCTAAACATCCACTGGCACTTGCCCAACCTTTAAATCAAATATATATTATCGTATTCTTCATTCGAGTAGTCTATCAAGCTATTCCTGAATGAAGCACATTGCATTGATGCTACTTTGTCATCAACAACCAGTAACTTCTGCCTCAGCACATGTTTTACATGATGCTGCTTATATCAGACAACATATGAATGAAATCAGCAATCTGTTGTTTGTCACCTTCCCTTTCCCCTCACTGTCAAAAGAAAAAAAGGGCAGTTAATGAATTAAATTAGTGTATGCTGTATACATAAAATAAATACTTCTTTCTGCATGGAAATTTAAATTCTGTTTGTAGTAAAAAATAAATAAATAAATTGTGTCTGTGTAGAAATCTGAATGTAATATATACAGTTCATTTTGTCATATCAAAAGCATTTAGCTTTAGCACTACGTATAAACTTGAATAAAAAATGTTCTTGCTTACTATGAAAGCTATGTATTTTTATATTTCAGATGAAAAAAACCGACCAGTGAAAACATTGTCAGGTCTTAAGGCTGGTCTTCAAAATGCAGCAATTTTAAAACAAGAAACACAAGAACTACGAGAAAGAGAGAGAAAGCAAATTAATAAGGTGGGTGTAAAAGCATGTCAGAGTGGCATATCTCGTGATTTAGGTGAGAGACTCCCAGTTAGTGACTGTACTCATGGCAGCTCGATTTGTAACATATTTCTCCTGGTGTTTCCTTTTTCCTAAAATTTTTTATCATTTTTATGTAAATTGGCATAATATTTCTCTATTTGTACCCAGAAACATAATTTTCAGCATTTGAAATTGTTTGATTTTTTCCTAGATTACATATTAAAAACAAAAAAAAAAAACAAAAAAAAAAAAAAACATTAAACAGCTACTACTATGCTTGAGTAGATGGGTCTAAAAATTAGAGTTGGCAAATTTCTTCCCCACTGAAGGGAAAAAAATCAAACTGGCTGGAATTAAGGGGTTTCTTCTGTTATAATAGAAGATACTCATTTTTAAACTTATTTCATATTTTTATTAATAAATCTATATTTATATGTAGTATTATATTAATAATTTAAATATTTTCTTATTCTGTATAATTAAACTAACCTTATTTCTTTTCTTGTAATAATATATATATATATATTTTTTTTTATGTGTATGTGCATACATACAATGCACATTTGGTAAAATTTGTAGAATTTAGCAAAGCACTGAAGAAGGAACTTTACTTTTAGAATAGCAAAATTTTTAGAATTTAGGAAGGCACTGGGCAGCAGAATTTAGGACTTGCAGGTACAATCTCTGCACAACTTCGTAACCGAAACAATTTAATTTAAAATACTTCATAATCAAAACCATATACAAAGAAACTATCAATGTGGTGAACACATTACCCAAAATTACGTGTAATTACAAAAATATTCCAATATACGAGCTTTACTCCGCAAATTTAAACAAAGTCAGCAACAACAGAGAGTAAAAAACACTTACGAAGTATATAATTAAATTAAAATTAATTTTTCAAGTTTCAAAACTACCAAAATTTAATAAAAAAGTGCTTAAAGTTTTTTTTTTTTAATTTCCGTAAACATTTTTAAAGCTGCAGCTTTAAAAAAGATTTTAAATTACTTCTCTGGAAAAAAAATGAAATCATTTTCTTAATTCTAGTTTTATAAAGAGCAAATTCTTTAAATTATAATTTTCATTTCCAATCTATAGCCAATAAATTACTGTCATTGTATTCATATTTCAAGAAATTGCATCTGACACACATAGCTGTAACACGTAAAAAAGAACTGGTTCTGGAGTTTTTTCATATTGCCATGAATTTTTAGATCATGAATGTAATAACACATACACAGCTAATTATATTATAGTTATGATTATGAAATAGATGAGAAAGTTGAAAATTGCGATATAATAAATTCCAACTTTCAAGAAATAAAAATGGTGTAAACTGCGGTCCAGCAAAATAGTCATATTACGTCATTTCACTTGTTTTTAGTTCCTTCAACATATAGTACCAATACTTGTACATTATTTAAAAAGAAAAACAAATACAAAGCTGGGAAAGTTGTGGCTGCCACAGGAGCATATCGTTAATGTATGTTTTATATAAAATGCTGAGTAATGAGAGCACATACTATTATGCCATGTATGTCCCAGTAAAACTGAAAATCTTCAACTGATCAGAGCACTCCTAGCTACCCAGTATCATATACACAACTTTTACGTATATAATAAAAATAATATAGTATTTGGAAATGGTCTCGGATTGCATGTAAACCGAATGCACAATCTGAAAACAGTGTTTTCTGAAACAGGCCAGAATTTTTTTAATTTAACAAAATGAAAATTTTTAACTAACAAACTTATTAATTATTTAAAAAGTATTATTATTTATTTATTATTTATTAATTATTTAAAAATAATTTAAATTTTAAATTTCATTTACTTTATATTTATCAAAACATATATAAGCAATAATAATCATTAAAGAAAAGAATCATAGTTAAAGAAAAAAATCAAAACTTTTTTATTTTCTATCTGAAATCTAAAGTTGAGTAAATGCAAGGCATTTTTGTTGATTGTGCCTTGTAATTCAAATATATTGATAGCATATTTTCTATTTTCTATTTGACATTTATTTTAAATAATTCTAACATGCTTAATTAATCATTAAATAAGTTAAATTGAAAATTAACAAATTATGAAAACTTATAAAGTTTACAGAGAAAATTTTCCAAATAGTACACCACTTGATAATAAATAATGACTGTCTAGTCTGTTTCTCTTATTTATAACATTTTTTGCCAATGCATAAATAAAAATACGTATGTTTGTACATAAATAATTAAAAACATCTTTATCTCATACTTCTTGATATTTGATGGCATTTCGATTGTGATAAAGTGTATATATAGCCTTGAGAAAAAATAATTAGAAATTATGTTCATTACAAATTGTAAATACTCTTTGGTCAATCTTTTCTTATTAATTTATAACTGTGAAAAACGTTTTTCATATAGAAATGCATTCCCTAATAAAGAAATTATTATTAGGCCAAAAATTCATAATTCAGTTGTTATACAATAAAAGTAAATAAAATCTTTATCTTCAAATCTTTGAATAAGATTTATATCACACTGTAAATTAACTAGTTTAATTTACTGACTTTCTGGTGTATATTCATGTTTGTTTTTAATGTTAAGAAAATAATGTGAATTCTGACTTCAAATAACTAAAATCTTGAAAGCTTTGCAACAAATACACTATTGAAATGTCTTCACTGGCCACGTAAAATTGCTTCGGCAGCCATTTTGAGGCCACTCGTGTGTAACACCTATATGGATAATTTTTGTAAACTGAACTGTTATTGAGGGGGAAAAAAAAAAAAAAAAAAAAAAAAAATCTGCACTCAAAAACAACAATTAAAACCTTTTTCAAAAAGTCTTAATTTAGGTACATAATCTTTCAATAAAATCTGTACTAGCACATGTAATCATTGAAAAAATATTATGCAAATTTGGAATCATAAAAACTATGAACAGAAGATTATCAATTGCCAGAAGCCACTGCACAGCAAAAAATTATAATGATTTATCTACTGTCCCCCTTATAAATCTAGCTATCAGTTTTTTTAATGTGTGTTTAATTTTAACCAGCTGCATGATGATATATCTGGTCGAAATGCTGAGACGATCATTAGAGATCGAAAAACTGGGAAAAAGCGTGATATTGAAGCTGAAAATCGCATCAAAGAAGAAGAAGAAAGCAAAAAGGCTGAACAACAGGAAAAGTATTCAAAGTGGGGCAAAGGGTATGCATTATTTATTCTAACAAAATTTCTCTAATTGTAAATTTGCTGTATCCTTAATGTCGAATGTAAAATATCACCAAATCTAAGGTTTAAGTTGTCTTATATTACTCTAGCCAGATATCTTTACTTAAACCTTTTCATCCTTATTGTTATATAAATCTTTGAAGAACAATTAATTCTATTCAAGCTCCTACAAGATGGCTCTACAAGCTTACAAAATGTGAGCATTATAAATTAAGATTTTAAATAAGGAAAAAATTAATTGATTGTATGCTATGTGAGATCCATAAATTATATGGGTTAGTATGATGGATTTGAATGCATGCCACTAGACCAAAATCGAGCGTTGTCTAAACTTCACTTACCAACTAGTAAGGAACCCAAACTACTAGTTCTTTATAGGCTGCCACCGAAAGTCTATTCATGCAGCTTAAACAACCATGACCAGATAAAAGTTATGTTGTGATTTTGCTTAATCAGTTACAGTTCTCTAATAATCCAGTAAGTATTTACAGGAATGCTGCCAACCACATTATGCAATATCTTCAAACCTCTATAGATGCTACATTGTCCTTTTCAAAGGACGTTGATATCCTTGGTTACAGTGGCTCGGACTGTGGAGGTGATATTGGGGATCGGAGATCACTCATTGTATGTGTTTTCCTCATTGGAGGTGATGCAGTTTCATGGTGTAGTAAGTATCAACCATCAACCTTACTACACCAGGTGGCTGTGTCTGCAGCTTTTAAAGAAGCTTTTAAAGAAACCATGTGGCTTTTAAAGAAACCATGTGGCTCAACAAAATTGTTACAAAACTTGGACTTAACTACTGCAAAACCAGTTTTCTTATAGTGTGATAACAACAGCGTTATTGATCCCAGCAAAAATAGTGTGTAGCATGGTAGATCGAAGCATATTGAACATCATTTTGTGCGAGAAGCTGTGAAACTTAAGCATATTGACGTACAAAATATGTCCACTAATGATATGATTGAGATTTTTTGACAAAAACTGTGAATAGTGCAAAACATGAAGTGTTTGTATGGATGATGGGTAGACTAATGTGATTCTTTTTTTTTTTTTTTTTTTAGATTAGACTTTTATATTAAGCCCCCCATCTTGCCAGGCAAAAAACGTCATTGAAGCTATCTTCCATAACTTTGTGCTTGTAATATTGTTAAATTTTTTACTAATAAATAATTACCACTTATGATCAACCAGAAATGTAGTGAAAACATGTTTTAAAATATTAGGTATTTTAAAATATATTGATTTCAATGCAGTTTTATTGAAATATTTTTGTGTCTTCTAGAATTGAGCAAGAAGAAATTCGAAAAAACAAATTATCAGAAGATTTATATGAGATAAGCAAGCCTCTTGCAAGATACCAGAATGATGAAGATTTAGAAGAAATGTTAAAATCTGTGATATATGATGATGACCCAATGTCAGCATATATGAAGAAAAAAAAACAAAAGACTGCTGGTCCAAGTATGTTACATAACTTTTTTTTTTTTTTAGTTTCTTTCTTTGCATTTTATTATCAGTTACAAAATTTTATTTTGGGGCAAAGTTGAAGTTTTATTGTATTAGTAACATATATTTTATTGCAAAAATTGTATGAAATTGTAACTTAAGCAATTTTTTTTCCTTATGCATTTACACTTTTGTGTACTATATTTGCACTTTTGTAATATAGAAATGCATTTCAGAAGAAGCAGGACTGAAATGCATTTCATAGGTGAACTAAATTTACCAGGCTATGTCTGCAAATATTGAAGGTAATTGCAAAATGCTTTTCACCTATTCAAGTGTTCACCACTGAAAAATTTGTGGTGATTGCTGTAAGGAACTTTGAAATCTTTCTTTTTAAGAATTCTTGAAAAGGTAATATTTATGAATGTTTTTTATTTGTTTAGTCTCCTTCTCTTTGGGCCCACCAGTAGCTGAATGGTGAAATTGTTGAATGCTGGTGGTTCAGTCCACTTTCAAATCTCAACAAATGACTAGCTGCATGGGAGTTTTTGGGTTTTTACCACCTATAATGTAAATACAAACCAGTTTCCCCAGAAAAGTCCATCATAAAAGCATCCTTTCACTTAAGCTTGTAGGCACACTTAGGCACATGATTTGTCAAAATTTAAATAATCCAATCTCCTTCTGTCTTTCTCTGAATAACTGCATCCCAGCATTTTGCAAACTAGAATTCAGAGTTCTACTTTGTTAAGGGTTGCCAGGTTACGTGGAAAACCGGGAAAAGTCAAATTTAAAAATTGACCAAAAACATCAGGGTATTGAAATATTTTAGTAAAAATCTGGAAAGTTGGGGAATTTCATACAGCTATCTCTAAAAACAGCAATTTTCGCACCAACATTGAAAGCAACCACTTTCTTGGCAAATTATGTATCACATGAGTGAGTATCATTCAAGCAGCTAGCATGGAGCCAGTTTTCACAATCAGATTGTCTTTCAGACCTCCAGAATCCATAAATTCTGCCAGAGGGTGATGTTGGTAATAAATGTGTTTTCATGGACAACAACGCAACATGTCATTGAACATTCGCCGTCCAGGAATGTAAAAAATGCAAGGATATTTAACAGCTCATATGGCCACTATGTTCTCCAGATCTGAATCACACTGAAAATATCTGGGATGCTTCAAAGAAAAGTCTTGCTGGTCAAATGGCCTTTAATAAACAAGGACGTGCACTGACAGAGGAATGGGATAAATTACCCCAACAGCTGTTGGATAATGTTGGACAAGGTATGACACAACATGGGAAATTTACATAACCCTCCATGATGACCATATCCTGAATTGACATCTTATGCCAGCATGCCTGCGAAACGTAATTGCATGTTTTTCACTTTTATGTATTCAGCACAATATGACTATTTTGTACCTTGAACTTTTTTCAAAGCTTTCTAGATTTTAGAGCACAATAATGGGAAATTTAAATCACCCTCCATTATGACCATATCCTGAATTGTCATCTTATGCCAGGATGCCTGTAAACCGTAATTGTATTTTTTTCACTTTTATGTATTCAGCACAATATGACCATTTTGTCACTTGAACTTTTTTCAAAGCTTTCTAGATTTTAGAGCACAATAAATTATCTTTATTGTTATGTCCTAGTTGTTTGGCATTATTTTATTTCACTTGGCATCCAAGTGCACTTACTCTTTAATTTGCTATATAGCTATTTGTGATTCGTCCTTAGCAATTGTCCACCAGTATATTTATTTGTTCTGAAATTGATTTTCCGTTGTTTTGGTTTTTAAATAATTTGCATTTAAAATTTTATTTTCAAGAAATAAGCAGTGGCAGAACTTTTGGCTGAATCCAGAAACAAACATGTTTTCATATTTCAAAATCTGTTTAATTTGAATATAATAGTGTGTGCATCCCTTTTTTACACACTTCTTTCAGTAAATAAAAGCAATCAATACTTTTCCCCCTTGAAATATCTGATTTTTCTCTGCCCTCCCCTCATTCCCGTACAAAACAAAATGCCTTATGGGTAATTTTGCTGTAAAATAATAATGAGTCATCAAGACTAACCATTTAATATATCTATATTCACCCAAATACTATTGATTAACTCTGTTTTAACTTTATTTATATAATTTAATGTGGCTTCTTTCTTTTAAATTTATTTATTATTAGTTAATAATACTCTAAAATTTCAGGCAATTTTCTTTGGCATGCTTGTGAAACTAATTCTAGCAGTATTACTTCAATAGTTATCAAATAATTAAACAAATTATATTTAATTTGCATTATTTATATTAAAAGTTTTTTTATCAAAAGTCTGTTGACTTTTAACAGAAAAACTGCTTTTTGACCTTTTAGAATTTGCCAAGTGTCATAATATTACTAGGGTGATTATTCAGTAAACAATAACTTCCATTCTAGTATCTTAAATATGTTAAAAACAATAAGGTTGTCATTCATTACATAATTTTGTCACAATTAATGGAAATGGTATGGTGTTGGTGTATTTAATTATGGCAAAGCACACTAGGGCTATCTGCCTAAGGGGAGGGATGCCTTTCGTGGAGGACTTTCTAAGGGAAACTGGCTCGTATACACGTTACACATGGGGAAAACCACGAAAACGCCCATGCAGCCAGCCCGTTCGCGGGATTCAAACCTCGGACCGAACTACCAGTGTTCAGCGTCTTTACCGCTCGGCCGCTGGTGGGCCACAATTAATGGAAAAAAAATCCAGTGTTAAAAAGTTCATACAAAATCACTGTTCATTCAATCACTGTAAAATCAATGAATTTCATTTCTGATTTTGTTTATTGCTTAGAGGGAATGTATTGTAAGTATTTAATTTCTTCTGTAAATGGATGTTTTTATGCATGTAAAATTTAATTTTTAAGTTATACTTTTAACTAATTACATTTGTGCTGACATTTTATTATAAATGCATTTCAATGTCTGACTGATATATTTCAGATGCATTAACAATCACTTCTGTTGATTAAAGTACTCTTTTCATGTAATTAAGAAAGAAATTTATTTGTACTTCACTATTTGTGATACACCTGCTTATTGCTGAAGAGAATGGTGTTTTAGTATGCTAATATTGTTTTCTTAGTTCGGCAAGTTATTGAGCAAAGCAGCTTCTATTATAGTTATAATAGCAATACTTGGGAGATAATGCACATATTAGTCATATGTAATTGGCAAATTTTTGTGTTTGGAAAAAAAAAAAAAAAAAAAAAGTACCATAATTAACCTTTTGAGGCCAGGGCTTTGGTGTCAGTAAAAGCTACCAAAGGATGGGGAATCTTAACTGAATGCTTTCCCTCCTTTAAGAAATTACCTCCTATTTGCAACAAAGATTCTTGTGTGTAGTTTAATGGATTCTCAGAGCGGTGCATTTATGTCACAAAAGGAAGACTTTTGAAAGATATAAGTGGTTAAAACCCTAGGGACATTAAATTTGACATTTCACCCCACTTTTCAGCCTGGAAAATGGGGGAAAAAGACATGACCACTAAAGTGGACAACCCCGTCTTTTCAAAGAGAGGACTCTATGGCCACTATAATGGCCATCCCGTCTTCAAAAGGTTAATATACTCTCAGCTTAGCCAACAGGTACTATGTGGATAAACTGGAATTTTCTTAAATAACAGGTGGAAAAGTCTGGGAATTTCATTGTCGTGTTTGAGTGGCAACTTTGTAAGCTTCATAGTTTCCTAGGTACTAACCGAAGTAAATTCGCTTAAACTAAAAATCTTGTTTCTTCATGAGAAATTGTACTTTTGTGATGCACATGTGAACATGTTGGTATATTTTAGATTTTCTCAATATATGTTTCAAAGTCTGACATACAGCTGTGGGACCATGTCCTATTATAACATTTAAGTTTTACCTTTGATCTACTTAAACAAGTGCTGTTATTCTTTTATAATGATAGAGCAAAAAACTGTGATGGTCTGTGGCATTTTCTACGTTATGCAGTTGCACTTAAAATTGCCCTTGTGTGTTGGAGAATATTCTAGAATGAAAATTATTAAATAGTCATAATATTAAACTTGGAGTTAATAAAAATGCTGCTGTGTTTTCTTTTAAAAGTTAAGTCATGTAATATATTAGCTCAATACATTTTTTAAGTCAGGCTTCGTAGAAGATTGAGTATGATTTTTAGAAGGGTATTTTGAGAAGCAAAACGGTATTTTATATTAGGACCAATACATTATCTTATTTTATACATGGTTCCTACAGTCCTTAAAAGTACTTAGGTTTTTTTGGAATCGACTTTTGGGCCTTAGAAGTTCTTAATTTCAGCCAAAATCAGAGAGAGGTCCTTAATTTTAATGTGGGAGCACGTGCGCTCATATGAGTTAATGAGTGTGTACACGCTGTCCAAAAGACCTAGTTCGTGTTATTTTGTAGAAAAAAATCAAGTCATCAGAAACAGTTTTACATCTATGCTAATAATAAATTTTTATGATCAAACTTAATATGCACATTAAAATTTTTAGTTTCTCCAAATGCTTTCATGATATAAAATTTTTTAAAGAATATAATATCGTCCAACAAGTGTCAATACAAGTGTAAAATATTTACTGTTACTTGATAAATTTTAAGTTGATTTTATTCTCAAACTTGTTTTATATTTATGTTTATTACATTATGTTTAATAATAAGATATCCTACTTACAGGTCTATTTTATTCTTAATATGGTATCACAAAAGTAAAGTTCAAGCATAGATAATATCTTTAATTGAATTTGTTTAGTTCTCATTTGCTGATAGGTCCTTAATTTTTTTCATTAATGGTCATTAAAAAGTACTTAATTTCCATTTAAAGTACTTAATTTCCATGTGCCAGAAATGTGTACCAGCCCTGCTATAATTTTATTTTTGTGTTTTATGCATTTGCTGGAGTTTCATTTAACAACTGAAAAATAGCATATTTTTTATTATTATAAGAAGCAACTGTAGTTAATATTATAGAGCTTGCATTTTTGCAACTTGTAATAGATATGATAATACCTATTTTTAAAATATAATTTTATTTATGTATTTATGTATGAATAATTTATGGTCTGGAAAATGATTTATTTCTATATACATTCTTTTCATGAAATGCATTCTGACACTTTTATAAAATAACATACTTGTCTTTGAACATAATAATGAGCAACTAATTTCTTTTTAACTAATATTAAATTGATGAAAAAAATTTCTTTTGAATTTGAAGCTTCATATTATGGCTAATATTGGAACTAATTTAGGGACTCTCATTTAATGGAAAAAGGCACATGAAAAGATCAGAGTGAAAATATTAGATTAAAAATTTAGTTTTGTATTTAAATATCATTAGAAGAAACATCATTTAAGATCTATAAACATTTATAGAAAAAAATTATGTAATGGTTACACTTTTTCTCAGTGTGCACAAACTTAAGGACTTTTCTACAATTTTATGCTTCTGTTGTACTGTAGATTTTTATATGAAATATGATGCATTTTTTTGGTTTAATAATTTATTAATTAAATTTACTATTCATTTATCTGTGAATAACAAAAAACTGCACTTTTGTAATTTTGAAGTTTATAATGATTGATGCATATTTTTCTCCGTAAAGGTATGCCTGTTTATAGTGGTCCTCCCCCACCTCCAAATCGCTTTGGCATTCAACCTGGATATAGGTGGGATGGTGTGGACCGATCAAATGGCTTTGAAAAGAAGTATTTTGAAAAGCACAATTCTACAAAAGCTATTCAAGAAGAAGCATATTTATGGAGTGTCCAAAATATGTAATGTTAAAATGTAAATTATTGTATATTTTGTAATATATTCAGATGATATGTAATTATATTTTAATAGACATGTGTGTTCAGGCATAAAACAATCCAATAATATTCAAGTTTTTCAAGAAATTCATTTATTTCTGTTTTTCTATCATATGCATTGCAACTGGCTTATCACAGTTTCACCATAAATTTTAGCTTTTTGTGAGGAAATGTGAAATGAGTATAATTTGGGTTTATAGCAGATGCCAGATATTTGTGCGATAGCCAACTTAGATGATCATGCAAACACTCAGACAAGTGAATAATGATCACTTTCATCCAGCAGAATTACATAAAACACATAGATCAAAGTTTACATAAATGTATAAAGAAGCAAACTTGCTTGGGCTAGAATAATAATGTCACAACTTAAAGCAGTACATTTTCTCTGTCGGTTTTGTAGAGGAATGTTGTATCGTAAGTGTTTATTTACATTATTTTGTTTACCTACTTTCAATCACTACGGCTTTATCTTGTAGAAAATCAGTATTTTGTTTTCAGATATCGGGAGTTCCTATATCGGACATCACACCAGCTTTCTAATTTGTATTGACATCTGCTGTGTTGTCAGTTAAAGGAACTGTGAATTCCAGGTTAAATTTCTACGAATTTAGTGGTCTTAAAGGAAACTTCCCTCCTGAGAAAGTTACTCTAACTATTACATCAAACTCATTATACTTGTCATGTCCATGAAGGGAGAGAGGAAATATAATTTTGGTTTGCAGTTATTTGCTACCACATTACCTATCCTTTTTTTCACCTATCCTTTTTTCAAACTATTTCTATCAATTACATTTTCCATCAATAACCACAACCTAGAGTACAGCACATTAGAAACAAATCTTTTCTCTCATAGAAGATATAGTATGCCTGTAAATTGCTACACAGTGATCTGCAATCCTCCTGACAGCAATCTAAATTATGGGAAAGAGGTACATAATATGTGTTCCAGCTTAGGATCATCAAAAAACTTTATGCCTTAATACTTACTATAGTTACACAGTCTCTTTTTACTATTCACAAAGACTTTGTATATCCATTCCACAAATAAGTTTTGTATTCCACATCTATTGTATTAACATTCCTTTAGACATCTGTTTTACACTGTCACAGAAAGAAAGCTCTCTAAAGAACATTTATGGCAGAGTAATAAGGAATAAAATTCGATAAACTGTATCACCTTATAGAAATTTGATGTAGACACCACATTACTTTCTTGTATGGAATATTATATTATATGCATTTTTTGTTGCATTTCATTTAAACGTTTTTCCTCGAATTTCATTAGATTTCTTGTTCAATTAATTCATTTCCCAATTTGCAGCAAGGTAAAAATACATAAAACCTCAAAATATCTTCATTAAAAATTGAAAAATATAGAAAACACCAAATACAGTTAAAACAGTTTTTAAAATTAGAATTTCAACACAAAAACAAGCTATAACCCATTCAGGACAAGCGTCACGAATACGGAATGCAACGATTCCACTCTTATCAGCCCAGCGTCGCATATACACAAAAAGCCCCTGTCAATCTCTACAGCTCAGCATCGCATATATGTAGCTTGAAAACGGAACAATTTATTCCAGTTTTTAAATGCCAGTAGATAGTGCTAAATGGTAAGGATTTTCACATCGATTAAGTTGTGGCTTTTGGCTTTCATGTATGAGCATCAGTTTCTGTTCTGTGCTTGTGGTTTTGATAGAATTATTGGTGTAAAGAAACTGGGAATCAGGGTTCTTTAAGTTAAAGGGATACCAGCCTGTTTGTTTATTTCGTAAAGATTTTTTTTGGGGGGGTCTACTTTTTTACTCTTTGTGTTTTTAGTTATTAGTTATTGCAGCTCAATGCTTTCTTTTTCCTTTTATTTATTTATTTATTATTTTTGTTAGGAGAATGTGGGAAAACATGCATTTAGATGACTATAGCTAGCATAACGTCGCCAAACTTCTGTGATGGACAAACTCAAACCAGTTTTCCTTTTTTATATTATATTAAAACTTAATATAGACTTTCTTGGTTAATTAAAAAGTAACTTTACAGCATTATTACAAAAGGGGAATTTTCCAATGTGTGATGCATCTTGCTTGCTCGGCGAAAAAAAGCCGCCACTGTCCTGTGTATCAATTCTCGTTTTGAATTATTCCATACACAGCAGAATTATTAAATTAGAATTTAATCACCTACAGATAATTACTGCATACTTTTCTTTTACATTTTGTATTTGTAGTTTTGTTTTACAGTTTACATTAAAACATACCAATATCAACTATTTCAATTATAAGCATCTAACTTAATAAGAACATCAAAGATAATTGTGAAGAAAGAAAAAGCAGTTGTAGCCAATAAGCAAATTAATTATACAATCTATCCAATTCCATTCAGTTAACACAAAACAAATTCAAAAGAAGCAAAACTTAAGGTAAATATAGCTGTTATATTGTTTACTACCTTAGGAATATGAATAAATACTGTGGCGTAATCTACATCTTAAACTTTTCTTTCTAAAACATAATGTGCAATTTAAGCTTAATTTGATGGAAACTGAGCTCAATGACTGTATATCATAGCAATATTTACTTACATGGAAACAATTACCTAATATCATCTATGCAGAAAACATGAAGTATAGCTTCACCTGCCTATCACATATTATATTTCTATAATTAGATTCACAGTTGAACCAAAATAATATTAAATTCAACTTAGCCTTTCAAAATTTCTTTTCCCCAGTAACTTGAGAACTCTACTGTCTTCCTCATGTAACATGGTAACATAATAAATATTTACATCATTATAGCAAAGAACAACTTTACAAAGTTACAAAGTTCCACTGTTCAAGTCCTGTAATTACTGTGTCGAGAATACCGACTAACTTGTCAATCGAATTTTTTTTTGTTTTCAGTAACCTCTCTGTCACTTTCTTCACTATCGGGAGCACGAGGGTAAACGCTTTACGCGCATGCGTAAGTTTGTGGCTTTGAGCTCCAGATTATAGATCATTCCGGATAATGGACATCTGGATTACAGACTTTGTACTGTATTTAAGTTTTTCGTTTAACAGTAATTCCAATTAAAGTGAGAGGAAGATAATATGAAAAGCTCAAAAGAAAGTCATTATCATTAAGTTAGGGAATTTATAAATGAGGTTTTTCAAATTTATTTACATTGTAGGTCTATATATCATATATATTTGACATAAATACAGGATTTATTTCTTGTTTTGCACAAATTTGCTGCATATATGAAAAAATAACAATGTAGCTACATGGTGTATTTTAAAACTATAAATTGTTTAATCTGTTGCTTATTTCTAGAAAAAAATCATGAATGATTATGAGGAAATGTTCTATTGATTACAAGTTGAATCTTAGAAAATAATCAACACAAAATGAATAAGATTGTATTTATTTGTTATGAATATGCACACAAATGAAACTGATGAAAACAAATTTTAATTCTAAGAGTATACAAGTATTGACAAGTAAATGACAAGCATTGCCAGTTGTCAAGATATTGATTGATATTGGAAGGTTAAAGGAGAGGACTCTGTAGAACTCAATACTTGCAACTGTAACAAATATTTATAAAAAATTCTACTTCCAAGATTACAGTTAACTGCCAGCTATCCTTTATTAAAATGGTTTATGGTCAAAATTGTGTATGCAGAATTCATATTAGGATCTGTGCTATTTTTGGTTGCAAAAGGTTTTGTATGAATTTCATGCTCTGTTTAAATAAGTTTTACCCATTTTAGGAACTTTTTAATTGACAGTTTTTTAGAAATGTTTTCAAGTATATGCATTGTGCTTTTTGACAAAAAAAAAAAAAAAAAAAAAAATGGTTCTGAATAGATACTATCTGTAATAGTTGTATTCCATGAACTTAACAAATGGAAATTTACATTGATCTGCAAGATGCATTCACAGTGGTAAAAAATGTTTAAAAAATAATTTAGATTTGGATTTGCTTTTACTACTGAGGAAAAAGATTTATCTTTTATTAGCTTTGAAATGAAATAAAATGCGTAGGCTAATGCCACTAATAACTATGTGCATTAAGTTTAGCACTTGTAATAACATTGCTCTGATAGTAGCATTAAAAAGAGAGGCTATACTTATTTATAGTAAAGTAATATAAATTTTAAATGATAAACTTAAAATGTGAAGAAAGTCTGTCATAAATAAAATTTGTTTATTGCTTTGAAGAAAAATTATTTATATTCTTTCTCTGGGTATACTCCAACTGCACGAATGAAATGAAAAAACTGTCTGAATGAAATTGAAAATGAATCGTCCTGGTATAGTCCAACTGTGCGAATCAAAATTTCATCTCCTCCTCCACTGTCTACAGGGTTCCAATTTTACTTTTCGAAGCCAATTGTAGCCAAGAGGAAAATAAAGAAATAGAATTACATATCATAATCACAAGAACAAGTAAAGAATATCTAAAAAGCAGGCTAATTACTTGAATAACAGTAATAAATTTGAGAGCTAACAAAGAAAATAAAAGGTATTAGTAAACATACATATTAGCATTAAACTTTCTTTATTATTTACAATATTAGAGCAAAGAGTATTATAATAATATCATAAATTAAATAATTATGCAACATACCAATTATATTTTTTATAAATTGCATCATTAATAGTCATGATGTCTGAACTAGACAGGAAAATTTAATTTAGTTCACTGGCGTGCAAAAGATTATTCCATATCAAAGTGTGCTAGAAATATTTTTTGTTAATTAAAGTAATCATCTAAATGTGTGCAGAAATTTATATATAAATTGAAATCTATATCAACATTAATATGCATTTTGAACACTGCACCAGGGGCTGAGTGGTAAAGTTGCTGAATACTGGTAGTTCGGTCCGAGGTTCGAATCTCGTGAAAGGGCTGGCTGCATGGGTGTTTTCGTGGTTTTCCCCATGTGTAATGTGTGTACGAGCCAAATTCTCTTAGAAAGTCCTCCATGAAGGCATCCCTTCCCTTAGGCAGATAGCCCTAGTGTGATTTGTCATAATTAAATACACCACCATTTTGAACACTGAAGTATAAATTGTAAATAAATTAAAAAAATTATGCTAAGAAGCTTTTTCTAAAATTTATCTAGAAGAAAAGAATAAGATAAACAGTATTGCAAATTAATATAATCAATCAGGCCTCTCAATAAATAAAAGCTTATTTTTTTAACCAAAAATTAAAAATTGGGATGCAAAAGTTTATGTAATATACTTGGAAATATCTGAACATATAATTAATTAGAAACGTCTAATTAAATTCATAACAAGCTAATTAACAGTGACATTAAGCTTAATTTCATTCAATCTAAAACAAGCAATCGATCAGGGGCTCTGCATAACTGAAGTTTTATTTCTATTTTTTGGAATTTTTTTTTGTTAATTATGAAAATTCTGCTGATACTCATAATTATCAATTTATTAATTAAATGTGTATTAGTACTTAAATGTATGCCAAAGTGCATCAGGTGGAAAACAGAATAAATATTTAAACATTTCTAGTATTAAAATATGGAATTTGTAACAAAGTTAAATAACCTTAAAATAACGTCAATGACTGAAAATGGAAAGCATAATACGGGAATATATTGCAATAATATTAGTGTGAATTTAGAACGACTTAAGAAGTCCAATTTTTAGATTTAATAAAGAGAATTTTTTAAATTAAATTAGAACTCTTTACCTAAAATGGTAAATTTGGAAGTTAAAATCATTCTGCTATCTAAGAAGATTTGTTAATATTTATCTAGGCAAGAAAGTTATTTAAGGTGAGCTACAAATCTGATATTTGATAGGTTGATTATGTATCAGTTTTGTATATGTCATTAATCTATGAATTTTAATATTCAAAACTGATATATATATATATATATATCAGTGACTAAAATCTACAACTTGGAAAGTTTTTAATTCTTGCAGAGAATAAAAAAGATCTGGCTCATCATTCCTTTAAGCATCGTAAAACTTTAAAATGAGTGTAAAAGAAATTTATTTTTACTTTAGCACACGCCAACTTTAAATTAATATTAGTTTTGCATGCACAATTTTTAGAATATTGATAAACAAAAATAAAGGCTTGCAGTCTCAATAGAATGTCCATTAATTGTGATAAATGACTTTTTGTAGCACCCAATCTTTTTGGGAAAGAAATAGGGGACAGGAAATGTTGCACAGTTCATGGATTAGATAAGAGGGGGACGGGGATCTCCGGTCAAATTTGGCGCAGTTCGTACCCTACCTTTGAAACATCTACTAACAAAGTTGCGTGAGCTAACATCGGAATTAGCAACCTAAACACTCTTCCCGCTGTTTGGTGCATATCAGCAAGGCTACCGAACGCAAGTTGAGGAAGTTCGTCAAGTGACTGTTAGTGCACACACTGCTGATCGATGACAATACAATTTTGACAGGCTATATTTAATAATTTTTGTGGTTTTTTTTTATTTATGCATTTTCTGTGGATTTCTTTTACTTCCCCATGTGTAACGTGTATACGAGCCAGATTCCCTTAGCAGGTACTGCACGAAGGCATCCCTACTCTTAGGTAGAGAGCCGTCAAGTTATTTGCCATAATCAAACGAAACAAACCGAGTGTTTGAAAATCGTCACATTTTTAGACTATTTGACATTTGCGATTTTATAATTTTAACATCTAAAACTTATTACATATAAAGTTTTTAAATTTTCACACATTTAAATACAAACATTCTCCCTCTTTTAAAATGTGAATGATAAAATAGTATTAATTGAAAAATTTTCTACATTTACAAAGAAATTAGACTTTTTTTACTGATAACATGTAATTAAGACTAAACAGTTTATACAATAAGCTTTTATCTATAATAGATATGATAATTAATGCACTAAAAGGACAAAAATAATTTATTACATAGTTTAATAACAAATAACTAATAATAAAATAACTTCAATGATTAAAAATGGAAAGCTTCATATGACATATATTGCAATAATATTAGTGGGAATTTAGAACTTTTTAAAGAAACCCAATTTTTAGATTTAATAAAGAGAATTTTTCTAATTAAATTAGAACTGTTTACCTAAAATGGTAAATTTGAAAGTTAAAAACCATTCTGTTATCTAAGAAGATTTGTTAATATTTATCTAAACAAGAAAACTTAAGTTGTGCTATAAATCCGATATTTGATAGATTGATTATGTATCAGTTTTATGTATGTCATAATTCTATCCATTTTATTATTTAAAACTGATATATATATATACATATCAGCAGCTAAAATCTACAACTTGGAAAGTTTTTAATTCTTACAGAGAATAAAAAAAATCTGGCTCATTATTCTTTTAAGCATCATAAAACTTTAAAATGAGTGTAAAAGAAATTCATTTTTACTTTAGCACATGCCAGATTGTAAATTAATATTTGTTTTGTATGGACAATTTTTACAATATTCAAAAACGGAAGTAGAGACTTGTAGTCTCAATAAAATGTCTCATTAATGGAGATAAGTGACTTTTTGTAGCACCCATCTTCTCAGGAATTCAAATTATTAGAAAGCGGGGATAGAAAAACATCGCCGCAGTTCCGTGGAAATGAGATAAGAGGGGGGAGGTATCTTCAATGAAATTTTGCGCAGTTCGTATCCTACCCTTTCTCTTATCTATAAACCCCCCCCTTAAGAAAGAAATTGAAAGGTTCTTTCAAGTTATGCTCAAAAGCATTGATTCAGCTCATAAGCTCGAAAGCATAATTTCCTTTTTTAAACAAATTAACTTTTTTTCCTTTTTTCAACAGTTGCCTACAAATTTTTGTTATATTGAATGAAAGATTCTGAATATCTGTATTCGACAAAGGTGCTGAATTTTATACCAAAATTTAAATGTAAATTGCAGTTTGTATGTGCTATTTAGCTAAGTATACTTTTTAATAGTAATTATATAAACTATTTACTTATCCTGATGAATTTTAAACCTATTATCAGAATGTAGATAATATTATTCTGTATTCTTAATCTAGGCAAAACAAGGATATTCTAAACTACACGGTCACTTTTTTCTGTTTATGTACATATAAAGGTATATTTTCTCATTTGTGAAAAGACATTTTTGTGATATGTTACTTAAAGATATACCACTTTTCTAAAACATTTCTTAAATGCATTGTAATCTATGCAAATCCCAGTGCCAACAATTTAAAACAAATATGGTACATTAAAAAAAAAAAAAAAAAAAAAAAAAAAAAAACTTTTCCCTTTGGCTTATAACTTAATATTAGTCTACCTTCCAGAGTGTAAGCAATTGAAAATAGCTGAAAGCATACATAAACAGAAAAACTGAATCTTTATTTGGCTTTATTTGAACGGAGCGTTTTTGTTTGTTTGTTTAATCTTTTTGCTTTTGTTGAAAGGAAATACACCAAATCTCTTTAGTATTGAAATTAGTAAAAATAAACATTTCATTCTACTCACTTTAACCAAATATTGCATTTTCACAGTTTAATAGTGTTCATGTCTTGCACCAGGTAAGTTTAAAGCAATTTAAAATGAGTCCTCTCCTTACTATTTTTAAATCCTTACTGTGATATGTACCCAAAAGTTCAATAAAATTGATTTAATTTAGCGAGTATATGTAATATAGACATTCCTTTGTTCGATATATCTCAAAAATCGTAGATAGAGAAAAATAGAGTGCACCTTTTCATTTTTCCTCACATGGTACTTTGTCAACCTTTGCTACGGGGAGATGATAATGTTTACTTTGATCAATAAATATGAAACTGTTCTTTATCTTAGAAAATACAAAACCATAAATATTGATTGTAAGATCAGCTAATTCAAAGATTTTACAGTTTATAATTAGCTGAATATGCAGTCAAGGGTCTTAATGATTTTTCTAAAATGGCAGAACATATATATCCTCCATTTCTGAAACATATATATATATATATATATATGTACACTTTTCTGTTGTTTCAGTAGTATTTCTAGAAAGCAAAGCAGAAATATCTGTTACTAAAACTATTTTGTAATGCATATTTTTTTTCCAATAAAGTAAAACAATATAGGGTAGTTTTTTTTTTTTTTTTTTTTTTTTTTTTTTAAACTTTTAAATTAAAGTATTCGTAGTTGTGAGCAAACCATTTGATTTTAAAATTTAACAAAACAATGGCTAGCCTTGGAGCCACATAAATGAAACGAATTTGAAAGGCAGAAGCCAAGCTCTAAGAGTTAATTAGCGAAATGAGTTTGTTGATAGAGGCTTTATTCTTGAGCATAAGCAACTTGTCATTGGTGATTTCCAAGTCTTGATAGTCGCGACATTGATGCATCTTTGCATGGAGATTTTCAAGAAGATGAATGTGTTTATTGCATTTATGTATTTTATTGTACTATATTGCTTTTAGTATTTTTTAAAAGAATAGAATTTAAATTCATCCTACTTTCAATATTGTATGAATATATCTAAGACATGGCACGCTAAAGGAAATTTATGTCGAAAATAAAGAAGAGAAGTTTTTTCGGATTCAAAAGACTAGAAATTATACTATATCTCAAACTTTTCCTTAAACCGCTTATATGAAGAAAGGAGTCCAAATAATGAATGAATGTATTTTAAGAGTTCTATTCCAGAATAAAATTATTTTTAAGAATATAGGTGGCTGTTTATTAGAGCAGCTCAAGGAATAGATATTTTGGAAAATACAAACAGGATGAATTTCCTATCTTTGTGAATAAAAGACAGTAGTTGTGCTTTCCTACTTAGAAAGTCCAAGCTGTAAGCTAATCAAATATCATAAAACAGGAACAATGCCTATTCCGCCCAAATGCACATCATTTAGCCTCGAAATTTTTCCTGATCTTCAAATTAATGTTTATTAACATAGGAGTAATAAATCTAGGTTTGTTTCATATTGGTTGGGAGTTCTTTATTATTACAATGTTAAGACAAAATTGGAATTTACTACACACTCTGTGAAGAATGATATATTTAAAGGTACATTTCTGCTAATATGCAGACGACCATTTTTGACTTTCTCAGCTACTATATTATTCCCCCCCAAAAAAAATTGCTTTCAAATAAAGAAATAGCATTACATAAAAGCATGTAGTGATTGGAAGTTTTGCAATTTGGATTTTGCTAACACATCTTTTGGTTCAAGACCATGATAATTGATAATTCAACTGTTTCTCAATAAATTGGAACCAAAGTTGTGGATTTATTACATTTTTAAACCACAGTGAAACTAAGATTTAAAATGCATTTGTTAATTAAAAATCATATATAATTTATTGAACCAGTATAATATTTATCTCAAACTTTTATTCCGATCTTTTTCCATATAACACAGGATGTCTTGGTTAAATTGGAACATGTTTACGATATAAGGATACTGAGGGTGTTTCAGGATTCACGAAGCTTTCTTAGAGTTATTAATAGTCCAGATGTCTTGACTACTTCATGACTTAAATTTATGAGGATATTCGTATTGCATTTCATGCAGGACATCCGTTGTCAAACAGTCTGAGGATGTTTATTCTAAATTCTTCTAGGGATTCAGATTTTCGAATTTTGAAAATGTCCTGCGATATCACGTTAAGCACTCGGGAAGATGTGTTAGCAGATACGTCAAGATGTGCCGAAGACGTACTAAGTAAAACTTTTAATCCTCACAACATGCCGTAAGCAGTGGAGGGGACTTAACGAGGATGTCCTAGGGCTGTACTGGGATATTACGTAGGTTAATATCTTTTCTTCATTTTTTTTTTTTTTTTTTTTTTTTTTTTTGCAATAAAAAAGATTATGCGTTACAAATGTCTTAGATCCAAGAAAACTATCGCTGATTATATTCAAAAGAGGTAATTGCAATTTAAATATTTGCTATCTGAAGCCCTTCCCGTGGTTGAGGAAGACATGCACCATGCACGATCAAAATTTTAGTGTGTCCTTCTCTCCTTTCGCTGTCTGTACAAGTATTGCTGTAGAAGAAGGATGTGCGGAGAGCATTAGACGTGTAGATATTTGTATGTAAATAGATAAAGACTTTAAATATATATATATATGTATGTATATATACATATAGAAATACTTTTTTTGCAAGTTTTCTGTAAATATTTACAACATTCAACAATGATACAAGAAATACACTTTGCATCAAGGAAAACATTTATAGCTCTTAAAAATACGTGGCGATCCCATCCTGAAGGCCTTTCTTTAGAATTTTTCGTGTTATAACGTACGAAGAGCCCACGAAGTGGTTCTGCGGTACATTACATCCTAGAAATAATGTTGCATGTTTATTTTAATATGAACATGTTCTTTTTTTATAAAATTAGATTCGAAACATACGTGTTGTTGTCAGAAAATAAATTCTTTGAGAAATGCCTTCGGTAAAGGACGCTATCAAGAGTGAGTTTCTTGTTGTTTTGGACCCCTAATATATTATTTCTGGGGATTTACTTTGAAAGGCAGACTGCGACAAAACATTACACAAGCATTATTTATTTCCCTATGCAGGTTCAGAATCAGCCTGTTGTTGAGGGCAAGCATCCAGAATCTTGGAGCATAGACGGACATATCTAGACATAAAAGAAGAAAGCTCGTAATATTACGTATTTAACAAATGAAGCTAAATATGTTCTAAGCTAGAGATGAAGAATGCTCGGGCCATCTATCGCAGCTATGACAAAATGCTTAGCAACGAGTAAGTAAATTAATACACTGTTGACTAGTTGTAAAATTCCTAAATTTATAATTCTCTATGTAATTTGCAAAATTAACATACTGAATTGTATCAGCAAATCAATGCATGTCTAACTGAAAATTTTTATTTCTTCTGTTTTGTCTTTGGACTTATATTTTGATTTTAAAGGTTATTTATTTATACCATCTATCTGGTTATCCTGTTAAACATTTAAGAATGAACGTTAATTTATATGCAGAATGATTTGGTCTTTTAAAATATGATCGTAAAGAAGAATCTTCATTGAATGTACGTTTCTTGATAGAGGGATTTGCTTCATCAGCATTGATCAGATGAACATCATGTGATTCAATGAAACCTTTCCCATCTTGAGTAATGATATATTACAAAAAGTTAAACTGATTCTTTTCTTCTGTAGGAGCTATATTTACTTAAATTTACCTTAAAAGAACTAAAGATTGCTTTAATTAAAAAGTAACGTCAATCAGAATTTTAAAGCGATTTTGTTTTCAAATTAACTTTTCTCAAAATATATTCCCTTTTATCATAAATCTACAGAAACGTATTTCATGTCAATTACGAATTAAATTGCTATAGCTAAAGAGCCATAATCCGATTACTTTCTCTCACAAGTCGGGACCTAAATGAGAAAGAAAAGACTTTGTGGCATCCATCTTCAAGGAGAGAAAGACAGAGCTAATGTCTCATCAAAGATCATGGCACACAGGTCCCAAGTTTCTTGAAGAAAAAGTCTTGCACAAAATACTAGGTATCTCTCGTTTGATGTAGCAGCAGTTGTTTTCAAGCGCCAAGTATCCTCTTCATGGTATATCCAGGGAAGGAGTAAACAAAAAGGAGCAAAATGAGGACGAGTGCTGCGAAAAGTATCATCTTCAGGATAACCCACTTGTAATTGTGCCAGATTATGTACCGTATAGACTTCAAGGGATTTAGGAACCATATGAAAGTGGAATCGGGACGACTGAAAAAAAAAGAAAAAATAGAGCATAAATATCACCTATGAAAATTTTATTTAATGGGAAAATGGAAAATTGAAAAGTAAAATAAGTTAATCATTCTTTTTAATACGGAAAATCTAGACCTACAGGAATAGATTAGATTTTCATAACTATTCTTAACTTTCATAACTAACTAGCTGAGTTGTTTAAAAAGATTTATTCATGATTTTGATTTGAGTAAAATTTTTGAAGTTTAATGTTAGACTAGTATTAGTTAGTATAAATTTAATTCTATTTGTTTTGATTAATATTCAAGCAATTGAGAAATGTCTTAAATATTAGCCAATGTTTCAAATTAGGATTTCTCTTCAATGATGCTCAAGAAAGAAATCTCGGAGATTCAAATCAGCATTTTAATATTATTGAAGATTATTTTGAAGTATGCCAGAATAGAAAGAAATACTGATGACTCACTGTGGCTTGTCCAAAGGGTCAGGTTCATTTCGGCCAAGGCCAGCAGGATTTTTCTCGGCTTCTTCCTTTGATAGTAGATGAAGTTCAGCTTCAACTTTACCCTGCATTAAAATAAAATGAATATCATTGAATAACATAGTTAATGAAACATCAGATTTCGTATCATAGTACTTTACCAAGACTGAAAATTATGATGATGTTTCAGTGACACATACCGTGAGTTCCATTTCATCATTATCTTTTTTGATGAAGAAAGGCCACCATCCTTTGATCCTACGTTGCTTAAAGAGCGAAATCTGGGGTACACTACCATCTGTCTTGAGCATATCCAATGTGCATAGCTTAGATGATTTTGCTCCTCGTGGGAAACGATTCAAATCCAAAGTAATAGCACCTAGAATTAGAGTGAGAATAATGCTAATTGTTTTGGAATTGAAAACTAAAGCTATATTTATGAAGGTTAAATGAAATTTCAGCTTGGATATTAATCAGTAATCAAATAAACGCATGTCTTTTTATCAATTTTGACGAGTTTTTAATAAGTGAATTTTGTCAGTATTTTAGAGACTAAAAATGCCATATTCACAAAATGACAATTCCAGATGACATTCATATTAAATAAATTACATATTTTGAATTATCGTATTTTTCAGCGTATAATGCGCATCTTTAATTTACAACTACATTTTTTAATTTTTAGGTATATTTGCTGTATAACACGTACACAATTCTTCACAAAGAAACCTAAAAGGTACATGTGCAATGCTATATCTTTTGAGGTCACTTATCCAAACATTTGTCCTATATGTTCGAAGAATGGTAAACCACATTGACAGGCGATAAAGGGCGATGACAGGCGTATGTGCGTGGGCTAAATGCTTCCGGGAGTAAATATTCTGGCAACTAGAGTGGATTGTATTCAATTCAGGTGTCCAAAAGAATGCTATTGTAGAGCACTTCCAACCTGAATGAATTCGTGGAATTAGATGTTTTATTTTTCTACAATCATTTGAAGGCGAGATTTTCATGTGAAAATCGAAGGCTTTAGTAAATCGCATTTTCTTTAGGTGAAATACAGTTGATCTAATTCTCCTTTTAATAGCAAGTATAACTCCTGCGAAAAGAAATAAATACAGTGCTGGTTTCAAATGTAAAGCCATTCATTTTGCGAAAGGCAATGGAAATCGTCCTCCAACAAAGATGTTTGGTGATGAAAGATGGAATGGATAATGATTATATATTTATGGATCAAAATAACAATGATGATGAAGACGAAACAAAATTCGATAATACGCCTGAAGATATAATGGAAGACGAGCATGATGAACTCTTTATGTTATCCGATAATGAAAATGTTTAATTTCATACAGCATGTCATTTGTTTTAAATAAGCAGCATTTTGGTGCATGTAAAAATCTAATTTTTTTCCTTATTTTTAAGCTATCACTTTTATATCCGACATATAATGCGAACAGGTAAAATTTGGTTCTATTATTTGTATTAAAAGTGAGCGATGCCGGAATATACGGTACTTCTTGATGTATAAAATGAAGAAAACTAATTCACTATCCAAAATTTTCAAATTTCAACTTTTAAAATTTTCGCATTCGAATGAGTTATGAATATATTCAGTCAAACCTATGAAAATTAAAAGTGACCATTAATTTTTTTGTCTCGAGGCCTATGTGATAGACACCACTGGGTTTAATGTTTGTGTAACTGTAGTAGTGACCCTTTAAGCCTGGATAGTTTAACTTTTCGTTATAAACTGCATTGTCTTATTTATGTCGTTATATTGTATTATTATGCTTTCATAATTTAGTTGCGATATGAGCGATGACTTACATCATTAACTAAAGGGTAACTGAGAAGTGAGAGTTGAAATTTAAGTTATTAGCCATTAGACACCACCCCTGAATTGATATTAAGGAAAGAATTCACTTTATGGAATGAAAAGTACAGTGCAGTGCAAATCTGATGAATAAGAGGGCTAATTGAGAAATGTGACACTTTCTTTACTAGATATTACTTGGAATTGTGTGATGGCACACTGTAGTGCAGCAGAAACCAGTCATTCGATTGAACGTTTTCAGGCTTCAGGCCTAGTGAAGTCTCTTCAGAATTCTGTCTATTACGTCTATCTTGCGTTCTACGGGTTCGTGGATTCGGAGTGATTGATGTTAACATTGATGAAGAATCAAAACACAATTTATTCATTAGTATTTCACAGAACAGTTCCAAAGACGCGTTACAGTCATCGAAAAACTACAATAAACATACTGAAACAGTCAGAAACACAGCCTTCAGCTATCAGGCTATAACGGTGAAGACAGCTTCACGGCAAAGCACTATAGTACAGCTCCCGACTCGGTTGATCACTCTGAAGCTAATCTAAAGCACTACTAACTGAACTCAACACACACAAGATACTGTTCTCGATAAAACTCAAGATACACTCGACGATAAACTGCTACTCCGCGTACAGGCAGGATATTTATAGCTTTTCACCTGTCTTAGGTGAAAAGCTAACACAATTAGAGGAAAATGGGTAAGAATTCTGTCTCTGTTTTGTTCTCGCTCTCTCTATATAGCATATCTCCAATTTTGTCGCCAAATATGGCAACCCTGCCTTTACTTGCTATTTTCTGGCAACCCTGAAACCGCTTTGCGGGGAAGCCAACTTACCACATGCGACGGAGGACGTGGGCACCATCTCTCTACCAATACGGTTAATCGGTATGGTGCCACGTCCACCTTTATCTATTGCCTAGATACATGATACATAAGAACATACGGTGGCTACAGGTAGACTGTGCAGAAAATACATATATATTCAGATGCCTAAATACATCTTATGTAGGAACATGGGGTGCATGAGATGTATAAGGGGACTTTCATAAGAACATATCTAAGGTGACACACATTGGGTGGCGTACACATACTTATGAATATAAGATATATAGGAGCAAAATCAGTTACATGTTACAGGATGTTGCGAGATATATGATACAAGATGCTGTGGATACAGATATATGCAGATGCCAAGATACATAATATGAGGTGCAGAGTGATTTATAAGTGGCAGGATACATGGTAGAAGGTGCGAAATAAGAGATGCATGATACAGGATTATGCGAGATATATGTTACAATATGCAGAAAATACAAATATTGGCAGATGCCAGGATGTATGATACGTACAACATAAGGTGCGGTAGATACATAAGGTGACAAATATAAGGACATGCATAAGGTGACATACACATACTTAAGAAAAGAAGGTTCAAAATAGGTTACATATTAAAGGATGATACGAGATATATGATAATTATTACACAATGATATAAGATATTTGTTGAAACGTACAGGGTTACATTTTACAACATAGGTTACGTATTGCAGGTTATTGCAAGATATATGATACAAGGTACAGAAGATACTAATATAAGCAGATACCAAGATGCATGATACATAATACATATTAAAGGATGATACGAGATATATGAAACATATTACAGGATGATACAAGATATTTCTTAAACATACAGGGTTACATTTTGCAACATAGGTTATGCAGGATGTTACAAGATATGTGATACAAGGTGCAGAAGATACTAATATAGGCAGATACCAAGATACATGATACATGGTGCAGAATATGTTACATGCTACAAGATGATACGAGATTATATATGCAGATGCCGGAATACATGATACTGGATTCAAAATAAGTTACATAACTAAGATTTTGCGAGATATATGATACTAGGTGCTGGAAATACAAATTTATGCTAATGCCAGGATACTTGATACAAGGTGCATGATAAGTTGAATGAATAAGTTACATGATACAGGATAATATGAGATAATATATGCGGATGTCAGAATACATGATACAGGGTGTTGAATAGTTTGCAAGATACAGGATGATACGAAATAAATTATATAAGGTACAGAAGATATAAATATATGCAGATAAAGATAATGCTAATTCCATTGTACAGTTCAGTTAGTTAACATAATACAGATAATTGGCATAATACAGTTTCGTTAAATAAAGCTTGTATATACATGCAATAGGACTATCAGTGTTGTACACACATTCAGTATTATTCAAAGGTATTAGATACTGGTGCCAGTCACTAAATCGCTATTTGTCTATTGTGGCAGTCTGTGAGTTTGGCACAGATCCATATTTAGTTCTGCCAGTTTGACCATTAGGAGCTCGATTTTTCTGACCAGGTGCTTTTGCTTTATTAAAAACTTACAGAAGGCCTGTCGATTTGTGGACGGAAAGTTGATGTGAAGTTCTTCTGTAAGGGGGACAGGATGTTAGGTAGTGCTCCGGAGAGCCAGTCTGTCTACAGGTGCACTGACTGGTATGGCTTATGCCGAATCTGTTGAAATATTCTGGAAATCATCCATGACCCGTAATGTACTTGACCAGTTGCCTGTTAGCAATGTTCCTGGTAGTATCCACGTAGCTGATGTGATATTGAGCCCGTCTCCCAGTTTCGCTATTGTCCCATGTCTGCTCTCATAGCCCAATTTCCTTTAAACGCAGAGTCCTCTTCAGGAATGAGACAGACCATGGTATGTCAATTTGTAAATCGGTCGGTCCTGTAGCTGCTTCTTTGGCGAGATGGTCTGCCAATTCATTACCGTGGTAGCCGGCATGCGCTTTTATTCATTCCAATTTGGTACGGAGAGATGGATTTTTCGCAAGTCTTCTTCGACACCTTGTATTATGCCGGAAGGATGGTTTGGATTTCCTATTGCATACAGGGATGAGAGGCTGTCGGTTTTGATAGTAGCATTGTGGATGTTGTGGGATTGCAAGTAGCGAACTGCTTACGCAATCGCCACTGCTTCTCCCTGAAATACGCTATTATTTTGCCGCAGCTGTCCCTTCCATTGGTCTTTTATTGTAACTTGTCGCATAACTACCAACGCACTTCCCACTTTTTCGTCAATTTTCGAACCATCCATGTAGATGGTGTGCTGTGCAGGATGGTGAGTCGTTGTGGGATTGATGGTAATATTTACTCCCGTGCCTTTGACCGCTGGATGGACACTGAACTGGTAGCTGTTGGTTTCGTAATCCTCCGGATGGTAATTGACTTCATCAAAGGAAACTGGTCGTTTCAGTTGCAATACGAATTGTCTTGCTGCCTCCTCTTCGACACGAATGTGTAGAGGAAGGAGGCCAGTGAGCATGTTAATGGTGTCTGAGGATGTCGTAAACTAAGCTCTGGTGATACCCAATGCAAAGGGTCTTTGTATGGTGTAAAGCCAACTTACCACAACTGCTCCAAAGAATATCTATTGTTAAGAAAGAAAACTTCTCCGCAACAGGAGTGGCTCCGTTCCAACGTAGAGGGAAACAACTGCGCATGAGCGAAACATCGGTGGCCAAAGCTCGGAGCCGGCGTCTCTAGAAGGTGGCGTCAAAGTTCCAAGGTCTGGTTTATCAAGAGTTCAGAAAACGAATATCGTTTTAAATTTTTTTTAACTTTAAAGGAAACTAAAATATTTTTTCGCGCAAGTGAATTAATTAATGGATTAGAGCAAAAAACGAAGGAAAATCGGACTTTAAATTAAAAGAAGAAACGTTATATCAAAGAACGTTTCTTCTCAGCACGTGTTCCTCAATTTCCTGTACACATCGCGAAGGGGGAAATTCTCGCCGGTAGGTGAATTTCCTCCGTTTCCCAGTGGCGTAGTAGCAAATTGGTTTACATTACGTCTATGGAACTTCTTCTTTACATAGACGTTCTTTGGCTGGGCATTTCTTAACATTATCATCTGTTGTCAGGGTAATCATCGAACTTTTCCGATATCCCGTACAAGACTGCAAAGAACGACAATACTTGAATTTATCATCAACAACTTCACGACCATCATGAAATCATTTGTAACGGACGTAAAAGCATTGAATAGTGTTAATTTTCAATCCCCGCATGCTTTATATACTATTTCCAAACGTCGCTGTTGCTGTTTTTCGCATTTTACCGCAAAATTTTATCGCTATTTTTTTCTGAGCCAGTAGATTTTTATGAGACTAAGGCCTGCGCAGAAATTCGCAGAAAAATTAACTACGCAGAAATTCTATCCGTAAGCAGATGATATTTTAGAAAAAGCAAGCTGAGATGTCATAGTAATTATCGTTCGGCAGTTAATTCAGTTCGACTGTTAATTATCGTTCGGCAGGTTTACTGGAAATTGTTAAAAACATTAGTTCTAAATCTTTGTAAATGCATTGCGTAAATGCAATGCGTAAAACGATATTTATAATAAAATATATTACTTCTTTTTATACTGAATTTATGCACTGTATTTAAAAACCAGTTGAAATACGATGGACTTAGACAGCAAGATGGAGCTTACCCAAAAAATCATCCGCTGAGAAGTGATCAGCATCCCATACTTGAAGTTCTAACCTTGCAGGAATCTTGCATTCTGTTTCATCCCAAGAGAAGAGAGATTCTTTCCTAGAAATCACAATTTTCTCTTCGGCTGGTAGGTAATCGAAAGGGTAGACGAAACGCCAATTGAAATTTCCCTCTCCCGTCAGTGACCTGCAAGGAAAAAACAAAAAAATAGTTACAATTGTTGCTTTTCATAATATTCTCCACAAATCGTATATTTGAAACAATGAGTTCATTAGAACTAAAAAAGTACATTAGTTGTTGGTTTATAACTAGTTCAAACTCTGCACTTAGCCGTAAGATGTAACAAAATAATGAAAATTCAAGGTTTAATAAGTTTAAAAGTGAGAATTACTTCAGTATTTTAATGAAAAAACCGTAAATTTTTTATTTCATGGAATCCAGGGTTCGTACGGTCCTTAAGAGTCCTTAAAAGTCCTTAAGTTTTTTGGAATCGATTTTTGGTCCTTAAAAGTCCTTAATTTCGGCAAAATCAACAGAAAGTCCTTAATTTTAATCATCGGAAATAGCTGTCTGTTTTTTACGACTGCCATTTTGAGTGTAAATTAGCATTTTGGAGGAATATTTTTGGTGATTCAACTGACAGATATGGTTATCTTTTGATTGGGTGAATGGGTTATAATTCGTTCCTATTTCTAATATAAATCGTGGGATTTTCGAGTTTTATAGTAAAAGAAGTGCAGCATACGTATTTTGAAATGATTTCATTTTTTCTAATGAAGAGCTCTTATACAACTTTTGGCTTTTCGGGATGTGAATTCTTTTATTAAACCGCTCTGAATTCGGCGACTTATCAGCATTTTGGCGATTTTAAGATCAGTTTCTGTAGAAAATTTTTAATTTCGAGATCTGGGAATTTTTCGACATTTTTTTAAAACATTGTAACATGGATAATTTTCATTAAAATAGTGGTAAAATATTGAAATTATGTTTAAAAAATAACATTAAAATAAAACGTTTTAATTTTCGCAGTCATATTATAAAGTTCCATTTTGACCACTTATTATACAATATTTTGAATCTGCAAAATAAGCAAGGTATACGAAACAATTAACGAAGTTTTAGCAAAAGCAAAATAGCTATGTAAGTAATTTAAAATGTCTTTTTTAATTTTTTCATGGTAAGAGTTTTTCCAATGTAATTGTCTCAGAGTATTCAGAATTATCAGAATATTCAGTTTTCTCTATAAAATTAATTTTACACCTTTTTCCTCTGATATTTTTTCTCAAAATATTTCTGGCTTTTTACTGTTACAGAATTTTTCTTTAGGATTTTAGACATTGCAGCTTAGAAAGTTTAGAAGGATTTGAAGGCAAAATTTATAGACCCAAGATTCTAGAAAATTACAGAAAAATGTCTCCATGCTATTAACACGTAACGAATGTATTTTGCAGAAAGTTTACGATGTATTTCTTACTTTTTGGAGAAGGTCTGGAAGAACAAAGAAAACATAATATTTGAATGTTTTACTTCTGATACTAGAATCTTTTTCTTAACACGTTTATCTTCTCTTTATTTTCTCTAATTTTCACTAGACACAAACATGGAAAATATCAAAAATGCTTTTATTCTTATGAGAAGGACAGGCATTATAGAAAGAAATTTTTTTCTTAGTAAAGAAATTGAAAACTGATTCATATTATATGTCTGAATGCATCATACACAGAGCTGGCCCTAGGCATTTTCCCACCTGATGCAATCTCTGCGGATCCTAAATTCTTGCCTGCTTCCAATGCCTGCTCTAAATTCTAAAAGTTTTGCCATTTCTAGATTTTGTTGCTTGGTATGTCACTAAATTCTAAAAATTCTGCCACACCGTCTCTGTAACCAGCCCTTGCCATGTATATTTCATATTGCTTCTGAATGTTCATATTACTAAAGATATAAAATTAGCAGCTTTTTCTATGCTTTCTAAATTTAGTGTTTTTAGAATAACAGAAATCTTTAATTTAAATTCTAAAATGAAAAGGAAACGTGCTGAAGAAAGGTTCTTCAAAGATATGTACTGCTATTAGTATGTACAGTTATTATTATGTAAATTACTTAGTTGTTTATAATTTCAGCCTTTACTATAATTTCCCATTTCTGTTTTCTCACCAGAATGCAATTCGCTTAGATAGTTTTTAAACTGAGGTGTATGGAGTGTAAGACAGAGTGTGTTTTTTTTCTCCACATACTTGCTGCATTAGTTCCTGTCCAAAATGAGACATAAAAAAATCAACATAAAGCTAACTATTAATTTAGAATTAAAACAACAATCTTAATAAGTCTAACTGTTAGTAAATAAAATGTCACTTATCTTCTTTCTAATATGTCCAACTATTATAAGTGTAAAATATTTAATGCTACTTGATAAATTTCATAAAGTTTTATTTTATTCTATAACTTATTAATAATTATGTTAATTAAGTTATGTTTAATAGTAATGCATCCTACTTTTAAGTTTAGGACGGTATTACAAAAGTGAAGTTCAGGCACAGATAGTATTTTTAATTGAATTTGTTCAGTTCTCATTTGCTCATAGGCCCTTAATTTTTTCATGAATGGTCCTTAAAAGTCCTTAAAAATACTTAATTTCCGTGTGCAGAAAAGCGTACGAACCCTGGAATCTAATCTTTTTTTCCAGCAGATTTAATTTTTTTTTTAAAAATTGATATACAAATTAAAATGTTTATTGTAAAGCGACATGTATTTACAAAGCTGTTCTTTTTACAACTCTGTACGAAGTAAGAGAAGTATTGTTACGACGAAAAGTTCCGGTTTCATATTTCAACGAAATTATCCCTTTTAACCGCTATCGACTGCAATTTAACGATGTTTTTGCGTGACATCTGTACGTAAGGACAGAATAAAAGGACTCTTTTTTCCACAAACGAATTAAAAAACTGATTTAAAATGGATTCAGAAGAGGTTATTTTCATAGCGTCTGTACGTACGTACGTATGTATATGTCTCGCATAACTTGAAAACCAGTAGTAAAATTTTGCATATAGGACTGTCATAACATGCAGTTGTGCACCTCCCGTTTTGGTTGCAATCGGCCGCACCAAAAGTGAATAAATATATATGTATATATATACTCAGTCTGTTACTCGGCTTCGTGAGCTCAGGTCTTTTTATTCTTATATGTTGGTAAACTGTGCATTTTGCTTTCAAAATGGTTGAATTATGTTGTTCTTATCTTCCGGTTAAAGTTTTTATGCCTTTAATTAATCTGCATGCAATAGTTGTAGAATTAACAACAATTTAAAAGTTGCTTAAGTGCGGCTAAGCCTAATTTGTTTTACTATAGCAGCCATATTTGTTTACATTTGAAACTTAGTAGAATAGTGAATTCAGTCAGTCAGTCAGATCAGCGTTTTTTTCTGTGTGGGACTAAAAGTAAGCTTTCAGTTTTGTGCAGGGACAAATTTGCCACCTTATCCGCTGGTCAAATTGCTTGTTTTTGCCTAGAAACTCCTGTTTTTGCTTCTTACACTATAGAATTCAGCATACTACCCAAGATACTTTTCTCCACGTACAGGCAGGTTTCATATAGTTTTAACCTACCTTCGAGAATATTCTTGAGGAAAAACACCAAGAATGTTCTCAATCAGTCTATGACATATCTCTAGATGGGCGATATAGCGACAAATCTGACACCACTATCTTGCCACTTTCTGGCACTTTCTGGCAGCCTTAATGCCCGCTTTGCGGAGAAGCTATCTTACCGCAGTTGGGCATTTCGCAACAATCCTCAGAGCAACAATACATGTATGATATATTAAAAATCTTAAAAGTGAAATTAGAGAAATTATGATGAGATTATTAGAAATCTCAAAAATTAGGTTTAATTTCCAAAGCACTAAATATATATATATATATAGGTGATAAAAATCAGCTGTTACCCTGTGTCCTATTTTGTTTATTATCTATTATTTTTCACGAGTTGCTGATTTTTTAAGCATATTAATTTTTCAAGTAAGATTTTTAGATATATTTTGTAACTTCACTACATCTGAATCTTCAATTATCAAAAAGCCAGTATAATATTTTTTAGAGTTTTAGTAACCGAAAGAATAAAAATCCACTAAAAATTTGCTATTAAAAGATTACATTTACTGCATGAAAAGGGATCATTATAAATGTATTTCATTACATTAAAAATATTAGTAAAAAATCGATGCGATTGTAAATGATGAATAAGCTACAATTAAAAAAAAAAGGAAATATAGCAATAAAATTCCCCAGTGCAAGGAAAGTAGTACTTGTGTACATACCTGTAATGGATATCTGTACATTGTGTATCTTCCGGTCCTTTAAGCCATCTAAATAAAAGAAGAGAGGGAATTTTAATAGTTGACATTCATTTTACTTTTGAAAATTTTTCATTAGATCAATCATTAGGAAAACTTACATATCAGCCAAATTTTACTTCCTTGTACGAAAGAAAGGAAGTATTGTTACCATGAAAAATTGTGGATATCACATTTCAAAAAAATATTAATTTTGACCGCTCTCAAATCCATCTGAACGATGTTTTTGCGTGATATCTGTACGTACAGACAGAATAAAGGACTCTTTTTTTTTTTTTTTTTTTTTTTTCCAAAACGGATTGTAAAATGGATTTAAAATGGATTCAGAAGAGATCTTTCGTGATGTCTGTACGTACGTATTATTTATCTCGCTTAACTCAAAAACGAGTAGCCTCAGAACGTTAAAATTTTGTACATGAGATTGCTATAACATGCAGTTGTGCACATCACTTTTTGATTGTAATCGGCAGCACCAAAAATAAGTATATATATATATATATAGAGAGAGAGAGAGAGAGAGAGAGAGAGGAACAGAGTGGGTGTATATATATATATCATATAACAGAGTGGGGGTGTATATATTCCTCTCTCTATACAAAGTGGCTCATATACAGAGTACTATATATACAGAGTGGGTCCTCCGCTCAATGATATATATACACCCACTCAGTTCTTTTCAATCTTAGCTATTGGTAAATTGTGCATTTTGTGTGATTGAATTATGTTGTTTTTATGTTCCGGTTAATTTTTGTATGTCTCTAATTAATCTGCATGCAGTAACTGTTGAATTATCAACAGTTTAAAAGATCGTCTAAACTTAACGAAGCCGCCATTTGGTTACATTTTACACTCCTAGCAGAATAGTGAATTAAGTCAGTTTGTGCACCAAGTTCAGTGTCTTTTTTGCCCAGTGAGACCAAAAGTAAACTTTCTGTTTTGTGCACCGAAAAATCAGTCTTCGTACCCGCTGGTCAAATATTTTGTTTTCAGGGAGAAACTCTAATTTTAATTGTAAAAATGTCTTTTTAACTGCATTTGGCGTTTCATATTTTTCTGCATTTTATAATTTTTAATGAAGGTGTAAGAGGTTTTATGTATTTTTGCCTTGCCGCGAAGGGAGATATGAATTAATTGAATGAGAAATATAACTCTCATGAAACTAGAATGAAAAAAAACGTTCAAACTTTTTTCAAGACGTCAAAAATTTTTGTCAAGACGTCTGTTTTGCGATTTGTTGCAAATCTGTACTTTAAGCACATTAAGGTATTGATTGGGTTATGTTACAATTCTTTGTTCTTATTGCATTGAAGCTGTTTTTCCTTTTCGGCGTCCCAGTTTTGATGACTTAATAACACTTTTGGGATTTTAAAATCAGTCTGGCTACGAAGATTTCGATTGATTTTCAAATTTCCTGACAATATTTTTACTGAATATAAAAGTGTTATTCCGCTACCATTAAAATCCTGATATTGTATTAAAATTATGTTATTTTAGGATAATTAAATAAAAGTTCCTTTGCTTTTCTCTAGTTTCTAAAAAGTCTTTTCTTTTTATGTTTCGGGATTTTTAAATACGTTCTTCGAAAAATTATACGAATTTGATAAGTAAAATTTTAAAATTTGTTTGGAAAAGGCAAAATGTTACATGTTTATTAAGTATTTCTCTCGCCTTCTTAGCATGCCTTCGTGGTGTAGTGGTCAGCACGCTGGGCGCGTATTTCAGAGGTCCGTGGTTTGATTCCCTGCAAAAGCGTTGCTCATTTTTCATCTCTCCTGCTTCCAAAAAATCCTAATGTCTCTACGGTGGCGCCCGAACTAAAAGAGTGGTGGATGATGATTCTCCACATCCAGGATTTGGCGATTGTGTCCCCTAAACCCCAGTCGCTCTTTAAAAGGGAGAGTATACAAGATATTTCTCCCGCCTTCGTAGTGTAGTGGTCAGCACGCTGGGCGGGTACTCTAGAGGCCGGTGGTTCGATTCCCGGCAAAGGCGTTGCTCATTTTTCATTTCTTCCTGTTTCAAAAATAACCTAATGACTCTAAATGTTAAAATTAGTTTAATTTGTTTCAAATATTTTATGATAAGTGTTTGTGCCTCTTTCTAACTGTTTCAAAACTTTCAAATGAGTGTCAGCTTTAAAATTCTCTTTACACTTTTTTTCGGAAATTTTTCAAAAAATCTTTTACTGTGAAGAAGTTGGTAGATTTTACTGTCAAGAAGTTGGTAGATCTGCAAACATAATACACAGGATATTAGATTATATAAATACTGCTATGCCTGCTATGAATTTATATACTATATATACATTGAATAAATAATTCGGCGTTAAATTTTAGCAGCTCTTTCAGCTTGACAGCAATACACATACTAAGTAAGGTAAAAATTGCGCGGAAAATATTTTGTAAAACAGAAATTAGTTGGGCATTTTCTGTTCCTGAACGCTCTTTAATGATAATGATCTGCTAACGTAGTGGCAATATTCATGAGCAAAGAGCACATTGGTATTCCATTAGTATCTAAACTAATGGAAGTGGCTTTTAGAACGGAAGGAATAGCTTTCCGATAATATTGTTACGAAATGTACAGGTGCGGTAAGATAGCTTCCCCGCAAAGCAGCTTTAGGGTTGCCATAAATAGCAAGGGAAGGCAGGGTTGCTACGTTTGGCGAGAAATCGCCCATTTGGCGACATTTGACGACAAAATTGGCGATATACCATGGACGGTTGGAGAATCTTCTGGAACGAATTCTTACCGGTTTAGCCCAGAATGTTCTCGAACACCATTCAAAAGCTATATAAACCCTGCTGGTACGCGGAGGGTTGGTTACGAGTTAGATAGTGTGTCTCGTCTAGCGAGTCAATCCCTGCGGAGTCGATCGATTGACAACCGGGCAGCGAGTGCCGAGTGAGTCGTCGAGTGCACCGAAGGAGTCTGTTAGTGTATCGCGGTTAGTGCATCGTCGAGAGAGCGTGTTGAGCTCCGGGAACGACTGAACCGAAGAGTCGGGAGCTGTGCTCGTGTGTCGTTGAGTGCATCGCAAGTTGTAGTTTGGAGAGTCTTGAGAGTACGTGGAGTTCCGAGAACGACCAAGCAGATTCGGGTGCTTTGCAGGAAGCTGTCTCCACCGTGATAGCCTGATAACGTGAAGGCTGTGTCGCTGATCGTGTCAGCGTGTTTATAACAGTTCATCGACGACTGTAAAACGTGTTTTGGAGCAGTCCTGAGAATCTTGGTAAATAATGTGTGTTTCGATACTTCATCAAGTGTCGTCGTTATTCACTCCAAATCTAGAACCCCGTACGAACGTGAAGGAAGAAAATAACGTAACAACTGGTGTCAGAAGAATAAAAAAACGCAACAATATTTTCAGTTTCGCCACGTGAACAGCGCTTTAAGCAACATCATTTTGCTACCCAATTTCCTCTGCAAACGCCATATAGTTAAACTTTTATGAATTTGAATAGTTTTACTGCTATGTTATACAAATATTGGTGCCTACTATAGATTTATTCAGAATAAATATCCTGAATAAATATTCCGGCGTTAATTTAGCAACTTTTGCAATTTCACAACGATACACATACTACGTAAGTTAGAATTGCTCCTGAAAATATTTCGTAAGTTGGATATTTTCTTTCCTGAACGCCATCTAATGATAATGAGCGGCAATGCTGATGCAGAAGTAAACAGCACATGGTATCGAAACCAAAGAAGTTGCTTCTAAAACGGACCAATGGCATTCCGACAGTATTTTGTTTTGCCACTGGAGCAGCGCTTTTATGGCAAGATCATTGAGAGCATTTTGCCGCCCAGTTTTTTACAAAAGTCATGGATTTAAATAGTTTCTGTTGATAACCTTATAGATGTCGTATATCTTCGTGGTAGATGAACAATTTCCGAATCTAATAGCAACCTCAATTACTTTCTCGATGTAAATTGCAGCAATAATCTTTAATTAATATTCTTAATGCAAACAGTGCATGATACAAAGCACAATGAATCAAAGTATTTACGTTGAAATAAACTTTTAAAGTGAAAATATTCTTGAAAGACTTCAACTAAAAATCGCGGCTATGGAAATAGTATTATACAGAACATTGCATTACAATGCATTATAAATATCTGCAACGATATCGTTGTAAGTTTTGCATTTATTTGATTACATTTCGGTTTTCCATATGTTTTAAGTGTGCATATTTTATATAACAATTTTATAGTGTATCACTATACATAGTATAAAACAAAGTCGCTTTCTCTGTCCCTATAATCCCTATGTATGCTTAAATCTTTAAAACTACGCAACGGATTTTGATGCGGTTTTTTTTAATAGATAGAGTGATTGAAGAGGAAGGTTTATATGTATAATAACATCCATTAAATAGTGGAGAAATACTGTTATTTTTGAGGTTTCTAATGTGATGTCGTAAATAATTACATTTTTTCTGCCTACATTGCGAACGCAGGCTGAACCCTACGAGATTTATCAAAATAATGTACTAAATATTGTACACATTGAAAAGGTCTACAGATTTAAAAATTGCGGGACGTAGCGTTTGCGGCGGTACCGGCCGGCCGGGGCGGCGGGAGCGTGCCTATAAATAGCGCGTCGGAGGCCGCGGTTATCCCTATAGCACTTTGAATTTAGCAGCGATCGGACGCGTTTATTATCGGAGCTCTCTAGCGAAGAAAATAACAATATACTTAATAAAAACGTGCTTTTCAGCGCGACAACGTATCAGTAATTATAAGTAAGTTACGATAAATAATTGTATGACAGTACTTTTAAAATATAAATGATATTCTATTCTAAGGTTAATTTTTAAATCGCTCTTATAGTAATTATAAGTACATAAGGTCAAATAAGATTAAATTAAATAAAACCATAATTTATGGGTTGGAATTTTCTATTAAGATCTTGGTTAAAATTTAGAGTTAAATCAATTTAATATTAGGGAAATTATTTTCAAAAATCGTAATTTAAGGTGAGGTATGTAAGTTCAAAAAAAGAACTTAATAGAATACGTATCTTTTGTTGTTGATGATTGTTAATTATCTTTTGTTTTTAGTCGCGCGAATAGCAAATAATTTTTTAAGTATTTTTAATTTAATTAAAATCGTAGTTTAATTTAAGGTATTTCAGTTAAAAAAAGAACTGAATAGAATAGGTATCTTTTGTTTTTTATGATTGTTGATAATCTTTTGTTTCTAAATGGTAAGTATTTAGATATATTTTACTGCGGCACATACTAATAATATGGCAATTTGTGCATAGGTAATCATACATATAGAACTGAGTAAATTTTTTACAGAAATTATAAAGTCATGTCTGGAAGACGTCGTCGTTCGAACATAGGTCGTAGTACAGTGAATGCCAGAAGAGTACGTTCTGCAAGAGATGAAGAATCATCAACGGAACGTGAGGCTCGCCTCAGTCAGGCTCGGGATAAATATAGAACTGAGAGAGAGAGAGAGAATCTTCAGTAGAGCGTGAGGTTCGCCGCTGCCGGGATCGAGATAGGCATACGGTTCAGAGGGACAGAGAATCGTCAGTAGAGCGTGAGGCTCGACTCAGTCAGCTTCGAGATAGATATAGAGCTGAGAGAGAGAGAGAATCTTCAGTAGAGCGTGAGGTTCGCCGCAGCCGAGATAGGGATAGACATCGAATACAGAGAACCAGAGAATCATCAGCACGAGTTACTAATTCATGGGTAAATAAGGAAAATTCTGCCATGAATTACGATCCTTCGATTTCTTACAAGAACGATCGTATAGTATCAATAGGTACTGTGTCAGTAATGTGTGAACATTGCTTGGCATTGAAATTCAAGGACGAATCGGAAGACATGCTTACGATAAATAATTGTATGATAGTATTGACTAAAAACAGTCAAATTAGAAGAAATTTTCATTCCACCTGAACCACTTCACTCTCTTCTTACGGGTGATCATCAGACATCCAAACAATTCATGCGCAATATACGCCGTTATAATAACGCATTTCAAATGACCTCTTTTAAGAGTAAGCAAGTCGTTGAGCGAGGGTTCATGCCTACATTTAAAATTCAAGGGCAAGTGTACCACTTAGCTGGGAACTTGCTACCACTTCGACCCGATGATCACAAATTTCTGAAAATATATTTTATTGCAGATTCAGATACACAAGCATCTACGCGGTGTTCAAATGTTGCACAGCCAATTTGATTAGATCTCTCCAAGATATGTTACATTCTCATAATTGCTACAGTTGCGTATACAGTCTTTCAAAACTGCGATTGAGAGTGTTCCAGCAGATACTCCTGACTTTAATGTCGTAATCCATGCAAATAAAGTTCCTGTTGGAGAACACAGAGGACGATACGATGCGCCTTCCACGAGTGAAGTAGCAGTGGTGATAGCTGGGCAGCAATTTGACAAAAGAGATATTGTATTGCATAGTCGTGATGATAATTTGCAAAAAATTTCAGAGTTACACAGATCTTATGACAGCTTACAATATCCTTTGATGCTATGTCGTGGAGAAAATGGTTATGCCATTAATATTTCTCAAGTTGACCCAATCGGTGGTACACCTCTGCGTAAAACAGTGTCATGTATGAACTACTATTGCTACCGTATAATGACAAGACGTAACAATTTCAACACTTTGCTTAGATATGGAATGTTAACAAACCAATACTTGGTAGATCAATATGCGAAAATTGAATCTGAGAGATTGGCCTACATCCGTAATAATCAAACTAAATTGAGAGCCAAAAATTACGTTCATCTTCAGGATGCTACAGGCGAATGAACACCGCAACGGCATTGGGCAGTTGGTTATACTAACTTCATCATTCACAGGTGGACCTCGATATTTACACGAAAAATCGCAAGACGTCATGACTAACGTCAGAAATTACGGCAAACCTGATTTATTTATAACTGCAACATGTAACCCAAATTGGCCGGAAATCAAAGAAAATATTAATACCGATTTAACTTCACAAAACAGATACGATATAGTTAACAGAGTCTTCCATTTAAAAGTACAGAAACTCCTGCACCTAATTAACAAGTCTCATATATTCGGTCCACCGCGCTGTCATATGTACACAATAGGATGGCAGAAACGTGGCTTGTCACATGTACACCTGCTGGTGTGGTTAGTGAACAAAATTAGACCAAACCAAATTGACAGGGTTATTTCAGCTGAATTACCGGATAAAGTTGAAGATCCTATCCTGTACGAAATCGTAAAAAAACATATGGTACACGGCCCTTGCGGGACTTTAAACCCGAATTCTCCATGTATGCGAGATTCTAAATGCAGCAAAAAATTTCCGAAGTCGTTCCAAACTCAAACAAGTACTAGTGATGACGGATATCCCAAATATCGTCGACGATCGCCAGAACAGGGTGGGCAAAATGGTACCGTCCGAAACCATGATATTGATAACCGATGGATCGTTCCCTATAATCCGCTCCTTTTGAAAATTTTTGATGCCCACATCAACGTAAAGTTGTGCAATTCAATAAAGTCAATTCAATATGTTACTAAGTACATTAATAAAGGCAGTGATCAAGTCACTTTCAGCATACAATCACCAAATGAAGTGGAAAAATATCAGTCTGGACGTTACATCTGCAGCTCTGAAGCTGTATGGAGGATTTTATCATTCGAAGTGCACGACCGGGCTCCCACAATTGTTCACCTTGCAGTTCATTTAGAAAATGGACAAAGAGTATATTTCACTGAGAACAATATACATGAAGTTGTTAATAACCCGCGGGATACAACATTGACAGCATTCTTCAAGTTATGTGTTCAAGATGATTTCGTGAAGATGGTGTTCAAGATGATTTCGTGAAGATTTCGTGAATGGTAAGTATTTAGATATATTTTACTGCGGCACATACTAATAATATGGCAATTTGTGCATAGGTAATCATACATATAGAACTGAGTAAATTTTTTACAGAAATTATAAAGTCATGTCTGGAAGACGTCGTCGTTCGAACATAGGTCGTAGTACAGTGAATGCCAGAAGAGTACGTTCTGCAAGAGATGAAGAATCATCAACGGAACGTGAGGCTCGCCTCAGTCAGGCTCGGGATAAATATAGAACTGAGAGAGAGAGAGAGAGAGAGAATCTTCAGTAGAGCGTGAGGTTCGCCGCTGCCGGGATCGAGATAGGCATACGGTTCAGAGGGATCGAGATAGACATATGACAGAGTTCCAAGTTACTATACATGGAACCAGAGTTCTAAAACTTTTCAACGGCGAAAACAAGGTACTGCGGTTGATGGTTTCCCCGAAGTAAAAAAAAACGGATGCTCTAGGCAGAGTCTATGTGATTCATCCCAACAACAGCGAATGCTTTTATCTGAGAATGTTACTGCATATTGTAAAGGGCCCGACATCCTTTGCACACCTAAGAACTGTACAAGGTGTTGTTTACAATACTTATCAAGCAGCATGCAAAGCTATGGGGCTCTTGGAAGACGATTCTCACTGGGAAAAGACATTATGGGAAGCAGCAGTTTGTAGTTCAACTATATCATTAAGATATTTATTTGCCGTCATAGTAGCGTTTTGTCAAGTAACTGATTCTGTTAATCTATGGAATAAATTTCAAGAAAATATGGCCAGTGATATTCTGATTCGGCGACGGCGAGAGTTAAACTCAAATGATGTACAATATGATCAAAACGTATTTGACGAAGCATTATTTGAATTGAACAAAGTCGTGCAATTACTTTCGGGTAAATCGATCAAGGATTTTGGGCTGCCGATGCCAGCTAATACTACTAACTCAGATTTAACTAACAGTGCCGAATACACAAGAGAAACATCATACGATCAAACGAGACTTTTACAAAATATAGCTCAAGATGAGCCACGATTAAACATCGATCAGAAAAAAGTATTCACTGCATTACTATCAACAATTGATAACAATGAAGGGAAATTGTTTTTCCTTGATGCCCCAGGAGGTACAGGAAAAACATTTTTAATCAATCTGCTTTTAAAAAAAGTGAGATCTACCGGAAAAATTGCGTTAGCTGTTGCGTCATCCGGCATTGCCGCTACACTTTTGGAAGGAGGCCGAACCGCACACTCTACATTCAAGCTCCCGCTGAAAATCGCCACCGATGATAATAACAGTGTCTGTAGTGTTTCTAAACAGAGCAATACAGGAAAATTGATGCGTGACTGCTCATTAATAGCCTGGGACGAAGCTACCATGTCAAACAAGACGTCTGTGGAAGCACTGGATAGGACAATGCGCGATTTGCGCAACCAAAATTCACCTATGGGTGGATGTACAATTCTGTTCTCAGGAGATTTCCGTCAAATCCTACCAGTTGTGACTCGAGGAACACGTGCTGACGAAATAAATGCTTCCCTAAAAAGATCCAACCTTTGGCCACATGTCAAATAAATTAGAGCTTAAAACTAATATGAGGGTTTCGTCATCTTCACGTGAGAACAGGCTATTTCCAGAGATTCTGCTAAAAGTTGGCAATGGAGAGTTAACACAAAGTGAGGGAAGGATTAACCTAGAAAAACCTTTGTGTTTTGATAGACATCCAAGAGTTAGTTAACAATGTCTATCCTGACATTGATAACATAAGTTATAAGACAATATCTTGGTTTAAAGAAAGAGCGATTCTGTCACCAACTAACGAATAAGTAGATAAGGTAAATAGCTTGATTCTTTCAAAGATTAATGCGCCGACGAAAATATACTACTCGATCGATACTGCTCTCGATTTGGAAGAAGCTGTTCATTTTCCTACAGAATTTCTAAACTCTTTAAACCCGTTTGGATTCCCTCCTCACAAAATGGTGTTGAAAGTAGGTTGTCCTGTTATTTTATTAATCCACCTAAACTTTGCAATGGCACGCGTTTGCTGGTAAAATCACTGAAAACTTTCATAATAGAGTGCACAATACTCACAGGATGTGGTACCGGAGAAGATGTATTGATTCCCCGAATCCCTCTGATACCATCGGATTTACCCTTCCAATTTAAACGCTTACAGTTTCCGGTAAAGACATCTTTTGCAATGACCATTAATAAATCGCAGGGTCAAACCTTCAACGTTGCAGGCTTAGATTTGAGCGTTGACTGTTTTTCACATGGCCAACTGTATGTCGCTCTTTCAAGAGTAACCTCTAGAGGAAACATGTTTGTATTGTCTAATGACAAGAAAGCTGTGAACGTTGTATATAAAGACATTCTGTAATACATTAATTGTTGTAAAAATAAAATAAATAGGTAAAAATATAAAAAGTAAATAAGTAAAAATGTAGTGTATGAATTAGATAAGATAGCAGGAAATCTTCATGGTATAGGGAAAGGGGAATTGTTTTACTCCAAATTTAACGCGTGCGGCCCACGGGCAGCAATGAATAAATCAAAACTACTGGATCGATTTTAATCATTTTTTCAGTGAGTGACATAGGCTATATATTTTATACCCGTGCGAAGCCGGAGCGGGTCGCTAGTTTTTTAATAAAATTTGGAGCCATTTCTTGTGTTTGTAAGTGTTTATATCACACACTAATGTTGTTGTTCTGAATGTGTGTTCTCAATGCTGTATTTCTGAATTCAGCGCAGTTCGAGTTGTTAAGAATATTTCGTTTAGAATTTGAAATAGTGGCAAAAGCTCCTGATGGATCTTGGAGACACTTACAGATTTCTCGTTAACTTTGGGATATTCTTAAATTTCCACAAAACGTTTATATGAAACCCTAAAAGCGAGTTTTCTTGAAACTTCCAGGTGTGCTAGGCAACCCTATAATACGCCTGCATTAGGGCCGAGAAATTAGTTCAGTGATTCAGTTAGAGTCACGAAACTCTGTTAAATGTTCCTGCGGATTTGTATTTTAGACTTTGGAAGCGATTTTGATGATCTGCGGTATTCTTCGCATATTAAGGAGAATTTGCTTTATCTCTATACTTCTTCTTGAGCTATATACAGGGCGATTCAGAATTCATCATCAATATTTGGTGGGGAGGTAGGGAATAGGAAAAGAAGGAGATTTCACATAGGAAAGTATGGGCGCAGACGAATGCATGGTGGTGTAGAGGGCGCTGTGTGTACACAACTTCCATACCATAAGCACAGCTGTTTGACGTGTGCAGCCAGTCGTCATTCGACTAGGTAGATGACTTTGCAGAAGTCACATAAACCGGTATACGTGGAATGAACTTGCAGATATGCATGTAAATGCCAGGCATATTCCAGAAGGTCCGGTTGTCCATGCAACGCCGTTGTGAGTCATGCATTCTAGCCCATGGTCAGCTGTTCGAGCACCTCTTGTAAGTCTGTAAAACTGATGCAAAGAAATGTTACATGTAAGATAATAAATGTTTTTCCCCTTACTACTTCCTTTTTATGTGTTCTTTCCATCATTGAACTGGGGTCATTTTGCCCTACTACATGGCATATGCGCCCATGCATTCCTATGTGAAATCTTGTTTTCCTATTCCCTACCTCCCCACCAAATACTGATGATGAATTCTGAATCACCCTGTATACTTGTTATCTTGCTGCATGACCTGTAATTTTTTTTTAATAAAGTGTCAATTTCTTCCTGTTCATCTGGTGTAGTTATTAAAGAGATTTTTACGAAGTCATAGAGCACAACAATATGAGTCCCCGAAGCATTGTGAAAATTCATTTGCCAGAGACAAAAGAATAAAGGCTTACCCTTTGACATAAATATCAGACATTTTCTCTCCCGTGAAGAAAGCATCATCTTCCAAAACTACATCATCCGTATTCCATATGATGACTCGTAGTTCGTAGCTGCAGAAGAAAAGAAAATGGCAGAAAAATAAACTCTAAAAGTCAATGAATTGTTCCACTTCCAATCTCCTGACAATACTTCAGTCGTCACAGAGATTGAATCTCATCACAATTCATGGGTTCAATCACTTCTGTTACTTCTAGATTTTTTTAAAACTCGCTACGGATAACAAATGGGATTTCAGAAGTCTCAAATCTATTAAAGAAGCCTTGAAGATATTGTCTAAGGAATTTTAAATAATAGAATACTAGAGCGATTACAAAGAATGGAGTTAAACTAAGTTAATAGGAATTCTTCCATTTTTTCAAATATTTTAAGATGGCAGAGTCCTTGTTGAAGTTCAGCAAGTTTTAACGTTTTCAATAAAATTTTAATTTGGGTCTTCTAGAATAAAAACTAGGTAAAAAATTTCAAAGAAAACAAGTTTAAAAATCTAGTTAATACATGGATCATAGATATACAGATAAATAATGCATAGTTTTATCCATTATTTATATATCCATAATGTATATATCCATTATTTACATAGATAATGCATAGAAAATACATTGTTGCATTTCTTAATTAATAGAATATGCATACTTCTAATTCTTAATTAATAGATTATGCATAATTATATAACACATTGGTCTATTGTAGCACATTTTAGGATATATCTCACGCATTTTTTAAATATATAGATTATGTACAGGGTGGTCATAAAAACTTTCCCGATATATGAACCCCTAGCGGCCTACACGCTCAACCAATCGAAATGAAATTTCAGTTATTGTTATTTGAAGACGTGCGCTCGAGCTTGGGATGTTCTAAAACAATAATGTTCTCACGGTTTCGGTTACAGTGAAAGAATTTAGAAATTTTCTAATGACAACTATTACTTTTTCCCTACTCAAACTGATCAGCGCAATGAAAAACTATAAATGGTGTTGGAACGATACAGGTATGATGAAAATTGTCGTTATAACATATTAAGAGCATTGTAAAGGACCAGTGATAACACAAGACAGGATTGGAATTAAAGTTTCCAATGTGTCATCCTTCGCAGACGATAACGCATTGCATGCCGGAGATTGTTGATAACAATGACGAACGTAAGATCTCAGGAGGAATCTGTATTATTTTATATTTTATGGCATCTTTCAGTTCTGACATATCTCGTGGATTTAATGTATACACTTTAGATTATAGAAAATCTCAGAACCAGAAATCCACTGGAGTGAGGTCGGGGGATAGTGGTGGCCACAGAACTGCAAAATTAAGGGTGATAATTCTATCTCCAATTGAATTGAAAGATGCCACAAAACGTGAAGCTACACAGATTCCTGCTGAGATGTTACATTCGTCATAGTCGTCAGCCAATCTCCCGCATGCAATGTGTTGTCGTCTGAGTAGATGAGCACGTTGAAAGCTTATAATTTCAAGAAAAGGTTTTTTTTTTCCCCCCTTTCCTTCTTGTGTTGTCATTTGGTCTTTACAATGCTCTTCTTTGCAAACGTTTTACGTCAGCAGTTTTCGTCGTACGTGTATCGTTCCAACGTCATTTATGGCTTTTCAATGTGCTGATCGATTTGCACGGGAATTAAGAAGACGGTGTTGCCATTAGAAAATTTCGAATTTTTTTCTCTAAAACCGTAACCGTGAAAACTCTATTGCTTTAAATCATCACAATCTGAAGCGCATACCTTTAAATAAACTGTACCTGAAATTTCATTTTGATTGGTTACCCAGATAGGCCGCTAGCAGTTTACAATATTTCGCAGAAATTTTTTGACCACTTTATATATTTTTAATGTTTTTTTTTCTACAGGGTTATTTTTAAACTGCTATTAATGGCTTTTATTATTACAATGATTATTATTATACACATAAGAATTAGATACTCTTACAAAAATTAAAAATGAATTTTGTTTTATTTTATTTAAACATGGTTACATTTATTTATTCTGAAGTGCGAGAAGTTGCAGTTGAATACACACAGTCAAATTTTCATTCGCTTCTCTTAGCAGAGTTATTATAAATTGTAGGTCATAATTTGCTTTTCTGTCGACTCCGTGAATGTTTGAATGAGCAGATCGCTTTTAATTTTGGCAGATAATAAACAGAAATAAATTATATACTTGATATAGGCTTCTTTACAAAACTAAACTGGATTATGAAGGATTAGTCGTGTTTGCATAAAATCAAGGGGAATGTATTTCGAGTGTGTTATTTTAACGATTTATTTAACGAGACATACACTTTAGATTAGGTGGTTTATCGCTTTTTTTAAACCAGTCTTTGCTAGCCTTACGTAGTTTTCTTTTGGATTTTACTTAAAAATGGATTTATCCTGTTTTATTACAGTTTTCTGTGGTTTAGTTTTCCTAGAATCGGCCCAGCGGACATTTCCCTGCTTGCATTTGTATCTACTTGTACTTTCCAGCTGCTTGCTCATAATCATATTATAAGGTAGTGGTGCCCAACCTTTGGCCTATCGTGAGCACATTTCCAAAACATCAACATTTTTGTTAAACATATTTCCAATCTTATGTGATATATCTGAAATATTAATTTCGGCAAATGGATTTGAGACACTAATAATTTGTTGAACTTTATGGAAATCAAAGAAGCGGAGTTCAAAATTATTTTTCAGTGCATTTAGGTTTTCCGAGTATTTCTCTGTTTCAATTCCCTTGTGGTTATTAACATGGCATGATAAATTCTGAAAAATGGCTGAATTGTTTTTTCTTTCGTTTGATTCTTCCACAAATTTAACTTTATCTGAAAAGCAGTTACAGTCCCAGTCAATTGAAAAGTTTTTTTTTCCCCTGGAATCTTCGTTCAGTTTGTTCAGTTTCGTTGTTATATCCGTGAGAAAGTACAGATCGGATAACCAATTATTACCGTCCAATTTCTTATAACTTTCGTTTCCGGATTCCAAAAACTGCTTTATTGGCGATAAAAGTTCTACAAATCGTTGAATTACTTTTCTCCGGCTGAGCCATCTGACATCGGAATGAAGCAATAAGATTCCATGTTCCAATAAGTTCATCAGTCAACAATCAATTATTTTATAACGTCCTGCAAGATATCTCTTATGACTATAAATGCTTACCATATTTGAACAATAAAGAAATATAAATGAATAGTTATTTTAAAAATATTTTTTGGTCATGGTACCTAATCGGGCTGGCGAGCACAAGGTTGGGCACCACTGTTATAAGGTATCGTTTTAGTTTCTTATCAGGTATTTTATGTTAAACCTCTTACCTATCATCCCGATTTCCATTTTCCATCCAGAATGTAAATTTCTAGCAGATGTGATATTCAAATAAGGTAGAAAGAAGAGAATACGTAAAGGAAGGTAGAATCGGAGCGTGTTTTGGCTGTTGGAGGCCACTTTGCTAATTTGATTATCTTGCTAGTATTCTGCAGCGTTGCGGTATTCTTTCCACTAGGCTTGTTACGCCAGACTGAGAGCACAGCCAGCTTGCGTGTTTTTCTAATTGTGCAGCTGTTAGGCTGACTTACGTTTCTTAATTTTAGTTAACCCATTATCTTTGATTTAAGCCATATAAAGCAAAGAGTGGTGTCGTCTCTTAGCTTTAATTTGAGTCAAATAAAAGTTAACAGACAAATAAAAGAGTCCTCTGCATCCTTTCCCTTTTTCTGTGGTACTTATAAGACACAGTGATGTTTCGCTACTAGTCTCTACAACGTTTCGTACGTTGTATGTTATCTAAGCAGACAAAACGTCACAATGTATTTCGGAATTTCTGTTTTCATTGATACAAACAATCCTTTCTTTTACTGTTTTTCTCGCTCAGTATCATGAGTACTAAAGTATATGAGTTATTCTCAAAAATGATGCCACAATTATTCGAAAAAAAGTAATTTTCTTTTTCTACTGCTTGTTGGAGAAAAGAACTCAGATTTTTCACCTAATTCGTTGAATTTCTTCACGGTGCATACTTAATCTCTACTAGATCCCAGAATCCACTATAAGAATATCAACATTCGAAATTTCAGAATGAAACTCCTTTGTAGGAGATCTCATTCCCCGAGATTTTCGTAAGATTTTCATGCTATCCTGCAGATGACTTTAGTTACTGTTCACTTGATACTTTCTTCCACAGAATTGATTCCCTTTTTACAATCAACTCTCGAATTAACGGATTAATATCAGAAATGACTGCAGTTAACACCATATCACGGTTAATTTAATTTACCTGTATTTTCAAGTAGATGGAGATATCTGATTATGTTCTAATCGACAATTTTGATGAAATTTTTTCTAAAAGTTTTTCTCAAATCACCAATTCATGAAATTTTTTTCAAAAAGAAAAATCAACTCTCGATTAAACGGTTAATCGATTAACGATCGATAAACGATAAATGGTCGATAATCGATAAACGGTCTCGATTAACAGAAACCACAGATGACCGCGGTTAGCACCATATCACGGTTAATTTACCAGTATTTTCAAGCAGCTCCAACTACGTTCTAATCGTCAAATTTGATGAAATTTTTTCAAAAAATTTTATTATTTTAAAGCCTTATATATACATTACCCTTCCCATAACTACTTTTATTTTGTCTATTTGGTCATTAGAAGCAGACACAGACTAAATAGCTTTAAAAATGATGATTTTTAATTTGAATACTTTTGGTGATGCTTAAAAGATGATTTTGAGCCTTTCTATTTCTAAATTCTCGGGAATGAGAATAGTTTTGCAATTTAATTGAAATTTTTATTAACATTTTCTTTCCCTTGTGTTTGTGCTTTCCTTTTCCTTGTGTTATCAAACCTATTTTTTGAAAAATTTGATTATTTTCAACGTTTTCGTTACGGGGAAAAAAAAAAAAAAAAAAAACTTTTAACTTTAAATATTACTACAGTAATTTTTTGAAATTTTCCACAAATTTTCTATGAAATATTGTGAATTAAATGGAATTAGGTTAGGTTTTAGTATATATCTAAAATGTTTTCAGACAATTTTGTTAATAAAAAGAGAGAAGTTAAACGGAAGTATAGTGCGTGTATTCAAATAGGTATATTTAATAGACATTTTATCACTTACATTTTAGTCCATTTAGTTTTTATACCTTAATTAATATAAACGACAAAAATGAAAGAGAACGTAAATAGAAATCCTGAAATTTAACACATTTTTTAATCCAAACTGTAACAAACAACCAAAAATTATATACTTTGATAACATGTTTGTCACCTGTTTCTGTCATTTCGAATTGTATTCTGCTAAATAACATACGTAAGTAATAGATTTATTTGTGCTATTTTCAAAATTTGTTGAAAGTAGTTAGGTACCTGAATATGAAGAATAAATTCATTTGGTAGCATAAATGAAATCAGAATTCAAAATTTTCTCTCTTTGTCTTTTTCTTGGAAGCCGTTTTTGTTTGTTTGTTTGTTTCTTCCTATTTCTGTCTATATTTTCTTCTCATTTCACAGTGCATATGCTATTTATTTTAATAGAAATCAATGTGAAATTGAAGATCATTGGCTGTACACTTAATTTATTTTTAAGATTCAGTAATATACTTTTAATGGATGACTTTACAAATATTTATAGATTCCGAATTACATACTGTTCTAAACAAATTAAACGCCGAGATACGACTATATCAGTCGCTATCACTACTGTTTGTGCTTCCATTTTCCTTTCCCTTCATGTATTTTTCAATAAACCGTTTTGTTTTACGCTGAGGGCTTGAGAAAGAATTAGACATGTCCCAGGTAATTCGTACCGGATAATCGAGAATTGATTCTAATTATATTTTTATTTTCCAGTCCCCTCTTCTTAGAAAAACACTCAATGTAATTCAGTTTTATGGGTACTTTTTATGGTATTAGCACTTGTTAGAATGTATGTTTTAAGAATGAACTTGCATACTTAGATACTTGCAAATATGGCAAGCATCTTGTCTTCTCACTCTTCATAAAGTGAAGTTCCATGAGTTCATTAACTTTAATATTATCACGTTTTAATCAGAGCCATATATATTTCAGAATTTATCTAACAGTTAAAATTAAAAACACCGAGCATCACAGGTGAAAGCATCAATCACATTTTAACATCAATCACAGGTGAAAGCAAAAATGCAAATGCAAATATACGTACCTGTTGGGCTTCCTTGGTGATATATCTGTTGGAGGCTTCGGCAATGGCATATCCATTGCAAACATGTCTACCCACATTTCTAGTTTGCCCTAGAAAATTAGAACCAGAACGAAAAATTTTAGAAATATAGCTGATATAGAATTCAGACCTATCAAATAAGAAATGTAACTATTGGCCACGAAATATGATTACAGATGGTCAAAACATTTTGATAAATTCAGGAAAACGTAATTTGTATTTATGGCATCACCTTAAAGTATATTACTTCAGAATATGCTTAGTGACATTCATATAAGTGTACATAAGCGTATACATAATTTACAAAGAACATATAGTACTTTGTATTTAATCTCGCAGAAATCTTTAATCTTGCTATTTTTTTCTTTGAATGCTTAGTTATTCAAAACTTTTTAGTAGAACCGACCGTAGTATCCATGCTTTTCTTCAGACTACGAATAAATTATTAATAAAAGTTGACCAGCTTCAGATTATTAATCTGCTTTTAAATATCCCGATGGTGTTTTTTGTGCTTGTAGTTTTTAACGTAGGATTACGTTCCTCCATAATGGTCCGATTAGAACGCAAAAATTAAAATGCTATTTGAGGTGCCAATATTTGAACTACCAAATATTCAGCTATCTTAACAACACGGCCATTGGTAGGACTGAACAGATGGCATTTCAAAGCACATTGATTTCTTAAGGTAGTACGAATAATATTGTCTTGTTGGAAAGTGTTGTGATGGATAATTTTATTGTCTGAAGAAATGTATCTATTTGGGGGCTGTTTATTGAGAAGTACTGGAAAGGAAATACATTAACCACGTATCTAAGTTTATAAGGTATTTCTCCCGTCTTCTTAGCATGCCTTCTTTGTGAAGTGGTCAGCACGCTCGACGCGTATTCGAGAGGTCCGTGGTTCGAGTCGCGGCGAGGGCATTGCTCAGTTTTCATTGTTTTGCTTCTAAATATTCCTAATGTCTCTACAGTGGCGCCCGAACTAAAAATGGTGGTGGATAGATGATGATTCTCCGCCACCAGGATTTGGCGATTGGGTCTCTCAAGTCGCCCTTTTAAAGGGGGAGTATATAAGTATTTATCCCGCCTTCTTAGTGTAGTGGTCAGCACGCTCGACGTGCATTCGAGAGATCCGCAGTTCGAGTCCCGACGAGGGCATTGTTCATTTCTCGTCGCTCCTGCTTTAAAAAATACCTAATGTCTCTACAAGTTATGCTGTGAAAGTAAATAGATTATTGGACGTGACGTAGTTAAAAAGGGGCGGAGTTAAACACCCAGTAGTATAATTTGTTTTATTTATTACGCACTCCGCCGTCAGATACTTCGTAGCAAGGGAGCCTTGTGGAGGACTTTATAAGGGAAACTGGCTCATATCCATGTTACACACAGGGAAAATTTCGAAAACGCAAATGCAGACAGCCCGTTCGCTGAGACCCGAACCCCCGGACCCAACTAACAGTGTTCAGCGGCTTATACCACTCTGCCGCTGGTGGGCTAGTAGTACAGTTTGAGCATCATCTTTTTCGTTATATGTGAATAAAGTTGCCTTAAAATACAAAATACGCATTAATAAAATAAAACATTTTTTTCTTATTTCGATGTAATACCTTACAGTCATAGATAGCAATTCAGTATACCTTTTTTTCTATTACCTAAAATTCAGTTCAGTAACTTTTCATGTATAATATGACAGAAGGTACAATCTAAGATACAATGCTCTAATGCTTACCTGCTCTATGCCAGGCTTATCTGGATGATACAGAGGGCGTGTTTCAACGTGCTCTGGAACCAACTTGTATTCAGCTTTCGGAATCTCATGCCACCGATGGAGAACCGCTAGAGCCATGTGCTCTTCATTCAATTTATCTACACAGAATAATAAGTATCTTAATTTAGAAGTCAAGCAACAAAAATCAGCGTTATATTTTCAAATTTTCACAGGACTAGTTTTGATGGTTTTACCGAACCATCATCCTCAGCTGCAAAAGCGCAAATGAACGAGATAAGATATAATGACTAGACAAGATAAGAGAAGAAAGCCTGGACAATAGATAAGCTACTGGCGCCATCTCTTGATGAAACCAGAATTAAGATTTAATTTCTTTAAAGGCGGGAGGCAAAGATGAATTGGAATTAGGGTCGTTAATTAGAACTGAAAGATTTTTTTTTGAATGTGAAATGCCTCTAGAAAATCCAGTTCACCAATGAAAGATGTTTTTTCTTCCAAAAAGAAATTATGTTTTAATTCTGGTTTCACCAACAGATGGCGCCAGTATCTTATCTGCTGTCCAGGCTTTCTTATCTAATCATTTTATCTTATCTTATCTCGTTCATTTGCGCTTTTGCAGCTGAAGATGATGGTTCGGTAAGACCATCGAAACTGGGCCTGTGGATATTTGAAAATATAACGCTGATTTTTGTTGTTTGACTTCTAAATTAATATTTGTTCGGCGTGTTATTGTATCTTAATTAAAGAAGTATCTTTTTTAAAATAGCCATTTTGATAAACTTCTATAAAATTCCTATAAAAATCTATAATTTAGGCATACTGAAACATCAAACGCATGAACGTTTTGTCAACGCCGATGTATGCAACGACTTACATTGCAAATACAGTGGTACCTCCAATGATACAAGTCCGCTTTGAAATACGTTCAGCTTGGTATCCTATTTGGAGGCGAAAAGTTTTGTTTGGTGTACCGTATATCAAACGTACTGTTGTTTTATAGATTGTATGCCAAGCAAATGCGACTTTTGTTTGGAATATGGCACGAGTTTGATGAATCACAATTCTGCTCATTACACTACTTTACCTCATTACCTCTTTCGAGACAATGACTACCTAAGAGCGTCATTGCTGAACAGTATTCGCCCCCTACCGCTACTATTCAGTAAATAGTCCGAGTTATAAGTCTAAATTTTCACGTGATTTTGCACTTTTTGCGTTAAATATCTTGCGAATTCATTAACAGAGAGCTTTAACTCACTGTTAATGCATTTGTAAAACTGTAAATTTTCTTCTCATTAACTCAAGCAACGAAAGAAATTATTAGGATCACTATGGAGGTGAAAACGGAGTTTGTTGAAGAGTATGGAGATGGCATGAGTATCTGGGACTTGGGTATTGCATGCCGTATGCCGAATACAATAGTATCTACAAGTGTGAAAACCAAAGACGCTATTATATCGGCTAACGTTGCGAAAGAGTTGAAACTGATTACCAGAGAAAGATCAGATACGTGCCTATGGTTCTAAATGCCAATGATTAAGTATTTCAGAGTGCCTATGGTTCTAAATGCCAATGATTAAGTATTTCGGAGTGCCTATGGTTCTAAACCTTGTACCTCCACATCATAAAAATATCGAAGTAGTGAACAGAAATAGGAAAATTACATAAATAGTTAGTTTGATGTAAGCTAAAGGGAGCGACATTAGCGCGAGAGAGTTTAGGTATGGGGGGAATCAAGAAGCCAAAAAAAGTTTTTTTTTTTATTTTTTTTTTATTTTTATTTATTTATTTATTTATTTGGTATATTATATTTTTATGACATAGATAAAACACAAAAGCAAAATGCAGAGCAGAAAGATTTTAGAAATTGGCTCATTGGCATATGGCACTAAATCAGAATGTAGTAAAGTCTGTGAAAACGCGAGGAAATATCCAAGGCAGAAATTAATTCTGCGGGCATGATGTGATTTTTAAAGGAACAGATTGATAACAGTGACACGTTAGAGCATGTTGTTTTTCATCTGGATCGCAGAAAAACATTTATGTATAGTATTACGTGCAGTGCTGTATTATGTAAAATATACATTTCACCGACTGAATTTGTATTTTAGTATTAAACATTGTTTTCATAATAACAATGGAATTGTTTTATAAGAACAGTTTAATTATTTTTCCGTTATTTCTTATTGGAAAAGTTCGTTAGGTCCAAGATCTGAAGCGGATAAATGACGGAACACAAAGTACCACTGTAGTCTTAAATGCTGCAAATCAGAAATTCTGATTGATATTAAAAAAAAAATTAAAAAAAAGACAACTATTTAAAAAATGTCATATCTGTCACAGAGAAATATGTATTATAGACAATCTTCGAAAATTCTGTGTGTAACTGATAAGATTTAATACGAATTCTGCTGCATGAAATACACAGCTGGAATTTCTTGTAAAAATAATACAATTCAGATAGTAACATTAAATGGTAAAGTAAAATAGCTTATTATCTTCTTTTGACTAAACATAATACTGAAATTCTGTTGTAATTCATTATGTTTAGTGATGTTAAATCTATACAACACAACTCAATTGCAAGTATTTTAGCAAATAATGCACAGAAAATCTATATGCATAGTGTTTTCAAGCGATTTCGATAATTTACTATATAGAGAATGCGAAAGCTAAAAAAACAGCATGCACACTACCTGAAAAAATACCACATACTTTTTGACACGATAAATTGATATAGAAAGCTTCCAAACCTATGTTAACATTGTTAAAAGTTGATTCAAAATTTCAGAATACCAGTTAACATTTCGAAATGTCAGTTTCTTTTAATCAGAAGGAAAAGAAATGAGAATAATTCCGCCTCCTCTGATTACCTTTGGATTTATAGACGAATGATTAATTAAAATATCTCTTGGAATGATCACGATAATTATTTAGGTGAAAAAGCCACAGAAAATATCCAGCATTACTTGAACAATTATTCAAATCTTCTAAATAATATATATATATATATTTGTAATAATAAAATTCCATAGGCAAAAATACACTTAAAATTCTAACTGTATGTTCTTTTCATTTTTAATGGCGACGGTCTCTTATTTGAAAGTACGTGGAATTAAATCCACAGCCCCGTAGTCAAGTTGTTTTTCCCGCCTTTTCTACACGTACAGTTATAGAATGTTCTGGAGATATTTAAAGCGAACCGGAATGGCTGACGTCATTTTCTTGGAAGCTCTGCCTTTCCAGAGGCTAAAAGGACTCGCAAAGAAATATCGGGGTCTTTTCTTTAATGTAACGATGCAGTAAACTTTATACAAAAAGTTATTCGTAGTTCTTTTTTATTTACTCCGGAGATATGATTTTTGTAACTGCTATTTCTCCTGAATAATAATAAATGGATCCTGTTTTTTAAACTTATCGTCTGATACTTTGAGCTTCGACTACGTCTATGATTCTTCACCAATCTATTTATTCCGGACAAAAGCTGGTACATCACATATATATACAGTGTCTCAAAAAAGTGATGGGACACTTGTGCTTTACAAAAAGAAACTGTAATAAAATTAATTAAAAAAACATGTAAAATTTTTTGTGGGTGTGTTTCATACTTAAATTTAGTAACAATTATTACATAACATAAATTTTTTCAAAATATTAAAATATTAATTTAATAAAAATACAATTGTTTAGAACGGAGCAAAAAATGGCTCACATAAGTGATGGCACACTACGTACTATGCAACAAAAATCGTCTGAAGTAAGCAATAAAAATATCTTTTGGGGTATTTATTTTTACTCAAAGGCAATTGGCAATAATTTATAAAATCGTCTGCGGTATTTCTCTCCAGTTTGTTTTGGAATTTTTGTGTTTTTTAGCTCTGTGCAGCCATGAATGCTAAATGAAAAGAAACTTTGCCTGGAATTCGAAAATTAGTTATTAATTTGCATATTGAACGTGGAAAATCTATTGGAGAAACTACTGAAACAGTTAACTTCAGTCATACAACAGTTTTCAATATCATTAAACGATATAAAAAGAATCATATGATTCAGGATAAAAGAAGACCTGGCCGACCAATCAAAGCTATCCAATGGAATAAAGCGAATTATCGTTCGAAATATTTAAAAAAAAATCCAAGAATGAGTGCTCCTAAAGTTGCTGCTGATTTACAAGTATTATATGGAGTAATTGTTAATTCTGAGACTATTAGAAGAGTAATTCGATCTACTGGATATCACGGTACAGCAGCCAGGAAAAAATTCTTCGTAAGTGAAAAGAATAGAAAACTCAGATTGGCTTTCGCAAAATCCAACATAAATAAGAATTCTGATTACTGGAATGAAGTTATATTTGCTGACGAGAGTAAATTTAATATATTTGGTTCTGACGGTAGAATCTTGGTGTGGAGAAAACCCTGGGAAGAATTTCGCAAGCAGAACTTGGTGCCAACAGTAAAACATGGTGGAGGAGGAGTTATGGTATGGGGGTGAATGTCGTCCGCTGGAGTTGGTAATCTTGTTTTTATTGACAGTATAATGGATCAGTACAAGTATATTGACATTTTAAATCAAAATTTGAAATCTTCAGCACGAAAATTGAACCTTCATAACGATTTTAAATTCTACGAGGACAATGACCCCAAGCACAGTGCTTTGAACGTTAGACTCTAACTGCTGTATAACTGTCCTGAAATAATTAAAACACCCCCACAATCTCCACAATTAAATCCCATAGAGAATATTTGGCAAGAATTGGAATCAAGAATTCGCAAACACACCATTTCTTCAAAACAACAATTAAAATCGGTGCTTCAAGAAGAATGGGGTAAAATCAATCCAGAAATCACAAAAAAATTAGTCGAATGCATCCCAAGAAGATTAAATCATGTTTTAAAAGTAAAAGGAAATCCAACAAAATATTAAAACCTTTTAAAAAGTAAAATTTTTGGATAAATATTTGATGGAAAAGTAAGTGTCCCATCACTTAAGTGAGCCATTTTCTGCTCCGTTCTAAACAATTGTATTTTTATTAAATTAATATTTTAATATTTTGAGAAAATGTATGTTATGTAATAATTGTTACTAAATTTAAGTATGAAACACACCCACAGCATATTTTACATGTTTTTTAAATTTATTTTATTGCAGTTTCCTTTTGAAAAGCACAAGTGTCCCATCACTTTTTTGAGACACTGTATGTATAAACTCAATAATTATTAGTCAAAGGCTTCCTTAAAAGATTTCAAAATCAAAGTTTAAAAGCTAAGAGACTATCTGTGGAATAGGTGCAGGTTAAAAAAAATACAATTAAAAAAATTGTTGTAGTTTAAATGCAAGTTTACAATACCTATCGCATGACGGTCCTAACAATATTTTACCACGAAGAAAGTCAAATACAAAGGCAGTGCACGAAAAATTAAAAATTAAATGGAGTTTTAGTTCAATTTACATCACCAGAATTACGTAAGAGTAATATGACATAGATTTTTCTTGAAATGACGCAGTGCAAATAGATGGTGCTATTTTTAGAATAGAGAAGGGAAATTAATTGACGCTGCTAATTTAATCTTTTACATATTCTTTATTTTTCTTACATATATATTTAATCCTTATTTATGTGGTACAACTTTTAAAAAGTTTAAAAAGGCCTCTGGTATAATTTAAAAACTTTGTCAGGGGGGCTATAATAAGGCCTACGTTCAAAAGTACCAACTTGAGCACTTGTCACACGCCCAATGCTCATGCATTAATCCAGACTATGATTTATTAGGTCTACCATTTCTTTTGTGATCATCGTGACAAATGTTACAATTCTGTTCACTATCTCCTTCCTATGAGTTGCGTGGCAGTATCAGACCATAAACTTGATCTTTAATGTAGGTACATGTGAATAAATCTCGAGGAATGTGAATAAATCTCATTCAGACCATCCAGGTAGGCTTTCTATCATCATAAACATCTCTCTTTCTCCAGCATGTCTGATCTATTGATTATGCATTTACATTTTCTAGTTTGCTGTACTATTTTTTTATTCAGACACTGTGAATATGATTTGGACAATTGTTTTCTTTTGGTATAATAAATTTCTGAGAGTGTTTGTGTTATTTGTAAACACACTGTGCTATTTCCTAATAGTTAGGATAATTTTGCGTGTATGAATATTTAAATCACAATAAATGAAAATTCATACTTCGAAGTGATATCGCTTTATTTCTTACATGATTTATTTAATTATTTGATTGAATTGTATTAAAATAAGTTAAAAATATATTTATTTGCATTAGTTAGGAAAAGTGAACTTCTGTTTTAATTCTGAAGAAATAAGAAATTATTAAAGCACATCAAAATTAATTCTGAAGAAAATAAGAAATTATTAAAGCACATCAAAATTAATCTTGAAGAAAATAAGGAATTATTAAAGCACATCAAAATTAATTCCAAAGGAAATAAGAAAGAATTAAAGCACATCAAAATTAATCTCGAAAAAAGTAACGAATTATTAAAGCACATCAAAATTAATTCCGAAAAAAATACGAAATCATTAAAGCACATCAAAATTAATCTCGCAGAAAAGAAGAAATTTTTAAAGTACATCAAAATTAATCTCGAAGAAAAGGAGACATTTTTAAAACACGTCAAAATTAATCCTGAAGAAAATATGAAATTATTTATACACACCGAAATTAATCTCGAAGAAAATAAGAAATTTCATCAAGATTTTTATCTTCTCTTTTACCGAGCATCACTACAGTTTACAAACATCCAAAACTAACCTTCAACATCTCCATCCGCCTGGAAAGTAAAAGCTTTATTTCCAATTCGAATACGGTTGTGCATGATATAAGGACCATCCAGTTTCAGATCTTTGCATAGTTTAGCTAAGATTTGAGATGGCTTGAAAGGATCCCTCCACTGGTTAGGACCGGATCTAAAATTGAAATGTGTATAACATGTTCAATTTACACGTGAAATAAGTTTTAAAGAAATACTAATTACTGCACGGTGTATTTTGAAAGAAAAACTAAAACAAACAAACAAACAAACAAAAAAAAAACAAAAAAAAAAAAAAAACAAAAAAAAAAAACAAAAAAAAAAAAAAAAAAAAAACCAAGCAAACCTCAAACATATTGCCCTTTATTAAAAGCAATTAAAGGAAATTTTGATATATTATTGGTAATCATATATTAATCAAAGACATGACGCAATTTTTCTGTTCTTCAAAGGTCCTTTTTACTTCCTTCTACGAAGCATAAGAAGTATTGTGATCATGAAAAATTCCGGGTATCATATTTCAACGAAAACATCCATTTTGACCACTATCGAATGAAATTTAACGATGTTTTTGTGTGACATCTGTACATAAAGAGCAGAATAAAGAACTCTTTTCCCCTCCAAACGGATTATAAATTGATTTAAAATGGATCGTGATGTCTGTATGTACGTACGTATGTATGTATCTCGTATAACTCAAATACGAGTAGTCTCAGTTGAAATTTGGTATATACGACTGCTATAATATGCAGTTGTCCATCTCTCTTTTGCTTGCAATCGGCCGCACCAAAAATATATAAATATAAATATAAATATGAATATAAATATGTATATATATATATATATATATATATATATATAGTAACAGAGTAAGAGTGGGTACATTATATATATATATATATATATATAATGTACCCACTCTGTTACTCGGGTTCGTGAGCTCAGTTTTTTTAATTCTTATATGTTGGTAAATTGTGCATTTTTTGCTTTAAAAATGGTTGAATTATGTTGTTTTTTCTTCCGGTTCAAGTTTTTATGCCTTTAATTAATCTGCATGCAATAGTTGTAGAATTAACAACAATTTAAAATTTGCTTAAGTGCGGCTAAGCCTAATTTTGTTTTACTATAGCAGTCATATTTGTTTACATTTGAAACTTAGTAGAATAGTGAATTAAGTCAGTCAGTTTAGTGTCTTTTCCGTGTGGGACTAAAAGTAAGCTTTCAGTTTTGTGCAGCGACAAATCTGCCACCTTATCCTCTGGTCGAATTGCTTGTTTTTGCCTAGAAACTCCAATTTTAATTGCACGAATTGTTTTGTTTTTACTAATTTTTTAACTGTATTTGTTGTTTTATATTTTTCCATATTTTTCAATTTTTAGTAAAGATATTTTGAGGTTTTATGTATTTTTGCATGGCCTCGAAATGAGAACTGAACTAATTGAATGTGAAATACATCTAATGAAATTCGAGGAAATAAATTTAAATGAAATGCAGCAAAAAATGCATTAATATTCCGTGCAATTAAGTCATGTGGTGTCGACATCAGTTATATATATATATATATATATATATATATATATATATATATATGAAGTACAATGATCAGTTAATCATACATTGTCCGTTTGGTTCGATAACTTTTACTTTCTTTTAATGAGCTTCGTACTTCCTCATTCACAGAAGAACCTAGCTTTATCAGCGAAAAGGTGAACAAGGTGCTGATTTACAGCCTCATCTGTATTGAACGTTTTACAGCGAAGGAAATTTTGAAGAGAGCGACATAAGTGAAAGTCTGATAGCACGAGATCAGAGACAAGTATGATAAGCGTATCTTCCAGAAACTTCCACAGCTCATTAATTTGTACAGGAAACTGCACTTTATTCCTGTATCCAACAGGGAGGAACAGTCAAAATGACCACTCGCCGTAATTCTAGATATGTACAATTATATATAAAAATAATAATTTAAAACTTCCCAAATAAATCATTTTGTCGTTTTGGTATACATGTAGGAAAAGTAAAATCAAAATATTTAAAAAGAAAATTAAAGAAATAGCGGTCGAAACCACCGCTCCCGTAATTTGAGCGTTGAAACTCAATAAATGTTCTTGGTGAAAATATTAGATATATTTAAAAATATGTGAAGTTTTTTTTTTATTTATTTTTTTTTTTTTTTAATTTTTTTAGCTATCATGAACTGGAGCCAAATTTTCCATAGACTGAAGCGAATTATCGGTAAGTCTAAAAATCAACATCAGAGTCATGAGAAGGTTTTAAAACAAACCTCATTATTAAATCAGAACTGGAAAACAAATGCATTACTCGTGCTTACAATTCGGTGTACCAATTGTGGCGATATAACTTAAAGTAACAGTACAGTACGTTCAAATTTTAAATTAAGCTAGTATTCAAAGGCTATACAATTCAATTTAACGCGAAGTTGGCTCACACATCTAACCGGCATAGACATTTAAATATCGGCAATTACAAAGCAAGGCCGAGACTACAAAATCCCATTTTAGTTTACAGCAACTTAGTAACGTGGCGTCGAGAAGCAGAACACGCTGTAAATCAAACTGCTGAAATCTTCCTTTAAATACTATATTATTCTCTCTCATTTACATTCTGGTAAGGAAATAGGAACGAGAAGGGATGCTGTTGTTGTTTTTGGGACTTATCCCCTCACTTTGTCTGACTGTAGCGCGAGAACAAGCCCACGAAATTCATCATGGCAATTTGCGCAACATTGCGCCTGTCTTTGGCAAGAACCTTGAGCACCGCACAGGCGATAGTACGACTTTACTCATTTCCGCCCCCAGTTTTGAAGAAGAGCACCGCGGGGAGGACAGGTTCGAGAGTCTCCAACCCCTCTCGAGAGGAATTTCGGCTAGTAGCATATTTAGAGTGCCCTTCCCCATGCTGCACAGACACTATACATTTACAAACATCCACGTTTTCTTCAGGATTCGAACCTGGGATCAGTTAGCATAGCTAACCACTGTCCCGCTTGTACGATAATACTTTCGATAATGTATAATTTATTTCCATTTTTAGTCTTTCTATCATAGAAATGCAGTCAAAAGTAGTGTAAAATGAAACGAATGTTTTAATTTAGCCAAAGAAACAAACATTAAAAATTGAAAACACTAAAAAAGCAAGACTAGAATTTAATTTATAAATTATATTCCAGCATTTAAATGAAATACAAAGATTGTAGATAAAAATTAAGATTATAAATTTAAAAGTAAGGAAAAAATTAAATTTGCAATTATGAAAAAGCGTATAATTACGTCTCGTATTTCTGTGCTAAGCCACATGTAGGCCTATGCCTGCTGTAGAACCTGTTTTCAAGGTCGACTTTAGTCTCTCCAATCAAATCATCCGAACCTAGGAGGTCCCAGTCGTAGATTTGGACATTGAGCAAGGAATCTTGGGGAAAGGTAGCTTCGAATTCAAAACATCTAAAGTAAACAAATAAAAAAATATGAAAATTATCACAACGTGCTTGCTCACAGACATTGCATGAAGCATTTCTGTAGATAATTTCCTCGTAAACTAAACTAGTTAAAGATATAGGTTTCGAAGTTTTGTGAACTGCAAACTTTTAAAATTGAATTCAGAAAGATTAATATTTTTGCCAACGTATTTCAACTACGGACATTGTCAGTGATAATGATATTCTTTCTGTGAAAAACTCTTTCAAGTACTTGGGAGTGATCATCGACAATCGGCCAGATTTCATACAGCATATCACTGCTACTTTAAACAAAGCAAACGAAGCCTATATGTCCTTTTATAATCTCACCTAATTCGCTCAGTACTTTTACATGAAGTTCCTGCCTAGGCAACTTCGGAAAAAATTTTCGCAAAAAATCAGAAATTTTCCAAAATAAAATCCTCCTTACTATAGTTAACGCTCTTTGGTACGTGAAAAATTCTCAGACACACATCGAATTAAAAGTCCGAACTTTTTCATTTCACATTCTCACTAGAGAGCATAATTTCTTCAGCAAAATGAAGAACTCACAGCATTATACAAATTATTCTACGGTCAAAAAACCCGAGAACTATTTACCATAATGCCTATTGGTAATTTTGTACACATCCTGTATATTTTTCATTCTGCTTAAGAATCAGTTTATTCTAGATCGCATTTATTTAGAATTTCGCATACTATGATGATCTTTGTGCAGTAGAAGAGCACTTCTCTACAAACCTTAAGGTTAGGAGTTCTGTATTTGATTCCGAGAACTTTAAGTTTCGATTATTATTCTGTAAACATTTTCGCATTATACCTATGTTTTATTAGCCCAAAGGTGCAATTTGCCCAGAACGGCTATTAATTTCGTTTTGGTATTTTGCGTTGGTTCACTATAAACGGCGTTTCACTTTTCAAATTGTTGCTAACAAATATTAGAGCCCTGCATTATATTTAAACAAGTTAAATAATGAAGAATCTGCATGAATCCATGTATGTTTCTGTTACTGTGAGAAAACAAAGGCACCTAGAGACACCACATTTGGAATAACGTAGACCTCCACTCGAATATGGGCATCTGGAAGCTCAAATTTCAAATTTGGAATTTGTTTTATTATCGATTTCATATTTTGTAAAATTTTCACTAATTTCAGATTAACAAACTTGACGATTTTAAAGCGAGCAATGGCAAAATGGAACCGGGAAAAAAAAAAAAAAAAAAAAAAAAGAAAGGCTCAATCGCGCGACGCTGTGTATCGAAAATTCTAAAAACATGCTGTATTTAAATTGTTTTATGATATTGCTTTTGAATTGAATTTTATGGCTTAAGTGCGAAGAACATGATATTTAATACATAAAGGTAACACACAAAACATTAAAAAAAAGCCCCTTTGGACATTAATGTAAAATCTGAAAGCCGTCAGATTAAAATATATATATATATAATTTTTTTCTTTTTGCACTGAATTACATCCTCAAGTGCAGTATTACTACTTTCACGCCAATAGAGGGCGGCACTAGCAATCTCAAGATTTCATTCTCTGCATTGCATTCTCTGACAATGTCTTGTCTTACGACCTTCTCTTTTCCTCCATTCGGATGACTGTGGGAGTGCATACAATTTTTACTTCCTTGTACGAAGTAAAAAGGAAGTATTGTAATCGCGAAGAGCTTCAGGCAGCATATTTCAACGAAAATATCCACTTTGACCGCTTTCGAATGCAATTTAACGATGTTTTTGCGTGATATCTGTACGTAAGGACAGAATAAAAGACTCTTTTCCTCCAAAAAAACTAAAATACTGCTTTAAAATGAATTCTGAAGAGAATTTTTCGTGGCGTCTGTACGAACGTACGTACGTATCTCGCATAACTCAAAAACGAGTAGCCTCAGCACATTGAAATTTTGTATATAGGGACTACTATAACATGTAGATGTGCACCTCGTATTTTGTTTTCAATCGGCCGCGCCAAACGTATATAAATATATTTATAAATATATCTACTCTGTTACCGGGCTCAGTGATCTCAGTTTCTTTACTCTTATATGTTTGTAAATTGTATACTTTTTTCTTTAGAAATGATTGAATTATGTTGTTTTTATCTTCCGGTTAAGGTTTTTATGCCTTTAGTAAATCTGTATGCAATATTTTTTTGAATTATCAACAATTTAAAAGTTGTTTAAGTGCCGCTAAGCCTATTTTGATGGCGGCCATTGCTTGTTTACATTTGAAACATCAGAGTAGTGAATTTGTTGCCAATCTAGAGAAACGTAGCTTCGCAACAACAAAGATAAACGCCTTCATTTATTATTGCGATTTAAATCATGCTTAATCCTTTCTAGAATTTTTTTTAGGAAATAAGTGTTTAAGATTTACTTAATTTTTAATAATTAGTAATTTAATTTTTAATGATTAGTAATTTTTAATAGAGATATTTTGAGTTTTTATGTATTTTTGCCTTGTCGCGAAGTGAGAACTGAATTAATTGAATGAGAAATACTCAATCGTCTGTGAAAAACTGTTTCTTTTTTGTTTTGTTTGCTTAATTTCATTTATACATCGTTCTAGCTTTATTATAGTATTTGAATAGAACATGTGGCAACGATTAGATAATTCTTTAAATGATACAAATTTTGTGCATTCTGAGTTATAAGATGAACGAAATATAATACTGTTAAGGGAACCTAGTGCCAGAGTGCCGCTATGGTAAACAAATAGAGTGAATTTAAAAAAATGCACTTATTCTATTGTGGTTTATGCGCTGTCGGCGAAGTAGATTTAATTAAATCCAATAAGTTTAAACAAAATGCAAGAAAAAATGCGTATAATTTAATATTCCGTACATGGAAGTGATGTGTTGTATACATCAGATTTTTTAGATACCGCGAAAGGCCCTAGGGCACCATTATAATGGACTGGTTAATACATCTAAATATAGAAGCCAGTTCCAGGTTCTATATTTTAACTGTATAATTCATCAGAACTCTGATATTATTATGTATTTAGCTGCTTTGATACTCATTAAATAACAGCTATAATTCATGAATAATTTAGTTTTTCTAGAAAGAAAGATACAACTTTTACTGCTTGTTAATTATCATTAATTATTCAATCACCATCATCTTAGCTTTATTATGAAAGCAACCAACAACAGAAACTAATTAAAATTAATATAAATATAGATATAAACATCTTAGTTACCATGACAATTGAATTAAACAATTGAACAATTTCAAGATAAAACTTGTAGGAAATTTTCTCTTCTGATTTCCTATTGGGAATTTATTTGAAGAACTACTTGCTTGAATTGCTCTAGTAGCATTATATTATTGAGCCGAATACATCGCGCTGTATCTTGGGGATAGTTGAATAAATAAATATGTTCCTTGCCGAAACACATTAGTTATAAATCGGCAGGTCTGGAGTTCGAATAATGGCGACAGAATTGCTGACGTTTTTGGTTTCCTGCTTTGAAATAAATCAAATAGCTCTACAAGTGGCACCCGAAATAAAATCTGGTAAACGATAATTAGCCACTACCTGAATTTGGTGACTGAGTGCAGTCGCCTTTTTAGGGAGATAAATGTAAAGAATTCTCTGTTTTCTAATTTTGATGCTTTTATAGCATATATGTACCTTCAGGAATATGGAATCGCTAAGAAAGAGAATATTATTTAAAATACAGAAATGAATTATAAAATTTGATTTTATACTATCAGTAATAAATTATAAATATATACATCTACTATTATAACTAATGTGTTTTTAGTTATAATTCACATTAGTTATAATTACTAATTATAACTAATGTGTTATTATAACTAATGCATTATAACTAAATGCCGTTTTATAACTAATGTGTTTCGGCAAGGAACATATTTATTTATTCAACTATCCCCAAGATTATCGCATACAGCGCGACGTATTCGGCTCAATAATATAATGCTACTGGTGCAATTCAAGCAAGTAGTTCTTCAAATAAATTCCCAAAAGGAAATTAGAAGAGAAAATTTCCTACAACTTTTATCTTGAAATTGTTCAACTGTTTAATTCAATTGTCATGGTAACTAAGATGTTTATATCTATAAATTAATTTCCAATAATCAGTTTTTTACTTACCAGTAATACACTTCATAATAAAAAAATCGACGCACCAAGAAGGAATCATCCGATTGCTTTGAAATTTCGTATGCATAAATGTTTCGACCAAATCTGCAAATGATTAAAATTTCATGTCCAATGAATGAATAGTGCGATCCCCAGCGCATCCAGTAGATGTATATAAGGAGCTATTCTTGAACTGTTGTTAAAAATTTTGGTTGCATTGCTATTTAGGATACCTTTCAACGACTAAAAAATGCCTCTCCGCAGGATTCGAGCTCATTATGAGCAACTGAAAGAGTATGAAAGATGTCATATCATTGGATTGAATCTTTGGAGGTAGGTCAAGCAAATCGGAGAATCGCTCGTCAAATGAGTCGATGCGATGCGGCGATTAGAAGATGCTGGCAAGAATGGATAGACAACGGCAGATTTCAGCGTCATGATAGTAGCGGTCGACTTAGGTCCAAAACAGATCGAGAGGACAGAGTGATTATCAAATCAGCTGTCACAGCGCTTGATTCATAGCTATCAACCATCAGACGTGCGACCCGCACACAAGTGTCCACCATGACCATTCACAAACGGCTGATACAGCGAAATCTACGCTCGTACCGACCGTTACATCACCTACCACTCACGCCTGTACACACTGTCGAGCCAGATTACAGTGGTGCTTGGCTCGATTAGGTTGGAATGATGCTGACTGGGAACGTACAGTCTTTAGCTACGAATCCCGCTTCCAACTGTGTGGGGACGATCATCGAAGGCGTGTCTGGAGACGCCCAAAGCAACGTGCTGATCCTGCTTTCACTATTGCATACCACACAAGCCCTCAACCAGGAGTTATGGTCTGGCATGACATTTCCCTTGATAGACGGATCCCTTTGCTCGTCATTAGAGGCACACTTACAGCACAGCGGTACATCGACGACATTCCGCGACCTGTTTGGCTACCTTTCCTTTTGCAGAACCCTGGCCTTATTTTTCAGCAAGATAATGCCAGACCACATACGGCACGTGTTGCTATGTATTGTCTTACAACTTGTGAGAACACAGAATTCTCACAGTGAACACGGTGGCTGTATCGATTCTTAAATCGTTATCGCGCCCTGCCACGTGCTTCGCAGTGGATAAAAACCAAGGAGGTTAGAATAGAAGGAGGGAGGGTTCGTAGTTTCCTCCACTATCGGGGAATGAAACTCCGCCGAACAAGCGGCGTCCATGTTTGTGACTTCAAAACATTGCATTACGGCAGTGACATGTACGTGTTTCTAAGCTGTTCCGTGCATTTATTTTCCAGTAAAAATATGTTAAATTTATAATGAAATCCCTCGCTATTGTTGAATTTTTGTTTTAAAGTAATAAAGATGATATCCATAATTTACTATGTACAGCAAATTATTAAGAAATAGTTCGAAATCTAAATGCATGCGCATAACATTAAAGCCTTTAAAAAATGATGTTTCTGCATATTTCACGGATTTGCTTAGGTTAGAAAATAAATCTTAATAAAATAAAACGGATTTATGTGAATTCATTGATTTCAGTTTATGCGCATTTCATATTTATTAATCTCAAAGAAACTGCTTTTAATTAAGTTGAATTACAGAAATACACCTATATAAGTTTTTGGATACATCTTTCCACATGTTCAATTGTGTAAATATTTTACTTAATTTTATCACTATACTGCCCAGAAATTTGTAAGTTTATGCAAAAATTTTTAACAACAGAACAGTTTATCTTAACTTAAAAAAATGAATAATAATTAATATATAAAGAAAAGCATTGCTTTATTTAACACCTTTACAATTAATAAAAATAGTAACAATTGATTTCTTACTTTTCATGAAAGTTATAAAACGAATTAACTAAAACGTTCAAATTATACAATTTAAATCCTACCATATAGCATTATATCTTAAGGAACGAAGATACCAGCTATAAACAGAAACATTAAAATGTATTTAATATATTTTGATTATAGTTATATTAAATAACCTATTTTAAGTCCTTTTTTTTCACATCTGGAAAGAAAACCACATGACATTGTGATATTTTTTTATATAGTTGTCATATTACATAAAAAAGAAAATTGATACTTACGTGTGAAAAATAATGCCCGGAATTTTTTTCGAGAATCTATTTGTGCATCCATATGCAATACAAGCTGACATACTTCAAAAAGAAAAGAAAAAAATTTTGCAATGACAGATTTCCTTGCACAAGTCACGGTGATAACAGGAAGATGGCCGCCAAGCTTCACCGTTTCAGCTGAACCTTCCCTCCTTCTATTCTAACCTCCTTGATAAAAACTGGAAGGACTGGTTTTGTCTTTTTTTTTTTTCTGCCTGTCGTCGTGTTAACGAGTGTGTGGGCCTTACACACACACATACAGCTCTCGCCATCGTCAACGGTACTCGATCTAAAGTCCATTTTTCTAGGATAGAGGAGAAAATATGTTCTTGTACGAAGAATATAAAAAATCAGGTAAACTTTACTGATTAGACTGCGAGGTAAAAAATTGTTCCTGTGCTGTGACTCAACGTGTATAATCCTGACAGTTGGATATTTCGAAGTGACGACCATGTGCGCCAATTTCAAGCCTATCTGCTAGAAATTTGATCTCTTCTATCACGAAGAAGAGCACTGCATATTAATTAAGCTTCTTGCAAGATGCTGATAAGTAATGTGCATTTGATGCACCAAGATTAGGAATTGCAATACACCATAAAAATGAACGCTGTGACAGTTCCGTAGGACTAGCGAGTAGCACATGCCGCAGGGCATTCATGAATATGTTTTCTTTCTTATAACATATCAAATATAGGCTAATCAAGAAAAGTGTATTTTTGTCATTTATATAGGTTAATGAAGAAATGTGTGTTTTTGTGATTTAATAAATGTATATTTAAAAGAGAGATACTGATTCATGCATGCCTTCTTGGGTAAGTCATTTGATTCTTATTATTAATAATCATGCAATGTACTAACCACTAGATTTTGAGATTAACGATTTACGCGGAATTAATTCGCAATTGATACTCTTAGTATAATTACTTTTATACGATCACGGCCAGCAACACCACACAACTTAACAAACATTTCCTTGGCCAGCCAGATCTCTCTCGCATTGAACATGTCTGGGATATGATGGAAAGGCGACTGCATCTGCCAGGGAATCTTGATGACCTAGCGCAACAATTGGAGCAAATTTGGCAAGAAATGCCGCAGGAAACCATCCTTGAGCTTTATCAGCCTATGCAACGCCGTGTGGCAGCTTGCATCCAGTCTGAAATTTTAATCATATTCTTTTCTGTACATAATCTTCCTATCCGCCAATTTTTGTCTCCATCGGACAAATCCTTCTTGATGCAACTATTTTGTTATAGAGTGTATATTATAAGTTATCAATATCACTTTTATAATGGCATGGTCATAGTTTTTCCGAAATGTTACACATATGTCAAATTTTATAGTTTTTACCTTTAAAACTCTAGTTTTGGCTACAAATTTCTTAATTAATAAATCATCCAGGAGATTTTCTTCTTTTCGGAAATTAGTATGAGGTGTGAAATCGCAGGCAATGGTAAACAATATGGTTTAAATGTAAGGGAAAAAAAGCAACCCCAGTTTGGCGTAAATTTTGAATAAAATCTGCCGATTTCAAGGCCAATCAAACACGTGTTCTATAGAAGTAAAAATCGTTTTTGCTACTGATCATATTTTAGAAAGCATTTTGTTTCTAAAGAAGAGGGAACCGTGCCTCATCATTCTCAAAACTGATGATAGAAATTTATTCAAAATTTACACCAAACTTAGGCTATTTATTTTAACCTAACTTTAAATTCTGCACTAAAGTCTTTCTCTTCCAGTTTGAAGCAATATTGTTCTAAGTACCTGGACAACGTATCCTTGATATCTTTAGCATATATAGCATCACTTAGGTAAGCATTTTGGATAGTTTCCTGAGCGAGCATACAAAGAGAGAAGGAGGAAATTGTAACTAAAGGTAAAACTAATAATATAGTCCTTTCATTAAAATCGCGCCCCCAAAGTCCTGCTATGCTGCCTCAACGTGGCGGGGGGGTGTCACTGGGCGGAACGGGCGAAGTACGTCGGGAGCATAGCTCCTGGTAGGGCCACCCTAGGCGCGAAGGCCGTTCCAACATGCCCAGCTAAAGCATAGCAGGTGAAGAACCCTCAGGGGATTGCCGTCTTGGTGATCGGGTATCACACTCCCGGGGCCCCAGTGACCTTTCCTCCTCTCTTTCCTCTCCTCTTGTCTAGCTCTCTCTCCTATTTTTCTCCCTTGTGGTTTCCTCTACTGGATGTTGGGGCTCACTGTGAGATGCAGCTACTACTCTTGGTTTCTGTCTCACCATGGTGAGAATACCACCTATGCGTTTGCCGTGCATGGTGACCCGTAGGGTGGGAAAGGAGGATCCTGGCAGTTGAGGGGCGAGGTACTGTCCCCAACACACTGCTTTGGTCTCTGCTTCTACTTAAAACGGGAGGCACTTAGCTGTCCCCGCTAGTGTCAATCGGCTGGCCACTAGTCCTATTGGTCAGTGGCTAGGGGATAAGCTCTCGGAAGTCTCCACTTTTGGGAAAGCCGACTGTGGGGGCTTCAGTTTGCGTATAGGCCCGGCTAGCCCTAACACAGGGATCTGTGTTCCCTTGTTGGGCTCCATGGTGGGTGGGGCGGTCGGGCCCGAAACCTTCTCTCTTTTCAATATGAATACTTTAACTTCTTCTCCTAACCATATGGATACGAAAAATTCTGGAGCTGCTAAAAGAATTTGTACTTCGACCTTAATTAGCACAAACAAATATCCAAAGTTCTTAGTTATCACTGGTGAGCTAGAAAATTTATCACCATTCTTCATCCATAAGCATATTGCGGCCTCAGTAGGCGAGCCAAAACACATAAAAAAGCTCCGTTCAGGATCTCTGCTCATCGAGACTACATCTGATGCACAATCTTCCTCTCTCCAAAAAATGACCAAAATGGGGGAACATTCTATTACTGTATCCCCACATAAGTCTTTGAACACGTCAAGAGGTGTCATTTCGGAAATAGACTTGATATCAGTCTCTGAGGATGAACTTTCAAAAGAACTCGCCGAACAAAATGTATGTGGCGTCCGCCGAATAAAAGTCCGTAGAGACGGGCAACTCATCAACACAAAACATCTTATTCTGTCTTTCTCCTCTCCAGAGCTACCGAAAGCCATTAAGGCAGGTTACCTAAATTGCCCCATCAGACTTTACGTGCCGAACCCACTGCGCTGCTTCAAGTGTCAACGGTTTGGCCATGCGAAGGCCGCATGCCGGGGAAACCTGGCATGTGCTCGCTGTTCTGCAGGAGGTCACGAAAGTCAGGATTGTGTAGCTGATCCAAAATGTGCAAACTGTCATGGCAATCATCCAGCATACTCACGAAACTGCCCTAAGTGGAAAGAAGAGAAAGAAATACAGCATATTAAGACTACAAGAAAAATCTCCTATCCCGAAGCTAAGAAACTTTTTAGCACGGGTCAGTCAAAAGCAAATGTCTCCTATGCACAAGCCACTAAATTAGATCGGTCAATAAGTGCACAAACATCGCATAGCACACAGAAGAAGATACCTGAACCAAAAACAAATGACAAAGAAAAAGTCTTTCTTCTACCTCCTCCCAAACAGACAATAGAAAGTCGAGAAATAAAAACACAAGAAACAGAGAGTTCAAAAAAGAAAATCAAAAGCTCAGAAAAGAGAAGCTCAAGCCGAAGCTCTATTGAAGGGTCCTTTTCAGACTTTATCGAATCTGAGATGGAAACAGATGGAGGCGGAGATCTCTCGAAAAATGTTCTACCTCACAAAACAAAGAAACAGCATCGAAGCAATAAACATTCCTAATGGCTACTCTCATTTCGTGGAACTGCCGGGGCTTCTATCAGGGTATTGATGGCATTAAGCAACTTATTAATAAATATCGACCTATTTGTATAGCGATACAAGAGACATTCCTCAAACCTGGTAATTTTGCAAAGCTACGTAGGTACTCGATGACAAGAAAGGATAAGACATTCAGTGAACGCGCAAGTGGTGGTGTCTGTCTACTCACCTCAATTAATTGCCCTTCGAGTGCTCTCGCTTTGGATACTCATCTCCAAGCAGTTGCAGTACAGTTGAGCATTCGAACACTGACTACTGTCTGCAGTATTTACATCCCGCCTAATGAGAACATTAACTTAAGAGATTGAGAGGATCTAATTGCCCAATTACCAGCTCCGTTTATTCTAGTTGGTGATTTCAATGGACACAATCCCTTGTGGGGTAGTAAAGACACCAACCCACGAGGAAAGCAAATTGAACAGCTACTCCACGACCACTGTCTCTGTATCCTTAACAACACAGAAAGCACTTATTTTCATCAGCCAACAAGGACCTTCCATTCCATTGACCTTGCTATTGTTTCTCCACAGCTTTTGCCTTTTGTTTTTTTTAATGTCGAGAATTATCTATATAATAGCGATCATTTTCCTATTATCATAAGCATTACAGGAAATAGGAGTGTGTTTATACCTAGAACACCACGCTTTTTGTTGGACAAAGCCGACTGGGACTCTTTCTTACATTATGCTCTTTTTACTGAAGAAATAATAAAGAATGTGCACATTGATCAGGCTGTGAAGATCATTACAAATAAAATTATTCAAGCAGCTGATATATGTATACCAAAAACGTTGGGTAAACAGCCAAAATACCCAAAGCCCTGGTGGAATCCTGAATGCCAGGACGCCATCAGAAAACAAAGAAAAGCTTGGAGCATTTTTCGGCGATATCCTTCAGAATCAAATCTCGTAATATTCAAAAGGGCTAAAGCAAAAGCTCGGCAGGTGCGAAGGTCAGAAGAATTCTTGGATCTCGTATGTGTCTTCGATTAGCTCTTCAACTTCGGGTAAGAAGGTGTGGGAGAGAGTCCGGAAAGCGTCCGGTATCTATAAAGAGCACACACTTTCCATTTTAAAGACAAGTGGCGAAACAGTTACTAGTAGGGAAGAAATTGCCAACGCTATTGGACAGAGTTTCTCAGCCGTCTCACACAGTAGTAACTACCCTCTTGAATTTCTTTCCGCAAAAAAATGCATTGAAAAACAACTAATTAATTTCAACTCTCCCAATACTGAACCATATAATCAGGATTTTACTGTGCTTGAACTGAAAAGAGCTCTGCTGCAGACAAAAAATTCATGTCCTGGTCCAGATGATATTGCCTATCCTATGCTGAAACATCTTCCTTCCAAGTCATTGGCAACCATCCTCTTTCTCTTTAATAGAGTATGGAAGGAACAAGTCTTTCCAAATGACTGGAAAATAGCTTTTGTCATCCCCATTGTTAAACCAGGAAAAGACCCTACTAATCCGTCGAATTACCGTCCCATCGCCCTTACTAGCTGCCTCTGCAAACTCTTTGAAAAGATGGTCAACACTCGTCTGGTTTATTATTTAGAGACAAATAACTGTATTTCCCCTTATCAGAACGGTTTTAGAAAAGGAAGAGCAACTATCAATAATATCCTACTCTTAGAAACAGGTATCCGTAGAGCGTTCGTTAGAAGAAATCATTATGTTTCCATTTTCTTTGATATAGAGAAAGCCTATGATACCACCTGGATATACGGTATCCTTCGTGACCTATATAACAATGGTTTACGAGGAAACATGCCGATATTCATCAAACATTTCCTACAGGATCGGAAGTTTCATGTGAAGATAGGCGATACACTTTCTGACATAGGCGATACACTTTCTGACATAGGCGATACACTTTCTGACATAGGCGATACACTTTCTGACATGTTCCATCAAGAAGAGAGCGTTCCGCAAGGAAGTGTATTAAGTGTTACATTATTTAGTATAAAAATTAATTCTGTTTTAAAACAACTGCCTCTAGCAGTCCAGGGTATGCTCTATGTCGATGACCTGCAAGTCAGTTGCCAGGGAGAAGACCTGAAAGACATCGAATGTAAATTGCAGACATCTCTCAATAGAATTGTTAAATGGTCACAGGAAAATGGTTTTAGATTCTCTACTCAAAAGACTGTGTGTGTACATTTCTGTCGAAAGAAAATTCTTCACCCTGACCCCGAACTTTATCTGCAAGATGTGCTGATTCCTGTAGAAAAGGAAATAAAATTCTTAGGAATGATATTTGACCATAAGCTTACGTTCCTCCTCCATATTACATATCTAAAAAAGAAATGTTTAAAAACTATGAATATTCTGAAAGTACTGTCAAATACATCTTGGGGTGCTGATCGAAGCTCAATGCTTCTTATATATAGAGCTCTCATTCGTTCGAAACTAGATTATGGATCAATCATTTATGGGTCGGCAAGGCCTTCAGTATTAGCCAAACTTGATCCGATACATCACCATGCACTTCGGATATGCACTGGTGCCTTTAGAACTTCTCCAGTGGAAAGCTTATATGTGGAAAGTAACGAGACCTCCCTGCGGTTAAGACGTGAAAATCTTTGTCTTAAGCATTATTTCAAAGTCTTATCACAAACCGAAAATTCTACACGGTCAATATTGCTTAATGACCAATACTCCCGTTTATATCAGGCACGACCATCATGTGTCCCATCTTTCGGCTTGCGGATGAGTGCTCTGGTGGAGGAGTATAATTTATCTAATATAGATATACAGATGGAGGATTTTTTTGGAATTCCTCCCTGGGAGGATAGGAGAATCCATTCTCTGGATACTTTTCGACACTGGAATAAATCACAAACTAATGAAATCATCTACAAGCAGATTTTTTTCAACATAGAAATAATATAGGAAATATATCCCTCTATATACAGACGGATCAAAATCCCAGGATCATGTTGGCTCTGCTTTCGTCACAGAAAAAACAATAGTAGGGGTTCGATTACATACAGTTTGCTCTGTGCTTACTTCTTAGCTTACTGCAATCCATCTGGCTTTGACTTACCTTTCAAAACAAAAGTACACAAAATTTATTATCTACACAGATTCCATGAGTGCCTTAATGTCATTGAAAAATTACGCTCAATGTACTCATCCAGTTGCAATCAGAATCCTAAAGTTGAATCATTCTTTAAAAATTCGGGGATACCAGATTCTATATTCGTGGATCCCTGGACACGTTGCCATTAAGGGGAATGAATTGGCAGATATTGCAGCTAAAACTGCAACCACAATGTACAATCTTCAGATTCCACTAGCAGACATCAAAGGGTTTGTCAAAAGCAAAATCCTCAGCAAATGGCAGAAGCAATGGGATGACAGAGTATGTAACAAGCTGAGAAATGTAAAACCCACCATTGGATACTGGCCATGTATGGGTAATAGAAAGGAAGATGTCCTCTTGACTCAACTCAGAATTGGCCATTGTCGCCTGACCCATGAGTATCTTCTGAAGGGAGAAGAGAATCCCAGCTGCCCAAACTGCAACGCAGATCTGACAGTTCATCATATCTTGGTGGAATGCCAGAGTTTTAATTATTTTCGCCAAAAACATTTTAATAGTTCAGAACTGGACTTAAAAAATTTAATTGGAAAAGCACATCATCGTAATTTGTTTCTGTTTTTAAAAGATATTGGCTTTTATAATAGATTTTAACCTGTTTTTTAAAGATATGAGCTCTTATCATAGACTGTAATCTGTCTCTTACCTAAGCTGGAAGTTTTTACAAATGACTAATTGCATTGTTACCATTTGTCTGGCGCAGATAACCTTGACAGGTTTTGTGCCAAATTACAATAATCCAATCCAATCCAATCCATTAAAATCGCATTATATTTTCTTTGAATAAAGCCGAAACAGGCATGATTATTTTTGTATTCGAAAAGTTCTAAGCAGTTTGAGCTCTTTGCGTAAAATCTGCAAACGCGTATTGGTCAGAAAGATCGAAGCAAGGCTTTTACAACCCACATCGTTGTCGTTATTTTTAGATCTCACTAGCAGAGTTTTGTTACGTAGCCTTTGTGGCCTAGATATGACGTAAAAAAGGTCCTAATTATTGATGTTAGGTGTTGGTGTTATTTTTACTTTATTTATTATTCGTACTATTTATGAGGGTACACGCTCATTACAGAATTTTTTTCTCCTTGTTAACACGAAACCCTCGCATCTCCCGTTTTTGTGGACGTGTTAAGAGATTTATTTTCCTAGCATTTGCTTATTATTTGTTTTTTGTTCGAAAAGCAAAGCCAAAACACCCACATTAAAAAAAAAAAAAAAAAAAAAAAGAGTATTTTGGTTAACATTAACAATAATATTAATTGACATTTTGGTATCTTTTCTAATATTCTCTGTATTAAAACTAGTTTGAAGCTTTCAAAACAGTTTCCTATATTTCTGCCATTAACTGAACATCTTACACCATGATAACACGCATAGGTAATGTAATAGCTAATTACATTCTTGCCCATTTCTCAGATCTCTGCACTCCTGTGAGGACAACAGGTCTAATTCAGAAGTCAAACAAGAAAAATCAGCGTTATATTTACAAAATTTTCACAGGACTAGTTTCAATGGTTTTACCGAACCACCATCTTCAGCTGCAAAACCGCAAATGAACAAGATAGGAAATAATGATTAGATAAGATAAGAAAGCCTGGACAAGAATAAGCAAGTGGCGCCATCTGTTGGTGAAACCAGAACTAAAACATAATTTCTTTAAAGGCCGAAGGCAAATTTGGATTGGAATTAGGATCATTAACTAGAACAGAAAGATTTTTATGAATGTGAAATGCCTCTAGAAAATCCAGTTCTCCAATGGAAGATGTTTTTTGAATAATTTTGGCAGCAGAAAAACTGAAAGTGTGGTTTTCGGACCAACAATGTTGAGCAACAGAAGACTTCTGTGTTTCCTTTTTTCTAACATATGCCTCATGTTCCTTGACGCGAAATTTTAAGGCTCTCTTAGTTTCGCCAATGTAAATTAAACCACACTGGCAAGGAATCCTATAAATACCCCAGGAATTCATATCCGGAATGGGGCCCTTGAGTATGGAACTCGGAATTTTATTGATGGGAGAATAAACAACCCGAAAGTTAAATTTCTGCAAAATATGTGCAACTTTATAGCTAATTGATGGAAAAAAGGGAATGACAACAGAATTTTTATAAGCTCCTAAAACAAGAGTGTGCCTTTTAGTGTGTTGAGATGACGCTGATTCAACAGGCCTGCTATTATGCTTAAGCTGTTAACGCGTGCTCTCTAGAAAAAGAAATCTTTTATCTGTATACCACGGCAAGGGCTCAAGAGGACTAAACAGGAGACATAATTTAAATAAATATTGTTGAGTTACATGGGCATAAAAGGGCCTTGGAGAAAATACATTGGAATTCTGTGTAAGCTTAAAAGTTGTACTGAATAGATGACATAATTATTTACAACAATTTCATCTAAACATACTCTGTAATATATAGTACGGGAATTTTTATAGTATGTATGCAAGTATGAAAATAATAATTCTGAAAAATATTTACATAGAATCTACAAGGTTACGGTTTAGACAATGTGAAGAAAATGTGCCCTTTACAGAGTAGATATTAATATACTAATGATTTAAAAATCTGGACCAAAAAAAATTTGAAAGGTTTCAGATTTTAAGAATAGTCCAAAAGGAGTTTTTTAAGATTTTTAACTCTCTCGCTGAGTTCACAGTCTACCAGTCTGCTGTTGCACTCACTCCTACTAACCGACTCATTTTTGTCTTTTTATTGCTAAGCATTCTTTTCATCGCACTTACGCCATATACTATTCAACAGCAAAAGAACAAAAAATTTAAAAGCAGCAGATATTTTTCTGTTTCTTTTTTTTCAGTCTTTTATCAGATTGTCTTAAGGATGCTCAATTTTCGTCGAATCACTAAAAACTATGAATCACTTTTCATATTTTTGCTAAATCGTTCAGCTTGTTAATAAAAAATCCATTTTACAAAATTTGAAACAGTAAATTCGAAATTAAAAATTTGGGCTTCCAGGTGCACATGTTCGGGTGGAGGACTACATTATCCAGCATTCGATGGCCCTAGGTGCCGTCGTTTTTTCACAATGCGAGGAACATACATAAATACTTGCAGATTTTTCATTATTTAATTTCTTTAAAAATAATACAGGGCGATAATATTTGGTGACAACAATTTGAAAAGTGATTCGCCATTTATGGTGAAAATTTACGACAGAAAATCCCATTTCGAGACTAATAGCCCGTTTTGGGTTAATAAGAACCACCTTACAGATTGAACGTTATATGAGACTGAGCAATGCACTTCTCAATAGACAGTTTTAAGTTAGGAATAATGTGTTGTACCAAAGGTCTAAATATTATCAGCATTAGCGTTAATGTATGTAGTTAGCCTCAGTGCCTTTTTTAGACATTTTCCGCTAGTTGAGCTCTCCAGGTCTGAAAATTACTTTCAAAGTGTTCTGAAAGATATATATCCTGTGTTAAGGTGCATTTATGTAAGTAAGGCATCTAACACAGAAAATTCACATAAATTCACACCATAACGCAGTACATTCTTTTCATTTAAAGAACTCGGGAGAGATGCGATACCCATTCGACCAAGTCCAAGTAAAGGCGAGTTATCGTCCAGCATATTTTAATTCGGGTACTATTGTAGAACCCATTAGTTTTTTCAAAGGAGAAACTGTGAAAACTCATCCGTGCTCTTACGCGTATTTAAACCAGGGTTTTCAGCAAATAACCTTGAGCTGCTAATCAATTAAACACAACACCATACACGAGGATAAGAGAATCCTTAACCGATCTTTTCTTTTCATGGTTTTAATATCATTTTGCATATGTTAGGGTCGTGGAAGAAGAATCTTTAATGTTTTAAAGTACAATGTAACTTACTTTCCAAATACCGGGTTCAGCTGCTTCGAGATGTAATTTTCTTTATCATTGGTCTTCTTGCTGCCGAGATTGATGACTATATAAGGATCGGCTTTGCCATTGAGATCGGCTGGGTGCAAATCAGTTGCCTAGGTTTAAAAAAGTATTGGATAAATTTCACATTGAAATATTTATAATAGTTTAAGATACCCATTATATTATTTGAAGACATTTTTATTGCAGAATTTGAAAAACAATGGGATCAAATTATTTTAAAATCCCTTATAAATATAATTTATAAAGAAATTGCATTCTTAGACAGTCTAACATTTTAAAAAATAAAATTTTTTGTCAAGTAAAAGGTATTTCACATTATGTTTAATAAGGAAAATTAAAATCCAAGACATATTTAATACGTCATATTAAATAGTTCTCAAAATAAACATCTTACGAGTTCATGTAGGTAATTAGAAAGTTTTATAACAAAAACATAATAAACGTTTTGTGTACCAGAAATTTATTACTGTCATAAAATGAAATTTATTAGCACTGTCAGTCTTGCCTCGGGCTTGTATCTATTCTATTCAGATCTAACTACTCCCTGCGATTAATATTTTCTGTGAATTACAAAAGTAAACATACAGATAGCCAAAGCAAAATAATCTGGAATAAGAAATACTTTGGTTATATTACCCATGCCACTGCGCTTGGAGATGATTAGGGTTTCAATGAAAAAAAATAGTTTTTTTTTATTGTACAAAATTTAGTGAAAATTTAATCTCAACATTATTAAATACTTCAACGTCCTTCAAAATTCAAATACATGCTTCTTTTTTCTTCCTCAAAAGGTACATACACTTTATGCGTTTCAAACTGGCCTCAGAAATGTCTCTTTGGCCCTTTCATCAGCTGTCATGACCTACTTAGAAAATCGCTTATTTGCCACACTGTTGAATATCATCTTCTTACACAGGAGAAAAATTCTATTCTATTCCCTAGTCTCTTATCTGAAAATTAACAAAGACTATCCTCTAAAGGCATGCTTTCAAATGAGCAGTAGTTCCATTGCAATGCTAGCTTATAGGTACCCGGAAGTTCCATCCTATTTCCTGTCTTTTTAAGTGAGTCTGACCAATTACGCCATTAATCACCTGTTTTTATTTTTGCACCATTCTGCGGGATTGGAAAACACAAAGCGACGAGTCTCTCTCGGATATAACGATAAAAGCCATATTTAACTTTAATTAGTGAATGCTGGTGCTAGCGGTTGATGACACATCTCAAATCCACGAGTATGTCTCAGAGAATAATTTTAATGCAAAATATTCCACTCTTTGATAGGGCTCAAATTATAAATTTAGAAGGCATGGGCAGTAATTATTACGGAGGCCTACGCAATCTAATATTTTTCAGCGTAACAAATATCACCTGTGGAAATTAAACTTCATGCAAAGTGCATGTGGTATAAAATATTTCATTAAATAATTATATGATTTTACATTTTTCATTAAATGCTGAAGGCAGTTTAGTAAAATTATAGTCTTTACCGCAATAATTTTATTTTATATTACATTTAGTTTACATAACACTTCACTTCAGTTTAATCTGATTTTTACTTGCCCACCAGCGGCCGAGCGGTAAAGTCGCTGAACACTGGTAGTTCGGTCCGAGGTTCGAATCCCGCGAACGGGCTGGCTGCATGGGCGTTTTCGTGGTTTTCCCGATGTGTAATGTGTATACAAGCCAGTTTCCCTTAGAACGTCCTCCACGAAGGCATCCCTTCCCTAAGGCAGATAGTCCTAGTGTGCTTTGCCATAATTAAACACACCACCACACCAACACCACCAATTTCTACTTAGTTACACTGGTGCGTACAGTGCGTAGAGATATTTCACATTTGCTCTATTATTTTTAGAATTGATGGACACATTTTATGGAAATTTGTAGATGTAATATTGAAACATTTACCATACAACAGGCATGGTGCATGATTGCGCGTTAGGCTCATCGGTGTAGGAGTCCAACACTGAGGTTGCGAGACCTAAAGAAAAAGGTTTAATAGGAGTATAGTTCTCATTGACAGTCATACATTTCTCACAACGTGACTTGATACTAGAAATGAGACAGTTTATGAGATTCTGTGGCAGTCTCTGGGCACTGTCTGTCTCACTTTTGTTATGACGCTATTTCCGGCTCCTGGAAGATTTTGGGAGGGAAAAGGTGAGTTGCAGTTTCTTTCCCAAGAACGTCCTAGACATGTTCTTTAAGACTGAGTGCTGGAGAGCTGGCTGCCTACATCTCTTTAATATCCTTACTTTCCAGAAAATCATCCACTACGTCAGCCCTATATGCATAAGCGTTTGTGTTCCTAAAATTGAAATGAGGAACAACTGTTTCCCTAAAAGACGAACATTGAATTCTAAAATTTCCTTTCCATATCTAACAAAAAGTCACAGAACACCTATCAGAAACAGAAAAATCTGTGCTCTTGTCCAACGTCATGTCTGTGCAAATCATCAAAACTTTGCTGTCATACCGATCCCTTTCTGAAATGTTGGAGGACAAGTAGTGGTTTCCTTTTCTCTTGACATCAAGGTACACTCGTAATTAGGAATTAGGCTGAATTAGGATAAATCTGTGAAGAGAATAATCTCCTGCTCTTGTTTGGCCCTAAATCTAATCCTCCTATTCTACACTTATGCTAAACTTACTCTTTTGTGTGTAGAAATGAGGAAAGCAAACAGCATTCCTTCTTGCAAATAGAATGGAACAAACTTATATCATGAAACAGGCTTATATCTGTCTCCTCTGTTTTCTGGGAACAACAATTCTTAAAACGTATCATTCTGTAGCTTTTACGCATCGCTGAAATGGGCAAATATTGAACTTCATCAGCCGTCATGACTCCTGGACGACCTTGCGAAATTTTTTGTCTATGAATCCGACATTTCTAAACTGCTTCAATAAAGTGCATACAACCCTGTGCGTTATATTTAAGTCTCCAGCAATCTGCAGTGGTGACTCTTCCGCTTCTAATCTCCCGACGATTCTTTACCTCATCCCGTCGCACAAAAGTTGGGGATAATAATTTTCATTGCCTGCTTTCGAATTTTACCTAATGTTGGGAGGGGGCGTACAAAGAAATGAGAAGGACTAGAGCATAAGACGTCAGAGCTTTTAATGACTCTTCCTCTTAAATACTCCATCCATATGCAAGTGTACCCGTTTGCGTTACTAGAGACTAAAGATTTCCATTTTTCTTTTGTTTAAAAGCATAATTTTTACGTTTCGTTCAATATGTTTCGAGGTTATCGTCAAAATATGCAATATCTGTTAAATCTGAACACTAAAGTAGATAGGGTAGAGCAAGGTGTTATTTTTAAACTCAAGACTGTCTATGTCTTGCGTACAGTTATGCAAAAGGCGACTAGGAGCTTTATTAAGCACTCACTGGGCAATGAGAGTGTGATACAGCGTCCGAGGTTTAAAAAAAGGTGTAAAAGTTTTATAATTTTAAAATTTGCAATTAATACTGCACGTACCCTTTTAACCTTGTGAAAATTAGGCCTTGTCTTTTCAAAGATACCAAAAGAAAGTGCTGTTTATAGCATGATTTTCAACATTTAATTATTTTAACACAATCTGTGCTTTCGTTCACTTTTTTATTTGCATCCTTGGCCCATTGGGACCTTAAGATCTAAAAGCACTAGAGAAAGATTTTTCTTCAAGAAGTTTCTTGAAACATAAGCTACCAAAAATCACAGACTGAACGAACTGAATGCCGCTGTTTAAAATACCCAGTCATAAACTTTGAAAAAATATTAGCTAAAAATACTATGAAAAAGGATGGAAGCTAGTATTGGTAAAGATAACTTTTAGCACTTATTTCAGCATATTATGCAAGAATTTATTCATTTATCTGCATATTGTATTGTATTGTATATATATATTTGAATATATAGCCTTATATATACTGATTCATATTTAGTCATGTATGCTTTTTTTAAGTGTACATAAAGAGATAGCTGTCTTTTACAATTATATATGGATAGTGATAGTTATCCAAAAGGTGAAAATATTTCAAATTTTACGTATCATACGACTGTACGGCATTTTTGTAAAAAGACTGTACACAAGGAAAGCTCAATAGTTTCAACACATATTAGTAGGATTACTATTAGTCCCTCTATAAATAATAAGATGACAAAATCGTTCTTACAAATATATTTAGTTGACGCAGTATTTGGTAAGATAGCTTATAATACATTTAATTTCATTCCTCAACTTGAGAAGGATGTGCACACTTAGGTTTCAGAATAAAGTACTTAATTTCAGAAGGTCACGTCATCAAGATTACGTTTTTGAGTTTCATTCTCAATTTTCAAATTATTTTAAATAGTTGCTGGCTGAGAATAACGTGAGTATGAACAACCTAACCGTGAAGATGCCAGGTGTCAAATACTAGCCTTGTAAGGTATTTTCCACACTTTCCTAGCGGCCTTCGTGGTGTAGTGGTTCTGCACGCTGGGTCGGTATTCCAGAGGTCCGTGGTTCGATTTCCGGCGAAGGCGGTGGTTAATTTTTCATCTCTCTGGCTTCAAAAAAATCCTAATGTCCTCTACAGTGGCGCCCGAACTAAAAGGGTTGTGGATGATGATTCTCCGCACCCAGGATTTGGCGACTAGGTTCTCTAAAACCCTAGTCGGCCTTTAAAAAGGGGAGTATGTAAGGTATTTCCCACACTTTCCTAGCGGCCTTCCTGGGCCGGTATTCCAGAGGTCCGTGGTTCGATACCCGGCGAAGGCGGTTGCTAATTTTTCATCTCTCTGGCTTTCGAAAAATCCTAATGACTCTACAGCCTAAACAGCTATGCCTTTATTATAGCACCATACAGATAGAATCTTTATGGAATAAAGCATTATGCTCCGAATCTTATAAGCATCTGGCCATTATAGCAGTATTTGATTTAAATATTAACAATGGGAAATTAGAGCTCCTTTCTATAGACAGGGGTACTTCTTTCTCCAAAATGAAAAGGGGAAATGAATTAAATTCTTGATTAAAATATGGAGTTAATGGACTTGTAAATACAAATTATGGAATGTCAAATTAAGTGCTTCTAAATTACTGAGTTAAAATATTATTATTGTCAAATTATATAATTGAAACTATTATATAATGAAATTCTTCTCCTAGAATCTAGATTCCCGCATTAAGGTAGTATTTCTTATTCTTTTGTTAAATTTGAAATTATCCGAGTCGAAGAAGTTCCAGATAGTCAAATGAAGAAGATAAGCCTACCATCACATTCTAACATTCTAACATCCTCCATAAACCATACGCCTACATTCTGCTTGACAGCAGAATGATACTGACTTTTTATAAACACATGAAATAAAACAAGTTATTTATAAACTAGTTAATCTTTTAATTAGTTAAAATAAAAGGAAATACTAATTAAATAAGTTAAAATAAGCGAAAAGGAACTTCTTTGGATTTTATTTATATATTACGTCGAATAGTTTAGAAAGCATCAAATGCACAGCTTCTTGAGTTTTTTTTAGTAAATAAACAAAAAGTTTTAAATTGGAATGAGGAAAAGTAATGTCGGAAAAGGTCTTTGATAAAAAAACATCCAGGCTAATCTAAAAAATAATTAATAAAGAAGTTCATAAAATTTTAAATTTCAAAGCTATCATACATAAAATTAGATTACAACAATGTATACATAAATTTTAAGTTTACTACGGTTTATTATGAACAATTGTTTATTGTAATTCTTCATTTATTGTTTCTTCAAAGTTAATTATTATTCTACATAATAATATGGAATATGATGTTAAAAAGGTTCAAGCAAATACTTTTTTTTTTACTTCTATTTACAGCAAAACCTTGCTTAAATGGATTAATTAATCCATCAAACAGTATAGACTAATGGAAACTGCGTAATCAAATATAATAAATAATTAGATTATTTGTAATTTTCCCTTCAATTATTGTAAATTTGAGTAAAAAAATAAAAAATAATAAAAACAGTTTCAGAGGATATAACCAGCAGAGCAACAATCACATCATAATGACTCAGAGTCATAGTAAATCACTTAAATCCTGAAGTTGACACCGTGTAGTATTACTTTCCTTCGGCGTTAAACTTTGCTTGGCTTAATATGCTAGAGATGTCATTGAAACGTTGCTCTTTAATGCTTTTATTCCAAGCCACTTATTTAGTTGACACTGATCTTTAATGCTTTTATTCCAAGCCACTTATTTAGTTGACACTGATCTTAGTATTTTTATAATCTCATCTTTTAAAATACTAATATGGTAGAATAACAAAAGAAATTTTTATTTTAAAATTTAGGCTTTTTTCAGGGTTTTTTTGAAAATGTTCTCAGTTAAGCAGTTTCGAAATCTCTCCTGCCAGATTTATAGTATGTCATTAAAAATTTCCGAATTTAATATTATTGAAAATTATATTATTGAAAAATTATATTATTATCATTATTGAAAAATTATTTATTATTATATTGTATTATTGAAAAAAAATTTCAGCTTACATTTACTACTCAGTTTATGAGGTAGCTGACTTAAGTCAACATCCCAGCACTGATTTATAAATAATTTTTAGAAACAAATATAAGAAAATGATTACTTCCGAAATTAAAATAAAGGTCGGTTTGGTTTATTTGATTACGTAGAGCATGCTAGGGCTATCTGTCTAAGGAAAGGTATGCCTTCATCAAGGACTTCTAAGTCAAACCGGCTCGGATTAACGTTACACCTAGGAGAAACCACGAAACGTCCATGTAGCGAACCTCTTTGTTTGGAATTGAACTCCGGTCAAGCTACCAGTGTTCAGGGAATTTAACTTTCGGCTGGTGGTGGCCTAATTATAACAAAGGAAAAAGTATCTTAAAGAAAAAGGAGTTTACCAATCAAAATATTATAAAAGTTAAAAATAAAAAATTATTTTTCTATTACAAGTACTTAATACAATACAAGAAATGTGTAAGTGTAACTGGTTTTAGTCTGATAACTTAAAACCAAACCCTGACATTGTTTTTATAAAAATCAACTTATTGTTGCGTGTGTACGGGTTCATAATGGATTGAATGCATACAGAACCTATGATATCTTGATTAAATTTATTTTCACAAAAGAAACACTTTACTGTTCTGGAACTTTCCATAAAAACACTCCTACAGCTCTTCTCAGTATTACACAGCACAATAGTAATTACACTTCAAACTACTAAGAAAGATGAGCACGGCGCAATGTAAAGCGCACGAAAAGGCGAAGCTAGCTCGGAAATCTCAGTTCTCCAAAGTCAGCTAGCTCTGAACTAACAACTGGGAACTGATGCTCTCTCCAGTTTTCCAGTCAATGTCTTGCGTTTCCATTATTCGAAATTACTGGAAGGCATATACCATTCCATATAAGGGTCGGATACGGTTACAGTTACATATAGGGATCAATTACAAACATTCAATTACAGTAGTAATTACAGTTATACACGGACCGGACCAAAATACTGCTGAATGCTCTCCAAGTTTGGCGATTTCTCGCCAATTTACAAAAGATACTATACAAAGATACAAAAGATATTATACAAAGATACTATACAAATGATACTATACAAAGATACTATGCAAAGATATAAATATAAAAAGATATAAAAGATAGAAAAAGATACTATACAAAGATACAAAAGATACTATACAAAGACACATAAGATACTATTTATACAAAAGATACTATAATTTCACTAAACTATTTATATGTACATATATATATATATATATAACTCGTAGAATTAGTTTTATGAAAAATGATAAAACGCAACTGTTCTGACGGTTAGTTTCTTTTTATTACAAACTACTTCTCTCAAAAATATGACACGAAAAAGTAAATCGAAGAAAAGTAACACAATTGATTTTTATACTACAATCATAATATTTATCCAAAATTTGTTTATTGTCAGAAAAGCACAAAATAGAATTTGAATTATTCAAAATCTAATTTTCGAAGGGAGAGTTTCTCTGAAATGCATATTGAGTTTGTAGAGTCATTAAGTTAATTGGAAGCAGGAAAGATGCAAAATGAGTAAACGCCTTCGCCGGGTATCGAACCACGGACCTCTGGAATACCGGCCCAGCGTGCAGACCACCACACCACGAAGGCATGTTAAGAAGGCGGGAGAAATACCTTATACATTCCCGCTTTTAAAGGGCGACTGGGGTTTTTAGGGGACCCAATCGCCAAATACGGGTGCGGAGAATCATCACCCAACACTCTTTTAGTTCGGAGTCATTAGGTTCATTGGAAGCAGGAAAGATGAAAAATGAGCTAACGCCTTCACCGGGAATCGAACCATGGATCTCTGGAATACCAGCCCAGCGTGCAGACCACCCCACCACGAAAGCATGCTAGGAAGGCAGGAGAAATACTTTCTAAGTTGAGCTACTTTTAAAAGATTTCAATTTAGCTACTTTTAAACGCTTCATTATAATGAAAATTAATAATGTATTCCCAACTTCTGCTAATGTTTCTTTGGTGATTAAAACGGTGCTCTCTGAAAAAAAAAATTGCAGCAAACGATGCTGTAAAATAAACTCCTAATTATCTCCAGCACGAGAGTACAGAATAATTATGATGTAGTTGACTACGTTCTCGACAGTTTGTCATTTTAAGAATGCTAAAGAACATTTTAATTCTTTCCACCTGTCAAGACTCTCCATCTTCAGGCAGGAAATAAAGGATTAAATTGCTTCATTAAACCCAGAAGTTGACACCATGTAGTGATACTTTTCTTCGGCGTTAAACTTTGCTTGGCTTAATATGCTAGAGATGTTATTGAAACGTTGCTCTTTAATGCTTTTATTCCAAGCCACTTATTCAGGTGACACTGAGTACTGTTATAATCTCCTTTTTTTAAAATACTTTAATATGGTAAAATAACAAAATAAATTTTTATTTTTAAAAATTAGGCTTTTTTTTCAGGGTTTATTTTAATACATTTAATCTTTTATTAATATTGTTTCATATTTTTGCTCCTATTTCGTTTTATTTTCTTCGTACTATTTCACTTTTGTTTCGTATTTTGCTTTATTATGAATTTGCCTATACTATTTTTGTATTCTGAACAGCGGTAAAATCTTTTTAAGACGCCAGGGGTGTCCAAATAGCGGCTCAAAGCTAGTATCCGAGCGGCCCAAAATGCGTGCGCTAAGAGAAAAAATATATAAGTAAATAAAATAAAATATTAAGACCCCACCCAATGGAATTGCATTTTACTGTTGCGATCGGGATTCGAGATTGGATTTCAGAATGGAGGGACGGGTTATTTAATGCTCCCAGTTGAAATGAAATAAAATACTTTATGAGTTGTGGAGAAGTTCCAAATTTTATTTTGATTTGTGCAGAAGTGAGTACCTTCATTTTGATATATTTTTTATGTTTGTGCGTATCTATGTTGTTTTTATAAGAAAGACATAATTTTATGTTGCTGTAGTTACATGTAAAAAAATCATAAACTAATAAAGTTTAAATTATTTAAATATTATTTTCCTTATCAGCCATCGTTAGTGATAGGCGAAGGTGGTAGTATTTGTGAGTAATAACGATTACGAAAAAGTCTTTATATTAGCATACAAAATGTAAAAAATAAATGAAAGCATATAATATATATATAATATACAGGGTGATTCTAAATTGTTTTTACAAATTAAGAGGGGTGATAGTTCTTATCCAGATGAGCAATAATTACCATAGAACATAGGGTCACATTCAACTCTGAGAGGCAGAAGAGAGGAACATTAGAATTCCAACTTGAACTTACAACAGTTTTGGGAGAGCGAATAAACGAGAAAAACAATTGTGCAATCAGTTTAGTGAACAACTCACAGAGAGTGCACAAAACGGATAAAACCGAAAACTGGGCTTTCGAGTGTTAATTCGAGCTCAGACTTTGATGGCAAACACTGAAATGCACATCTTTGGTTCGCAAGGTCTCAACCTCACAAACGATTGCAACAAGTTAATAATCTAATGAAGGGCTGAAATATTATCAGCTAACTCCAACTTCCACTGTATGCCGAGATTAGCATGAAAAGTTCATGCTGTGTTCCGGCTGTCAGAACTTCGTATGCCATTAGAAGGGCACTTCAATTAGTAGAATGAGTGCAGCAGAGCAAGTCCAGGAGGATAGGATAGAAGATGGCGAAGGGGCAAAAACTACTACAGCAGTTTAACTGCTAAAAATCTGCCAAGTTTTCGGTTTTATCCGTTTTGTGCACTCTCTGTGAGTTGTTCATTAAACTGATTGCACAACTGTTTTTCTCATTCATTAGCTCTCCCAACACTGTTGTAAGTTCAGGTTGGAATTCTAATATTACACTTTCCTGCTTCTCAGAGTGGAATGCGACCCTATGTTCTATGGTAATTATTGCTTATCTGGATGAGTACTATCACCCCTCTTAATTTGTAAAAACAATTTAGAATCACCATGTATATATATATATTAAACTTTCTCCAAACCATCTCTTCGACTGTTCTGCTATTTTGGCCAAGTATTGATATAGCTTCCTCACACCAACTCCTCTATTCTTCGAAAATTATTGATATTGCTGGAGCTGTTCTGGATACTTTTGACACCTCTGTGCTGATGCCTTCGTCAAGACAACAACAACAACAAATAGTTTGGAAAGTTTGCAGTGAGTTTCTGCAGAATGATTCACTGGATCAGTAGCATCACGGGACAGTACCTTTATCACCATATGGTAAATTCCTGACATTTTGTATGCTTATTCTTGTTCTTTTCTGTCTTAGGAACCTGTCTTTTAAGAAAACTAGCTTGCTTTTATTTATAAACTTCATACATTTGCAGTAACTGTTACAATATCTGGCACTTTTACATATTGTTTATCTTACACACACACACATATATATAAGCAGCCGTAATATTACTCAAAATTACCTTGACGATATATACTCGGACGAGGACATGAATGGGTTCATTGCTGGGCAGTCCTTGGAATAATCCACCTTGGGGGTCGGTGATGGGTAGGTAGGGATCATGAACATCCTTCGGCAGAGGATTTTTGTACACCTTGAGAGAACCCTAAACAAGGAAATTATGTCACTTTTTATGAATAAATAAATTAAGAAGCACAGAGCATTTTTTAAATACTAATTTACAGTAAAACGTCTCATGATAACAATTTCTGCAATACAGTCATTGTGAAATTCTAAGAACTTCCAGAAATGGCTATATTACAAAGTGGTGTTCTTCATTTTTAGCATTTCTTGGAATATAATCAAGTAGTTTTCACTCTATTTCGTAGTCTATAGCAAGCGTCAACAACCGTTTTTGGCTGTGGGTGAAAATCAACCAAAATATGTGTATTATGAAGACAATTTGGGTCAATGGTATTTTAATTTTAGAACAGTCTTTCTTGGGGAATGATAAGATAAATTTTATTAAGCAAATAATTAAAATACGCTTTACACATAAAAAGTTCTAATTATCATAAAAACAAACATTACTGAATGAACTTTGTCTTTCTTTTCGATAGCAAATCAACTTCTCTGATGTTGAACATGTGATGTCAGTTTAGTCAACTCTGGTTTACAGCTAGTCGTTTTAAGGCGAATACAAGCATCTGAATTTTCAGTAGTTAAGATGTTCCTCTTCTTCAGTTTATTTTTATGTACTTTTGAAGTGCTCGTTAGGGGAGTTAGATGTTAGTACCATGTCCATTAGTCACGCTAATCCATCGCATAAACTTGACGTACAATTTCAATCGCTGGGTACCGCATGAGCTGATTCAAGCAGATAAGAATAGACCTGCATTAATCTGCTCGAATATCAACGCAAGTAAAATTCTGGACCCATCGTCACTTGTGATGAAAAGTAGATTTACTTCAACAATACAGGCCGAAAAGATAATTGGTCTGCGTCCGGTGAGCCCGTCGGCAGAGTCGCAAAGCGCAATTTGACTAACAAAAGAGATCATACTTTGAATTTGCTGGAATTGCCATGGTATTATCCAGAATGACTATCTTGAAAAAGATAAAACCCTCGACAGTTACGTGTAAAGCGAGATGCTACTCCACGTTGACGCTGATATGAAGGGAAAACGTCGAACTGCGTTCTTGCGTAAAAAGGTAATGTTCCATCAAGATGATGCAAGACACACATGTGTTTGCATTCACAGGCTAGACTCTACGGACTCGGGATCTTTTGCCACACCCACCTCACCATATAGCCCGAACATGACTTCTTCGGACTCCTACTTTTTTTCACACCTGCTGGTGCTATTTTTCATTCTACACTGGACATCCGAAGTGAGGTTGATCTGCTTTTGGACTAGCGGCCACCAGGTCTCTGGGCCGAAGGCTTAGAAAAACTACGAAAACGTTGTCAGGAAATCATAGATTTGGGTGGTGATTATTATCCGCACTAAAGATACTGTTTTCATGTTTTATTTTCTAACTTTTTAACAGAGTTTTTTTTTGGGGGGGGCGCAAAATTTTCGTTACAACCAAATATTAAAATTCATGAGAAATGGTTGACTAATATTTGAGAAAGGCAATAGGAGGAATTCGAAGAATCACATGCTGATAATTAATTTAGGTAACACATTTGAAATGGAGCTCCTATTACTGATAGGAAAGGAAACACACAAGCATTGTTTGGAAATAAGAACACAAACGTTGCTTGGAAACTGTATCTAAAAGCTAAAGCTAAACACCACATTTTGTTACAAAGTCTATGTTTCATTTCTTTCTCTTGCTATATAAGAGCTATCACCGATATTTTAGAACTCGAATAACTTGGAAAAATGACAAGAACTAAATGAAAAGTTATGATATTTACTTATTTCTATTCGTAGACGAGCGCGTCTATACGCAGAGATAAGAGGTCGTATGAATTTTGGTACCACATTTTCCTTTACGGTGAACGGAATATTCAGACTTACAAGAGAATTTTTTGTATCTGCAATTACAGCAAAGCACTAGGACTTCAATTGTGTAAGTTTCATCATTATTCACTGATTATTTAATTAATTTTCTAAGTATTACTGTTGCGGCTTGTGTTCCTGACCGTCGTTACTTTAACACAGTAATCAGTTACCCGACCCTCCTTCCTTCTGCTGATAAGAAAAAGGAACTTTATCATTCTCCCCTCCTCTCAGTCTCGGACACAGGCAGCGCAGTGGTGCGCTTGTAATCGAATACTACTCTAAATCCTCCCCTTAAAAATCGCTTTTATTTTATATATTTTGTTTCCAAAACAAGAAAGAAAAGATTGTCAACAGCCATCTTTGGCCACAAATGAGTAGTAATCATCTTACGACTGTCAGGATATTTTTTTAAATTTTTTTATTTTTTTAATTATTAGTACTACACTACATTCGTGCCAAGTGCGTGTTTCCATTCAGCTCAAGCAGTATTTTCCTTTATTAGTGCTACAGTGCAATTCCTCACCCAAGTTCATATCTGTGAAAGTGTGTGCATTGCTTATTTTGAAAGAGATTTTAACGCTTACGAAGTATTTACCTCTCACATACCACAGTCCGAACTAGTGCTACAGCACATACTCAATATATGTAAAGAAGATTTTTGAGATTTCACCATACATCTCCTTATTCATTATTAATACCGGAAGTTTTTGCATCGTGTTCTCGCAGTACGGTACATACTTTATCGGCAGTGTATGCGATTTGATTGTACATCTCCTTATTCAAGTTTAATGCTACGAAGAGCTCCAGTATTCATCATACTATTCATTGCTTTGATATAGTGCGTGTGAATATTATTCAGTACTTACTTAGGGCAGTGAAAAGTGCGTGTATTGTGCTCAAGTATTCATCTTTTTTTTTTTTTTTTTTTTTTTTTTTTACACAGCGCTGCGTTACAGTGTACAGAGTGCGTAATTTTTATTCAGTGCTTACCGTGAGTGTGTGCACATGTTATTGCTCTTTCTTTTTCTTTTTTTTTAAATATTTTCTCTCATAGTGCTACAGCGCAAACTCAATATTTATGCAAGATAATTTATTTATGAGATTTCTTCATACATCTCCTAATCAAATTTTCATTGCTGTGAAAGTATAGCGTTCTTGCAGTTATCTCATCTTATAGTGCTATAGTGCATACTTTACTGTCAATTTATGGGATTTGATTGCGCATCTTCTCATTCGAGTTTAGTCCTAGAAAGTGTGTGCATCGTGTTCTAATAGTCATTTTGTTATAACTCAGTGCTGTAAAATACTGTGCGTGATTATCACTCTGTGCTTACTTAGAACTGTTTAGTACATAAGGTTAAAGTGTGTGCGTCACATTTTATATAAAACAAAGATGTATATATATATATATATTCCTATTATAGTGCTACAGCCCATACTCAATATACAAGAAAGACTATTAGCTTATGAGGTTTCATTATATATCACTTCATACACTTTTAGTGCCGTGAAAGTGCACGCATTGTGTTCTCGCAACTATCTAATCTATTATTGCTACGGTACATGCTTAGTACTCTAGCCCAAGCGCATGCGATCTGATCGTGCATCTCCTCATTCAAGTTTAGCGTTGTGCATTGTGTTCCGCTACCTTTCCTTACAGTGCTATTGTGTAAACTCAGTATTCCTGGAATATTGCAGGTGCATGTGCATCCATCATTCATCTCTTCATTCGTTTTTATGCTCTGAAAGCATCTTCATTGTGTTCTCTTACTTACTATGTCTTCGGATACTCCCCCATCACCAGCCGGCACGGAGAATAATATTCAACATTCTCCCCCTTCTGTTAAAGGTGCCGTTAGCACATCGACACCTAACTCCAGGTTGGAAGCAATTAACCACATCTGTAACCAACTCCAGTTATTCATCTTACAAGCAAAGGAATCTCGCAGACTAAACGCTTCTGAAAGAAAGCAATTTACATCTTTTGTGAACACCGTTCGCATAACGTTAACGGAACAAGAGGTTTATCTCGCCCAGTTACAGGGACAAGTCTTGGCTCTGCAACAAGAGCAACTCGCACAGAGTTTACAGCCACCTCACGAGAATCCTCAAAATTCCGAGTCTTATCAAGCAGTAGAATCCTCAGCCCCAGAAGAACAGTCCACAAAAGAATATCCCTTCACTGAGGTGACACGAAAGAAGCGGAAAACTTCACCACCTTCAAGATCTTCTCCAGTTCTATCGGAGCACGTTCTATTATTAAGGTCAAAGAACTCCACACGGACATCCGAAGGGATTAAAGCTCAACTTTTGGCAGATTTGAAACCCTCCCAGCTAGGGATCACTTTAGTGCTGATTCGGCCCACAAGGTCCAGAGAGCTTCTAATCTGGTGTCGAGAAAAAGCTCACCTCCTACGCCTGAAACAGGCAATCGAGGACAGGCCAGCACTACTAGAGACACTTGAATTTCGTGAGCCCAAGCCAAGAAGGGAAAGTGTAATTATTTTTGGAGTACCTGAGAATTTAGGAAAAGAAGATCTAACAGCAGCACTTGTAGACCAACTGCCCAATTTCAATCCCAGTGCTTTTCAAATACGAGCAAGCCCTTCCGGGAAAAGCGGAAGGAAAAACTGGTTGATAGACATAGACCCTAAGTCAGCAGAACACCTAGTTAAGCTAGGCTGTCTCTTAGTGTTTTAGTGGGTTTTGAGTCTTGTCCTCTCCGTCTGTACATTAGGATCATACGCTGTAACAACTGCCAGGAGTTTGGTCACTATAGCAGGAACTGTAAAAACGTTCCAATTTGCGCGAAGTGTGGTAACAGCCACCCGACGCAGGAGTGTAGCTCGGAAAAAGTGAGTTGCACTAATTGCTGCAGTAGTAATTCTGAAAAGGGGACCTCTTTCAGCACAGATCACCCAGCTACTTCAAGTTCCTGCCCAGTGTATGGAGCCCATTTCGAGAGCCTGAGAAAGACCACTGCTAAGAACTAAACCTAGATGACACTAAATAAACATGTAACAGGTCTTCGATTTTTACAGTGTAACTTGCAGAAGTGTTATGCAGCAACCATAAATACGCTGCAAGTAATGATACATTCTGCTGCCAATGTCGGAATCTTCCAAGAGCCATACGTTTACAACGGAGCGATTCCCAGTGTTCCAACACACAGCAGAAAGTTTCTCTCAAAGAATCAGCTAGCTGCGATTATTTACAATGGCCCTCTCTCTCCTCTCCTAATGAAAATCACAGAGCATACAGTCTCCATCAGACTAGATACTAGTAATTGCAGCATTGATATTATTGCTGTGTATCTACCCCCGAGCGAAGATATTACCTTTCTATTAGAAGAACTTAATTCTAAACTTCTAACTGGGGCATCACGCTGTATCATAGCAGGAGACTTTAACGCCACCAGTCAACTATGGGGTGCTGATTCGGAGAACCGAAGGGGAATTGCGGTACTAGAATTCTTGTACAGTAAGCATTTAATTGTCATCAACGCTCAGGACTCACCGCCTACCTTTGAAACATCTAGAGCTCGAGGGTGGCCAGATCTGACAATATCAACTCCCAATACAGCTCCGTACATACAAGAATGGACAGTGAGTGACCTGCCATCACTCAGTGATCACAAAATTATTACTTACAAGCTGGATACTCCTATAGACTACATAATAAAGAAAAGATTCAAACCTGAATTTTGAGGACATTCCGTTTTACGAGAACACGTTCGAGCGCATGTAGAGAAATTTATCAAAGATTTCAACAACTGCCTAGTTACAAAAATAGTGCAAGCCGCTCACAAAGCATATCGTTTGAAATCTGTAAAGGCAAAACACTCGATATCCTGGTGGTCACCAGAGCTTAACACAGAGAGGAGCAGAGTTCGGCCACTTCGCAGGAAAGCACAATCCAAGGTAGATCCATATCTACGGCAAATCAAAATGATAACATACAATAAAGCCAGAGCTTTATATAAATGAAAAATTAAAGAGGCCAAGTTAATCTCATGGAGAACTTAGTGTAGTAATGTCACTAAAGCCTTTGGACCTACTCAAAAGATAACATATAACAAGGTGTTTCGTCCTACGACCCTTTCGCCTATGGTGAATAGCACTGCCTCATCCAGCATCGAAGTAATCAGTGAGATCATAAATGCAGTTTTTCCTGATGATGATGAAGAGGATTTCTTAGAGGAGCAAGAGGAAGCGAGAAAAACCTACAGTATGAAATTTCGCCAAGTTACCAGAAGAGACGAACCCCCTCCTACGCAAATGGAAGTAGACAACATCATACGTACTCTGGCACCCAAAAAAGCTGCAGGTCCGGATGGAATTGATAATATCATCATTAGAGAGGTACACTGGGAATTCCCAAAACTATTACTTGCGGTCATTTCAGCTTGCTGGAAACATCAGTACTTTCCTAAAAATATGAAGTTGGCAGAACCGGCGTTATTCCTAAAATCAGGCGAAACTCCGGTAAAAACTGTAAGAACCTTCATCTTACAGGCCAGTCTGTCTACTGCCAGCGCTCGGTAAGGTATTGGAAAGAGTAATTCTTTACAGACTGGACTTCTTCCTGCAAAGGAACAAAGCCCTGCATCGCAACCAATATGGATTCCGAATGGGCAACTCAACTGAACATGGCATAAAAGACTTAATGGCCACTATCAAACAGAACAAGGATAACAATTTGCACTCACTGGCAATAGCCATTGACATCAAGGGAGCCTTTGACTCACTTTGGTGGCCAGACGTAATAAATTTGTTGCACAACATGGCCTGCCCAACAGCCATTATTACCATCCTTCGCTCGTACCTTCAAGATCGAAGTGTACAAGTAACATCAGACAACGGCATTTATGTCAAAAATGTCTTTAGAGGGTGCCCACAGGGGTCATGTCTTGGACCAACAGTATGGAATATAGTGGCAACCTCGGCATTTCGTCAGTTTGAGAGCTTAGAATACGCTCTAATCATAGCCGGACTATTTTATGCTAGTTGTGGCAGAAATAGGAACCTCGAAATGAGATCTCAATACTGTCTTGATCTGTTCTCCCAATGGGCCAGAGCACATAAGCTTCAGATTTCGGCAGAGAAAACTAAAGCTTTACTCATAGGACGCAGCAGGCAGCTAAGACGCAACCCAAGCATTAAACGCCACGAGATACCGGTAAAATGTTTCCCCCAATATAAACACCTTGGGCTATTACTCGACAACAGACTTCCTTGGATGCCACAGGTCAGGAATCTTAAGGCTCGAATTAGCATCCTAAGCAACAACATGAGACGCATGACTTCCCATAAATGGGGTATCTCATATAAGCTACTAAAAATTTGGCATAGAACCATTACAGAAAGAGTAATAACTTACTGAGCAGCAATCTGGGGTGGCGAATTTACCTCTCATATGAAAAGATCCCTGCTCTCTCTATTCAGAGGCAGCAGCTACTTCAAGTATGCAGGGCCTACCGTCCCACGTCAACATTAGCCCTACAACAACTAGCAGGAATTCCTCCCCTAGATTTGATAGTAGAAAGGGAGGCAGCTATCGTAAGGTTTACCAGGCTGGGTCAAACTTCAACATTATGGGGTCATAGTTATCACCACTCGGACTACGAGGAGCAAAACAACTGCAATAACTTTCATCCAGCAGCTTTTAATCTCTCCGACGGTATCAGTATAAACGACCAACCAATTCAGAGGTGCAGTAATATTCTTTTCACAGATGGCTCCAAAACTGAGAACGGCACGGGCAGCGCCTTCTGTAGACTAGAAAATCGAGTTGTAACATTCGAGTGGAAAAGGAAATTAGGCTTGAACAACTCGGTGTACCAAGCAGAGCTTCTAGCTATCAGTGCTGCAATGAGATATGCGAACACATGTCAACAGGAGAAATTCTCCATACTCAGTGATTCGGCATCAAGTCTGGCGGCTATCGCAAGTCAAAACAGCCAGAGGTCTTTGGTATACCGAATTCAGAAACAGCTTCTCACAATGCCTATTTCGCAAAGACCCACTTTAAAATGGGTTCCCGCTCACACAGGGATTCAAGGCAATGAAGCCGCTGACCTACTGGCCAAGCAGGCAGCCAACTGCACGGATATATTAGAAAGACCAACTAAACTTCCTTGGTCTCATACTAAGCGAACAACTTTGACAAGTCTGCTACAAAATTGGCAAAGTAGATGGATAGAGGCAGAGGTAGGACGAAGGACATTTCGCTTACTCTCAAAAGTTAACATGGAAATAAAGACCCACTGTGCTAGCTTAACACAGTTCTTGACAGGTCATGGACCATTCCCAGTATACCTGAACAGATTCAGACTTAGGGATACTTCTTTCTGCGAATGCGGAGAGGAAGGCGACACGGACCATTATTACTTCCATTGTGTACATACAAGAGCCTGGCACTTGAAGAAACCAGCGGACTGTGCCTGGGCAATGTGCACGACTAACACACTCAAAAACAGAATAGCCCTTGATAAAATAGAGAAAATCTCAAGACACTGCCTAAGCAGAAACAACCGTGGATAATATTATAATGTTTCAAATGTTCAGAACTTAAAGCAGATAACCAGAATAACGCTTAGTGCTTTACAGTTATCAATATGTAAAAACTGTTATTAGTATGTAATATTCAAACTTGTAACTCTGGAGTCTTCCCCGGAATGATGGTATATAATTCCGTTTGGTTCATGTCCGTGGTCGGAAGCCATCATAACGGTGCACTCACTCACTTATTTCTATTCTAAACCATAAAGATAAATATTAAATTTCATTACACTTATATTTTCTGATATAAGGTTATTAAAATAATTTACGAAAAACACGATAATTTTCTTGAAAAGAAAAATTCAGCTACACGTAAAGAGCATACGTAAAGCTATACGTAAAGGAAGCTGTTAAGAGTTCCATCGTTCGACTGCGAATTCAAAATCATTTATATATATATATATATATATATATTTAAGTAAATATACCTTGGACGGCTTGTCGCAGGTCTTTAGTCCCCAAGCGAACTTGCTATACCTTTTATCGACCCACTCAAGGGATGAAAGGCTGAGTGAACCCGAATGTCAAACCCTGGACTTGTAGTTGCTGCTGCGCGACACGCTGGCAAATGCGCATAAATAGAATTTAAAAAACTTAGCGTTTCTCTGTTTAATGTATCAATATTTCGAAATATATACATTTATTACTTATTTTAAATGCATCCTTGAGTGGGTCGATAAAATGTATAGCAAGTTTGCTTGGGGACTAAAGACCGAGGGACTAAAGACCTGCGACAAGCCATCCAGGGTATATTTATTTAAAAATAATATATATATATATAGATGATTTTGAATTCGCAGTCGAACGCTGGAACTCTTAACAGCTTTTGATGTCTCACATGGCTGTGGTTAAGGCATACAGATGAAGGCCAAAAAAACTGAACTTCGACAAATCACCAGTCTTTATTTTCACACACATCCAATTACTTAAGCAGACACTTATTCAATCATAATTAAATATGATAAATATCTACGTACATTAATATTTAACAAGAAATGACTCAGGCATTTTTAAAAAAGCGAAGCGAGGAGATATTAGCAATGTAAAAGCTAGCAGACTAATGACGTAAATAGCTCATCAGAGGTATTTATACCAAAGTAAGTGCAATCTTAGAGACAAGCTATGATTAATTAATATTAGTTCCAGTAGCGTTATATAACGTACATCTCGAATTTGGGAGAACAGATTAATTTAAGGGGAGAGCACCAAACCTAGAATGTTAATTTTGAGGTCGCCAATTGTTTTTTTTAATAGCTACCATATTTTGTTATACCTATTTTGGCACTTTACTTTTAAATACTATTGTTTAAATAGTTTTAAATTTTTTAATTTCTATAATGGCCAAATTTACTGCTTTTATTAACAAATCGGGCCTCATAAAATAATTAAAAATACCCTAAAAAAAGCTGGCATTAGCCTTACCTATTTTTAGATTTTTTGAATTAGATAATGATATTTTATGCCTAAAGCCCGAAGGACGGTTTAAGATGGATGACTGATTCAGAGAATCTAATGTAAAAATGTACAGATAATTCTTGTTTATTCATTCTCTTTCCTCCAAAATTTTGGCACTTTACTTTTAAATACTATTGTTTAAATAGTTTTAAATTTCTATAATGGCCAATTTTACTGCTTTTATTAACAAATCGGGCCTTTTCGTTTTTCATAGTAGCTTGATCGCCCGCTAGCTTGAAGAATTACGACTTTTTTAACAAATGACTGTTTTTTCCTTTTACTCTTGCTTTTGTGGAAAAGTTTTGTAGTTTTAGCTGAATTAGCCATTTTCACGTTCAGTCACATTTTTTCTTCCAACCACATGTCAGACGCCATTTTGAAATCTTTTCACGTTTTTCCGAGTTTTCCGACCCCATTCGATAATTGGAGACGAGTTGCAGCTAACGGACAGTCTTTTCGTATTGGCTGATGCCCACAGAACAACGATCCCTCCTACATACGTCACACGACTGAAGTACACAGAAGGGAATTACAACTACTTTTCAACATAGTTTTAAGAGGGAGAGCTCTGCATCGCCACAGGTCAGTTTTTTATGTTTCTTTTGTTACAACTTTTTCTTGGTCTTAGCAAGACCCACTTTGTTAGTTTTCATCTTAATTTTCTTTTATTTTATTTACAGATTTTCATTACAGATTTCTAAAATATATAAAATTATAAATCTTTAAGCTTGCAGGCCCAGCCCGTATGTTTTTGTATATTTAGGACTAATAGCAGACCGCTATTCATTTTTATTTTGATTTTTATTTTGATTTATATTTTTATTTTAGTCTAGATTTAAGATGTATCGGAATAGTTTTTACATATTTTAACACCTTAATGTGTCATTTTGTGCGGACGCGTCGGGAAATTGGAACAGAGAATTGAGACTATTAAAATTTTCCAAGACACTTTGTCTAAATTAAAAATTTTGTAGCGAAATGTTTCAATTGTCTGTTTCGGCGAAACGCGTAATGGGGTTAGCTTGATTCGACGTTCAAACAAAAAATTTCCCTTGAAAAGCCAGTTTGGAAGTCGAGTTCGGCTAACTTACCATTTTCCGCTTACTTTTTTATCTGATTTTGTTTTTTTAATGTTTTACTTGTTAAATGGTTTGATTTTCGTATGTATTAATTTTTTTTAAAACGTGTTGAACTTTTTGGAGCAACAGCTCCTGGTAACTTTTAGGCGAGCTTACTACAATTTCTAATTTACTTATTCTGCAGCAAATTGCGCAAGATATGTTCTAGACCAAATTGGTCATTCAGTATTGTAATAACTACCTTGCTTGATATGTTATTTCTTTTTCGCAGCTGTAAGCGCAAAAAGTTTCAGTAAGTTCTGATGTATTTAGTTTTTTAGGTTTTTGAGCTTTAGCTTATAAGTTGCCGGAAACTCTTTACAGTTCCACTTTCACGGTAGGTTAGTCTTCCTCCCAAAAAACACTGTAAAGCAGGCTAGCTCCCTCTTTACTTTCAAGCACTGGCTCAGATAAATAACATAGAAATAATTAAGTGAAGCAACCAGCTTTGAAAAACCTGTAAGGCTAATGCTACTCCTCCTCCTTCTACTTCAAGTAAAACACAATCACTTTGAAAGACTTACAAATGCATCTACCAAATTACCTGTAAAGAATGTTCTCTCACGTATATAGGTCAAACAAAAAACCCTCTCAACCTCAGAATTAATAACCATAGATCTCATATCAAAAAATTTAAAAATAAAAACAATAATAGCACGAAAGATTATCAGCTTACAGCAATTCTTGAACATTATAATTTACATAATTTTAATAACATAGAAATAAACGTGCTTGATATTGTTCCAAACACCAAACTTAGACTGTTTAAGGAATCGATTTACATACTTAAAAAAAAAAGTCACTTTATTCTTACGGACTGAATGCATATTTTAGTAATACCACCAATAGACAGCAAGAAATCTCTATATATGGACAGTTCAGATTTTTTAGCACTACTACTACCAGAGGATCTAGAGGAGGTGATACCGATAACAAAAAATGTTTTTCAACAAAAGATCTGAAATTAATTATTCACAATCTTAATTCCTACCTTCAACATAAAGAATTCGCAAAAAATGCCATAAAACTTCTTCATACCTTTAAGAATACTACCTTATGGAATCTGATAAAAACAGTAAATCAACCTTCTCAAAGCTTCAAAATAGTAAAGGATCTGATTATAGACTTCTGCAATTTTAAACTAAAGAACAGTAATTTTTTTCACAAAAAACTTTTTTGTACTATTTAGTTCAAACACCCTTCTTACGATAAGTTAAAAATACCTAGCATTTTCAAAAAATTTCAGCACTTGCTTCCTGACCAACCACTTCAAATTAGACCCTGTTTTAAATTTGAAAAAAACCTTAGGTCAACTAGTTATCAACCACCACGTTATACAAGATAATAGCAAATGTAATTGCCAATTGACTGTCTACAAAAATATGTCGATCCTTTCCACCCACATGTTATCACTGGAGATCTTAATATCATTGAAGATGTAGAATTACGAACCCTTTTGCAACTTGGCACCAAATTTCGTCCTACTTTCGGTATTAATAAACACGTCTGCCTCAAACAATTCAATAATGATCTTGATAAATTAATTATTTTAGCTAGTAATAGATCCAATTTACCCACTACAACTTTTCTTGAATGGAAAGCTGCACTAATTAAAGAATTTCAACGTTTGATGTTCAAGTCACCTTTTTTCAACTCTTTACACAATAAAAAACGTCTAGAGGATCTAATTCAAAAATTGCAAGATAACTTTATCATCACGAAGATTGACAAAGCAAGCAACAATTTTAGTGTTATTTGACAACAATTCTACTTCAACCTTCTGCATAAAGAGTTAAATAACACCTGCACTTACCAAAAAATCACTACCAGTACTAAGATTCTTCTCAATAAATTTAAAGCACTCCATAAAAGACTAAAAATACAACCCCAGAAATATAACAAGAGGTTTGCCAATCTCTATGCTTTACCTAAATTTCATAAGTATCCAATAAAATTCAGGTTTATAGCTAATAGTGCCAAAAGTTATCTCAAAGAAATAGATTATCTCTTTGCACAAAAACTTCGTATGATACGTGACCTAATTAATAACTATGATTTTGAGGGTCTGCATTGCAACTGGATGATCTCTAGTAACGAACTAGTTCTTAAAACTATGAATTCACTTAAAATAGACCATATCCAATGCTACAACTTTGAAAACCTCTATACTTCTCTACCACTTGAAGAAATTTTTACAAGTTTACTAGCTCTTCCAGATTTATTTCCGCAAATTTCTACCATTCTCAGCAACGAAAAATGGCAACTATTCCTCTCCAGCGTGCTCTTAAATAATTTTATTCAATTTGACAATAGCATCTATAAACAAGTACAGGGAATCCCAATGGGCGGTAATTTTTCAAGCTCTGTCTGTGAATTATTCCTTTTTACAAAAGAATTGACTTATGTCCGTTCACTCAGTACAGAAGAAGGTATTTTTTACCAACACATCTATAGATATATTGATGATGTCATTGCATTTAATAACTACAACAAAATAGAAGAAGCTAATATCTACCCTGCATGCTTAAAACTAAATAAAACAAATACAGAACAGCATAATGTAGTCTACCTTCATTTACATATTATAGATTACAATTTTATTAAAGTTTACGACAAAAGAAGATAATTTAATTTTTCCACACTAAAATTAACTAACTGGAATTCAAATATTTCCAAAAGAGTCATACTTAACACAATTTATTAACAGCTACTCAGAATAAAAAGAATCTGCAATACTGCGAAACACTTACAAGAAGAAATACTATACTTCGTAACTATTTTGAAAAGTAACCTAATTCCTCATAAAATAATTAAAAATACCCTAAAAAAAGCTGGCATTAGCCTTACCTATTTTTAGATTTTTTGAATTAGATAATGATATTTTATGCCTAAAGCCCGAAGGACGGTTTAAGATGGATGACTGATTCAGAGAATCTAATGTAAAAATGTACAGATAATTCTTGTTTATTCATTCTCTTTCCTCCAAAATTTTGGCACTTTACTTTTAAATACTATTGTTTAAATAGTTTTAAATTTCTATAATGGCCAATTTTACTGCTTTTATTAACAAATCGGGCCTTTTCGTTTTTCATAGTAGTTTGATCGCCCGCTAGCTTGAAGAATTACGACTTTTTTAACAAATGACTGTTTTTTCCTTTTACTCTTGCTTTTGTGGCCAAGTTTTGTAGTTTTAGCTGAATTAGCCATTTTCACGTTCAGTCACATTTTTTCTTCCAACTACATGTCAGACGCCATTTTGAAATCTTTACACGTTTTTCCGAGTTTTCCGACCCCCTTCGATAATTGGAGACGAGTTGCAGCTAACGGAAAGTCTTTTCGTATTGGCTGATGCCCACAGAACAACGCTCCCCCTACATACGTCACACGACTGAAGTACACAGAAGGGAATTACAACTACTTTTCAACATAGTTTTAAGAGGGAGAGCTCTGAATCGCCACAGGTCAGTTTTTTATGTTTCTTTTGTTACAACTTTTTCTTGGTCTTAGCAAGACCCACTTTGTTAGTTTTCATCTTAATTTTCTTTTATTTTATTTACAGATTTTCATTACAGATTTCTAAAATATATAAAATTATAAATCTTTAAGCTTGCAGGCCCAGCCCGTATGTTTTTGTATATTTAGGACTAATAGCAGACCGCTATTTATTTTTATTTTTATTTTTATTTATATTTTTATTTTAGTCTAGATTTAAGATGTATCGGAATAGTTTTTACATATTTTAACACCTTAATGTGTCATTTTGTGCGGACGCGTCGGGAAATTGGAACAGAGAATTGAGACTATTAAAATTTTACAAGACACTTTGTCTAAATTAAAATTTTGTAGCGAAAAAGTTTCAATTGTCTGTTTCGGCGAAACGCGTAATGGGGTTAGCTTGATTCGACGTTCAAACAAAAAATTTCCCTTGAAAAGCCAGTTTGAAGTCGAGTTCGGCTAACTTACCATTTTCCGCTTACTTTTTTTATCTGATTTTGTTTTTTTAATGTTTTACTTGTTAAATGGTTTGATTTTCGTATGTATTAATTTTTTTTAAACGTGTTGAACTTTTTGGAGCAACAGCTCCTGGTAACTTTTAGGCGAGCTTACTACAATTTCTAATTTACTTATTCTGCAGCAAATTGCGCAAGATATATTCTAGACCAAATTGGTCATTCAGTATTGTAATAACTACCTTGCTTGATATATATGATATATGATATATGATATATATATATATGATGTACCAGCTTTTGCCCGGAATAAATAGAATGCTGAAGAATCATAAATGTAGTCGTAACTTAAATTATCAGACGATAAGTTTAAAAAACAGGATCCATTTATTATTGGTCAGGAGAAATAGCATTTACAAAATCATATTCCCGGAGTAAATAAAAAAGAATTACTAATAACTTTTTGTATGAAGTTTACTGTATCGTTATATTTAAGAAAAAGCCCCCGATATTCTTTTGCGAGTCCTTTGCGAATCCTCTGAAAAGGCGGAGCCTCCCACGTCAGCCTCGTCAGCCAATCCAGTTCGCTTTAAATATTTCCAGAACATTCTATAACTGTAGGTGTAGAAAAGGCGGGAAAAACAACTTGACTACGGGGTTGTGGATTTAATTCCACGTACTTTCAAATAAGAGACCGTCGCCATTAAAAATGAAAAGAACATACAGTTAGAATTTTAAGTGTATTCTTGATTACGGAATTTTATTATTACAAATATATATATCTTTTCCTAGTTATTTTTTACTATCTATTCGAAATGTAGGCCCAAGTACCCTGGTGTTTGACACGGTTCTACTAGATTTGTCCACGGTATATGCTAATGCACCCCGAGGACCACGGTCAGGAAAGCAGACTCACTGCAGGGACTGCTGTGCATCTGCTTTCTGCTTCCGAGCACTGCAGGCCATGGCCCACTAGGACTGTCGCGCCGCTGAGTTTAGTTTACTTTTCATTTATGGGCATTAAATGACCAGTCTAAAAATAATTCTATTGGTAAAACCATTTACTCATATAATACTTTACAAAAGATGAAATTTCATATAAAAGGAATATTAATCACAGAACAATTATGTCGGATTACATTAAACTGCAGTAAATGTTAATATATGTAATTTATTTTATGTGCTTTCTAACTCAATCGATATGCATTGCTACAGCACAAAACTGGTGATTCTTAGAGAAATATACCATCAAGATTAATGGCTAATGGCGGTTGTTAAAAGAAACATCGTCAAGACTAATGAATCTCTTAAAATAATTACCTTCCATTTTTACCATAAGCTCACCTTAAAGATCCCGACGATCCTGTTCTGGTCCTCCAGTTCATCCCCGGTTCTTTTCCCTCGATATAGTTCGAAGGAATGCAACCACTCTCGGAATCCTCCGAAATCGGGCACATTTTCGAGCTCACATGGATAGATCTGGAAAGAAATGAGAGTATATACGAGAATAAAAAGCTTAGATGTGGAAAATACCATTAAATGATTTAGTTGCGTGCGTACAAGCTCGTAATGGATCAAATGTACACAGAACCGATGAAAGGTTGATAAAAAAATTTATTTTACCAAAAGAAACACTTCACATTTCTAGAAATTAACACAAAAATACTCGTACAGCTCTTCTCAGTATCACAGAACACAATCAGTAGTTACACTTCAAACTAATAAGAACTTTAAACACAACGCTTTGCAAAGCTCATCTAAAAGACGAAGCTGTCACGGGTATGTCAATACTGCGAATTCAGCTGTGAACTAACAGCTGTGAGCAGATGCTGTCTCCGGTCTTATATAGTTTTCAAACCGGCCGCAGAGAAATCTCTAAGAAAGTCTATTTCTCGAAATTACCGGAACGCATATGAAGGCTGGATGCGGTTACAGCTATGTATAGAATCAATTATAGTTATTCAATTACATAACCCATTACAGTTAAAAAGGGACCAGACCAAAATGTCACTAAATGTTCGCCAAGTTTGGCGATTTCTTGCCAAATTTGGCCACAAAAATTAGTTGCCAAAACCATCGCCAACTTGGCGATATCTCGTAAATTTAGCGAGACAGTCATTTGCTCAATGTTAAATAGAATTACCCCTGTATTTTTATCTTTTCGACAAAGCTTCGCTTCATTAGATTTTCATTTTGCGTTATACGAAAGAAGCTACAATTTTACATATAATTTCATTACAATTACTTACATTTATACAAAATCCATTATAATATTTATAGAAAATTAATCGTAAAAATAACTACTAAAAATTAAAACATTTTAGGAATCTCCATGCTACTATAACGTAAGAAATAAAATGTTGGGCATTCTTATTAAAATTAAAAATAATAGTTAGTAATACGATTAACTTAACTAATAATATAAACCAAAATCCTTCGTAGTGAGTTTAAAAGTAAAAAAAAAAAAAAAAAAAAAAAAAAAACATCACATTAGTTTTAATTAGTCATGATGTTAGTTTTGAGGAACAATTCATTAGTTCATATGCGGAGATCATCATATTCAATCATTAGAATAATCATTAGATTAGGTTAAAATAAGCTTAAGAAGTTGAAGAAGATACAGGGGTTGGACAAAAATATGGAAACACCTTTAAAGAAACATTTTTCTTTGCTTAATATGGTGTAGGAAACCCGTTGGCATCCAAAACAGATTGCACTCTTCTCGGAATGGATAAATACAGTTCCTGTATGTTTGCCAAGGGAATATTATACCATTCTTCCTGCAAAACGGTGGCAAGTTCAGATAACGATGTTGGCGGTGGATAACGAGAACGCACTTTCCGTTCCAATGTAGACCAAAAAGCTTCGATAATATTCAGGTCTGGTGACTGTGGTGGCCAGGGGAGATGGGACAACTCATCCTAGTGCTCAGAAAACCAGTCCTGGACAATGTGAGCTGTGTGAACAGGGGCTTTGTCGTCTTGGAAGACACCATCACCATCGGGGAACAAAGTTTGTACCATGAGATGAACTTGATCGGCCAAAATGTTCACATAAGTCTTGGCAGTCATGTGCCCTGACACAGTTATCATGGGGATAGCAGAGAACCACGATATGGCTGCCCAAACCATAACAGAACCCTCGCCATGTTTCACTCTTGGCAACAAGCAGTCTGTATTATAGGCTTGAGATGGCGTTCTCCAGACGTAAACTCGGCCAGAAGTGGGAAACAATGTGAAAGAAGACTCGTCAGACCATATTACTCGCTTCCACTGCTCTATAGTCCAGGCTTTATGACTTAAACACCACCTTTTCCTGTTACGGGCATTAGCATCGCTGATGAGTGGCTTCTCAATTGCAGCACGGCCAGCAATTCCCTGTTTATGAAGCTCCCTTCTAATTGTTTTGGTACTCGCAGGGTTCGGTAACACAACATTCATTTCAGTAGTAACTTTTGCAGCTGTGGTCTTCTTATTTTTCGTCACAATTGCCCTTAATGATCGTCTGTCACGATCACTCAGGACACACTTTCGTCCGCGCTGTGATTTAGCACATGATGTTTTTCCGCTTTTCAAATATGCGGAATAAATCTTCGATACAGTACCTCTTGAAACACTAAACACCTCGGCTACCTTGCTTACGGAAGCACCTACCATACGTGCTCCAACAATTTGCCCACGTTCGAAGTCTGTTAACTCTGACATAATGCAATGACAACCTCACATAACAGTACTCCGACAACAATTGAACTGTTTAGCACATTTACGAAGTTGTATAGGTGGCGTCAGTAGTCAAAAACGCCAGCGCCACCTACATATTTCATTAAAATCAATCTTTCTTTTCAAACATGCATTTCACGAGGTGTTTCCATATTTTTGTCCATCCACTGTAGTTCTGTAGTTGTATCGTAACTAGTCCTATAAAATTTACAAATATTACGCTGATTCCTGTTGTTTGACTTCTCCAATAATCATTAGATTACTTTGAAAACATAAGTAACCATATTAGGTTTAATCAAATATTATATTAATTATAATTTACATACCGCCCTGTATTTTACAAAGACATAAAACAGTCTGAAGCTAATTCAACGTGTTAGGTCTGAAAACATTCAGTCAAGTAACCGGTTTTTCTTGCACCTTTGGCATAACACCTTTGGCGAAATTTGAAATTTGCGCATTGCAGTTTGATTCAATTTACCAAGTTTGGCTAATAAACGCGGTAGTCAATTTAACTATATCTATCCTCCTATTAATAATGTGGATTATTCCCTACAGCTCGTGTTTTTTTCAAATGCCTTCACATATCGGATTATCTGTGATATCGATTAAACCGTAGACTTCATACCCGTATTATCCAGCAAATCAGAATTTGACTGTATTTTCTAGATTTTTCAGCAAGATCATTAGAGTTCCTGACGAAATTCTTAATCTTCTTCTGTATTATAATCTACATATGACTTAGAGCATTATGGGCATCGGTATTTTTCAGGTACCTTGATCTCTAGTTATTAGGTCGGTGATAAGTCAACACCCTAGTAAAGCCCAAATCAAATAGCATTTATATTTTACCTGGTAGGACTACATAAAAACATTGGCTTAGGCTGGAAAGATTATTTATTATACTACTAGTTTAGCAGCATCTGGAAAAAAGGATCTCTTAAGTTTTTCTTCAGATTTATCAACCTTTATCGAACGTGTATTATCAGAGTGGAAATATTGACTAAATTTTAGTGTTACTATAAACTATTGGAAGGAGTAGCTTATTTTACTGGTTTGTAGCATTTGGAAGGAATTATCTGGTAAAACTGTTGTTAGATTGATCTTCATCAAACATGTGTCTTGGAAATGGTAAGATCAATTAAATGCATGTATTATAAACAATGAGAAGGAGGGATTCATTTTAAAGTTTTGCTTCATCTGAAAGAAAGGATCTGATAAAAGTGTTACTAGATTAATCCTGTTCGCATGTCATATATGCCAATTGAGTTTCAAAAGAGGATAAATTTTTGTATTATAAACAATGAGCGAAAGTAGTGTGTTTCAAACAATACGTGGAAGTGGTTTGCACCATCTGGAAGAAAGCACCTGCCAAATGTTTTGCTAGATTGATTCTATCCTCATCAAACTTATGTCATTAGAATAGCAGCATCGAATAGATGATTTCATTATAAACGATGAGAAAGCGGGCGGTTATTTGGAAAATATTCTGAACTACAGAACGTCTTTGTCATTGAACGTCTGTTGGAAAAGAATAATATTTTGACATAGTTTAAAAAGATTACTTACCATAATATAAGACACCCCCCTTTCTTTATACACATTTTTGAAGGCTAAAAGTTTATTACTGATCATTATAATGAATTTAAATATAAAGTAATACAAATTTAAATATAAAGTAATAGAAATTTAAATATAAAGTAATACAAAGTAATACTTTCTTTAAGTAATTTAAATATAAAGTAATACAAAGTAATACTTTCTGCAAATAGCCAGTCTATCTGGGAAAGAACACATTTTAATCTTCTTCATCGAAAGCCAGACACTCATCTCCAGAGCTAAATGAAGAGTCACTTGAAATCAGTTTTAAATCAGTATTTGAGACCTTATACAACAAATTATCCTCTGTACCATTCAGTGCATAACGAATGCTACACTTCTTAAATGATTTAACCATTGTCCCTGTCTTTACAGCATCCCATGAAGCTTTGACCCATTCAAAATCGCATAACTCCGAATAGAAGAAATCTCCAGAAGTGAATGTAATAAAAAATTGAGTATCGACATATAAGACGCACCCCGTTTTTCAGACCTATTTTCAAAGGAAAAAAAGTGCGTCTTATACGCCGGCATATACGGTAACTTAAACCGAAATCAGCGAAGTAGAGAATTCATTCGGAGATTTCAAGACATAATTTTACATTAGCTTGCATGGATTAAAAATCAGATGTACCTTGATAAGGGATTCTTCCGTCATCAGTTTTCTGTGAGATTTGGGGGATAGCCTCTGAGCCAGTCTAACTGCGGTCGACGTGCCTTTCAAGGTTCTCTTCTGCTGCTGAGGCGGCTGATGCTGGTTTTCAAGTCTCTGCAGCTCTTTTTCGACTTTGCGAGCGTCTTTCATACTCAGCTCCTCACCTTCGTCAGAGCATGCATTGACATCACCATTCATGGCTCCCAAGCTACTCACACTGTCCGTAGTTGTCCCCTGATTCTTTTCCTGGAAAAAAAATCGATTTGGCTTAATCCTAATGGTTTCAGTTTGTTTCTTCAGCCAAAACTTTAAAACCATCCATTCAAAAATAAGAATTCGGGCTATATGTTTATACATATAGGATGAAGAACGAAAACAAAATGGTAAAATTTAAATATTTCAAAATATTTTTGCCTAAATACAAATATTTTCAATTTCGAATTTTAGTTCTGATTGTTTAATGAATTTTTTTGTAGATTTGTTTTAATTACAATGATCATAGATTCGAAAAAAAATATTCTACGTAAATATTTGTTTTTGAGGAAATTTATTCGACGTAAATATATTTCTTTTTGTTGCAGTAAAAGACTGCAGCAAGGTTTCTCAGAATTACTTTCTCGATCATTCCCCGTTAGAATATAACAAAAATTTCAAAGTGCTTACGAATTATAATAAGTGTTTACAGGAAACTTCTTTTAAAAATAAATCAGAAACGTGAACAAAATTAAATTCGTCGAAATTTAATATCATAAACTTATGGATAAGCATTACTGTTACACATTATATTTATAAAATTCCTTAAAATGTATACAAAATGTGTAATATATGTAATAGATTCAAACTTAGAAGCAGGCCAGGTACAGGAATTTTTATGGTGTTGATCCACAATGACTAAGAAATTGGAGGCGAAGGCAGATTAAATCTTCAGTTTTATTTTCAAAAACATGTTGCGGCTACACACAAGTCGGCACATTAAATGTGCTTGTTCCAAAAGGCTTACAGTTTTAACAGATTTGCAGCAAAAAATAGGGAGCAGACAGTCCAGGTAAGGCAACGCGTAGAAAGCGTAATATTCAGGATGAAATCTCAAGTCAGACTGAGTTAGGTTTGGTTTTCAAAGCATTTTGATTGGACAGTTAATATTACTGTAAACTTACTATTGGCTGGATGAGTTTTAGTTCCATTTACATCATCATAATTACGCAAGAATCATATGTCATAGAATAGTCTCGAAATGATGCAGTGCAGAGAGGGGTTACTATTTTTAGAACTGAGAAGGGAAATTTACGTTGCTAATTTAATCTTTTACATATTCTTTATTTTTCTTACATATATGTATGCCAGAAATTTCTAAAACTGCACATAAAGTTTCCCATTAATAAAACTTTGAAACATTATGTCTATCAAATTATTGCTCACAATTTCTTTACTTTCAGGAGTAGTGCGCAGCAGATGATTTAATACGAGTATGTTATGAACTAAATGCAATACACTAAAAGCAGGTCACCTTGAAAATCGTTTTCAGAAAGAAGCATTTGAAAAGACTTGGCCCGAAGGTAATTTTGAAAGAAATCGAGTCATAAATTCTATTCAATTATTCGAATACATTCATATCACATAATTACTTTTTTAGAATAACAAACGTAAAACAAAGAGAAACAACATGGAAAATGCATATAGCGGTAAAACACAAAAACTGTAAATTCGTTACATTGTTATGATGTCGATAAATCTTCAAAATAATTTTATAGACTACATAAGCAATGAAAAACTGCACTGTTGCTTAGCTACATTATGGCTACATCTATATCATTTAAACGAACAATTGACACTCAATTCGAATAATTAAAAATAAGTGAATAATTAAAAAACAGCAATAATTTAACATTTAAATTGAATGATTAATTACTAAATGAAAACTACAGTTGTAAACTTAACTAAAATTGCTACCCACAGATAATCTTAAGCAAGGATATACTCATAATTTAATTCAGAGATTTAAAAGCATTATACATTGTTTATGTTAATAAATATTTTAAAAATTATTTATCATGAATGTTTGAACATATGAATATGAGATAAATATAGATAAAATAAAGTACTTTAATCATGGCTTCATACGAAGCAAAGTAGCGTGTCCACCAATCTTTGTTTTCCTCATCTTCATCGAAAGCTTCTTCTTCTGTCAGCTTCTTTTTCTTCTTATTAGCTTCTGTTTTCTGGTCTTTTTTTGGCTTTCCACCCTAAGAAAAAAAAAACATATTCAGTAAAGTGAAATTCGTTTTAAATTGTCTAATTTATGCATATCATATTATATTTATAATGTTGTTGCAAAATTCATTTTTGAGAGATTCTTGGAATTAAATGCTGTTGTTTTCTCAATCATTAGAAGAAAAACAAGACTTAACAACTCTTAAAGTGTTTTATTTAAACTCTAAATATTAAATGGCATTTGTGATATGACTTCTAATAAATGGGATCGGATCAAACATTTTTATACCATCCTACCGAATGTAAAAGTTTTAGAGAAACTAAAATTGATATGCTTTCTTTTGAAAAGCTTTTTTGTACTTTTCAGAGGCAAAAACAAAGTACATATTAAAAATCAAAATATTCGGTTTAAAACATATCTCTAAGCATTTGGAAAAATTGTAATTTTATGTTTATTAGTCCAAAGAGGCTTTGTCCCTGAAGGACTATTGTTTACCACCGATTATTTTGTTTAAATTTGATTTTGACTTCATTTATATGCATTATATAATGCATTATTTTATGCATTACATTGCAGATCTTTTAATTCTGAGTAAATTAAAGTTTAATGGGGCAATTAAATACTGAACGCAATGGGGTCTTGGCGACAATTTCTGTCACCAAATTTGGGAAATTATGCTTTTTTCATTTCTTTATACGAGTTAAAGGAAGAATTGTAATCGAGAGAAATTTCGGGTATTATATTTTAACTAAAATATCCATTTTGACCGCTGTCAAATCCATTAAAAGGGGAACGATTTTTTTTTTTTTTTGCGTGACATTTGCATGTAAGGACAGGACAAAGGACTCTTTCTTCCAAAGTGTATTGTAAAATGGATTTACGATGTATTCAGAAGAGGTTTTTTTTTTTTTTTTTTTTTTTTTTTTTTTTCCGTGACGTGTAACTCAAAAACGAGTAGCCGTAGAACGTTGTTGAAATTTTGTATATAGGACTGTTATAACATGCATCTGCCGTTTTCGTTGCAATTAGGAGCATAAAAAACATTTAACACCCTGATAGAAACAAATCGCGGGACACAATTTTTCATGGGACAAAGTTTCAGAGATTCTCAAGTACAGGCGAGCCTTGTTAAGTGGTGGGGGGGGGAAGGGAAGAGAATGACTGTAGCTACCTCAGATTTTTACGGACTAGGATTTCCTTATAAATAATAACATTTTGTACCTTTGATTTCTTTACCATTTTCATGCCCCCAACTTTCCTTCGTAGAAATATGATAAACTTAATTCAAGTTTTACTGTTTTTGATAGGACAGGACTAGTATTGTGTTAAATATTGTGTTAGTGTTAGATTTAATGAATTTCATTGGTTTTGCATTAAGAACTCACATATAAATTACTCTTTATTTTGCATTAATTCCTATGGGGAAAACAGTTTCAGTTAATGAATGTTTTGAATGACGAACTATCTTTAGTTCGTGAACTAAAATTTCATTCTATTTTATATATTGGTATCACCCGAGTCCTTGTTTTCTCCTCTTAGTTTCATTACTACATTGAAGAAGAAGGTCCTAAGTATTTTCTCCCTCCTTTCTGCATGCTTTCCTGGTGCAACGGTAGCCCACTCGGGGCGTATTCGAGAGGTCCAGGGTTCGAGTCCCGGCGAGGGCATTGCGGATTTCTTCAATTTCTTACTTCAAAAATCCTAATGACTACCGTGGCGTCCGAACTAGAAGATCGTGGATGATGATTCTTCACCATCAGGATTTGGCGATTGGATCCCCTTATCCCCAGTCGTCCATTAAAAGAGGAAGTATATAAGGTATCAGTAGTGGGCGCAGTCCGACCCGCCTAACCAAACAAGTTGGTCTCATGGTCATAACAGGCCACGCCCATTTCAACAAATGAAAAAACTGAAACATAAAATAACTAAATGAAAATAATCATGTGTTAATAATAATTATAAACATAAAAGGGAAGAAAAAGAACAAATACAAACATTTAGACAAGAGCAGACAACCCCAATGCCAACAACAAACAACGGTAACAACAAATTAGTAAAATACACCAAATAGTGGTGGCAATAAAATGCGAAAATCATACACCGATTCCCACTGCCCGGCTCTCACCGTTAATAACTTTCATCACAGATTTACATAATTGTGCGAAATCTTTATAGTATGAAAATGGATTTTCAAATTTAATTTTTTTTATTGTTTCTTAAGCTATTAAAGTAGGGACAAACCTCGAGAAAGTGCTTAGCATCACCAAACAGACCACATAATTTACATTTATCGTCGTCCTGTATCTTAAACTTAGCGAAGTATACAGGAAACGCCCATGTCCGGTCAGAAAATGGTTAACTTCAAAATCATTGAAGATAATATTCTTTTTCTTAGTCAGTTTTAAATGTTTCAAATAACGACTTTTCCTTTCAGAAGTATTCCATTGTAACTGGCATTGCTTAAAATAATACAAATAGATAACTTTGGTTGCTATTTTTGTTGAACCCTGTACATAGGGCGTCCCCGAAACGCTCCCTATCCTCTTTTGCAAGCATATCCGCTCTCTCATTACCGAATATTCCGATATGGGCTTTAATCCAGCCAAACTTAATATTAAAGGATAAGGATAATTTTTGGTAAATATCTTTAATATCGATAACCAGAAAATTATTATTTGCTGCATTATAAAGTGCACTTAAGTATATAAGTTGTTTTCTCCATCCTTTCTGCATGCCTTCGTGGTGTAACGGTTAGCACGCTCGGCTCTTATTCGAGAGGTCCAGGTTCGAGTCTCGTCAAGGCATTGCTCATTTTTCACGTCCCCTGCTTCAAAATAACCTAATGAATCTACAAAGAAATTAATGAAACTTTCGCTGATTCTTGTTGCTTTAGCACCTTTAGCATTTGTTCTTCCACGTGTTTATCTTACTTAATACTGGTTCTCAATTTTTCATTTATTTAATCCTGAGAGCACTCAAATGCTTAAAAATGAAGACATACCGCATAGCTTCATGCCATTCAATTCATATTCAAAACTCGTCTTAAGAAATACACGTGTTAAAAGGAACAAGAGAAGTTCTTGAATAAATCTTCTGTAATAAGATAAGCTTAAAACATCTATAATACTCAACATTCATTTCAACCAGTACAGAATAGTTGGGTTCAAATAAAAATTTTACTCGTTTCCTAAGATAAATTTGAGAACCAATAGCACACATTTGTTTTCGTCTTCTGTTTTACGTCAGAATACTAAGCAGATAGAAGAGAATGTCAGTCAAGCAGAAGATTAGCAAGTGCATTTGAGTAAAATGTTTCAGATTCGACCGACTAGGCCGCGAAATCCCCTGAAATCACTACGTTCCTTTCCTTTTTATATTTAGATAAAATAACCAGTCTTTGCGCTTCAGCATTTTGCAACCATTTTCCCGCTGGGAATCCCGAGTTTTCTGCAAATCTTGTTTTCTCCGTGCTTTTGTTATCAGCGAAATTCTTTTCCTAAATCTTCTCCTTCCGTTGTGAGCATTAGTTGTCTTCCGTCTACACATTTATCTTTTTATGTTATTGTTATACTTGTATATTTCTGTTATTTATCTTTTCTGTAGATTATGTTACGACCTAATAAATGAATTACATGGATTTTTTAAAATTTATTATCCAATATAAAATTAGGTTTTCTGGTAAAGATTATAATACCAGTCACGGGAAGTTCTGAGATATTTATGTATAGGCAGTCTTTTCTATAACATTCTTGTAAATTTCTGTAAACATTTGAGTCCGTATGATTTTATTGTTGCTTTTGTGTACTGCATATTATGTAATATATTTATTTCCGGACAGTTACACTTGTGATTTTGTGATTTGCGCATTATGTATTGTTTTTATTTATTTGTTGATTATATGTAATAATTTTTGGATATATTTTGAGTAATTGAATTTAAACAACACATTATAGGAGTTAATATCTTAATATTTGTATTTATTTATTTATATTTATATTTGTATAGAATTTTTATGTTTTGAATTGATCACCGTTTAAATTACGAAAGTATCTCAAAAAGAAGCTTAAATATAGGGATAAACTCTTGTAACGAGAGGTGGTAAAAATTTTTGTAGCTATATAAATGACATTTGGCGAGTATTTGCCAACTTGGGGACATTTTGGAATTTACTGAAAACGCATTTTCGAAGCTGTAGTAGCGAGTTTTGCCGCAGCTACTAGATGGCAGGGTAACTCTATATAAATAGGACCCAAAGTCAGTATTCAGTTTAATTTTGAGTTACTTCAAAGTGTGGCTCAAAGAGTTAGCTAAATTGGGCTTTAGAGCTTACTTTGAGTGACATTTGTAATTTACAGTCTCGTACATTATAATGATAATTTGTCATTCTACTTGAGCTATACATAGCTGCTTGTTTTGTTGTAGGCCATTTTATTTTAAATAAATCGTCAGTTTCTTTTTACTTGGCGTAGTTACTGTAGTTACCACAAATCAGTATATTTCATTAAATAAATCGCAGTTTTTCTAACACTCAAAATTTTATGTTTGCTTAATTTTTCAGTAAATTACAAGCTCCATTTCAATAACTAATTCAAGGGATCCATTAGCTTAAAAATATTTGCCTGTTAATTACAACCTACTAAACCTAGCTTCCTATGCTATGGATTAATTCTCATCTTCGCGCTGACTTTGAGTTCTAAATTCTAAGAACACAAATAAGATGTAAACTTGAACTAAATGCTTATGAACACTGCATGTTTTATGTAGTAAAATTTAACAAAACTTATTTTTTGAGACTTTAGATGTCTTAGAAACACAAATGCTTGAGTAATAATACGATACAGCAAATAAATTCAATGTCTAAATAACCTAGTTCCAGCTACCTTCAACATCTAGCAAATAAAAGCCAACCACTCAGCAAAACTAAATCGGAGATTAAACAAACGGATTATGAAAATAAACAGCTTGCTAAAATACTGAAAAGATGAATCTCTAAACTACACACTCGATTTCTACTGTAGACGCCGCTTCATGTGATCGCGGCTAATGTTATCATTCGGATATTGCTATCGAACTGTCGAAGTACTGTCTGGTTGCATACCAAAACATCGTTTATTGTCATCAACAATTTGGTGTATAGTATCTAAGTATGAAAATTTGTCGTGCTTCTTGAGCACACTTGTTTATTTTGTCCTTGAGTTATACACAACTGTTTACAACTGTTTATTTATAGAATGCATTTTTAAAACTGAAGTAATGTTTACAAATAAAAGATAAAGTCTCCAAATGAGTTTCAAATGCGTTATAAAAATTGTCAAATTGCAGAAAAATGTCGTCAAGTAAGGGATTAAGTTAGCAATAATCTTGGTTTCGATTTTAATCAAACTTTTAAAATTACCCCCTAGCCCCCCACCCTCCAAAAAGTCTGAAAGCTTTCAGATTTTATATTACGCCTAAAGGGGCGTTTTTTTTTTTTTTTTTTTTTAAACATTTTGTGTGTTACCTTTATATATTAAATTTCATGTTCTTCGCACTTTCACGCAAAATTCAATTCAAGAGCAATACCGCAAAATAATTTAAAAAGCGCATATCTTAAGAATTTCCGATACACAGTGTCGCGCGCTGGAAAAGATTTTTTTTTCTTTTGTACAGTGTTGCCATTTCTCGCTTTGAAATCTTTGAGTTTCTTAATCAAAAACATATAAATGTTTTAGAAAATATGAAATAAATAATAAAGCAAATTTCAAATTCCAAATTTGGGCTTCTAGATGCCCATATTACGGTGGAGGCGTATGCTATTCAAAATTGTTTTATCACAATGCCAGAAATGCAGACTCTTGATTACTTAATTTCTTTAAATATAACACAGGACGCTAATATTTGGTGGCAACAATTTTAAAAGTGAAACGGGTATTTAAAGTTTTCAAGGCAAAATGCCAAAACAAAATTAATAGCTTTTCTGGGCTAATGCCCTTTGGGCTAAAAAAAATTGTTTCATTTATATTTTCAATATATCTATAGATTTTGAGTGGATTATACACAGGTCTATTTCCTTCAGGAGGAAAAATATCTCTTGAGAGTTTTTGTTTCATGGAAAGGAGGAAAGAAAATTCTGAAAACATCTATGCCAAACTAAGGCCTACTTTAAAATTTTACATTGGCAAGCTCTCTTCTAATAAGGGATGCCCTCTGAGTCCAGCATAAGTCAAAGAATTTGTACAGAAGTTATGAACAGTTAGTAATTGAACTTTTGCGTTAAAGACATTGTGCAAAGTTTTTAAATTAAATTTTGCCTTTTTCTTCTTAGTATGTATGAGTCAGTTTCTTTTAGAAAGTTCTCCATGAAGACATTCCTACACTTAGGCAGATAGCCTTCGAGTTCTTTGCCACAGTTTAATAAACCAACCAGACCAAACCAACCTTTCACTAATTAAGATGCTGTGAAAGTGGCTGTTTATGTATTTCTTGATATTTTTATATTAGATTAGTTAAATTCCATTCCTATTTTAAAAGATATATTTTCTCAACATTTAATGTTATCAAAATAGCTGTGAACAAACGTTATTACAACAAATGTCGTCTACCGCATTTAAATTCAGCCTAATTTGCATTATTGTGAAGGCTGATAAAGAAAAAGAAATTATTCGAAAATATTAACATTATTCGGGAAAAATATTCATAAATTACCTAAAAATTAGAAACAATTGCCTAAAATAAACCTTAGAGATCTAGCATGATAGGATTAGTTTATTATGGCAAAGCACAATAGGACTATCTGCCTGAGGGAAGGGATGCCTTCATGGAGAACTTTTTAAGGGAAAATGGCTCGTATACACGATCTACCATGAAGCCAGTTGCGTCAGGATGGTTACATTTATAAATTTACAGAAGACAGTAATTTTTTTAAACTAGCACTCTTTTGGTGTAAAGCTGTAGGCATAGATGATTAATACAAGAAAAAAATCAGAATTCCACATTGTCAAGAAAAATCTGAATGGCATTATCAATAAATTATAGCAAAGCTCAAGCTCAATTAAATGCTTTGCAAGGCTTACTATACGTAAATGCTTGCATTGAAGATTTACCAGGAACTATTTACATTTCTTAGGTCAAGTTATAATAACTTTGGAAAGCATATTTTTATAGATTACCTTTTCCGCATGTCATGTTTAAAGTCTGAAACTACTGAAGTCTGAAATTAAATGAATATTTGTTTGGAGAACTAATTTCAAATGAAAATCTTAGGGCATTAAAGAAGCATTTTCTTTATTATTCAAGAACAAACTATTCAAACTGTTCTATTTGCCTCCAGAGCAAAGTTTGCCTCTTAAAGACAGAGAACTACGTTTAGTAATTTAAAATGCATTAAGATATTTTTTAATGTGTAATTTTTAAAAAATTTCATTGCTAAACAAAGACTAAGTTTTCTCAGGTATGAAAAGTTATAGCAAAATCTTGTTGACTGAATAAACGAAAATGCTTCTAAATTTGATTCTTCTTAGAAGTGTTGTTATTATTATTACATGTTCGAAACAGAGTCCAAATTATACATACGTGCGCTACTCATTCATTACGGAATTTTTATCCACGATCCTATTAAATTTCTTGAAATATATATATTAATTTAAAACTCTAATGAAGAATGAATTATATTAATTAAAAAGAAATGTAAAATAATCACTATATTTTCTACGTTTCTCCAAATAAAAAAAATCTGATGTGTACACCAGATGACTTCCTTGTACAGAATATTAAATTATACGAATTTTTTTTCTTCAATTTCATTTAAATTGATTGGATTGAATTAAATCTACTTCGTCGACAGTGCATAAACTACAATAGAATAAATGCACTCTTTAAAATTCACTATGTTTGTTTACTATAACGACACTCTGAATGCACAGAATTTATATCATTTGAAGAATTATCGTTGCCACATGTTCTATTCAAATACTATAATAAAGCTAAAACGATGTATGAAAGAAATTAAACAAACAAAACAGAAAAAAAAAAAACAGTTTTTCACAGACGATTTAGTATTTCTCATTCAATTAATTCAGTTCTCACTTCGCGACAAGGCAAAAGTACATAAAAACTTAAAATATCTGCATTAAAAATTACGAAGTAAATCTTAAATACTTATTTCCTCGAAACAAATTCCAGAAAGGATTAAGCATGATTTAATTCGCAATAATAAATGAAGGCGTTATTTTTGTATTGCGAAGCTTAGTCACTAGATTGGCAACAAATCTACAATTCTGCTGTTTCAAATGTAAGCAGATATGTCCGCCATGTTATTTAAAACTTAACCGCACTTAAACAGCTTTTAAATTGTTGATAATTGTACAAATATTGCTTCCAGAATTACGAAAGGCATAAAAACCTTAACCGAAAGATAAAAACAACATAATTCAATCATTTTTAAAGCAAAAAATGTACAATTTACAAACATATAAGAGTAAATAAACTGAGATCACTGAGCCGGGTAACAGAGTGCATATATATATAAATATATTTATATACGTTTGGTGCGGCCGATTGCAACCAAAATACGAGGTGCACATCTACATGTTATACAAAATTTCAACTTTCTGAGGCTACTCGTTTTTGAGTTATGCGAGATACGTACGTACATACGTTCGTACAGACGCCACGAACAATTCTCTTCAGAATTAATTTTAAAGCAGTTTTATAATTTTTTTGGAGGAAAAGAGGGCTAAATTGCAGAATAGGCTGCATCTGTCGATGCTGTGTTTACTTCTCTTATGCTTGGACACGCCTTTTTATGAAGTAATATTGGTTACGCCTCTCCTTAAAAACAAGTTATAAGTATGCTATAGCTTCGTATTTAAAGAAAACTTAAATGAAGTTTTAACTGAGTTGAAATGGTAAGTTTATAATGTTCTGCGCGAGATTTTTTTTAATTATAAATCTACTTTTGTGTGGTGTGTGGTAGTGTTAGCATTTAACGCAACGAATTATCTGTGACAAATGTATTATTAAGATATCAAACGATTGAAAACGATCATTAACAAACGATTGAAAATATTGAATGCATGAGTTAAAAATTATAACCGTAACTTCTGAAAATACAGAAAAGAATTCTTTTGCTTAAAGAATGTTTTGATTATTGATGAGTGTGTCAAAATCGGTGCTTACTGCAGAATGGATGAGTATTTGAATCTGGATTTTTTTAATCAGTTGGAGCGAAGAGGCAAAAAGAGCGTTATTAAGTGGTGTATGGAGAAAAGTTTGATTGCAATATCGTATAAGTGCCCAATTTGTGGAACAAATATGAAACTAGTAGAGAGACGGTTTTGAGACGTATAGGCGATTTTGAGTGGTGCACAATGCCGAGTTTGTGCAACTCTGAGATGTTTTTTATGTGAAAATTGATCGATGTGCACATGGGCAAAGCCAATGCTGTGCGTAATGCCGAGTTTGTGCAATTCTGGGATTTTTTAAATGAAAATAGATCGATGTGTACATGGGCAAAGCCAATGGGGGGGGCGCAATGCCGAGGTTGTGCGCGATGCCGAGTTTGTGCAATTCTGAGATGTTTTTTTGAAGTGAAAATAGATCGATGTGTACATGGGCAAAGCCAGTAGGGTGCGCAATGCCGAGGTTGTGCGCGATGCCGAGTTTGTGCAATTCTGGGATGTTTTTTGAAGTGAAAATAGATCGATGTGCACATGCACAAAGCCAATGTGGTGCGCAATGCCGAGTTTGTGCAATTCTGGGATGTTTTTTGAAGTGAAAATAGATCGATGTGCACATGGGCAAAGCCAATGCTGTGCGCGATGCCGAGTTTGTGCAATTCTGGGATGGTTTTTTAAGTGAAAATAGTTCGATGTGCACATGGGCAAAGCAGTGTGGTGCGCAATGCCGAGTTTGTGCAATTCTGGGATTTTTTAAGTGAAAATAGATCGATGTGTACATAGGCAAAGCCAATGAGGTGCGCAGTGCTGAGGTTGTGCGCGATACCGAGTTTGTGCAATTCTGGGATGTTTTTTGAAGTGAAAATAGATCGATGTGCACATGGGCAAAGCCAATGTGGTGCGCAATGCCGAGGTTGTGCGCGATGCCGAGTTTGTGCAACTCTGGGATGTTTTTTTAAGTGAAAATAGATCGATGTGCACATGGTCAAAGTCAATGTGGTGCGCAATGCCGAGTTTGAGCAATTCTCTGATTTTTCTTTTAAGTGAAAATAGATAGATGAACACATGGACACCGAGTTTGTGGAATTCTTTGATGTTTTTCGAGCGAATACTGATCGTTGTGTAGAAGAGAAAACGAGGTTGTGTGTGATGCCGAGCAGTAATGTAACTTTATTTATGTGCAATGTTTAACATATCGTTAGTGTATTTTAAATTTGTATTGTTGTTTTAATTGTGAATTATATTTAAGACGTCATTTTTCATTTAAATTGTATTTTTAATTTTTTGGCTTTGATATGTTTATAACGCTTTCCGACTTACGACATATATCGATAGCCCAACGATCTACTCAAAAGTAGCAAAATTGTTAACTTTAACTCTTGAAGTAACGTTTACCTCATATTTTAATACGTAGTGTTTGGTATCGTAATTGCACTTGATAATATGAGTTCATTGATAATATGTGTGTGTGTGCGTATGTGAAGCATTGCTTAGTGTTCTAAGTTTGTAGTATTTATTTTATTATATTATTTTCTTTCATTCTGAGAAATTAGATTTTTTATTTATTAATGCGTAGAATTCTAGCACAGAATATGACGTGATTTAGGAATTTTAGAAACTGATATGAAAGCTGTGTAATGATGTTCATATGCAATAAAAAATATTCTTCTTTTTTTATTAATGTAAAGTTTAAAATTTTTAGAAATAATGAAAATTGTCTAATTATTGGTATGTAAGGAATTATGTTGTTGCGTAGCAAGAAGGTAATTTGTAAAAATGATAAAATTGAAATGTTCCACAATATGAATTTAAATTAAAAAAAATTATTTTATTTGTATAAATTAAAAAAATTAATAAAAATAATAATAATAAAAATAATAATAATAATTTAATAAAAATCTTTGAAAATGTTGAAGCTCTACAAGTATTAGAGACTGCGACGTTGTTTATCGTTTTAATAATTGGTAGAATTCGCTCACTGTATCATGGTAATTTTAAATATAAACAATTTATTATACTTATTATCAGTAACGCCTAAGCTTAAATGTTATAAATGTAAATTAAAAGTAAAGAATTTGATATTAATTTACAATAATAAACAATTTATTATTGTTATTTTTAAGAGAAAATAGAAAGTACACATAGTGTAAATGCGAGACTACATTGTGACGTCATAAGCTTAGTCCCACCCATTTATGGACGTCACACATCTCCTCCTACTGAACTTTGTTGATGCAGCCTATTCTGCGCTTTTACGAAAAGAGTCTTTTATTCTGTCCTTACGTACAGATATCACGCAAAAACATCGTTAAATTGCATTCGATAGCGGTCAAAATGGATATTTTCGTTGAAATATGTTGCCTGAAACTTTTCGCGATTACAATACTTCCTTTTTACTTCGTACAAGGAAGTAAAAATGATCGAATAGAAATGTTTTTAATAGGACAGAAATATTTAGTGAGTGTTTTAAACTTTAGGAAGGTGTATGGATATTTAATGAAGTAAACGAACTTACAAAATCCAAAATAATGAGCGTTTCCTTAGGTCCTAATGCATTAGTTCCATCTATGTCGATGATGACGTCATCAGTCTGTACAGTCAACATCTGATTGCTCGAGTATCCTGGAATAAAATTGTTCGTATATGAATATTCACGAAGGAAATTTAATTATGAATTAGAATTTAATCATTTATTAGAACAAAAGTGCGACTTTTTTTAAACATTATTAATATTATTTATTAAATATATTACACTTCTTGCGATTACTTAATATATTTGCTAGGAGTATAAATATTTGTTTCTTCTCTTTGTGTAATATAAAACTCTCCATGATAAGCATAATTAGTAATTATGATTCTCTAACCACCAGTTTTAATTTAATTCCAGATAGAGATGAGTTATAGAAAATTTACTTTACAAAAACAGGCCAATATCTGATTGGAAATTAAGAGAGAGCAGACGTGAATAGGTGAGTGCACCCCTAAGATGGCTTCCGACCACGGAGGTGAACCAAACAGAAATATATACCATCACAACGGGGAAGTCTCCAAAGTTACAGTGTTGAATATTTTGCACTAACAGCAGTTTCTGTATTTTACGAAGTCTTTCTTGTACAAAATTAGTTCATATCAATACTCGTACTGAGTAGCTGAAACAATCGCTTATATTTGTACTTCATGTTGAATAAAAGTGAGCCTTACTATTCTATGATAAATTTATCAGTAGTTTGGGGATTATTTAGCTTGATAACTGCAGATTCCAAGCGTTATTCTGATTATCTGCTTTGAATTCTGATCATTTCAAACATTATATTATTCACTTTGGTTTCTGCTCAGGTAGATCTTCCATTTCAAATAATAGAAGCAAGAAATTTGAGCGTCTGTTTAGAAATTATCATTTAACAATTGCTGAACAAGTTCCTTTTTCACTTGTATCCGTTTGGTCAATTTTGAAACATTATTTGGGCTTGTGGTTTCTTTCTTCTCGAGTTATTTTGAAAACGATGAATGCTTTTTTCAAAAAAAAAAAAAAAAAAAAAAAAAAAATAGAGTTAAAGGAGCTTAGGAGAGGTTTCTCTTCATAAAGCACTTATTATTGCGATAAAACACGAATTTACACTTTTAATACAGAAAATTGAGCAATCAAATGAATGGCGTTTGAAAGGTAAATCAAGAATGAAATACCCAAGCAAAAATCAAAGAAAATCAAGGAAATACTGACGGTTTTCTACGATTGTTCGGGGTGTTACCACGGTTGTTACCGCTCGAATAAAAATTTGATGTGAAGACCACACAACTTCCTTCTACCGGCCTATTAAATTATACACTTTTTTTGCTGCATCTCATTGAAACGTATTTCTAACTGGAATTATTCTAACTTCACTAACCGATTTCTCAAGGAAAGTTGAAAATGACATCAGAAACTGCAAATTTTGAAATTAAATATCCCGATAAATTTTTGTCGCACGAGAGTCAAACTTCTTATAGTTTTATTTTCTCATAACGAGTATAAAAGTTTTCCAAATATAAGGATAAGAACGAGTAGATCGCAGTAAAAGTTAGATGTCGCTATTTGTCGAAAATTAATTATTTTTAAAAATTTGACACAGCCAAAACGTGCATATTTTTGTTATTTAAGCTACTTCTGTAATTGAAAGTATATGACTACGACTTAGCGATTGCGAAAATAAAGGCCGGGTAAGGAGTTTTAAGCCCAGTAAGAGGATGCGTGCATGTATATATATATATATGTATATAGATAATTTAAATAAACTTTAAATGCTTTAAGTCAATATTAAATTGGAATCAAAGCAAGGCAATTCCTCAATAATATTAATAATTGCAACCAGATGCTTTAAGTGTACTTTATTTCACTCCTGCAGCGCAGGACGGGTTTAAAAAATTTTGTTTTTAATTTTTAGCATATAATCGTTTCTTTTTGTATTTAGATAATAAATCGTTGGTACCCGTGGTAACCCCACATTACCCGTAGTAAAACCTCCACTATAAGTATTGGCAACTGTTCAAGTTTCTCATAAGGTACCTGCTATTTGCTTGTCATGCTTACTGCGCAGTATCATTTTCCAAGATGGCGTCACAACAGGAAAAGGTTTTCTGTACGCTCCGTTTTGAGGATCCATATCAGTGGTTACGTTGCAACGTCAGTTTCGTGCACGGTTTAGTATAAACCCACTACACGAGAATAACATAAGTCGATGGTGCCGAGAGTTCGTGACAACTGAGTGCATTTGTAAAGGCAAGAGTTTTGGTTGACCTCGTGTGTCTGATGCAAACGTTGAAAGAGTAAGCGGAGCGTTTCAACGAAGCCTTCGTAAGTCACTGAGTAAAATAAGCAGGGAATTGAACATGCCAAAAGAATGTGGTTTGGAAGGTGTTGCGTAAGCAGCTATGTTTTAAACCGTACAAAGTGGGACTAGTGCAAAGCCCTTACACTAGCAGACAAAGTGAAAAAGCGTGACTTTGGTGAAGAGATGTAATTAAAAATGGAGAAAGTTGACTTTGTAGAAAGACTCATCTTCTGTGCTGAAGCTACTTTACATGTGTTAACTTTAATCTCCGTTATCAATCTCAGGAGGGCTAGGGGTAAGTCGGGCTTTTACTTTTCATTCAATCGGGATAACTCTTGCATTTTATAAATGCTTTATTATTACAATAAATATATACATATATACATATCATTACGGAACATTCTTAACATTAATCTTATTCTCTCGCTTCCCGATTCTCGATTGATGTCGTGCGTCCCCTATCGGCGGCTTTTCTACAATGCCATCTATCGGCTGATAACATTCGGCCATTCTGACCTGACAATCGTCCCGATTGTTCGGAGTACAAATCAATTTTATAATTAATACAATTTTCTACTTCGACTCTTATACACAATACTAAACATACGTATTACTAATACACTAAGAAGAATACACATTATACTAAAATTTGATATGATAATAAACTTACTAAAATATTTTCACATACATAAATTCACATAATTTTATACATTAGCATAATAATCGAAAACTTTCTGTAAATCATTACTAAATACGTGATATATATGAAATAACTCAATTTTTTTTTTCAGTCCTAAAATGATTCAAAACAATTGCACTAAAGTCTTTCAGCTAATGTTCAAAAGTTCAAAGTCAATTAATGTTTAAAAGTTCAAAGTTTCTTAAGTTTTCTATCAGCAAACATACGTAGATAAGCACACACACACAAAAAAAAGGAAAGATCTCACCTTAATCACAGGGCAGAGCACTTCCATCAGTCCTTACGAACTTCTGTCTGTCTTCCTTACGAACAGATCTGCTTGGATTCCGTCAAGGAATTAAGCTTGATAACTGATCAGTATCTTGATCGTCACCGTCGTCATCATCATCGTCAGAGCTGGTGTCGCACTTCCATGGCTTCATTTGGCTCACATGAGCAGTGGTAGTGAAGTAGCGACCTCGATTCTTCGCTTCTAATTGAGTTATTCTGTAGGTGTCGCTAGGTAATATTTCCGTTATTATAAATGGCCCTCGATATTTCGGCTGTGTTTTGGTAGTTGACCTGTAGCCTTAGGAGAACATCTCATCACAACTATTTCTCCTTGCTCAAATATTAGTGAGTGAGTGAGTGAGTGAGTGCACCGCTATGATGGCTTCCGACCATGGACATGAACCAAACGGAATTATATACCATCACGGCGGGGAAGACTCGTGAGTAACAAGGTTGAATATTATAAACTAATAACAGTTTTTACATATTGTTAACTGCAAGGCACTAAGTGTTATTCTGGTTATCTGCTTTAAGTTCTGAACTTTTGAAACATTATAATATTATCCACGGTTGTTTCTGCTTAGGCAGTGTTCTGAGATTTTCTCTATTTTATCAAGGGCTATTCTGTTTTTGAGTGTGTTAGTCGTCCACATTGCCCAGGCACAGTCCGCTGGTTTCTTCAATGGAAGTAATAATGGTCCGTGTCGCCTTCCTCTCCGCATTCGCAGAAAGGAGTATCCCTAAGTCTGAATCTGTTCAGGTATACTGGGAATGGTCCATGACCTGTCAAGAACTGTGTTAGGCTAGTACAGTGGGTCTTTATTTCCATGTTAACTTTTGGCAGTAAGCGAAATGTCCTTCGTCCTACCTCTGCCTCTGTCCATCTACTTTGCCAATTTTGTAGCAGACTTGTCAAAGTTGTTCGCTTAATATGAGACCCAGGAAGTTTAGTTGGTCTTTCTAATATATCCGTGCAGTTGGCTGCCTGCTTGGCCAGTAGGTCAGCGGCTTCATTGCCTTGAATCCCTGTGTGAGCGGGAACCCATTTTAAAGTGGGTCTTTGCGAAATAGGCATTGTCAGAAGCTATTTCTGAATTCTGTATACCAATGGACTCCGGTTGTTTTGACTTGCGATAGCCGCCAGACTTGATGCCGAATCACTGAGTATGGAGAATTTCTCCTGTTGACATGTGTTCACATATCTAATTGCAGCACTGATAGCTAGAAGCTCTGCTTGGTATACCGAGTTGTTCGAGCCTAATTTCCTTTTCCACTCGAATGTTAAAACTCCATTTCCTAGTCTACAGAAGGCGCTGCCAGTGCCGTTCTCAGTTTTGGAGCCATCTGTGAAAAGGTTATTACTGTACTTCTGAATTGGTTGGTCGTTTATACTGATACCGTTAGAGAGATTAAAAGCTGCTGGATGAAAGTTATTGCAGTTGTTTTGCTCCTCGTAGTCCGAGTGGTGATAACTATGACCCCAGAGTGTTGAAGTTTGACCGAGCCTGGTAACCCTTACGATAGCTGCCTCCCTTTCTACTATCAAATCTAGGGGAGGAATTCCTGCTAGTTGTTGTAGGGCTAGTGTTGACGTGGTACGGTAGGCCCTGAATACTTGCAGTAGCTGCTGTCTCTGAATAGAGAGCAGGGATCGTTTCATATGAGAGGTAAGTTAGTCACCCCAGATTGCTGCTCCATAAGTTATTACTCTTTCTGTAATGGTTCTATGCCAAATTTTTAGTAGCTTAGATGAGATACCCCATTTATGTGAAGTCATGCGTCTCATGTTGTTGCTTAGGATGCTAATTCGAGTCTTAAGATTCCTGACATGTGGCATCCAAGAAAGTCTGTTGTCGAGTAATATCCCAAGATATTTCAATTGGGGGAAACATTTTACCGGTATCCCATGGAGTTTAATGCTTGGGTTGCGTCTTAGCTGCCTGCTGCGTCCTATGAGCAAAGCTTTAGTTTTCTCTGCCGAAATCTGAAGCTTATGTGCTCTGGCCCATTGGGAGAACAGATCAAGACAGTATTGAGATCTCATTTCGAGGTTACTCCTTCCTGCCACAACTAGCATAAAATCGTCCGCATAGGCTATGATTCGAGCGTATTCTACGCTCTCAAACTGACGAAATGCCGAGTTTGCCACTATATTCCACAGTGTTGGTCCAAGGCATGACCCCTGTGGGCATCCTCTAAAGACATTTTTGACATAAATGCCGCTGTCTGATGTTACTTGTACACTTCGATCTTGAAGGTACGAGCGAAGGATGGTAATAATGGCTGTTGGGCACGCCATGTTGTGCAGCAAATTTATTACGTCCGGCCACCAAAGGGAGTCAAAAGTTCCCTTGATGTCAATGGCTATTGCCAGTGAGTGCAAATTGTTATCCTTGTCCTGTTTGATAGTGGCCATTAAGTCTTTTATGCCATGTTCAGTTGAGTTGCCCATTCGGAATCCATATTGGTTGGGATGCAGGGCTTTGTTCCTTTGCAGGAAGAAGTCCAGTCTGTAAAGAATTACTCTTTCCAATACCTTACCGAGCGCTGGCAGTAGACAGACTGGCCTGTAAGATGAAGGTTCTTACAGTTTTTACCGGAGTTTTGCCTGATTTTAGGAATAACGCAGGTTCTGCCAACTTCATATTTTTAGGAAAGTACTGATGTTTCCAGCAAGCTGAAATGACCGCAAGGAATAGTTTTGGGAATTCCCGGTGTATCTCTCTTATGATGATATTATCAATTCCATCCGGACCTGGAGCTTTTTTGGGTGCCAGAGTACGTATGATGTTATCCACTTCCATTTGCGTAGGAGGGAGTTCGTCTCTTCTGGTAACTTGGCGAAATTTCATACTGTAGGTTTTTCTCGCTTCCTCTTGCTCCTCTAAGAAATCCTCTTCATCATCATCAGAAAAATCTGCATTTATGATCTCACTGATTACTTCGATGTTGGATGTTGCAGTGCTATTCACCATAGGCGAAAGGGTCGTAGGACGAAATACCTTGTTTCATGTTATTTTTTGAGTAGGTCCAAAGGCTTTAGTGACATTACTACAGTAAGTTCTCCATGAGATTAACTTGGCCTCTTTAATTTTTCTTTTATATAACGCTCTGGCTTTATTGTATGTTATCATTTTGCCTGATTTTAGGAATAACGCAGGTTCTGCCAACTTCATATTTTTAGGAAAGTACTGATGTTTCCAGCAAGCTGAAATGATCGCAAGGAATAGTTTTGGGAATTCCCGGTGTATCTCTCTTATGATGATATTATCAATTCCATCCGGACCTGGAGCTTTTTTGGGTGCCAGAGTACGTATGATGTTATCCACTTCCATTTGCGTAGGAGGGAGTTCGTCTCTTCTGGTAACTTGGCGAAATTTCATACTGTAGGTTTTTCTCGCTTCCTCTTGCTCCTCTAAGAAATCCTCTTCATCATCATCAGAAAAATCTGCATTTATGATCTCACTGATTACTTCGATGTTGGATGTTGCAGTGTAGATATGGATCTACCGTGGATTGTGCTTTTCTGCGAAGTGCTCGAACTCTGCTCCCCTCTGTGTTAAGCTCTGGTGACCACCAGGATATCGAGTGTTTTGCCTTTACAGATTTCAAACGATATGCTTTGTGGGCGGCTTGCACTATTTTTGTAACTAGTAAGTCGTAGAGATTATCTAAGGAGTTTCTGTCCTGGCAGTTGTTGAAATCTTTGATAAATTTCTCTACATGCGCTCGAATGTGTTCCCGTAAAACGGAATGTCCTCCAAATGCAGGTTTGAATCTTTTCTTTATTATGTAGTCTATAGGAGTATACAGCTTGTAAGTAATAATTTTGTGATCACTGAGTGATGGCAGGTCACTCACTGTCCATTCTTGTATGTACGGAGCTGTATTGGGAGTTGATATTGTCAGATCTGGCCTCCCTCGAGCTCTAGATTTTCAAAGGTAGGCTGTGAGTCCTGAGCGTTGATGACAATGAAATGCTTACTGTCCAAGAATTCGAGTACCGCAATTCCCCTTCAGTTCTCCGAGTCAGCACCCCATAGTTGACTTGTGGCGTTAAAGTCTCCTGCTATGGTACAGTGTGATGCCCCAGTTAGAAGGTTAGAATTAAGTTCCTCTAATAGAGAGGTAATATCTTCGCTCGGGGGTAGATACACAGCAATAATATCAATGCTGCAATTACTAGTGTCTAGTCTGATGGAGACTGTATGCTCTGTGATTTTCATTAGGAGAGGGGAGAGAGGGCCATTGTAAATAATCGCAGCTAGCTGATTCTTTGAGAGAAACGTTCTGCTGTGTGTCGGAACACTAGGAATCACTCCGTTGTAAACGTATGGCTCTTGGAAGATTCCGACATTGGCAGCAGTATGTGTCATTACTTGCAGCGTATTTATGGTTGCTGCATAGCACTTCTGCAAGTTACACTGTAAAAATCGAAGACCTGCTATATGTTTGTTTAGTGTCATCATGGTGTAGTTCTTTGCAGTGGTCCTTCTCAGACTCTCGAAATGGGCTCCATACACTGGGCAGGAATTTGAAATAGCTGGGTGATCTGTGCTGAAAGAGGTCCCCTTTTCAGAATTACTACTGCAGCAATTAGTGCAACTCACTTTTTCCGAGCTACACTCCTGCGTCGGGTGGCTGTTACCACACTTCGCGCAAACTGGAACGTTTTTACAGTTCCTGCTATAGTGACCGAACTCCTGGCAGTTGTAACAGCGTATGATACTAATGTACGGACGGAGAGGACAAGACTCAAAACCCACTAAAAGACGACCTAGCTTAACTAGGTGTTCTGTTGACTTAGGGTCTATGTCTATCACCCAGTTTTTCCTTCCGCTTTGCCCGGAACGGCTTACTCGTATTTGAAAAGCACTGGGATTGAAATTGGGCAGTTGGTCTACAAGTGCTGCTGTTAGATCTTCTTTTCCTAGATTCTCAGGTACTCCAAAAATAATTACACTTTCCCTTCTTGGCTTGGGCTCCCGAAATTCAAGTGTCTCTAGTAGTGCTGGCCTGTCCTCGATTGCCTGTTTCAGGCGTAGCAGGTGAGCTTTTTCTCGACACCGGATGAGAAGCTCTCTTGAACGTGTCGGCCGAATCTGCACTAAAGTGATCCCTAGCTGGGAGGGTTTCAAATCTGTCGAAAGTTGAGCTTTAATCCCTTCGGGTGTCCGTGTGGAGTTCTTTGACCTTAATAATAGAACGTGCTCCGATAGAACTGGAGAAGATCTTGAAGGTGGAGAAGTTTTCCGCTTCTTTCGTGTCACCTCAGTGAAGGAATATTCTTTTGTGGACTGTTCTTCTGGGGCTGAGGATTCCATTGCTTCATAAGACTCGGAATGTTGAGGATTCTCATGAGATGGCTGTAAACTGTGTGCGAGTTGCTGTTGTTGCAGAGCCAAGACTTGTCCCTGTAGCTGGGCGAGATAAACCTCTTGTTCCGTTAACGTTATGCGAACGGTGTTCACAAAAGATGTAAATTGCTTTCTTTCAGAAGCGTTTAGTCTGCGAGATTCCTTTGCTTGTAAGATGAATAACTGGAGTTGGTTACAGATGTGGTTAATTGCTTCCAACCTGGAGTTAGGTGTCGATGTGCTAGCAGCACCTTTAACAGAAGGGAGAGAATGTTGAATATTATGCTCCCTGCCGGCTGGTGATGAGGGAGTATCCGAAGGCATAGTAAGTAAGAGAACACAATGAAGATGCTTTCAGAGCATAAAAAACGAATGATGAGATGAATGATGGATACACAAGCACCTGCAATATTCCAGGATTACTCAGTTTACGCGATAGCACTGTAAGGAAAGGTAGCGAAACACAATGAACACACTTCACGACGCTAAACTTGAATGAGGAGATGCACGATCAGATCGCATGCACTTGAATTAGAGTACTAAGCATGTACGGTAGCAATAATAGATTAGATAGTTGCGAGAACACAATGTGTGCACTTTAACGGCACTAAAGTGGATGAGGTGATGTATAATGAAACCTCATAAGCTAATAGACTTTCTTGTATATTGAGTATGGGCTGTAGCACGATAAGAGGAATATATATATATATATATATTTGTTTTATATAAAATGTGACGCACACACTTTAACCTTATATACTAAACATTTCTAAGTAAGCACAGACTGATAATCACGCACACTATTACACAGCACTGAATAATAACAAAATGACTATTAGAACACGATGCACACACTTTCTAGGACTAAACTCGAAGGAGAAGATGCGCAATCAAATCACATAAACTGACAGTAAATTATGCACTATAGAACTATAAGATGAGATAACTGCAAAAACACTATACTTTCACAGCACTGAAAATTTGATTAGGAGATGAATGAAGATATCTCACAAATAAATTATTTTGCATAAATATTGAGTTTGCGCTGTAGCACTATGAAAGAAAAGATTAAAAAAAAAAGAAAAAGAAAGAGCAATAACGTATGCACACACTCACGGTAAGCACTGAATAAAAATTACGCGCTCTGTACACTGAAAAAAAAAAAAAAAAAAAAAAAAGATGAATACTTGAGCACAATACACGCACTTTTCACTGCCCTAAGTAAGTACTCAATAATATTCACACGCACTATATCAAAGCACTGAATAATATGATTAATACTGGAGCTCTTCGTAGCATTAAACTTGAATGAGGATATGTACAATCAAATCGCATACACTGCCTATAAAGTATGTACCGTACTGCGAGAACACGAAGCACAAACTTCCGGTATTAATAATGAATAAGGAGATGTATGGTGAAATTTCAAAAATCTTCTTTACATATATTGAGTATGTGCTATAGCACTAGTTCGGACTGGGGTATGTAAGAGGTAAATACTTCGTAAGCGTTAAAATCTCTTTCAAAATAAGCAATGCACACACTTTCACAGATATGAACTTGGATGAGAAATTGCATTAAGCAATGCACACACTTTCACAGATATGAACTTGATGAGGAAATGCACTGTAGGACTAATAGAGGAAAATACTGCTTGAGCTGAATGCAAACACGCACTTGGCACGAATGATGTGTAGTACTAATAAAAAAAAAATCAAATACACTGACAGTCGTAAGATGATTACTACTCTTATTAGGCCAAAGATGGCGGTTGACAATCTTTTCCTTCTTGTTTTGCAGAAAAAAAAAAAATAAAAGCGAATTTGGAAGGGGTGGATTTAGAGTGGTATTCGATTACAAGCGCATCCCTGCGCTGCCTGTGTCCGAGACTGAGAGGAGGGGAAAATGCTAAAGTTCCTTTTTCTTATCAGCAGAAGGAAGGAGGGTCGGGTAACCGCGTTACTGTGTTAAAGTAACAACGGTCAGGAACACAAGCCGGAACAGTAATACTTAGAAAATTAATTAAATAATCAGTGAATAATGATGAAACGTACACTACTGAAGTCCTAGTGCTTTGCTGTAACTGCAGATACAAAAAAATCTCTTGTAAGGCTGAATATTCCGTTCACCGTGAAGCAAAATGTGGGAGCAAAATTCATACGACCTCTTATCTCTGCGTATAGACGCGCTCTGCTCAAATATTAGTGTACGACAACTCTTCCCATCGAATCTCTTTTTCATTTTCACTTGCTGTTCCTCAATTCTTCCTCGCGCTTGCTCTTGGATTTCTCGCGGATCTTTCCGTGCATCTGAATCTTCATCTGCTAACTTCCTAAGTATTCCATCATTAAATCTGGGAGAATACTCATGTAGCATTTCAAATGGATTTCATTATTCGTAGTTTTGTTTACCATGTTGTTAAGATTTCTTTCTGTCTCTTTTATTTTTGAATCCCAATCTCTGTGTTGTTTATCCATCAAACTTGTCATTATCATTCCTAAACTTGTTCTGTTGACGCGCTCTACCATACCATTGGCTTGGGGATGTTTGGTAGAATTCAAAGTATGATGTATTCCGTTATCTGTACAATACTGCTTAAAATGATGAGAAGTAAAACAATATCTTCTATCACTTATTATTCTTTCCGGTAGTCCAAAATCATTAACAAAATTCTTCAAAGACTGTAAAACATTTTTAGCACTAGTGTTCTTAACTGCAAAAATTCTCACGAACCTAGTCATGTTATCAATTATCACTAATAGTTCTTAATTACCTCTCAAACTCTTTACGAAAGGACTCAAGTGATCCATGTAAACAATAGCAAACGGTCTTTTACCAGGTTTTTATGGGATGTAACAGTCCTTGTTGCTTGCCACCTGTCGCTTTATACATAAGGCACTCAATACATGCTGATATGTGTCTTCGTACGTATCGTTTCATGCTTGGGAACCAATATAATTCCTTAATTTTGCTAACTGTTCTATCCGCAAAAAAGTGACCAAATAAATCATGAAATTTCAACACTTCACTCTTCCTCATGCTTTTTGGAATCACATAGAGTAGTCTCTCCTTTCCATCCACTACTGTTTTCCAAAACGGTCTATTCTTCTTAAACACGTAATTCATAATTATTTTTTTCTCCTCAGCAGTTCGTTCCTCTTGTTTTTTCTTGAAAATTTCGATAATTCTTTTCAGGTCTTGGTCAGCATGTTGTATCATTAGTATTTGCTCTTCTTCGGTTAGGGACTGGCAAACTTCAAAATTTTCAGCTATTCTCGTCATCGTATCATCAGCTTCTGATACAGGACCTCTGCTCAAAGCATCAATATGTGACAGTCTTTTTCCTGACCTATGCTTTATCTCAAAATCGTATTCTTGAATCAAACTACACCAACGGGCTACTTGAGGATTTGTAGTCTTCTTAGCATTCATATATATCAGAGCTTGACAGTCAGTAATAATTGTAAATCTTAATCGGCATAAAAATAATTACACTTTCCCTTCTTGGCTTGGGCTCCCGAAATTCAAGTGTCTCTAGTAGACACTTGAACTTCGGTATTTACTTGAATTTCGGTAGTATAAATTCTTATGTAATTATCTTTATGCCGATTAAGAACTGCCTTAACCTATCCAACGTCCATACGATGGCCATTAACTCCAATTTGCTGGAATGATAATTTCTCTCTGCTTCTGTTGTTTTCTTACTGGCACAATAAACAAGATGCCATTTTCGATGTTCATCACGTTGCATTAGCATTCCACTCAAACCTTCTGCACTTGCATCACAATGGACTTCAGTATCTGCATGCGGTTGATAGTGAGCTAATATGGGCTTATCAGTCAGTTGTTTCTTCAATAGTTCGAACGACTTCTTTTGTTCTTGCTTCCACTCGAAGTCTCGATTCTTCTTTGTCAATCTGGTCAATGGTTCACTCTTTAACGTATACTTCGGCACAAATCGTCTGAAAAATCCAGTCAGGCCCAAAAATCTTCGCATTTTGTGCACATTCTTTGGTTCTGGAAATTCTGTTATGGCTTTTATTTTTCTAGATCCCGGTCTAATACCATCTTCGTTTATAATAAATCCTAAGAAATCTACTTCTCTTTTCCCAAATTCACATTTCAGAAAATTTGCATTTTTTGCAATAATTCTGAGCACAGTTCAGAAAATTGTGATAAGGAACGCGAACAGAAATTAGAAAGTATAAAACGGAACGGGAGATGTTTTCTATGCTTCCAAAAATTTCACGTGGTCCGCTTATGTAAATCAAAAGAGCGTCGCATGACATGTAAGCGTAAACATTCTAGCTTGATTTGTGACGCCAAATGCCTCCCGCGTCAGACAGAGAGTCACGAAGAAATGAAGAATGACAAAATGAAAGATCAAAATAGTGTCGCGATGAATCATGATGGATTATCTGACGTTTCAAAGCATTTGAAGAAAGCAATAATTAACGACAGTGAAGCGATCGAATGTTTGATTGATACTGGAAGCGCTGTCAGTCTATTAAGATTTTCGGTCTTTTCGAAATTACGATTACCAGTGAAACCGAAAACAAAAAAATTGTTTGGAATTGGGAGCGTAAATCACACATCTACAACGACCTTGGGAAAAGTTCATGTTTCACTTCGAATCGGCGAAATCCAAACAACCGCAACTTTGCTTATCGTAAATGATGAAGTACAGCCTTATGACCTAGTTATTGGGAGAGATATTTTGAACGATCAGGTGTTGGCTTATGGAAAAATAGGGGATTCGTTTAATATATGGTATGCTAATAAAATTCCACGCGCAAAAGAAACACAAACTCAACAAAACTTAGAGGAAGAACAGAAAACTGATTCTTAATTCTTTCCAATTGCATCTGGAAATTTCTGTAGCTAAGATATCTTATGGTGCTTACCATGTCTGCCAACTTCAATTTGAGAAGGTGTTCCGCTGGTAATGCATTTGCAGGGCTGTTCGCTTCAGTTTCGGGAATCGTTTGTATGGCTTTATGATCAATTTTCTTTCGTACAGTAACGACATTCTGGTTTTTTCTGGTTCTAGTGTAAACACAATGTTCGTACTGAGGAAGCAAAGAAAAGCACATACACAGATAGAGCATCAGCGTGACTCTCCAAAAAAGAGCATTTTCTATGCTGTATCCGGCGAGAAAGTGCACGGCCCATTTTTCTTCGAACAAGGAACTTTGACTGGTGACTTACTTTTAGACACGTTGGAACGTTGGTTGTTTGCCAGCTGAACGCCAATTATGATGATTGATTGAACATGCTGTAACAGCAGACTACAACCTTTTCCTTGGCGACCCCGTTAGCCGGACTTAACAACATGCGATATCTTTATTTGGGGGTTTGTTTAAGACCGAGTTTATGTACCGCCAGCTCCCGTTCCCTTGAGGATGTTTGTGATCGGATAAAGCCTGCACTGCAGACTATCACGGCGGACATACTACATCGAGTATGTCATGTCACCAAGGTGCACGTATTGAAGGATTGTGATTAATGCATTAGAAATTTGAACAGCTGCCCCTGCTTATGCTGTAAAGTTTGCCCTTGTAAATTAATGCATCGATTTATTATTACATTTTTAAACCGCACCATTTATTTATAAATACCCTATAAAATAAACAAATCTATATATGCTTGGTACTGCCGATTGCAATAAAACAGGGAGATGCCCAACTCGCTGATACAGCATATACAAAATGTCGAAGTTCTGAGGCTTCTCATGTTTGAGTTATCCTAGATACATGCATGCATACGTACAAATGTCACAAAATTTGAATCCATTTTAGAATCCGTGTTGGAAGAAGAGTTTCTTTATTTTGTCCATATGTATGCTCGCCTCGTAAAAAAAGCCGTCAAAATGTAATAGGGAAAAGTTAAAATGGATATATCAGTTGAAATACGATACCGGAAACTTCTCTCAATATTTCCTTTACTTCGTACAAGGAAGTAAAAATACTAGAATCTATAGCTGCACTTTTATACTTTTGTTGCAGTCTACCTATACTTAGTCTAGATTTAGTTTCAGTTGTCCGATATCTAAATATAATAAAAATAATGTCCGATATCTAAATATAATAAAAATAATGTCCGATATCTAAATATAATAAAAATATTGTAGTTAACGTCAATAAAGATACGGTTAGCTGTGGCCATTAATGTCTTTGTATGCTTTTGCTATTTTCATTCTAAACACTTAAGATTTACTGAACGGTATTGAGAAACTCTGCAATTGCCACCGTAAGGGGAAAGGGAATGAAACGGATTAAATTCCGAGTTTTTCGGTTCAAACCGATAAAAAAATATTACAGAAATGAAGAATGTGAAAAAATGGATAAGACGACTTATTAAAACATAATATAATTCAAGAAAGAAAAATTTATTACTTAACCCGGAGATATCGGAATCCAGGGATTTGCGTTAAAACTCAGAGTCTTCCTGTCGGAATCGGAAATGTGACAACCTAGGCGGTGTGCATCATGAATTTCTCCCAGCTAGAAAAAGTGGTAACTAAAAAAAAAAAAAAAAAAAAAAAAAAAAAAAAAGAGCCATTCGAATGTTTTGCGACATTTTCATGAAGCAGTTCGTAAAAATTTATCTGATTTATTGCGAGCTGACAACATGGATTTTGCTTTCCGAAATTGCATCTGCTCACATGACTCTCATTCGAAAATGTTTGGCCCAAAGTTCAAAAGGCACGAATTCAGAAGCCTCGAATTCGCCAAATATGGTATCGTGCATCGTGTGATTTTTTTATATATCCATGGTTAAAAATATCATTTCGTGGTCGTCATCTTGAGCGTATTGATGCCAGAGTTGGATGATCCATTCTTGAGCTTTTTATTTAAAGAACCAATTCACTTTACTGAGTGAATTTACTCTGATTTCAGAAAACGGAGTTCTAGCTATTTTACAATTCACTGACAATTTTTATTGGAAACGTGCCAGGAAAGTACCATTCCCATTTTAGGGAAGAAAGGAATGTTTGACCTCCCATATAAAAAGTGCATTTTTTATACTTTACCAACTTTTTTAAACATTTTTTTCTTTTGTTAGTTCAGAGTAGAAAAGAAATTTACAGTTGAAAGAAATCAAAACTACAGTTGAAACAAATCAGTTCAAGGATTTAGCGTTTGACTGAGTCAATTTTTCTCATCTCACGCCTCGTTCATTCTTTTCATTCTTCGCTCCAAACTTGCTAATCGGTTCCGATGCCATTGCCCGTTTGATTCTGCCCGCTGTTCGTTCCATCCTCGGTAACTGCTCCTGATTCACCCCTTAGTTTGGAATATTTTTCATCAAGGTTATTATTAGTGAGCGCTGAGTCTTAAAAAAGACCGAATCATTTTAGGGAGTGAACTGTTCTGACAGATGATACAATAAATCAAATTCGCTACAAGCCTTGAAGAGCTCATTTCGACGGTTGGAAGAAACGTTGATATGACTGAACTGCAGTTCAAAGGGGACTACTTTAAAGGGTCCCTAACATTTATTGACAAATAGACTGAAATATTATGTTTCATGTAACCATTCTTTATTCATTTTTATTACAGTAACATTTATAATGTAAAAATGTCATCAATCAGTTTTGTTACGATAATATAATTCCAAATCATTTAAAGCCCAAATAACATATATTGTCAAATTGTTTTCGAAACCTTAACGACTCTCATCCAAATTTAGTGAATGTGTGATGTGGCACTTGAGCAGAGGGCTTAATTGGGCCGTGCTTCTTCGAAGATTGTGTTCGAAATGCATTACCAGTGAACGGAGAATACTACCGCAATTTATTCAGAGAGTTTATGTGGTCTGAACTCGATCGTATGAACACTGAAGAAGCATTGTTTCAACAAGACATGGACCTGTCCCACATCGATTGCAGCAATGGACGTGTTAAGAGATAGCTTTCCTATCCAGGTGACTTTTCGCAACGGTAACGTGAATTGATCTCATGATCTGATACCATGTGATATCTTTCTGGAAGATATTTGCAAGTTCATGCTTACGCCAACAAGCCATGCTTGTTCCCAGAGCTCAATGTCGAGATTCAGCGTGTAATTTCGGAAGTAGATGTGCAAATATGCCAAAACATTAATTTGACAATTTCATCGAAAGAACGGCAATGGTCCTGCAGAATCGTGGAGGGCATTTGAAAATAATGTTATATTTCATACATAATCACAGGTAGCATACACTACGTAAATATTTAGTGTATAAATTACCTAATTCCATCAGTTAATTTGTATGTTATTATGCACTCAAAAGTTGCGTTCTTTATGGGACACATGGGACACTATTTACATTCTAAAAGCGATTTTGAAGAGTAGCAGTGGTACCTCAACTTATAACTATTGTACAATAAGCTATACTTAGTTTAATGTTTCATTATTCTGTTAAATTATTAATTAATAAAGGGATTAAGATAATAATTAATGCATATTATAACAACTTTGTGCTATAGCTGAGAAGTTTGAAAGCTTTGCTTGGGAGAGTAAGATCTTAATTTCCTCGATAATATTATAGGGTTTAAACGTTTGCTGATTGATTTGGATTGGATTATATTCAGTCATGTCAAAGCACACTAGGGCTATCTGCCCAAGAGGAGGGATGCCTTCGTGGAAGACTTTCTAAGGGAAACTGGCTCGTATATACGTTACAGATGGGGAAAACAACAAAAACACCCACGCAGCCAGCCCGTTCGCGGGATTCGAACCTCGGACCGAACTACCAGTGTTCAGCATCTTTACCGCTCGGCCGCTGGTGGGCCGCTGATTTATTTGAATGAGAATGATGCAAAGTATTGTAATAAGAACAAAACTTACTTGACAAACTGTCCTTTTCCTTTTTAGAGATTGGTCTGAATACGTATTTCTGCAAGGAATTGATGACATGGGTTCCAACTAAAGTGAATCTTCCGAAACTTCTGCAGTCCATGACACGGATGGTTAAGGGAGGGCAATACATTTCTTGGTCAGGAAGTTCCTTCATGAAAAAATACAAATCGAAATAATTTAGTATTATGAAAATTTTCGGTACTTTTTTTCTGTTAAAGCGGCCATTGTATAAGTCTTTGGCGACACTTGAAATCTGCGCGTTATAGATTGATCAATTACGTTTGCCAATTCTGACGACTAATCGTGTTGGCTGCTTTAACAATAGAGAACACAAATTCTTGCAGCATTAATTCAATTTCCATCGCAGTTGTTCACAGATTTAGCAGTTTCCTGGAATGCTTAATCTCTGAACAACTGCGAAGAATGTTTAATCACATTTAGAGTAATTATAGCTTAGCAGTTTAAAAAAAAATGAAGTCCTGAAATATTTCAGATTTGCTTATAGTTCGACCGTCTCAAGCGCAACCCTGGTTGGCATTCTGCCAAAACACATAGACTTATCCAAAAGGAGCAGTATTACTTGCTGTGACGTGAAAGGTCTTCTCTTCTTCGGAAAAAGTTATGCTGGAGAGAAAGAAATTCCCCATCCTTTCACCCTATTTTGAGAATAATTCGATCCGAACGGAGCATGCGTGTTTGCGCTCATTGTCGCGGATGCGGCGGTCGAACTATAGCAGCAATTACAATTATTATTAGAAAAACCGGATCTAGAAACCACATGACTTCCTTGTGTGACCTATTAAATTGGACACATTTTTTTCTCCATTTCATTTAAACTTATTTCATCCAATTTCATGAGATATATTTCTCATTCAATTAATTCAGGTCTCACTTCGCGGCAAATCAAAAATAAATGAAACTTCAAAATATTTTCATTAAAAATTGAAAAATACAGAAAACCATAAAACACCAAGTACAGTTAAAATAGTTTGAAAAAAATTTACAATTAAAATTAGAGTTTCTACACACACACACACACACAAAAAAAAAAAAAAAAAAAAGCAATTCTTCGGCCAGCCAAGAAGACAGATTTTTCTGTGCAAAAAACTCAAAGTTTACTTTTCGACCCGGTCGGCAAAAAGACATTGAACGTGCAGAAACTGACACAATTCACTATTCTACTGAGTTTCAGATGTAAACGAATGTGGTTCATTAGGCTTAACTCTCCACTTAAATTTTTAAATTGTTGATAATTCTACAACTATTGCATGCAGATTAACTAAAGTTACAAGAACCTTAACCGCAACATAAAAACTACATTATTCAATCACTTTTAAAGCAAAAAATGCATAATTTTATAAGAATAAAAAATCTAAGCTCTCTAAGCCCGGTAACAGAGTGGGGATATAATGATTGGTGCAGTCAACTGCAACAAAAAAGGGAGGTGCAAAACTATAGTTATAGTAGTCCCGTATACAAAACTTCAGCGTTCTACGGCTACTTGTTCTTGAGTTATGCGAGATACATACATAGGTACGTACGTACAGACGCCAAGGGAAAAATCTCTTCTGAATCCATTTTACAATCTTTTCTGGCAAAAAACAGTCCTTTATTCTGACCGTACGTACAGATGTCATGCAAAAGCATCGTTCAAATGATTTTGACAGTAGCTGAAATGAATGTTTTCGTTGAATTATGATACCCGAAATTTTTCCTATTACAATACTTCCTTTACTTCGTGCAAGGAAGTATAGCGAATATCTCATAGCGACCGTTTCCTTAAGATGATCTCACTAACCATTCTTTCTAAGAATATAAATAAATGTCAGTACTAAACAACCTACCTCGAAGACGATTACGCTAAAAGAAGATCAAAATCATCTGAAATCCTTAATAGTTGTTTTCACATCCTTTTTTTTTTTTTTTTTCGGACGAACAATTGTTTCAAACAGGTTTTCTGCCTGCTTCACCACTGAAAGAAAGATCTACGATTTTTTTCGTCCTCTCTCAATGCATTTCAAGTTGTTCATTTACAACAAGTGGTATTCAAACTGTGTTTCGCGGAAGTAGAGAGTCCGCCAATCAAACACTAGAATCCTCAAGTCAAAATAAAAATTCGACATATGATATATATCAAAGGAAATAATGTGCGATGCTTTACAAAATTAAACAATTTTCTAATGGAGAACGAACTACATTTAGACCATAGTGATAAAATTATATAATTCTACCTTTTTCAGTTGAAGAAAACTATTAGAGAATATTGCTCAGAATGGAAAACTAAGTACGAATGAACAAAAAATCTGTTCGTGTATTACGATAAATCAGAAGGCTTGCCAATCAAAGAAGGGAAAAACTTACTGACATATCAAAACATTCCACGTTAAAATCTAAATTTAAGCAAGAACAGTTCATAAATCTTTGGTTGCAGATTTATGCAGAGTAACTAGAAGTTTCTCACATGGCTGTAAACAATTTCATGCCATTGGGAACAATGTACATAAGTGAAAAATCCTTCTCAACTAATGTCGTAACAAAAACAAAATATACAAACAAATTAAATGCAGAATATAAAATGCGACTGTAGATAACTTCAATAGAACTAGAATTCGACAGTTTGTGTAAAATAATGCAAGCAAACCCCAGTCACTAAATATTATGCGACGGTAGGTTACACCTAATACGAGTTAATGCTATTAATGAGCAAATTATATTAACTTTATGTTCAATTTTTTTAATAAAAATGCAATACTTCTTTTAATTGTCTTTCCATAAAGTAACTATAACCTATTGATCTACTTTAAATATTATTTTAAGATGTATTTTGCTGAGAGTAGGATTAAGTGCTCCGATAAAATCTTGCAATTGTAAGGGTTTCGTGAGTCGACAACGTTTGAAGACCATTGAGCTACAACAACCAATAAACTATTACCATCGAATCCCTCATTATCAACCATCGTTTGTAATGGAGAACTAGTTTGCTATTTACTTGAACAAAGATTTCTGAACTGATTGGCTGTTTTATATCATGTGACAAAGCAAAACATTAGTAGATTAGCTATTTCATATCAAGTGACAAAGCACAAAAATAGTAGATTGGCTGTTTCATATCATGTGACAAAGCACAAAAATAGTAGATTGGCTGTTTCATATCATGTGACAAAGAACAAAAATAGTAGATTGGCTGTTTCATATCATGTGACAATGCACTTGTTTTGTACTCAACTGTTGTTCTTCCGAAATGTTTTGAATGTGTGATACAACCTTAAGAGAAATTTCATTAGATAAAAAATATGTAGGATGCTTTAAGAAATTAATTACCTCATACATTCAGTTCGAAATATTTGTAATAAATAAAAGCTGTAACGTACAAAAAAGTATCATAAGTTATTTACGATCGCTGAGATAGTAATGATCACTAATGGAAATAGTATTCATATCCAATTGTTGAAATAATATTCATATCTAATTGTTGAAATAGTATTCATATCTAATTGTAATAATTATTATGCAATAAATAATAGATAAAACTGAAATTTTAGCCTTGATTTCAAAAGAAAAGAATTGTAAAATAATTTAAGTTATAAAATTCATTCAGGAAAGTCAAATTTTATAAAATTCATAGTTAAATTTTGCAAACGATGACCATTTTATGAATGAATCTTCTTAAAAATTTGATACAGCTATTGCTAGTTTCTCTTATTTATTGCTAATTACTATACAATCTTTCCAGTTCCAATTCCTTTAGAAGTTTAGCTCCTTAGTTTAGTTACAATTCCACTATGCATCCTATGTTTTAATGATAGCATCTACCTTTTAAAATTTACATAAATTCATAAATTTAACTATTAAAGTTCAGTTTTATGAATGCAACAATGTTATATTTCAAGTTAAGTAAAACCGTAACTATTTGAAACATCAGGATGCATTTATCATGGCAAGAATATGTCACATTTAATGTTACTTTACGTGAAGAAAATTGATAAATGTGTCAGATAATACTAATTATAGAGTGTATAATCGATAGTTACATCAATCAATGCCACGTTTAGAACTTTGGACTTCCATCTCAAAGCCTTCTTGACATGTTTAGAGAAGCGATAAATGATAGTCAACTGCTTTAATGGAAAATTTGTCGTGTTAAGAATTTATTAAACATACCACATCGAAATACTTGACAGGAGTTGAGAAATTGGGATTCTTCTTGTAGTTAAGAATGATGGAAGACTGGAGTATATGGCCTGCGCACTCGATGTCGACTCGTGGTCTATCAACAGTCATCAGGTGGACACGTTTTAACTCCCGAAGTCCCCAGAACAGCACCTAAATTAAAAATTTTTAATTGGTATTAGTAATAGCTTAAATTATTCAATAATTTTTCCATAGACAGGCTTTTGGTTGAGCAGTAGAAGCATTACTAACGGTAATTGTATAGAAATTAGAATTATTTACAGTGCACATCAATCTTGTCAAGGATGCTAGAGTAGGGGATTTCTGTACGTTAAAGTAACTACTAATGTCAGCTTAGTTGCTTGTTCTGAGTTAGGAACGTTAGACTATGGAAAACATTCTTTGTCATATACATTCTATTGGAATAAAATTGTAAATAAAAATGCAACGTCGCCATGCGACTGAAGATAATTAATTAGAGAAACATTTCTGTCATTTTAACTGTGACTGTGTAATATAGTACAGGAGCAACAGAATATTATGCATTGCAGTAGAGTTACTATTGTTGCGTGCGTACTGGTTCGTAACATAAATGCGCACAAAACCGATGACAACTTGATAAAATTTATTTTACCAAAGGAAACACTTTACAGTTCTGGAACTTTACACACTACTTGTACAGCTCTTTTCAGTATCACACAGCATAATGAATAGTTACTCTTTAAACTACTGAGAACGTTAAACACAACGCAGTGCAAAGCGCATCTAAAGAGCGGAGATAACACGGAGGTATCTTAATACTCCGTACTGACGCTGAATTAAAAAATTACTGAGAAATTGATGCTCTCCCAGGCCTTATATAGTTCCCCCCCCCGGCCACTGAAAATCTTTAGCATCTTCCATTTTTCGGAATTACTGGAAAGGATATGAAGGCCAAATATGGCTACAGTTACATAGAGGATCAATTGTAGTTATTCAGTTGAAATGCTTATTACAGTTTTACAGGGACCGGACCAAAATGTGGCAAAAAATTTTTTTAACAGCAAAGTAATAATTTCGATAAGCTGTACAAGTTGATTTCACTGTAATGGTATCGCTGACTTCAGATAAATTCATTGTTTATTAAGATTGTAAGGTAGTTAATTAATTATCGGTTATTGTCGATTATTAATTATCAATTCGCTGAATAAATATATACAAAGAGTTTGTTTCTGTTAAAATTGAGCTTCCCAAAGTACTTATCCGTAGCAAGATAATTTTTGATGAGTCGCGAAAACTTCTATAGAACGTTTTCCTTATTATTCAATTAAGCATTTTTCTTATAGTGTAATTATATATTCACTTATAATTACGAATTAATTTAAGAGTATCAATTAATTATTAGTAGTTATATGGTATTTATTCTTTTCCTTTTTCTAATTTTATTGCACGAAAATTATGTGAACAATTTAATTTCTAAACGACGTGGTTACAGTTAAGAACATAATGAATAATATTCATGGATAAATTACAACAAGTATCACAATATTATGTCTTTAAAAGAAATGTGCATTTCAATAAGCACAGACAGTAATATTAACATTGCAGTACCTAATAAAGATATCTAAATTTCTGCTTCTGTATATCTTGAATTTCTGCCGTTTTCGTTTGAAAACCTGTTTTTCATCTTTTAAATTGTTCATTTGTGCTTTATAAGAAAACAATTTTTTTCCATCTACATAGATTTCTTTGGATTACTTAAAACGCTTTAAAATAGTAAGTTACGTATTCAAATCACATCAGGGATTCACAAACATAGGCGAATTCCACATAAGAAAAATAATCTAAATTTAAATAAATGTATAGGTACAAAGGGAGTTCGTAACGAGTTTGCAAAAATTTATATATAAACTAACCTTAGAATTTTATTTTCTAGTATGTTCAGTATCATAGCCCTTTTACTGAACTATCAAATTACATCTTCATTTCCAAGGAAAAAGTCTTTTTCTTAAAACATCAAGGTTCATTTTATTTCACTCCTCCTTCACAATCTTCCAGAGTCCATCCAATGTTTTGGGATGCCCCTAGCTTGTTTTAAAAGTGCAAATGCACAGAAATCCAGAGGAGACACATAAGGGGACTTGGGTGGGATGCATTTAAAGGGAATAGCTTCAATTCCAATTTCATTTCTCATTTTTTCAAGAAAAATAGAGCAGTAGATATAAAGGTATGGCTCGGAGCCTTATTCCGGTGAAACCTAACACAGTGAAGATTGGCTAAAGAGAAATATAACCCCACGGCTCAACGAGCGCCACCTAGCGGCCGCCAGAAAAAACTCCGGTTAACAAAGACTATAGCAGTCAGTCGATGTACTGGATGGACTCAAGACACTAAACATGGTGTTCCCCGAGAATTACTTTGTAACTTAAATTTATAATTATAACGCCCTTAATTGTAATGTTTTATCTTGTGTTTTGTTAATTAAAACTATTTAAAAAGGTCAAGTGAATCTTTTGTTTATGGTAGTTTTGGTTATAGAAGGAATTTCCCCTTTAAAAATAGGAGTTGAAACATATTTTTGATAGTAATCCAAATTAATTTTGACATTTTTTACTCTTTCCTTATTTTACATTTTCCGTTATATGAGAGTCCAGTAATAACCATACAACCCTTAGAAAAACTTTCCTTGTTTCCTCTGAATCAACATATTAAGTCTTTTTCTCCTCTTTTTTGGTAGTAAATTGATCTTTCTTTATTGCAATCAGATAAGTATATTCAAGCCTCATCATTTGTAACTATATATTTCCAATTTTCACCTACCAAATAAGTTTTATACAGCAGTTTGCACATAGTTTTACGCTGTGGAACATGTTTCGGCGTTAGGCGACGAACATCATGTTTTTAGCTTTGATTACATTTAAAGCAGATTTTGTAATTTTGCTCACAGCTCCTACAGAGTTATTTAAAGATTTTATAATAGTTCTTTGGGAGGGGGTGGCTGGAGTTTCCCTTAAAACATGAGATGCGACTTTAGATTTAATAAGAACTACACGTACCTTTGTTGGGTATGCACTTTTTGGCTTTTTCCTAGTCAGATGTAAACTTTGATATTTATTTTCTTTCACGTAAAATACGTGACATAATATTAAAACCGTGCTTTCCACATCGTTTTTTAATAATAGAATAAAAGTATTTCTCTTCGGACAGCGCAAAAGTATAACCTTCGATCCATTGTTTACTTTTGAGCGACATTTAAAAAAAAAAAGGATATTTTTAATGCTGCAGACGATAATTAAACCTTGTTCCAGTCTGCTACCAGTCACGTTTGTGTTTCAAAATTGATATTTAAGTTCAAGGAGAAAATCAAATCGTTGCAAAAACGTGTGAACACTCTATGTATTTTTCGAGCTTTGGAAAGGAGAAAGGGGAATGGTTGTTCAGCAGTGGTAAAAGGGATGAACGGAAAAAAAAAGGCTCAGAACCCTTATTCTAGATATTTATTCACTTTGCTAAAAAAAACAAGTATTATGAGATACGCTAAACTTTCAAAAAGCTGCTATGCCTTGCAGCAGTTGTTTTCTTCGACTTGCGTTGAAAAAGACTTAAGAAATAATCCAATTCTATCGTATGAAAAATTGTACGTTATTGATAACAGAAAAAAAGGCTTGCTAAAATAGATTAAGTTACTGGAGCGAATAAATAAATTATTTAAAAAAGTTTTTGCTAGTTTTATTCACAATTTGATTGCTAAGAATTATTATCCTTTCGAGGTGATTCTTCATTTCTTTTCATGTTTTTACTATTAGAGTTTTCTAAAATTTTATAAATAACCCTTATTCTTACAAATACTGTATTAAAACTTAAAAAGATAAATGCATAATACATGTTCATTTGATAAATATGTTCATTTCCATAGAATCACAAAGATGTTATGAATCTGAGAATTAAATTTACAATGAAAACGAAAGGTTATAATGTGGATTATTAAAATATTAACTATTTTAAATTTAATAGAGAAGTCATTAACTTTTACTATTTCGATAATTTTGAGCAAGTTCTTATTAGAAGACTTAAACGCATTATATCAATGCTATGCTAGCACTGTATAAAAAAGGCATGTTGAAAAATACAAATGTAGTCTTTTCACTTCAAACATGTGCCTCAGAACTCTCAATTTAAAACTGCATATGGACCGAATGCATGATCGGAAGAAGTTCTTAGGGCAAAAGTTTTTTTTTTTAACAAAATGAAAATTTTTTTTTAACAAAAGAAATTTTTGAAACTGAATTTTAGTATAGTAAATGTTTATCAAAGTATACATAAAGAGAAATGATAATGATGCAAAAGAAAAAAAGGTTCCATTTTATATTTATTTTACTTCTGAGATCACAAGACTGGCATCTGTAAGAAATTTGTGTTGATTACACGTTTTAATTCAAATGTATTGACAGATAAATATTAAATGCTTAGACCAGTGATTCTCAACCTTTGTGCCGCGGCACTTTTGCGTGCCGCCAAATTTTAGAAATGTATATAGTAAAAATTATAATGGGTTTAATCCGGTACACATGAGACTAATAATAATGGGTTTAATACGGTACACATAAGAATTGGAGAAATTCGGTTTTTAAGACATTAATAAACGCGCCAATTGTGGTGGCGAATACTTCTGTATTTGAATTAACTTTGAACGAAGAGGAAGAACTAATTTCGCTTTCTAATAAACGAGATTTAATTTTAAAATATTCGGAAGAATCAATTAATTCATTTCGGATTAACATTAGATGCGATTATACCATGATGTCTAAAAAGGCTTTTAAAATATTATTACAGGTTTCTACATTCAGATTTTCAATATTAATCAACATAAAAACGGTAAGGAAACGTAAGGGAAAAGTGCCAGTAAGGATCTAAGTCATAATAATTGGTTAGATTAACACAAAGGAACTTGACATAATGAAAATTGGTTGTCGTTTATTTATTCTTATCTTTTGTCATTTGTAGCAGACGATATGAAAGTAATATTGTCATTTTTACAACCAATTATAAAAGAAATTATCAAAAAACATCAAGCTGAAATTTCTCATTAAAAGTATTCTTGTTATTAACTTGTTAATTAATCCCTTAATAAACGTAGTGCTGTTTTTATAGTACATATTGTTTTATTTTACATTCAAAATTATTATCATAAACTATTTTACACAGTGTATTATAGGTAAGTAAACAACTTTTAAAATTATCTTTTCCTCTGTGTGCCGCCAAATTTTGAAATCTTTAAAAGTGTGCCGCGACAAAAAAAGGTTGAGAATCACTGGCTTAGACTGACACTTATTTGAAATAATTCTAATTTGTTGAATAAACAAATGAATAACTTACATAAACTAAAAACAAGCAAATTAAGATAACTTTACAAGAACCACAAAAGACAGGAATAAATAAACGACAACCAATTTTCATTATGTCAAGTTCCATTATGTTAATCTAATCAATTATTATGATTTAGATCTTTACTGGCACTTTTCCCTTCCCTTTCCTACCAGAAACCAAATCAGGTTAAGAGTATTTAAGGTCAGGTTTTTGGACTGTAAGACAGAGCGTGTTTCTACCTCTGGAGACCATGTTACTAGGTTTCAGCTAGTTTAGATAAGACTGCATTCTTCGACTTTGCATTACAGTTGCCAACATTTATATTGTTGCACCAGTGAGAAATTTCAGCCAGCTTCGCGTTAAATCAATTGTGTAGCCTTTGAATACTAGACATAGCTTTAAATTTTGAAATTTACTATTAATTTAAGTTTCATCTTCACAAATGATGGTTGATTTGGATGCACAAGTCGTGTGTTTATGTTCAAGTCGTGATTTAATAAAAAGGTTTGTTTTTAAACCTTCTTAAGACTTATATTATACTTCTTATATACTTCTTATATTCTTTTCAGACACAGCAATAATTCCCTCTTTGTATTTAGTTTATATTACCAAAGAGTATTACACCGTATACGTTATTAGATTTGTGTTTATCGCACATAAGTGATAAGTGATAAGTGACGGTGGACGTGAGCACTGTCCCTTTGCCGTAAAAATTAAGTACAGCACCACGTCCATCCTTATCTAAAGTTGGCTAGAGAGCAGCCTCACGAGAGCTATACATTTACATGTATACTATACTTTGTACTTGGCATTACTGGGTAATACATTAACAAGTAAAACTGTACACAAATTCTATCTGTGTTTACATTGTTGGGAGTGACTTTACATAAAGCTGCGTATTGGAACGTTATAATTGCTCCGGCAAATATGCGAATGTGCTTGTGAGAGTTAACCTGCTGGGGCGTAAACATTTATACACTACAAGTGTTCAGAAGGCAGCCATAACTAAATTTCTGCAATACACGTATGATTTATGCTATACATTACATTTAACTTATTTATGACATTGTAAATTATTATTTGATACGATCTATAATTTGGTAATATATATACATTATGCGATACGACATGGGGCATATTATCTATCAGTTAATGGGCAAAGAATGGTATCACACTTAACATTATTTGACGTTACATTTGCAATTCCTCATTGATATGACGTTGTCAGGAGTGACTTTGCTAGGTTACATATTGGACATATGAATGTTCCGGCAATTTTGCCAGTGAGCTTGGGAGGGCTTAGTTGCAGGGGCTTGTACATATACACTACTGGTTTTCAAAGGGCAGCTACATCTAAACTGCTGCAGTAAGTATATGATATATGCTATATGTCATGACGTGATGACCACGCATGCGCAGTTTAGCCGAACGGCCTGCAACGCCTCTCTCTCATGAGACTTACTAGAGAAGAGTAGTTAGTAGGTGGTAGCGAAGTAACGAAGGAAACGTGCTGTATGTCAGCTTAGATGCAAAATACGAAGTTATACTTGTGTGTTAATCGTTTGTACTTATTATTTTTATTTGTGTGTTAATAAAATTTTGTGCCGTTAAAATGGCTGTTTTATGCAACGCCCACAATACGATACGTCTACGGTAGGAATTAAATACATATCCAGAATCTACAAGCCCGACAAGAAGATTATAACAGTGGTGTCAGAAACAGGAGGATATGTCATTCTGCAAACTTCACGGATAAATGCGTAAGTGAGTCTTCAGAAAGGTAAGAAATTTGTTCAATTTATTTTGTGGTAAAGTGGAATTCAAGGTTACAAAAATGGCTGAAGAGCTAACGAAATCTAAGAAAGAACGGAAAGTTATTCGTTCAGCCATTACTAAAGTAACAAATGCTATTGAATCATTAATTGCAGCCGGTAACCTTGAAGACCTTGAAGAATCACAGGAAATTTTAAAAGTAAAAGCTATTTCTTTGAGAGCGTTAGACGAAAAAATTAAAACTTTGACTGATGTTAATGACATTGAAACCGAAATCGAAAGTGCCTTGGAATACGAAGAAAATATTGCGAAATGGAGCTTTAGAGGCACAAAATTATTGAAAGAAAAAAGAAATAGCAATGATTCGCTAGTTTCTAATGGTTCTTCTAATGATAGTAACAATTTATCTATTTCTGGTGTCGATAAAAGTTCTGATTATAACGTTAAATTGCCAAATATTATGATTGATAAATTTTATGGGAATGCTGAAATGTGGCAGACATTTTACGATTCTTTTGACACGGCAATAAATCAAAACGAAAAACTATCTAAAGTAGATAAGTTTAATTACTTGCTTAGCCTGTTAGGCGGTGCAGCTTTAAAAACAACAGAAGGCTTTTCTTTATCTCCAGAAAACTACGACGAAGCTTTTAAAATTCTCAAAGAGAGATATGGTCGAAAAGATCTCCTTATTAATTCTTACATGCATAAACTTTTAAATTTACTGCCTGTCCGAAGTTCTAATGACATTAATTCTTTGAGGAAATTGTATGATACCTGCAACGTACAAGTAAGGTCACTAAATTCGATAGGGGTCAAGACCGAATCGTATGGAAATTTATTATACCCTTTGTTAATGCAATGCATACCTCAGGATATAACGCTTGATTTTGCTCGTCAAAACGCAGATGAGGAAACTTTTAATGTCGACAACCTCATGAAATTTCTAAAACGGGAATTTGAAAGTCGCGAACGAACTTCATTAAATTTATTTTATTCTAAGAGTCACGCTAATTCTCTTGGAAGGCATTCTCAACCAAATGAAACGTGAAACAACTTCCACACTCGGAATTCATTCAACGCCAACAAATTTGACGCCAGCTATTCCCCTAATGTAAGCAAAATTGCAGTTGTTCGAACTTTCCCTTGCTTAATTTTCGAAAGCGAAAATCATGCTTCGGAAAAATGCGTTATGTCTCCGGAAGAAAGGAAAAAGAGTTTAAGGGCTTCAAATCGGTGCTTTCTTTGTTTCGAAAGGAACTGTAGAACAAAAATTTGCCCTTCTCAATTAAAATGTTCAGAATGTAATTCTAAGTATCATAATATATTGTTGCATGAAGATAAGGAAAGGGTTGCTAAAGAAGAAATTAAGAATAATTCTAACGCCGTAACTGCAAAGATTTTCTTCTAAATATTTTACTGCGAATCAAGAAGTTAAAGAATTAATAGATGACTTGCCAACCGTTAAACTTATATGTGATGGTAAATTAATTAATGCAGTAGCAGATACAGGCACGCAATTAACCGTTGTCAAGGCCAACACTGTACCAGAAAAATACCGTACGCCACATGGAAGTGTTATCCTCACGTCAGCTTTCGGGCAAGCTTTAAAAGCTCCTCTCATTAACCTACCTTTAGTAATATATTCTGAAAATGATAAATTTATGTCACCTATTTTTATAACATGTGCAATGGTGGATAAGTTATGTAATGATTTACTCTTGTCGTTAAGTGCTTTTAATGAGTTAAGGGGAGATGATAAAAGAAAGTTTAATTTTGAATGTAGAAATGTGAACATTGCTACTGATAGTTTCGGTGAAATGCCTTTTCATGAAAATGAAAATTTTGACGAAATACTTAACCATGATAGGGAAAACCTAATTAATGAAAAATGTAGTGAAACTGTTAAGAAGATAATAGAATGTTGTGCTCTTGTATATGAAGATACAGGTAAGGATGATTCCAAAGGTAGCACGAGACACGATCAATGTGTTTCGGATTCAGAACTGTTTCGAATGCAACAAATGAATGACGCATCTTTAAAAACATGCTGGCAAAATGTTAAGAACGGAAGTAATAACTTTATTGTTATTGACAATTTTTTGTCTCATAAAGATAAAGTTCTAGGAGAAAGAGTTTACCAGTTAGTCGTTCCCAAAGAAAGAAGAAAACAAATTTTGGACTTAGCTCATTCTAGCTTATGGGGAAGTCACCTGCGAACCAAGAAGACAGACGAACGTTTGAAATATTCGTTCTATTGGCCTGAAATCAAGAAAGATGTGAATTAATACTGCAGTGCTTGTACTTCTTGTCAACTTCAAGCGAAAAAGCGTCCCTTTGATGAAGTTCCGATTACGCCAGTAACACGTCCTAAAGAACCATTCCAGGTAATTAATGTGGATATCCTAGGACCTGTAGAGCCAATCTGTAGAGGTTACAAATATGTTCTGTGTGCTGTTGATCAATGTACAAGGTGGCCCGAAGCGGTGCCATTGAAGAATTTGAATGCCAAAGCAACATGCGATGCATTGTTGCAAATCTTTTCACGCACAGGAATTCCTCAAATTGTTGCTTCAGATAAAGGAACTAATTTTACTGCTTCGTTGACTCAAGAGTTTTTGAAAAGGATCGGATCGTCCCCAAGGTTCTCGTCTCCTTATCATCCAAGTTCAAATGGCCTGGTAGAAAGATTTAATGCTGTTTTAAAGGGAATGATACATCATACCGTTAGAGAACATTCCAAAGATTGGGAGAAACATCTACCGTACTTACTTTGGGCTTATCGAGAAGTTCCTAATGCTACGACTGGTGTTAGTCCGTTCCAAATGCTTTATGGAAGACGTCCTAATCGCCCGTTGTCTATTTTGAAATCGTCATGGACTAATGAAACTCCTGTTCCTCATGGACAGTTAAGTTCAGTTACCGATTATCTGAATGATTTGAAGAGGAAATTGGAAAAGGCTGCTGAATACGCAGGACTTACAGATGTTGGAAAGCAACAAGCTTATGCATTCTACCGTAACCGAAAGACTCGTCATAAAGAATTCAAGGAAGGTGACAGGGTTACAGTTTTAATCCCTGATAGCCAAAACAAAGTTTATGCCAAATGGACGGGACCTGCTACGATCATCAAAAAGCATACTGATTATAGTTACATAGTACAAATGCCTGACAATTCATCGAAGCACGTTCACGCAAACAAGATACGAGAGTTCAATACCGCCGTGAATAATGTCGGTGTGATATATGATACAGATATTGATTTCGGCGAAGTTGAAAACGTTTCAAGAATTGTTCCACGGAAAGCAAAAGAACACTATTCTAATGAGGAATGTGATTTTACGCACCTTGAACCGCATAAGAAGAAAGAACTTATAGAAATTTTAAAAAGGTATAAGAACCTAAGAACTGGTATTCCGAAAATCGCCAATGTGAGAGAACACAGCATCAAACTGAAACCTGGAAGTATGCCAAGAAAGCAGAAACCGTATCGAATACCTGAAGTTCTAACGAAATGCAGTTGATCGACAAATAGATGAGCTATTGCAGCTAGAGCTAATTGTTGAGTCGGAGAGTGAATATGCACATCCGGTAGTTTGGGTATCAAATAAAGACGGAACTGTTAGATTATGTGTGGACTATCGATACCTGAACTCACAGACGGAAACCGATGCCTTCCCGATGAAAAACACTGTAGACCTAATTTACCAGGTGTCAAAGTCCAAATACATCACTTTGATTGATCTTCTTAAAGGGTACTGGCAGATACGACTGAAGCCCGAGTGCCAACCTTTGACGTCGTTTGTGACTCACAGAGGACAATATGCCTTTGTAGTTTTACCCTTTGTATTAAAGAATGCCGCTGCAACTTTTCAGAGAACTATGAACAAACTTCTCGCCGAACATAAAGACTACGCCGATTCTTATATTGATGACATGATTATATTCCCCAGTGAGTGGAGCATGACTGGCATTGTGAACTATGAACTATAAGACATTTTGACTGTTTAGTTTGAACTTTTTTTGAGCTAAAATGCTAATTTTTTACCCCTAACGTTATGTAATAGGTTTAAAGATTTAGCCAGGGTTTGCTAAAGTATTATGTTTAATTTTAAATCATTGATTGTATTGTCTCGTTTATATGATAACTGCTTATATGATTATGATTATGTGAAGGATTTAAGGTTGAAAAGTTATTTGAATGTTACATCCTTTTAAATGAATAGGATTACTGAATTTATGTTGACGTGATTTTAATTAAAAATGGTAAGAATTGGTTAATTAAGTTCGAAAATTTCATGAATGTTATTTTATTTTTGTTTCAAGAAATGTTTATATATGTGGATTTGACAGGTCATTAAAAGACGCAATCAAATCTTTTCGAGGGGAGGTGTCATGACGTGATGACCACGCATGCGCAGTTTAGCCGAACGGCCTGCAACGCCTCTCTCTCATGAGACTTACCAGAGAAGAGTAATTAGTAGGTGGTAGCGAAGTAACGAAGGAAACGTGCTGTATGTCAGCTTAGATGCAAAATACGAAGTTATACTTGTGTGTTAACCGTTTGTACTTATTATTTTTATTTGTGTGTTAATAAAATTTTGTGCCGTTAAAATGGCTGTTTTATGCAACGCCCACAATACGATACGTCTACGGTAGGAATTAAATACATATCCAGAATCTACAAGCCCAACAAGAAGATTATGACACTATACATATGCATATTTGCATATTCTTGATTTTACCTTTTATTATTCGGTGTGGTCTAGAAGTTCAACAATATGTACACTGCTCAAAAAAAAAAAAAAAAAAAAAAAAAAAAGGGACAGTCCTATAACTCCCGATCTACTGGGCCGATTGACAAAATGCAAATAGCGTTCTTCATGTCTCGAAAGCGCGACTTAGGATATATATTAGATTTATATATAGCACTATTCTAACATAGGTATTTTGACACAAAATCGGACTTTTTCTGAAATAACATACCCTTTTTTTTACATATTTCGATTCTACGACTCAAATTACGCCTAAATATGAAATTTTGTAAAATTTGGAGCGAAATTTACGGAGAAAGTCACAAATTTATGTTGGCACTTTTTTGTCAGTTTGCGCCAAGAATAGTTCACTTGGCGAACTTCTTAATATATGGCAACCTAGTTTTCTTTCCCGTGAGAGGAAAAAAAGTCACCATCGTTCCTTTTTTCCAAATAATATTCTTTATATTATATTTTTAATTATAACTTATTATTTTAAGTAATTTTTTTCTTTTTCGAATTTCATTTTAATTGTTTAAGTTGCATGTTTTTTTTTCGAATAACTGTTTTCAAAATTTCTACTTACCTATTCGAAATGCGTAATTAAAGGTGCAGCGTTTATTTTTTTTCAAATAGTTTTCTTTATGTATATTTTTTGTCATAGTTATTATTTTAGGTAATTTTTAAATTCTTAACCTTTATTTAAATTGTTTGTGTTGCATTGTCTCTTCAGATAATTGTTTTAAAATTTTCTATTTATTCCTTCGAATTGAGCATTTTAAATTTATTTATTAGTATAAATTTTCCAGAATTTGATTTTATTTATATGAATTGCGTTTCTTTCGGAGGAATACTTTGTAACCCAGACTACAATGCGTTTGAAAAAACTGCATATATTAAAAGAGAAAATACAGTAAAGCACAGTTAACACGCCTTTCAATGTTCCGTTCAGAAAAGATATATATAAATAAGTGAGACATTTAACTTAGGATTGCGACATTTTAACTTAGGATGACTTGCATACACTGCTTTAAACAGTTTTATCATTGTGCCCATTGCTTTACACAATTTTATCCTACATATGGCTTCTTAAATGTTATTCATATTTTAGTCAAGTATTTTATTTTTGAAATCGTAAGAATCAAATATCATAAGATTAAAAAGTTTTAAATTAAAAAAAATACAAATACTAAATTTTACCGTAAAATTTATTTTTTCTTCAGGCATTCTACTTTATTCTTGCTCTTTTTCTTTAGGCATTCCGCAAGTATATTAAAAAGCATCCAAATTTTCGAAATATCTTGATATTTCTGACAATCATTTAAAATAAAGTTATCGCCTTCCATTTGATAAAGGCCCACAAACGGCCGAGCGGTAAAGTCGCTGAACACTGATAGTTCACTCAGGGGTTCGAATCCCGGTAAACGGGCTGGTTGCATGGGCGTTTTCGTGGATTTTCTCATGTGTACCGTGTATGCCAGCTGATTTCCCTTAGAAAGTTCTTCACAAAGGCATCCTTCCTTTTAGGCAGATAACCCTGCTTTGACGTAACTTAATAATTCAATTCAATCCATTTCATCAATATTTGGTCAGAGTCTTTATCAGTCTTTAGAGGCTAAACATTTTGAAGGTATGAGATGAAAGGAAAGACTGGTTTCATCAAGAAGTTTTGGTTTATTTAATTATGACAAAGCCCACTAGGGCTATCTGCCTAATGGGAGGGATGCCTTCTTGGAGGACTTTCTAAGGGAAACTGGCTCGCATACACGTTGCACATGGGGAAAACAACGAAAATGCCCATGCAGCCAGCCCGTTCGCGGGATTCGGACCTCGGACAGAACTACCAGCGTTCAGCGACTTTATCGCTCGGCCGCTGTTTCATCAGGGGAAAAAAAAATATCTTTAGGTGACATCCACATACATCACTGGATAAACTCCTGAATCTTCAAATAATTCGAATGAGAAAATCATGGGATTCTCCATTTATGATACGATATGATGTTCTATAACGTGATTTAAATTTATACAACCATATAGTTTAAAACCAGTCCCTCTTTTCTTTAATCTACAATGATATCGTTTTTGTCTTTTCTGTTGACCACAAGCTCAGTTGATGGTATTTGCTGGTGTACACGTCCAAGTGTTTTTTCTTTGATGGTATTTGCTGGTGTACACGTCCAAGTGTTTTTTCTTTGAACACCTAAATTCTTTGAAGTATCCTGAAAGTATATTCAAAAGCGTGCAACTTTTTGAAACATCTTGGTATGTCTGACAGCCAAATTTCCCTGCAAATTTTTGCTTACTTTTCTCCCTAATTTTCTTCTTTCCTTCTACAGTTATTTCCAGTGCACACACAAGAAAATTAAGATTTTTCGATTGCTAGACTTCCATAAATTTTGCATTCTTGTCAATTTTTTAAAATATCAATTACATGAATTGCGTTTCAGCCGAAGACAGCTTTTCATTTTCTAGTCATTTTAACTAAAAATAAAGTTTAAAGCGAAGTCCAAAGGATAAATATTTTAATTAAAAGATTTTTTCTAAATGACAAAGAAATAAAACAGTCCAGCAGGGTTTATTCTCTAACACCGAGTAACCCAATTCTTATATCGGCTGAAACAATCAAAATCATATTAAAGATCATGTTTTCTTATACAATCTATAACGCGAGAGAAAAATTAGCTTCTTAAAACATTCTTTCTAAGAGGATTAATATAAAAGATGATATTTATATATATATTTTTAAAGCTGGGACTTGAACCAAACTGTAAAAGTTTTAAAGTTTAATTTACATAGTGGTTATAATTAAAGTTCTAATTTGAAATAGTCATAATAGGAAAACTACCGAACCAAATGTTATCAAACTTGGGAATCGTGTAAAGGAGGTTATGGGAATTTATTTTCCGCGGGAAAAAAAAAAAAAAAAAATTAAAAACTTACCACCAGGGGGAAAATGGCGCTGTATACAAGATTGTTAAATGAAATAAGACACGAAAACATCTGTTTAAAATGTGTTTAATATTTTCCGAAACGTGTTACAAAGCATGTTCAATGTAGCGTCCAGCATTTTCCGAAAGCAAGTTAAATCCTGTTACTGCATTCTCAACAGCAGCGCTTAGCATATCAGTGTATCACATTTTTCATTTCTGCCAAATTGTTTAGATTATCACCATAAATAGTTCTTTTGAGAAAACCCCATAGCTAAAAGTCACAGAGGTTGAGGTCTGGTGGGAAGAGGGGAAATATTGGCCTATAAGACGTTCATTTGTGAAATGTTGCCTAAGTAACTGTGCGGCACACGTGAGGTGGGAGCAAGCCCTGCATAAAAATCGTAGTATCTAAAATGCCACGTTACTGCAGTTCATGTATCACGAAACATTTTAACATTGACTCTAAGTGAGCTGCAATCACAGTACTCCAGCTGTCGACTGCTATTCAAAGAAAAATGGTTCAGTTATAAAACTACCTGTCATTCAACACTAAACGGTGTGGAATGACTGCTATGCAATCGAATGAGAAGGAGAATGCAATGGAACTAGATAGATAACATGAGGGATTTCTTTGGCTCAAATCGATTAAAAGCGTTTTGCATCAGTATGTTTTAGGGCCGAATTCAGGCTTCAAAAATTACAAATTAGCAATCTGTAAGAAAACGATTTCCAGATTGTACGCACTTGTGCGAGTGATTTGCGATCTCACATTTTCTAATCGCTAATTTATGGTTGTCACGGACGAATTTCTCACTTACACGGATGGCGCACTCGACTTTTATCGAATTTAACGCTTTAAATGGTAATTTGCCTACTTCAAAGTTTCTTAAGGGTATACAGCATATTAAATCCGTGTAACAAAAGGTTAAGTTAGATTCCGACCCATATTTCGTTTAAAAATATTGCATACAGCTCCATTTCCCCCCTGGTGTGAGGTTTGGAACTTCCGTTTTTTCGCGGAAAATAAATTCCTATGACCTCCTTTACATGATTACCAAGCTTGATAACATTTGATCCAGTAATTTTCCTTTTATGACCGTTTCAATGTGGAACTTTAATTATAACCACTCTGTATATTATTAAATTTTAATTTGAAGCTATGCGTTACATGTATACCATGCGTAAATTTTTAGCTTTTATGGAAAAATAAAGAATCGAAGCAAATATACTTAGAATAATGGACGAAATCTGAAAAAAATTCCCCTCCCTCCGAAAATCAAATATTGAAACTTCGACCTTGAATTTATTGGGTTATCGTTAGATTAGTTAGTTATTTAATTACAGCAAAGCCTCGAGGGCTATCTGCCTAAGAGGAGGGATGCCTTCGTGGAGGACTTTCTAATACTGGGTTATCGAAATATTTAATTTGACTTATCTTTTAAGTCCTGTGTTCCGACAACAATTCCGAATTACTTAAGCTGAAGTAAACCATTTAGTATATATTCACTGTATGTTAATAAAGTAATCAGAGTGTAATAAAAATAGATTATAGAATTTACGCTGATGCAACTTTTTGTCTGACTGCACAACATGTAATGGAAGAGAAGGCTTGTAGAGTTCTGTTTTTGACATGCCTCTAAATGTAGATATCATATTCCTTTTGTCTCTTTAATGACAAAAAACTTTCTTTTGAGAGGCAACTTTAGTTTCTGGGAAAGAAAAAAAAATCATAAGAAGACGAATTTCAAGAACATGCAGGATGATTGAATACACATTTTTATTTTCGGAACACAAGCGGTTCTCCGACTGGTTATTGAATAATGAAAACATGCATTGTCATGCAATAAAAAACATTTGGAATACGTTTTCTGACTGAAAACGTAAGATTAAAAGTCATCTGCTTAATTCACAGCCATTTACAAGTCAACTACTCGGGCAATTGCAGAATCGTTTTGATCCTGAGCTTGTAAGACAAACGTAATATCACTGGATTTAAACACTTCTTTAATCTTCCGAAAACGTTCCTTCTTTATCTCATATTCGAAGAATATTAAGTGAATATAATTATTGCAAAAGAAATTGAATATTCATTTGCACTACGGCTTGGTAGTTTACTAACGAGTTAAACAAAACTTAAATTCTGCTTTTTGTGTCTAAGAATACAACAATACTTTAAATATTTACAAATAAAATATTAAATTGGAGATTTAATTGGAGCCTCACCAGTTGCCTAGCATTTGAAGATTGTTAAATACTACTTGTTTATTGCGAAGTCTAACCCAGGCTTTTACATGGTTGGTTTTCGTAGTTTTCTAGGTTCTCTTTACAAAGGTTCTCTATGAAAGCATCTTAACCAAATAGCTCCCATATTCTTTCTATGTTCAAATAGGCAACTAACCTAGTTTAAGCGCGATTTCCAAGTGAATTTACTAGCAAAACCCGAATACTCATTAAAAATCATGTAGCTTGCCAATCGGGAGTAACAGGAAAGATACGGCACCAATAATTGAATTGCTGTTACGGTACGCTGTTTCTAAACTTAGATGGTCATTCCTTAATTAAAGTTACCCACCAGCGGCCGAGCGGTAAAGACGCTGAACACTGGTAGTTCGGTCAGATGTCCGAATCCCGCGAACGGGCTGGCTGCATGGACGTTTTCGTGGTTTTCCCCATGTGTAACGTGTATACGAGTCAGTTTTCCTTAGAAAGTCCTCCACGAAGGAATCCCTCCCTTTAGGCAGATAACCCTCGTGTGCTTTGCCATAATTAAATAATCCAACCCAATCCAATCCAATCCTTAATTAAATATAATTGATTTGTAACTTCTACTAGAGCTGACGGTGAGAATTGAAGTGTAAATAACTAATATCGTGTGCAGTCTTGATTAATATATAATTAAAAATATTTGCATAGAAAAATATTTTTATTCACAGAAAGACAGACATTTTAGACAGAAAGTTTTTTAAAATATTTGCAATTACTTTATAAGAAGGATTTTTTAATAACCTTATTAATTACTTATTATATTACTAATGATTAGGATTCAGTTCTTGACAATTACATTCTAAATTAGAATTTTAAGGATATAATGAAAATACGCTACGCACAAAAATACATTTTAGGATAAAAAATTAGTTGATTTTTTTATGTTTTAAAACTTCTTAAATTCATTTAATAAACATTGTATCCTCGTTGTTAATTGAATACAGAATGTTGTGTGTCGTTTATATAATTATTCTTACTTGTCCACAGAATCTGCTGACTTATCCAGCCAATAAGTAGCTGCAGATCATTTCTACATAACCATTGAACTTCCATTAATCCAGTCTCTAGAGAGTTTTATGTTTATATCACAATTTGACTTTTATAAAAATGATTATTCTAAATTGTATGTTTCTATAAAAATATGCTGTACTTTAAAAATATGGATGATAGTATCAGCCGCTCTTTCAGCCACTTCATAAGCAACAGTTTCTTTAGAAATAAATTATGCAGTTAATGTCATAAAATATTTTCATAAAATTAAAATAAACATCAAACGAAAAATCTCAGTTTTAGACACTTCTATTTAAACAAAGTTAAAATAAAGTAGCAGACGATAAAACGCCGAAGGTAAAAATTTACTCTTACAAAAATTTACTCTTATTTTTTTTTAAAAAAGGAAGAAACAGAGAAATTAAAAAAAATAGTTAAAAATTTGAATAATATCTGTAATTTAAAAAAAAAGCTTTTCATATAGTATTAATAAATATTTATTACGCATCATTGAGGGAAAATATTTCGTATAATTAATTCTCCGTAAAATTTTACTTGAAATTTAAGGTTAAAAATAGCTGTGGCAATTCACTGTAACAAAAATCCATAAACCACATTTGGCGTTATTATCGCTCAAAAAAAAGATGCCAAATTTCAAAACGCGAAAATATGTAAATTCGTGTATATCTTAGAAAATTTTGAATAAAAAAGTCTAATTTTTTGCAGATATGCTTAAAAATACAACTACTTTAAGATGATGGTAAAATTTTTATAGGTTATAATTCAAAATTTTTTTCGAAAAATTTATAAAAATTATTTAAAAATAGAAATTTAATAAATAAAACACAAAAAATGGGTAAATTTTATTTGGAATCAACATAAATTTCGAAATGTGAGAGAAAAAATCAAAAACGTTTAATGAAAAAAGAGATATTAATAAATATTTGCCAAATTCAATTAACATTGAGGAGCTAAAATTTTGAGAGTTAATATTTTAAAAACTACTCGTACTATTTTTACAAAACGTGATATTCTGGCGTAATTTGAGTCGTAGAATCGAAATATGTAAAAAAATTGGTATGTTATTTCAGAAAAAGTCCGATTTTGTGTCAAAATACCTATGTTAAAATAGTGCTATATATAAATCTAATATATATCCTAAGTCGCGCTTTCGAGACATGAAAAACGCAGTTTGAATTTTGTCAATCGACCCAGTAGAACGGGAGATATAGCACTGTCCCATTTTTTTTTTAGCAGTGTACATTATACGATACAAAATTGACATTAATATTACAGTTTATAAAGCAATTAAGGAATTATACTTAACATTAATTGATATTACGTTTACAATTACATTATGCATATTCAGCATTGTATTTACTTTATCGGAAGTGACATTGCATATAGCTACGTATAGAACATAATAATTATTCCTGTAATTACGCAAGTGAGCTTGGGAAGAGCTTTCATGCAGGGCTAGTACATATACACTACATGTGTGCAGAAGGCGGTTGCAACTGAATTACTGCAGTGCACGTATAAATAGTGCTGTGCATATACATATTTTCATAATTATGACATTGCATGTCTTATATATACACTATGCGATACGGCATTGACATTATATATGAGATATGAGATAATAGTGGTATTACATTACCATCATTGACATTACATTTACGAATTACATTATGCAGATTCAACTCTGTAAATACATTGTCAGGAGTAACATTGCATATAGAACATATTTATAACACTATATTTGCTCTTGCTTTTATGTGATTGAGCTTTAGGATGGCGTACAGGCAGACCTGATATATAGAAATTATAGGTGCTCAAGGCAGCTACATCTGAGGTCCTGCTGTACCTGTGAGATTTTTGTACAGACACATAGATACTTATTTATGACAGTGTTTGCATATAATGCGGTACTGTAAGTATTTTCTATATTATGTTACGTAATTCGATACAACATTACATATGACTTTACATTACTATTCAGAAATGACGTTACACTTGCGTTACGTGGTATTACATTTACAATTTGTGCAGTGTTCGGATTCAGCAGTGTTTTTATTATGTTCAATGTGACATTAGATTTTGATACATATTGAGCAATATAATTGCTCTGGCAGTCATGCAAATGAGCTTAGGATGTCTGACATACCGGGGCATGTAAGTATACATTTCTACTGTTCATAGGCGCATCTTGCTATGCCACTGCGGTATGCGCAGGATTGTACTATACATATGCTTTTGCATACATATTCTAAGATATTGTACTTTGACTGTTCAGTACATCCGATGCGACATTTACATTTAAATACACGTATTTAAAGCAGTTAGTTTGTGCAGCCACTTATGGGGCTGGGCATTGGGTAGCATTATACTTGCAATTCAGGTCTAGACAGAGCCGGAAGTCAGCTGTGTACTTTCTTTGTCTGACACGTCATCCATAGTAATATTCACTTAAATTAGTGGAGATGTTCGCGCATACTTGCTGATGTGCATGAACTATTTTATATACTGGTTCTTAAGTTACTTACATTGCTTGAATTTTGATTAGTACTGCTGAGATGTTGCGGTACGCTTCGTATATACAGTACACGTATACATACGTGGTATACTTGTCATGTTTGACTTACTGTTGGTAGAGTTTGCTTGTTCAGCGCTATATTTGCGTTATCTGAGGAGACATTTCTCAAAAGCCATGCAGGCCTTGCACTAATTATTCGACTGCGTAAAGGTGGTCAGTGCCGTGTCTGGCAAGTAAATTCATGATTTTAATGATCTGTCGACATAGGTGCTTCTGCTTAATCATGAATTTACAGAAGGCCTGCGTATTGACAGTTGGAATACGTATGTGCAGTTCGCTGGTAAGTGAGCAGGTCGTGACATAATGCTCCGGAGTACCCAGGTGGCCACAACTGCACTGATCTGTGTCAGTCATGCCGTGCCTGGCAAAGTACTCAGGGAAAGGCCCATGTCCCGTGATATAGCGCACCAAGTGCGTATTAGAACATAGCCGGGCAGGATTTACGTACATTAGATGGTAGTGTGTACGCCTGCTTGTTTGTGCAGTGTCCCATTCTTCCTGCCACTTAGCGAAAGCCTGCAGATGGAGATGTCGTTTCAAAGTAGAGTGTGGCCATGGAATTTCCAATTCCTCCGCTTCTTTGTTGACGGCTGCGTCTTTCGCGAGGAGGTCGGCCGCCTCGTTACAGGTGTTTCCTGCGTGGGCTTTCGTCTATGCCAGGCGAACATACAGAAGCTCTGTCTGCCTTAGATGGTACTGAATTTCTTTGATAATTGTGGACGTGTGTGCTGGATTTTGGATGGCTTGTAGGGCTGACGTGCCTACACGCCATCCAAAATCCAGCACATATATTTGTACGTAAATATATAAACTTTTTTATTTTTTACAACAACTTTCACTCTTAAGTCTATAAGACCTTTGGCTTACTCTATAAGACCTTTTGGTATTTCGGTTCCGATAAATCTTATAACATTCGGCAAAATTTCTAGAAAATATCTAAATCATGAACTGTAGATGTTCATAGATCCTATGGGGTCTGTACTTATTAATTATTAACTAGGGAAAAGAACTGTTCACATGTAAATGCACTCAAAGATAAAGTATTTATTCTTATTGCAAAATTCGTATCTGGCAGTACTTATCTTTTGATAAAGACGAAAAAAATCATCAAATGTATATCTTCAGATCTTTGAATAATATTTGTATCACCGTGTAAAATTAATTAGCTCCTTTTGTAGATTTCCGGGGACGTTACTCACGTTTGCTTTTAATAGTAGTAAAAATAATGCAAATTTGGTCTCTAAATCATTAAAGTCTTAAATGCTTGTAGAGACATTAGGATATTTTGGAAGCAGAAGAGGTGAAAAATGAGCAATTTCCCGCCGGGACTCGAACCTCGAATCTCTTGAAAAGAGATTGCGCCGAGTGTGCTGACCATCACACCACGAAGGCATGCTAAGAAGACGGGACAAATATCTTATACGCTTTTCAAATTCTTATTAGGACCATGTAAAATTGCTTCAAACTGCCGTAATTAAGATATGAGCAGGGTAAAAATAAGGTACTAAGGTAAAATAATGTAAAATAAGGTATTAAAATAAGGTATAGTGGTCTCAAAGTGATGATTCACACACTTTAAGGCCACTGAGACCATTGCAGCTTATTTATTGTTAAAAAGGTAAATCTGTTGAAAGAAATATTTTTCAGCTTGCGAGCTGAAAATCAACTTGGCTTACTCTAAACACCAGTCTAATTATGTTGTAGTGTCGGATGAATTATCGCCCCGTATGTAATTTAAATCTTAGAATGCTAAATTAATAATAAGAGCGTAATAATCAAAACTAAAACATTTATTTTCACTTCATCTCGAAGTTATTAAAAACTATCAATGCTAATAAAATTATTTTCTTCTTCTTGCTGGCAAGATAGACAATAATGATTCAAATTATTTTTACATAGAGGTTCAATTTAAAGCCTAAAACCTGGTTATGCTATTTTGCTAAGTAATTTCAGTCCAATGCACCAGCTCAAATGCCACGGCTGCTTGGCTTTAGAACAGCATTATAAAGGTGTAATAGGATTGCAGTTATGTGAATCTTTTTCTAGTAATTTTGTTTTTTTTTTTGATGCCTTGACAGGAAGTCCAGTGGAATAGACTCAGGAGTTTGTGAATCTTTTTCTTGATTTTCTTGTGATAGCAAAATAAGATATTTATTGGAATAGAATTCGGGTTATGTGACTAGTAAATGGAGTAAATGGAGAAAAAAAACCTAGTAAATGGAGTTTTTAGTAATCCCCCCAAAAGAAGTTCAATAGAATAGAATTAGGACTTTATCTTTTTCTAGTAAATACATTATCTCAGGATACCAAAAGAAGGGATCCAATGGAACGGAATTCCGGTTTTGTGAAACTTTTCCTAGCACATCTATTTTTTTGTGATATCAAAAGAAGTATTCCAATGTAGTAGAATTCGGGCTTCGTGAATCTTTTATTAGTAAACGCATTTTCTAGTAATACCAGAAGAAGGGATCCAGTTAAATGGAATTTTGTTTCGTGAATCTTTCTCTAGTAAATCTATTTTTTCAAATATAAAAAAGCAGTGCAGTGGAATAGAAATTGGAATTGTGAATCTTTTATTAGTAAATGTAAATTCTAGTATTATGAAAAGAAATCCAGTGGAACAGAGTTTCGGTTTTGTGAAACTGTTTCTAGTAAATCTATTTTCTTTTCACGCCAACAGAAGAAATCCAGTGAAATACAGCTCGGGCTATGTGAATCTTTTGCTAGTAAGTGCATTTTCTCGCAATACGTAAAGAAATTCAATGCAATAGAATTGGGTTTGAATTGATAAATATTGTGGTACTTTGTTATGGTGATAGATAATGCAATCAGGTTCTTACATATCCTCGAGTTGGAAAAACAGAATAACTTAAACGTACACATTTATAATGCTACAACTAACAAAAGCATAAAATTCCACTGTTAGGTTTCGAGTATATTGTACAGGTAACGTTCGCATAGAAAATGCTTATTTTTCAGAAAAATTAAGAAACGCTACTTTGTGTCTGTTAAGTTCTAATTGCAAGTAATACCTGAATCCTGTTTTGCAATGAAGCAGTACATGCATGATCAAAAATAACACAATAATTTCGAGAAAACATAAAATTCTTCTGTGTGTGCTTTTGCTATGTAAGAGTTTAGAAAATTTACTTGGTAATTGGAAGATTCGCTGTTCGATTCATGCGAAGCCACAGATTGTTTCTCACATATCCCGGCACGAAAAAAACCTAATTGTTTCTGTATCCGAACTAAACTGGTGGACGATAAATCATCATTACCTGGATTTGGCTGTCTGGATTTTGGGACTCTCCCGACGCTTTTTAAGTGTGGGAGATTGTTAGGAATAATTAGACTTCTGCTAATAGTATTGTGGTATAAGTGATTAACCTATCCAAAAAGCAGTTAAAAGATTTGCGGTTCTAAAATACCGGAGAAGCCACAGCTGAGTTTTCAGATTTCTTGGCCGAAAAAAAGAACTTGATGCAGATATTACAAAAGGAAATTGACACAGAATTTTAAAAATAGGTATTCTGTCTGTAGAGACATTAGGTTAATTGAAAAAGACAGAGAGACGAAAAATTAGCAAACGCCTTCGCCGGGAATCGAACCACGGACCTCTGGAATACCGGCCCAATGTGCCGAACTACTGCACCACGAAGACACGCTAGGAAAGCGGGAGAAATACCTTATATGTCAACTAGAAAACGTAACAAATTAACCCTCCCAAAACAAACAGCATTTATTAGGCAAATATTGCGTAGACGTAAACTACATAATCAAAATACATATTTTTACCCAAATATGATAAGGATTTATACATTTTACGATCAGTTAAAAATTAAGGGGGGGAAACAGTTTTTTTTAATATTGATTACAGATCTTTTCATTGAATTCTTTCTTCCCTTTAAAGTATTAGACTCTTACAAGTCCTCCTTAAAGAAAACGAATGACTTACTTAATGACCAGATAGAAGGAAATTTCTGGAAAGAGGAGGTCGGTAATTTCCTTCCAGAGCAAAAGCATTCGTGAAGTAATCTCGTACTAAAGCTGAAACCTAAAGCCTCCTCGAAATTTCTTCCACGTCCTCGGCAGGCGTAAAAGCCAGACGCTAATTAAAAGCCCTTAAGCTTCTTTATATTGCTTAGTTACTCGAAGGCACTTCTGGGGCTTATTGTATCCTTAAAAAAGAAAATAAATAGACCTAGAAAGGATATCAGCAAGGAAAAGAAAGGTTTTTCAAATATCACGGGAATGGTTTTGTATAATTAGATAACAGATAATCTCCTAAAGATTATTTGTTCTCAAGAAACCTTTCAAAGTTGAAAGGAAACTCGAAAGGAGTGGATTGTCGCAAAATAAATGTAGGTTCATCGAAAAAGAATGATGAGACTTTCGAAGAAGTATACAGCATTCAGCATAAAATCTTTCAAAATTGGAAATGGAAATGAAGAAAAGAGAGATTCAAAATGCGCTACTGCAGTGTTGATGAAACAAAAGAAAATGGAGTATGGTGTGCAACTTGTCATCGAAGGTATTGAAATGCTTATTAATCATTATGTTCACGAGATCACATATCAATAAAGACGTTATCATATAACACAAACATAGTATCTGTACTGTAGCTGAACGGTTAAAAATCTTTCCGTCTAAAACTGAACTTAAACAAAGCTCTTTTCATTTCTTGAGATACTGTTAAGATTTCCAACTGGATCGCGTTTGAGAAATAAGAAAATGTTCGGACTTTCTCTTAAAAGATTTCAATTTCGTGTGTATCAAATGAAAACCTGTAGGATGTCCTGACAAGAATCGCCTCGAAAATTTTCACGAGTGTTTCAGCAGGAAGAGAAGACTAGAGTCACCATTGTTTGAAACTAGAGTCACCATTGTTTATGACAGGAATAACCACTAACTGTATTTGAGTTTCTAACTGTACAGCCTTTTTCAGTATTTAAGCAGCTCCGCCTAATTTTCATAGGGAAATCTCTGAAGACTTATCAAAATGTCTCAAACACCTGTTTCCCTACTACCAAACCACTCGACAGGATTTTCGATTCGGCAGTGCTCTCTTACAGCACAGACATTACATGTACAAAAATCTATGTTTTCTCCGGAATTCAAATCCGTGCCCCCAAACACGATAGTTAGCATCTCTAACCACTGTACCCCAATCAGGGCGGCGGGGTTAGTTAGCAGGTCCAGGTTCATGTGAGCAGGACATTAGAATTTCACTGTTGGTCAAACAAGTATTGTATCACCACACTAGATGAGAAATTCCATGCCAATTCTAATCGAGAACAAACACCCCGAGGATGGTCCAAGCTCTCCCACCCCTCCTATCCTACCGCTAACTATTAAAGAGAACTTTCGGCTAGCCAGTATTTTAAGTGCCCTCCATTCCTTACAGAAACTGTACACATACAGACATTCATGTGTTTTCCTGGATTCGAACCCCAATCCAACGGCACAGCAGCCAACGTCGCTAACAACTACACCAATCAAGGAGGCGGGATGATGCAGCATGCGAATTCACCTAAAAAATTGCAAAGTGTGGCATTTCGTAAAATCCGAAGCTCCCAGAACAGGGCGTATTGGCTCACGCTCTTCACTGTTTGCAGTCATCAGTTAGTAAACATTAGGTATCCGTGATATTTGAGGCATTTTATAATGAATGGATGAAAATGTCCCCATTACAAAGTTGTGCTTGTCGTATTCATACATTATTTAGGGGCATAGTTATGTTCTGGCTGCACGGTAACCAGGTAATGTGGTGGTTAGGCAGGCTGCTAGCAAAGCTGATGTGTTCACAACAAATATATATAGTCGGCGTAGACAGGTTGCAGGGAACAGAGGATACGGACATCCAGGTGGCTTACTAGGATTATTCAGGTATCGTTCGGAATCGGCAACTGTCCAACGCGAGAACTCTTTCGCGCCGTTACATATGGCACAAACATTAAAATTTTGGTCCGGAACGGAAGAGGCCTTTGAGGACGTGTGGAAAACAGGCGCTGGTTCTAAAATTGCGATAGTTGATTCTTTCAATATTTCATTAAATGGCAGTAGTGAATTGCACGTCTCTTGTTACGCGACACCGTATACATATTCTAGGCGTTTTTTCATGTTGTGTACCTGAAGAGACGTGCGAAAATGCCGTTTCTTCTTTATTTCGTGCTGATTTCTATTTATAGGCAATTACGGGCAATGTCTGTTGCTGCGACAGGACTATAAGGTATTTCTCCCGCCTTCTTAGCGTGCCTTCGTTGTGTAGTAGTCTTCAAGCAGGGTGAGTATTCCAGAGGTCAGTGGTTCGATTCCCGGCGAAAGCGTTGCTCATTTTTCAGCTCTCCTGCTTCCAATTAACCTAATGTCTTGACAGGAAAAACAACTTCTTGTGAAAAGCGCTGTTAATGTACTTTGGAGCCATGCCGTCGGTAGTGTTGTGGAGTATAATGTATTTATTTCTGCACAGTATCATTTGTTAATGGTTGAACATACTCGTACTCTATGCCACACAATTCAAGCAATAGTCACTGTTTTACGACACACGTTCGTTTTGTCAAAAATGCTCCTTATCGCATATGGTATACGGTCTTGCAACTCACACACACACACGCGCATATATAAACATATATATATATATATATAATGTTATATTTGGCCTGACTAGAATTGCCGGTTTGGCTTTAACTTATAACTCGAGTAAAGACGAAACACTTTCGTATTTACGTATTTTTATCAATTATTGTTCATTGAACGGGAGTTGGTTTGTTCCCCTTGAAAAGTCAACTAATTTCCGATCAATGACAATGATTACATGTTTTAATTTTTCCTTTTACAATTGAAATTTTATTCTTCATGATGATTTAACTCCAGTCCCCGTTAAAACATTATTAACATTTTGCTTTCAAATTACTTCAAAACATCTTTCAAAATATAACTTACCGGTATGGATTCACACTTTTAAAATAATTCTACTTTAATTAAACTTAGGAGATAATATAATCAATTAATCAATACTGTTTAAGAAATAAATTATATATACATATATATATATAATAAATTCAGGAGCAGAAGCAATAACCAGCAGGAAATTTGAATGGTGCAGAGGCGTTGAACATAAATGACTAGGAAATTGGAGGCGAATGCAGATTAAATCTTCAGTTTTATTTTCACCAACATGTAGCGGCTACACACAAGTCAGCACATTAAATGTGCCTGTTCCACAAGGCTTACATTTTTGATAATTTTGTAGCAAGAGAGCAGAGCAAATAGAAAGCAGAGTAGCTAGGTCAAAGCGCGGAAAGCAAGTGCGGTACGTTCAGGATGAAATCTGAAGTCAAACTGGGTTAGTTTTGGTTTTCAAAGCATTTTGATTGGATAGTTAATATTGCTGTAAAATTACTATTGGCTGGTTGAGTTTTAGTTCCGTTTACATCATCAGAATTGAGTCATATGATATATATTTTTTTCGAAATGACGCAGTGCAGAGAGGGGTTACTATTTTTAGAATAGAGAATGGGAATTTACGTTGCTAATTTAATCTTTAACATATTATTTGTTTTTCTTACATATAGTACATATATATGATACTATTTGCCACTTCGCGCCCGTTTTATATTCTCTGATCTCGGTTTTCCGGGTACTGTGGAATGCCACAGTTTACACTTAATATTCTGTTCACCTGCATAATATCTCGTGAACGTTTTGTGGAAATGTTCAGGGTTTCTTGACTGCCCTGAACTATCAAAACTATCTTTTTAAATGAGCTATCTTCTTGACTTGAATTCTGAACTGAACTATCATCTTCACTGCTCTAAACGATCTGGCCTTCTTGACTGCCTGTATACGGCAGAATATCTTGAGTGCCCTGAACTTCTTGACTGACGTTAAGAAGCCCAAAAGTTTTCCTTGTCAGAAGAAAATTTCACTAACTGGGAGATCAAGTGATGGGTTCAAGCCATGACGAGTTCAACAGGAGGAGATCACGTCCGGAAAAAATATCCCATTACAGTATGTGAAGAGTATCTTATTGTGTAGCTCGCAGCTAGTTTGCAACAGCATTTCTTTGGATTATTGCAACAGCACGGTAATAGCGACCGCAAATGATATTAACGAGAAAAGGGAAATAAAAAGGGCTTTCATCTTTGTTATTTATCTTTCATAAGTGGAGAAGTATTTTATGAACCATGTTTGGTAAGTTATTAAATGCATCGGAAAAATTACGAAATTAAATTGTATCGAAGTATGAAGGCCGTGTTTTATTCTAATTACCGTACGATGTACTTTGGAAAACTATTATGTTCCATAACACGTTTCTTTGAATTCTGGTGTCATAATTACGATAACAGCTGCAAGACGTATCTAGCGACAATGAGTCTATTAAGTACAACGCGCTCTTGCCATATTTGAACAAAAAAAAATTTGACAGGTGTCCATAACAGCCTTAAAATTAGCTTTAGCAATTTCGTGGCAGTTCTTAAAATTTATGGCTTCTAGTAATACTAGACAAGACCATAGTTGATATCTAGAACATTGGCAGAACTCTACGTTCCAAATATTGGAGAGTTCTTATTAATGTTTTAAGCAACCCTGTTGATTAAAACTTAAATTATTTACCACTTTTCAAAATTTGAATAATTAAAATGGCTTTAATATCTTTGAAGTCACAATGTTTTATAACGATGTCATCTTAATTATCACGCACTATTTGTTTAGGATTGCAGTATTTCGATTATGAATTTCATGGCATCCTTTTAATGATCATGCACTATTTGTTTAGGATTACAGTACTGCGACTATGGATTGAGATTATTTTCAAGTATTTGATTACCTCTATGCGATATTTAGAAAGTGTCGGTCTGATAACTGATGGAACTGGCAATATGGGTCCTCGATCAGGTCTCCAGACATTTTCTTTCGGCCGAGGCAATTCAAGAATGGCTCCTTTCTCGTCTGATTCGGACAACTGAAAACGAAAATAAAAATATTTTTTAGCACAGAAAAAACAAATTCTCAGTTTTCAGCAGCAAAATTTAATACTCCCGCCCACAAAAAACGAAAGGGAAAAAAAAAAAAAAAAAAAAAGAAAAATCCGAAAGGAGTCAGATTTTAATGTCTCAGCAGGGGATTTAAGGCGTTTTTATGCTCTTTCTGGGCATCTCAAGTTACCAGTCTGCTCTTGGGCTCACTCCAGCTATTATAACTTTTTTTTTGCCTTTTCAGCTTTATCATTAAGCATCACTTTTTTTACTTTAGAATTCCCAATAGAGTGTTAGGGATCACCATACAATTTTTTTATACTCTCTATAATATTTCTTTGAAAACTAGACGCTCCAGTGACCAGCCATCTGAAAGAGTTATAATAAAAAATGTATATTATGATTTTAAAGAGTCCAACTATTATCATTTCATAAAACTATTTAATATTTCTAATTAGATATCTGACGCATTTTTATTTTAACTAATCCGATTAAAAAGAAGTTATTAAAAACTGTTACTTTTATTACTTTTCAGACACTTGAAATGCGAAAAACTGAAAAGTTTAAATTTGAAAGTAAATACCGTATTTGACGGCATATAAGGCGCACTGGCATATAAGACGCACCCTTATTTAGAAGGCCACACACAAGGAAAAAAAGTTTGAATAGTCCACAATAACTTAAAATGTGGTTTCTTTTAGTTCTAACGTTTCGTTAAAGCCAAATAAACAATCATTGAATGCAATTACGAAACATATTTTTATTAAGGAAAATTAACAAACGGCAAGCTATTTTGAACATATGTAAATTTCAATGATGAATAAATGAATGAACGGCAAGCAATCAAGCATAATACAAAAAAAAAAAAAAAAAATCAGAAACAACAAAAAAAAAAAAAAAAAAAAAAAACACAGATTCAAAACGAGAATATCGTCATCACTACTGTTTCCGTCACCGCTAGTATCACCTTCTTCGAATAATGCGCCGTCTTCTGTTCCGTCAAGAGTATTGCAGATTCCGTTCTTCTTAAAGGACTTAACAATTACTTCAGCCTTTCCGTCCTCCAAAGAATTTTTTACCCGCTCGCATACTTGTGAAATAGAGGGCCGCTTCATTCTACCTGAGGGTGTGAGGGCGTAATCTGGCTCTCCTATCCACTTGTTCCATCGTTCTCGCACTTTTTCCTTAAATGGCTTATTCACCGATACATCTAAAGGCTGCAGTTGGCTAGTCAGTCCGCCAGGAATGACAGCTATCTGGGTTTTTAATTCTCTCGCTTTATTCTTTATGGTTTTAGTTCTATGGGCGCTAAACTGATCCAAAACCAAAAGAGAGGGTTTTCTTAAGAGTCCACCAGGTCGCCTCGCCCATACGTTCTGTAACCACAGTTTCCTTCCAGCTTCGTCCATCCAGCCCTTCGGATGAATATGAACAATTACACCCGTTGGAAGTTTTTATTTCGGATGAGTTTTTCTTTTGAATATGAAAAACGGCGGTAGTTTTGTGCCATCAGCACAACATGTTAGAACTACCGTATATCGGGTTTTTTCATGACCTGTGGTTTTTATGGTTATTGATTTAGACCCTTTAATGCTCACAGTCTTGTTGGATGGTACATCAAATGTGAGTGGAATTTCATCCATATTTCCTATTTGACCGACCTCAAAAGAAGTTTTCTTGCGTGCAATTATAACAAATCTATGAAATGCCAGTATTTTTTCTTCATAATCTGCTGGCATTTTCTGTGCAATAGTTGTTTTTGTGCGTATTGATACGCCTTGCCTTTTCATAAACCTGTAGTACCAGCCCTCAGACTCTGAAAAGTTCTGATTCCCGTCTTTTTCTGAAAATCCTTTGGCCTCATTGATTATGATTTTAGTTGAAACACATATCCCAGATTTCCTCTTATCTATCACCCACATTTTCAAGTTCAAACCAAGATGGAGCTGGGCATCTAAGGTTATGTTTTTGTTTTTTAGCAGTCTTCAGTTGATCTTTCTGCAGTCGCCAAGTACGTATCATTTTTTCGGTAGGTGGTGGACCGAAGTGCCTTGCTGCTGCTCTGTTTCCATGCACGTTGGCGTAGTTTAACACTCCTAGTTTACACTGAATTGTATAGCTTAATCTCTTGTTTCCTGTAGTCATATTTTCCAGGGTATTTTTTTTAAACAAATAGTTTTAAGCACCTTTGGTGGTCGTGCGCTTAATGCATGATATAATTAAAGAAAATAAGAGTAGACAATCTCCTATAACAAAAGAATATATTAAGTACTAAATTACAATTTAAATTACATTGCAGAGATCAACGCAGAGCTCGGAACACAGTTCATGCTACCTTCGCGTACAGTTGTCCGACGAGAAGTCTGAGTGAGTAATGACGTCGTTTTGCTGCTCCGATTAAGAACTGGATTTTACACGTGGCGCCATCTCATGAATAGAAGTTGAAGTATCTGTCGGAACGCCACAGTACTCCCCCCCAAGTACCATCGGTACGTAATAAGTACTTTGGGTTAAATTTAACCTTTCTTCCAGATCTGGTAGTTTTAGGTTGCTCTTCAACGGGATGTAAGCTTTCTTCCGGGAGTGATGTTGATGAGGAAGTTGTTGGATCTTGCATTAGAAATGCTGGTTTGAGACGATCGATTCCAATCACTGATTGTTTGCCATTGCAGATGATGGTGAAATGTTTCGATGTTCGTTTGACAACTTTGAATGGACCATCATATGAAGGTGTTAAAGTTGGCTTAATTGCATCGTTGCGCACGAATACGTGCGAAGATGTCTCAAGCGCAGGATGTACAAAATAGCTTGGCTGGTTATGCGAAGATGCTGGGGTTGGCGAGATATTGCTCATGGTCTCACGTAAACGTTGAAAGAATGTTGGAGGGTCGATAACTGGAGTAGATTCTGGGTGAAAGAATTCACCTTGCAGACGGAGGGTTGCACCATATAACATTTCAGCACAAGTGCTACCAATGTCTTCTTTGAATGCTGTGCGAAGACCAAGCAAGACTAGGGATAAGGCTTCTGTCCAGTGTGTGCTACTGTGGCACTTCAGACCTTGTTTGAGAGATCGGTGAAAGCGTTCCACCATCCCATTTCCAGATGGATGGTATGGTGTTGTGCGAATATGGCGAATGCCAAGAAGAGAGGTGAGGGATGCGAACAAGTGACATTGAAATTGTCTGCCTTGGTCAGTAGTGATGGTGGTAGGCATGCCAAATCTTGAAAGCCACTGGGAGATGAATGCTCGAGCTACAGTTTCAGCGGATATATTTTCAATAGGAATGGCTTCAGGCCATCTTGTGTACCGATCAATACAAGTGAGGAGGTAAGTGTAACCATTTGAAGGAGGCAATGGGCCAACCAAGTCTAAGTGCACATGATCAAAGCGTCTTGCTGGAAGGTTAAATTGTTGAATGGGGCTGTGAGTGTGACGGGATACTTTACACCGTTGACATCTAATACATGAACGAGTCCATTCTGTGATGTCTTGATTCATTGCTGGCCAGACAAATCTGTCTGCGATCAGCTTTTTGGTGGCACGGATTCCAGGATGTGCCAAATTGTGCAAGGCATTAAACACTTCACGTCTAAAATTGACAGGAATATAGGGACGTATTCTATTGTTCTCTATGTCAGAGTAAATTTTAAGCGTTGGATCAATGTGCAGCGGCTGTAACTGAAGGAAGGTTTGTGGATTTGAGATTAGGTTCTTGAGTTCCTCATCATGCAATTGAGCTTTTGCAATTTCAGAGAAATCTGGGGTAGTGAGGTTGATATTGTTTACCCGAGACAAGGCATCAGCGACACAATTATCAGTACCAGAGACATATCTGATATCTGTACTAAACTGGGCGATGAAATCTAGATGTCGAAGCTGACGAGAACATGAGTCAGAGTTTTTTCTAAAAGCGAAGGTTAATGGTCGATGATCGGTGAAAATGATGAAGTCGTGTCCTTCCAAGTTGTGCCGGAAGTATTTAACAGCACAGTACACAGCAAGTAGCTCCCTGTCATATGTGCTGTATTTCCTTTCTGCAGTAGTGAGTTTTCTGGAGAAGAATGCCATTGGGGAAAGTCCTTTAGTGGTATGGGCTTGAAGCACTGCTCCTATGCCCGTGTCAGATGCATCTACCATTATAGAGAGCTGATCACTAGGTGTGTGATAAGAAAGCGTGGCCGCATTTGCCAGATCGTGTTTGCATTGACGAATGCTGCAGATGCAGATTCAGTCCAAGGGACAGCTCGTTGATCGTTTTTTTTGCTATTCTTCAGAAACTCATGTAGGCAGGCTTGTGTTTTTGCGGCATTTGGCAGAAAGCGTCGGTGGAAATTTAACATTGCTAGAAAACGCTTCAGTTCAGAGATGGTTTTGGGCTGAGGTAGGTCGTTAATTGCTTTGACTCTTTCCAGTAAAGGTTTGACTCCATTCTGGGTGATAAGACATCCAAGAAAGGAAACTGAGGGTTGACCAAGTACACATTTGGATGGATTTAGTTTTAATCCATGATCTTTAAGGCGAGTGAAAATCTGACGCAGATGTTGAAAATGTTCTTCCGCATCTGTAGATGCAACCAGGATATCATCAAAATATGGGATGCAGAAATCGAGGCCAGACAGTACTTGGTGTATGAAACGCTGAAATGTTTGGCCAGCATTGCGGAGGCCAAATGGCATATATAAGTACTCAAAGAGACCAAATGGTGTAGTCACTGCGGTCTTGGGCACATCTTCAGCATGCACTGGGATCTGATGATATGCTCTGGCAAGATCGAGGGTAGAAAATATGTTTGTTCCATGAAAAAGATGGGTACAGTTTTGGATATGTGGGACTGGATATCTGTCAGGGACTGCGACGGCATTAAGTCGACGATAATCTCCACAAGGCCGCCAGTCACCATTAGACTTTTTAACCATGTGAAGTGGACTGGCCCATGGACTTTTAGATGTTATTAGGGAGACGCGAAAGCCATAGTGACTTCAACAAGTCGTCACTAAAATGGCTTCCTGCCAGATCACGCATTCGTGACAGCAAGTATGAAGGTCGCTGATCTCCAAGTTCAAGTCCTTGTAGTAAAGTACGTATTTTTGAAGATTCACTTTCTGAATAGATTTCAATGAGCCGCTGTTTCAGCTTGGAGTATTTATCACAATCAGGTGGTTTGAGAATTAAGTCATGCACTGAATTCAGAATATCAGACTCAATTGCTGCAACTACATGGTTGAATTTTGTAGAATCCTCACTAATGCGAGCGATAGAAAATTGTGCTTCGATCTGAGCAAACCACAATGAAGGATTATTTTTCCAGAAAGGCGGTGGATTCACCGCAACGCGTGTGATTTGTGGCTCTGGTGGAATATCGTCGGGCATACTGATAGATAATTTTCACTTTAATTAATAAACACTTAACAGCACAAATATTGTAGCATGAGGATACACTATTGATATTTTACCATGATAACAATAAATATTTTAACCATGCAGAAAAAATTTACGTAACGATACACACACAAATAAGACAGGGTCAGCAATTACACACACAAATAATATTTTACCGAAATGCATTTGAAAAGAAACCCCTATTTGAAAAAAAAATGATGCGTTCATTTTGTATTGCCCACACACAAAATCACCACTTCACACTGCTAAGGCACTTTCGAAGGAAAAAAGGAAATCACTCCTGTAGCACATGGGAAAAAATTCACTATTTTCGAACACTGAGGGAAGAATTTTGCCGTAGCACGTTGCAGAAAAATTACTGATGTAGCACATTTAGCGAAAATCACTATTGTATCACATTTGTCACAAAAGTTGAATGATCGAAGAATTATTGCACGACTGGCGAAGTCAGCGGAACGGAACAGATCACATTGATGATTTGCTGAAGCTCCTTGCGGTGATATGCACGACTTCGAAAAAAACACAAGCAATATATATCAATACTTCTAGAAATAATTGAAGGGTTACGTTGTAGCATACGTTTAATGTCCATATTCGTTGTTATTTTTAGTCAGTTCTTCAGAATGCCTTGGATGCACGTTGCTTAGGGTCGTTGAAAATCCATTGTCAGTAGCGTGCTCAGTCAAAAGGTCACCACTTTTGGTGGTCGTGCGCTTAATGCATGATATAATTAAAGAAAATAAGAGTAGACAATCTCCTATAACAAAAGAATATATTAAGTACTAAATTACAATTTAAATTACATTGCAGAGATCAACGCAGAGCTCGGAACACAGTTCATGCTAACTTCGCGTACAGTTGTCTGACGAGAAGTCTGAGTGAATAATGACGTCGCTTTGCTGCTCCGATTAAGAACTGGATTTTACACGTGGCGCCATCTCATGAATAGAAGTTGAAGTATCTGTCGGAACGCCACACACCGATACCGACACGTGTGTCGGCTGAGTCAAAGAAAGTCTATGTAAAGAAGGAAAGGCTCCATAGACGTAATGTGACCGTCGAACCTGTTCGAACTTTGACATCAGCTTCGAGCTTTGGCGCTTTTTGGCGACAGATATTTCACGCATGCGCAAAATAATTATGGCAGATGTAGAAAAAGTTATGTTTGTCTAGACCTTCATCCGAGCTAAAAATAGCATTCAGTATTGAAAGTTAATCTGAGTCCTTCACGTATAAGACGCAGGTAACTTTTTTGAGACTAAATTTAGGAACAAAAGTGCGTCTTATATGCCGCCAAATACTGTATCTTACACTTTACTGAATGGCAGCTCACTAATGCGTGGAGATACTAAGTATTCTATATGAGATAGTGGCAAAAGGTTGCTTTCAAATAGCCGAATTTGTGATTTAATACCATACTTTTTGCCGAATGACAACAGTTTTGCGACTTTTAAATCTCTGACTTTGCTAAGAACATAGGTAAATTTATTAAAATTATGAAATAAATCGAAAACAAAATTCGAAATTCAAAATTCGGGCTTCTACATGTGTTCGGGTGCAGCATCGCGTGCAAAAAAGTGCATCCGTACCTCTAGGTGCCGCCTTTTTCCACAACGGAAGGAATATAAATACATACATAGAAATGTTTCCTTATTAGCACCGGAGTATCGAAACTCACTATACGTATTACATTTATGTCCGAATCACTTTACAAATTGTTGCCGGGGGAAAGAGAAATAATAATAATAATAATAAAAAAATTCTGAAAACTTTCAGGTTTTATATTACTCTCAAAGGGGCGTTACGTTTATTTATTAAATATCACGTTATTCGTACTTACGCTACATAGAGTTAGATTCAACAGGAAAATCACAAAATATTTAAAAGCAGCATAGCTTTAGAATTTCCAATAGACAGTCTCGCGCGCTTGAGATAAAAATGTTTCATTCCAATATACTGTTGCCACTGCTGGCAATAAAATCCTCGAGTTTGTTAATCAAAAATTCTTTAATGTTTTACAAAATATGAAATAGATAATGAGGCCCGGTGGCGCAGCGGCTAGCGCATTGCGCAGCAGCACCACAGGTCCACAGCTCGATTTCCGGGCTGTACAAGGTCGACTCAGACTTTCATCCCTTGATTTCTATCACTTCGGTCGATAAAATGAGTACCACGTTCGCTTGGGGACTAAACACTGTGGGTCCTGCGACCAAGCTGACCACTTGTTCAGGGCATATGCTTATGCACCCCGGGGCCCACGGTCAAGAAAGCAGATTTCGGGCACTGCAGGCCGTGACCCATTAGAGCTGTTACGCCACTGAGTTTGGTTTTTTTAAATAGATAATAAAACAAATTCCAAATTTGGGCTTCCAGGTGCTCATTGTTTGGTTCGATAATTACGTTATTCAAAATTTGATGGCTCTAGGTACCGTTGTTTTTTCACAATGCGAGAAACATACATACGTTCATGCAGATTCTTCATTATTTAATGTCTTTAAATATAATACAGGGATGTAATATTTGGTGGCAACAATTTAAAAAGTGGAACGTTGTTCATAGTGAAACAACGCAAGATGTGGAAACGAAATTAATAGGCATCCTGGACTAACGCCCTTTGGGCTAATAATGATTATCGGGTACGTATGTATACCTTTCTTCACATTGTGGAAAAAGGAGGGCATCTGGAGCCACTGAAGTTTTCATACAAATAATCCTTCATCCGAATATGGGCACGTCAAAGCCAGAATACTGAATTTCTGATTTGTTTTTGATTTAATTCACATTTTGGTTAACAAGCCATAATTTTGTCCTTTAATTTGACTTAATCCGTTACCACACATATGATGACTCACTCACACGTTACAAATGGGGAAATATTTCATTCTCACACGCCTTTACTAAGCTATAATTATCCTTTTTATCTGATAATTGTTAATACGAAGTTTTACAACTCGTTGTGAAATAATGAACATTGTGAAGTTAGTATCCACTTTCTATTATTATATACCGCATCCCCTAGTTTTTTTATTATTGATATAAAGGGGTAAAATAATAAAATTACCTACATAATGCATAACTTCATAAAAATCGAAAGATTATACAACAAATATGTAATATATGGCTATAGAAACACTGGGAATATTCTTAAAATTTTTGAGTTAAATTAAAAGTATTTTCATTAATGTCAGTCTGATTTATTATTTTAAATAAATTAAATAAATAAGTATAGTTATTAATAATATAATACGTACAAATATAAATATAACATAGGGAAAGGAATTAAGAAATATCTTAAATATTTTCTTACTCGTTGGTCACAGATAATATATTTAAAAAATATTTTACATGATTCAAATATTCATGCCTGGCGTTTTTAAATGTAAAAAACCAATTTTGTATACAATACCAAATCTAACTTGTTATGACGTCTTTACAGACCTAACGCTTAGAAAAATTTTATACTCACAATAAAAAAATAAAATACAAAAAGTTTGGCTTGCATTACTAAAACTAACCAAAGTATTTCACTTTATGTTTGGAAATTATATTGGGTCGCATAAAAAGTCTCCGCCCTTTTTTGCTACTAGATGGTACTGATCCCTATATATCCGGCAACGCTCACCCGATTGTCTCAAACGAACATAAGCTTAAAAGGTGACATTCAGCTTCCATTGTCTGTGAAGATAGTTCTCTAATTCGTTGCTCATATAAAAAGTTATATTGATTTCAAAATGAGTGAAATATCTGAAGAAATACGCTATGTGATGCTTTTGTTTACTATGAATTAGGTACAAACGCTGCAAAATCACGCCGGAAAATTTGTGAAGTATATGGTGAGAATGCTGTGAGTGAACGAAGGACCCAGGAGTGGTTTGCTCGATTCCGTTACAGAAATTTCAATGTCGAGATTGGAAGGGAATTGTCCATTATGAGCGGCTGCAACCTGATAAAACCATCAATTCGACCCTGTACTGTGCACAACTCGACACTTTGAACGAAGCAGTTCAGAAAGGGAGACCAGAATCAGCCAACAAAAAGGGAGTTGTGTTCCATCATGACAATGCACGGCTGCACACATTTTTGATGACTCGGAACAAATTTACGGAACTTGGTTTAAGAAACCGGCCGACAGAAGAGCCGCTGAAAATCACTTGGCCAAGTTTTTCGTCTATAAACCACAGCAGGTTTACACCGATGGAATTATGAAGCTAACCAAAAAATGGCAAAGGTCATAGATAATAATGGTCAATATGTACTAGTTGATTAAAACTGATATTCAATAAAGAAAATTTTTGTTCAAAAATATACCAAAAAAAAAAAAAAAAAAAAAAAAACGCAGAGACTTTTTATATGACTCAATATTTGATGTCTGCACAAAAACTGAAGAGAAAAATTGTTTTATAGGTACGTAACTAAAAACACCAGCTTAGAAAAAAAACTGGGCTGTTACATATCGGATGCCAAATACGACGATCTTCACAACTGTGAAAACTAATGACTCTATTAAAACGGCTAATATTGCAAAAAAGGGCGAAATTAATACCCAAAGAAACATCAGAGACATTAGAGAATGTTGCGAAATTTCTTTCATTCTGGATAATACATAAAAGGCAGAGTATACATTCACCTGCTGTATTTGCGTTTTAGTATTAAACAATATTATAATGGTAAACAGTGAATTCTTTTTTGTTAAGAACAGATTAATTATTTTAACTTTATTTCTTATTGGAAAGCTTCGTTTGATATGCGTTCAGTTTGGTATAAATTCAAGGATGAGGACTGGATTAACGACGTATAATAAAATAATATATAATTAATAACGAAAAATAAGTAAGTAGAGGTAAATTAAAAAGTATGTATAACATTAATAAAATACAAGCAAATACACCCAAAACAAAAACAAACATTAAAATAAATTTACGAAACTATTATAAATTATAATAGTGGATAAACTCACCTGTAATAGTTCGAAGGTTGCCAACAGTTCTCCAGCTTGTTCTGAACCTCGGTAGATATCGTACCATTCTAGAGTGGGCGGGAAATTGGGCTTGCAATAGGGTTCATCGGAGAATTTCACATGGGGCCGGGCTATTGTGCGTCCAATAAATTCCGATTTTCCCTGAAGAGAAAAAATAGGTTAATTAACAAAAAAATGGAAATAAAAAAATATATTAAAAAAATAATATCTGAAAGGTTTCTGATTTTAAAGGTCGCCCAAAAGGATTTGTTAAGGTTTTCTTGGCTTCGCTGAACTCGCAATCCATCAGTCTGCTGTTACATTCCCTCCTACTAACCCATTTTCTCGGCCTTATGGTTTTATTATTAAGCATAATTTTCTTTGCACTTACGCTATGTGCAATTCAACAGCAAAATTACAAAAATTTGAAAAGCAGCATGGCAGTATACGTTAAGAGTTCTCAATGAAGCATTGAGTATTGGCCAATATTTTTCTGTTTTTTTTGCCAGTCTTTTCTCAGTTTATCAAATCAATGTTCTTCAGTTTTCTTACTAAGATGGCTTTACAAAGCTTTTGTCTTCATCGTATTAGCGTTTATGTGTTTAATTTATTTATTAAATATCACGTCGTTCTTACGCTTACGCCACGTGAAATTCAATTCCTTAGCAAAATCACAAAATAGTTAATAACAGCATATCTGCAGAATTTCCGGCAGACTTTCTCTGGAGCTGGAGTTAAAAATGTTTAATTCCGTACAGTTTTGCCATTGCTCGCTTTGAAATCTTTGAATTTGTTAATTAAAAATTCATTAAAGTTTTACAAAATATGAAGTAGCCATTGAAACACATTCGAAATTTCATATTCGAGAGTCCAAATGCCCATATTCGGGTATAGGACTAAGTTATTTAAAAGACTTGTGATATTTCTTCAATAGTTGCTACAGCTGCTAAACTTTAAAACTTAATTTCTATGCTTCCTAAAATAAAAAAACGTTATAGGCACAGAAGAAGAAGTTGTGTTAAAAGAAAAAATTATTATTATTCCCTATAAGTGCATTATTATTATATTTTTTAAATATTTGTTTAACTGTTTCTCTTAAGATAGATAATGATTACACTCGATGTCAAGCCATATGGACGTAAATTCGCAGGGAATCTGAAATACTAAAATCTGAAGCCTTCTTCATTAAATCAATATCACATAAATAACAATCGATATCTTCCAACATTTTCAAATTTCAAATATCATACCCTTCTTAGGCTTCAGTACTATTTTTCAAGGTTTCTGTGCTACAAGGTTTACACCTGTCGACCAGAAACTTTTGAGCATGGACCTTATAAGAAATAGACTAACCCAAACGGGTTTTCTCCCTCATCTGAGGCGTTGCCGGTTGTCACCTTGATCCCATCCGGAGGAGTAGGGACGACTTGCAGAAATCTAACATTGGTTTACTATTGCAACGTGTATAATTGTCAAGAAAATTCTGGTTGTAGGGCCTCATTTCACAAATTAGAATTTCTACATATTTTTAATTTTGAAATTGAGATTGATTTTTAAAAATTTAGCATATTTATCAAGCATAATTAACATTCCAAATAATTATAAAGCTATTACATGCTTTCAGAGTTGGATATATTTTTAGCTTTTCCTATGCTGTAAGGAAATTTGTAACTACTTCTTTTAGAGAATAATATCTTAAATCTGAACTAATAGAAAATTTCAAACAAGCAATTTTCTCTTGCAATTTTTATGCTTTTTATTGGTGTGTGAATAAGTAAAAAGTACTAAAATATTTAAAAACGAATTTTTGAAGGTTTTGTTTAAAATTATAAATTCTGTTGCTTTTTTTAAATTATAGATGAGTATTATAGGACAATTTCTATAAAGGAATTTTATTTCAATTATATTTCATAATACATCGTGATAAACACTTTTCACTCCTTAAAAATGTTTATACATTTAATTCTAATATTAAAAAATGTATTTAACCGTTATAATTAATTTTGAAGTGATTTTTTTTTAAATTTATTTTTAGTTCTGGATAAGATTTTTTTTATTTACTGTTAATTTAATTTATTAGCCCAAAGCGGCGATAGTCTAGAAAGGCTGTTAGTTTCGAAGCGGCATTTTGCGCTGTTTTACTATAAGTGTCCCTGTCTCCTTGCAAATTGTTGTTACCAAATATTATCGCCCTGTATTATATGTAAAGAAATTAAATAATAAAGAATCTGCACGAATACATGTATGTTTCTTGCATTGTGACAAAAACGACAGTATCTAGAACCATCAAATTTTGAATAATGTAATCCTCCACCCGAACATAGGCACCGGCCGAATTTCGAATTTGTTTTAATCTATTTCCTATTTTGTAAAACTTTAACGAATTTTTGATTAACAAATTCAACGAATTCAGAGCGAGCACTGTACGGAAATTTACAGTTTTATCTCCAGTGCGGAAATTCTAAAGATATGCTGTTTTCAAATGTATGTGGTTTACGGGCGAAGAACATGATATTCAATAAATATAGGTAACACACAAAACTTTAAAAAAAGATTCCTTTTGCACGTAATATAAAATCTGAGTGCTTCTAGATTTTATTTTATATTTATTTTCCCTTCATTACGCTCAGAAAATTTTATGCTCCGAATTTTATGAATTATTAAAATAACTAATCCACTTTAATGTTAATAACTTAATAATCATATAATCAAATAAATAGGATCGTTTTGTAATATTATTATACTTTGGAAAATCACTGCCTGAAAATGTTCATTAAATTAAAAAAAATTATCAAATCTTGTTTAATTTTACCTTATTTATTTCAAAGCATCACGTACTATCAATCTTATTTAATTTTACTTTATTTTTGCGCAAAATTAAATTCATAAATTTTGTGCTTAAAATTATGAACCGTTTTTACCGTTTTACCAAAGTAAAGATGTTTGTACAAGAATTACGCGTGAAATAAATGCGCGAAATGCAGTAAAAAGTGCTTTAATGAGATATATTAAATCCTATTTGGAAAAAACTGTGGCTTTCATAATCTCATCACTATACAATGTATCACATTTGATAATTAAAAAGAGTTATGTGATACAAACGCCATAGGTTTCAGTGTTAAAGTAAACCAGATCGTCCCTACTCTTTCTTGCCGACATGTCGGTGACACGCGCCCCGCTCACTGGGTTAGTCTATCTCTTATAAGGTCCATGCTTTTGAGTGTGTGACGTCACTGACTCATAGTCTGCTCGAAAACAGACTATAAAGAGAATTAAGTGTAATTGTATCTTTATCTTTACAGTTTCTATAAGCCACGCGGCGTCACTGAACAGAAGCATCGAAAACAGTATAACCTTATTTTCTACTGAGCTTGTTATTGTTACCAATTTTGTGCATAGATAAATGATTTTAGTGCAATCATCTGTGAAATTGTTGTATTTTGCTATGTAATGTAACATAAGAAATATCTAAAAGAGACAAGCTATTCCGGAAAAGTGAAAATACAGGGGCAAGTTCATTTACATTGCGTAAATGGGTATCTCGGTAATTAGGAGAGATATCGCCAAGCTGACAACGGTTTTGTGAAACTTATTTTTGTCGCAAATTTGGCGAGAAATCGCCAAAAGTCTCCAAACATGGCGACCATATGGAGTTATTTTGCTCCGGTCCCTGTATTACCGTTACAGGTACTGTGATTTAATAAATGTAATTGATAACTGTATTAATTGCAACCGTAATTCGACCCTCATGTTATTTTCCGGGAATTTCGAGAGGCAAAAAGTATTAGAAATATCTCCGAGGCCGGTTGAAAACCACATAAGGCCGAAGACAGCATCTGCTCTCAGTTGCTGTTATTATTGCGAGTTGTTAGTTCAGCGTGAGATCAGAAATAATTTCGGGTTAGCTTTCTGTTTAGATGCGCTTTCTGTTAGATTGATTGTGTTTAACGTTTTTAGTATTTTGAAGTGTAACTACTGTTTACTTTGTGTATTTCTGTGGAAACATCCAGAACTTTGAAGTGCTTCATTCGATAAAAAATAAATTTTATTAACTTATCATCGGACCTGTGTGAATTCAATCCATAACGAACCCGTACGCATGCAACATTACATTCTTCGATAGATGGTACTAGGCTCATTTGCGTTTTGCTCAACCTATTGATTTCCATACAAAATAGTTACTTCGCAAAATATATTTGAAAAACTTTTCTTGCTTTTGAGGGAAAAAACTTATATTTAATCGTCGCCGAAATCTATAAAATTTTATTCAAAATCTACACCGACCTAAGGTTGCTTTTTTTTGCTTAATTTTAAATTACAAGGTAACCCAAAAGTCCGTTAATATTTGGAAATTCAATAACTTAACTGGATAATGTAGGTACGGAGGTAAAATCTGACACACATGCTTGAAATATTATTGGGTTTTATTGAAAGCAAAACAAAAGTGCTGAAAACGGCAACAGATGGCGCGTCATATGATAACAATACAACAATTAGCATAACACTTGATTTTTAGAAAATATTATGTTCTTTATAACAAATGTTCAACATATTGACAGTCATTCATCAAAAATGCTTGTAGTTGAAGGACAATGATGTGAACAGAACTGTACAACATATCTGTAGGTATATTGAGAAATTGCCGTCGGATGTTGTGTTTACCAGCCGGACTACAAACTTACGTAAAAACTGATATGCAATTCTGTAACATATCAGTCTACCTCCCACCAGTCACACAGACAGTTTGAATAGCAGAACCACGCATTTTCTTCGAAGGAAAAGAGTCCGATCACGACTGATGGTGATAAATCCGAGTCACACCGTGACCAGCACTCGGAGGCGACGATAGTTAAGTGACTGACTAGTCATAGTCATGAAGAGACTGATTGTCTTTTTTACTACAGCTGATTTCATACGCGATTCTCATGTGACGTCACTGGATTTTGCTTCCTAGTGCCATATGTTGGTCTTTTTCTGCATTTTTTAAAAATTGTTTTGGTTTTTAGCTTTCCATTTAACTCCATGTCATTTTAAGCATGTGTGTTAATTTTTACCTCTCTACATATATTATTATTCCTTAAATTATTGAATTTTCATATGTTAACGGACGTTTGGATCACCGTATAGATTGAGAACAAAAATATTAAAATGGAGATAAAACTAAGCTTTATTTACACCACTTCCATAATATTCTGAAAAATTATTATAAATATTGGTTACTTTTATTTTGTGTATTCTACCTTTAATTTGTATTTACCTTACGTCAAAATTTACATAAAACCTTTCACTAAGATCTTAAAAAATATTCCATGTAAAATTACTTGGTTATAAAATGAAACAATGCAAAGCGCCTATATTATTTAAGTTAGAAATAATTTCGAAAAGTCAGTCAAGTTAAACGAAAGCATTTCCATATTACTAAAAGCAAAGCACTCATTTATCTCATCGTGCATGTTATAGAACTTTGTAGCCGGAGCTAAGACTTCAGAAGATTAATGCGCTACCCATAATTAATCATTAATGATGTGCGCTCGAGGCCAGACTCATCTGATCAATTAGGTGGGAACAGCATAATTAATTGCCTGAATTCTTAGCATTTTCTGTGGCATGAAAATGCCTTCCCGTTATCTACGTCTTAATCAAAATGATATCTCTTGTACATAGATTAATATAAAAGCGAAGCAACAGAATGAATTTTTGTACAATATACTATTTAGCTGTTTACACTTTAAAAATAATTTTTAAATTAGACAAAAAAGCAACTTTATTTTGGTTCAGGTTTTAAATAAAACTCTATTGATTTTGAGAGTGACCGGAGATAAGGCCCTTTTCTTCAGGAGCAAAAGAACAATTTTTGCAAAATGGAAGAAATGAAAACTTTTCTATACCAGAGCATTTGGTAGGGATGCGCCATCTATTGAGGGAAATAGTAATGAAACGTGCAAAATTAAGATATTAAAACTCAGAAAACGTTTCAATGACTGGATTATACTTCATATATCATAACTAAGATAAATTTTTGTGAATGTCAAAAGATTCAAGGATATCCAATTTAACAATTGATGAATTACAAGCTTTAATGATAATAGTTTTCAGATCCAAAGTCGAAATCCTGATGAAAGGTCCAACTTCATTACCAATAGAAGATTTGTTTATTTCTATCCGACTGTTATGGTTAGCACAAGTTTAACGTAAGTGAGATTTTAACTCACTCATAATCAGTACAGCATCGGTACAGAGAGTGATACGACAGAGTTACAAAACTCCTAAGCTGACGACATCCTCTCCTAAGATTCTCGCTCTTTATTCAGGTTCACTTAATTTTCATATCTGGTGAAAGCAGAAGAAAATGCAGAAATGCAGGATATATTTAAGGTAAAAAATAGCGTGTTCATTAAAAAAAACCTTTTAGCGTCCTTTTTATATTAAAATAAGGTACAATTACGAAAATAAAATTCGGCGGGAATAGAAAAAAACGAAATTGTTTGTTTATATATAGACTATACTAAAAAACATTTTGCCTTTGTACAAATTGTTATATACATGTTATATAAATTATATGTATGTATGTACATATGTACATACGTACGTATGTACGTATGTATGTATGTGTGTGTGTATATTTGAATTTAACAAATACAAAAACTTTATCTCATTCATATAAAGCTAATTAAAATTTTAAATTATGAAAATTCAAGTGTAAACAAAATAAAATGATTAATTATTAATTACTGAAAATTAATCTGTGTATTATGTATATATATATATATATGTATATTGTCCTATTGCATTGTTTACATGCATATATACATATAGTAGAATCTCGATTATCCGAGCTAATGTGGACAAAGGCTAACTCGGATAACACGGATTGATACAAAGATTATTTTAATACTATAATGTTACTGTACATACTATAGGGAATTTACTAACATACATGATTCTTGTAGGAGCGTAGCAATATAAAGCATATGCACCGTTTAAGTGTACAGATATACACGTAGTTCTAAACATGATACTTACTATAAACTTCAAACCACGTACCTGTATTACAAATTAAATGCTGTACAGTATACATAACATATCACACATTAAAAAATATCAGTAACATCCTTCTACGTCATTATGCTACCTCGCTTTCTCGTCGCCATGTTGCGTAGACATCGCAAAATCGTAATGTCGGCTGGCGACGTGTAATCTTGCGGATCAGCATAGAGTAGTATCTTTCCGATAGTGTTCAAGCCATCTGTGTGATTGATCTTGGTTTGAGCAATTGCCATATCTTTATCATTAGAACTTTCATTGTGCGTGACTAATAGGCAATAGTCTCATCAGCTCATCAATTTAAGTTGTTCATCATCTTGCATTCAATCATTCACACCTTCATTCTTTACTACTTCTATAACTTGCAGCTGGTCTTAGATAATCGCTAATTCTTCATTATCTGCTTTTTGAATTCGTGTCATCATCATCATTTTGCGAAATATTTTTCCATCTTTGCAGAACAAAAGATTGTTTCACGTTATCCCGCTATTCTGCCATTTTGTTATTTACTAGATCTTCTAAATGGCTGAAAAGCATGCTTCTATGGTTTTGTTTCAGGTTTTCTAAACGTCTTGGTCCAAAGGCTGAATCAAAGTGTAACGTTAGGGGGTAAAAATATTCCCCAGACCTCTCTACTAACCGGCTGGTGTTCATGAGAAATACCAAGTGCTGTGTCCAAAATTAACACCGCCTTTGAAACAAATTATTTCCATCAGAAAATTGCTTAACATATGGCAAAAACTCTTCGTGGAACCATGATTTGAATATTGCCAATCCATCCAAGTGCGTTGTGGGTTTGTTTATTTTACGGAAAATTTTCAACAATTCATATTTTTAAACGCCCTTGACATTTTCTGCCTTCCTTATAAGAAACGCTTAAACTTGTCACTGGCAGATTTGTTTGAACACGACAAAACCGTCACCTTTTTTTTAATTTCGTGTGTAGCCAAGAGCTGATTGTTCTTTCTCGGCAACTTTTTAAAATTCAGACCGTTTTGTCACAGATATTAACTTTCTTTGCGCTTCTATGCTTTGTTGGACTATATAATCCAATTTGTTAATAATGGAAGTCACTGCACCTGAGTTAGTTAACAAAATGTTCCCTGCAATGTTTAATATTCGCATGCCATATCATTTCTTTCAAAGATTAAGCCAATCTATATTGGCGGTGAATTTCTCTTTACCATCTTTACGACTCAGGTAAAAATCCAAAGTCTTAGCTTGTAATAGTGGGCAGATAATGGACTTACTCTCTCATCTGCTGAAACCATAAAAACAGTGCTTCTGATGTCTATTCATAATAGTTATGTTTTACTGTTTTTCTTCTTTTTGAGACATTATCATCTCCAGGGCCGTGTCACCTGTTTTTCAGTTCTCTCCCTTTTCCTTCACCAGTCGCCAACTAGCACTTCGCAACCGCTTACACCACGATCTAGCCTGTTAATAGCAGCAAGCTTTTCTTCTAGTAATAAAACCACACACTTTTTCTGGCAAGATCGTAGTTTACCAGTCAGTTGTTCACACACTCGTGCTAGCTTTATTATTAAGCACTATTTTCTTCGCACTTACGCTATGAATAATTCAACAGCAAAATTAAAAAAATTATAAAATCAGCACAGCAGCATACGTTTAGAATTCCCAATGCAGTGTTAAGAGGGGGACATTTTTCAGTCTTTTCTCAGATTATATCAATATTCAGTTTTCTTACTAAGATGGCTTGCAAAACATTTTAAAACTTTTTTTATTATTAACGTTTTGTGTGCTAACTTTATATATTAAATATCACGTCCTTTGCATTTACGCCACAAAAAAAAATTAATTCAATAGTAAAGCCACAAAATATTTAAAAAGAGCATATCTTTAGAATTTCCGATGGACAGTCTCGTGCGGAGATAAAAAGTGTTTGACCATACAGTGCTGCCTCTGCTCGCTTTGTAACCGCTGAGTTTGTTAATCAAAAATTCGATAAGGTTAAATACGTATGATAAGGTTTATCGATAAATTCGATAAGGTTTATCGAAAAATATGAAATAGATAATAAAAGGAACTCAAAATTAGGGCTTTTAAGTGCACATGTTTGGGTGGAGAACAACGTTATTCAAAATTGGATGGCTCTAGATACGTCTTTTATTCATGGCGAGAGGAGCGTACACACATACATGCAAATCCTTCATTATTTAATTTCTTTAAAGATATTACAGAGCGACAGCATTTGGTGGCAATAATTTGAAAAGCGATTCACGTTTATAATGGACGACTCACGTTTATAATAGACGACAAAAGATCCCGTTTCGAGACTAAGATTTTCGGGCTAACCCCCTTTAAAAGAAAACGCTAAAGTCGCTTATGCTGGTGCGTGGAATTTATGTACTGTGGCTCCGGTGCGAAAACTAAAAACGAACTGATTTTTAGCTCAAAGTGCGAAAACTGAAAAGCAAAAACTGAAGCCGATGAGCTCAAATATGGCAACGATGTGGCTCTTACCTTTATAGTATGAATTAATGTTAAAACAAAAGTCTGCAGATTGCTTGCATTTTGAGCAAGGCTACTTTAACGAAACTGCTTCCGCTGTTTTGCTATAAATATTGAAATTACAAAGACGGAGCTGTTGCACATAATTTAGTCCATATGAAGACCCTAACAATTCGTACTCACTAATGTCACCCAAAAGAAGAACAAGTAAAATTAAACTTCAAATGCGTATACAATACCGAAGATAATATAAAATATAATAATATACAACCATTTTTATTAATCTTTGTTTAACGCTTCAAGCACAACTTGTCAAGGGAAAAATGTTTTGGAGCCTTAAAACAAGTTGATTACATGTTTCGTTCATGTGAATAATTCGAGATTCTAAACCGCAATTCTCGAATCAAATTTTCAGTTTAAAACAGCATTTAACTGGCTCTCAAAATTTTCAGACCTTTTCCCTACATGCATTCGCAACCCCAGAACTACAAAAATAAAAACACAAATTGAAAATCGCAAAAAACGTTTTAAGCAAAATCCTGAAAAATAAAATGCTAAAAAAGATTAAAAAGGCCAAAGAACTAATTACAATAATAGACATCAAGGGGAAATCCTAAGCATTATAAGCAACATTATTAAAATGAAAAGCACTTTTTATTAGGTAAATATTTAAAGCCTAAAATAAGCGCGGCTCGAAAGCGTATTAAATTAGCTTTTTCGGAATCAAAATAACCAAAAAAAAAAAAAAAAAAAAAAGAAAAAGTACTCCTATACAAAGCTGCAGAGAGCGCATGCAAGCTGATGACAGTAACGAAGATTTTATTAAAAATACTCAAAGCATAATCTACCGAGAATAAACGAAGTTTCATTTAGAAAGCTGCTGAGATCGAACGAAGTACTTAATTAAACACAGACGTCACAGCTTCCGAAAATTCTTCAAACGCAAAACTGCCTAGAACAAATGAAGTTACATTATAAAGCTAAGGAAAACTTTAAAAAACTTTAAAAAAAAAGTTTTAATTACGTTTAAAAATGATTGAGAATGTACTCAAGATGGTCTAGAACAATTTAAAATTAAAATAAAATTAAATAATAAAATAAAATAAAATTATATATATATATAATTTGTACACCTCAAAGGAAACTTCTCGGAAGTTTATTGTTTTTAAATTAACGGATTTTTTGCCTTGGCAAAAAAGTAAATCACTGCCATTTCAGCAAAATAATTGTTGCCAGACCAATGCGTAAACGATGCAGTAAAATAAAGAGATTAAGCCTGGTTCTTAAAAACAAGTTCAAGTAAAATATTATTACATGAAGCGCTTTTCACTGCTTGGCGCTGCCATTTTTAAAAGCGTAAGTTTTTATGTTCTATACGTTCAGTTTCCGGAGGGATAACTCTTAAAGTAGCAGGCTTATCGTAATTGCTTAGTTTAAAATTGTTTCATGCGTTGATTTGAAATCAACTCAATAATTTGATTGCAGTTTCCTTTAAATTTCACGATTTTTGTATTTTTAATTATTTAAATACACATTTTTAATTTTTGAAATTTTGATGATAAACTTTTCAAGATATTAGGCTCTAATTTAAAATTATCAGAATGCAGTTTCTTCTTTTCTTTTTCTTTATTTAAATGCAAATAGTTTATTCCCAGAAAATTACAGTAAGTATTTTTTTAATAAAAAATTAGGAAATATATTCTTCGTCTCCTATTTGCAGGACTCCTTATAATAACCATCTAATTTTGTGTATCATTCTTATACATAAGTAGGTGGATACAAGTTAGTTTCACTTAAAATGTCCGAGCCCACCAGCGGCCGAGCGGTAAAGTCGCTGAACACTGGTAGTTCGGTCCGAGGTTCGAATCCCGCGAACGGGCTGGCTGCATGGGTGTTTTCGCGGTTTTCCCCATGTGTAACGTGTATGCGAGCCAGTTTCCCTTAGAAAGTCCTCCACGAAAGGCATTCATCCCCTTAGGCAGATAGCCCTAGTGTGCTTTGCCGTAATTAAATACACACACACACACTTAAAATGTCCTCCACGAAGTCATTCCATCCCTTGGGCAGATAGCCTTAGCTTGCTTTGCCATAATCAAATAAACCAAACCTAATGCATTATTAAACATTTCTTATTTTAGGAAGTTGTTTTCAGTTTTATTATAATAAAATCGTATGTTTCACAATTCAAACATAATGTAAAGAAATATATTGTTAGAAATGTCTTTTATTAATCTCGCTAATACCTCAGTTACGAAACGATTAGATACTTGATACACAGTGTATAATTTAATTTTATTATTAAAATTTTTCAAAAGTATTTATGAAGAAATAAGTACAATTTTTATGTTGCTAGTTTGTTAAGCAACGTACAGTTTTAACTGAAAAGAAAATTAAAAGATCTTATGACATGAATGAAAAACCTTTAATGCAAAATCTTCGATATGTAAAGTTTTTAAAGTACACCTACTAATGGAAAATGTCTAGTATGCAAAGCTTCTGATGCAAAATCTTTTATCTATGCAAAACCTCTGAAAATGGCAATTTGCCAAGCAGCATGCAAATTACCATATATATGCACCGCATTGCCATGAAAGCGCCTTTATCGTAATGTTCAAACTCTTCGAAGAATAAAACTGAAGAAGAAATAAAATATTTGAGCTAAGTGCGGAAAAAGTACTGTGATTTGACTTTTCAGACATAATAACGGAGTGAACAACATTTCGATATTCAAACGCATTAGGTGATAGTATAGTGGTTAGAGAAGGTTGAAGCTATAGTGTTTAATTTAGACTTTTAAAAGTCTTTTCACCCTACCTTATTTCGTATAGGGCTTATTTTCTCTACGTCATCTGAGACTATAGGTCAAGTCAGCCTTCATTTGTATGCTTTTCATAAGCATGAACACGCTAAATGGAAACGAAGTGGTAAAAAACAAGTAAGCAACTCGACCATCTACAGCAGCAGCCGTTACCATAATTATGAGGCAAGCGACACGGGAAAATGACCCTAAAGTGATTATTAAAAATAAAAGTATATTTAGCAGCATAGACCCAAACATCGGAGAGAGGTTCAGCTCTTGAATAAGTCCTTGAAGGTTTGATTGTTTTCGGTATATCCTCTTCGTTCTTGCGGGTGTAGTATTGACCTATCTTCCGTGGTGCAAACTAGACACGGGGCAAACTAGGCAGGTTCCGTGGTGCAAACTAGCTCAAGTTTTTAGTGATGAAACGGTTAAATGACTGAGGGTTCTCCATCATTCTGACAAATGCTGAAAAAGCAAATGTAAGGCTATTTGAGGGAAAAAAGTGCATCAGGTTTACTAACTAGTTATTTCGTCTTCTTACGCAAGAATACATATACAAGAAAAATTGTAATTTGCTATTTTACTTTTCAATACACATCCCAGTGCCCCTCTAAACAGGTTCAGTTTAGTTTAGTGTAGTTTAGTGACAGAGGACGCGAGCATCACCCCTCTACCATGGCGGTCCCCCTTATCTAGAGCATCACAAGGTGGTATGGGGATGGGTGGGGGACCACACGAACTCCCCAAAACAGTCGCCGATACCCAGCATATTTATTGAATATCATGTAAAAAAATGCTAGAAAAGGGCCATGGCAGATACGTACTTTGCCACAGTGCTTTAAGTGACATACATATGCAGCATAATATTGCATTGAGACATTCAATGATACATGATATCTGATACTACGTGATATATTACTGAAACTCAATGGTACTCATTGGTTAACTGTATAAATACTGCATTTAGACTGTTGCATACTACACGATACATAAAAAGTATATATAACATGAATCATGAATCATTAGGTTTGGTTTATTTGATTATGGCAAAGCAAGCTAAGGCTATCTGCCCAAGGGATGGAATGACTTCGTGGAGGACATTTTAAGTGTGTGTGTGTGTATTTAATTACGGCAAAGCACACTAGGGCTATCTGCCTAAGGGGATGAATGCCTTTCGTGGAGGACTTTCTAAGGGAAACGGGCTCGCATACACGTTACACATGGGGAAAACCGCGAAAACACCCATGCAGCCAGTCCGTTCGCGGGATTCGAACCTCGGACCGAACTACCAGTGTTCAGCGACTTTACCGCTCGGCCGCTGGTGGGCTCGGTCATTTTAAGTGAAACTAACTTGTATCCACCTACTTATGTATAAGAATGATACACAAAATTAGATGGTTATTATAAGGAGTCCTGCAAATAGGAGACGAAGAATATATTTCCTAATTTTTTATTAAAAAAATACTTACTGTAATTTTCTGGGAATAAACTATTTGCATTTAAATAAAGAAAAAGAAAAGAAAAAACTGCATTCTGATAATTTTAAATTAGAGCCTAATATCTTGAAAAGTTTATCATCAAAATTTCAAAAATTAAAAATGTGTATTTAAATAATTAAAAATACAAAAATCGTGAAATTTAAAGGAAACTGCAATCAGATTATTGAGTATTACTACATACAGACTATATACTATATTCTACATACTATATACTACATACAGACTACAGACTACATACTACATAGAGGGTACAGACTGCATACTGCAAAAGGAGTACATATTACATGATATAAGAGACTAAAAGATGACAATAAACAAAAAGAATACATTTACCATGATTAAACTGATGCTGCACAAAATATACCAATAAAAGTATATGCTTCTACATGAATTACCTTGAACTATATGATACATTTGATGTTACATGATTTTTGCACGATACAACATATTGTTGCATATGGTATGAAGCTATAAAGCCGTATGAAACCTAACTTTGAATGATACACATGGCACAGAATAGCTTATTATGCTTGATACCATATTTTGCGAATGATGCTAAAAATTACATACTGTATGGCACCACGTAAGGTATATTGCAACGTGGTACAGCATGTGAAGAGATAATACTAGTAAGACTATAATACAGCATGATTCTAAATTTTTCCTACAAAAACATTTATACTGTATAATCACATAATTATATTGTAGAGACATTATGTTTTTTGGAAGCAAGAGATTGAAAAATTAGCAAAGACTTCGCCGGGAATCGAACCACGGACCTCTGGAATACCGGCCCAGCGTGCAGAACCACTACACCACGAAGGCACGCTAGGAAGGCGGGAGAAATACCTTATATACTTCACCTTTTAAAAGACTACTGGGGTTTTTAGGGGGCCCTATCGCCAAATCCTGGGTGTGGAGAGTCATCATCCACAACCCTTTTAGTTCGGGAGCCACTGTAGAGACATTAGGTTTTTTGGAAGCAAAAGATTGAAAAATTAGCAACGCCCTCGCATGGAATAGAACCACAGACCTCTGGAATATCGGCCCAACTTGCAGAACCACTACACCACGAAGGCACGCTAGGAAGGCGGGAGAAGTACCTTATAATATGATGCTTAGTGATACTAAATACATAAGGTAACTTAGTACATGATATGTACTAAGCAACAGGGGATTCCGTTGAAACTATGTTACTATTTGATACTACATAACTTACATGATGCATTTATTACTGCATAAAAATGTACTATTATACAATATGCCGAAGAGAGTATAACTTAGCATAATACCATAGTACAACATAATACTACATAATATAATATAACATAATACTACATAATATAATACAACATAATACTACATAATATAATACAACATAATACCACATAATATAATACAAAATAACACTACATATTATAATACAACATAATACTACATAATATAATACAACATAATAATACACAATACTAAATGATACTACAAAATACCACATGATACATACAGGATATTTGCATTACCACGCATTACTTTGTGTCACAACAGTATTGTATGGACGATACCATATGTTACTATATAACACTAATGGCATAACATTATACGATACTACAAGATACATAGGTTCATGATACATCTAAATAGGTTCATAATAATGTGTTTTTCTAAGTCTGTCAGTATCTCTCTAAATATATTCATATGATATTTTCTTCAAGAAACGTTTAATTAGTCCTGGCCCTGTTGGCTTTTACGATATAATTCGACCTTAACATTTCTAAGCTCTCATACCTGGAATGTATTTTAATGTCTGAAAAGTAACAAGAAGTTAATGAATATTACAATCCTTACCACTTTATCTTGGTCGAAGATTTCTACCACAATAATAGGAGGGTCTTCTCGAATATCTTCCTTGCTTCCGTAGACCACTACATCACTAAAGAGAAGCATCTCATCCCACGTCGGACTCAGTGTCTCATCGATCACCTGTGAAATACATACCGTTTCAGGTCAGGTATTATGGTATTCAATAAAAGTTGTTAGCAAATAAAAGTAAAAGGAAACTCTATGCGAAACTCTAAGGTTAAATACATTTTAGTTTTATTATTAATTTTTGCATGCTCTTCTTTTTTAATGCGGAAGTTGTATGGCTATATATGAAATAGGATGAATTAGAGAAAACTTCAACGGATTGGTGATGGTTCTTTGCATTGTAATAACTTGGACAGGCTTTACTGCATAGTTACAAAGATAACTCTCTAATACAGATGCAGCTGTTAATTCCGCACATAATTTTATTTCTTGATAACTAATTCTTTGGACATATATTTTTTCCATTGCATATCATCATTGTGTTTACGGTATGTACTACACAATTTTATACAGATTATACTTTTAGAGCAATGGTCAAAAGTTAGCTCGTCCGCCAACATCCAATGGGAGAATGCCCTGTATGAAGTACAACATTCATTAGCATAAATGTGTATACTTAGGAAGCATTGATATAATGCAATATAGATGCTGTTATAGTAGCTGTTATGGAATAAACGGAATTATATTGCTATGCAGCGTGATATAGTTCGTATCTATGCTGGGAAACAACATCCATTATCCTTTGGTTTTTTTCTATTAGGTGCTATTTCTTAATTACATATATTTTGAGTTCTTGTGCATTGTTATTCGTCCACTTTATGCGAAGTCCTTTTGTTATCTGACAGCTTATTAAGCAGTGGTCTCGAATACCTTGCTTGGTACTCAGCGATTAATCACAGACTGAGAAAACGAATGGTTCGTATGCAGCTGGACATCAAATAAACTTGGGTGCTTCATCATAACAGTACGTCCCGTCATGCAAAACGTTTTTCAAGAGCATTTCTGGCTTGAAAAAGCATTCCTGTTAACCCTCAACACATATATTTCAGGACCTTAGTTCCTGCCACTTTTGAAAAATCAGTTTGAAAGGGAACACATTTGGAACCACAGAAAACATAAAAGAGATTGAGATGGACCAGTTGAAAATTATTTCAATATTGGATGTCTAGAATTGCTATGAAAAGTGCAAGCAATGTCTTAGGCTGAATATGTGGCTTCCTTGTGAAGGAGAACGACTGAATTTATAATTTAAATACAAACACAAGGGCTTCTAGAAAGTGTGTCATTACTTTATTTACAGATCTCACATTGATTCATGAAATTTCATAAGCAATTCATTAAGAGAAATGATAGTATTTTAAATGGAATTTAGTAAATAAATGATAATATTTTAATTAAAATTATGTTAAAGAAAATAAAATGTTTTGCACTTTACAGATCTTGATATATTTAAATTCAAATAGTAAATACTTATTTCACATTAATTTTTGATGGAAAATATCGATGTATTTGGCAATTGAGGAAAGTTTTCATTTAAATATTCAATAATGTTTTAGTTGCAGTTTTGAAATAAAGAAGATGACAGCAGTAATAAAAAATACGACATTGCTTTAAAATCTTATTTGTATTTTTGTGCACGACGTTTTAGATTTATGTGAAAAACGCAATAAAATTTGCTATGTTGGGTGTTAGATTCTACGCGTTTTCTAGTCTCTTAATTCCTAGTAAAAGAAAAAGTACGAAATAAATTTAACTTGCATTCTTTAAACTTTAAAAAAGTGAAGAAATAAAAAGTAAATTTAATTTATTACAGATTCGAAAATTCTTACTCACCTGAGTTGTTTGACTTTGATCAGAAAACAAGACTCGTGCAAAAGGATCAGAGAGACCAGAAGAATCAGAGCCAATAAGGGATCTTGCTTGATACATGTGACAGCGTAATTCGAACACTTGCTTTTCTGAAACAACGTATACTTTTAAAAAGCGAAGTGCGAGAAAGAACACCACTTTAATTATCTAAAAGTGAAGTGATAAGATCAATAGTATAGATATATAGTTGAATACTCAAGGGTAAGTTTCTCTACATAAAACACATTTAACTGAAAATAACTGCAAACTCATATTAAATTATAATGCAGGTTATTTAAAATAAACTATGTGAGCAAAAGCATTTTAAATGATTAATCCCAGATTCGTGAATCAGGTTTGAGAAATAAATGAAATGAAGTGGAATTTTTGATTATCGTGATACTTTTAATTAAAAGTGTACAATTTTTTTTGAACAAAACTTTTACAGGGAAACTAAAAATTAGAATTAATAAGTTATTACTTAATGTACTAAGATTTCTCCAGGGAAGAAAACTTATTCGATGTGCAAAGTTGGCTGTATCCATAATTATCGTATAAATTAAGCATTTTTCATTAAGGAAAATGTCATCGATATAAGCATCACACAAAACTGAATTTCGTTAAATAAAAAATTTTGAATGCTGGCATTGTACATTTGATATTACTACCTGGTATCATAATACATGAAAAATAAATTTTACAAGCGTTTTCTATGAAGAAAATTCCAATAACATATTTCTTATCCGACGTTTTGAAAACGTTTTGAAAAACCTGCCAGAATGTGTTTTCAGAATCGCGGTTAAATGCAAATGAAGGACAAGAAAATATTTAAAGTTCTACTGACTTCGTTAGAGATCCAGAGATTCTGACCAGTGCGCGTTTGCCTTTCAGGCTACACTCTCTTTCAGCTATTTCTACGCTCGGCCGTATTCCAGGCCGTTGATAGCTTCGCCGTTTAGTGAACGTTAAGTGGCCAACTCCTGTAGAATTGTGATAGCTTCGGCTATATCTTTTTAGTTAAATTTTATTTCTTAGCATTCTTGAGTTCAAGCCCAAGTAGAGGCTTTTCTGTATGTCCTGAAAGAAGACCGTCTGTGACTTTTATTTTGAGCAATAAAGGGTAATTAACCCTTCCTGAGTATTTGTTCTCTGTCTACGGAACTAAAGCGATTATTCGCTGACCAGTTAGTTCTCAAGGGTACACACATTTAGCTGTAAATTATATGTTGGAACGTTACAAAAAATATGAAAAACTATTTATATTGAGTCAATTTTTGTTTTCCAGTAGATATGTTTAGCAATGTGAAATTTGGAAAACTGTTTTTTATTTTTAATTCTTCAGGAATTAAAACATGTGATTTGGCCATTGATGTTACACGTATTTTCTCCCTCCTTACTGCATGCCTTCGTGGTGTAACTGTAAGCACACTTGACGCATATTCGGAAAGTCCGGAATTCGAATCCCGGAGAGGGAACTGCGGATTTCTTCAGTGTCCTGGGATCGAAAAAATTCTAAATGACTTTTCAGTGTAATTTGTTTCGCCTGCTAAACGCAAGCGCAATTTCCGTGGAAGAAAACAATATTTACTTCGAAAGATTAAGAAACTAATTCAAAGAATTTCGAATTGCCGAAAGTTTAAAGTCAGACAACAGTTATATTTGTTAGAAATATCCTTGGCTACAAAATGTTTGCCTCGGGAAAATGTAAAAGAGTAAAATCTTGACAGTAAGAACATTAATACGAGCATATTCTCATGTTTTCTCTCACGTAGTTAAATATTTCTCCGTCATTTATTTTAATTTAATTCAATACAATATTATTAAGATCTTTTCTGAGACAAATTTAAACTAAATATTTATTTTGTAGGTAAATATTTTCAAAAAGAGCGTTAATTTGATTAATTAGAAGAATTTCGTGACTACATCTTTCTAAAACAACAATTAAAGCAGATATTCATTTAAAGGCGAATTTTTCCCAGCGAACACGATTATCAACGCGAAGTCATATGTAAATTTATTCATACGCAGCAATTAAATGAAAACAATTGTTTCCAATTCATTTTATAATATCTGTAGCTAAAATATGCAATGATATAACAAATTTCCAAGAAAAGGAACTCCAGGTTTTAAATTATTGCAAATTACATAAATATAGCTTTCTTAACGAGCAAACTAACGCTATTTAAAGTCAACATTTTTGTCGAAAAAAAGAGCAGGACTTAAAATGTCGATAGAGAAGAGAGCTAAAAGGGCATCAATTTATATATTTTCGATTAACAGGAATTATACTGCTGAGATTGTTCTACTCCGTAATTTAAAAAACGCATCCGCTTGTTTTGCGAACAAAACTGTTAAATAAAAATGTTTTATCGATCATTGACTACCATGCCAAAAATCAGTATTGTTGAGCGCGTACAGGTTCGCAACATATTGAATGTACACAGAATTGTTGAGAACTTGATAGCATTTATTTAACCAAAAGAAATGTTTCAATATTCTGGAACTTTCCAGAAAAATACTCGTACAACCCTTCACAGAGTACAATCAGTCATTACACTTCAGACTACCGAGAACGTTAAACGCAGCGCAGTGCAGTGTATCTAAAGAGCGAATCTCACACGGAGATACCTCTATGCTCCGAACTCACGTTGAACTAAACACTACTAATCAGAAACTGATGCTATCTTCGATCTCATTAGCCGGATACGGTTACAGTTACATAATGAGATCAACTACATTCATTCACAACATCAATTACAGTTATATAAGGTTATACAAGTTATACAAGTCATACAAGGACCGGATCAACAGAAACAAAAGTAAAGTTATAAGATATTTTTCTCGTCTTCTTAGCATACCTTCGTGGTGTGGTGGTCAGCACTTTCGACGCGTATTCGAGAGGTCAGTGGTTCGAGTCCCGACAAGGGCATTGCTCAGTTTTCATCTCTCCTGTTTCTAAATAACCTAATGTCTCTACAGTGGCGCCCAAACTAAAAATGGTGGTGGATGATGATTCTCCTCCACTAGGATTTGGTGATTGGATCCCCTAATCCCCAGTCGTCCTTTAAAAGGGGGTATATAAGGTATTTCTCCCGCCTTCTTAGCATAACTTCGTGATGTAGTGGTCAGCAAGCTCGACGCGTGTTCGAGAGATCCGTGGTTCGAGTCCCGGCGAGGGCATTGCTAATTTTTCATCTCTCCTGTTTCGAAATTACTTAATGTCTCTACAAAATAAAATTCAAATATTAATTTACAAGGGTAAAACGAGCTTCTAAGTTCTTGCACAGGTCCTTAAATATTCTCGCGAGCAGTTACGGCTAACAAAGCTAAAACCGATTCAAGTAATTTAGTAGAAAAGAGAAATAACAGGGAAAATATTAGCGTTAGCTGCCACGATTTCTTTCTTGAACTGAAAAGCTCTGTGCATAAATACATAAACTTATTTGTATCCTGATAGGGGTTGAGAAAAGTAGAAGTGAAAGTAAAAATAAAATAAAATGATAAATAACTGGTTAATAAATTTAAGACCTTATAAATATTATTATCTTCCTCTTCTCTCAAACTAATAAGAAGAATGGAGGAAAATATTCTAGCTCACAAAATGCAAATTATACTATATCAAAAGTAAGTACTAAATAATGAATATAAAACAGCAGTACGTGAATGACTGCTATCAATTACTTTTCCTCTAAATGATCTGATGTATAAAGTGAATAAGATTTAAATGTAATCAAATAAGCACAGAAATTGAATAGCCATTTAAAACAATTTTTCTAACGAATTTTTGAATTAAATTAAAATTAAATTCTTCTGCTATTTCTTTTCTAAATGTTGAGCAGAATGATTCTGAAACGCATCTCAGTATGAGCCTACTTTCAGAAAGCGCATTCCTTGCTCGTTTACTGTTCAAAATTATTGTTGTAGACTGCACATGATTGTAAAATAAATCCCAATATTTATCCTGCAGAATAACAATTTTAAAACTAATCATAAGATTTAATACAATCTAATTATGTTTTAAAAATAACTGAGCTTCTAAAAAGCAAATTTTTCCCAGCTAAGCTCTCTACTACTAAAAAAAACTAATCCCCATAGCATTAAGGTAATAGAGAGTATTTGGGAAATTATAAAATATTTTAAAGTGAAGTCACGAAAAACAAGTTGCCTTTTTGAGAAAATTAAAACTTTTGAATGCTAACTAATTTTTCCAGTCATTCTAGGACTCGTAACAGGAAACTACCTTTACAGGCAAATTTAAAATTGCATTAAATCCTACAACTGCGCCAAAATCGCTCAGACGAGCAGACACACATGTATATATGTATACAGGTATATAAATCTACATCTATATACTTATATCTATCTATCCATCTACCCATATCTATATCTATCTGTGTCTCAATTATAGACCAAAAAATAAGAAATGAAATGAAATTCTATGCTAGTAAAATCCAAAATTCCCATAAATATGTTAAAAATATTTTTGCATATTTATGTAAATACGTAATAATATAAATTAAGTAGATAAATAATCATTTTTTACATATTTATATTAATTTTGGGTTTTGGTGGTATTGAATTTAATTTCATTCGTGTCTTTATGAATTTGATTCTTAATTTCTTAATTTTTGCTTGTTATTGATAAATTTTTCAGCAGCATATTGAGCTGAAATAATATTGGGATAATTTTTTTAAATAAAAAATTTATATCTATATAATATGATAAATAAAATAAAAAAAATATCTTTATATATGGGGCGGAGGCTGTGTGTTGACACATTGTACAAAAGCTTCTACACATTATGGAGATAGATTTGCCATGCTAAGAGAAAACTGAAAACTACCTATTTTAAAGAAATTGAACCTTTTTATATTTTTTATCTCAAAATAAATAAGAAGCTGAAAACCTAGCTATTTATTTAAGATAAATAAAAAGTATAAAAAGCCATTTTTTTGTAAAAATGAAACATAGCTTGCATATATTATTCGGGAAATGCAAATCATCTGGGAGACATCAAAAATTCTGAAGTCTCCTTCAGAAGAAAAAAAAAAAATAAATAAAACAATACCTGAGTAATGTATGGAAGAGGGAGGTGCTGTCTGTAGTTTTTCGGAATTTCTGATCTCCATTGAAGAGTCATATCCCTTCGGAAGGCCTTTTAGGAAATGCTTTTTGTGCTTGGTTAGTCCTAACCACAGATATATTTGAACTTTTGCCTGGATAACCCAACCACCTGGTCCAGAACCTTTCTTCCCTGGCAACTGCAAAGAATCGAAATAACCGATTACATTTGTTTTAGTGTTATTTTAAATTCATGAATATATAAAACGTCGGATTCTTGATGCTCGAAGTTTCAGGAACTCGGATTAAAGGAAAAAGGAATTCTTTTTAAATCGAGAATCGCCATAATCTTGACTGAAACTGACAGGTTCAGACTATTAATCCTAAAAACAGATCGTTCCATTTACATGCCTATATTAAGATCGTTTATACATTTTACAAACATAATTCTCACTTAGCATACTCAAATAAAAGTCACAATAATGTATACTGACCTTAATAGTCAAGGAGTTAAACCTAAAGTGTTGGTAACAAATTAAGGTTAATTTAGGAGCTTTTACATGGAATATACATACTGAACATACCTAAAGCTGAAAACGCAAAAATTTTCCAAAATTTTTTAAGAGGAAATAGATATGAATATTTTAAAGAGAATAGATATGAAATATTTGCTTGTAAAATGTTGTTCTGATACAGGACTCCAAAAGCTCCTTTTGTTTGAAACTCGTTAATTTGAACATTCTTATATTAAAATTAATAGTTAACCAATAATTATTAAATAGAGCCGCCAAGTCAGTATGGTGGTAAGGGAAGCTGACTGCGATCCCGAAGGGCCTGGGTTCGAATCCCGGAGAAGGCATGACTGTAACTGTCCGTCCCTTCATAGGAAAGGCGATGGTGGCCCACCTATTAGGTGCCTCCATAATAAAGAGACCACCACATCCGGCCTTGTATGGATTAATGAACTGGGTTACATTTGTAATTGTTCACAATCTGCCATTGGACAAAAAATTAAATAGTTTTTTATTTAAATTTATTTTTCTATTTGATGTGTAAATTGATATAAGAGAAGAGAAACAACAGATTATCCGAACTAATTAAAACGGCATATTTCGGATAAATTAAGCTTCTAAGAAATGCCGTTGCTTCACATTTATTATCTGAGAAAAATTAAGAACTGTTAAGCATCCAATCACATATCTAATCATTATAACAAAATTAATATAAATCAATGAATAAAATTCAAATTATGATACGTTATATTAATGTCCGCGTACAAAATTGCTTGGGGACGCAAACAGTTCTCCATGGAAACTTGTTGCCTTACAGCTATTCTTCTAAACAGCGCGATTTTACTCTAAAACTGATCTGAACTTTTTATATATTTACATATTTATATTTATATATTTATTTCTACATTTTGAAAGATATTATTAAGTAAGTTAAGTGAAGTACAATTTAACTCGAATCTTATTCTTGTAATTATTATGGCAGGCATTCCATAATAACTTCAATGCTCTTAACAAGATCAATCGAAGCAAAACACACAGTTAGTCAAGGAACATATCTATCGGTTCGTCTTTTAGAGTTTCAGAATAAGTTTAGCTAAGTAGAATTAGCAAAACAAAACTGATCGCTCCCAACACGTGATTTAAAGTAATTTCATTAGTATAACTAAACGCCAGCAATTTTGTTTCCCTCTGTGCTTGCAGTCCTTAAGGTAGGCGCCGGCAACATGACCTTAAAGTGCCGGCAATATGTTTCCGGCTATCAAACTAGTGCGTGTGTCGCATAGGACGGGAGAAGCTTATCAGGAAATATGTTGCCACAAGTACACAGGTTTTTACGAAGCTTAAAACAGTAGGTTACGTTTAGATTTCTAAGAATGAATTTTGGATGTTTGGAAGTTGCCGAACTGAGTAATATTTGTAGAATTAGTAATTCGTTTTGATTGAATTAAACTTGTTTTTCATACCGTTCATGATAAGATGAAAGGCACTGAAAACAAGAAAGTCACGTTTCATTCATTTCTTCTTCTTCCTCATAATATTCCTTTTATGTCACCATTTTCCTCAGTACTTCTCACAACAATCTCATCGGCATTCAAAGCTTGGCATGCTACATAGACAACTATTTTTGTTTGCGTAGGGGTTCGTATTGGATTAAATACACGAAGAACCAGCGATAGCTTGACAAAATTTATTTTAACAAAAGGAAAACTTTACAGTTTTAGAACTTTCCACAAAAGTGCCCGTACAAATCGTCTCGGTATGACAGAGCACAATCAATAGTTTAACATTATAAACTACTCAGAACGTTAAAAAGAACGCAATATAAAACGTATTTATAGAGTGAAGCTCGCACGAAGGCCTAACTCTGAACTAAAAACTGATGCTCTCTTCGGGCTTGTATAAATTTTTCCCGACTTCCGGGAAATCTCTAGTACCTTTCATTTCTCGAAATTACTGGAAAGCATATACGTTTAAACTTACACATAAGGGCCGGATACAGTTACAGTTATATACAGGGATCAATTAGTTATTCCGTTACAGAACTACAGCTATAGAGGCATTGGATCGAAATACGGCCAAAATTTCAACGATTTCTCGCCGAATTTGGCAACAAATATTTGTTGCCGAAATCATCGCGAACTTGACGATATCTGGGAAATTTAGCGAGATAGCCATTTATTCCGTGTTAAACAGACTCGTGCCACCTAGCCATAGGAGATCGAACTCGTACATACAAATTAATCTCTTTACACCAGTTAATATAATGTTAATGCGTAAGTTGAACGCTCAATGTAATCGAAATGAAACGCAAACAGTTCCCCATAAAACTGTTTGCGTAAAAAGTGCATTCCCCTATTGGAAAGGGAATGCACTTTTTACGTTATATATTTATTAATGTAATGTATGTATGCATGTATTATTAACGTATAATGTATATATTTATAATTTGCATAATGTGCACAGGTACTGCTCTGCAATATGTCTGTAGAGTTAGTACTTTTAGAGAACTTTTTTAGAAAACCTGAGAAGAACTTTTATATGTATTAATATATCGAGTGCGCTATTAAGGTATAATGCATAGGATGTATTACTACTGTTTAATTGAAGATAGTAACACAACTTTTTGATGTAAAGTATTTCTATATTGTCATGTGTTGTATAATAAGCATTTAAAAGAATAAAGTAAAGTTAAACTTAAACCACTTTTTGATGTAAAGTATTTCTATATTGTCATATATTGTACAATAAACATTCAAAAGAATAAAGTAAAGTTAAATTTAATTTTTGAATAATTCTTTGCGCCATTGCTGCAAGGAATGAAATTTGAATTTAACAAACATTCTCTTTTCGTAAAAAGCAAATTTAAAGTTAATAAATTTAAATGAAATTTAATACAAACAAATAAATAATTATTGTTGCTAACTAATCTACAATATCATTTATATTATAAGAGCATATGTAAATCAAGTACACGTATCAAAATCCATGAATAAATATAAAATTCCAATATTATTTAATCCTAAAAAATTATTTATAAAAATGCATAAGTGAATGATTTTTGAGCAGGCAGGAGACAGACTTATCAAGGGAAATTTGCCTCCAAACCTAACTCTTCAATCATTCAATTCCTGTTTCGTCATCCATGTAGGCAAGGGTAAAACTCCAAACCAGAAGTAATACCAGATGTGGTGAATTACTAAAATGAAATTTAAACAAGGGAAATTAGAGAAATAATTTAAACAAGTGGAATTTTGAGAAATTGAAAGACTATAATTAAAATTAAAAAATTAATAAATAAGAGTAGAAAACCAAATTTTTAGAAAACCAAAGTAATTTAGAAACTCTTGCCTACAGAAACTTCCCTAACATTGCTAACTTGCATTAAATTTCATTTAATTTTATTAACTTTAAATTTGAATTTTACGAATAGAGAATGTTTGTTAAATTCAAGTATAATAAGCATTGGTATTCTAAGAATCCACAATACGTCTGTCTTCCAACATCAGCCTCTGTTTGGCAAGATTGTTTTTCTAGACAGTTGCGAGATCCGGACGTTACCCGAATAGTCAATGAAAGCCGCCCGGATGCCTGGATCCTGCTCTCACCTGTCACCTGTTAAATAGACTCGTTCCTGTAACCTTGTTTCTTCAGCATAGCTTCGATTTTTTAAGTATTTCGTGTTACGTTATATAAAAGATACTACAGTTTCCCATATAATTGCACTAAAATTATTTATGTATATATAAAATTCGTAACAATATCATTTTTCAAATATCAGATATCACTATTTAAATGGATTTAATGTTAAAAACTACTATTGCTGTTTCGAATTTCGAATATAAAATAGCATCAGATGGTATCACATATCCTGAGAAAATCTACGATCCAAGAAAGAATAATTTATAATTTGAAATTCCTTTTGAATCCATATCTTACGGATTAGCGTCACTAATTTAATAGAAAATTGAGGGTTAAGAATACATGCACTTTTCCTCAGTATCTCATAAAACTATATTAAAATATCGCTAAACTGAAAAGCATTTATACCCCGATATATTGATGCAAATATACTCGTACATGCATACCACATTTTTCTGACTGAAATGGGAAAAGGAAAACGATGCTGAGTATATTTTGGTAATTTTTATAGCTTAAATTTGTTTTATGATTTAGATTTAGTGAACAGTATATATAAAATTTGTATGGAAATAGTTTTATGGCTTTCCATTCTCTGCAAGATGGATGCTACATATTTCTAAAATAAACAAGACTCACAATCTAAAAAATTTATAGCAAATATGAAAACCTTTATATTTAATATTTTGCATGTTGGTTAAAATGGTAATGTTTGTTTAAAATGCTGTTCGAGTAGAATGAACATATCAATGCCTCCGATCTGGTATTCTTATGCTTCTGTAAGCTTTAAAATGTCTCATACTAAAATGTTATTGGCAATTGTAAATAAAGGTTTTTTTAGTTACCAGAGATGCTATTATTCACGAAACTCACATTTTCTCTGCATACCTTTTGTGTTCGGAGAACTTTCCAGAGGGTTGCCACTAAAAGTTATCACATGCATTGTAGGGTTTTTCTTATTTTGCATAACAAATTATTTATGCTATGCATGCATTAATGTTTATACCTTTATTTTTATAAATAAAGTTTTATACCTTTCTTGTACTCATCAAATTCTACTTGTATTTCCTTGCCAGGATGTAAATTTAAAGTTAAGTGAGTATTTAAACGGGTGAATCTCTAAGGTTATTCAGAGAGTGTGTTCGCTATACTAAGCGACAAGCTAACCTGAGAACACATACAAGGGACCTTTTCACAGCTTTTTACCCTGTTCTTCAAGTTATCCATACGCAGCAAACTGCCCGCGGATATTTAATTCCTCCAATTCGCTACACATTTGGCGACTTCTTGCCAAATCCAGCGTATTTATATAACAGTCTTTTTATACAATGAAGCTGCAGTTAAAATTGATAGTTCATTGTAGTGTAAAATGTAGGACATGTTATTCATTGTCTTAATTTATATGAAATTTTTCACTATTATCTAGTTATATTCTGTATTAATTGTTTCCTAAGACACATATACTTCCAGTCAGGCATAGATAATCACCGTTCTACAGTACGTTTTATCCTATCTTTCTGATTACTGTTTCAAATAAAATGAATAAAAAGAGTAGAAACTCAGATCTTCAGATTGCAGTTGTTATGTATTAATTGTTATTATTTTCAAGCTTAAGTTTTGCTTACTTAATTCAGTTTTGATTACCAATTGAAGTTATGAAGTTTTGCTTTTGTTGTTTAAAGTTAGTTGTAAGTTTAAACTGTAACGTAAACTTTAAATTTAGGTCTGGTTGCTTTAAGAGTTTTCTTAAGTTGAATTTGTTTATTTATTTATTTATTTATTGAGTTTAGGGACTTAAGTTTACTTGGTTTTTGTACTTTTTGTTTTTGACACTTAAGATTGTTTAACTTTTAACTTTAATTATTTTAAAGTTTTGTTTGCTGCACTTTTGGTGTGTTAATTTTTTTTTAACTTAAGGTAACTTAATTTTTACCCCTCTTTCTATTAAAGTTATCGAATCCATATTTTCTGACTGGTGGTAACGTAAATCAATAGTAATTGAAACTCAGTCTGGATAATGAGTGTGTATACTTAAATTACTGCGGAAGAAGCAATTTATATTGTGCTGACATTTGCTAATGAATTTAATTGTTATGTAATAGTTTAATTTTTAATGTCCTAAATTCGTTTGTGTTGAATAACTATTCACTGGTTCTGAAAATACACTCACGTTTGTGAAAATTGCAACACCAAGAAGGAATCGTCATAATTGAATGCAATTTAATACACAGTTGAGTGGTAGTGGTACAAATAAATGATTAAATGTTCAAAGCAAACAAACAAGAACAAGAGATCAGAATCAGTATTTTGTGTGGCCACCACGCGCCGCAATAAGTGCTGCTACACGACGTGGCATGGAGTCAAACAAAGTTTGAATGTCTGACTGAGGAAGAGCATTCCATATCGTTTGTACGCGTACCCAAAGTTCGTCTGCAGACGCAACAGGACGAGGATCACGAGCAAGACGCCGACCAATGACATCCCACACATGTTCAATTGGCGACATATCCGGGGAACACGCAGGCCAAGGAAGAAGCTGTACCTGCTGCGCTGCAAAGAAGGATTTAACAATCCGAGCAGTATGAGGGCGGGCATTGTCCTGTTGAAATACAGCGCCTGGCAAGCTTTGAAGGAAGGGAACAGCTTCGGGCTGTAGAACTTCACGGATATACCGGTTGCTGTTCAGATTGCCCACAATTCGTAGCAATTGAGATCGTCTATGATATGCTATGGCGCCCCACACCATAACTCCGGGTGTTCGTCCACTGTGGCGTTCGATAATGCACTCCGGAAGGTGGCGTTCACCGGCATAGCGTCTGACACGAATGCGGCCATCATGGTACCACAAATTAAAGTGGGATTCGTCAGAAAACACGACATGCTGCCAATCAGCACGCCAGTCTCTATGCTGATTGGCCCATTGTAGCCGCAGGCGGCGATGGTCGTGCGTTAGGGGGATCCTGTATAAAGGAGTCCGTGCGCGCAGTCCACACTGCAGCAGACGTCTACGAATTGATGAAGCACACAATGAAACACCTGTAGCTATTGACCACAGTGCTGCCAATTGTCTAGAGGAAGCTGTACGGTCCGTCCGCGCCATGCGGACCAGGCGTCTATCATCGCGAGCTGACGTCACATTTTGGGGTCCACTCCCGGATTTCCGAGTTGTCCGACACTCGTCCGTCCACTGCTTCCAAACGCGCATCACTGTGCTGCTGTTACGCTGCACACGAGAGGCTACTGCACGATACGACAATCCAGCTTCACGAAGGCCGATGATTCTCCCTCGTTCAAACTCTGTAAGTTGTTCAAATCTCGCTCTCTTTCGTCGACGAGGCATAAGTACAGATTGAGTTAACGTTTACCACTAGCATATAACCACCGATAACCATACACGCCTCGCTACAGCCGTCTATTTATTCGGATCCATCAGCCGCTCAGAGGGCGCTGCTCAGCATACGCATGCGCTACGGATTTGCAATTCTAATCATTTGCATATCATGCGCTACTTTGCATTTCCTGAAAATTTCAGCTCACTCGCGTAAGTCCTTCATGGTGTTGCAATTTTCACAAACGTGAGTGTATTCGGCTGATCTTTGGAATATGTTAACTGGTAGTTTGGTGACATTTTGGAGGCGATAAAGGTTACTACCTAGGACTTTGGTAATAATGTGAGAAGTACTCAGTTCCGATTACGCATTATTTTGTGTGAGGGAAATGAGAGATCATGAGATATGTCATGTGACATTAATGGACGAATTATAGTTCTTTAATTGGAAAAAAGGGGAAATCTGGAAAAAGTCTGGAAAGTTTGTATTTAGCATTATTCTGTGTTGTGTGAAACAGTGTTGGTTAATTTTTGGATCCCATGGCCCTAACTAAAGTGAATTCGAAATGGGTATTTAGTGAGATTGAAAGGGGTAGTAATAAGTGTTTAAGGTTGTGCAAGATAGAAGTAAAGATGTTTTATTAAGTTATTTATTTTACAAGTATGATTTTAAAGATCCTGAAACAGGCGCACATACGCTTGCTTTTTATTTAGCGGAGGAAATAAGAAAAGTTTATCGGCTACATAATCAAGATTCTGAAGAAGATTAGGTAAGTTAGTATTTTTAATTATTTGAAGATATTATTTTTATGCATTGTTCTAAATGTAAGGAGTAAATAAAGTAATATGGTATTATTGGAAAATTGTTATTAGCAATGATTTCGTTTAAAGTAATTAGGATTGTAAGCTAATTTTTATTAATTTAATGTATGTGCTTATTTTTATTTTAAGTAGTGTTTTTGAATTTAATTATATTTTAATTAAATGATAGTTATTTTGTGAATTATATATTTGTAGGAATTTGGTATACGTTTCAGTGGAAGTAAACGTGCATGGAAATAATTTAAATATTTGACAGTAAGTATTTGTAACCATTTGTAATGTTTGAGGTGTGAATTCGTTGGTGACGTTTATAATATAATAGATAATTTAGAGGTAAAAGTTTTTCGATGTTTTATTTATTTTATACGTGGAAATATTCATCTTTGGAAAGAGTATATACTTTTCGCGATCAGGTAATTTCGTATATGTTCTTTTTACCGGATTTAAAGATTCACAAAATTTTCATGCATTTTTGTGAAATTTTTCTAATTTATGAGAAAAAAGCAGTGTACATGGATATAGTGAAGAGTGTGCGCAATTTTTGTGCAATTCTGGGATGATTTTTTAAGTAAAAATAAGTCGACGTGTACATGGTTTAGTGATATTTTAATTAAATGATAGTTATTTTGTGAATTTTATGTTTGTAGGAATTTGGTATACGTTTCAGTTGAAGTAAACGTGCATGGAAATAATTTAAATATTTGACACTAAGTATTTGTAACCATTTATAATGTTTGCGGTATGAATTCGTTGGTGTCGTTTATAATATAATAGATAATTTAGAGGTAAAAGTTTTTGGATATTTCATTTATTTTATACGTGGAAATGTTCATCCTTGGAAAGGGTATATACTTTTTCGCGATCAGGTAATTTCATATATGTGCTTTTTACCGAGTTTAAAGATTCACAGAATTTTTTTGCACTTTCGTGCAAATTTTTGTAATTTATGAGAAACTAGCAGTGTAGATGGATAAAGTTAAGAGTGTGTGCAATGCCATTTTTGTGTAATTCTGGGATGTTTTTTTCAGTAAAAATAAGTCTGTAAATGGTTTATGTGTATGTGATATTCTGAAAAACGCGCAAGGAGTTTGCGATTGTGCACTTTTTCCCAATTTTGCAGTTAATATTTGTCACGATTAAGCAGTTTTGTTACATAAAATTTCTAGCATAAGTGTAATTCGGCTAGTAGATTGTTGTAAAAAGTGTTCAGTAAATAAAAAGAAAAGAAGCATGTCTTTACTTCGTGAAGACAAAATGGCGGCGAAAAAAAAATAGAGGGTTTCTGTAGCAGGGTGTCCGCCGATAACATCGCGGCAAAAACATCGTGGACGAAAACGTCGCGGAGAAAACAACGCAAGGTGAAAACGTCGTGCTACAGAACATCGTGGGAGAAAACATCGCAAAGAGAAAATATCGCAATTCTAAAACATCGTGGTACAAAACATCGTCGTCGAAAATAAAGCGGTTCAAAAACTTCGCAGTTTAAAAACATTGTCGTCGAAAATATCGTGGTAAAAAATAAAGTAACTACAAATCATCGCATGAACATAACGTCGCAGACATGCTTTTTTCATACATAATTTTCGCAAACATGCTTTAATAACTGTAAATAGATGTTCCAATAATGATTTGTGAGCGCAAGATGTAAAGAAGGATAATTTTTACTTTCACATTTTTCTTATTCACTAATAAATTTTTGTTGAAAAAGTAAGAAGGAAACTTAAGCATAGAAAATTATATGCAACTTATAGCTTATACTTTTCATGAAAAATTACCAGCAAAAACTTTAAAAAATTATTTATTAATGGCCTTTGTTAGTTAACTATGTCGGTTTAAAATTCTATTAATTGCTATAAGTTGCATTAATTTGCTATTTTTAAGTTTCCTTCTTATTTTTCAGCAAAAATTTATTAGTTAATAAAAAAATGTGAAAGTAAAAATTATCCTTCTTTCCATCTTGCGCTCACAAATCATTATGGGAATATCCATTTACAGTTATTCAAGCATGTTTGCGAAAAGCATGTATGAAAAAAGCATGTCTGCGATGTTATCGTCATGCGATGATTTGTAGATACTTTATTTTTTACCACGATATTTTCGACGACGATGTTTTTAAATTGCGAAGTTTTTGAACCGCTTTATTTTCGACGACGATGTTTTGTGTCACGATGTTTTAGGACTGCGATGTTTTCTCCCACGATGTTTTGTAGCACGACGTTTCCGCCTTGCGTTGTTTTCTCCGCGACGTTTTCGTTCGCGATGTTTTCGGCTGTAACCCTGTAGCAGAGTTGGTCGCCAAAAAATCGCCAAGTTACCATAATCAAAAGATCAACCAAATATTCTCATCCCAAACGTCGGCTTGGAATTCATTCTCAGAATTCCTTATCAGGAGATTACTGCACCCCGAAATTCTTTCGCTCAAGCGTTAGAATACATGTAATGTTTCCACCACATGTTCAGTTATCGGCGCCACGTGCAGTTTTATTTAAACAGGATCCCGGTTGCTGTGACATCTCTAGCAGGGAAAGGTTCTACAGCGAGTTGTTTATGAGGGGGGAAAAGTCGTTGGATAGGAAGCTCGCAATGTTGGATTTGCACCTCGAGTCGAGGCTAGTTACCCCTTTTTCCATCTGCAGAGTTGTTGACCCAGCGGAGTGGCCTTGGAGGCCGAATGGTTGAACCGCGCTAGTTAACTCTTTTGGTATTCGGGAAACCCCTTCCCGTGAAGATTTCTCTGCTTGGGTTGCTGTGCTTGGCATCATTCTGATCGCTTTCTTCGCCAAATTTTTCAAAAGCGCGCCAGCTATTAAAGTGACTGCGCAGTGGATTGACGACAGCTAGAGAGGAAAAAAAGAATTTTCCGATAGACCCCTGTTATGACGGAGCTGCAACGAAAAAATGGTACCTACTCCTATCCTCTGCAAAGCGGACGCCCGAGTGCTTTAGGAAGATCTAACGGATCCACGGAGAAAATGGCCTCGGGAAGGTTAGCCGTACAGAACCATCCTGATGGAAATGCTACCTTGGACAAAACTTTGGAGTCAGATCTCGTCCTTGATGTTATCTTTTGTTGGTTTAATTTTTTCGCTTAAATCTTTCTTTTCTTTTCAACAGATATGCTGAAAGCCTTCGTAAGGAAACCGATAATTCTCTTTTTAGAGCTAACTACAATGTATTTTCAAGATTTTGTGTGAATAGTTTCATTTTACTCCATTAAGGTTGTGGGGCCCCCACTGACCATGTTTTTAAAGGTTTTTTTTTTTTTTGGTGTGTGTGTGTGTGTTCTTCAGCGCTAAAGTTGTTAACCAGCCATCTCTTAATAATTGTAGTGAAAATTGTGATTATCATGACTCTATCAGCAATGTAACCAAATCTCTTATCGGCTTAAATAAATGTTAGTTTGATTTTACTTACCTTGTTTTGTAATTAATTTGAATTAATTTTACACTGGATCTTAGTCCTAGAATGGGTTGTAGAATCTGTATTTTTCAAAATTCGGTATTCCAAAGATAATATTATCTGACAACGGATCAAATTTTTGTTCGGCTGAATTTGAGAATTTTTTAACGGATTTAAATATTGAACACAGAAAAAGTTCCATTTATTACCCACAATCTAATGGGATCATAGAACGAGTTCACAGAACTATGAAAGAAAGCATAGCTTCATCATCTAATCAGGTCTTTGAATGGTCTGATAGACTGGAATTTTTTAAACTGTATTACAATAATTCAAAACACATAGTAACTGGTTTCACTCCTACTCAGTTATTTTTTGGGCGAGAACTCAATACACCTTTAGATTTAAATAATGAACCACATGCTGTAGACAATCCTTCACAATACTTGTAGCATCAAAAGGAACACATTAAAGCCACTAGAGAATTAGTGAAACAAAATGAAGAAAAGTATTTTCAAACTCTAGATAAAGTTGTAAAGGACAGAGAAAGTCATAAATTTAACATTGGAGACGAAGTATTTTTAAAGGCTTTACAACCACCTCATGCCTTACAGCCAAAATACACTGGTCCTTTCAAAATCGTAAAAATTTTTCGAAATGAAAACTATTTAATTGAAAATATCACTGACAACAAAACTAAAAAAATTCATTGTAGTAAATTGTTTAAAAGAGTTCCTCTGAGGTCAAATTTAACTAATTAATAGCATTATTTTCATCGAGCTTGTTTTTTCTTGTTCACTAAGTAAAAAGAAATAATAAGAAGAATTAAAGAAAGAAAGAAAAAATTCACACATGTTTAGTGTTTGATTATGAATGTAGTGGATTTAGTTTCAATTAATTTTTTTTGGGAGTTTCTTGGTTAGTTTGGGTGTAGGTTGGCCACCTTAATTTATACGTTTGGTCAGTTGCAGACTGGTCCGGGTTGACTAAGATCATGGAATTTCAAATAATAATAATAATAATAATAATAATAATAATAATAATAATAATAATAATAATAATAATAATAATAATAAGAGAGAGTAAGAAAAAAATTCTAGAGCACTTAGTGGTTATTACAAGTATCCAGCTAGTAATGAAAATGCGCTATTTTAACAACTTGAGAATTTGGAATTACTAAGTTGTAAAAGAAAATTGTAGAGTAATCATTCTTACACATTTACAAAATTATTAGAAAAAATTGATGGTATGTAAAAGAGTTGATAAAACGATATGATTTGAAAATTGTTAAGTAAGAGATATATAGTAATCAAGAGTTGTTAACAACAGTAAAAGGTTGTATGAAATATGAGATGTATTCAGTTACAAATGTATCTACAGATTGTAGTGAAATTTATGCTACTGTATCTGAATCATGTATTGTATGTATTAGTTCTTCGTTTTAATTTTTAACTTGACTCACATGTGTAGCAGCTTATCCCCAATTTTTTTTATATATTTATGCCAGACAATGAGATTTTGATAATTTAACAATTGATCATAATTTGGTTTATGCTAGACAGATATATTTCATTAAATTAACATGTGCTAATTTTAAATGGACGACAGATCTTAAAATTATGATTTACGTGGTTGCAAATGCATCAAGTCTCATCTGAAAATTAGTGTAGTGCTTCATCAAAATATTGTGATATGATTTTGTGAACTGTGCTACGTTTTTTTTTTTTTTTTTTCTTCTTTGTCCGGAGGGAATGTGCAGGCAAGCCTCCACATTTATTCAACATCAAGTCTGTTCACTGCGACCGCTCAATGACAGAGCGAGATTGACCATTACTACCGGTTTTCGGTCTCTTCTGCTGCTAGACTCCGAAGGGGTAGGACGTACTTCTGTCCGTCCTCACCGCGGATGATGCATGTCTGCAACTTGTTCTTTTTCGTGCCTTTCTGACGACCATCTCCATATAGTTTCAAGAAAATGCATTTTGTCAAAAAATAATAGTAAATGATATGAAAATTCAACTAAAGTTGACCTAGATGCTGACTTCTGCGGTAAATGAATGATGTTTTACGACTTGAGACGTTCTCGAAAGGAATTTCCGTGCATGTGTTGCGGCTTGATGCTAAAATTGGCCTTGTGTTTCCACAAAAATATATTGGAATAAAAAGTCAAACCAACGTCCTTCGCTATAAAAATTCAAATTTTTTATCATGTAACTTTGTGCAACGAAGATGATCTGAGATTTATTAGATTGGATCCTTACGCATTTTGTGCACGAAAGATTAGGACTCGAAATAGTAGGACTGATTCTTACTGCTGCAGTAGTACGTCGTATATTGTCTTCTGTCTGGTTATGTTTTCTTGATTTATACTAATATTAATTAAAATTTCACGATATCAAGATATAATAAATTTCTTGTAATTCACATTATTTGAAGTGTCATTCTTTGGGGGATAAGTTACTTTAATTCCATTTTTTTTTTCAGATCACACATTTCATCTTGCACGTATCCAGTATTTCTGGGTTATTGCGGAAACCACCCATTTATCATCACATTTAGCACCCATTTAATATTACACCAACCACAACGCAAACATATATTCTGTAATTTAGAATTGCTTTAATGTTATGTTTCACACTGATATTTACACCTCTTGCTATTTCATGTGATTAATTCAGTATTATTTAAAAACGCTTTTGTTATATTGCACATATACCCACTTTACCTACTACAATATAAGTATTAACATGCATATGTTCAATTATACAGTGATGATAGCTGGTAGTAACATTTGTAATATTTTATGTTATATTGTTCAATAGTTAATAATGCTTGACACAGTCTAATGACTAAAGATTGTACCATTAAAAATTTCAAGGTAGTAGAAAAATATTAAAACTTTAAAATTGTGGAACAAAAATAAAAATTAAGAAACAAAGGATCTTATACAAATTAATTAATTGAATACCAATTAATTCTTCAATTAATTAATTTACATCACTGCAGCTCAAAATCCGACTGACTTCTAACCTCGTGCATGTTCCCAAGAAATGTGATTTCTCCGCCCCTTTAAAGTTATAGGCCCACAAATTCGCATAAAATTAAATTTCACCAACTCAAGGATTTCTCTAATTATTTAGCTGAAATCCTTCCCTCTGCAAACGAATCAAAAACAGAACTTTATACAAACCTGCAGCATACTATTGACACCAGCTGCACCCAGAAGAGTGGAAAAAATAAATCGACCTTCCCCCAGCTAACAGCGAAAAAACTAACGATAATAGTCAAATTGCCGAAAATTTACAGAACGCCCTCGACCTGGAGAACTGATTCATTCAACCTTATCATCATTCACAAAGGGAGATTGCAAGTGAAAACGAGAGGGCCAATTTACCTTTTACTTCCCATTATCAAAACCCTCCGCAGAGCAAAAGACATACAAAAACATACAATACTGCTCTCTGTTCTGTTAACGTAAAAGCTAAGGAAAAAAGTCATTTCCGTCCAGAAAATTCATAAGAAATCATCCTGTCTTTGTTACAAAATCATACCGTTGAAAAAATAACCAGCTAAATATTTTAACACTCTTTGCAATTTCAAATTTAAATGAAATACAAATAAAAATACTTAATTATTGATTACTTAAAAAACATGAACACACTTAAAAATTCGCGACATAACATATCCAGTTCGCGACACAACATATTCCCCCACGAACCGGGGAGAAAAATTTTTGAGCAACAAAAGGTTTTTGCCTATACAACGACTTCCTATGCTTCCTATACAACGACTTTTTCCCCCTCATAAACAACTCGCTGTAGAAACTTTCCCTGCTAGAGATGTCACAGCAACTGGGATCCTGTTTAAATAAAACTGCACGTGGCGCTGATAATTGAACATGTGGTGGAAACATTTCATGTATTCTAATGCTTGAGCAAAAGAATTTCCGGATGCAGTAATCCCCTGATAAGGGATTCTGAGAATGAATTACAAGCCAACGTTTGGGATGAGAATATTTTCAGAATCAGTGAATAGTTATTCAACACAAACGAATTTAGGACATTAAAAATTAAACTATTACATAACAATTAAATTCATTAACAAATGTCAGCACAATATAAATTGTTTCTTCAGCAGCAATTTAAGTATACACACTCATTATCCAGATTGAGTTTCAATTACTATTGATTTACCTTACCACCAGTCAGAAAAAATGTATTCGATAACTTTAATAGAAAGAGGAGTAAAAATTAAATAGTGCAAAAAGCATTTCAAAACACTAGCAAGTTAAGTATATATATATACAAATATTTAACTCGTAAAATACTTGTCACGCCCAATTTAGACAGAACCTAAACAAATTAGAAACATAATTAAGACACAATAACACGCCGAATAAATACTAATTCAGAAGTCAAACAACAAAAATCAGCGTTAATTTTGTAAATTAACGCTGATTTTTGTTGTTTGACTTCTGAATTAGAAATTAGAAACATATCAATCATGTAATGAATTTTGTTTCGCGGTGTGTAATTATATCTCCAAATAAAAATACCTGTACAACCCAAATGATAGCTGGTGGAAATCATGCCAAATAAGCAGACAAGGCAATATATATTTAAAACAAAATACTAAATTTATCCAATATAAAAAAACTGAAATTTTATTCTACTTTAATATTAGGTTAAACAAGAAGAATATATGATTGATACTCCCAAGAGTGAGGAAATAATATTGTACATTTTAACGAATTTAAGCATAGACTATTTTCTTTCAGACTTATAACACACTTTTACCAGTTCAATGCTATTTACTTACAATACATTCTTAATGCTAATTTGCTCGTATACTTTGTTAACTAAATTGCTTATTATATATTCTTAACTGAGTCTATTTATATAAATCTTTGCAGAACAAAAGCTAACTGTAATTATTGCACATTTAATAGAATTCCTTTAAACAGAGCATTGCCAAAATTTAGAGAGATCACCTATAATAAACAAAATAAATGAAACTGCTTCATTACAAATTACCACACTATTGCAATAACCCGGGGGGGCGCTGAAACGCATCTGAAACTGGGATCCTAATATAAATATCAGATTTTACTACTGCAATTAATTTTCGATTCTAATTTAACATTGATACATTTCCTTCTACGAAAGCATTATTGAAATTTCATTGTTGTATATTCACCCAAATTTAACAACAACAACAAAAAAATTAACTCTTGTCTTCAACCCAGGGCTCCGCAAAGCTGCAGCACGTTATCCGCTTGTCGTGAATCGAAAAGAACGCTCAGTTGAAAAGAATGGAGAAAATAGCCAAGCGTTTTTAAGCGGGACGCAGATAATTATCTGCTTTAAGTCCGAGTGAAACCGAAGGAGTCAGTAGTATTGGATCCCTTCCAAAGACGAGCTGGACATCAGGCTCTTTTTACAGAACGGAGAAACATCATAAGGAACGGTGAAGAACTTCACAGGAGCAAGAAGTGAAAGAATCCAGAAGGTGAAAATGGTGAGACGCAGGCTTGGTTCGGTGGTCAAAATAAAACTCTCTGCCCTTCAAGGCAGGAGAACGACTGGTCAAGAAGACAGACACAGATGGCATAGGTGACAAGGCTTGAAAAAGCCATCGCAGATGGACCAAAGAAGTCGCTCACCGGCTTGAAGAAAACGGAATGGTTTTCCTTTTATTTTTTTAATTTGAAGCCGAAGAAATGCATATTTACATGAAAGGAGTAGCAATAAGTTAAACATTAACTGTTTTATCAAATAGAACAGGAACAAAAAAATTACGCATCATTTTCATGCCGATGTCTGAGGGAGCAAGAAATTGCCCCTCGTCCTACGAACATCCTGCACAGCCAAAACCGGAGGAAAAAAGAGAGCGAAAAACGAGTGCTCCGGCTATTTGTTGCGAGTGTTTTCCACAAAGCAACCAAATTCACCCAAAATGGGGACAAACCCCGACATTCAACGCCCCGCAGAAAACAGTGAGAAAAGTTTTACATTTTTTAACCCAGGAATTCAACTCATTTCACACAAGGACGCCCAAATCCGCCAATTACGCACCCGCAGAAACAGCAAAACTCTCCCCTTAAGCGTAGAACTCTTAAGTAAAGAGTGACTTTTCTCACTGTTTGAAAAATCAACCAGTGAGAAAAATCAAGTCCACACGAATAATCCACGAGTAAAGCTTTTAACACTTACAATTACACTCTTTGCAGTTTCAAATTTAAATGAAAAACAAATAAAAATAATTAATTATTTATTACTTAAAAAACATGAACACACTTGAAGATTCGCGACACAGCAAACAAATGTTCAAAAATAAAATTATTAAAGCATTATTATAAGCAGCCCATATGCTATCCCAGTAGTGCTTTGCAGAAAAAAAAAAGACATTTCCCCCTTACATTTTAAAGCCTGGAGGCTAGCTATCGACTACAGAAAATTAAACAATTAATTAAGTACCCCGTTAACTCAATGCCTATCATTGAAGAAGTTATACGAAAAATTACGTCAACCAAGCGCATGACCACAATAGATAACACCTCAGGGTATTTTCAGAAAGCGATGAAAACCCAAGAATGGACCAAAAACGGCATTCCAAGGAACTATAGACATTATATTAAGGCTTGTTCTCGGCAAATCCACGTTCATTTATTTCGACGATATCATTGTCTCAAGCGAAAATATTGAGGTACATATAAAAGAATTAAACGAAGTTTTTACACTATTAAAAGACGCAGGTCTAAAAATAAATGCTACTAAATGTAAATTCGCGGTAGAAGAACTAATGTACCGGGACTATAAGATTTCAAAACAGGGAATTCAAACTGAGGACTCAACTTTGTTAATAATATTCTAAAAATTTCTTTCATTTATCACCCGAAATGAAAGATGAAAATATATGTTCATCAAAATTTATAAGTAAGGCATTCTAAAAAGAAGCGTGTGATGCCCTTAAGTGTGTCACATTACGATTCATGAGCCAAGAATGTAAAGTGCAAGATTTCTCCGGAGACCCGTCCATGTTAAAATACTGAATGCTAAAATACTGAAATGCTAAAATACTGAAATGCTAAAATACTGAAATGCTAAAATACTGAAATGCTAAAATACTGAAATGCTAAAATACTGAAATGCTAAAATACTGAAATGCTAAAATACTGAAATGCTAAAATATGCTAAAATACTAAAATTTATGCTAAAATACTGAAATTATGCTAAAATACTGAAATTCCCATAGGAAGGATCATAATCTGCAGTCACAATGGCTGAAATATTCGAAGAAGGTGAAAGTTATTTGAGGGGATGTTACATACCCACCTGTGCTGCCACATAAGTACTTTTGAGCGGCATCTTGGGTAACCACATAGTAACTTTTCGACGACACTATTTGTTGCCTCATCATTACCTTTTCGTGGCTATTTGGTGAGGGTGCGGGTAAATAGAAACTAATGAATAATATTATAATTAAAATGAAGTTAATAAATTATAGGCTTACCTTTAAGAAAAGGGTCTGAACTTTTCCACAGTATTTCCCACTCTCCTCTTCAACTATCGAAAACATGAGTTCCCTGGAGCTTAGTCTTTGGTATGCAACTCGCTTCCCCCCACTGATCATCCATACAAACACATCCGGAAGCACGTGTTGGGGCTGCACAGAAATATGTTTCAGGAAAGTGGATTCAAGAACGCAATGAAACTAATACTAAATTTGCAAGAGCTATGCAGATGGAGAGATATTTAGGTATTACTTACATCTTCGGTAAGATCCCTTATCTTTTTGAGAAATCCTTGAGCAGTTCTTAATTTTTCTTTGATTGTATTCTTCGTCACTAAGGGTTTCATTGTCCGTGATATTGTTGCTATGTGATCCTACAGCAAAATGAGAAAAGAAGTTCAGAGCCACCTCAAGAAAGCTATCACAAAATCGAGTTGCTTTCTCTTTTAATTTAACAGTGACAACTATTTATTTGATTGAAATAAATAATTTGCATTACATTGTAAGGATTATGTTAATTTTATTAACAGTTAAATTTTAAGTTAAAGTTCCTTTCCTGTCAAATTCTTAACTTCAACTTACTACTTCCGGCCAGAACGTAGTTTTGGAATTTGCTGACTATTTAATGAGAAGGAGTGGTATTTAAACCACGAAGTTACTTACTCAGACAGACAGAGAATCAGAGTTTCTGAACTACGCGCGTCTGCCTTTTTGGCCGCTCTCTCTCTCTCTCAAAGCTGTTATACGCTCGGCCTTACTCAGGCCCTTGCTAAGCTTCGTAGTAAAATAAGTTAAGGGGCCAACTCTCATTGAACCTTGATAGCTTTGGCTATACTTAGTTAGTTAATCTTAGTTTTAGTTTAATTCTTAGTCTTTTAAGTTCAAGTCCAAAGTGCGGACTTTATTTGTTCACTCCCAGGCGGAGTTTTGTTAAATCTTATAGAAATAATAAAGGGTTATTTACCCTTCTCTCATGTTGTTTCCTGTCTTCGAACTCTAGCGATTATTCGCTTATCAGTTCCTAGGTTCCTCACTTCCAACATTAACTTAGAATTTCAAGTGAGGGACCTTATAATTGGCGCCCGAAAGGAATTCTAAACGGACCATGTCGTTAGAGTCCGGGAAGTTTACGTTGACCCCTCCGACCTTTCAGGTCACTACAACATCCACGAATCCAGTAGAAGGGTTTGAATTCCTCGTGGAAACGCTGCATTCAGCCATGAAACCAACAGCCACTTTCGACGGCAAGGGCTCAGTCCTGACATTTTTGGAGCAACTAGACTTACATTTCACCTTACATCCTCTGAATCAGCTACAAAAAGTGATCATCGCTATGACAGCCTTAAAAGGTCAAGCCCTTAGCTGGGAGAAGAGTATAGGAAAGTTCTTGTTGGGGGACCCAGGATCTGAATCATATAACTGGGAAAATTTTAAATTTGCATTAATAAAAGCATTTCCAGTTGTTAAAGATCGTGCGAAGCTTGAATCAGAATTGTATAGTAAATACCAAGGCGGTTTCGAGGATTTGACAGAGTTCATTTTAAGAAAAGTTCATATTTTTAATCTATTATATGGGAAAAGGCCCGATAAAGAAATTATCGAACTAATTCTACCGCGTCTTCTACCGTCAGCGCAAGATTTTCTCGAAGTGCGTAATCCGCAAACGTTGGAAATTCTGTTCCAGCTTGCAATGAAATTTCAGAGTAGAAGAAACTCAGAGAAGGCGCGTGGAAGTCCGTTTGGCCAGTACTCAAGATTTACTCCCCAAAAGAAACCACAAGTTCAGTACAAGGCATATCGGCAGACGGGAAAAAGTGAAAAGTTTAATAGCAAGAGTGCAGATAAATCTAAGGGCGGTGGATATAAAAATCAGCGAAGAGGCGGCAGGAAACCTGACTTTAAACGCAAACCGGTGATCGAGAACGGGCAACGGTCACCGAGTGGGACAGAAGACCCCTCAGAAATTTGTATAAATACAGTCGTAGTACAAAATCTTGCTATGCCGGAGATACAGATTTTGGTAAATAATGTACCAAACACTGCACTCCTGGACACAGGGGCACAATGTTCATTCCTATCAGAAAATGTTTTCAAAAAACATTTTCGTCGTTACAGACTGTTTAAAGCCCCGTGAGAGAAAGTAATTGCCGCCCAAGGCAAACAGTGCGTATGTTTGGGGAAAACCGCACTGCATGTTCAGATTAAAAACGAGGTCCTAAAAATTAATTTTTTAGTCGTGAAAAATTTACTCACATCAGTGATATTGGGGATCCATTTTTTACGCGCATCCGGTGCAAATCTTAATTTTCAGAATTCTACGTTTCAGGTCCACATGGACCCGGTACAAGAAGGTGAAGTTTCCATGCCGGAATTGAATCTAGAACATTTGAAGTTAGAAGAGAAAAAGAAGATTGAAGAATTGGTAAGAAAATTTAATTCTTTGTTTAACAAAAAACCTGGGTTTTGTCAGGTAGTTAGTCATTCCATAGACACTGGGAATGCCCCTCCAGTCCGGTCAAAACCTTACCGGTACCATAAAGTAAAAGAAGAAATTTTGGAAACCCATATAAAAACTATGTTAAAGAATAAAATAATTGTACCAAGCACGAGCCCTTACGCAAGTCCGGTGGTCCTTTGTAGAAAAAAGAACGGGCTACCGCCTGAACACCCGGACGCGTATAAATTTGCAGTTGATTATCGTAAGTTAAACAGTATAACAAAATATCCCACATATCCCCTACCAATAATTAATGAAATCATCAGAAACATTCGCTTGACTAAATTCATGACAACCCTAGACCTCACGTCGGGTTACTTTCAAATAGCCGTGAAGCCGGAGGATGTCCAGAAGACCGCGTTTATAACAAAGTAAGGCGTCTATGCCTTTTTAAGAATGCCCTTTGGTTTGAGTGGAGCGCCAACTACGTTCCATAAAGCTATGGACATAGTCTTAAAGCCAGTTTTAGGTAAAAGTACAATAATTTATCTCGACGATATCATAGTTACCAGCGAAACATTAGAAGAACGTTTGAAACATTTGGAAGAAGTTTTTTCTTTACTTAACGAGGCCGGTTTCAAAATAAATGCAAGAAAATGCAAGTTCGCGGCAAAGGAATTGTGATACCTCGGGTACAAAATCTCGAATAAGGGAATAGAGACTGATGATTCAAAAATTAAGTCAATTAAAAGTTATCCTCCCCCAAATACGGCTAAGAAATTGTCTTCATTTTTGGACTTAAGTTCCTATTATAGAATGTTTATAAAAGACTGTGCGAAAATAGTTGAGCCTCTTCTAGTGCTAAAAAGAAAAAAAAGTAGATTTTCTTGGACAGCCGAAACGAACACCGTGATTGAACAATTAAAGAATGCGCTAATCAATGCCCCAGTCCTTAAATTCCCAGAAGGCGAGCAAGGTCTAGAAATTTCAGCGGATGCATCCGATTATGCAGTTGGAGCGGTGCTCTCCCAAAATGGGCAACCTATAGCTTTCTTTTCGAAAACCTTGAATGCTACGCAAAGGAACTATTCCGCTACTGAGCGAGAAACGCTCGCTGTGTTATTAGCAGTCCAGAAGTTTCGTGTCTACTTCGGAAGTTCACCGATAACGGTCTACTCAGATCATGCGGCAGTGGGTCGCTTGTATTCAGGAAAAAATTTATCGCCTCGCTTGATACGTTGGACTTTAAAATTTCAAGAGTTCAACTTAATTATAAAACACACTCCGGGAAACGAAAACTTGGTCGCCGATGCCCTTTCGCGAATAAAAATTGATGAAGAGGGAAACACTATCAAGTGTGCCATGCTCGCCTCAAGAGTTATTGAGTCCCGTGAAACAATAATCGAAGAATTAAAAAAGGACCGAGAGTTTAAAGATATTTATGCATACTTGGAAGACCCTGAAAAATTTGAACATATAGATTTAACAGCTATCCGCAATAGGGCACAGCATTACGAAATTATCGACAAATTGTTATTTTACACAAAGGTAACTAACGAAAATCAGGAATACCGACCAGTAATCCCAGCGAGTTCTACGTTTAAGTATCTTAGAGGAGTTGCACGATCTACCTTCTGCAGCACATTTCGGAATACGAAAAACACTAAAGAGGGTACGCGAAGCGGTTTATTTTCCGCAATTACAGAAAGTTGTTACGGCGTATGTTAAGTCGTGCCATATGTGCCAATTAATAAACGATGTTAATTACAGCCCGGCCGGGTATTTAAAAAACATAAGGACCACTTTTCCAAACGAAATAGTTGGAATAGATTTGCTAGGACCCTACCCTAGGACAAAAATAAATAAAAACAGATATCTTTTAACAATCGTTGACCATTTTTCAAAATGGGTAGAAATAGTCCCTCTTAAACGAGCTTCAGCTAAAATAATCGCAGATTCTTTCTTAAATAAATATATATTAAAATACGGGGCCCCACTAAAAGTAATATCAGATAACGGAAAACAGTTTGTTAGTGGTATATTTAAAAATTTGTGCACAGGACCTGGCATACGCCATCTAAAAATGGTAACATATAGACCGCAGTCGAATATAGCGGAACGCGTAAATAAGAATATTGTAAAAATTATCAGGGGATATGTGAAAAACTTTCATGACCGCTGGGACAGCTGTATCAATGAGTTAGGTTTTGCCTTGAGAACCGCAAAGCACGATACTACGCAGAAAACCCCCGCGGAGTTATTTTTAGGAAGAAAAATCATAACGCCGTTGGATAAGCTATTCTTTGTACAACAGCGACAAGAAGAATTTAAGTTAAAATACGTTCAATAAATTATTGACGAAGCAATTAAAAATTCTGATATAGCAAGACAAAAACAAAAGATTTATTACAATAGAAATAGAATCGAATTGGAATATAAAGTCGGACAAAAAGTGCTTAAGTTGAAATATTCGTTATCTTCGGCACCAGAAAACAGAGTGTCGAAGTTTGAGCCCAGGTTTGAAGGGCCGTACATGGTGGAAAGAATAAGAGAAGCCACGTTTTCTTTAAAGGTCGAAAATGTACAACAACTGGTGGCAAATATCGATCAGTTAAAACCTTATTACAGCCGCACTGACTTTAAAATATTGCAGGATTTATTACAGGATCCTGGAAGTAAGGAGAGAAGCCCGCCAGCTCAGGAGTACAGCTCGAGTCCCCCAACGCAAAAAAGAAAGCAGAGCCAACAAACTTCGACCAGGGAAACCCATACCACTAAGGCTACAAGCGCACAAAAAAGGAGGAAATTAGCACCGACAAATCAACGAGTCAGAAACCAGGATGCTGCAAAAACTCAAGTGTCATCGACCACACGAGGGAGGCCTCCTGACAAGGTTCCAGGAAAGGAGAAAATTCAACGACGAATTAAAACTAAAAGTACAGCACAGTTTCCAGCATCAACAACTACAAGGCAGACCCAAGGAGTACCAGCGTGGAGACCGAAAAGCCAGAAAAGACCTGTAGACACAACCGTGCCGGAGCAAAATGTTAGAAGGGCCAAGAGAAGATTCAAAGACCCTGAAGAACGGAGAGCCCCACCGGAGTCAAAAAGGAAATTGGCATTCCAGAATCCACAACCTGCCCGGAACAGTCCCAGATTCCTACATAAAGGAAAGAAAAGGAAAGCACTGGAACTGAATGGAACGGAACATCGAACATCGAGAAGAGTGGAGGTTATCAGGTTTTCTACATTTGATCAGTTCTGTAAAGACAGGATGCAGGAGTACAGAAAAAGATAAGTGAAAATTTCTTTGCTAATTTTTCTTTGAAGTTCAAATTATATCATATTGTTATAAGTTGCTAAATCTGTTTAGAAAACTTAAATCGCAGATAGCGATATTTTGTAAATGTTCGTAAGCATAGATTTTTATGTTAGTAATTTGGCGAGAAGCTACTAGCGTTAAATACTTTTTGTTAAGAACTCGCAAGTTGCGAGAAGTAAATAAGTTTAGTTGGAAGACTATTGGAATACTATAATCTGTTAACGTAAAGTTAAGATTTCGTGTAAATTTTGGTAAAGTGTAATTAAGCAACTATGACTGTTGATGTAAAATGAATTCAAAAGTGATGTGTAAATATTTAAATGTTTATGTTCATGTAGAAATGTTTGATCTTTGTGTTGAAATATCGTAAAGATTAAAAGGACATAGAAAATAAATTTTTATTTCTGTGTATGGGAGTTACGGAAATATGTAATATTGATATATATGTGTTTAATGTTAGGCTCTCCAGTTAACACGTTTAAAAGTAAAATATAAGCTTTTGCTTACTACAGTAGGAAACAGTTTTCGTGTAGGGAGTCTTGGCAGGTCTAGTGTGTCACATTTTAACAAAGTTAGGTGTTGTGTAGCGGTAGTTTGTTCGCGGTAACAGAACGTAGAAGACCCTAAGTACATTTCAGTACATTTGCTGGAGATCATGGGTGAAATAAAACTGTAGTATGAATGAAAGTGCATAAGGGCCAAATGATGAATTAAAAGCGTAAAGCTAGGATTTAAAGTAAAGTTTTGTAAAAATGCATATGGAAGGATCAAAGACCTCACATAAAGTCTAGCAGAATAAAGAGTATGTAGAAAGAAGATGTATGTCAAGATATAATGTCCAGAAAGGATGCATTGTAAATTTTTATTTTTTCTAGCTTTAGTCTAGCTTTTAGAATTGTTGTAAAGTTGGCCCTAAAAACGAAACTCTAAAAGTCATTTAGTTAATGCAAAAGTTGGAAGAGTGTAGTTAATGTAAGTTTTCAGACTTTAAAGTCTTAAACAAGGTTGTTTTGAGACCTTATTTTTCGAGTATTTAAAGTCTGGTCGGAAGCTATGTAAGGATTATGTTAATTTTATTAACAGTTAAATTTTAAGTTAAAGTTCCTTTCCTGTCAAATTCTTAACTTCAACTTACTACTTCCGGCTAGAACGTAGTTTTGGAATTTGCTGAATATTTAATGAGAAGGAGCGGTATTTAAACCACGAACTTACTTACAGATACAGAGAGATATTCAGAGTTTCTGAACTACACGCGTCTGCCTTTTTGGCCGCTCTCTCTCTCAAAGCTGTTATACGCTCTGCCGTACTCAGGCCCTTGCTAAGCTTCGTAGTAAAATAAGCTTTGGCTATACTTAGTTAGTTAATCTTAGTTTTAGTTTAATTCTTAGTCTTTTAAGTTCAAGTCCAAAGTGCGGACTTTATTTGTTCACTCCCAGGCGGAGTTTTGTTAAATCTTATAGAAATAATAAAGGGTTATTTACCCTTCTCTCATGTTGTTTCCTGTCTTCGAACTCTAGCGATTATTCGCTTATAAGTTCCTAGGTTCCTCACTTCCAACATTAACTTAGAATTTCAAGTGAGGGACCTTATAACATAATATAATTATTAAGATCTTACGTAATATCAGTAATCAAAAGATTATGGGATGTAAATCGGCAACACTGAGTCTTCAACAAACTACTCTTAAATATATCGAATTTAACCCTCTGAGGGACGAAGTAAAAAGGAAGTATTGTAATAGCGAAAAATTTCGGGTATCATATTTCAACGAAAATATCGATTTTGACCGCTATCCAGTGCAATTAATGATGTTTTTGCGTGAAATCCACAAGTAAGGACAAAATAAAGGAATCTTTTCACCCCAAAAAATTATAAAACTGATTTAAATTGAATTCTAAAGAGAATTTTTCGTGGCGTTTGTACGTACGTACGTAAGTACGTATCTCGCATACTCAAAAACGAGTAGCCTCAGAACGTTGGAATTTTGTATGTAGGGTTACTGTAACATGTGGATGTGCGCCTCGTATTTTGATTACAATCGGCTGCACCAAAAGTATAAAAATATATGTATTTATATATCCACTCTAGTACTCGGCTCAGTGAGCTCAGTTTCTTTATCCTTATATGTTTTTAAATTGTGCATTTTTTGTTTAAAAATGATTGAATTATGTTGTTCTTATCTTCCGCGTAAGGTTTTTCTGTCTTTCGTGAATCCGCAAGCAATATTTGTACAATTATCAACATTTTAAAAGCTGTTTAAGTACGGTTAAGCTTAATTTTTAAATAACTTAGCGGACATATTTGTTTACATTTGAAACAGTAGAACAGTAGATTTCTTGCCAATCTAGAGAGACAAAGTTTTGCAACAACAAAGATAACGCCTTCAGTTATTATTGCGAATTAAATCATGCTTAATTCTTTCTGGAATTTTTTCGAGGAAATAAGTGTTTAAGATTTACTTCGTGATTTTTAATATAGATATTTTGAGTTTTATGTATTTTTGCCTTGTCGCGAAGCGAGAACTGAATTAATTGAATGAGAAATACTAAATTGTCTGTGAAAAACTGTTTCTTTTTTGTTTTGTTTGCTTAATTTCTTTTATACACCGTTCTAGATTTATTATATAGTATGTGAATAGAATATGTGGCAACGATTACATAATCCTTCAAATGATATAAATTTTGTGCATTCCGAATTATGATATGAACGAAATATAACGCTGTTAAGTGAACCTAGCGCCGGAGTGTCGCTATGGTAAACAAATATAGTGAATTTTAAAAAGTGCATTTATTCTATTGTGGTTTATGCACTATCGACGAAGTAGATTTAATTTAGTCCAATAAGGTTAAATTAAATGCAAGAAAAATGCGTATAATTTAATATTCCGTACAAGGAAGTCATGTGGTGTACACATCAGAGTTTTTATCTGTCATAAAGACCTGTATTGAAAGAGTCTTTATTAGCTAAATATGTATATTTGCCTGTTCTAGTCTCTATTTTCATAAACGTACATTCATCAAGATGACATTTATATTATTAATGAATGTTAATTAAATTAAAACTTCTAAAAATATCTGAAAACCTTCAGATTTTACATTACGCCCAAAGGGGCATTTTTTAAACTTTTTGTGTATTATTTTTATTTAATAAATTTCATGTTCCTCGCACGTAAACCGTAAAACTGAGTTCAACAGCAATATCACAAAATAATTTAAAAAGAGAATATCTTTAGTATTTCCGATACACAGTTTCGCGCGCTGGAGATAAAAATGATTTTTTTTTTTTCCGTACAGTGTTGCCAGAAATCGTTGAGTTTATTAATTAAAAATTCGTTAAAATTTTACAAAATGCGAAACAGGTAATAAAACAAATTCCAAATATAAGCTTCCGGATGCCCATGTTCGAGTGGAGGACTACGTTATTGAAAATTTGATGTCTCTAGTCACCGTTGTGTTTTCACAGTGCGAGAAACATGCATACATTCATGCAGGTTCTTCCTTATTTAATTTCTTTAAATATAATGCAGTGCTCTAATATTTGGGGGCAACAATTTGAAAAGTGAAACGTTATTTATAGTGAACCAACGCAAAATGGCAAAGCAAAATTAATAGCCCTTCTGGGTAAACTGCCCATTTGGGCTAAAAATAAATTTGTAAAATTTTAATTTTCATTGTAAGGTACCAGAATTATAATCAGATTACAAAAAAAACATTTTAGCACTGATATTCGGGATTTGGACAAAATGATTACTGTAATGCGAGTGAAATTTTTAATGTATTATGTGCACATGATTTGCAAACAAAAATTTAAATGGAAATTTACTATTTTGAATAGACTTATTTTAGTTAACTTGTTTATTCAAGTTGCGACGAATTAGTAAGTTAGTTGAAATAAAAACGGTACGGTTAGGGCTGGGGAAACTATAAATATCTTATCCGGGCCACGAAAAAGCGGATTCCGTAGCCACAGCCCTTATCTCAGTACATAAATTCTTTTCAGTTGTGACAGCATTAATGAAATGGGGAGAAATATTGAATGTGAGTTAAGCCCATATGTGGTAAAAGAGGTTCGAAATATCAAACAAAAAGAAAAGAAAACCAACAATGAACCTAGAAAAGACAACAGTGTTCGAAACAGTGACAGAATTCGAAATTTTGAGCAATTAAAAAAGAAATAAAATGGAAATGAACCTGGATGCTTTAAAACACTGGAGAAGGAGAAAAGTATTAACTAAATTGTCAGGGATATTTAGGTGTAGGATAAATATTAATGAGCTGTAAATAATCCATTTCTTTTTGCGTAAAACTAGATATTATAGGTAAATCGATATCCACTGAGTTCACATTAATGGAACTCTATTATATTTTTTATTTTTATAAATATCAAATTGGCCTTGATTTTTAGTGTCACTTTGCAAGATAAAGATAAGTTCATTCATTTCACTTTGCAAGATAAAGACAAGTTCATTCATTTTGAAATTTACGTACATGAGGACAGAAAAAGCTTAATGTGTTAGTATTTTATATATTTTTTGAGAAATATTTAAAATTTGAAACTTTTGTTTGATGTATTTAAATTTTTTTCCATCATAATTAAAGGCTAGAAACATTATTGCACTAACGAGAATATTTTTTTACTTATTTGTACGAAATTAAAGAAGCATTGCAACCATAGGGAATTTCGGGTAACATACTTCAAAGAAAATACCCTTTTTTACCATTCTCGAATCCCTTTTGACTTCTTTTTTGTGTGACGTCTGTACATACGAACAGAATAAAGGAGTCTTTTTTCCAAAGCGGTTTGTAAAATGGATTTAAAGTAGTCGTAGGACGTTGAAATTTTGTACATGGGGCTGCTTTAACATCATTTAGTTGTGCAGCCCGCTTCTTTATTGCAAATATATATTACAGTAACACAAACTTTTTTTATTTTAAAGCAAATTATTCCAAAACCATTTCCGCGCAAATGCTGCTGAAAATTAATCAATTTTGCACCAAAAGAAAGAAATTTAGAACCAAATTCACAAAGACATGAAAGAAATGAAATTAATAAAAACAAAATCATAATTTACCCGGATTTGGCTCTAAATTTCTTTTCTTTTTGTATAGAATTATATATATATATATATAACAAAGATAGGAATGAAATGAAATGAAATTTTGTCTATAATAATTATATACAATTTAATGTATAATTATAATTCGATTTGGTTCTATTTCTCTTTCTTTCTGTCTATAATTATATATATATATATATATGATATATTTTTAATGTCGGAGCACTTTAGTGTGTAATTATATATAATTATAGAATTTAGAAACAAATCTGGGAAAATTATATATACATATAGCCCGTCTTAAAAGTCCTTACCCGGCTTTTATTTTAGCAGGCGTTGATCGTAGCCATATACTTCTAATTATAGAAGTGTTCTGAAATAACAAAAATATTTGGTTTTGCAAAATCAAATTAAAAAAAATTATTTTGGGCAAATAACTAAATTTAACTTTTCTGCGGTTTCCTGATTCCTATATTTATAATTAAGACACAAACCACTATCGTCAGCTGCAAAAGTGCAAATGAACGAGATAGGCCATCGAAACTAGTCCTGTGAAAATTTGAAAATATAACGCTGATTTTTGTTGTTTGACTTCTGAATTCCTATATTTATATTTGGAAAAGTTTTATATCTGTCATGAAAAAATAAAATTATAAGAAGTTTGACTCCTGTAAAAACTAGCCGGGATATTTAATTTTCAAATCTGCAGTTTTTGATGTCATTTTCAACTTGAATCAAGGGAACTGGTTAACTTAGAATAATATAGGATGCATTAAAAATGTGTATAATTTAATAGGCCGTATAAGGAAGTCATGTGGTGTCCACATGAGATTTTTTTATTTAAGATACCTTTAAAATTATTTAAGTTTAAAAAATTTCGTCTAAGGTTTAAAATAAATAAATGTAAATTAAGAAAACTGAAGTAAAAGAAGGAAAAATTTGGTTTTTATGCTTTGCGGTTAAAATTATCGGCATTTTAAAAAAGACAACGAGGAAATCCCCTTGTTTATATTATTTGAACTTTCTTTTCTAGGTCCAAAAACTAATTGCGCAATATTTATTGGAGATCTCATATATTATGATGAAACTGTTTTATTACTTTCCAAGTATCACCGTAATCACCTTACAAACATTTTAGAGAATTGTTTACTTGCCAGCTCTCTTTGACAAAGTTTTGTTCTTTCTTTGTCCAGCTTGGTTTTGGTTGATGCGCTTCCTCCCGCTCCTTTGAGAATTGTCAGAAACCGACTGCAAACAAAAGCAAACAAAAGTGTTAAATATTATAAATAGCAAATATTACTAGTTAACAACAAGCTTTACATATTGTTATTCATTAATTTTCATTATTTAATTATGTATTGTTAATTTTTACAAAAAATGCAAAACGTATGAGTATTAAATGAATCTTAAATAATTTTAAAAATCTTTAAAATTAAACATGCAGGTATATAACTTTGCTAACATTTTTATGTTTATAATGACATTAGTAAAGGATTTAATATTTTATTCCGATTGATTTTCGGTTTATAAACTGCAGAAATCACAAATAGATATTTATAGCAGTGCTGGCAAACCTAGAAAATTTCAGGATGTAACAATGTTTCAAATTCAATCAGAAAACTCTGCGGTATTAAAGAAGTGTATTTTTACATGGTGAGTATGACAAGAGTTTCGGCAATATATTAGTCTTTCGAATTTAATAAGCAAACTCAGTGAGTTAAAAGAAATGTTTTACCGCTGCCCGAATTAAACTATTTTTATCTTTCATGCTGTATTCAGGAAAGTAAAAGATATTAATTTTTCTTTCAAAGTTATTCTGTTATTAAGCAATCTAAGCACTTAAAAACCGGAAAACTCAGATTCCTTTAAGCTATTATTAATTACTAACTGGACCAGCGAAATTAAACCACCTGGATTTATTAAAATCATGTCTATATATAAAGAACAGTGTTCGTTTGTTTGTGCGTGTATAATTTATACAAACCTATTGCTTATTCTGATCTTGATGAAATTTTTACAGGCTTCATCTTCAAAACAATAGAAAGTTTACTGTCTAAATACGATTTCAAGAAACCACCTCACAGTGTCCTGACTGAGGGCCATTGTTACGTTCCAGTCATCAATGAAAGTAATACATACTAAGTAAAGAACTTGTTTTTAAAAAATAAATATTAATAATTTTTTCTGCATAGTTTCAATTTTGAAATCGCTTCACCTATCTTAAGTTGTCGTCGCCTTTGTTTCGTTCCTATTATCATTTCTTATTAAAACCTTTAGATGAGGGCGTGTTCATTTACTCTCCGTGACGATTTCATTCTGATATGCTCACTTGGTCATTGTCTTTTGAATGGTTAGGAGGCAATTAGCAGCCTCTGCTGCTTTAACCACCACTTTTGAAAAAATGCCCTTAGGCGTTGGTATATATAATTGAAAAAATGGGCGTGTAACGCCGCGCCTACTAGGCGAAGCTGAAGCAAATACAAGGGTATGTAGAGTTCGCTGACTGCTTACTCAAAAAGTGTGTGTGAGTGGACATCCATTCCCGGAGAAGACGTACGTAGACTTGTGATCCTTGGAGACTGCTCACCTTGACTATCGGTAAGAGACTTTTGCTTTTCTCCCCGAATGCTTTACCGTATTACTTAGTGGGTTCGATGACTAGCCGTTCGGCATGGAGGACGGAGAACCCGGATCGCTTTATGCATTATTCGCGCAGTTTTATGCACTAAAAGAAGATATTGATAAATTTCAAAAACTAAAGGAATCGACAGGTATTACCGAGGAACAGGAAAAATGTCTTTGCTATATGCGAGCCGAATTGGAAGCGAAACGTTATATGATATATCGCAAAGATGGTATAGAAGTTCTAAATCAGGCATTTTCTAATACTAACAATAGGCAAAATTCACAAAAATCAGACAAAGTTTGGCAGGATGCACCCGTTTCAAAACGCGGTAGGAAACGTAGCAGTTCGAACGAGGAAACGTACCCTCCGCTAAAATCTGCAAATCAATTCAATTCCTTACAAGAGGTAAATTTAGATGGCAACAGAATGGAAGAGGACAATATCGTGGAAGAAGATAAGGTTACCCCTAACCCAAATCCCTTCATTCAACCCAGACAGTATGCTGGGAAAATTCCCCCGTTAGTTATCACTAAGACCATTAACTGGAAGGATTTTAGGAAAGAATTAAAATATAACTTAAAAATTGAAAAATTTGAATGCAAAAAAGAAGGCGAAAGTATGGTTCTTAAACTAAGCTCCGCCTACGATTATAAAAAGGTGAAGAATAAATTAGAAAAGGAGGAAATTCCGTATAACCCCTTTTTGTTAAACTCAGATAAATGTAGCAGATTGGTCATAAAAGGACTCACCACGGATTACGAGGCTGACGAAATTAAAGAAGAGTTAGAAGCTCAAAAAATACCGATAATTAAAGTCAAACCCATCACTAGAATGAGAGACGGTATTGCTACACAGCTGCCGGTTTTTTATGTTGAAATCCCCCGTAATGACGAAGGTAAGAAAATATGGCAAGTTAAATACTTACGTGATATGAAGGTTACTATAAAATCCTACAAAGGTAGGCCCGGACCAACGCAATGTTTTAATTGCCAAAGGTACGGGCATATACAGAAGGCTTGTCACAACGAACCGCGATGTGTACGCTGTACTGAATCGCATAAATCTTTCGAATGCCCATATAAAAATAAAAAAGAACATGCAGCCCAGTGTGTCCTTTGTAACGGTTCGCACGCAGCGTGTAGTCTTGATTGCCCCAAGAGGCCTGGAAATATGGAACATTCTCTCAAACACTTTGAAAATAAGAAAATCATACCCAGCGCCATGACTGATAAAGCGAAAAAATTATACTCGCTCTACTGAGAGCCAATCAGAAAAAGGCACCGACTCCAAAACGTACGCGGCCGCCGCCGCACCGAAGATAACTAGAAATAAACCCAAGCCAGGAGGAAAAACTTCTCAAATTAATGACGAAAACGATATTGAAGGTTTTAATAGATTTATTAAAAATTTATACTCTCTGTACCTGCAATTTGTACCTGTAATTGCCAAAGGTACGGGCATATACAGAAGGCTTGTCACAACGAACCGCGATGTGTACGCTGTACTGAATCGCATAAATCTTTCGAATGCCCATATAAAAATAAAAAAGAACATGCAGCCCAGTGTGTCCTTTGTAACGGTTCGCACGCAGCGTGTAGTCTTGATTGCCCCAAGAGGCCTGGAAATATGGAACATTCTCTCAAACACTTTGAAAATAAGAAAATCATACCCAGCGCCATGACTGATAAAGCGAAAAAATTATACTCGCTCTACTGAGAGCCAATCAGAAAAAGGCACCGACTCCAAAACGTACGCGGCCGCCGCCGCACCGAAGATAACTAGAAATAAACCCAAGCCAGGAGGAAAAACTTCTCAAATTAATGACGAAAACGATATTGAAGGTTTTAATAGATTTATTAAAAATTTATACTCTCTGTACCTGCAATTTAAAGAAGCAGATGACCAGATGAATAAGTTAAGCGTGGCTCTTGAAGCCATTAAGATGTTTGATATGAACAATCATGTATAATCACATCCAAAACAACTTAGCATGTAACAGTAGGCATATTAACTATGCAAAATTTATGTACTTTAACTGTAATGGCATAAAAAGTCAAGTAACTGAAATTAAAGACTACATTAACAGGCATAGCTTAGATATAGTTCTTTTTAATGAGACGCATCTCAGGACGACTGACTCCCTAAAGATAGCAAACTTCGATGTGTTTAGAAGTGACCGAATACATAACCGTGGTGGAGGCACCGCCATCGCTCCAAAAGATACCTAAAATGCTGCAAATTCGCATTACCCATTTTTAACAGCATAGAAGCATGTGCGTGTATTCTGAATAGCAAAGGAGTAGAATATGTCATAGTTTCGATTTATATGCCATCCGGAAACTCGCTCAGTACGCAGGATTTAGCTTATATTGAAAGGCTGGGTTATCCTACTATCATCGCAGGTGATATGAATTGTAAAAATACAAATTGGAACTGCAGGATGAACAACCAAGATGGAATTGTGTTATAAAACTACATAATAAACAATAATGTTTGAAATTAGATCAATTTCTTTATTTATTTAATAACTTCGGTCGAATGGTAATATATTTAGCAGAGAAAACCTTTTTAATTAACAACGAACTAATTTATCTAGCATTCTAAACATATCAAAAAGAATAACATCCCATGCGTTATCACGCTCAAAGTAATATGTAAACAACATCACTGTTGCCGCAAAAAAATCTACATTATAATGAACATATTAAATTATTGTGTATTAACTGAGTTCGTGCACGTTCCTGAACAAATAATGCACAAATTTTTGCTCCTACGGAGCACACGTATTGTCCTATGACTTGCAGCAACTCTGATATCTTAGATATTATGCTTACTTTAAATGTTTCGCAACAGCCTTATCTCAGTGTGGAAAATGATCTATAATTTCCAATATAATTCCCTCCGATCATTTACCTGTTCGTTTTACCTTCTACGGGCTACGACATGGATTACATCCCATGAAGACTCGGACAAACTGGATTCAGTACCAGAATGAAATTAATAATAACATCACTCCTAACGCAAATCTTAACTCAAAAAGAAGAGATAGACACTGCTATACAAAACTTAAATATTAAAATTCAGAGTGCCTTAAAAAATGCGCAGTTTGTTAAAAATGAAGACATAACCCTCCCCTACAACTACAACATCAGATTAAAAATTAAAGAGAAAAACAGACTTCGGAAGATTGTTCAGAGAACTCAAAATCCGCAGGATAGAAGAAATTTTAATAAATGCAATAAAGAACTTAGGCTCATGATGATTAAGTATCGCTCAGAGGCATGGGAAAATTTTGTAGACATTCTGTCCCACACAGATTCTACTATTTGGAGAATTAAGTAAAGCTCTCAGAAAGGAGGAGAACAACATTGGCCCAATTAAACATAACAACCAGGCTTTTCATAAAGCTGAGGATATAGCAAACATCTTCGCTATCGATTACGAAGACCAATTCACGTTAAATCAGTACCCCAACCCAAATGATGTTAACATCGAAAACCATGTAAAAGATTACATTGCTACTAATAGTCGCAGCGTAAGAAACCTCATCAAGTAAAAGATTGTCTTGATATTTTGAACCCAAAGAAAGCGGCCGGTTATGACGAGATTGGTAACAAAGCCATTAAGAACCTGAACAGGAAAGGGATAATCCTCATTACAAAAATTTTTAACGCCTGCTTAAGTTTGAACTATTTCCCTCGTATCTGGAAACACGCTACCATTATCGTCATAAGAAAACCAGGAAAAGACGGTTCAACTACGAGCGGTTATAGACCAATCAGCTTGCTTCCTACTCTAGCTAAATTATTTGAACGTATTATTGTAAATCGAGATAATAACTTCATTGAAAGTCACAACTTGTTAAAGAATTACCAGTTTGGCTTCAGACCAGGTCATTCTACAGTACACCAAATCACAAGAATTACAGAAATTATCGGACAACATCTAAATAAGAAAGAGACTGCCCTATTTTGCTGCCCTATTTTTGGACATCGAGAAGGCTTTTGACAAGGTTTGGCATGCTGGCCTCCTTGTCAAAATGATAAATTATCAATTTCCTCCGGACCTTATTACCACAATATTCAGCTACTTAGACAGTAGAACTTTCCAAGTTAAAATTAAAGATACTTTATCCAGCAAGAAAATTATTCAGGCCGATCTTCCGCAAGGAAGTTTACTTTCGCCAATATTATTTTGTCTATACATCAACGATATGCCAAATATCCCAGATACTACTTTTGCCTGCTAAGCGGATGACACCGCAATCACGTGCAGTTCTATTAGCCCCATCAAAGCAAGAAATAAGCTTCAAAAAGCTGTTAATATCCTCACCAAGTGGTTTTACGCTTGGAAGATCAAAACCAATGCAACTAAGTATCAAGTCATTTTTTTTAGATACAACCTCAAAGAAGTAAACAACATAACACTAGATGGCGCCACAGTACCCACAGTTAAAAATATTAAATACTTAGCTGTAATTCTTGACGATAAGCTTACATTCAGGCCGCATATTATGTATACTCGTGAAAAAGCTCACAAAGCTTTTAAGTCTAGTTATGCCTTAATAGGGAGACATTCAAAATTACAACTAAGTACTAAGAGAATTCTCTATCTTCAAGCAATAAGACCGATTTTATTGTACGCAGCACCAGCATGGGCCGCTACAGCCAGATCAAATCGCCAGATTTTGCAAAGATTGCAAAATAAATTTCTTAGAACTATCACAGACTCCCCGTGGTTTGTAAGAAACACTGCAATACATCGTGGAATGAAAATCAAACCATTAGATAGCGAGATCTTAATTGCCTTACATAATTTTTACACGAAATGTGATAATCACGATAATGAAGCTGTACGTAGCATAGGAGATTATGACTATACAGTCATTTAACGCTGCAAAAGACCAAGAACGATGATCGATGTACATAGTGAATTTAATGTTTTTTCTACTTTTCATTCTTTACTCTTATTTATCTTTACTTAATTATTGCAAAGCGATATGGACTTTGCGATCCCAGAGGCAGGACTTTGATTTGTATTATGTGTATAAAATTTCAACGTTTGGTCAGTGCAACTATGCTCCGCCCACTACTGTTATATGCCTCAACTATTATGCCCATGCTATTCTGTTGCTCCAAGACACGGAGGAAGGAGGACACTCAGCCGTAGTACCTACGAGGAGAAAGTTATGCCAAAGTTTTTATGCTACAGATGTGTTAAATTTCTTTTACGATGTGAAAGTTATGCTTCAGGTGTTAAATCGCTATTTTGTCCAAGTTATGCCACTGTTACATGCTGCCACATTGGATGTCATTCAACACTTAAAGTGTACAGGTTTATTCCAATATTTGGAATTTTTTTTTCATTTTTGGGATTCCTACTAAGGACAGTTATGGATAGGTAAAGACTTCAGGCTCGTATACCTACTGAATAAGCGAATACCTAAGACCTAAAGAAAGCATCTGGGAGCTGTTCGAGATGTGACAAAAGATATAACTAACTGAAAAGTTTGCTTAATAAAGCATTTGAAAAAATAAACATTAAGTAATTTAAATTAAGTATGGTTTTGAAACAGGTTCAGAATGAAATGGATCGTAATTATACTGGTGGGAGTGGCTCAAATGAGGAATAAGTCAACAGTAATATATTTCCGGTGAATTTCAAGAGTTCTCGTATGAGAAATGTTAAAGTCATATAAATTAACAGTATTCACAAACAGTTCACACTGTACAAAGTTCTGGAATAAACACACTTTTTAAGAAACACTTGTAATTTTAAAAGACACAATATTTCAGCATAAGTCACAGTTCGGAAGGCGAGATGGTGAAACACACATAATTAATTCAGTTTGTGTGTCCTGAAAGAGCTTATAAGTCCAAAGTTCAATAGTTCTAACAAAGTCTCTTTATAGGAACACTAATAAAATATAAAATTCTTGAAAATAATGATATAAAGTAGTAATCCACTGAGCTTTTTTAAGTCCTAAATAAGTTGAAAAAAACACAAAAGTCTCTAGTGGGGAAATATTTACAGTATGTACAGCTATTTACAAGTTTCACCACCTTGGATTATGAAAAATGCTCCTAGGCCGCTTAGTAGCATTTTCAAGTGTTGGATCATAATTGATTAGTTCCTTAATATGATCATATTGAGACTCTTCAATTTTACTATAAAAGTTGTGGCAGGTTGAAATAATTTGGTCAGAAATTGGTCTGATTTTTAATTTTTTGTGTATTTGCAAATTTCTAACGAACCAAGGAGAATTAATCTTGTTTCGAAAGACTTGCAACTTGTGTCTGTACGTTTTGAACACTGTAGCCCATACGGGAATTGCGTAAAGTAGTGTCGGTCTAATCAGCATTATGTAAACTCTTTTCTTTAATTGAATGTTTAAATTTGAGTTTCTTTTTATGAGAGGGTACAGAGCCATTTCTGCGGCTGTAGCTTTCCGTAAGGCATATGCAGTCTGTTCCTTGAAGAGGAGTTGTGAATCGAAAATGACACCCAGGTATTTAGTACTATTGACGACGGGGAGTGGGCTCACTTGGTGTTGCTTGCACGTAGTTCGTGATCATGTCGCCATCTATTAGCACCAATGGGAAATGCAACAGCGCACGAGTTTCGCATGCCCTTGAAGATGATAATGACCTTGAGATTCGATTTCGATCCCGGATCAGTTATAGGGCAGTCGAATATCATACCGCTGTAGCAAAAGAGCTCCTGTGTGACAGATTTCTGACATACGAACTACTTTGTAATGCGAGCAATTGATTAGCTCTTAAGATCGTTACAAACTCCCCTCCCAAGTATTTCCGATGGGATATGAGGAGATATGATTGGTCGTTGTGAACTGAGCCTGTGTTGTAGGCGTGGTTGTGATCCCAGTGCGTTGATAAGATTGATTGTTGTGTCGATGGGCTGTGGCTGCAGTGTGTGGGTGTGTTTCGATGGAGTTATTTTTACATGATGGGGCGTAGAAGAGTGTACCTAGTTTGTTCGCACCATTCCTGTCACCATTGTAGCGATCGCGTGGTGGTATGCTGACTTGATGTCGCTTGGTTTTGTAGTTGCTTGCTTATGTCGCCATTAGTACCAATGAGAAATGCAGCTGCGCAAGAGGTTGGCATGCCCTTGAAGATGGCAATGACATTGGAAATAAATCATGGGTATCTAATATGACACTTGAATAACACACCACTGTTGCGAAAGACAGTCCATGCGACAAGTTCGGATCCCGTGCGACAGATTCTGATGTTCGAACTCCTTTGTAATGCGAGCATTTGATTAGCTCTCGAGATCACTACATGTTTAAAACAGTAATGTAAATTATGTAAAAATAAAACGCAAGTAGAAGTTTATTACTTTTAAATGTCAGACATCATTAATTCTTTGTTTGATATGCTAGAAACCATTCTAAATATTTCAACTCCCGTTGAGATCTGAGCCAAGGTGTCATGCCTAGTGTAATTCAGACTCTTACTGACTCGAGGTAAAAGAGTGAGGAACTTAGAGACTTAAGAGTGTTTCTTTCCTTTGGCATAATCACCTTTAGAACTTTTGGAAGTAACTTGATTAACTAGTTCCGCTCTTGAAGACGTGAGAAGATTATAAATATTTCGCATTATTAGTGAAATTTATGTGCTATCTGAATATTCCAAAATTTGTCTTCTCTTTGAAGGCAAATAAAAATATTGCACATTCCAAAATAATAATTATATGTGCTATGCTGTGATCCATTTACTTCGACTAAAATTTAATTTTACTTAAATTTATGATAGAAGAGCTGCAATTCTCGATTTGTTCTTTGTAAGTGACTGGTTATTCTATTTAATAAACTAACTAAAACATTTACGGTACGAATTTAAAAATTCAGAGTGTAATATAGTATAATACTTTGGCGCTTGCATTTTGCAAGTAATTCGGACATTTCCTAGCATAATTTTATAATAAAGAACGCAGATATATGATAAATTTTAATAATTGATAAACCAAAACTTCCACGATTACTTAACTTTCTTAATTATTAATGAAAAGACATAGTAAAGATTATGAATTTAACAAAAACTATTACCAGAAAAAATACGCTGTTGAAAAAAATCATATTTATACTGAAAACCTCAAACGCTAATTATATTTCAGGTAAAAAACAATAAATAATGACCTAAGTCTTTCTTAACTAATCTCAAAGTAAAATACTTCAGTTTTTTACATTTGCTAATAATTTTTGTTTCCTTGTAGAGAAACTAAAAATTAAATAATAAAGAAGCTTATTCAATTCTCAAAAAAGAAACCACTGATTTTCGCAGCGTGCTAATGTAATGATAAAAAGTATAGCAGTGTTGAAAAATTCATAAAATCCTTAAAACGTGATGGTGTTAAAAATTGTTTGAACTAATTGATAGGGTTTTAATGAACAGTTAAGAGGAAATGTATACTCTAAAAGAGAAGATGTATTTTAAAAAAAATAAACGAGGAACAAGTCTGCCAAGAATGATATTTTTTAATTGCGTGGTAGTACATATTTAAATTCTTGTATCTTTTCTTTTATAGAAGTCTCATAAATCTAGTCTTAAGTAATCATGAGTGGAAAATTATCTCGAAAGCATGCATAAAAAATTAAACGAAATCAGTGAGGTATTAAATATTATATTTAACAGTATCAAACTAATGATATCAGTCGTTTGTATGTTAAGTTAGATTATGTAATTAGAAATAATATGATATGCTAGCTTACTAGTTTCACCTTCTATATTACAAATATATTGTGTGCCGTAGGTCTGAGATGAATGAAGTTAAAATAGAATTCATCCAAATTATTTCTTCATCTCATATTGATTTCACTTTCAAATTAAAGAAATTTAGTTTGAAAGTATTTATTCTATTAAATCTATGAAAATATTTGCAAATCCTTAGTTAGCAACAACTATAAAAGTTTCATCTCGCATAAGCGATTCAGAGAGCATTTTCAAGTTTATGAGTCGCGATACGTTCTTTGTAGAGATGAAAGTGAATGACGTTTAGTATAAATAAATTTAGCTTACAAGGTATATGCTCCGTCCTTTCCGCATGTCTTCGTGGTGTAATTGGAAGCATGCTCGACCCGTATTCGAGAAGTCCAAAGTACGAATACCTGCGAGAAACTGCATATTTCTTCAATTTCTTGACATCGAAAAAATTCTAAAAGACAGTGGCGCCCGAACTAAAAAGTGGTGAACGATAATTGGTCACACCAAGATTTGGTGATTGCGTCCCTAATCACCAGTCGCACTTTAAAGGTAAAAAGTATTTTCTCCCTCCTTTCCGCATCCCTGAGAGAGTGTTGCGGATTTCTTCAATTTCCCGATGACATAAAAAAAAAAAAAAAAAAAAAAAAAAAAAAAAAAAAAAAAATTAAAAAGACTCTACAGTGGCACTGGAACTAGAAATTTATGAACCATAATTCGTCACCACCAAGATAAGGCGATTGGATCCCCTATTCCCCGTCGTCTTTAAAAAGGGGGATTATGTATGATATATATATATATATATATATATATATTTTCTTTTTTTTTTTGGATTTTCGCATGCTTTCGTGGTGTAACTGGAAGCATGCTGAACGCGTATATGAGAGATCCGGAGTTCGACGCGTATATGAGAGATCGGAGGCATTGCCGATTTATTCATTTTCCTCATATGAAAAAAATTCTAAATGGCTGTACAGTAACGCCCGAACTAAAATCTAGTGGATGATAATTTTTCACCTCCAAGATTTTTGCGACTGGGTTTCCTAATCTCCGTCGCCTTTTAAAAGGGGTATTACATAAGATATTTTACTCTCTGATTTCCATCTGTCTTTATCATGTAACTGGATGCGTATTCAGGAGGTCTAGAGTTCGAATCACGGCGAGGATATTAGGAGTTTCTTCAAAGAAGTCGAGTTTGACCTAGTACAAATGTCAGATCATTTCGCATCATAGTAGCTTACCCTACATGGAGCGTAATGCAAAGGAGTAGCAAGTTTTTATTGTGAAAATTCATTGCAAACAAGAACAGCAAGTGTTATAGACTAGACTGTTAGAAAACTTCACGCAAACTTTGGAAGTGAATATGCACCTAATGAAACAACAGTTCGCTGGTTGATAATGAAACCTGAAGTGATAGGTTATAAAGTAGACATTAAATCACCGCATCTCGGTCTAGCAGGTTGGTTAAAAACATCCCTATTGCTCTTGGTATTGTTATTTCAAGTGTTGAAACATCCAAACAAGGGAAATAACACTTATAGCGAAAATTGAATATGTCATTAGTTACATCGATAGGCAGATACATGAAACTTTCTAAGAAGAAAAAACAAGTTGTTTTCTTTAGCTTTCGGCTTCAGTTAAAGTGCAATTAAATAATGAATAGAACATAACTAAGGTATTGCATAACTGAGTTAAAAATGTCACACAGTTTAAAGGTGCGCGAAAAAATGCCCATTTTAAGTAACAAAAAATGATCTATAGATTGGACATATATAAATAGAAGCAGGTGCGTTTGCTTGTTATGATTTATTTTGGATATCGGTATTAAAGGCTTTTAGAATTTTTTCTGAAATAATAAGAAAAAAGAAAAAAGTATTTTCTAAATATTTAAGCTGAATTGTTACGTGTCAAATAACTCAGCTGAAACCGATTGCTTTATCCGACCCTCAACAAAATTTATAATTTGACACCTCCCCCTCCCTTTTTCAAGTTATTTTACATAAAATAAATATGTATTTTTGCTTTTGAAAGTTAAAAATTTTTAAATGCAAAAGATGGAATGAACTTTATTATGTTGTTAAAAACATTCTCCAGGATATGAGATTAACCTGGAAATATTCTTAACTAAAAATGTTTCAAAACAAAATATGTTACATCGCTAATTGATATCCAAAATTAAACGTTTATTTTGCGCATCTTGGAAACAGCTTTTCACCGATAAGGTGAGAATTCAACATCAAATAATTTGAGGTTTGTGGTGTTGGACATTATTCAATCTGTAGCATCGAAGCTCTATAAGAGTTTGCATTAGGATAATAAGAGGTAAGAAAAGTTGGGAGCATTTGCGCATTATCGTGTGTAATATTACATCATGTTATCTTTATATTACTGTACCTCGTACTGTGTTCCGTACTGGATTAGAAACCGTTAACTACTGTACATAGATAGCTACGTTTTTAAAGGTGATTGTATGCAATGCATTTAATTTTCTTTCATTCCTTCGAGAAACATTGACGGTTTTACCGCTGTTAAAGTTCGAGCTTTAGTATCAGAAGTGCTATTATACTATTGCCCGTATCACTTTTGTATACGAATCGCTTTTCAAACTGTTGCTACCAAATGTTATCTAAAAAATTAAATAATGAAGCATCTGCATGTATGCATGTATGTTCCTCGAAGCCAAAATTTCGAATTTCGAGTTTGATTTTGATTAATTTCATATTTTGCTCAAATTTAATGAATTTTTAATTGAACAAATTCAGCGATGTGAAAGCGAGTATTTGTGACACTGCTGGAAATTAAAACATTTTGTTTCCTCCGGTGTGCCAGACTGTTGACATTTGGCAAAATATAAGATACTTTCTTTTCAGTTTTAATCCTCAAATTCGGCTGTTTGAAGTCAATGTGTTACCACTACCTCACACAAAATACTTATTATCTCCACTCACCAGCGTGTTGCCTTTCAGTAAAGCATAAGATATTTTATTTTCAAATTTTAATATTTCTATTACTGAGTAGTAAACCAAGTGATTGAAAAGCTTACACAATTCTTAGAAATAATTAGACCAAAAGAGACGTTAGTCCAGAATGGGATATTAGTCTTGAAACAGAATTTTGAGTTGAATCACTATAAACTGCATATCATTTTCAAATTGTTACCACCAAATATTAATATAATAATGCCCTATATTAATATATTTTATTAAATTATATAACGAATTATTTCGTTACGCTTGTCTTCAGAAAATTGAGAGATGAAAATTATGTGAATAATTGAATTTTTCAAGGATTCGGATACGGTAAGAAGATAACAACTGAAAAGTATTTCGGTGTAAACTATAGGTAACTATTACAATATTGTTTACAAAATGAAACTTGCATTTCAGTAAGAATACATAGCAATATTAACATTACAATATCTAATAATAGATATCTTCATTTCTATTTCCTTTAACTTGAATCTCGCCCGTTCTTATTGTTGTCTGCGCTATTCCTTAGGTCCAAAACCATCCATAAAAAATAAAAATCTGAAAGGTTTCTGATTTTAAATTATGTCCAAAGTGGCGTTTTGTTAACGTTTTGTGTGTTTCCTTTATTTATTAAACATCAAGTTCTCAAGCCATAAAATTCAGTTCAAGAGCAATATCGCAAAATAATTTTAAAATGAGCATATCTTTAGAATTACAGTCGATACACAGTCTCGCGCGCTGGAGAGCAAAACGTTCTTTTTTTCGTACAGTGTTGCCATTGTTCGCTTTGAAATCGTTTATTTTTTAATCAAAAATTCGTTGAAGTGTTACAAAATATGAAATCGGTAATAAAACAATTTTAAATTCAAAGTAGGGCTTCCACATGTCCATATTTTATGGAAGATTACGTTATTTAAATTTTGATGACTCTAGATACCGTTGTTTCTTCACAATGCGAGAAACATACATACATTCATGCAGACTCTTCATTATTTAATTTCTTTAAATAGATAATATTTGGTGGCAACAGTTTGAAACATGATTTGCCGTTTATCGTTTTCAGTGCAAAATGCCAAAACGAAATTAGTAGTCCTTCAGGGCAAATTGCCCCTTTAGACTAATAATTAGAGAAGATGATAGCGTAATTGACTCAGGTAGTTTGTAAAGGGTTCGCTTTTGTTAGTAAGATGAAAACAGTCATTATGCGGACGAATCCTATTTTAAAGTTTAGGGTAGCTCGCTTTGTGAACGCATTAAGAAGCGAGAAAATTATGGTAATATTTCTAAAATTTTCGGAACCTGGAGCTAAAAGGTTAGGGGAAGGAATACGCGAGGAAATACGGTAAGTAGTAAATAAATTTGGTTGCTGAAATATAAGATAAATTGCTGATATAAATATATAAATTTAAAAAGAGCACGATCTCATTTTCTCCTTTTTTCATCTAATTTACTTACCATAAGTATTTCGTGCAGGTTCGTCATATGTATAAACAGTAATTTTTCAAAAACTGCGTCAAAGAAGTTAATGGTTTGGAGTCGCCAGAACATTTTTACGCTTCCTTTCTAAAACATACTTCTGAAGTCATCTACTTCAGTTAATGTGTTTAAAGCTTGGTTTAAACACATTGGCGTTTAGGAATTGAGCGAAGTTTCCGAAGTTGCAATATGTTACGAGATGAAAAAGACGTATGTCACGCGAAGCATGACGTCAATGACTGTTGCGTGCAAGCACGTAAGTAAAGAATCGATCCAGAAATTTTTGGGTTAGTTAATTCTACCACTCAAAGGCAGTTTTTAACTTAAATGCAATTTGCAGGGTAAATATTCATTCTTTTCCTTTTGAACAACACACGATGTTATATCTCGTAAACCTATAGAGTAAACCTCATATCAGTAAAACCGGATAGAGGATCACATATGTTACGAAGAAGTGAATATGTGATATAACATGTCGCATATTTCATATTAATATCAGAAATATAGATTCTGTTTAGAATCATAAATTTTTAAGTTACTTTAGTATTCGTTTAAATGATCATGCTTCTATACTACTAAACTATAATTGTAGAGACATTAGGAATTTTTTGAAAGCAGGTAAGATGAGAAACGAGCAATCGCCTTCGCCGGGAATCGATCCACGGACCTCTGCAATACCGGCCCAGCGTGCAGAACCACTACACCACAAAGGCACGCTAGAAAGGCGGAAGAAATACATTATATACTCTCCCTTTTAAAGGGCGACTGCGGTCTTTAGGGGACACAATGGCCAAATTCTGGGTATGGAGAGTCATCATCCACAACCCTTTTAGTTCGGGCGCCACTGTAGAGACATTAGGAATTTTTTGAAAGCAGGCAAGATAATAAATGAGCAATCGCCTTCGACGAGAATCGAACCACGAACCTCTGGAATACCGACCCAGCATGCACAACCACTACACCACGAAGGCACGCTAGGAAGGCGAGAGAAATGCCTTATATAATGACTGCTTTTTTGTAGTATAGGTTGATCTAAAAGTCGCGGACATCTAATTTTTAAAAATTGTAGAAATTCTAGAATGAATATTAATATCAAATTAATTTTACGTATGACTCCCTTATACTGTTACAAGTAATAAATGTCTTTATGTGTAGAGTTCCTCACTGGGTAATTCTAAGTTACTGTTGAAAGTGAAGAATCTTAAGAACTAGTAAACGAATAATCGCTTGAGTTCGTGTGACAGGAAACAAGATAGAAGGGTAAACTAACCCTTTATTATTCCAATTAAAGTTTAACAAAACTCCGTCTTGGAGTGTACAATAAAGCCGACACTTCGGCTTGAACTTAATAGATATTAAGAATTAAGCTAAACTAATCTAAACTAAAGAGGTATAGCTGAAGCCATCAAAATTCTAACAGAGATGGCCCCTTAACGTTAATAGAACTTCGAAGCTATCAAGGGCCTAAATTACGGCCGACCGTGATAATAGCTTACGAGAGAGTAGCCTAAAAAGGCAGACGCGTGCAGCCAGAATACCTGGTATCTCTCTCTCTAAGACCGAAGAACTTCGCGGTTAAATACCGCTCTTCCTCATTATGTATTCAGATGTGATTCTAAATCTAAGTTCTGGCCGGAAGTGTAAGTTGAAGTTAAGAATCGATAGGAAAGGAACTTTCACTCAAAATTTAACTGTTAATAAAATTAACATAATCCTTACAGATGTTTTAGTCGATGTTCACTCTATTAACTTTAAAAATTGTTTGCATAGTGTAAGATATAGATGATTGTTCCTAGCAAAACGAATTTTTGTGATTGTACATAACTTCGAAACGCATAAATTTGATTGCAATATCATGTTCTCATACTTTTTGGAGAATGTAACAATTTATTCCTGATTTCGTCTATTTTGTCCGAACTCAGATGATATGGGCGGTCGCTTCATTTTTTATGATGAACGCTCGAAACGAAGTTAACAAACGGGAAATCGTTGTAAACTGTTACCTTTGTGAACATTTGGGAAGGTCTCCTTAAACGCTTCAATAACGTTTTGTTAAGAATGCGTAAGTAAATAATGTTGAATCATGAAAATTCCCTCTGTTTAGGAAAATCTGATCTCCTTCCTATCCCAAACAAACGGTTTTAAAGCTAACAGCATAAATGACAACTGAAAATTCAAATGCTGTATTACCTGCAAATGTATAGGGGTGTCACCCATTAAACAACTTGACATTTTAATATTCATTTCAAGTTGTAACCATTGGCATCATATTTGAAAACTTAGAATTTTATGACAGAAAAACTGCCTAAATCTCATTATTTTCTTCATGTTAATTTTTCGGAAGTCTTTCAAATACAGTTCGACTAAAGAAAATAGAAAAAGCACTTACGTGCAGCCTGTTCCTAACTCTTCCAAGACACCTCTCAATCTTCTGTCGGCGTGAGGTTTCTCCAAGCGAATCATCTCCTGCACATCTGACAAGCCTTCTTCCTGGAAAAACAATCACATTGAAAAGGGAGTTAAGTCATGGAGGCATTAAAATGGGAGATATAATTTTAACAAGTGCCCATACTATTTACTAAAACAGAAAATACTCTTTACTAAAACAATTTCTGCTTAATGACGTCATATGGTTTATTGGTGTTATTGCTGCTGTTAGTTTAAAAAAAAAAAGTTACATTTTAAGTAAAGATGAAACATTCGAATCCTCGAATACCATGAATTTCGGAAAAAAGGAAAAGGAAAAAATATCTGAGATTCAAAAACTCAAAACTTTATGTACTTTTTATCATCCGAATACTAAAAAATTGTTAAATATTTTTGTTAAAGACTTTGGAAGGATTACTGTTAATAAAAAATGTTGAAAAAACTTTTTTTTATAAAATAAGTGGTAACCATGTAGTATAACTCTAAACTCAGTGGCGCAACAGCCCTAGTGGGCAGGGCCTCGAAATCTGCTTTCTTGACCGTGGGCCCCAGGGTGCGTAAGCATATGCCCTGAACAAGTGGTCAGCATGTCGCAGGACCCCAATTGTTTAGTCCTCAAGCGAACTTGGTACTCATTTTATTGACTCAAGGGATGGAAATCAAGGGATGAAAGGCTGAGTCGACCTTGCCCAGCCCGGGGATCGAACCCCGAGCCCGTGGTACTGCTGCGCAATGCGCTAGCCACTGCACCACCGGCCTTTGATTTAAGTTAGTAAGTTATTCCTTAAATGGCGCCTCTAAAGAGCTATTTCTAAAGTCGAATGCGCTTAAAAATTGCTTAGTTAATAATCAAATTATTATCTTCCACATTTGTTAATCTTATATTGTTTTAATGAAAATTACATCTTGTTTCCGTTTATTCTTAAAGTGTCGTTAACATTTTCATGTATAGCGTGCAATCAATTTGTTGGATGTCGATTTGTTAGTTATGACGAAAGACAGTTACATAATGTGTCACTATGCGATTTGAAAAATTCATGTATGCGATGTTATCGTCATGCGATGTTTTGTAGGTACTTTATTTTTACCACGATATTTTCGACGACGATGTTTTTAAAATGCGAAGTTTTTGAACCGCTTTATTTTCGACCACGATATTTTAGAACTGCGATATTTTCTCTTACAATGTTTTGTACCACGACGTTTTCTCCTTGCGTTGGTTTCTCCCCGACGTTTTCGTCCGCGATGTTTTCAGCTGTCACCGACACCAAGGCGATATTTACGTTCCAGTGTTATTTCTGAATTCCTTGACAAACATGTTGCCATTTTATGCTGTTAATTTCAAGTTACATTTTACAAGTTACAGTACAGAATGGTTTCTGAAACCTGTAGCAAAGCAGTTCTTACTTGTTATTATTAATATCAAGTTGTAGAATTCTTTGTGCAGCTTTTGACAAACTTTACAACATATTCTCAAGCCAAACTTCACGGTCTTAGAACTGCTCGTTCAACGTCTATTTGTCTTCGCTCTCTGCAGCACATGAAATCATGAAAATGGTTGACATATGATTTGTTGAAACAAAGATTAATTAGCATTACTTTAGATTAATTAGCAGATGGCAAGCCAGAGCTAAAATAATTTGAATAGAATATGATTTCTATTTGTTTCCCAGATGATTTGTGCTAAGATAGCATATAAAATTTGCCTTCCTGCAGAACATTACGAAAACTCAACATTTAAAATAGAGGTGTTCTTATCGTGCGTAACTATGTATTCAGCAAACTGCTGTTTAAGAAGATTGAGTATTTTATTTCAGATACCGAGGTGTTGGAGCTACGTGTTTTGCCACGGATACTTATCCTTTACCAGATATCTTTCAAAATTATTTTCCTTAAACTTATAAGATCTAAACTTTTTACTAAACCTTAAAATAAACTATATCCTACAACTGAACCTGGTGAATTCTCGCACAGGTGTGAATAAAATACCAGCATAGAAGAAGGGTGAAAATAACAATTTATTAATTCAACTCAAAACAGAAAGGCAAGTACTTCGTTCCATACAATAAGACTGACTACTTGCGGTGGAACTGGAACGTTACAGCATAAATCAATTCAAGTCTAAATAGAATAGTGCTGGATTAGCAAGTTAACTTAGGCTAACTTAGTTGACTCAACAAAACATAACAGGCGTGACAATAATCCGAAATGGCTAAGGGATGTATTAGCGTAACAGCGAAATAGCCAACAAAAGGTGCTCTGGCTTTCGAAAGCACGCTCTGAATAAACTAAGAGATCCAAACGCTTAAATACTCACTTCACGCAATTTTAAATTTACATCCTGGCGAGGAAATGCGAGGGGAAGTTGAGAACTTTGGGAACGATAACAAAAATTTGAATAAAATGCCAATTAACTAAAGGAAATCCTACAAACTTAGAACATGACATAGAAGGCGTCCGCCCTACAGTATTAGAGATGACGACCGACAATGGGGATAATAATATATGTAACGCTGACTGCCGTACTGAAGGGCCCGGGCTCGAATTCCGGAGAAGGTATGTGTTTACGTTCCTGTGTTAGAATGGCGCCAAATGGATGATGTAGTTTCGATTTTAAATATCCTTAATAAATTCAAGCACTCTCGGTCTATTCAAACCAAACTACATACATTTAATAATAAAACATTCATACGTAAACATTTAGTAATAATTCAGCAATACAGATAAGCTTTAACATAAGAATTACAACCATTACAGGTTTCTTAACCATTACAGGTTCATTACAGGTCTTTACGACCGAATTCTACGAACGACAAATCTCAAAAGCGTGTTGCCAACGCAGGGCAACGAAAAGGTGGACATCAATTCGATAGGCGTGGAAGTAAACAGTATGCATTTTTATAAATGCATAATGGCTGTGTGGCATGGTGTCACTTTAAATATGTGGCGAGCAGAATATTTTTTCGAGAGGTTTGTGGTAGGGTAAGAGGGATGCTTCGGGGAGCTCTCTCCAAATTAGGGGGAGAATCGAACTGAAAATGGGCTGTCACCTATACTGTGGCAACGACAGGCGCATTTGAGTCCTTGCCACGCTGAATGTCGTGGGTTTGTGCTGGAATTTGTCAGACCTGTGAGATTGGTAAGTACAACAGACGTCATAGGGATAGTACTGCAAATGTAGATTAATTAGTTCTTATTAAATAGTAGTTAGGGCTTCATTCACTCACGCAGATGTATTTCATCGATCCACACCTTACACAACAGTGCAGTCTATAATACTGCTGTTCAAGAAATCAGCATTTTTACCAGTGAACATTGAAAAAATTATATGGAGAAAATAAACTGTATAACTATTTAAAAGAGGACACAACTTCTCCCTTCAACCTTCTAATAACTGGAGAAATTTTTGGGGGGGGCAAATATTTCTTTCTTTCTTTCTTTTTTTTTTTTTTTTCAAATAACCCACGAATATTTCCTACAACATCAGAAGACGTCATTAGGAATAGAACTGTCAAGATGTGATGAATTATATTATTGAATTAAGTTTTATGTCACCTGTGCCCACCAAAGTCTGCTCTGTATATTAAATACTGAAGGCAACATTGCTGAATTGTTGCTAGGGTGGAGTTTACAACAAGTCAATGATATGAGAAGAAGGTGCGGCCTCTAGGTGCACTTTTATATCACTTTTTTCTAAAACAATTAAATAAAAGTATGACCCATTTTAATGGATTGAGCGTGTGTTATATATTGCATTGTCGTCAGGTCAGCGAGTGTAAATGCAGGAATAGTTTATGAACTTAGTTGAAAGGAAAGATAGGTATATATAAGAAGTTTGTGTTTGGTTACTAACGGTGGCGGTTTTTTTTATATCAGATTTAAAGAATTCTGCCGGTTTTGTTTTATGAACTTGTTGATAAAATATAGGGTCAGTCCATAAGTTCGTGCGCAACACGAGTATGTGTGAAATTCACTATGACGCATATACTAAAACAATACAGTTTTGAGCCTGTTGAAGCTTGCCATCGTTTGACTAACATATTATTTAGTTCATCACCCAACTTTCGTAAATATCGAACCCATTTTAGTACCCACAAAAGATGAATATAGATAATCAATACAAACGTGCTGTGGTACATTTTTCATTTTCGTGTAGTGAATCTGCTAGGTTTGCAACGATAAAAATTAATAGTGTACATGGTGAACACACTATTAGTGTAAAGACTGCCCAGAAATGGTTTAAAACATTTAAAGTTGGGAAAAGCATCATGGATGATGAACCCCCTTTCATGACGTTTTGAACTGTTAGAACCAAATAAACGATTAATTCAGAAGTTTATAGTGAACAACTTTGCCGTCTAAACTCAGAATGGATCAAAAAACGCCCACGATTTGTGAATATCAAGAAAGTGTTGTTTCATCATGATAACGCTAGACCGCATACGGCTCGAACAACGCTGCAAAAAATGAGTGAATTTAATTGGGAGCTTTTGCCACTTCCTGCTTACTCCCTAGATATTGCCCCAAGTGATTTTCACTTATTTCGTGCCTTACAAAATTTTTACTGGGAAAAAAATTTAATTCTAAACAGGATGTACACAATGAACTTTCAAGTTTTTTTGCATCAAAACCAGTCTTTCTATAGCAATGGCATAAAAAAGCTACCTGTAAGATGGCGAAACATTGTAGATAATGGAAAAAATATATAATTGATTAAAATGTTAAATTGTGTTTTTTATATTATTTAAAAATTTACCAAAAAATGCGTACGAATTTATGGACTGACCCATACTTATAAGCAATCAATAAAATACAGGAACAGATTAACCCATTTTACAGAAAATCCATTGGGGCAAATAGTTCGGTTAACAAATATTTTGGATTACGAGCCGGCTTCGAAAAAAATATATTAGTGAACCAAGGTTTCACTATATTAGCATGATATTTTGGCTTTCTATTTTCTTTTATCAACTAAGAAGATAAATTCTTCCACGGATGCAATGATCAGTTTTTATTGGCTGAAGTCGTCTGCTCCGTATTTTTCTCTCTTTCCTTGTTTCTTTATACTTTTACATGCATCTATATTGGTACTCAAGTATTACCCCGTCGACCGTTGACAGAAAATTCGGCAACGGTCGCCAACTGATAATCGTTATTGCGAAATTCTAAAGCAGACGGTCATCCATAATTGGCACTAAATCGCGTTATTTTGCCGGTAGACGGGATAATACGTAAATACCTGCATATTTCATACGATTTCATTACGAAATTTTTACAAGAATGTTATAATACGAATACGTTGTGAAAAATAAATGAATGGGAATCAAAGAAATTAAATTTTATCTCTTCAAATATTAAAAAAAAATATGCTTTAATGAAAACGTTATTTATATATTGAAACAGGACTACTTAAAATCGTGTAATTTATGAGTTTGGCAGTGACTGGAAAAACGCCCACAGGAAAAATGCTCACAGAGTAATGCTCACAGGTATAAATGCTCACAGGAAAAAAAAACCACACAGAAACATGGCCACATAGAAAAAAGCTCACATGGAAAAATGATCACTTAGAGAAATGTGCTCGCACGGAATAAAGCTCACATAAATATATGCTCACATGGAAATAAGCCCACTGATAAACAAAATACGTAGGAATATCCTTACATTAAGCAATCAATAATTAATCGATTTGAACATCGAATACCTACTTAAATTTTAAAAGAAAAATTATTTAAAATACTGAAACATCTATGGTATATATATATATCTATATACCATATAGATATATATATATAAAAAATTGTATAACTTATGTGTAGATTCAGTTGCTGTATAAGATTAACAAATGGGCCGTTTTGAATTAGGAAAAGAGAGGAGGAAAGAAGGAAGAAAAATGAAACAGAATATACAGCGAAAAATAATCACAATGTAATTGTTAAAAAAATAAAATTATAGTAAATATAAGTTACACATTTTATAATATAAACATTTAGAAGAATAAGCAAATATGAGTAGTTATATTATTTAAATTACCTAAAATACCTTGTTATATATAAATCACACATATTGTTGTGTTTTTCTTTTCTGACACCAGTTGTTACGTTATTTTCTTCCTTCACGTTCGTACGGGGTTAGTGTGGATGTTGAGTGAATAACGACGACACTTTAAGTATCGAAACACACGTTATTGGCCGGTATTTTTAATCAGGACAACTCCAAAATCTCGTTCGCAGTCGTCGAACTGTTATAAACACGCTGACACGATTAGCGACACAGCTTTCAGGTTAACAAGCTATCACGGTGGAGACAGCTTCACTGTAAAGCACCAGAGTACAGCTCCCGACTCTGCTTGGTCGTTCTCGGAACTCCACGTGCTCTCCAGACTCTCCACGCTACAACTGGCGATGCACTCGACGACACGCAGAGCACAGCTCCTGACTCTTCGGTTCACTCGTTCCCGGAGCTTAACACACTCTCTCGACGATGCGCTAACCGCGCTCTTCGATGCACTTGACGACCCACTCAGCACTCGCTGCCCGCTGTCAACTCGATCGACTCGAGACACTATCTCGCACTCTCGAGGCGCACACACTCCCTCTCGACAAGGCACACACACACTGACTGCGGACCAGCAGGGTTTATATAGCTTTTGGCTGGTGTTCGAGAACATTCTGGGCTAATCAGGTAAAAATGTTTTCCAGAAGGTTCTCCATCCGTCCATGGGATATCGCCGATTTTGTCACCAAATGGGCGATTTCTCGCCAAATGTGGGAACCTTGCTTTCCTTGCTATTTTATGGCATTCCTAAAACTGCTTTGCTGGGAAGCCATCTTACCGAGTCTGTACATTTCATAGCAATATACGTATATGTTTCATAAACTTACTAAATATTAGATAATATATGTAAATATCTAATTTTATCATCGATTTGATCATAGTTTCTTACATGATTCGCGATTACCAAATGTATTTTTTTTTTTTAACTTCAGCACGCGCTGTATTTAAAATAGCTAATAATAAACGTTGACAGGCTAAATCTTTTTTCAGTCCGTCAAACAAAAACCATGTACTCGGATGGCTGATGGCTACAAGTAAATAAGGAATTTAGCACCTTATGAAAGCTTTTGTAACAATTCGTTGTTTTAGGAGATTTTTCGAAAGCTGCTTCATAATGATTCCTTACTTCGATTGGAAACTGTGGTCAGAACGTTTTTAGCTCAATTTAAATAACCACATTAAAACATCAATTTCTATAGATACAGATCAAAAGTATGAAAAAATAGAATAAAAAACAAAAATAAACTATTGGCTTTTACAGGAAAAAAAAATGTTGTACAGGGGGCAGTGGTGTAAAATATTACAGTACATGCAAAATTTTACTATAGTTTTCATTCTTTTATATACCGCCTCTGAAAAGGTTAATGTGAGAATTTGCCAATAACTTTTTTTCAAATGATCAAATAATTTTTCTTTAAAATATTCAAGTAGGTGTACGATGTTCAAATCGATTAATTATTGATTGCTTAATGTAAGGATATTTCTACGTATTTTATTGATCAGTTTTATTTCCATGTGAACATATTTCCATGTGAGCATATATCTATGTGAGCATTTTTCCGTGTGAGCATATTTCTAACTGAGCATTTTTCCATGTGAGTTTTTTTCCATGTGGGCATATTTCTGTGTGAGCATTTATTACCTGTGAGCATTATTCCTGTGGGCTTTTCTCCTGTGGGCGTTTTTCCTAGAACCGAGTTTGACTAATGACATTTAAAAAAAAAGCAGCAATAACAACAATAAAGACAGAAAAAACGAAAAATTACATACGAAAGAAATGCGTGAACTAAATTGTTATATTTATGTCGAAGCTGAGAATTCATATTAAGATAAAAAAATTAAATTCGGACTCTTAGAAATAACTAGTAGTTAAATTGAGCTTTCAAAACGATCTTAGACTTTATTTACAGGAAATAATTAGTTAATTACTTTGTAGTATTAGGATTTCAATGCTTCATTTTAAAGGTTATAGCCGAAAACATCGCGGACGAAAACGTCACGGAGAAAACAAACGTCAAGGCGAAAACGTCATCGTATAAATCATCGTAAGAGAAAAAAAAGCAAAGGAAAAACATCGTGGTAAAAACTAAAGCACTTAGAAATTATTGCACGACTATAACATCACAGACGTACGCTTTCGAGGCTTTAAAAGTTGTAAAGGGATATTCGCATAATGACTTGAGGTAACAAGAAGGAAAGCGGAATATTTTAAATTTTATACTTTATATTTTTGAATTAACTAATAAATTTTTGCTGAAAACAAAAGAAGGAATCTTAAGCATTTAAAAACTGAAAATAAGTTGAAAATTAATGCAACCTACAGCACTTAATAGAATTTTAATGTTATATAGTTAACATTAAAATTTTTTCTCTTACTCAATGTTTTCTCTTACTTACAAAGGTCATTAATAAATTAATATTTTTTATAAAATTTTATTAGTAAGTTTTTTATGAAAAATACAGTTTACAAAATTAGAAAAAGGAAGATCATAAATCATTATGCGAATGTACATTTACAACATTCAAAGCCTGGAAAACGCATGTCTGCGATGAGATGATTTGTAAGTGCTTTATTTTTTACCACGATATTTTCGACAACGATGTTTTCAAAATGCCGATTTCACAAGTTTCAAAAGTTTCTCAATCGCTTTATTTACGGCGGTGCTATTTTTTACCACGCTATTTTCTCTTTGCTTTCCTTGCTCCTGCGATGTTTTTTACGATGAAGTTTTCGCCTTGCCTTGTTTTTTCCGTGACGTTTTCGATCGCGATGTTTTTGTGCGGCAAACACCATTTTAGACACATAAACAGAGATTCACTACTTACCAATTTATCACCAATTTTAGCTAATACATTAGAGTTATACATCCTTCTTCTGTGATCTTGCCAAATACTTCGAACCCAAACACATGGCTTGTTGTCCCCATACGGCAAATAATAATACTGTCTAACAAATATGAAACAAAACAATAAATAAGAAACAGACATATAAAGAGTTGCTGCACAGAATAGTTAAAAAAAATAGTTTTAATTCGAAAGCTATTCAGTTGAGGTACTAATTTTAAATTATTCATTTCTGACAAATCTCTAAAGTTAAGCAAGTAGGGTTATTATTTGAAACTAACCAGTTATTATGATTTAGATCTTTAGTATAACTTCTCTTTTCTGTTTCCTTACCAGAACATGAATTAGAGTTTGTTAAAATGTGGTTTTTGCATTGTGAGATAAAGCGTGTTTCTAACAGGGAGGTAGGAAGTAAGGAGAGGCCGTAACCGCTTTTCCCCATACACTACTTTGAAGCACTGGCGATCCCTTCGTGGTGGTCAAAACATTCAGTGAGTTACCATTAAGGGGGGGATCAATAAGTTAGACACGATAAGTAAGATCAATAAGTAAGTCACGATCGGATGTAAATATTTTGTTATTAAGTCTTAAATATACATATAAATGTATATATTTTCTTTTTCTGCAATATTTCTGAGTCCTAAGTATGTGAAAAGAATATAGTTTTAAACAACATTTCATTCTGAACGGAATCAAATGCTGCGCGTTTCACAGAACAATTTGCTCAGAACGGTTTAATTTGAAAAAGTCTTCGTTAATTGCATTAGAAACAAAATTTAAGGTAATTCGAATTTATTCGCTTAAGGATTACAAAAATTAAGATCAAAGTAATAAAGTAGTAAAGTTGTAGGGTTTATATTTATTTTAACTAACATTTATTTTAAGTTTAAACTATCTTTCCTGTCAAGCCCTAGAATTGCCAATGCTAGAGTATGTAAATTGTAGAAGAACGCGCAGTATATTCAAATTTAGCAGAAGTAAGTTGAGTTTAAATAGAAGGAAAACGAGACTGTATGTGTGCTTCTTGAATCGCGAACGTGAAGGTTGCTAGGTAGAAATTTAAGAGCCGCGCGTTTCGGCCTGTGTGCCTATCTCGGCAGTTTGCTGAATCTTTCAACTGCTTAATTAGTAAGCTCGCTGAATCTCAGCTGCATTTTTAGAACGCGGTTAGGTTAGTTAAGATTTCAGAGCCTCGTGGATAGTGATCTAGCTATTTATTCATTCAATCATTATTTTTTTTTTTAGTTTTACATTCTGTTTCTGTTAAACCGTCGGGTCTGCGTAGTTTGCGAGCATCAAGTGGATGCAGCTGTTATTTTTGAATGCGGAATAAAAAGGGCTCTAAACCCTTCTTACGTGTTTGTGTAAATTTACATTTCGTAGCAGTCACTACCACAGTTGCTGACAAGTTGGGGCCACACGTTACCACATTTGGCGTCCGAACATCTTACGAACTCAGATGGCCGAAAATTGGATGGAAGCCCCTGTACAACTCCAACAGCAAGAAATGGCGAACCAGTTAGAAGGGTTTGGATACCTGGTCCAAACTATGAGAGCATCTAGCAAGCCAACCGTCAATTTCGACGGAAAAAATTCGGTGGCGATATTCTTAGAAGGCCTCGAAAATCACTTCTAGTTATACACTGTGCCTGAAAGACAAAAAGTTGCCATTGCCACATCTGCACTAAGAGGACAGGCCTCACTATGGTGGAAGAGTATAGGGAAATTTTTATTAGGAGAATTCGGAGGCCAAACATATACTTTTGAAAATTTTAAAATATCATTATTAAAGGCCTTCCCCATAATGAAAGACCGAGCAAAGCTAAAAGCCGAACTTTATAGTTTTTATCAACGTAATATGGAAGATTTGACGGACTTTATTCTGCGAAAAGTTAAGCTGACAGACATGCTGTATGGAAAGAAACCCGACACGGAGATAATTGAAATAATTTTACCAAGATTGCTACCTGCTGTCCGAGATTACTTGAAAATCCGAAATCCAAGCACCTTGCAGGAACTCTTCGAGTTGGCGGTCAAGTTCCAAAACCGACGAATAGCGGAAAAATCTAGAGGGGCATCGTATTCTCAAAGTCCCCGAAGACAATTCTCAAATCAACAGACCGGTAACACAAATCGCTCTTATGGGGAAAAGAGCTATCAAGCCAACTCATCGAAGCTCGAAGGTCAAGGCGCAAAAAGGAAATTTGAAAAAAACCGTCGGCGTACCCAAAAGACTAAAGTTGAAAAGAAAGCTTTAAACGATTAGAGGGGCATGTAAAAGCGAGGGTACAGACCCCTAAAGTTTCGCAAAAACCCTCAAGAAGATACCTAAACACGCTCGTGGTAAAAAATTCACAGTTACCAGTTATACTTGGCTGGCGGTGTACCAGTGTCTTGGTTGGCGATGTACCAGTGGAAGCCCTCATTGATACAGGGGCAGAAGGTAATTTTATGAGTGATAAATTTTTCAATAAGAATTTTAATAGGTTACGTTTATTTAAAAATAAAAACACAGAAATTATAGCCGTCCAAGGAAAAACCTGCCAATGTATCGGGAAATTATCATTAAAAATACAGATAAAAGATGAGAGCCTTAAAGTATTAATTTTTGTGGTGAAAAATTTACAGAATCCAGTCATCTTAGACATGGAGTTCTTAAAGGCCGCGAAAGCCAAGCTCAATTTTCAGGATAATTCGATCATGCTGGAAATAGATCGGAGGGTGGTGGAGCCAGTGAAAGAACCTCAGGTAGACTTGAGCCATTTGAGTGTCCATGAAAGCCAAGCCAACTAGCAAGTGGTGACTACTTTTTCAAACTTGTTTTCAGAACGGCCTGGTAACTGTCAAATTGTAACACATGATATACAACTAACTGCCGATAAACCCTGTAGGGCTAAACCCTACAGGTATGATCAACAGAAAGAACAAATTATTGAGGAACACATTAAAGAAATGCTGCAGAACCAGATAATAACGCCCATAAATAGTGAGTACGCGAGTCCAGTCGTACTATGTAGGAAAAAGAACGATTTCCCTCCTTCGGATAAAAGGGCTTGGAGGTTTGCTATCGATTACAGAAAACTCAATAGTATTACTAAGTTCCCGGTTTAACCTTTGCCGGTGATAGAGGAAATTATTAGAAAGATTAAGTCTACGAGATACATGACTACGTTGGATTTAACGTCTGGCTACTATCAAATATCTATGAAACCAGAAGATATACATAAAACCGCGTTTATCATAAACTCGGGCACTTATGCATTTTTACGCATGTCCTTTGGGTTGTGTGGGGCCCCGTAAACATTCCAGAGAGCTATGGACATTGTTCTAAAGCCTGTCCTAGGAAAATCGACTTTAATCTATTTAGATGATATAATTATAAGGAGTAGTACGTTGGATCAACATATGAAAGACTTGGAAGAGGTTTTTAAATTATTAAAAGAGGCCGGTCTTACAATTAACGCATCAAAATGCAAGTTCGCGACAAAAGAACTTAAATATCTGGGTTATAAAATTTCGCAAAAGGGTATAGAAACTCAGGATTCAAAAATAAAAACCATCAAGAATTTCCCACCTCCCAATACCGCCAAGAAACTTTCTTGTTTCCTTGGGTTATGTTCTTATTATCGGTCGTTCATAAAAGATTTCTCGAATATTGTTGAACCGTTGTTAGTAATTAAAAGAAAAAAAGTACGTTTACGTGGACAGCAGAAGCAAATACAGCATTTGAAAGGTTAAAAGAAGCACTCATCAATGCTCCTGTTTTGAAATTCCCGGAAGAGGGCGAAAACCTGGAAATAGCAGCAGACGCGTCGGACTATGCCGTAGATGCGATTTTCATGCAGAATGGGCATCCTTTGGCATTTTTTAGTAAAACTTTAAATTCTACTGAAAGGAATTATACAGCTACGGGGAGAGAAACATTAGCCGTATTAATGGCTGTACAGAAATTTCGAGTTTATTTCGGAAAATCGCCAGTAACAGTCTTTTCGGATCATGCAGCTGTTGGTAGACTTTACTCGGGGAAAAACCTAACGCCCAGGTTAATAAGATGGGCTTTAAAACTTCAAGAACATAATCTAATAATTAAATATAAACCAGGTAAAGAAAATAATGTCGCTGACGCACTATTCCGAATAAAACTGGACGATGAAGGGAATGAACTCAAATGCGCTGTGTTGACTTCAAAAATTTTAGATTCTAGAGAAACAATTATTGCTGAATTGAAATCTCATCCTGAATTTGGAAGTATTTATGCTTATTTAAAAGACCCCGAAATCTTTGAACATACAGATGTCGCCGCAATAAGAAGTAGAGCAGAAAACTATGAAATAATAGATAATTTATTGTTTTATACGAAATCAACAAACGAAAACTTTGAGTATAGACCAGTCATCCCAGCCTCGCTTCGATTGAGCATTTTGAAGGAATTACACGACGCGCCAACTTCGGGTCATTTAGGGGTCAGAAAGACTATAAAAATGGTACGCGAGGCGGTATAATACTCGCAATTATACAAAATAGTAACTGCGTATCTCAGATCCTGCAATCAATGTCAATTAATAAATGATATTAATTACAGCCCGGCCGGGTACTTAAATAGCATTCGCGCTACATTTCCGAATGAAATTTTAGGCATAGATCTTCTTGGTCCTTTTCCCCAGAGTAAGTTATATAAAAATCGCTTTCTTTTAATAATTGTAGATCATTTTTCAAAGTGGACAGAAATTGTTGCACTTAAACGCGCGTCAGCCGAAACAGTTTCAGATGCATTCTTACACAGGTACATTTTAAAATACGGTGCACCGATAAAAGACATTAGTGATAACGGTAAACAATTCGTTAGCCAAATTTTTGAAAACATTTGCTCTGGACTTGGCATACGCCATATCAAAATGGTCCCGTATAGACCACAGTCAAACATCGCAGAAAGAGTTAATAAAAATATTGTAAAAATAATTCGAAGCTATGTTAGCACACATCACAAGCGCTGGAATGGCTACATAAATGAGTTAGCTTATGCTTTAAGTACAGCAAATCATGATACTACTGGAAAAACTCCAGCAGAATTATTTTTAGGGCGTAAGTTAATTACGCCACTAGATAAATTATTCTTTGTGCAACAAAGGGAAGAAGAATTTAAACAAAAAGATATACAGAAACTTATCGATCAGGCGATTAAAAACTCGGACACCGCAAGTAATAGACGGAAACTTTATTACGATCGAAAACGGCGTGAATCAGATTTTAGAGTAGGTGATAAAGTGTTAAAGCGGAAATTTTCTTTATCAAGTGCCCCAGATAAATTCACTGCAAAATTGGCTCCGAAGTTTGAAGGCCTTTATGTAATACAGGAAATCAAGGGAGTCGTATTGTACCTTAAGAACGAGAGAGGGGAAACCTGTAAAGCATGTCCCGACCAGGTGAAAAAATATTATAATCAAAATGATTTCGAAATCCTTAAAAGTTTGTTGCAGGACTCAAGCGCAAAAGAAGTGGAAATTCCAGAATTAACGCCGCCCGCTCCACCACCCAAGAAGCAGAGAACAGAAGAGGAACCTAGCCCTTCTACAAGTCATTCAAGGTCCCGAAAAGAAGGAAGGAAAATGGTCAGACTCCAGCATTCAAGAAGTGCAGGAAATCAACGCCGACTCGTAAAGAATCTTTCGTAAACAGGAAAAGACCAGGTACAACTTCCCACAGTAGAAAATCTGCGTCGAGGAAACCATTTCCAGGGCCAGATAGTCAAGAGCAAACAAGGCCGCCGTTCATGAGAAGAAAAAGACAGCACAGAGGAACGAAAAGATTGGCATCAGCAGAAAAAATCAAGCAAGAATCCAGACCGGAGGCCGCCGAGTCCAGCCGTCCAGGGGCCAAACGGAAAAGACAGGAACCCGAAGACTACCACCCCAAGAGGCCGGCGTACAGAGGGCGAAAAAGTAAAGTCACCATGGAGGAAACACGAAGAAACCAAAAGAGGAGGTTAACTTCCATGAATTCTGTAACTTGGGATCAATTCTGCCAGAAGAGGATGTCGGAGTTCCAAGCATCGAAAAGTCAAAGATAAGTTAAAATTTTCTATAAATTTTTCTTTTATTCTGAAATGTTATGTGTAAATACGAAGTTCTATGTGTTGACGGAAGTCAATTTGTCTCGGTTGAGACTTAGTTTTGTTTTACTTTATTTAGCTAAGGCAAAAGCATTATTTTCTTTAAGTGTAAAATCCAAGAGCAAGCAGTTCGTGTTGGTCGAAAGACTGGTTCTGTTATGTTAAAGCCAAAATTCGTATTCTTGTATTAATGGAAAATTTAGTTTCAGTGCCGCCAGCTTGGCGATGCTAAAAGTAAATGCTCAAAAGAAACGAGTTGAAACCTAAGTGTTAAACAGTAGATAAAATCATGCTTTAGAGCGAAAGCCTGCATGTCAAAAGATGAATGAGGGGGGAAGTATAGAATGAATGTGTTTTTTAGGGTTCTCCACCCACACTTGAATTTAAGAATGTTAAACATAGCTCATCGAGTTTCAGTATGTTGGATTAGGGTGTGTCATATTTGGTCGTTTGAAATCTAACAAATCGTTGTGGTTAGGGGAAGTGTTGCAATACAAAAACACGAAAATTCCAGTTTGACACCACACATGGTGGAGAACCAGGATAAAGTTAAATTCATGTTTGAATATTTGAATGAATGTGGATGTAAGCAGCTAAATAAGTAAAAGAAAAGGATCGAAAACGAAAATTTATCGAGTGTTAAGAAAGTGTAAATAATAATGTATTTGGAATATACTGATACTTATTCTTTCCAGATGCTGGAAAGAGAGAAAAAGATTGATTGATGAAGACCAAACAGCAGAGAGGATCATGTAAGAAGATATTGTATTCTAATCGTCTACAAAAACGATTGTAAATTTTTTTAGGCAAAAGTTTGTTTTATGTAAACGGGGCTCTTGAGTCTTAGGTTAGAATATGGAAACTTTTCAACAGGTCGTTTCTAGGACCTGCTTCCAAGTTTACCAAATTCTGGCAGTGGCAAATGAAGGGTTTATATTTATTTTAACTAACATTTATTTTAAGTTTAAACTATCTTTCCTGTCAAGCCTTTACCTTCCCCTAGAATTGCCAATGCTAGAGTATGTAAATTGTAGAAGAACACGCAGTATATTCAAATTTAGCAGAAGTAAGTTGAGTTTAAATAGAAGGAAAACGAGATTGTAGGTGTGCTTCTTGAATCGCGAACGTGAAGGTTGCTAGGTAGAAATTTAAGAACCGCGCGTTTCGGCCTGTGTGCCTATCTCGGCAGTTTGCTTAATCTTTCAACTGCTTAATTAGTAAGCTCGCTGAATCTCAGCTGTATTTTTAGAACGCGGTTAGGTTAGTTAAGATTTCAGAGCCTCGTGGATAGTGATCTAGCTATTTATTCATCCAGTCATTATTTTTTTTTTTTTTTAGTTTTACATTCTGTTTCTGTTAAACCGCCGGGTAGGCGTAGTTTGTGAGCGGCAAGTGGACGCAGCTGTCATTTTTTAAAGTGGAATAAAAAGGGCTTTAAACCCTTCTTACGTGTTGGTGTAAATTTACATTTCGTAGCAGTCATTACCACAGTTGCTGACAAGTTGGAGCCACACGATACCACAAAGTAATTTCAAAGTAATAAAGTAATTGTAATATCATTAATATTAAAATTATGCATTATTTCTTTTCTACTTATAGAACTTCTTCTTAAAATACTTTCTCAAATATGACATAATTTTTTCACTTCTGAGGCATCTTTTAAATCGAAAAATCTAAGTCAATTTATAATTAATGCTCTCTTCGGCCCATTTTAAATTAGAGCACCTTTTATTTTAATAGTGAAATACGTTAAATATTGGTGCTTATTTCCATGTACTTAACTTTCTCTGAATATTTCTGTAAGGTAATATAAAAAGGATTTATTTTTAATATTATTTAAAACTTGTAATTGAGTTATTATAAAATGTAAGGAAATAATTCTTTCAATTATCCTTATAAGATTTTCTTTACCCTTAATTTCAACAATACATATTCTAAAACTCTTCTTTATTAGTTCTTTAAGTACGCATCTCATAGAATTTGCTTTACAATACCTTTAAACAGATTGATTTCCAGTACGAACAATTCTTGCTTTTAAGTAGTTTTATAAACGTATTTGCCAACATGATTTCAATTCAAAGTTAAAATTATTATATATTTAGATAATATTTATAATCATTATAAATTTAGATACATTTAATAAATAGATTTATTTTATTTAAAACATTTTGGCGTTTGGAGCATGAAATAAAAGTAACGAATACTATGTCAAGGGTTTCGAAAGACCAGGTACCGTAAGGTATATTTTATTCTTTCAGCATAAAATGTTTTGGTAAAACCTATATTTTTGTAATTCAACAGCTTAGAATTTTATAAAACAAACTCATAATCAAAATCGCTATTGTTAGTTATCGAGAAATAACCAAGATGTGATTTTTGCGTAAATGTCACTAAACTATACAAATTACTATTATCCATCACACAATGAATGTTTCTTTAATTTGGAAGTCTCCCGTTTTTCGATTTGTATGGAGCTGTCGCGTGTCGAAATACTATCAGAGCGCTATCAAAGGAGCTTCTGAACGTAAACATAACTGGACATAACCCCATCTGGAGACCGAAGCCTCGGAGCAGTGCTTCACTCGTAGTGCGGGGTTGGCCCCTCCTTCCTTTCTTACCTCCATGGTTTCTACCCATCATGGCCACGTTACGTAGCACGGTAAGCTAAGATAAGGTTGTAGTTATTCGGCTTTGCATTCGCTGTTGACATTTGAGTTTGAAACGCCGGTTAGAGGTTTTGAGCCAGCTAAGATTTAAATTAAATTGTGCAGTCTACGTTTTAAATCTAAATTTGAAAAGACAATAAAATCTCGAAAAGTAAGATGCAACTCATGGCATATGACAGAACAGATATATGCCAAACTTAATGAAATGAAATATTTACACATGCATGCAATAGGATCCTATATGAGACGAATAAAAATATGTACCTGCGAACAATGGAATATGTCTGCTTGTAAGGAAAGTTTTACGCTAAAAAACATTCATAATAAAATTAGGAAAAAACTATGAAATCAATACATTAATGCGGATAGTAGTTGCCACCCAAATGTATAAGTTTCTGCATCGTTTTGGTAGTTTTTCAAAGCCTTCGGACCAGACCAGAAACTTGGTGGTCGCGAGTTCACAAACTTCATTTCGGACGTCTTGTGCAGAATAGAAGATAGCACCAGCAAGATGTAGCTGCAAGTGGGGAAATAAGATAGAAGTCCGAAGAAGCGATGTCTGGGCTATAGGGTGGGTGTGGCAAAAGATCCATTCGAGTCCGTACAGAGTCCAGCTGGTGATTGCAGACACATGTAGTCTTGCATTATCTTGATTTAACATTACTTTTTTGCTCTGGAACACAGTTCGACGTTTTTACTTGGTAGCAGCGTCAACACGGATTAGCATCTCACTGTACACCTTACTGTCTCACTGTCCAGGGTTTTTATCTTTTTTTTTTAGATACTCTTTGTAGAAAATATCACAACAATCCCACCAGACGTAAAGCATTATATTTTTATTAGTCGAATTTCGCTTTGCGACGTTGCTGACGGGCTCACCGAGCGCAAACCAACCTCCTTTTTGGCCTGTGTTGTTGAAGTAAATTCACTTTTTTATCATAAGTGACGATCCGGTCCAGAATTTTCCTCCTTGCTTTGACATTTGAGTAGATTAGTGCAGGCCCGAACACGTCTGCCCTTACCTGCTTGAGTTCAGCGCATGAGGCACCCAGCGATTGAACTTGTACGCTAAGTTTATGCGATGCATAGCGCGACTAATGGGCATGACACTTAAGTCTAATTCCTTCAGTATACGCGTGTTTGTCCATAACTTATGCCCTTATCAGATTTAGAAATAATAGTATTAGAATGAATTTTCCGTAACCCCTCTCTTCCCTTTCGGTTTATATTCAAAACAAATCTGCTGTTGTTAAACTCCACGACGAGAGTATTTAAGTGTCGGATTGTGTCTATCTGTGTTTCTGAAATATTAGAGACTTTAAAAGGTTTTTCAATAGATTTGGGAAACTGAAGGATTAGATGTCTTTGAACAGTTCAAGTTTTATTTTACAATATTACGTTCATATGAATCCTCCAAAAATTAATATTAGAGGTACTAATGATGGGATTAATATTTACAGTCGAAAGATTGGAAAGGTGGGTGGGACTAGCCGATTGGGATGTGAGCTTTTGGAATTTAGAAACAAAGACTTTTTTATGGCGTTGACAACCGGTATCGGTTCTAAACCAAGACTTATGATCAAAAGAGGGAACATTTAAAGTAAAACTCTCAATTTTTAAATGAAGGTAATATAATTCATATTCAATATTAGGAAACGTGTGCGTGTGTTTCTTATAATCTGATGAAAAAGTGACAATTTGAATTTTTGCATAATTTTCGAAACGTGATTTCTGATTACATTTGACTTGTATAAATTTGGAAATGATAATGAGAGTAATTTAACTAAAAGCAAAAAATTACAAAGTTAATTGAAGAAAAAAGCGAAACCAATGCTGGTTGAACAAGCGATTAGAAAAGAGCTTTTTAAATTTCAGAAAAGTGAGGATGTAATTAATTAAGAATTTGATGAATCAGAACTTATATAAATAAATGTAGAATAATATAAAAACTAAGGGATTAGACTTATGATTACGAATGTTGCAAAGTTAAATTCCTTATTTATCAGTGCAGAGTAGGTGGATGAAATAAAAAATTAGTACGAGTTCCAGGAAATACGACGTCACGTTTGAACGAGAAGTAGCTTTAGAGATTTTTAATGATTTTTTTTAGCTTTTGTGTGGTAATGTTATCAATATTCCATAATTTTCCTTTAATTGGAGCTGTACCTTTCGTTTGGATTAGATGTACTGAATTTAAGTACAAATTGGAATCTTTTTTTAAAGTTTGAAACATGTCTCAGTTCTGGGCGGGGAAACACTTATAATTAGAGCCTAATTTATTATTTCCTTTTCTAAAAAATTTCGATGTACAAATACAAGTATTGAGATTGATTTGAAGAAACTAGGAAAAGAGGAGGCGAAACAAATATTGCACTGGTTATAGTAAATATAATATCATTCGATTGTTTTCTTCATTGTTATTGCCATAATTATTTATCTGTAGTTATAAATGTTTTGTTAACTCAACTTTTAAATTTAAAACTTTTAAATTTTTACCAAATAATTTTACAATATAAACATATAAATATAGAATATATTCAGGCTAGTAAACATATATATATGTTACGGTGAAACACCGAAATCTGGAGAATGTCGACTTTCACCGGTGAATGTCAACATTCACATAGTCTCTTGGTGTATGTCCGAAATATTTTCCAAATACTCTTATTTCTGACTTACACCAGTCAATGTCGACATTCACCATGTACTAATGGTTAATGTTGAACATATAACAATATTATATTTTCTTCTCCGTAATTCAGTCGCGAATAAACGCACTTGAGACTTGAAATAAGAACTTAAGAACATGAGAACCTAGAACACACAATACATTTAAAATGATAAAAGAAAATAATAGAAGTTAAAAACTTACTTAATTATGCAGTACGTTCTAAATGAGAAAATAAAGTAACAGTAATAAAAAACTTACTAAATTATGTGATTCAAATCTTATTTATTGCTACAACTTAAACTATTATGGCACTTTATGACCTCTCTTTTCGACTTACACCAGAGCATATCTGTGATTGTCGACATACACCGGTGAGGGTCCGAATATACAAGAATGAAGTGCAATATTCGATCTTTCACCAACGTATTTGGTGAATGTTAACATTCTCCGGTGAAAGTCGACATTCTCCAATTTCGGTCTTTCACGGTAACATATATATGTATATACATATAATTTACAATATAAAAATTAATATATATTTATAATGCGTCCCGCCGCAATAAAATACATTTCCTAAGCGCCTCGCGAAGTCTTTTGGGCTGGACAAGCCTTTATTAGAGAATGGTGAATCGATATGCCTGCTTCGATGTTTGCTCATAAAACAGGTATAATACAGTTGTTAAACAAGTTTTCTGGTTCATCGATATCTTTTACTAGATCAGTAGTTCTTCTTATAGTAATTATTATCTTCTTATTAAGTACTTTCTATAGGCTACGATTCCTGCTGGTGGGAAGTTTTCAGTGCAAGTCTTAAGTTCAATACTAAATGACACGCAGATGTCTGCTGTGCCAACAAAAAGTCTGCGAAAAGTGTGAAAAATACTTAATGAGTTTACATTTAGTTTGGCAGAATAAAATATGGTATCTGTCAGATGTTTTTCTTGTCAGGATTGTTTTAAATGTTTTGCTGAATTATGAACAACGAAGTGTTTCAAATTAAAATACGTTTCTAGCAATACGGCTTGTCCCTACCAGAGGAGGAGAGGGTGATCTTATAAGGTATTTCTTCCGCCTTCCTACCATGCCTTTATGGTGTGGTGATTAGCACGCTGGGCGCGTATTCCAGAGGTCCGTGGTTCGATTTCCGGCGAAGGCGTTGCTCATTTTTCATCACTCCTGCTTCCAAAAACCTAATGTCTCTACAACCTATCGGAAGTCCTAGTATGAAACTGACCTGTCTTTGGAAGTAGGCTTAAGTGGAGGTGTAGTTGATTGTATGGGACAAGAAGCTTCTCCATAGAAGGAACCTTCTCCGGAATCTGATCCAGAATCAAAGTCGTCTTCGTCTCCTCGATTGGACACACGGTAACTATCTAACATGTTCCCAGCGTTCCCTGTTAAATATAGTTATACGTCACATAATTACCCAATATGAAATAATTTGTTTGGAAAATGAATATTAAAAATATGCTCAGAATGAGAAAAGAAATGAGAAAAGAAATACATGTATGTGAATTACCTAATGTCACTTCGAAGTAGATTGGCTTTTCCCCCACCTTTCGGTCGATCATGCTTGCTTCTAGAACACAGCCAAACAAGAAAAATTCGTCATTCCGTCCATACATTCCCTGAAATAGAAACGTAAAGAATTTCAAAATGTCATTTTTTTTTTTTCAAAATTCATGTGAATGGAATAAATTATAACATTAAAACTGAGATTAAAAACGTTTGAGTTTCGATGAAATGCTAAAGAGTTTGGCAACCATATGCAACCGATGCTACAGATTTTGTTTTCAGCATGATCGGATATCTTCTGTTCGAAAAGCCGAAATGAAAAAAAGTGTGTATTTGAGTGAACTCACTCAGCTGATCAATGTTTACGTTTACGAGTTGCTACACTGTTTTTCAATATCCACTATACTATTTACATTTAGGATATAAACTGATGAAGATATGCAGATTCTTTCCGAATACCTGTAAAACTATTACTGCTTGCAGCTATAAGAGAAAGGTTTAAACATTTTATTTGTTTTTTCTTCTGTTGTCTTGACATGTTATTCACATGTTTATACGAACTATTAACAAACAGAAATACTAACTCAATCTTTGAAAACGCTGGAAAATATCGAGATGTTTAACTAATTTATTCTCTGTATTAAGATTGAGGACGGGAGGGATTTTTGAAACAATTTAAACTCGAACCTAAGTTTAAAGACTTTTATTTTGGAAAATAAGTAAGGTGTTATTTTTACATGCTTAAAACTGTGAGTTTTAAGATTCCAATAAGAAGAACCATGGGATGTGATACGTCTCATTATTATGATCTAATTTAATGATTTGCATTCTACAAACTGTTTAGGTGTTAATTTGAAGATATTATAAGCAGAATGAGTTTAAATGCACGAGCTGTTTACTTTTAGTTATAATTTACTGTTACTTCAGTTATTATATCCAGTGTAGTGATCAAAGTTTAGATATGTAACAATAATATGAATTTTATTAAAATAAAAAAATAACAGGTGTGGTTCATGACGATATGGTACTTGGATACATTCAGTTATTTTATTATTATACGTGAAAAGGAAAACATAATGATAAAATAACTATTTAATTAACATAAAACTGTACGAAATAACATATGAAGATCAAAGCTTAGATATGTATGTCCAGTAACACCAATCCATTATGTTACTCCATATGCTACATATCTAACTTAGTTTAAATATAAATGTGTGAGAAGATGGGGGCTATTATATTTTTTTATCTATGCGCCATTCGCGTAAATATATTCTACTAATTTATGACTAATTCTATTAGATAATTTATAATCTAATAGAATTAATACAGCGCTAAATTTTCATGAGATCTATAACGTTTTGAATAATCAACGTTTTTTTTCTCCGCTGTCACATGTTAGAAATTACATTATAATTTTTTGGTTCAAAAGGTTGATTCTAAATAAGAGTTATGTTATAGAGAGTTAACGCTTCATGACTTAAATCCCTTCTACAACAAATTATTAATTGTACAAGATTGGATTAATGCTTATAATGCTTATTATTTTCTTGAAAATGCCTTATAAGCTCTAGACGTCTTATGAACTGTAGATGTAATAGGAAAACTTGGCATTTGGCAATTGGTATAATATGCTTTTCCGTTAAAACCATCTGAGTGACACGGGTCTTTGGATCTGCTAGTGAAAACCTGCATTTAAACAGCATTTATTAGCTGAATTTGTATAATTACTTATTTTACTTTCTACTTTCGTAAACTTACATTCATTCATGTGACATTTACATTATCAAAGAAAGAAAACAAAATATCTTAAATTATAAGCTAATATGTATCAAGTGACAAAAATCTCATGACTGGTCAAAGTCCGTCATGCTACTACTCCGGCGGTTTAATTACGAATTGTCCTTACCTCGGAAATAGGATTCGCCATTTCTACTTCCACATCGGATGGGCTGATGTCCAAACTGTCCATTATCTCCGTCTTAACCGCCAGCAAGATCCTGCCCCGGTACATAACACCTTCGCCCAGACCGTCGTTTAGTGTAGTGTGCTCATCGAACAGGGAGTAATCGCGTGGAGATCCATATAAATACACGTATGATGGACCGAAAGTGGGAAGGAAGCCTGGAAAAGGAAATAACATAAAAATCATATCTCTAGTTTTATTCAAAACTAAACAATATCATATCCGTACATTTACAAATGTTTAACTGAAGTAAATCAGATAGTCGTAATGTAAACTCCTTCACATTATTTAAGGCGCTACACGGACTGACCCTGACATTCGTATTAGACTAAAGGTGGATTGAAGCCCGTCAATTTAACTGAAGTAAATCAGATAGTCATAATATAAACTCCTTCACATTATTTAGGGCACTGCACGGACTGACCCTGACATTCGTATTAGGCTAAAGGTGGATTGAAGCTCGTCAAAATTGATCAATTTGATCAGCCAGTTAAAATTGATCACTTTGATCAGTTTGCTCAGAAAACCAGTTGATAAATTTGTTCAGAAAAGGTGGGTGTTACGTTTCGAAAATTTTGGAATTTTTTCACTATAACCGTATCTATGAGAGATCTAGTGTTTTAAATTCTCGCAATCTCGAGTGCACACCTTCAGAGAACAACATATGAAATTCCATTTCGACTAGCAGAGCGGATAGGCTGCTAGGTGTTCAGATATCGAGAATTTTTAGATATTTTTATGACCACGCTGTATACACATCTCGCTTTCCGAAATGGCCATGGAGACCCACTCTACGGACGGTGAACTTTTAAACTGAACTATCTTTCTTGTCATTGAACGCTACACCGGCTTCTTAAGGTCAATTGATTTTTGGCAGCAGGAACAAGGTCCGTGTTTTTTATGGCTCCAAATTCATGACTGTCAGAGTATAATACTAAAGCAGTTTTTGCAGTCCAGAAAGTACGACAATGATAGGTTTTAGTTGGCACGGTCAGTTAAGATGTATCTCCTATAATTCGGGTGTCAATCTTTCAACGACTTACGTTACAGTCCAACTTAGCACAAAATGATTTTCACTTGCTTGGCGCCCTCAGTGATCGTCTTGTAGACAAACACGTTTAAAGGCTGATGTAGACATTGAACAAGATGACCGGTTACGGCTATGCTAACCCAAAGACTTTAATTACAAGAAGTGTTAGGACCTTTGTGCATCGATAAGAAAAAAATCTGAATATATATGTTGTTGCTGCATAGCTACTTGAAGCATTCTGATTTAAGCCTTTCCGGCATGTTACCTTTTAAATTCGGAGTTTTGATAAAAAAAAAAAAAAAAAGGTAGGCAGTCTAATTAGGCCTAGAGGAGTACACAAGTAAAATTTTGTGAAGTATCGTTTTAATTCTGTGGGTGTGCCCAAAGTGGCACACGGATTGAATAGAGCTTCGAAAGGAGTGCTGAAACGAGCATTGTTGCCAATGAACTGACCGATGAGATGCGGAGAAACAATGAATACAGACTCTCGGTTGTCCTAGATTATCGGTGTGCCCGGTATGGGCACACCTAGGGTTCGCCGTTTGATTTTAGGCAAGATTTCAAGGTAAAAATTTAAAAATAATATAGAATAATTAGATTAGCATACAGCCAAAAAATAACATAAAAATTTCTTTTCAAACAATTCCTTTTATACCCCCCAAAAAACCTCGAAGACTTCTTTGAAAAATGAGGGTTTTAAGAAACTACACATGGCTAAAATATATGGACTGGTTTGTGTTGAGCTGCCATCTGCTATAAATAAAGAAGGTTCAGAGTAACCTATAGTAACCTATAAATCATTTTTCATTTAATTTTTCTGTGCGTACAGAAGGAAATTTTTAGGTGTGTCCATACCGAACACACTGTATCGCTAAGGGTTAATTTCGATTCTATTTGCTATAAACCTTACATATCTTTGTTTCTCAAACTATGAGATAAGTGAAATTAATAGCAATAACAACAACAACATTTGTGCAACTTATTTATGAAATCAACCAAAAAATAAAGGTTTAAAATAATAATTAAGGAGATAAAATCCCCTTAATTTTAGACTCCCGAATTAATCAGTTCATTTTGAAATTTAAGCATACATATTTATCTTCTAAATTTCATTTAGGACTTCATTTAGTAAATTGGAGAATAATATGCTTATGTCAGATTTGTAGGACACTATGGACTCTCTTTCTGACAGAATAATTCAAGACTCATATTCATCTTTTCAATGTCATTATTTCTATGACTGAATTACCAGCAAATGGTAGTAGCTCACAAAGCTTGCATCACACATATACACACATAAGAATGCTTTTTTGATGTTCCAATAATTACACCATATGTCATTTATTCTCGGTGAAAAATGTTTTAAAAAATGTTTTACCCAATTTATGAACATTTGTAACGATGGATCTTTGACTGTATAACATAAAATCTGTTTTTATTTTATTTCTTTTTTGGAGTAGAAGATTGCGAATAATTAGCCATACGTTTACTCGGAATCAACCTAAGGATTCTTTCTTGTCAGCTGGCTGTTCTGATTATAATACTGTAAAAGCATATAAGAAGAACACATTTAACTTCTTACATTCTTTAATTTCATTAATACCAGCAGATATATGATGCCTATGGAGTCAACATAAGATTAAAAAACAAAAGAATTCTGATGTTCTCGATAAATATTTTACCTTCATTTTTGTTTCAGCTGCTATATTAAAAATTCTGCGCACTGTATATCGAAATCTACCTAAGTTATTTACTCTAAGCGAATATCTAAGAATATCAGCTTTTTACCTTTTTCACCTTCGTTAGATATTTTGGAAAGTTCTATGAAGTGTGTGCCGATGACGGCGTCGTTGACGGGGTCGTTGTCCCGCAGCTGGATCTTGATCCGCTGACACAAGGGAGGGAACATCTCGGTAAATACAATTTGCTCGTTCCACGTGGGGCAGCATGTTCCTTTCCGCACAGATGTTTTTCCCTGGAATAAAGCAAATTATTCTTGAACAGTGTGGATACTCTCAATAACACTACTCAATAACATTTTACCCAGAACAGACTTGCCGTAGGATAGAGCTAAATTTGGATTACAGAAACAGAGAATTAAACGAGTAACAATGCAATTTTAAAAAATTCAAACAAATAAGTAGGATTAGTTTTCTTCGATCTCTACGAAAAGTTTCTTTAATTTGGAGAAATATGTGGATCTTGCAACTCATTTACTCCTCAGATATACTTTTACTAGAAGTTCGCAAATATATCAACGTTATTTGAAAGTTAGTGCCATTTGTCACGAATATACTATCATGAACACAGCTCGAAAATGCCATATAGTGGCCGACCATACCTGAAAACAAAACCAGCATAGTCAAAACGTGCATTTTTAGGGAAAAAGGCGTTTTAAATATTTTTGTTTTAAATTTTATTTTATCTATTGGGTGCGTGGAAAACTTCTTCTCCTTCTAAGCCAATAAAATTACTATTTAGAATTAAAACGTTTGGTAATGCCACTTTATACATCCATCGCATCATCGAAGGTCTGGAAAACCAACGCATTCTGCAATGATCGAAAATCATTCACTACCGAACTTCTTGGTAGCAGTGTAATTTAATGAATCATTTCCATCAAGTGGCATCTTAAATAAAAAAAAAAGCTCCCTCATCATGTTAAACTAACTTTAGTGAGGGTTTTGAAGAAAACTATGATTAAAATGTGATTTTCCGATTGAAAAATTTTCTATTAGTTCTAAACTGATATAAACTGAAGAGCCAAACCATTGTGACCACCTACTCAATAACGTATTGCGCGACCTTTGATCTAAAAAACAGCTGCAACTCGCCTTGATATGGATGCCATGATGTATTGGTAGATAACTGGAGACAGGTTGTACCAAATGTCTAAGCAGCAGTCACGCAAAGTCGAGATAGTCCGACATGGTAGTGTTTGAATTTGCCGCTCCATGACATCTCAAATATCGTCTACTGAGTTAAGGATCCAGTTAGTTAGGTGACTAGGGCATTAATTATAATTTATTTTTATGTTCCTCGTAGCACTGCAACACAATTCGAGAGTTGTGACATGCGGCGTTGTCCCGCTGGAAGATTCTATTTACAGTTGGGAAGACAGACGTTTTTTAAAGATGCAATTGATTCGACATTATGCTCAGGAGCTCTCATGGTCCGCAGCAGTCTGCAGCTTTCACGGGTTTTTCTACCGCAACTAAGGGTCTCAGAGACGCCCATGAGAACGTCTCCCAAAACATGATTACACCACCACCAGACTGTGTATGACTTGCTGTACAGGGAGAGCAACTGTTCATCTGGAAGGCGGCGTATTTTGATATGACCATCCACATGAAAAATAAAATACGAGGATCCATCCGACTAAGTAACTGTCTTCCACTTATACATGGTCCAGTCTCGAAGTTTCAGGGCCCACTGTAGGCATAATTGACAATGATACTTTGTGAAAGGGGCACACAAATGGGACCTTCCGCTGCGATATCCCATATCCAACAGTGTCCGTTGTACTGTGTGTTCCGAAAGACTTGCACTTGGACCTGCATTGTATTGGGCTACCAGCTGAGGCGATTTTGCTGTACCAAGGCGGACACTCTCTGACGTCCTTTCTCTTTGATGACGCGTGGATGTCCAATACCTTGCCGTCTACTGTTGATTTCACCGTCATTTATCCACTTTGCATAAATACCAACAATGGAAAATCTTGAACAACCTACCAGTCGTGCAATTTCAGTGATACTCGTTCCGAGTCTTGGGGCCATTACAGTCTACCTTCTATTAATTTCGCTTACATCAACAGTCTTTCCCATTACTCGCAAACGTAAGTGCAAAAATGACTCCTTATTTTCTCCAGTAGCAGTTAAATACGATTTCCATTTACTCATGTACTCTTCAACGTCATCCAGACGATTTCAGTGTGCAATGTGGGGATGGTCATAATGTTTTGGCTCGTCAGATTTCTGGAGACGTAAGCGTGAGTAATATTCTTTCATATCTACTCTCGCTTCATAAATCTAGCTTAAGCTATCTGAAATAGTAGCGGTGGAATCCGATGAATCATTCAAACCAAATGGCATTTTAAATCGAGTAAAATTACACCATCAACTAAAATTAACTTTAAATGAGAGTTTTTGATGTAAATTTTGATCAAACTGGGATTTTATGATTGAAACATTCTCTATATTCCGAAACAATATAAATGAATTCTGGAGTTTTGTTTGATTTTATCTGCATAAAAATACAGTTTAAAATACTTAGAACGATGGGATTTTAACTCATGAATCGTTTCCATCACGTGATATCTTTAATATTTTTTCAAATTTGAGCATTACATTGCTTAATTTTACGAAAAAGAGATTTGGCCTGCTAAATTAAAATAATTTGATAATCCCGAAGAAGAGTGTTAATAAAATATAAGCGTTTAAACAAAGGCTCTTCTAATGCAGTTCTTTGTTTAAAATATTAATACTGAAGGTATTTACATTTCTAAATTATTGCATAAAAATTAGGGAAAGAACGAAATCATAATTCACATGATTGCAAAAATTAAGCCTCATTTTTCATTTTTCGTTTTGTGCTTACAAAAAATTTTTTCTTTAGTTCTTGTGTTTAGTTTTTTAGTTCCTTTTTTCAGAATTGAGACTCTAAAAGACCTTTATTCCTATAATGCATACGCATGTATGATTATGAGAACAATCTCATATGATTATGTTATTTCAACTATGTTGCATATTACATGGCAATAGAAATGTTCTTATAACTGACTTTCATTAAGTTTAAATATGAGGAATATTAAAGTGCATACCGTGAGTCCAGCAAACGAGACCTGCACATACGGATCAACCAAATCACGAGCTTCCCCAGTGAAAGCTTTCTTAACGTTTGCCACGATTCCTGCGTTCATTCTCGGGAGACCATCTGCCCGATATATTTTCACAATGAAACGCGCGTGTTGTCGCTCTGCGGGAACACCATCAGGAAGCAACAAATTCCTGTAATTAACATAATTTATTCGCAAACTGCATTCATTAATAATTTCAGGTTACAAAGAATATTTTAATGCTGTTTTATTTTGTAAGGGAGATTTTTTCCAGTAATACTGTTAAACAGATAAAGAGAGACTTCACAAAATATATAGTTAAATAATGTAACATATTAATAGCTAATTAGCATGATTTATCCACAGCCACATTATGAACGATATTTTGTTTTGATTTCGGATTTTTTTATTCAGCGCCTGTTTAATGGATATGCAACAGTCATACGAAATGAATACAACAAAACTCCGTGAATGATTTAGTTATAACACACTAATAATGAACATAATTTATCCACGACTAAATGCATTTATTATTTCACTTACAAGAAATGTTTTAACAATATTTTATTTTACGTAAGTCATTTCTCCATGCTATGCTTTTAATCGGATAAAATGACTCTGCAAATACAATAATTGAATAGTACAAAGCATTAATAAATAACTAACATACTACCACATTAAATGATTATTTCACGTACACTGCGAAACAAAAACGGACAGCTCTACATCTTCTGTTCTACTGGACCGATCGGCGAAATTCAACTTGCGTTTTTCATGTCTCGAAAGCGCAACGTTGGATATGCATTAGATTTATATATATAGCATTGTTTTAATACAGGTATTTTAACACAAAATAGGACTTTTTCTGAAACAACATACCGATTTTTTCCCATATTTCGATTTCACGACTCAAATCATGCCAAACTGCCAAGTTTTGTGAAAATCGCAAGTTTTTAAAAAAAGCTCTCAAAATTTTAGCTCCTCCATGTTAATTGAATTTGTTATATATTTATTAATATCTCTTTTTTTAATTTATTTGATTTGTCCTTTCACATTTCAAAATTTAGGTTCATTCCAAATAAAATTCACCCATTTTTTGTGTTTTATTTTAAAAATTCGTATTTTAAAATACTTTTTATAAATTTTTCGAAAAAATTTTAGTTATAATCTATAAAATTTTTACCATCATGGACTATTTTTCCTCTCGGGCATCAATTAAAAACATAAGATAAATTTTTTAATTTCTCCGTAAATTTCGCACAAAATCTTACAAACTTTAATATTGAGGCATAATTTGAGTCGTAGAATCGAAATATAGAAACAATTGATATTTTATTTCAGAAAAGTCCTATTTTATGTCTACCTATGTTATATTATTGCTATATATGAATCTAATATGTATCCTAAGTCACGCTTTCGGTACGTAAGAAACGTAATTTGAATTTCGTTTTTTTTTACCCAGTGTACCAGCAATAATTTAATGATATTTTACTTCATGAGAGTAATTTTCCCAACTATTGAACTAGTAAAAAGTTAGTTTGCAAATATTACAATTAAATAGTATATTGTACTTTTAACTACTACTTTGGTTTGAAACGCGGTACCATAAAACGCAAGAGAATAGAAATTAATTTCAATGTGTCTTCTTGTTATGATCGGTAACTTGGCTTACTGGAATATCAAGCTGCGGCGTATTTTTCTAATGTGTTGTTGCGTACCTATGGTGGGCTTGTAATGGATTGAATGCAGAAGGAATCGACGATAGCTTGATCAAATTTACTTTCCCAAAGAAATACTTTACAGTTCTGGAACTTTCCACAAAGAACTTGCACAGCTGTTCTCAGCCAGAAGTTATAGTTCAAACTATTGAGAACGTTAAAGACAACGCAACGCAAAGCGCATCTAACAGGTAAAGCTCTTACAGATATCTCAGTACTAGTTATTCAGCTGTGAACCTAGCAACTAAGAACTGATGCTCTCTTCTGGCTTATATAGTTTTCCCTCGGCCGCCGCGAAATCTCTAGTACCTTCCATTTTTCGAAATTACTTTCAAAATTTCATTTTTACTTTATTAATTTTTGAAAGGCATATACGGTTAAAGTTACATGTAAGGCCCGGATAAGTTACATATAGAGATCAATTATAATTATTCAATAACAATGGCAGTAACAGTTATACAGGGAACGGACCAAAATCTCGCCAAATGTTCGCCAAGTTTGAGAACTTTTATCGACCTCTCGTCGAATTCGGCGACAAAAATTAGTCGCCAAAACCATCGCCAGCTTGGCGGTATCTCGCAAAATTGGCGAGATAGCCATTTACCTGAATATTACATAGATTTGCACAGACATTTTTCCGGCAGAATTTCATCTCTTCAGATATTTTATGCTACATATTATACAAAATATAACTAAAATTACATATGTACAAAATTCGTAACAATATTTATACATATTTAATTGCATTAATGCTGAGCTTGGAGTGGTGATGTTAGCAGCTGAGACTGTTCGTGCTATAAAACGAGCATAAACTATCTATACAAAAAAATTGCCAGAAATATCATTTTCTTAATTCATGAAATGTGAAATAAATGCTCCCGTTTAGGAAAAAAAAATGAGAAACTACAAAAACTGAAAGTTTTGGAACCTACGTCAACAACAGCGACTTAATAAAGGAAATTAAACTTCTTTGTGATATTAATTTGCTATTAGTTATTTGAATTCTAGAGTACATTCATAAATTTTAAATTAAGAGTAATATATGGTAATCGATAAAAATGCGATTATTCAGGGAAAAGAAAGTGTGTTTACATCAAAAGTGAAAGACTTTCACTAACTTTCGCCATCTTCGTGATAAATTTTGGAGGTAAGACGGAGTATTAAAACTGAAAATGTAATTCTATGGATTACAATAAAGTTTTAAGAACTTAAAACAAAGATCAGCGCACTATATTCCTTTGCAACTATTCTTATTCTATGCCTTTTATTTGCATTGTCTGGTCTGGTGTTAGATACTATAGAATAATTTAAGAATTGTTGGTACTATGAAAAAGGCTAGAAAGAGACAGATCAAAGAAAACCGAATAGAAGTAGCGGAGAGAATTTAATCTGGAGTCAGCTATAGTAAAAGTCTCGTTCAAAACTACTTTTCAGCTACTGCATTTTCCCCTCTATCAACTAACTTAAAACAATTCGATCTAATTCCTTTGTAGACTTTCTTCACTATTAAGCACGAACTTGCTTTACAAAAGCTAGAAGTGATTGGAATGAGCAATATCGCTTGCCTATTGAAGAAGAAGCATTAGAATTCTGAATTTACAACTAAACAAGCTATTTTATTTTCGCCTACGTTTTCGGTAATAATGCTGCATCATAAAGGAATCTTAATCTTTCTTAAATTATTATCAGGGAGGAAATATGTTACTAAAAGGAAACAGTTGTCAAAAAATGAAACTCTTCCTTTTTACATATAAGTAAATAAAATTATGGAGAAAAAAAGAAACATTCTCTGTTTTAAATGACAACGAGCTTTAAGTAAGGTATAACTTCCGGCTGATCGTTTATAACAAAGCTAATTTGTTGTTCCAATATAATCGTATTTGCTGTTTAAATATAAAGGTTTGTAAGACAAAATTTTGCATTTTGTTTCATTAAGTAGAATTATCTATGTGTCAAAACTGGTTTTCCGAATTAATACCAACATGACAACAGGTTTGCCCCCCGATTCTTTTATTCAAAATTAAATTTCATCGGCTGTTGAATAACACATAATTTAATTTTTTAATTAAAACAAATTAAGTGCTTATAATAGCATAAGGCATTTTCTCCCTCCTTTTTGCATGCCTTTGTGGTACATCGGAAGCACACTCGGCATGTATTCGAGAGGTCCAGGTTCGAGTCACGACGAAGGCAATGATCATTTTTCATGTCTTCTGCTTCAAAATAACCTAATGACTCTACAATGGTGCCGAAACTAAAAAGGTGGTGGATGATGATTCTTCACCACAGGATTTGGCGACTGCGTCCCTTAATCTCCAGTCGCCCATTAAAAGGGCAATTACATAAGGCATTTTCTTCCTCCTTTCTTCATGCCTTCGATGTAACAATAGCATACTTGGAGCGTATTCGAGATGTTCAGTTTCGAGTCCCGGTGAGGGCATTGCTCATTTTTCATGTCCCCTGCTTCAAATAATCTAATGACTCTTTAATACATCTAAAATAAATACTTTAAAACGAGTACCGGAGAATGCTATTCAAGATTCAAGTATAAGTTCGATCTAAGTTCGATACCAGCCTAACGGCTTGCTGTATGTTTAGTTTTCGTGTTTTCCTTATTTGTAATCTGAATATAAGTTTAGCCTCGTTTGTTTTGCATATTAATATAACCTAACAGAACTTAAATAAATTAGGAGCCAAAACGAAAAGTGTATATTTATAGGGGAAAACAATGGTACCAAAGGAAGAAAAAGAATACATTTACTACGGCAATCAAAGCACTTGCTTTAAAAACCTTCATAATTTTTCCTACATTTCTTGGAGTTTCATGTAAACCAATAAAACTATAGATACAACTCTTATTAATCGAGGTAATTTTTTACTTATGCAAACATCTAATTAAGATAAATGAGAAATTTAGCTTTTTATTGCTTATACATCATCCAGATAAGTGAGAAATGCGATTTTCTACCAATTTATGCGCCATATCTACTACTCAAGATAAACCAGAAATGTAACTATCTCACAAGTCTTTTAAAACTAAAAAAATTCAGAGAAAGTAAACAAGGCCTAGTTATATTTACTATTCACCTGATTCTAGTGCACTATTATTGAGTTTTTTATTATAATTTCATATAAATGTAGTGAAAATAACTTTAACATTTAAAGGATAGGACGCAGTTTGCTTCAAGAGAAGCGCATGAAAATTTGTAATTTTCTTATCGGAAAAATATTAAATAATGTTAACCATTATAACTTTATTATAACTATTTTGATCTCCGCTTTGACATAAACTTTAAAAAATCTTTAAAAGAATCTAAGAAAAACATTAAAACATATTATAATATAATTTTGTTATATTTTTATATAATAAAAGGCTTTCAATATTGTTAAAATCTCAATATTATAAGTTTGCTACATTTGAGATTAAAAATGAAAATGACACAAGATGAATAATTTTCATAAACTAAAAAATTATTAGTAATATAAGAAATTCATAAAATTAGAAAAAAAATTAATTAAAAAAACCCAAAGATCGGATATATGTTGCCAGATATTTAGGTAATACCTTTGATTAATTTATCAAGTATTGAGTCTCGAAAATATACAACCTAAATTATTTATATTACGCATTTAAATATAACAAAGAAAACAAAAGTTAAACAAAGATAGAGAAGAGTTCGAAAATATCACCCCGAAAAGAAATTAGTATTATAAAAGAACAAAATCGTTCTAATTCCTAGATACTTTTTTTATAACAACTTCACCTAGTGCCAATGAAACCTCTCTTCTACGACCATAAAAGCATGAAATTTAAAAGCTGATAGAAATCGATACGACAACTGAGTAGATAATGTCGATATTCGGTTTTAAACTAAATTGAAAATGAAATTTAAGATTTATTCTCGTAATCGTTTCCAAGAATTTATCGCAACAATGTAAGAATGCGTACATAATTCATGTAACGCATAATACGAAGAATTAGTTTACTACCATTTTGGTACATAATATTCTGTAAAATGATTAAATAATATTAACGATATTGATATAAAAACATCATTATTTTATCTAAAGGAAAAGTGAAATACAAAAAAATCGATACTTACGCTTCTATGTCATCTTCATCTTTTTCACTTTTTGGAGGCGGCTGAGAAGAAAAAATAATTTTTGTTAGTAATTCTATCCGTACGAAATCATTTTGTAGTAGAGTGAAATTGCTTTCGGCATAAACGTTTATACATTTTCTGATGCGAAGAAGAAACAGTTTATTTTAGTTTTGGAATAGCTTTTTACAGTTTAATATCGGACTTCTTCTAGGAATGCGAAGAAGAGAAGTAAGATAAGACATTGAAATGAGTTTTAAAAAGGTAAGATGAGACTTCAGCCTTTGTGGATTATTATTTCTCTCGAAAATAGGACGAGAAAATTAATTTTAAAGTATTGCCACATCAGAAACGCACCCAAGATCTTTTTATGAATAATGTGTGAAATGATAAATGCAGTTTTCTCTCATAATAAAATTAGAATATGTAATTTGGTTTCCTTTAACTAAATTTTTTACTTAATTTTTACAATTTATATCCTTTATCTGTAATAGGAAGAGCTGAAACTCCACGATTAAAGAAAGTTAATATCTTTGTTACCCATTTCCTAAGCTAGGAACAAATGAATTTAAATTGCTTTATTAACCATATTTTAACTTATATTAATCATAATAGCTTTCTGAAAAAGGAAGTCACTGATATGATAGCTTTAAGATATCCAAAATTCATTAAAATTTTCTTGTGTGTTACTTTACCTATTAATATTTTTACACACACAAAAAAAAAATAAATAAATAAATAAATAAATAAATAAATAAAAATAAATAAACATATTATAGTACATTTCATATCCTGGCAAAATAAAAACGATTTTGACTAAGGGGAAATATTTGTTGCAAGTTGTTTCCTCAAGTGATATGGGAAAAATAAAGGCTTAGTTACGTTTTGAATAATTAAATTACTTTCTCTAATAAAAAAGCGATAAGTATCCTCCTAGTGATAAATTATAATGAAATAACGTAATAGAAAAATCCCCCCCCTAAACATGTGGTTTGCTGTTTTTTAACGGCTTGTTTTGAATATATGATTTTATAGTTTAAATCATGCATTCCTGGGAAACTAATTCTTAAAATAAGAAGCCGATTTTAACAGCTTTGTTAAAAATTATAATTAGATTTTAAACCCGAACCCATACACCAAGACTGAATGCTGCAATTCTTAAAATAATGCGATTTATTTAAATCCTTGGATTTTAAACATTATTAAATTAATAGCACCTCTTCGACCTGTAAGAAAGCAATCTGGAAGTTTCCGATTGCAGGCTAATCTTTTTTAAAAATTGTGCTTGCCTGTTATGTATTATTTGCTATTTTAAAAATGTTTTATTTGAACGATAAGATAATGACGATTTAAAGATATTTTTGCGTGACATCTATACGTACGGACAGAATAAAGGACTGTTTTTGGCAAAAAGGTTTTTAAAATGGATTTAAAAAAGACTTTTTTCTTCTGTCTGTACTAAGTCTGTACTTGTATACGTACGTATGTATGTATCTCGCATAACTCAAGAACGAGTAAACGTAGAACGGTGAAATTTCATACATGGGGCTGCTATAACATGTAGTTGTGTACTTCCCGTTTTCGTCGCAATCGTCTGCAAAATTTATATGCAAATATACATATTCCCACTCTGATACCTGGATCGATGAGATTAGGTTTCTTATTTTTATATATTCGTAAATTGTGCATTTTTTGCTTTAAAATCGACTGAATTACAGTTCTTATGTTGCGGTTAAGTTTTATACGGCTTAGGTTTATTTCCATGTAATTGCTGTAGAATTATCAACAATTTAAAAGTTTAAGTGGCGAGTTAAGCCTAACGAACCCCCATTTGTTTAAATTTGAAACTCAGTAGAACAGTGAATCAAGTCAGTTTCTGCACCTTTAATATACTTTTTCGCCGAGCGGAACCTAAATGTAAACTTTTTTCGCCGAGCGGAACCTAAATGTAAACTAAAAGTTTTGTGCACCGAAAAATCTGCCTTCTTGACCTCTGGCCGAATCCTCGATTTTCCGTAGAAAATCTAATTTTAATTGTAATTTTTTTTACTGTATCTGCTATAGGCTATATATTTTTAACTGTACTGCTATAACTATATATTGTTATCTGAATGTAGGTAAAGAAATAATATTCTCATTTTACCTGTAAGTGATCAATGATTACTTCGGCGTTCTTCCGAAACTACTCGCATATAGTGCCGTTCTCGATTTTCAGGCGACATAATTTGATAGAAAATGGGAGGGAGAAATGCAGGAAGAAACAGTTTTAGGAGCTTCTGGGTAACTTTATGATGATATAATTTAACGATGGAAAATTCTTCAATGAACATACCATTGCAGATAACGAGCCCATGGAATCGATGCTGCAGCCATTTTCCCACTTCTCGTAGAATGCGCCTTATTTAATGGGGAAAAAATTTGTAAGGTTTCAGATTTCAACGGTCGTCCAAAAGGGTTTAATAAGGTTTTATATGCCATCGCTGTGCTCGTAGTCTACCAGTATGCTGCTACACACCCTCCTACTAACCATTTTTTTTTCTGTCTTTTTAGCTTTATTATTAAACATAATTTTCTTCGCATTTACACCATATACCATTCAACAACATAATTGCAAAAATAGCACAGCAGTATACGTTTAGAATTTCCGATGCGGCATACATTTGTTGTTGGTATGCATTTTTTTCAGTCTTCTCAGTTCATTATATCAGTACTTCAGTTTTCTTACTATGATGCCTTTAAAAATTTTTTGTATTTTTATTATTAACATTTTGTGTGATTACTTTATTCATTAAGTATCACATTCGTAGCGTTTGCACCTCATACAGTTCGATACAGCAAAATCACAAAACAATTAAAAGCAGCCTATCTTTAGAAATTACGATAAACAGTCTCGCGGGAGATAAAAATGTTTCATTCCATAGTGTGTTGCCATCGCTCGTTTTGAAATCATTGAATATTTTAATGAAAAATTGGTTAAAGCGCTACAAAATATGAAATTGATAATACAAAAAATTTAAAATTCAAACTTCAGGCTTCCAGGTGCCGATGCTGTGGGAGAGGACTACGTTATTCAAACTTTTTTTCTCTAGGTACCGTTGTTTTTTCAAAATGCAAGAAACATACATACATTCAAGCAGATTGTTCATTATATAATTTAAGTATAATATAAGGCGATAATATTTGGTGGCCGCAATTTGAAAAGTGATACTCTATGATTCAAAGCAAATAGTGATTCAACGCATAGTGATTCAGCGCAAAATGCAGATTTGAGACTAATATCCCTTTCGGGGCTAAAGTCCTTTAGAGGCTAATAAAGTAGAATTGGACTCAAAATCATTAATTTCGCAGACCTTTCTTCAAATTCTTGCGATAATGATTCATAACAACGCCAACTAACTTGTAACGAAGTGTATCGCGGCCCATATAAAATTGGTTCGGCTGCCAATTTGAGACTATTGCTGTATGCAGCTTGGCAAATAACCAGTTTCGAATATTGCCATTCGACGTTGCATACGGCTTTAATTTATCTTCCACTTTTAATTATTATTTGCTTAAAAACTCGTCTGTTGTCTTAAAATGTATACTGTTTAAATGCAGTATACATTTCATACTTCAATAGGCCGCGCAAAGAGAAAAGTTAATAAAAATTTTTAAAAAAATCTGAAAGTTTTTAGATTTTGCATTATGCCCAAAGGGGCGTTTTTTCAACGTTTTGTGTGTTACCTTTATTTATTAAATATCATGTTCTTCGTACTTAAATCATAAAATTCAGTTCAACAGCAATATCGCAAAATAAATTAAAAATAAGCATTTCTTTAGAGTTTCCGACACAGTCTCGCGCATATACAAAATTTTAATACATAGATAAAAATATACCTTTTTTTTTTGGTACAGTGTTGCCATTGCTCTTCTTGAAATCGTTGAGTTTGTTAATCAAAAATTCGTCAAAGTTTTACAAAATATAAAATAGATGATAAAAAATTCTAAATTCCAAATTTGGGCTTCTATATGTCCATATTTGGGTGGAAACATACGTTATTCAAAGTTTGATGGCTCTAGGTACCTTTGTTTCATCACAATGCGAGACACATACATACATTTATGTAGATTTTTCATTATTTAATTTTTTTAAATGTAATATATGGCCCTAATAATTTTTTTCCAATGGTAGATTGTGAACAATTACAAATGTAACCCAGTCCATTAATCTATACAAGGCCGCATGTGGTGGTCTCTTTGTTATGGAGGCACCTAATAGGTGGGCCACCATCGCCTTTCCTATGAAGGGACGGACGGTTACAATCATGCCTTTTCCAGGATTCGAACCCAGGCCCTTCGGCATCGCAGTCAGCTTTCCTGACCACTATACCGACTGGGCGGTATAGCTGTAATATTTGGTGACAATAATTTGAAAAGTGAATCAACGTTTATAGTGAATCAACGCAAAATGCCAAAACGAAATTAATAGTCCCTCTGGGCAAATTACCCCTTTGCCCCACACTTTAAACTTATTTTTAAATAACTTAGCTAGTTGATAATACAGTTAGCTGGCATAATTTATAATATATCCAATACGTAAGTGTTACTCATCAGCGGTAAAGTCGCTAAACACTGGTAGTTCCGACGTGGCTTGCAACATTACTGGCTGTATCGGCTTTTTTTCGTGGTTTTGCCCTTGTATGACGTGTATACGAGCCAGTTTCCTTTTGAAAGTTTTCTATGAAGGCATCACTTCCCTTAAGCCGATCGCTCTCGAGTGCTTTGGCATAGTTAATTAAAACCAAACCAAACCATAATTGTTGCCAATATTTGTAGTATTTTTGTAATATATGAAAGTTATTTTCCTGCGTCATATACCCACATTAAACACCGCAGCAGAATATTACTCAATGTTTGTAACGTTCTTTTAAACCAAAATTCCTTCTCACAGCTTAAAAAAACAGATATTTGTCATAGCCTTTTTAAAGCAAAAATATTGAAAACGTCAATTTATTAGCCTTTTTCATTTATTGACAGGGTAACTGAAATTCAAAATATCGGAAAAAGTAATTTTTTATTTATTTATACATAGTTGGTCCCGTTTTCTTACAAAGCAGCATTTTATGCTTATTATCTTTTAAACTTCCAAAGCTTTATTACTTTTTCTTCTGAAAAAGTATAAATTTATTCAACGATGAACAAAGTTTCTGCTCTCGAATCTGCGCCAAATTCAGAATTTTATAGGATTTAATATAAACATCGATAAAGTCTTACGGGGGCGTTTTTGAATAACTTAATCCTTTGAATAGAAACGTTTTCTTCGCTTTACAGTGACGAAAGGTCATTGTTAAATTTTACTTCTGAATGCAAAATTAAATTCATTTTTTGAAAGTAGACGGATTTTTGAAAATCATTTGCATAAAAAATGGCAACGGCGTGATATGATTTGTCAACAGCAGGTCTTTATAAATGGAATTCGTTTGGGAAGAGGAATACATTATTCATTTTTATTGTATTCTCCTTTCCTTATGCTCTTAGCAATTTCGAATTCTCTATGCTTTTAACATTTCATTTTTAAGAAATTTCCAAAATTCTGAATTAAAAATAAACAGTTTTTTTTTTCTATATTAACGTGTGGTAAACGTAAATTGTTAGAATGAATGAAGTCGCTTGCTAGGGAATTTACGGATAACAGGAACAAACACTAACAACATCTGACTGCCTTGGCGAAGGTTGAATTCCAGAGATGGCATGGATGTTAGTAAATGTATAGTGTCCGTGCGGCATAGGGGCACTTTAAATTTGAAACGATCCGAAAGTCCTCTCGAGAGGTTGATGGTAGGGGAAAAGGGGATGGGAGACTCGAACTCGTCCACCCGGGGTGCTCTCCATCAAAACTGGAGGCCGAAATGAGCTACATTGCGCTGTAACTTGTAAGGTGCTCTCAAGGCTGTTGCCAATGACAGGCTAAAACTTGCGCCTCTTGCCACTAGGAATTTCGTGGGCTTGGGCTGACTATAGGTCAGACAAGTGAGCATTAGCAACTACAACAACATCATCATTTAAGAAATGTGTATAATGTTGAATAGTTTACTTCAAGATTTAAATTTCTAAATAATGAACCTGGGCATTTTTCATATAAAGTGTTTTTTGAAATAAGATTTAAAAGTATAATTTTGGAAATGGGCTTTAAATAGCATAAATTACAGTTAGCAAAATATGTATAAAACTTTTCCTTAGGAATTTGCAAAAAAATAATTGCTTATGGCAAAAGATAATTTATCCAGCCAAAAATTATCTGGAGTCTTTGAAATTCGCAAAAGAATCTGACGTGGACACCACATTGACTTTCTTGTATGGCTTACTGAATTAAACATTTCTCTCTGCACTACATTCTAACTTACTTCTTAGAAGTCTTTTAACTTTGTTAAACGATCCCTCCCCGCAAATTGAAAATGACATCAAAAGTTACAAATTTTGAAATTAAATATCCCAGTCAATTTTTGTCGTATGGGAGTCAAATTTCTTATAAGTTTATTAAAAGTTAGATTTCGTTATTAGTCGAAAACTACGTCTTAAATAAAATTTGATATTGCCATGACATGCTATGCCATATTCATAAAACGTAACGCTTATTAATTGTAAGTATGTGACGATGACCAACTATTGCGAAAATAACGGTCAAGCGAGGACGTTTAAGCCGGGTTATGCTTGGTTTTGGTTTTATTTGATTATGGCAAAGAACATAAGGGCTACCACCACCTAGCCGGTAGAGTGGTTATGGTGACCCAACTGCTATAGCGATAGACACGTGCTCAACCCCCAAGGAGGCATGCTTGTAACTGTCAGTCCCTTCATAGAAGGCAACGATAGCTACCTATTAGTTGATTCCATAATAATATGGCTACCGCTTTTGGCCCTTGTAGTGGTGAAAGGCTAATAGCTATTAAATAAAACGCCTTGCCTAAAAAAAAAAAAAAAAAAAAAAAAAAAAAACATAAGGGCTGACTGCCTAAGGAGAGAGATGTGTCAGAGAAGAACTTTCTAAAGGAAACTAGCTCGTATACACGTTACGCAACATGAAAACGCACATGCCTCCACTCGTTCGCCTGGAATAGAACGCACATCCGAACTACCAATGTTAAGCAATTTTATCGCCCAGCCGCTGTTAGGCCTCAAAGTCGGGTTAGGAATAGTGGGTGTACATATATATACATGTTTGGTACTGCCTATTATAATAAAAAAGGAACGTGAACAATTAGATGTTCTATCAATAAAATTTCTCCGATATATGGCTAATCGGTTTTGACTTATGTGACGCACATGGATACATACGTACGTAGTAATGTCACGAAAAAATCTTGTTCGGATCTATTTAAATCCATTTTGCACAAAAGAGTCTTTTATTCTAGCCCTACATACAGAATCAACCAAAAAGAAATTCAAATGGACTCGGGAACGGTCAAAATTGATATTTCCGTTGAAATACACTGGCGTGCAAAACTTAAGCAACATTGTAAATTTTAATCAGATAGCCAGGAAATTGCAGAAAAGTGGTTTTTGCGGTCAGTACTATGAATACGCAATTCAGTAGAAATGTAATGCGTATGCACTTGTCAGACACAAAACGTCACAGACGACGTGAGCGTACGCAAAACACGTGCGGTCGAAGCTCTCAACTCAAGGCGATAAAAGGAAAGACAGAGACGCGATTAAAGACATTCTCTGCAAACGCAAGTGAGTTCTTTTGTGAAATATGGCTAGAAGAAATCACCTGGATGACTTCACAAGCGGAAGAATAATCGGAAAGCTGGAGGAGAGACGTAATGTGACTAGTGTAGCTGAAGAATTCGGAATAAAAAAAGTATCGTTTCGCGCGCTTCAAAAGCCTTCCAAACCATAGATACAGCTGTTAGAAAGGTTAGTGGTGGCTGCCCTGAGAAAACAATTGCAGTGGATGATCAATATATCGTCCTGCAGGCGAAAAGAGCCCGAAACCAGCCAGCAAGCGTCTTAACTCAGCAACTGTTCACAACAACGGAACGACAAGTACCGCGGTTTGCTGTGGTCAGACGCCTTCACAAAGGTGGCCTATTCGCCCGCCGTCCTGAACGCTGCGTCTATTTGAAAGTTGGCCATCAGCGCAACCGTTTAAAGTGGTGCAAGGAGCACAAAAATTGGGCATCTCCATACTGATGAGATGCCCAATTTTTGGGCTGTTTTTGAGTCGTGCCCTCTTTCTGCCGTGCCCTCTTTCTGCCGTGCCCTCTTTGAGTTGTTTTAGTGTCACAAGCGATCCTGAACGCCAGTTGATTTGGAGAGGTCGGAACACGGTTTCATCCCAATAACATCACAGAAAGAGATCTTTACGGTGGTCCTAGAGTTCTCCTCTGGGAAGGCATTATGCTGAACGGGCGGACAGAGCTCCACACTTTCGACAGAGGTTCTGAAACCGGAGATCGCTATTGCCAGGAGGTGATCCTTCCCCATGTACGTTTGCTCCGAGGTGCCATTGGAGCGGACTTCGTTTTTATGGATGACAATACACGGCCACACCGGTATCCTTCTGTTCAGAAGCTACTGGAAAGTGAAGATATCACTCGAATGGATTGACCAGCGTACTCCCCTGATTTAAATCTCATACAACATGTGTGGGAGGCTTTGGAAAGATGCCTTGCGGCACGATTACATCCTCCGGGGAACACCCAACAACTGAAGCAGATGCTGATTGAGGAATGGCACTCTTACCTCAAGATCTGTTGGATAATCTTGTGCTGAATATGGAGAGACGGTGCGAAGCAACCGTTGCAGGAAGGGAAGGGCATATCTCATACTAAGGAACATCTGCTTCTTCTTCTTCCTCTTGTACAGACAATCGTGTATAACGATACTATGAGTTCAATAAAGCCTCTTTTACTTGATTCCATACTGTACGCATTATAGGTTTTTGTGCGCAACTATACTTTCATCACCGTTTAAATACAAAATGCCCTCTCTCATTTCTGAATTTCATGTCTCTCAGATGATTTCTCGTGAAGTTATGGCAGAAAGAACACCTCGTGCTTAAGTTTTGTACACCAGTGTATGATATCTGAAATTTTTTGCTGTTACAATATTTCCTTTTCTTCGCACAAGGAAGCAGAAAGGTCCAGTTAAGCAATGTTTTCAATCAAATACACAATGTTTCCCAAGTAGTATTACTACTTTCCCATTATTAATTTTTTTTAAGACTAGCAAAAGTTCGATAAGTAAAGATACAGATTGAAGCAATCCCAGCATCTTTGCATACCTGAAGGTATAATGAAAAGGCTAGGCCTTGCTACTTATTAAGCTCAGCCCTAATTTCGACTGAAAACTTCCAGGAGCAGCTCAAATGTTTCCCACCCCCTTTCTCTACCACCAACCACTTGAGAGGTCTTTCGGTTGAGCATGTATTTTGAGTGCCTCTTTATGAGCAAACACAAAACATTTATAAATATACATGCCTTCTTCGAGGTTCGAACCTGGGGCCATCAATGTGACTGTAACTGGTATTATGATTAAATAAATGTAATTAATCGATATATGTACATGGATCGGACCCAAATGTCTCCAAATGGTCGCCAAATTTGGTGCCTTTTGGCGATTTATTGGCAAATTAGGCAACAAAAATTAGTTGGCAAAACCATTGCCAGCTTGGCGATATCTCACCAATTTAGTGAAATGAATAATTTGTTATTATTCGTTTAGTAATTTATGATTAATATGTAGTTAATAATTAATAATAATGATAAATGAATTATTATTTACTTAATAATTAATAATAATGATAAATGAATTATTATTTACTTAATAATTCATGATTAATATTCACTTAATAATTAATAATGATATTTATTATTGTTCACTTAATATAATGAATATTCACCCATACGGTTTTAGTTACATACAAAACACATTTATTTTAATAAAGGACGACAAATTGCATTGACTGTTATATTCAGTGACCAAGAAGAAATCGATTGAATATCAAATAATAAAAAAATAAAATAAAAAAATATGCTTTAAGAAAGAATCTGAACGAAAGAAAAGTTTAGATACCCAATTTTTACCATTATTTTCTATCTGAGACGAAATATCAGCTGCACAGAACTACTCAGAATAAGTAGAAATGAATGATATTTCTTTATCGATTTCAGCATACGGAAATTTAGGCGAAGATTTGCAGTTTAAATATTAACCCATACGCTTGCATGCCTCTATTTCAGATTAAACCTACTCGACTATGTTACCACTGAATTTTAAAAATAAGATTTTCCTTGTATACATTGAAGATAGCCAAATTTTAAGACATATTAATCTATAAATATACAGAAAATTTCACATTTCTAGGCGTATATCAAACGAACTTTTCCAATAAGAAAAAAAAAAAAAAAAAAAAAAAAAAAAGAAAAGAAAAGAAATATGAAGGGATTCCCATGTTCCGTCGTACTTTCCGTCGTCGAATTTGTTGAATTTCTATGTTATCGCTGAACGCCGCAGTTAGCAATCTGCTCTTGACTCTCTCCTGCTAAACCACTTTTTTATCTTTTAGTTTTATTATTAAGCACTACTTTTTGCGCACTTGAGTGACATAAAATTCAAAAACCAAACCACCACATAAACGTTTAAATTTTTGATAATTCTGCAACCACTGCATCCAGATTGAATAAGGCACAAAAGCCTTAATCGGAACATAAGAACAACACAATTCAATCACTTTTAAAGCAAAAAAAATCGCAGTTTACCAATATATGCTACATATAGTATATAAAAGATCACACTGAGCCTGGTAAAACTGTGAGTATATATACTCATCATTCACTTATATATATATATATATATAGCCAGTCGCTTATAAACGTATATATATGTGTAAGATAAAAAATATGAAAGCAAAGTTCTAAATTTAATTCACTATAACATCTTTTATTTTCTATTTCATTTGGGAACTTCATCATCTGTCCTAAAAATAGCGAATAAGTCTAAACTTCGTCATTCAAATTAATCATGCGATCTTACGTAACCCATAATGCAGATGCCTCTTGACCAATTACCAAATTGTAAACCATAACTAAAAACTGACTCCCTCCCTTCTTTCTATGAACTGATACGTCACTTTTGCTTAAACTTTCCTTTGCGGCTACCTTCTTTGTTCAAGGGATATGTGCTGATCTAACAAAAATCTAGAGCGCATAAGACGCTCGTCCATATGTGAACCAAATATTGCGAATCCTGACTTGCTTTCATCGATAATAAAGTTATCTTGAATCCGGACATGTTTGTCTTGCCAAGTTTCTTCGCTACTCATCTATTACGCCACCGCCAAGCTACAAATCATTCATTTCATATCATGACATATATATGTTTCGTGTGGGCGATTGCAACAAACAAGGAGTTACACAACTACATGTTATAGCAGTCCCATATACAAAATTTCAACGTTCTACAGCTAATCGTTTTTGATTTATGCGGGATATATACATACGTACGTACACACGGGCATTACAAAACAAATGCGGCAATTATATTGAAATTCAGCTGAAAATCTTAATTTCAAAAAGAAATTCAGAGCCATAATTTTAGAAAGGAAAGAACATAAATTTGGAAGAGTTTACAATTCTTTACTGGCTATGTCATGAAATATTTTACTACAAACGTATCTTTTAAAGAAGCAGATGCGTTTAATAGCTTCCCGGAGAGAACTCAGCAGAGTTACTTTCCTCGTTCCTGAAGAAATAAAACTTCAAACCAATCTCATTAAAAGAATTTATTGCTATGTTTCTATCTGAAACCTGTCAATAGCAGTCAGACTAGTAAGTTGTGTCGTAGAAAAGGAAAGGGTTGCAACAAAATACAGTGTGTCAGTAATTTTACGTTTTAACATTGGGAGTTAAATTACTTTGCATCTATTCTCTTGTTCCGCATAACTAATGATCATTTTGAACTCTTTAAAGAAAATAAAATCTGAAAGGTTTCAAATTTTGATGGCCACCCAAAAGGGTTTATTAAGGTTGTAGAGACATTAGGTTAACGGGAAAAGCCGGAGAGATAAAATATTAGCAACCGCCTTCGTGGGACCTCTGGAATACCGTCCCAGCATGCAGAACCACTACACCACGAAGGCATGCCAAGAAGGTGGGAGAAATATCTTATATACTCCCCCTTTTTAAAGGGCGACTGGGGTTTGGGGAGACCCAATCGAAAAATCCTGGATGTGTCCATCACCCTTTTAGTTCGGGCGCCACTGTAGAGACATTAGGTTAATCGAAAAAGCCGGAGAGATGAAAAATTAGCTACCGCTTTCGCCGGGAATGGAACCACGGACCTCTGGAATACCGTCCCAGCGTGCAGAACCACTACACCACGAAGACACGCCAAGAAGGTGGGAGAAATACCTTATAAGGCTTTTTACGCTGTCGTGAACCTCGCAGTCTACCAGCTTACTCTTTCACTTACTCATGCTAACTCATTCTTAACTCTTAAGCATGGTTTTCTTTTCACTTACGCCACATAAAATTCAACAGCAGCATCACAAAAATTTTAAAACCATTCCCACAATTCCCACAATGTTTTTTTTCTATTTTTTCAATCTTTTCTCAATTCACCATCTCAATGTTCAGCTTTCTTACAAGTTGGTTTACAAAACATTTTTTTTTATCTTCTTCTTATTAACGTTTCGCTTGTTTACTTTATTCAATAAATATCGAGTTCTTTGTTCTTACGCCACACAAAATTCATTTCAACAGCACAACCATAAAATATTTAAAAACAGCATATCTTTAAAATTTCGATAGATACTCTCGTGTGCTCGAGATAAAAATGGATTATTTCATAGAGTGTTCCCACTTTTTGCTTCGAAATCGTTGATTTCGTTAATCACAAATTCATTAAAATTTTACAAAATATAACATAAATAATAAAAAACATGTAACGTCACTGTAGGAAAATACTGAATATTTTTAATCAGATAAATCATGAATTAAATGCATTTTGTTATTTAAATCAATTCGACTCAAAAGTAAGAAACGCGTATTCTAAAGAACTGCATCGACTGCTTTCAAATACCCAACAGACCCCAACAGACAGATTCAGTTTGTTAATCCCCAACAGACAGATTCAGTTTGAAAGATAAATATCTTACATTTTGGCAAAAGGCAACAGACTCGAAAAGTGAAAGATGTATTTATAATGATACGACGGAAAATCCCATTTCGAGACTAACAGCCCTTTCGGGCTAAAAAGAATCGGTGTAAATATAAGTATTTTCACGAACTGTATTATAAAACATTTTCTCCCAGATAAAAAACACAGTGAAACCTCTGATACCTAACTTAGATAATTACTTCTAGACGTGACGAAAAGTTCTAGAAATGTAAATAAATATTGCTATTGATCGTCACTGTTAGGCATGTTCTTTAAGTCGACTACCGTTACAAAAGATTACAGTCATCAGTAGCCAAAAATGACTGTGTTAGGGAGGTTTCCTGGAATTTCTTGTTGAAAATGGTATTTCCTCTTCTAAAAATTCCCACAATTTAAATTATTAGACAATTTTAATTATAGACACTTTTAATTTATTAAAAGTGTCTATTTAAATTTATATTTAATAATTTAATATTAAATTATAATATTAATAATTTAAATTTATATAATAATATTAATATATTATATAATAATATTATATATAATTTATATAATAATATTAATATATTATATATATATTATAATATTAATAATTTAAATTTATATAATTATAATATATTAATAATTTAAATTTTAATTTATTAAAAGTGTCTATTTAAGTTATTAGACAATTTTAATTATAGACCCACAATTTAAATTATAGACATTTAAATTATTAGAAGTTTCTGTAACTACATTATACGTATTATAATTTCAGTCAACTTGCATGCCCTAACAGTTTTGTAAAATCAATGAAAAATAAGTAATAGTTTTTTAAGTTTTCCGTTTATCTAAAACTCATTTATTCGAAAATAGCTTCTAAAGGCAAATGAATTAGCAAGTATTAATTTATCTTCAATGAATCATGAAGCTAAATGGTGTATGAATTAAAAAGAAATTCTCACAACAGAGATGTGAAGTTCAACAGAACCCTTGAGTAGCAGGAAATTGCAAAAATAAGAATAGGTTTCTTATCTACTAAGTTTATTTTCTGTTTTCTTAAGAAAAAAAGGATTAAATATGAAATAGCGGAACTATTTAAAGAAATTAAAATTTATTCAGATAGAATTTAGGTTAACATATTCTTAAATTCGCATCTGTAAAGTGAACTTCTGTTAATTCATCTATGTGAATTTAAAACTATCATCGTATTCAAACAAAGTACAATTTCCAAGGTTAGAATATGAGAAATGATAAATTGACATACCTTGACAGTATCTCCTTTTCCAGCCACTGATATGTCACATTTGAGATATCCTTTGGGACCCGCAGTTATATCATCCGTATCTGTCAGCAGGGCCCATTTGTGATAGAACTGATGGTCTGGAATAATCAATACATTTCATAATATATTACAAATTAATGTCATAAACAACTCCATTATAAAATGAGTAAAGCAACATAATTATTATTCTGTTTATTACATGACGTATTTTAATTCGGAAATACATATCATTCTATAATATATCTGGGCTAAAGTTACTTAAATGGTGAGAGATATCACGAACATGGTGAGAGATATAGATAATACCTTGCATATGTTATTCTGAATATAAAACTGATGCAATAACTTCACAAGTATTAGTTTTTGCAGTTAACATAAGTAATACTGTAACCAAGAAAATAAATTTGTGCAACATAAAAAACATAAAAAGTAAACATGCGAAGATATATAAAGTAATATTTCGCACCCTCAAACATAGCATTTTTGTTGATCACAATTTTAGTAGAACTCAGCCTATGTTTCTAAAAGCGTTGCTGTTATAGCCAGTTACTGCAATAGGGGTTACTGGGCAAAGCAGAGAAAATGCAGTACTTTCTGTATCTTTGTTCTTCTGATCAAGCCCTCTTACTCCACATGTAGCAATGTAAATTTTATTATTCCTGCTATACTGCTCTGCATTGAAACCGCTATAACAGTAAAGAAACTCACCACAAAACCAAAATTTACATAAAAAGTAGAACATGCTATATTAAAAAGTAAAACATGCTGCAACACGGTATGCACATTGCAGGTATAGTTCGACCGCCTCATTCGCGACCATAAGCGCAAACACGCATGCGCCATTCGGGCCGAATTATTCTCAAAATAAGGTGGAAGGATGGAGACTTTCTTTCTCTCCAGCATAGCTCTTTCCGGAGAACAGAAGACCTTTCACGTCGCACCAAGTAATACCGCCCCTTTTGGACGAGTCTATGTGTTTTGGCAGAATGCCAACCAGGGTTGCGCTTGAGACGGTCGAACTATAATGGTAATGATATCTCAAAGCAGTAAACAAAGGCATATTTTAAATACCCATTTTTCACTTTCACTCGTAATAATTCTTATATGTGTTGGAGATCGTGTTGTGCGTCATGAAAGATAAAGGTATTCGCGCCAACACCTCCGATAACTAAATCGCGGAAGAACCGTGTCTATCCTAAGTCACATTGGTTTGACATCTACTGAGTGTTAGAAGACTTTGCAATTGATCGAATGGTGAAAGATCATAAAGAAAGACGTGTGATATCTCAACGGTCCCCAATCAACAATACCCGAGCCGATAAGAGTCTTCGTTCTTAAAGATCGTACAGCCACGCCAAGCGACCTAGGTCAGGATATTGGGTGTGGTTCTCTGTATAAGATATCCGCATGTGCAGTAAGACATCTGTAACGCTATGGACTGTTAGGAAGGTGATCATTACCTCGGATTGATGCTGCAGGAAATGAATTAAGATCTTGAAATAGTGGGCTCAATGATGCGTATGGTTTGGTTTGTGCGATTACGGCAAAACCTCGAGGCCTATCTGCCTAAGGGGAATGATGCCTTCGTGGAGGACTTACTTAGGAAAACTGGCTTGTATACACATTACACATGGGAAAAACCACGAAAAAGCACATGCAGCCAGCCCGCTCGTGGGATTCGAACCTCGGACCGAACTACTAGTGTTCAGCTACTTACCGCTCGGCCGCTGGTAACCCGATGCGTATGGATGCACGTCGTTTTTTCTGATGAATCCTGCTTTGCTTACAACATCATGATCCTCTTATCCATGCGTGAAAACAAGCATTGGAAGTTTGCATTCTTCATCGTCATACCACCTCACTTACCTGTATTGATGGTATTAGGTGCCATTGGATACAATGTGTAACGTATATACGAAACAGTTTCCCTTAGAAAGTCCTCCACGAAGGCACCTCTTTCTTAGGCAGATAGCCCTCGAGGCTTTGCCGTAATCAATAAACCCAACGCAACCAAGCCATTGGACACACATCACATTCCCCTCTAGTAAGCTTGCCCGGTACGTTGACCAACACCGTTACATTACGCTTTTAATACTTATGGATCTAACGTAGCTTTTGTGCCTTTATTTCTCTACTTCTCAATAGCAAAATATTAGAGCTCACAGTGTCCTACGTTTGCTCCTTGCAAATGCTGTTCGATTCCTGCTTGGGCGGTGCATTCTCCGGATCTTCCAGCAGCTGAAAAAACCACTGGTATCAGAGTGACTGGCACAACAACACCATCCATGTACGATGTACGATGGGTCAACTGGTAATGCCTTCTCATACTAACTATTTAAAAAATTGCAAGCTTTATAGGAGTTCACAAAGAAATGTTGAGGAAAAGAGAAACTAACGCTTTCCAAACATCTAGAGTTTACATATTATGGTACATCGTGCATACGACAAAGTACCTCTAGCATGGAAGGGTAGCCGCACGGATTTCAATACTTGCAATTCCAATCTAAAGCTTGTTCGAGTCCATACGCAGTCATACAAAAGTTTTTAACTGATGCCAATGGAGATGATAAAGGTGTTGATATCCGCATATTCTGAATCTCAAAATTACCTGAAAATTAAATAATTTCAATTTACCGTTGTAAAGTATCTGTAAAATTAATATGATCCTTCTGCTTTCCTTCATGTTATAGCAATTTTAGTGGCCAACAGTGCAGGAGTAGCAACAAAGGTTTGACGAATCTGGACTAATATCAAAACAAACCGCTATCAGCAATAAAATTTGTGTTTATTTGTGGTAATCTTTATGCTATATTTCAACGATTGATTATTATTAAATTTAACTTTGTAGAGACATTAGGTATTTTTGGAAGCAGGCAAAATGAAAAATTAGCAATACCTTCGTCGGAAATCAAACCGCGGACCTCTGGAATACGCGCCCAGCGTGCAGACCACTACACCAGCAAGGCATGCCAAGAAGGTGGGAGAAATACCTTATATACTTCCCCTTTTAAAGAGCGACTAGGGCTTTTAGAGGACTCAATTGCCAAATTCCGGGGGTGGAGAATCATCATCCAACACCCCTTTTTATTTCAGGCGCCAATGTAGAGATATTAGGTATTTTTTGGAAGCAGGCAAGATGAAAAATTAGAAAAACCTTCGCCGGGAATCGAACGGCGGATCTCTGAAATACGCACACAGCGTGCAGACCACCACACCACGAAGCCGTGCCAAGAAGGCGGGAGAAATACCTTATAACTTTGCATTAAGCGTTCTTTCAAATGCTATAATTTTTAATACTCTTTGCGTGCATTTACTTTGAATTACTAGCAATAATCAATTTTAATCAAAAAGTATTAAATTTAGAAAGCTATACATAGATATTCTGAATATTTTAAATGCGTTTCCCTTCCTTTGACTAGATTGTATAAAAGCTTTATATTTTGTCTTTAAATTTCTTATTTTACATTTCGAGAACTTTGCCATACCCTTTTTACTGTCAAAAATAGTTATAATCCTGAAATAATGATTTTGAAACTTCCAACACCGTCGTTCTACTGCAGGGATATGTTCTAGATTTGTAATCTCTTTACTATGATTCAAAACTCCTCCTAATTTAAGCTGAGATAATTAATTCTATTTCCTAGCAAAGGGAAATTGCCTTTGCTCCTGTTCTTTAATTATTTATTTTTTTTAAATATGCACTCACGGATAAACAGAAAAGGATGAACTTAGTGCTTAAGAAAGTGGAACAATTTTAGGTGATAGTATCAGGTTCAATGTTCCGCCTTACTTTCTTTGGGAACATGCAGGGACCTGACTCGGAACAGGGAGCTTACTAAAGCTATGTTCAATAACTGTGGGAAGTGGACAAGATACACAAGAAGGTTATACAAAACCCTTTATTTTTCACTCTTTACAATAATTTCCGTACTTCGGAATACAGAGACCAACTACTTGTGGTCTGAACGTAAGAATATAAAAATATAACTAAACTCTAACTTAAATTTGGAATAATCAACAAGGGCCTAAGTGTAAGATTGGCCGGATATTAACAGGAAGCCGTATGTAGTACAGAGAACTGTTAACACTATAATACGTTTAAAATTATCACGAGGATTAAACCTCTGGCCTGGAAGGCAACCAGCAACCGAGTAAAACTTCTAAGGCAAGCGGCCTGCTTCGACTAACTCCTTCCTCTCTCTCGCTTGGCAAAATGCCACAACTTAAGTACTTGGCGTTCGCCAGACAAATTTTGCATAAATAAGTTAACGCTTTTAATTCTGGCCGGAAGTAGAAAATAAGAAGTGATAGTAAAGATTTAAAATAAAATAAACGTTAGTAAAACTTAAGATCCTTACAATAGATTTGCGGTGGGTTGCCTAGCTAGATAATTTGATTATGCAGAGGAACATGGCGTACTGTGGTTCAGCGTTTTCTTTCTTTCCCTAATTAAGCACTTACTATTGCAGTTCGGAGAATGTTTTAAACTCACTTAATCCTGCAAAATTCTAAAATAATGCCGAGACATCAGCCTCTAATTATCGCAGCTGGACGCTTTGATTAAGAGCAAATGAAGCGATTTCCTTTAAATTTAATTAGAATTTAATTTACTGTAGTTAACTCTGTAACTGTTAACAGTTGAACCATTTTCTTCTCTCATTGATATGTATTTTTAAGACTTACGCATTAAGCTTTCGAAAAAAGTTTGTTAACTTCTTTTTGTCTTTAGATAATTAAAAATCTAATGTGGACAACATGTGACTTCGTTGTATGGCCTATTAAGTTATCCACATTTTTTGCTGCACTTCATTCAGATTCATTTCTTCGAAATTAATTAATCGATCTTATTGTGTTGAGACAAGTTGAAAATGATGTCCAAAATTGCAGATTTTTAAATGAAATATTCCTGTAAATTTTTGTCGTACGGGAGTTAAATTTCTACTTTTATTTTTTTATAACGAGTATAAATCTTTCCCAAAGATAATTATAGAAACCGGGAAATCGCATTAAAACATAGATTTCATTATTTATCAAAAACTTTAGCACGGTAAGTGCATGAGTGTATATTTATATAAATATATAAACGTTTGGTTCCGCCGATTGCAATAAAGAAGAGAAGTGCAAAATTAGATATTATAGCTGTTCCATGTACAAAATTTCAACGTTTTACGGCTAATCATTTTTGAGTTAGGTAAGATACATACATAAATACGTGCGTACATACAGACGTTACTAAAAATTTCTTTTTGAATACATTTTACAATTCGTTCCGAAGAAAAACAACCGTCCGTATGTATACAGTCCTCACGTTAAACAATCGTCCCAATGGATTTAGCAACTATCGAAATGGATATTTCGGTTGAAATGTAATACCCGAAATCGTTCATGATTTACTTCGTACAAAGAAGTAAAAATTCAGTTTGATTATGTCGTATGTGCGATAATACTAAAGCCAAATTTCTATTTAATTTTATTCTGTGAGTTTTGTTCGCAGTACCTGAGCTTTACCTAACTTAATTTAAGTTATCAGCATGGATCAGAACGTTCCAAGATTAGATCTGTAATTTGTCAACAATAGCACAAGGTTGAGTTTTTACATTGGCCTTCAAGCTTGACTGGGAATATGTAAAGAAATATCGCTATGTTAAAAATATGGAGTTTCTATATCCGTGCATTTGTTATCAAATGTGTGTGGTAGTTTATGATTATATCACGGATCTTGGCAACGGTGGTAGAACGACGACCTTTCAGCTGCATAGGGTGCATTTTTACTATAGATAATCCATTGCGTGTGCCACATGTTTAAAACGCTAGGATTGATCCGTACAACACAACAACGATATCTGCAATATCGTTGATCATTCTACGACGTCCACATGCAAAAGCTCTTAATTATTTTTCTGGTTTTTAGGTGATGCTAGTGAAAGATCTTTTTGCTGGTTTTTCATCTTCAAGGGATCGTCTTCTGCCTTCTAAAATGCCTGCGCAACCTGAAACATTGCATACGATGCCACATTCGATGCCTCACTGGGCGATTTGCCTAGGCCAGAATTTCAGATTGGCTTGCCGGGTTTCTATCCGTGATGTAACCACGGAATGCTATGCATATGTGTTTACAAAAATTACCGATATAATAATTAGGCATGTTAACACAACGATGGGTTTTTGTATACTGCTTTATCAAGATTTAAAGTTACTACGGCTACTAAAGCAACCTTTTTTTGCCATCTATTAAATAGTATTTACTAAGCTAATCCCATAACCTTTTGATTTGGCCAAGTATATATCGTCTTAATACACTGATTAGCGAAGACTGACTGCTATATTCTCCAGAATTATATAAATAATTATACCGTTCTGGAGTTAGGTTAGATTAGGTTATTTCAATATGACAAAGTACTCCAGAGCTACCTGCCTAAGGGAAGAAATGCCTTCGTGGAGAAGGTTTTGATTTGGTTTATTTCGTTACGGCAAAGGACCCGAGTGATCTGCTGCCTAAGGAGAGTGACTCCTTCCTGGAGGACTTTCTAAGGATAACAGTCTCGTATACACATTACACAAAGGAAAACTACGAAAACGCCCATGCAGCCAGCTCGTTTGTAGAATTCGTACCTAGGACCGAACTACCAGTTTTCAGCGACTTTACCGCTCGGACGCTAGTGGGCCTTGTGGAGAAGGAAAACTGTTTCGTGTCCACTTTACACATAAAAACATAAAATAAGCCACGAAAACTCCCATGCAGCAAACCCATTTATTGGAATTCTAAGCCAGATTATATACTAATATTATTTACAGGTGTTATCAACACGGCTCTGTTAGACCTTGAATTCCAATGTCGAGTTCAAAACCTGCATAATGCTTTGGTGTTTTTATGTGTTTTCTTTTCGCTAACGATATCAGTTCCTCCCTGGTGTACCCTTGGCAAAGTTATTGGCAGTGAGATGGATAAACGACTGGCACATTTAGCCAGTCTTGCTCCAAAGCTAGTGTCCGAGAATGAAAAGACTTAGGTTAAAAATGCAGATTCTGAATTTTGCTGTGTCTATTTTAAAATGAACCGCGATAATTTTAGATTAGGTCAAAGATTTCAGACTCTTTAATAAGCAAATGTCTACCGTAAAAATTCAGTGTTGATGTAGTATTAATTGCGATTTTAACAATTTAGTATAGAATTATGAAAATTCAGTTTTCATTACTTGAAAATAGTTATCAGCCCATTTTGTAAACAATTGGAAATATTTATAGCTGTTCTTCTTTACGTCGAGCCAGACTGCCCGAATGCAAGTTTTTCAACTTTTCATGTTCCCAGTTATTTTCTTGAATATTTATAATGAGGATACTGACTTTCCATGTGTCAGTGCGTCATCATCCTACCATAATTTTGCTCTTTGGTTTAATTGCTATGTATTCGAATCCAAAAATGTTATTTAAATAAATGTTAATAACATTTCTTTTAAATTTCTGTAGCCCTATAAAACGATCCTTGATATTCACAGCTTTCACTAAAGTACATTCCCACACATAATTCCACACATAATTATTAATAAATTTTATTTTACTTAAGTTTGTGCGTCGGCTTCAGTGTAATCAAAAAACAATTGACAAATAATTTTTATCCAAAAAAGTAATACTGCAGGTTAAATAAATGAAAACGTATTTTAACATTAATTAATCCTAATATATATAAATCAAACATCTTAATATCGGTATCCAGCACAGAAGCTTATAGCTATTTTCCAAAATTTCGGTTTGAGGCAAGTCCCAGCAAATGTCTCTATCATCCTCTTACCAAAGAATAAAGATAAAGTTCACTGCGCTACCTCTACTAAAGCGTCAAGTGACGCTCAACGCTCAAAAGTTGAGAGAATTGAGAAACCGAAACTAATGGCTCTAAAATGCCCTTTCTCTTTACAATACTCTCACTCATATTTTTCTAATGTCAGATATAAAGGAGAACTGGTATTTATCATCAAGTTCTCATGGCATGTTTAAATGTGATGATCAATTACTCTCACATTTGGTAACATTTATAGAAAAACTTACATATAGGTTTCAAATTTAGCTGAAGTTTTGCACCAAATTTTTGTCTTTCCACTTATACAAAAATATTTATAGAAATCAAATAGTTAAATATGCATATACATTTATGGAACCTAAAAAACTTAGAAATATAGCTGTCTGAGCGTTTTGAAACATAAAAATTGTATATCAAGCATCAAATCTTACAGATATTATACTATTTTGAGACAAAGTACGTGAGGATCTTCCATTAATTCAGCATTGGTCGTGATAAGGGTGCAAGTCTGAAGTTGTGACGTGCTAGCGAAAGGCGCAGAAATTGAAACCTTTAAAGAAAATATTCGAAGTTCTATTACATCCCTAGAGTTAATTGGGTTAATATTGGTTAACTATAAGTAGTAAAGAAGATTTAGCACTGAGTTTACAAAAAATTGAAAATCATGAAAAATACTGATATAAATAATGCCATAGTTGACTTTCGAGAAATTCGTTTTATGAAAAACATACTTTATCTTAAAAAATAGTACTTCCTATAGATCCTTCCTATAAATCCAAACACATGATATAACTTTAATGGTCCGGCAAATAAGATGACTGAACACTAGTAGTTCGATCAGATTCGCATCTCAACCAAAGAGCTGGCTGCATGGAAATTTTCTTTGCTTTTTCTCTCATATGCAATGTGAATACATATCCTCCATTGAAGGTATCATTCTCTTAAGCAGATAGCATTCAAGTTCTTTAGCAAAGGAACTCACGACAGTAAATAGTAATGTTTTTGCGCTAGCTCTTTTTAGTTTGACCCACTAATGGAAGAAGACTGCTGGAAGACAGTTTGAAGAAGACATTGGTAATTAAATCCTGCTTCAAATCCTGGTGAACGGTCCTATTTCATAACGTGATGGCTGCATAGGCCTTTACTTAGCCTTTTTCCCTTTTGTAACTTAAATACAGGTTTTCTTTGAAAAATGCTCCGTGACGGCGGTCGAAGTGTAACCTGTTATGTCGAGTAAAAATTCAATTCAAATTCAATAGCTGGAAAAGCGGAAAATTAAACACAGAAATGTTTGAAGATGAACGGATGTGATAGTCTTACACTAATGAGTTTATGTGGATATTTATATATTAACTCTTTATACAAATCAGAAAGTCCATAAAATTCAGAAATAATATATAATCAGAAAGTCCGGAGTTCAAAACCTAACGACGACAATGCACATTTTTCATATCTCTTGCTTTCAAAATCCTAATCCATTTATAAACGATTCCGGTCCAAAAATTTATACTGAGTTTTCAGTAAATAAATACCAGTTAGAACCACACAACACGTTTTTACTATTTTTACAATGATTTCTGTGTGTGCGATGATTTTTTTTTCATGAACGATATCGCTTAAATCACAAATCCAAAAATTCCTTTTTTCACGATTTACGTTTTCTGCATTCATATGAAGAGTTGATCAGATTTTATTTAAAACTACACAATTACTTGAAGCTCATTACAATTTTGAAGCAATTAACAAAACATATCGTTTCGTATATAAGTCGTAACATATTGCTTGCTGCAACTGAAGAAGCATTGTTTACTGTTACACCTAAATATCGTGAGGACATAGGTGCAGATCAAAATTAATTTTAATAGTTCATACTATAGAAATAACACAGAGAAAAATTATGCTATTCGTTTCAAAGTGTTTATTTTTATGTCGGAACAGATATGATTATGATAATTTATTAAAGAAACTAAAAATAGTTTTTACAAAATTTATATTTTATTTTCTTGAATTCTTTATTTGTATTATACTTTTTTACATTATTTTAATTTATTTTTTATTTGGCACTTACTTTTGATTTATTATTTTGATTTATTAAATGAATTTATAATCATCCAGATATAATTCAGAAACGTGGCTCGCTTGAAAATTTTTCGGCTGCTCCTTGATAAAGACCAAAGAATTCTCACATTTTTTTGATTATGTTATTGGGTTGTTTTGTATTTGTTCCAATTTTGATGTATGTTCCTCTTGTTAAACTGTTCATTGTGAATTGATTTGATTAATATTTTTAAAAAAAGTTATATTTTATTTTATAGTATTTTTTATTTGTATTATATTTTTTACTTTAATTTATTTTTATTGATTATTAAATATTGGTACAATATCAAAGTTTTTATTGATTATTAAATATGATTATTAAGTATTGATTATTAAATTACTTTAGATAGCCTTATTACATGATTTTAATATTTTATAATCTTATTTTTAGCTGTACCTAGGACAAAAATCCTTTCAATTGTTTTTAAATTCGCTACAAAAAATAGTATAAACAGTTTAGTTTACAGTTAAAGATTTGATCCATTTTTAGTTTCTACTTCACTTAATTTATATGACATACTTTCACAAACAGCAAGTAAACAAAACAGTATTTGCTTGCATGTTAATAAGATCGTCGCTTACGATTATCAAATGTGAAAAATAGGCTTCAGGCGATATAATGTTAAACGCGAAAAGTAGGATTAAAACAACACATTGGCACTGCTGTTGTCGGCAGCTCCACAAATTGATTATTGAGAGTCTTGAAAGAGAGAGCTCAGTTCGAAAGCATTTTATATCCCGAAGAAAACAAACAATATTACGAAAATAAATACCTTCCCCTAAAGCAGACGATCAAGAAAGAAAAAAAATACTAGATGTCTTTATCGTTTCTGCCTCCATCCATTTCCTACATTGATTTTCTGGAGGCAGTCCATTTAAATACCATCGCTAAAGTATTTCCTCTTTTTTTTTTAAGATTTTGCGGATTTATTAGATAATATTTTATCTCGTGTGAGAGTCAATCAAAAGCGAGATTTTTTAAATTTAAGAGAGTCACGTGGTTTGAATTTTTTTTTCTGTATATTGAAAACATAAAAAAAAGAGAAATGTTTTCATACAGGAATATTCTTTTTACTTCTATGTTTAAAATTTGTTTAGACTAAGATAACTCTTTTAGGTATGAAATCAAAATGTTATTGAACATTCACTTGGCAGATTGTGAAAGAGGTCTTCCAAACATATTTAAACAGAGTGAGTCGTTTTCTTCTAGATATTTACAGACCGGATTTCCGCTGTGCTTAAAAATAATACTCAACTATTCCCAAAAAATTGTCATGAATTTTTAAAGTTGTAACTTAACAGATATATCTTTTAAAATGAGTGAAAATTATATTTTAACTAACATTTTATTTCATGTGTTAAATCTTTCCTGCATTTCTCTTGTTTCGAATGTTTCACCAGAATAATTGAAAGAAGGGACTGGCAGCATCAAAGCGTCGTGCGAATTTTCTCTGCTATTGTCTGCCTCTAGCGATATTGCAATTATAGTCTGTTGCTTTAAAACAGGAAATTCAAGGTTATTTTCTTCCACGCGACTTACCTTTTAACCATGGGAACAACAGCTGCAGCAGATGGCTCGAGTCGCCTAAATATTTTCTCCACTTCATTTCCTTTTAGTTTGCTTCGTATAATGAAAAGGCGCTTTATGAAAGTTTTCTTGACTATACTGTCTGATGAGAAGGATAAAATAAGTGTTATGCGATGATGGCAACTCGTGTTACGATCTCAGATGGGGAAGAGTGGCAACAAATAGCCTTAAAATGCCTATTTTAAAATGGCAGGTGAATTTGTGATTGATCGAAAATTACGTTGACAGGGGTAGAATATCAGAGTCAAGTTATTATGCTTTGAATTTAAAATTTGAGTTATAAACACTTTGAATAATTGTGTCTATCTAACCACAAGCAACGGAAGTAAATTGTGTTAACTAATTTTGTAACTTGAAGTTTTAAAAAAAGGTTTTATATTTTTGTTGTATATACCATAATTCTGGCATTGAAAGGTAAAGATGACAGAATAATTCGTCCAACAGTCTACAACAGGGATGTCAAACTCGAGGACCTCGACTCATTTTTTTGCAGCTCTTGGTTTACCCCCAGAAAATAACAAAAAGCTGTCCTAGCTGTCCACGGCTCACACGGGAAAACAGTGATGACCTGACAGTGACTAAATGCTAATGCTGGCAGGTCAAATCAAACTCGACATTCTTAAATCGGAATATTTACCTACTGTACTTCTGTAAGAAATATTTTTCATTTCCAAAAATAAAGCACATTTTTGGGAATATTAAATCCGTCGCTTTTATTCGGACACCTTATAAAGTATTGGTTATTCTTTTCCATGCGTTTTTAAAATGTCCTTGTACTAATCCTGAATGTCATTCGCAGCCGGAGGTTGACTGAATTCTTTCAAATAGTTTATTCTTCATTCCACGCTACAGAATAATTTAGAATTTCATCTTTAAGCAAATCGAAAGCAAAATTCCTTTTTTGAAAGAAAAAAAAAGATCGATTAATTTTACGCTGTAAAAATATCAGCTTATTCAGTTTCAAAGGATTATAATGTTTTAAACATTGTACGCAATTATTTTTACTTCCTTGCAAAAAGTACATGCTCGTTTCAGGAAAGGCGGATATTTAAATCTTAGACACACCATGAAACGTGTTGAGTTTTGTGAGAATAGACATCTAATTGATTGGCCGCTACAGTACCTGTCCGGATGGAGTAAGTTAGGAACCCGGTTCATGTATTTTATACTACAGAGCCGAGACTGTTGGAATACAGCTCTTAGCCAGTACAAAAATGATCCACAAATGGGATGAAATACGTCGAAAGAGCAAACTGTAAATCCAATATGCCAATTTTAAATATAAATTCTTAGGCAGAAAGAGCAAAATTCAGGTGCCTTTTAATAAACATAACGTACTAACTTATAGACTGGCATAACTTTCGCTCAAGTTCTAGTAAGTTCATAAGTTTCAGATCTAGTGTTCAGTTCGTTTATTTCAATGCTTCGCTAAATTTAAGATCTAATAATTACAAATTATTTAGCCGAAATAATAGTATAGTACATAAAAGTAATCAGTGTTAATTAGAAAATTAACTGCTTTTTTCATTCACATGATTTAAAACTTCAAAAAAAAAATGCTTGTAATAAAATGTAATCAAAGTTAATGCATTGCATAAGCTTCTAATTACTTGTCTGCGGAACTCTTTCGTATTTCTCACACATCATTAATATGCGCATTTACTAATTTATATTCATTCATTAATATTTCCAACTTTATTCTAATTCATTAAAATTTTCCGTTGAAGAAATGCATAATCTCATGTTGTCGGAATTAATAATTTAAGATCACAGGAGTTGCCATCTTGAGGACATTAAAGTGCACTGTATATGTTATTAAAGTATGTATTTTCTTTGGATGAGTTTTAATTACTGATGACGGAAGCCATTTTAGCGTTTCGAAATTCTTTCACGTCAGTGGCTTTTTAAAACTAACGCTATATATCATAGTCAAATTCTAAGAGGTTCATAAAACTTCGCCTTCAAATACATGCCTAGATTTTTCATGCTTACATATAGTCTCAATTCTGAAGATAAACAAATGCTCAAATTAGATATTTGATGGTAAAAATATTTTTTACTATTAGTTATTTGCTCAGTATTTCATGTTACTGTAATAGAGAAGCATTAATATTTGAATATGGGATTGAATAAATTGTTATTATTAATGTCATATTGCTAAAATATGTATAGTAGTGTTACAGAAGTCAATATCTGATGAAGGATTGTTAATCTACTTTAAAGATTTTGATTTGCTATAAAAATTCATCTGCTTGGGAAACGTTTTCTAACTGCAACTATATTAATGCGTTTTTCTTTCCTGACACCAGTTGTTACGTTATTTTCTTCCTTCACGTTCGTACGGGATTCGTATGGATTTGGAGTGAATAACGACGACACTTGATAAAGTATCGAAACACACTTCATTGGCCGGTATTAATCAGGACAACTCCAAAATCTCGTTCACAGTCGTCGAACACGCTGACACGATCAGCGACACAGCTTTCAGGTTATCAAGCTATCACTGTGGAAACAGCTTCACTGCAAAGCACCAGAGTACAGCTCCCGACTCTGCTGGGTCGTTCTCGGAACTCCACGTACTCTCGAGACTGTCCACGCTACAACTCGCGATGCACTAGACGACACACAGAGCACAGCTCCCGACTCTTCGGATCAATCGTTTCCGGAGCTTAACACACTCTCTCGCGATGCACTAACCGCGATACACTAAGAGACTCGATGCACTCGACGACCAACTTGGCTCTAGACTTCGAGATACTCGCTCAATGGCTGACTGTCAGCTCGCTAGACGAGGCACACACACTCGCCCTCTCGATGAGGCACTCTTCGACGAGGCACTCTGACTGATTGCGGACCAGCAGGGTTTATATAGCTTTCGGCTTGCGTTCGAGAATACTCTGGGCTAAACCGGTAAGAATTGGTTCCAGAAAGTTCTCCATCCGTCCATGGCATATGGTCAATTTTGTCGCCAAATATCGCCAAATGGGCGATTTTTCACCAAATGTGGCAACTCTGCATTCTTTTGCATTTTATGGCAACCCTAAAACTGCTTTGCGGGGAAGCTATCTTACCACGCCTGGACATTTCGTAACACTATTTTTGATAGCATAAATTATCGTCTGCTACTTGACAGTTTTCATGCAAAATGGCGCTTTTAAAGAAACAGTGGTTGGAAGGTTTGAAATGGTTTATTTAAGACAATATGCTGGAACAAAAAGTATACTAATTCGGTGGAATCTTGGTTCACGGACACCTTGGATCGCGAAGAAATCGAATCACATGAAATCCTTTTGGGGATCGTTAAAAATGTGAACCCTTTCAGATTTATTATTGATATTCTAATAATTATTACTAATAATTATCTGTTTAAGGACATATTACGTATTATAAAGTTCTAATTCCTTTAAATAGCGGAAAATAATTCCTGTTATCTCTACAGGGTGCTACTTATATCTTATGTAAAAGAACTTGAAGGGGCGTTAAAACAAATGACGCTTAAAGCAACAAACACAAGAAATAGGATATGAAAGAAAACATACATTGTTCGACTATAAGATCATTGACAAGAGCTTTTCTACAGCAGTGTTTACAATTAATTACATAAAACTGCCTTCTTCAACTGCAGCCAGCGGCAATAAAATGATTGGCTTTCTCTTTAAGGACATTACACGCGCAGCCTAAGAAATGAGAAGACAACTGGTTTATCGAACATCGGCGCGGAAACCTATTTAAGTGCATAATTTAAAGTTTATTCTGATAGTAGTCAAACGGTTTTTATTTTATTATTTGCAATGATTTACGAAGAAAAGTAATTTTCTTTGTAAATCATCGCAAATAATAATTTTTTTTTGTAAATCTGGAGGCATATAAGTATTTGGATTTGATCTTCATGTAAATTACTGAAATTCGTAGAACTTGAAATATACTTCAAGAGCAAATATTTCCATCGTCAGCCTATCTTCATAGGTAAGGAAGGTAATATTTTCATGCCATCCAGTATCTTCTTATATATGTATACCAAAATTTTAAAAATGTGGAATGCTTTTAACCCTCTGTGGGTTACGTACGTAAAATTCCATATCGTAGAACGGCTTTCCCATCTGTTACACATGAAAGTTTCTGCCAGATCCTGATAAATCGATTTTGGGTTGGGTGTATGATGAAACAAAAGCAGAGCAACGAGAAAGTATCATTTTAGAATCATAGACAAGAACATTCGCTTATTCATGACATTTTAGGAACTTTGAAATTTCAGGGCTAAATCCGTAACGCTCGGAGGGAAATATAGAGAATAAATAATACACAGTGGAACCTCGAGATACGAGGTTGATTCGTTCCAGCATTAAGCTGCGATTTCTCGTGTCTAGAAACAAACTTCCCAATTGAAAATAATGGAAATTCAGTTAATCCGTTCCACCCTCCAAAAAATATCAACATAAATATAAATTTTTCTAATAAATAATCCTGTCAAATTATATAACCATAAATTACTTTTATGACAGTTTCCGACACCGAATCGCCTTTTAACTGCTTCTCGTTAATCCACACCAACAAAAGCTTCTCAATATCTTTTAGGAGTTTGGGATGGTGCTTGGAAGTAAAGGTAACTCATTTGGCCACATCGAGTTTTTTAATTTCTCCCTACTTCTTTATAATAGTGAAGATCGTCGATGTCGAAAGACCGTAAGTCTTCGCCAATTCCATTACTCTTACACCGCGCTTATGTTCTATGATTTCTTTCTTAATTTCAACGGCCATGGCTTCCTTCTTTTTCTTTGGAGCACTATCTGAGGCAACAAACTTCTTGGGAGGCATCGTGAAATTATTTTAATATTAAATGTAAAAAACAATTAACTCACAACCGCTCAAACACGTAGATCAGAGAACACCAAGTGATCTGACGAGGGTATTCCCCGAGTCGAGCCGGGTCGGAAAATAGTGACACGAATCCCAATAGCCTGGCTTATTGCTCGTTACTTGAGTCAATGCTTGTGTTTAGAGACGAATGTTCTGCTCATAGTTTCGTCATATCTCGTATAGATGTTCTTGTATCACGAGGTTTCCCTGTAGCTGTTGCATATTGCTTGCTATATGAAATAACAGACCGATAAAGTGTTGAAAAAAGATACATATTTACAGAAGAAATGTATAGAGGCATTAACAATTTTTAATCCAGCGTATAGATACTAGTTATTGAATCCTTTCAGAAAACATTTAAACTAATATATACAAAACAGAAACACTCACCATTCTGTGCAAAAACTGTTCCAACATCCAGTTTGAACGTCCCGATCACTTTACCTGACCTAATGATGTTCCGAGAGTGTAAAACCTATTAATTAAAAAGAATAAGGAGTTGGTTCGCAGTAAATTTATCACCATAAAAATATATGGTCTCTTTCGGTCAAAACAACAAGAAAATGCATATTAAAATAAATACTTTTTATAAATAAATGAACGGTTGTTTCTCATAAAAGAAGCAATCCCTCAAAAGTGTAATTAAGTATTCATCCGTTGATATTTTCGACCAATTGAAATTCTCGCTAAATTGAGAGATAATAATAGAATTACCGTGATGTCACAACACACTCATAAGATCTAGCCTTGGTCTTATATAACCAAGACTAGCTTCTATAGACTATATTCATAATTTCTTCCTGTTGGTTACATTACTAAAAAATTAGGCTTAGCTGAACTTAAACAATTTTTAAATTGCTGATTAATCTACAACTATTCCATGCAGATTAATCAAAGGCATAAAAACCTTAACCGAAATATAAGAAGAACATAATCAATAATTTTTAAAGCAAAAAATAGGCCATTTACCGAAATATAAGAATAAAAAACTGAGCTTGCCGAGTAACAGAGTGAGTATATATGTGGTATATATGTATGTGAGATACGTACGTACGTACAGACGCTATGAAAAAAAAATCTGTTCTGAATCCATTTCAAATCAGTTTTATAATTCGTTTGGGGAAAAAGAGTAATTTATTCTGTCCTTACAAATAGATGTAACGCAAAAACTTCCTTAAATTGAAATTGATAGCGGTCAGAATGGTTGCTTTCGTTGAAATATGAAACCCGGAATTTTTCATGATTACAATATTTCCTTTACTTCGTACAAGGGAGTAAAAATAGTTGCCCGTTCTTTCCAGATTACCGCCAGCATGACTGGTGCAAATTTGAGCACATATTTATTTAAGTTTCTGATGGTCAGCATCCGTAAGGTATATCTGTTGATTATCTAACTAAATAAAGAACTACATATCTTTCCAGACTACTGTTAGCACGGTTAGTGTAAATTTGTAATCATATTTATTTAAGTTCCTTATGTGCAGTATCCGTAATGTATATCTGTTGATTATCTAATTCAATAAAGATCTAGTTGCACTTCCCAGCCTACATCCAACATGAATGCCGCAAATTTCAGCTCATATTTATTTACATTTCTTAATGCGTCCCAACTGTAACATATATATATGTTGATTATACAACTAAATAAAGAGCTTCGAGAAAGTGCTGTATTTTTTTGCGAGAAAATTATCATAACCCAGTGATGCTTGTCCCTTTGGGTTCAGGTTTCCTTTGGGCCTAAGTGGAATCGAGGTTGGACATTTCTTATTACCTCATAACCCTATTGAAAACAAGGGTTTCTCCATCCGCCTTGCGCTTGATCAAGAGGTGTTCAAAACCGAGCGTAATGAAAATGTTCTCAAGGCTTTGACATACGAAACTATAAATTCTTGCTACATGGGAGAATAGTGGTTGAGAGTGTATATTGTTGTTTCCAGAATGGGTAATCTCACTAATGCTAATGCGCGTGTTCATTGTGAGTTATTTTCTTTATATGCAACAATTTGGCTCATATGCACGTGCTTCTGACTGTGAAACTGTAGCCATCCACCGAACCCTGCTACAACTACAGATTTGTTTTGAGCATTTTTCAAAGGTATTCGTATCAGACACCAGAGCTGCCCTTCAAGCTACTGACTTGCAAAGTGATTCTCGTTACTAAGTGTCGATTGCTGTTTCGATCATCATAACTGGCTCTCAAGTAATGACAAAGAGGTTATACTTCAATAGATTCCTGCCCATTGTGGAGTTCATGGTAATGAGACCCCGATTTCTTGGCCACGAAGAGAGTTTCTGTCCCTGAAGCATCACATGTTGGTCTCCAATGCAACTCCAATAAGTCAATTGCTAGCAAAGCCTTCAGAGACTCCATTTTCCAAAAGCTTGCAGAGAGAAAGGAAAAAATAACATTGTTTTAGACAGATTCTTGTGTACCTTAATGGCCTAGAAAAAAATATGTCGCATTGTTCTCTCTTATATCTGGTCATCACTGCCTTCGTAAGAACCTTCAAAGCATAACTGCCGCTCCTGACTCGCTTTGCCTTACGCAATCTTATGAAGACATGGGCTAGCCACATCTCTGCAAATGCCCTGCCATTCCTCATATTCCAGAGAACGCTACTGTGTGGCAAGGAATTCCTGAGATTATAGATGTACTGAAGTCAATTTTCTTGCCTTTGATTTGTATTTTATTTGATGTTTAGTTGTCTTGTAACGTGATAGAAATAAAAAAAAATATATAATTTAATTTTTTTAAAAATAATCTTTAACTTAATATCTAGTTTAAAACGCTTTATTACTCAGTCACTATTTTCTTAATCTAAATTTACAATTAAAATGTTTCCTAAATTTCCAAACTTTATATTAATTTTATAAAAATTTTATATTTGGTATACATATATAGTAATGTAAATTTCTGTAAATATTTGTGGTTATTTGATTATATTTTGATTTTTCTATATTACTGCAATGTTATATACTGTTTTTAGTTATTTACGTGTTTATATGTGGCATTCTGACGTAATAATTTCAGAGTGCATTTTTGTGGTTGAAAATCCAACGGGTATTGACGGTTACAAGACGATAAATTATTTTCTTAGTAGTTTGGTACTTTTTTTATTTTCAGATTTCTTATAGTTGTCCGACGAAAGTGTAAAACAATTTTCTTCCTTGACCTTTAACATATTCCTAAATTTTATGTAATATAAAAATAATAAAATATAAATCATGTATGTAATAAGATATGTTAAGTATAATGCAAATATATTTTACTTTAAAATACTTGTAAAACTTCAGATATTTCAAGTACACAAATAACAAAGAAGCATTTTGACATTGCCGTTGCAAAACAAATGCAAGAAATAGAGAAGTATTTTGAAAAAGACTGAAGAAAAACTTCGAGCTAGTTTTAAAAGATCATAAAACTTGAAACTTCTGCACTTACACCCTGAAGAATAAAACTTAACAAACTGATAGTTAAAAATCTATGCAAAACTATCGTAATTTAGTCTGTTTTTCTCATAAAGAAAAAAAATATTGCTCAACATACCTTCTTAATTTTAATGACAAGCACTTCTGAATATTTTACTTCAAAAAGTTTTAAAAAAATTTTACAACATACCACCGTAGTTTAATGACAAACGCTTCAGGCTGCTTTTCTTTTGAAGAACTAATGCAGCAATGTAATAGCTCAGAACATTAAATTTCTATCTTGAAGTTTATCACAAAAATGATAGCACGCAGAAATTTCAATTTAAAATAATATTTATATAATATATTACTGTGGGAATAAATATCGATAAATATTTTCAGATTTAAAATGGAAGATTTTTCTTAAAGGAAACCGAAGATACTTTTATTTTTGATAAAATACTGTTATTGTAGCTTTATATTTGTTTTAGATAAAATACTGTTAACATATATTTATATTTAAGTTGAAGATTTAAGCTAGTATAAAAAGTAAAAATAATTCCAATTCGCATTTTTAGCCTCACTGGGAGATATTTTAACTAACAAAATGTTTTGATCTACACTTCGCAAAAAAATAGGACACTTCTATACCGCCGGTTGTACTGGACCGACTGACGAAATTCAGCTTGCGTTATCTCGAAAGCTCGACTTAGGGTATGTATTAGATTTATATATAGCATTGTTCTAATATATGTATTTTGACACAAAATAAGACTTTTCTGAATTCACATGCCAATTGTTTTCCATTTTCGATTCTACGACTCAAATTATGCTATACTGCCAAGTTTTGTAAAAATCCCAAGAACAGGTTTTAAAAAATTACCTCTCAAAATTTTAGCTCTTCAGTGTTAATTGAATTTGGTACATATTTCTTAATATCTCTTTTTTTAAAACATATTTGAATCTTCCTTTCACATTTCGAAATTTAGGTTCGTTCTAAATACAATAACCTTACTTTTTATGATTTATTTTTAAAATTTATATTTTAAAATAATTTTTATACATTTTTCGAAAACAATTTTGAATTATAACCTATACAAGTTTAAAAAGCATCTTAAAGTGCAGTTGTGCCTAGAAATACCTCTGTATTTCTAGGCATTTTCTTTTGCAGGTGTGCCTAGAAATACAGGTGTATTTCTAGGAACACCTGCAAAAAAGTAGAGTTTTTTATTCAAAATTTCCGAAGATATACGTGAATTTACATATTGGCGCGTTTTGAAATTTGACATATGTGTTATAAGCGATAATAACGCCAAATGTATTTTACGCACTTTATTAAAATTACTCGAAAGTATAAACGATGACTTTCTTTCCGCTCGTATGCAATAAAAGAAATAGAAAGGAAAATAGGTTGCTATAAATTAAGAAATTCGCCAAGTGAATCTTGGCGCTAACTGGAAAAAAATGCGCCAAGATATTTCTGAAGTTCTCCATAAATGTTGCACCAAATTTTACAAAATTTAATATTTAGGCAAAATTTGAGTCATAGAATTGAAATATGGAAAAACATTGGCATGTCATTTAAAAAAAGTCCGATTTTGTTTCAAAATACCTATATTAGAAAAATGCTCTATATAAATCTTATATATATTCTAAGTCGCACTTTCGACACATGGAAAACTCAATTTGAAATTCGTCAGTCGGCCCAGTAGAACGGGAGATACAGAGCTGTCTCATTTTTTTTCCCCCGCAGTATACCTTCAGATGTAAGGGTAAGGGGATTACTGCTAGCACAGGGAAATCAAAGTGATTTTAATTACTAGAATATTGGCATGCATCTTTAAATTTAAATGGAAGAGTTAAAAGTCTTTAAAGTTACAGTCTTTAAATTAAAATGGAATGTAATACTTGACAATTCTTCACGCCCTACTATTTTAAGTTTTATCATAAATTTTACAATTTTATTGCAAACGGACGGTATGCTAAGCACAATCTTATTAAGATAAGAGCTTGTAGGGGCATATTATCTGTGCATTGCACATGTATTAGGGACAGGTCAAATAACAATTATTTAGCGTTACTCTTAATGCACATATACATCAGTTATTAGTGGGGCTAATGCGAGAGGACTCAGCTTAATACTTATAAAATTTTTAAGACTCTTTCATTTTAATCCTCTGGCCGACCCCTGTGACCTCTCATCGGCACAAATTTCCCAAAACTACTATTAGAAGGAATTGTTTTCTTGATGTTAATGTCAAAATGCTCCTGGTACTTTATACATGGATTTATGTACTTAATACCTGGATTTATGCACTTTTAATACTTTGCTTAAATTTCTTGGATACATTTTAAGATGCACGTATATAAACATTCTCAGATACAGCACAAAAAATATTTTACAGATCAGAGGTTAAGTGATTATAAGAATTATAATGATGCCATTCCTTTCCGGCCAACGATTAGTTACAAAACTGCACACATTTTACAGAAATCCAACATGCATGTCTTTTTTCCTTTCAATAAGATTTACAGTTCCATACTTGAAAACACCATTCCGGATATGAACTTATGGGGTATAGAAGGACTCCTTTGTCATTGTGGTTTGATTCATATTACTAAAGTTAAGAGAGCATTAAATTTTCGTGCTAAGGAATATGAGGCATATTTTAGGAAAAACAAAACACGTAAATCATCTGTTGCCCAGCTCTGTTGGTCAGAAAACGACGCTTTTCATTTTTCTGCAGCCAAAGTTATTCAAAAACATCTTTCAGTGCAGAACTAGATTTTCTTGAGTCGTTTCACTTTCATAAAATTCTTAAGTTCTAGTCAACGATCCGTATTTCAGTCTGTCTTTACCTCCAGCTTCTAAAGAAACAATTTCATAGTTTTCATTTTTCATCAATAGACGGAATCAGTAGCTTTACTTCCTTCTTCTCATTGTTATCACAATATCATATTATACATTTTACTGTAACTAATATTATAAATCTGGAAGTTAAACTTTTCAATAAAATATCAAATAAAATTTCTATTCTGTGGCGTATTTGGCTCCCGAAGAATTTCCTAACAGTGATAAAATTATATTTACTTTCTTAAAATTTTAACGATGATGACGAATTAAGCAAAATCTGAAGGCGCTATTAAAACGAATTCTTTTACGCTTAACACAATTATTAATTTTTAGGTAGAGAATACTCACCGTTAAGCTAATTATTTTGTCAAAAAACATCATAGGTGCCATGTGGAAGTCAAATACAAAGTACTGAAAAAGAAGAAAAGTATATTACATCAATATGTTTATTATCATGTAAAAGAAGCATCAGGTGGTTTTTGAAAAAAAAAATGTGGTAAAGGAATAATATCAGTCAAATAATAAAATATTATGCGAAAATATATAAGATGGCAGATTCTTTACAATTCAGTTAGAATTTCAAAGTATTGCTATAAGCATACGGGCTTGTAATGGATTGAATGCACATAGAAGCAATGATAGGTTCATGAAATTTATTTTTCCATAAATACAATACAGTTCTGGAACTTTTCATCCAAAAGTACTCGTACAGATCTTCTCAGTTTTGACACAGTACAACGGGTAGTCACCACTTCAAACTATAAAAACGCCTCAAAATGCATAAATTCGCAGAGTAATCTCTAAATACTCTTAGTACTCTGAACTAAATTCTGAATTGAGCTAATGCTCTTCACAGTCTAATATAGTCCCCCCCCCTGCTGACGAGAAATTACCAGTACTTTCGATTTCTCGAAATTGCTGGAAGGCATATGCAGTTGCATTTACATAGGGCCAAATACCATTAAAGTTATATAGGTATTGAACCAGTTACAGCGACATAGCGATAGGACCAAAATATCGCCAAGGCCATTGCCAGTTCAGAGTTATTTCGCCGAACTAGCGATATAGCCATTTAACTGAATCCTAAATGGACTTAGCCATGTTTATATATTTTCCCTAAACTTCTGAATGTACATAATTTAATAATTTCGTGTGGCCTAATTTTTAAAATCTTTAATTCAAGTACTGAATAAAAAGCACTTCTTTTTCAGTAGTTTTTGCTTGGTTAAAATGACTTATTACCAACCATCTTTATCGGATTGTATATTTCTCTACTTTATTTGAGGTTCAAAATGGGTCCGAATTAGTAAGATTAATACCGTCGGTAAGATGGACATTTTTCATTCCTTTTCGCTTCTGATTTCTTGGAATCAGCTTAACCTCAGCCCATTTTATAAATGAATAATTACAGTATTTACGGTAAAAGAAATTATGTTGCATATTTTGTTTTAAAACTTGAAAAGTCTTAAGTCGTACTGAAATATCATGTGACTCCAAACTAAGAATTCATGCTGTAAATAGACAAGCATACTCAGTATAATACGGTCATATTCAATTATATCGAAAACAAAGTCTAACATTAAAAATCAGAGTAAATTTTTAAAAATTCTTTGCAGTATAAGTTTCGATAGTTTTTGAACTACCTTCTTTAGCAGCAAAGTGCAAATGAACCAAATAGAAAGATAAGATAAGAGAAGTTGGACAGAAGTTAAGCTACTCGCGCCATCTATTGATGAAATAAAAAAAACTAAAACAAAGTTTCTTTAAAGATTGAAGGTAGAGTTAACTAGAACAGAATTTTTTTTTTTTTTTTTTTAAATAATCGTCTCCCACAGGTGTTGTAACTCTAGATCTGCCTTGAAAATGTCTTCTAGACACAGAATCCTCGGATTCAAACTGATTCTATAATCGGTGGGCCACACTACGAGAGACATTGAAACGTCTAGCTGCATCAGCTTATGACATCCCCATTTCCATCCATCCGATCGCCCGCCACCTCAGCGAATTGGGCATACGACTTTTCCTGGACATTGATAGACTATCCTGGATACTCTTCACGAAACTGTAATAACAATTGAAATTCACCACTCGTGAACAAATATTACAATTTTTGCATTTTTTCTCCTATATAAGTATTCATTTCTATAAAATAAAGTGGTAGCTACTACTTTTGCATATTTTTTCTTAAACTTCGTTACTGGCATGCATAGCAACTGTAAATTTAAACGTTACTGACAATTTTGTAATGCTGAGCTTTGGAATAGATGCTGTTTCTGAACTTTTGGAGGGCAGTGTACTTTGTCTAGCACTATTCCTTACTTCCAGGACTATGAGCTGCGATACCATATGTCCTACACCACTCCAGCGAGCTTTTGAATTATAGCATTAGCTCCCGTCTTTTTTATATTCATTTGTACTTTGTAATGCATCTCATTTTTGCTCTCATGTCTCCCCCTCATCATCTTTATCTCCGGTGTCCGCCGATAACATCGCGGCAAAATTATCGCGGGCGAAAACGTCGCAGAGAAAACAACGCAAGGCGAAAACGTCGTGCTACAAAACATCGTGGAAGAAAACATCGCAGTTCTAAAACATCGTGGTACAAAATATCGTCGTCGAAAATATCGCGGCAAAAATAATGTATCAACAAATCATCGCAGGACGATAACATCGCAGACCTGCTTTTTTCAGGCTTTAATAATTGTAAATGGATATTCCCATAATGATTTGTGAGCGCGAGATGGAAAGAAAGATAATTTTTACTTTCATATTTTTTATTAACTAATCAATTCTTGCTAAAAAAGTAAGAAGGAAACTTAATACTTAAGAATAAACTGAAGCAGAAGAAGAAATAATTTTCATTAAGAATATTAGATTGACAAAAGTGAATAAAATAATCTCATAATTAGCAATTTTTTATAGATAAGTTCATGCAGTTACGTAGCTTCCTTTTTCTAAACATTTTTAGATTATACTTTTAATGAAAAATTACCAGTACAAACTTTATAAAAATGATTTATTAATGACCTTTGTTAGTTAACTATGTCAGTTTAAAATTATATTAAGTGCTATAAGTTGCCTTAATTTTCTATGCTTAAATTTCCTTCTTACTTTTTCAGCAAAAATTTATTAGTTAATAAAAAATATGAAAGTAAAGAATATCCTTCTTTCCATCTTGCGCTCACAAATCATTATGGAAATATCCATTTACAATTATTAAAGCCTGAAAAAAGCATGTCTGCGACGTTATCGTCATGCGATGATTTGTAGATACTTTATTTTTTACCACGATATTTTCGACGACGATGTTTTTAAACTGCGAAATTTTTTAACCGCTTTATTTTGGACGACGGTATTTTGTATCACGATGTTTTAGAACTGCGATGTTTTCCCCCACGATGTTTTGTATTACGACGTTTTCGCCTTGCGTTGTTTTCTACGCGACGTTTTTGTCCGCGATGTTTTTGCCGCGATGTTTTCGTCTGTAGCCTTATCTCCACCTCAGGACTTTTATCCATAGGGCTTCTGCATTTGAAATAAAATAAATGTATATAAGCATGCCTCGATCCAACGTAGGAATTTCGTTTAACAGACCAAAATTGTGAAGTATTAAGAAGCTGTAGTCTCTGAAACTAATTTTGTAAAAGGATTATTAAGTAAATTTTATATAATTAAGTAAAACAATGAATACTGTTACGAATTTGTACTTAGATACGTAATTTTAGTAGAATTATAAGTAAAATTGTCGTATTTTTCTGTGTAATGTAGTGCGAGACAAATTTTAAGAGAAAGCTATGTCGGAAAACTAAAAATACAAGGACAAGTGCATTTAACATTGAGTAAATAGATATCTTGGTAATTTGGTGAGAAATCGCTAAAAGTCGCCAAATTTGGCGACCATTTAGAGACACTTTGGTACGATCCCTGTATCACCGTAATATGTATTGTAACTGAATAAATGCAATTGACCACTATGTCAGCTGTAACCGTATTTCCACCCTCGTAGTACTTTCCAGTAATTTCGAGAAGCACAAAGTACTAGAAATTTATCGACGGCCGATGAAACTTATTTGTAACCAAAAAGAACCATCTGCTCTCAGTTGCTTAATTAGTGTTGTTGCGGAGTTGTAGTTCGTAAACTGAGATAAATCCGAGTTAGCTTTCTCTTTAGATGCATTCTGCATTGCGTTGTGTTTAATATTATTAATAGTTTGAAGTGTAACTACTGATTATGTGATACTATGAACACTTGTACGAATATTTCTGTGGAAAATTCCACAGTTCTTAAATATTTCTTTTGATAAAAATAAATTTTATTAACCTATTATCAGACTTATGCATTCAATCTATACCGTACGCACGCAACAATACATGCATGTCCATTCTATAAATGCACATCGTAAGTCACAATTTACAAACCATCGAAGTTCAGAGCGTAAATATGCAATACCTAAGTTCTGATTATTACAGCCGTTTCCATAAGCATTTTAAATCTGTCATGAGATGCAGTTAAGTAATAAGATATCTACGAACTACCAGTTCATGAAGATGAAAAAGCACGTAGTTAGTTACCTATATATTCAAGTGTTTTTGTTTATTTAGTAAAACAAACAAACACAGGCAGTACCGACCTCATTATAATATGGGCAGTTGGTGGATTCCTTAACGCTGGTGTATTTCTTCTGTTCTCCTACCTGCACACAAACTACAGGATCCATATTGAGGCCAGCCAAGTGACGAGCTTCTATAACAGTTACGCACACCTGCAAAGAAAGATCAGAAGTAAGCTTTAAAATCTCATTGACTTCTACGCAAAATAGCAAGATATCATTTCGGTAAATGGAGCAATACCACACCTGGAAATCTTGAGCTTTGAGGGCTGCCGGCGATTCTTTATCTGATCTCTGCCTAATAAAGAAAAAAAGGAGAAGTATCTCTCTCTCTCTCTCTCTCTCTATATATATATATATATATATATATACATGTAAGAAGAGTAAAGAATGAGGAAATAAATGGGAAAAAACTTAAATGTTTTCAGATTTTATCACTTGCCCATAAGGGTTCGTTGATGTTTCTAACATTCTTTCTGAGCTCGCAATTCACTAGTCTGCTCTTGTACTCACTCCTGTAACCCTATGTTTTTTTATGTGTGTCTTTTTAGCTTTATTATTAAGCATTGTTTCCTTCAAATCAAATTTTTATTTTTAAATCGTTAAATATGATTTATTTCATAGTGTAAATTAATTAGTTCCACTCATTTTCTGAACAGATACTCACTTTCGTTTTTATGGTTCCACGTTTGGTATGGAAATAACGTAAAATTGGACCGCAAACCACTAAAATCTTAAACAGTTTTCTTCAAATGCTTGCCATAATAATTGTAACAATTTTCCGGAAAATATATTCACGGGTCGCATAGAAATCGTTTCGGAGCTGCCAGTCTGGGACCACTGATCTATGGTACTGTGCCGTCCAGCTGGTACAGTGTTTAGTGATGCTGGCTGCCATACCGATGGTCTCAGGTTCGAATTCCGGACATCATGGGTGTTTGTAAGCCTCTGGTGTCTGTACGGCAAAGGGGATACTAAAAATACACAACGAGCCGAATATCCTCTCGAGAGGATGGTGGTAGGGAAATAGGATTGGTAAACCGTAAAACCACTCCAGGGGTATTCTGCCTCGTTAGTGGGGTGGAAGTTTATGAATTAAGAAGGGCGGGCGATACCTAATAACTATGGGAATGTACAAGTGCTGTTACGTGTTTCAGTCCGTATCTGTACTGATCAGTGATATTGTGTCTCTAAGCAAATCCATGGCCTTGGAAGGTAGAAATGAATACATTAAAGTAATTATTAGATAATCTTAAAATGAACTCAACAGATAAGAACTGGAAGAATTTCAAAAGTAGCAACCAAAGACCACCGTAGAAGAAGTTTCTTCTGAGGAACAGAAAGGAAGTGATGATGAGCCTGATTCTTTGATATGAAAATCGCGCAGAATGAGATACTGTGCAGAATTTCATGTACCAGTATCAACCTGATATACTAATGGCAAGCTACAGAGACAATGAGAGATTTTCAGAGACAGTGCCGTGTGTCACTTTATTAATTAATGTTGTACAACTCTGATATACGCCCTAATTTCACCAAATGTGGCGATATGTGTTCTGCGCTGGTTTTTAGAGCGATTGCGTGTTGTATGGCAACCCTGTTGACGTTGAAAAATCGTTCGGTGGAGTTTGTTGGTTCGCTTCATGCTCTGTGTCTGAGAAGCTGGGGGGGGGGGGAAGATAAAATGGTGGAAGTTCTTGAATTGAAGTTCGGCAAAGGAAATATCGTCGTGGCTATCCTGTTGAGGGGGAGTGGGTATTTGGAGGTGTGGAAAGAGGGTCTGGGAGATTATTTTTAGTGGCTGTGCATGATAGAAGTAGGGATTTGTGATTATTTGTTATTTTATTTATTTGTGAACCTTAGTATGAATTTTCTGGATAGTGTGTCTGGCTGTCATATAAATACGATAGTGATTACGTAGCGGCATGTTAAAGGCGGTATGAAATTGGTATTTCTGCTGTTCGAAAAAGCATTAATTCATGGTAAGTGCACTTTATTTTATTCTTGTACTTATTTTGTAGAATGTTATGTTCATTGTTTTTTTAGTATGCATTTCTGTCGTTATTGCTGCTTTTTTGAATTGTTTGAAATTTATTTTAGTTATTTTGTTGATTAGTGCGTACCGTCTAAATTGTGCAATTCGCAGATGTTTTTTTAAGTTCAAACAGGACGCTGTGTACATGGTATTCTTTGAAATTTATTGTTGTTATGTTAATTTATTAAAGTGAGGTGTGCGTATTTCGTAGATTCGTTCGTTGCCTAGATTGTGTCATTCGTAGATGGTTTTTTAAGTTAAAACATATCGCTGTGTACATGGACTCTTGTCAAATAATTTTGGCTAGAAACTTTCCTTTTTTGCAACATAAATTTTTTGTTTTCGTTTCGGATTTTTAGCTTAAATTGTGTGTTCAAAACGCGGTTTTTGCATTCACGAAAACCGTGTTTTTGGAGACATTTTAAGCTTAAAGTTCGAAATGTAGACAAAAAATTTAGATAGCAATATGGCAGCGTGGAGTTTCTCGCCAAAAATGTTTGGCGAGAAATTTGGCGACTTGAGGGCGCATGTCAGAGTAGTTACATTAATGTTCTATCATCCGCTAGCCATACGACGGCCTCATTTGAGTGCTAGCTAGTTAACAGTTAAAGAAAATAGATACGTTTACAGAACTCAGAAAATTAGAATGCTTGACTGAAGATGCCCTGTTCGATTGTTATTTACTTAGATAATAGAAACATTTGATAGAACGACTGATTGATTGATTCTGTAGAGCAGAGATAGAACATGGAAAAAATTACAGACTTCTCAGGAGAAAGACAAACAACAAACTCTTGCTGTTCGTCTTAATAGCTTCAAGTTTTCCATCAAAGTGAGTTATCAAAAGCATTTGGTAGCGACGTTGTAGTATAGCCATCCGCGGAAAATAAAAGTCTGAGGGTCAAATAGACAACACGTGCCAACAACCGTTAAACATTTCGCATCCGTAAACATTAAAAAAAAAAAAAAAAAAAAAAAAAAAAAAATCAATTACGGTTCGCCATGCCCATAACTTACACCACGGGATCACGCATGGGAGAATGCAATAATTCCTTCAATAATGGCATCATTTAAATAAGTGAAAATTACAATGATAGATTTAATTATTTAAGTGAACTGCATTTTTATAGATGGGTTTTTTAACAAACTTTTTCTTTCTTTCTTTCTTTTTTTTTTTTCTGTAGAATAAATGCTGCAGCACTTTTATTCATTTTACTTACAGTTATAAATATAATCATAACAGTTATATGAATTCCCTTCAAAACACGTGTTTATCTTTAACTTTGCAGAAAACGTGAGAATTACATTAATTCATTTTACAGTGAATGGAAGAGGAAGCGAAATGCAAACTACATTTCGGAGTTTCAAACAGTATTTTGCATTCTGAAATCTAAATTTTTATTAAATAAGAGGCATAGGTAAACTTTACTACATTTAGTATTATTTTATTATGTGGTCAAACTCTCTATTCTTGAATCCACGTAATGAGAACAAATTGACTTAAAAGAGTTGATGAATGAAATTTCGAATTGGGGTAAATTTCGAATTTAAAGTGCTAATATTTACAGAACGAACATACAAAAATATGTATTTTACTAACTTGCAGCCCGTAATAAGTGGCATGAAACATACCTAAACTTCCGGATTATTTTAAGAAATGCTGTTATGCAAATATTTTATCTTTTACTCCGTAAAAGGAAGTAAAACGTTTTGAATCTAGTTTCAAAGACAAAAATAAGAATTTGGGTTAAAAAAACTTTTTTTTTTTTTTTCAAAACACGCAGTACTAGTCTAACGTCCTAAACAAATAATAAAAAAAAAAAAAAAGAAACTGCCATATAATTCTGTTTTCAAGCTGCGAAACAAACTGAAAGCCATATTCTTAGTTGCATAATGATTTTGTAAATGATCAATAAGTAAATGTAATAAAAAGTAAATCTGATATAAACTTCAATTCGGAAAACCTTAAGCCTGAAAAATCGGTTAAATCTGCATATTGTTTTTGAACTGAATAGGTACTTCACTTATATTTTCCTAAATAGTATATCTAAGGCTATATCTTCAAATTTTTGCATAAAGCCCAAAAAAAAAAAAAAAAAATGCCAGAAAAACCAACAAATTTATACACACATCCTACATAATGTAACACTCTAAGAATAGCGTTGTAGAGACATCAGGTTTTTTTTTGGGGGGGGGGAAGCCGGAGTGATGAAAAATGAGCAACGCCTTCGCCGGGAATCGTCCCACGGACCTCAGGAATACGCGCCCAGCGTGCAGACCATTACATTACGAAGGCACGCTAAGAAGGCGGGCGTGTTTAACCTTACAGTATTTTAACCTGTTTATTTCGTCATGTATTAGGAATTATTGCGAGGTCCACTCTTTTGGTGTACCTGGTAGCACGTCCAGCTAATAAATAGCAAATCTGTTGTTAGAATCTCAGAGGGAAAATTATCGACTTTCTAACTAATTAATAAATTACTCGCTATAAAAGAAAAACTAATGTCCCCTCACATGTATTTCAAACAACAGTTCCACGACAAGAAGTCGCATTAGCTTGCAAGAATAGAATCAAGAATAAAAAGTCATATTTTTCATTAAGTTAATAAATGGTATAAAACATGTTTTTTCCTTTTCAAATTAACATCTTTCTAACTAACGCTCAATGGCCATGTCTTGTTTCGGAAAAAAAGATGTTCTGTCCGGAATAACGTTCAGATTAGTTCTTTATTAGCTCATAGTGTCTTTGTCGCGATAATTGAATTCATGTTTCCGCTCTTGGCTTGAGGCTGACATAATTGCATTTACTTTGTCAATCGCGGTTGCATTCTACACGCCATGATTGCGTAAAGACCTGACGTTTGCTGTAATAAATGTGTTAATTCATTACAGCAGCGGACAAATTTGATTTGGAAAACAAGACTTTGCTCTCATCTTTACCTGTAAGGCCATTTCGGTAGTCTTTTAGTGTACTTTATAGTTAATTTTCATTCAGTACACTTAATCCTCAAAGCTTTTACGAAAGTTGGTGGCTTTGGAAAATTTTCATGAAGTGAATGAATTTTGACAAGCATGAATTTTAAAGTAATTAAGTTTCAGAAGCGACAGATGAAACGAAATGAATGACTAAACTGATTGATAAGACAATGCGCTAACCTGACATGATGTCATAAATAGGAAGGCTTTGCAATTGAACTCGAAACATTGATTACAGTAAATTTCCGATTAACCGAGCTGGGTATCAACCGGACTCTGGCTGTAAATTAAGCTTGGTTATTAAATAGTGATAGAAAAATTACGATAGCGAATCATCAGCGTTAAACAAAATTGTCTACATAAAGTACAAATGATAAAAAATTATATGGAATGGCAACAGTTACAGCTAATGCTATCATAGTGTTTTTAACCCCAATAGGAGAATAAGGTAATTGCACACAATTGCAAAATATATAAAAATATAAAAGTTCTCTCCTACATAATTTACGTAAGTTTCAACTTAGCTGCACAATTGGGAAAATGGTTAGCGACGCTGACTGCCGTATTGAAGGACCTAGTTTCGAATCTCAGAGAACGCATGGATGCTTCTAAATGTATAATGTCTGTGAGGTACTCTAAATATGCGACGGGCCGAAAAGGTTATTGGTAAGGAAAAAGGGGCTGGAAGACCATCGGACCTGTGCCCCCCGAGATGCTATCTCACAAAACTGGGGGGGGGGCGGAACTGAGCTAAAGTTGGTTTGTCACTTGTATGGTGCTGAAAACTTTTACAAACAACAAGCGCATTTGTCTCCTTCCTACGATGAATATCGTGAGTTTATACTGACCTTTATCAGACAAATGAGAATGGTAGCAACACGTTTGAACTTAACTACATTGTTCAAGTTTTCTGATAAATATTCTTCCTTATTGGCATTTATAACTACATTTTTTTCATTTTTATGGTATTTGTTCTTTCACTATTTACAGTGCGTTCTTTTTGTATTGACTACTGATTAAATTTACTTGAATTCATTTTGCAGATTAAATTGCTTCAAACTATAGTTGTGCTCTTAATAGCACTTTTTTAGTAATTATAATATGGCTTTACTTTTCCTTCGTGAGTTTTTTTAGCTTGAATTAACCAGAGTTTGATCACGTACGTCGTCTACGGTGTTACACTAGTAAATCACAAGTTGACTTGAGTAATAAATATACCTCAATTCATATTGAAGATTCTATGTATCATTAGTGACATCTATTCTTTAAAACTGTTACAGAAACGGATATTTTTGCTTTACTTAAAATATGAGCGTAAAGATATCCGTTCGGGTTGAAGGCAAATTTTGCCACTGACATTTGGTAAATTTTCACAACTTAACAACATTTCGGAAGGCTCCACAAAACGCATTATTGTAGAAACAAATTTTCTTCAAGTTATTCAGAAATGTTAAGCAACTCTACGAACAAAAGCTAGTTAGATTCACCGAGTTATGTGATTTATCCGAATCAGAATCGTGCGACAGTAATTGAGCTTTGCTGTGGACATATTGCTGATTTTCGATATTCTTTGCGTCTTAAAAAGAGTTTGCTTTATCTGAGTTTTTCCTTCAAGAGATACTTTTAGTTATTTTACGTTATATGAGCTGTTATTTATTTTATTAACTGCATATTTCTTCAAGTTATACCTCAGTAGTTGTTAAGAAAATCTAAACGATGCCGTAGCTCGCAACAATATGTTTCGCATAATGTGTTCTCCTTCATGATTAAATACCATGTTCAAATCTCTTTCTTAAGTAATATTGTTCCGAAACGTCCAGCTGCGGTAAGGTAGCTTCCCTGCAAAGCAGGGTTAGGGTTGCCAGAAATTGGCAGGGAAATGCAGGGTTATCAGATTTGGCGCGAGATCGCCCATTTGGCGACACTGAAGACAAAGTTGGCGATATACTACAGACGGAGAAAGAACGTTTTCGAAAAAACCAACGTTCTAGAATGTTGCCTTCCTTCTTTCCCATATCGCCAATTTTATCTCCAAAATGAGCGATTTCGCACCAAATCTGGCAACACTGCTTTTCCCTGCCACTTTCTGGAAACCCTAACTTCGCTTTGCGGAGAAGCTATCTTGCCGCAGCTGGGCATTTTGCAACAATATATATATATATATATATATATATATATTGTTGTTTATTGTAATAAAGGATGAATAGTATCCATTCCCGCACGTCTATATTTCCGGGAACATTTATTCAGATACTCGATAGAGAAAAGGGAAAAGTATTTTACCTCGCAGACGATGCCCATTTCTTGAGCACGACCGGTGTGTTGATGGAATAAGGAGCCGCAATGTCTGAGCTACATTCGTCATATGGTCTGAGCATTCGATCTTCTTCGTCCGATGAACCAGTCATGAACACATTTTCACCACCCCTCATATTAAGAGTTTGAGTCGAACCTGTTGATATAATGATTAAATAAGATAATAAGGAATGGCAACAAAGAAGCAAATTTCGAAAATTTCGAAATCAATGTTAGGGTATACTGTATAGCAGAGGCATGTGCATGAATTTTTTCATCTGATGCAAAAAAGTAAACATTTTCGGAGCAATGTTTAATAAACAATTAAGTCAAAAATGAATGACTTCAAATACTAAAAAACTGAATCTTTTATATGTCTCCTTTCTTGAAAAGTTTTGTTTGATCAAGAAGTTAGTAAATTGCCTTCAAAATATTAATTAATTTAGCATAAAATTAGCTTGAAAAATTTTAAAATTAAGCAATTGAAATCCCTCGAAAACTCATTTTATTTCAAACAGTCTTTTAGAGAATCATAAATCAACTCGGTTATAAATATTATTTTATATTATTACCCATTCACCCTGATCAGTGCACAGGATAGCGCTGCTGGCTGCGATATCTTTGGACGCAGGCTCGAATCCCGTTGAAAAACTTCGATATTTGCATGTGCATAGTATCTGTGCGGCATGGAGGTATTTAAAATACTTGATAATTAATTGAAAAAGCACTCTCTGTGATACTTCATTAACGGCAATGAGACGGCTAAATGATCAATATGAAATGGCCATTTCCGATAGATGCATTAAATTCAAAAACTTTGGTCGTTTGAAATAACAACAATATCACATTCTCATTAAGGAATAATGAAATTAAAAAAACAATTAAATAATTTTACACACGTTATATTGAGCACCGTTACCTTCGGTTTTAATTATTCAATTCTTACATCTGCAGCATAGTCTATTTGCGGATTTTTAGACAATAAAAATTAATTTTTTAATCAAATTATTCTTCGGTAATTTTTCATCTTTAAAGTATATTAAAAATACTATTAAGTAACGACTCAGGAATTAAAACGGTGATTATTTTTTTAAGAAGATGCTCTCTCAAGTGGGATATTACCAAATCTCGCAAATCTAAGAAGTTGATATTTTTGGTAAGAGTAGCAACTTTTCTTCTGCAAACAATGTAGGCTTAGTGTCATTTTTTTTCTGTTCCTGCGTGGTATTTCTATTTAAAAGGCATTCACACTTAATTTAGGAACTAGGAGAACTCTGTATATAGACTATTGTTTACTTCTTTAAAATGTTCTGAAAGGAAATCGTTCTATTTGGCGAAAAATTAAACTTAAAATATTGTTAGTGAACATACTCGTATTTCTGAGGTCTATTAGAATCTCCAGGCTAACAGAATTCCTCTTCGTATCAATTTAATGTACTTAAAAATCCACTGGAGACAAAAAAGCAAGTTTTCATTCATTTAACACATGTAGATTGAGAGCATCGAAAGCCCGTTTAAGAGAAGTAGTTTAGTTACTTGGTAAACTGTTTTCTCTTTGAAAGATTAGCTATTCACCTGGATGCAACAAAATTGTCAAATATTTTGGTGCATTGTTTCTGAAGACGAATCCCTTCTTCGTAGCACTTGTAGCCAGGAAGATCCTGAAGCATCGAGGTGTACAGAATTTAGGTGCTCTCGCCATGTCTGCTGTTTATGTTTCAAGATTAATGTATGCATCTAGCAATTCTGGAACCACAAATTTTTTTAAAGTTTTCAGTAACAACGAAGTTGATTTTTCATGTTTTCCCCTCACAGAAAAGGCATAATAGTTTATGCAATGGCACCAGAACTGAAATGTGGAGATGATGACTCATTACAACCTGAATGTGACGAATGGGTCTCTTTACTCTTTCCAAAAGTTCTTTGAGTGGTGGGGACTAAATTTGAATTATTGTGTTCCTGTTGCGCGTGCCTTTGTGGTAAGGTGTTTCTGACATCTAGCTCGAGGCCCACAAGCAGCCGAGCGCTAAAATCGCTGAACACTGGTAGTTCCGACCTGGATAGTCCCTGTGTGCCTTACCATAATTTACTAAGCCAAACTAAACGAAATCTTACTCGTTTATCAGAATGTTAACCTTTTGAATGGGGGAAGAAACTGAAGAATTATACCACTCCCTCCACGTGTTGCTTTGCCACATAGCACAAAAATATCCTTGGGATATCCTGAGGATGTTGCTCACGGGATATGCGCACATCCTCAGGTCATCCCGGACTGTCCTCCGAACCTTGAAAGTGCCTAACCTCCCGAGTGCTTAATGTCACATTATCGTCAGGACATTATAATTCCCATCGACAGCGTACGGGATGTTATTAGGATCTGTCCTACTTACTACATCCTCAGGACATCCCGGGATATCCCACTAACCTCCTAAACACATCCCATTTTATCCTCAGAACATCCTATCTAGGTCCCATACACAGCGTATGGGATATTATTAGGACTTAAAAGTCCTACTTACTACATCCTCAGGACATCCCAGTTTCCTCCTAAACTCATTATCCAGAGCGCTTAATGTCACATCTCAGTATATCATTAGGACATCCTATCTAGGTGCTACCGACTGCATATGGGATGTTATCAGGATTTGAAATACTAGTTGCAATATACGTCATATCCCATGGCTGAGAGAAGTTGAGTGGCTCGATTATGGATGATAGCATAATCGTTTTCTCCCATTTCCCACTCGCAAAATTACATAGGTCAATTTAATGTAATTGACAAAGGGCGCCAGAGCTATCTGCCTAACAAAAGTGATACTTTAGTGGAAAATTTCTTAAGGGATATTTTCTTAAGGGATATTTGTTCGTATCTACGTTACATATGGGGAAAACTACGAAACGCCCACGCAACCAGCCCGTTCGTCTGGAATCGAACACAGGTTAAACTATCAGTGTACAACAACTTTAGCGCTCGGCCGCTAATAAACCCAAAATTAAAAATGCTGCAGAAAAATAATTCTCTTTGAGTTTCATAATGTTTCTTGATCCATTGACATCATGTACCTTTTGTCGCATGAAAAGAGCAACATGGAATAAGATGACGTCACCAAAGCGCCCGAGATTTGAATGCGAATTTAAGGAATTCAGGTTAACTAGTTTAGGAAGTTTTACGAACTTATCGTATAAAGAAGGACACCAACTTAGGTGACGACTGTTTGAAAAAGTCTTGAAAATTTTAATTTTCAAATGAAAAAATATATAATGGTAATTCAAAAATCCCATATATTTAATCTTCAGCTCTCTTTCTAATCTTTAATCTTCAGTTAATTTTAACTATCACATGCTCTTTAAATATTTTTTTTTATTTTTTTCTCAATAGTTAAGAGAGTTAATCCAAGAGACATCAGTATACGATTCCGATACTTCATACAAGGAAGTGAAAAGTACAAGAATGATAACAAAATAAAAATCAAAAATTGTTTTAGCGGCTACTAAATACAGAGTGACTGAGCACCAGAGTTCCTTTGAATTTTTTAAAAGCAAGGCTTTATAAAAGCATAATTTCTCGCTTTCTTAAGTTCGGAGTTTTCAATAAGTTTTGATCCTGAAAGTTTTTTTGTTTTTATATCTTGTTTTCCAAAACTTTTTAATTTTAATATTTTAGACTTTTATATCAATGGGAACAGCATACTGGATTTTAGTTAAAATTGATAAACCGGAAGTGATACTTTACTTGAGGCTTTGAACAGACGTTCTTAAAAATTGTGTTATGAGATAATAAAAAACATTTTAGATTTGGTACTTTAAATAGGTGTGTGCTTGAGACCAACATATTACATCTATAAACATTCAAAGTATGGAATGATGGTAAATGCAACTGCATTACCCTCGTTAACGAAAATAAGCTCATTATGAAGACGAGCTCCTGTTTATGTATTAACTTCAGTCCTCGTTTGTGCTTATTTGACATTTTTTGTCGTATGACTTTTCGTATGCCACAAAATGTTATCGCCATGTATTATTTTTAAAGAAGTAGTGCAACAAATGTCAATAATGAATATGAAAAGAAATATATGATGACATTTAACACTCCATCGGGAATCCTAAAGGTTTTAAAAGATTTTGCAATTGTTAGGTCAATGTTCTTATGGTTGGTGTTGTGGTAATCTCGCTTGTCTGGTATCAGAAAAAGGCCCACAAAATTAATCGTGGCATAGAGACAAGATTGCGCTTGCCATTGGCTAAAATCTGGGGCACCATACAGGTGAAAATACGACTTTGCTGAGTTACGCACCAACTTTGAAGAACAGCACCCCGGAGGCGGCACGGGGATGTCTCACCCATCTTCCCTTACCACCGACCTCTCGAGTGGACATTAAACTCGCCGCATATTTTGAATGCGTCCATACCGCACAGATACTATAAATTTACAAACACCCATGCCTTCTCTGGGATTCGAACTACGGCCCTTCGATACGGTAATTAGAGCAACTGATCTCTATCGTGGTTGGGTAGCTGTCATGACGTGATGACCACGCATGCGCAGTTTAGTCGAACGGCCTGCAACACCTCTCTCTCATGAGACTTACTAGAGAAGAGTGGTTAGTTAGTAGATAGTAGCGAAGTAACGAAGGAAGTTTCGGATCGACCCCAAGGTCCTCGACTCCTTATCATCCAAGTTCAAATGGCCTGGTAGAAAGATTTAATGCTGTTTTAAAGGGAATGATACATCATACCATAAGAGAACATTCCAAAGATTGGGAGAAACATCTACCGTACTTACTCTTGGCTTATCGAGAAGTTCCTAATGCTACGACTGGTGTTAGTGCGTTCCAAACGCTTTATGGAAGACGTCCTAATGGCCCTTTGTCTATTTTGAAAACGTCATTTACTAATGAAACTCCTGTTCCTCATGGAGAGTTAAGTTCAGTTACCCATTATCTGAATGATTTGAAGACGAAACTGGAAAAAGCTGCTGAATATGCAGGACTTACAGATGTTGGAAAGCAACAAGCTTATGCATTCTACCGTAACCGAAAGACTCGTCATATAGAATTCAAGGAAGGTGACAGGGTTATAGTTTTAATCCCTGATAGCCAAAAGAAAGTTTATGCCAGATGGACGGGACCTGCTACGATCATAAAAAAGCATACTGATTATAGTTACATAGTACAAATGCCTGACAATTCATCGAAGCACGTTCACGCAAACAAGATACAAGAGTTCAATACCGCTGTGAATAATGTCGGTGTGATATATGATACCGATATTGATTTCGGCGAAGTTGAAAACGTTCCAAGAATTGTTCCACGGAAAGCAAAATAACACTATTCTAATGAAGAATGTGATTTTACGCACCTTGAACAGCATAAGAAGAAAGAACTTATGGAAATTTTAAGAAGGCATAAGAACCTAAGAACTGGTATTCCGAAAATCGCCAATGTGCGATAACACAGCATCAAACTGAAACCTGGAAGTATGCCAAGAATGCAGAAACCGTATCGAATACCTGAAGTTCTAAGAAATGAAGTTGATCGACAAATAGATGAGCTATTGCAGCTAGGGCTAATTGTTGAGTCGGAGAGTGAATATGCACATCCGGTAGTTTGTGTATCAAAAAAAGACAGAACTGTGAGATTATGTGTGGACTATCGATACCTGAACTCACAGACGGAAACCGATGCCTTCCCGATAGAAAACGCTGTAGACCTAATTTACCAAGTGTCAAAGTCCAAATACATCACTTTGATTGATCTTCTTAAAGGGTACTGGCAGATAAGACTGAAGCCCAAGTGCCAACCTTTGACGTCGTTTGTAACCCACACAGGACAATATGTCTTTGTAGTTTTACCCTTTGGATTAACGAATGCCGCCGCAACTTTTCAGAGAACTATGAACAAACTTCTCGCCGAACATAAAGACTATGCCGATTCTTATATTGATGACGTGATTATATTTTCTGATGACTGGAATACACATCTGAGACATCTTAACAAAGTCTTAAGTACGCTAGAAAAGGCAAATTTCACGGTTAATTTCAATAAGCGTGACTTTGAAAAGCATAAAATCAAATTTTTAGGACACGTAGTTGGTTCCGGTTCACACGAACCTGATCCAGAAAAAGTTGAAGCCATACAGAATTTAGAAGTTCCCCGTACTAAGAAAGATGTAAGAAGTATTTTAGAACTATTATCGTATTACCGGTCTTTCGTACCCAATTTTTCTGCGATAGCACAACCTTTAACGGCGTTAACAAAAAGAAGGGCTTCGAACGAAATTACTTGGCTGAAGGAACACGATGAAGCGTTTATTCAATTAAAACGTGCCATTTGCAATGCCCCTAAATGTTACTCTCCAAATTTTAGTTTGCCTTTCATCATTTACGCAGACGCATCGTCATACGCTGTAGGAGCTTGTTTGGCTCAACAAAATGAAAATAGTGTAGAACACTCAATAGCCTTCGCTAGTAAAAAGTTGACCGAGACACAAAGAAATTACGCTGTTAATAAAATTGAAAAGGAAGCGTTTGCCGTTATCTTTGCCCTGAAGAAGTTTGAAGCTTATATCTTTGGTTCTGAGATTGTCATCGTTAGTGCTCATAACCCTCTCAGATTTCTCACCGAATGTTCTTCACAAAGTTCTCGTTTACAACGCTGTTCTTTAGCATTACAGCGATTTCATGCAGTGATTACACACCGGAAAGGAAAAGATCATATTAATGCAGATTCGTTATCTCGATTGACTGCCTCTCGCTGGGAGCATGACTGACGTTATGAACTGTGAATTATAAGACATTTTGACTGTTTAGTTTGAATTTTTTTTTTTTTGAGCTAAAATGCTAAACTTTTTTTTCCTAACGTTATGTAATACGTTTAAAGATTTAGCCAGGGTTTGCTAAAGTATTATGTTTGATTTTAAATGATTGATTTGTATTGTCTCGTTTATATGATAACGCTTATATGATTATGATTATGTGAAGGATTTAAGTTTGAGAAGTTAAATGAATGTTACATCCTTTTAAATGAATAGGATTACTGAATTTATGTTGACGTAATTTTAATTAAAAATGGTAAGAATTTTTTAATTAAGTTCGAAAATTTCATGAATGTTATTTTATTTTGTTTCAAGAAATGTTTATATATGTGGATTTGACAGGTCATTAAAAGACGCAATCAAATCTTTTCGAGGGGAGGTGTCATGACTTGATGACCACGCATGCGCAGTTTAGCCGAACGGCCTGCAACGCCTCTCTCTCATGAGACTTACTAGAGAAGAGTGGTTAGTTAGTAGGTAGCTGTATGTCAGCTTGGTTGCAAAATACGCAATTATACTTGTGTGTTAATCGTTTGTACTTTTTATTTTTATTTGTGTGTTAATAAAGTTTTGTGCCGTTAAAATAGCTGTTTTATGCAATACCCACATTACGATACGTCTACGGTAGGAATTAAATACATATCCAGAATCTACACGCCCAAGAAGAAGGATATGACAGTAGCGTAAAGTCGTTGATTAGAGATACTAATCAACGACTTAACGCCACGCAGATTAGAGGTTCTGATCAACGACCAGAGGATACACTACGATGGATGCGATATTTTCAAATCAGAGCGCGAGAACAGATGTGTAACTGGGCCCGTACAGTTAAGACTGTACATTGTATGGGAGAATATAATAATAAAATTTAGCAGTGTTTATAATTAACACTAAGGTATAAAATTTATTAAAAAAATTAGATTTTAATTACTGACTATCAACCGAAAGAGAAAGTTTATTTAAAGCTCGTTAATATTTCCCCACTTCCATGTTTTAATATAGACACAGCATAGAATTGGCTTGACAGATAACTAGCGGGAGGTTATGTGCTGGGCACATCAGATTTTTAATTTCTTTATTAGTTAAATGATTAATTAAGATATCAAATGGATAATGTGATCCTAAATATAAGTTACTTTTTCCTACATTAGAATATACAGGGGTTGGACAAAAATATGGAAACACCTTTAAAAAAACATGTTTCTTTGCTTAATATGGTGTAGGAAACCCGTTGGCATCCAAAACAGCTTGCAGTCTTCTCGGAATGGATAAATACAGTTCCTGTATGTTTGCCAAGGGAATATTATACCATTCTTCCTGCAAAACGGTGGCAAGTTCAGTTAACGATGTTGGCGGTGGATAACGAGAACGCACTTTCCGTTCCAATGTAGACCACAAAGGTTCGATAATATTCAGGTCTGGTGACTGTGGTGGCCAGGGAAGATGGGACAACTCATCCTCGTGCTCTGGAAACCAGTCCTGGACAATGTGAGCTGTGTGAACAGGGGCTTTGTCGTCTTGGAAGACACCATCACCATCGGGGAACAAAGTTTGTACCATGGGATGAACTTGATCGGCCAAAATGTTCACATAAGTCTTGGCAGTCATGTGCCCTGACACAGTTATCATGGGGCTAGCAGAGAACCACGATATGGCTGACCAAACCATAACAGACCCCCCGCCATGTTTCACTTTTGGCAATAAGCAGTCTGTATTATAGGCTTGAGATGATGTTCTCCAGAAGTAAACTTGGCCAGAAGTGGGAAACAATGTGAAAGAAGACTCGTCAGACCATATTACTCCCTTCCACTGCTCTATAGTCCAGGCTTTATGACTTAAACACCACCTTTTCCTGTTACAGGCATTAGCATCACTGATGAGTGGCTTCTCAATTGCAGCACGGCCAGCAATTCCCTGTTTATGAAGCTCCCTTCTAATTGTTTTGGTACTCACAGGGTTCGGTAACACAACATTCATTTCAGCAGTAACTTTTGCAGCTGTGGTCTTCTTATTTTTCGTCACAATTGCCCTTAATGATTGTCTGTCACGATCACTCAGGACACACTTTCGTCCGCGCTGTGATTTAGCAGATGATGTTTTTCCGCTTTTCAAATATGCGGAATAAATCTTCGATACAGTATCTCTTGAAACACTAAACACCTCGGCTACCTTGCTTACGGAAGCACCTACCAAACGTGCTCCAACAATTTGCCCACGTTCGAAGTCTGTTAACTCTGACATAATGCAATGACAACCTCACATAACAGTACTCCGACAACAACTGAACTGTTTAGCGCATTTACGAAGTTGTATAGGTGGCGTCAGTAGTCAAAAACGCCAGCGCCACCTACATATTTCATTAAAATCAATCTTTCTTTTCAAACATGCATTTCACAAAGTGTTTCCATATCTTTGTCCATCCACTGTAACTTACTGTTCTGAGACTTTATTAAATAATGGTTCTTTCACAAGTGGCCAGAGGGCTATACGCATTTATCTCGGTTACGTATTAATCAGGTAGCGCAGAAGACCGATAACCAGCTACAGATACAATGCTGGAAGAATTAGCGGCTGTGAACAGACATTCCGAAATTTCCAATATGTTAGTGAAGTCGAAATGTATTGTTCAAAATACCATTTGCATGCATGAAGAGAATTCTACCCATGAATTACCTTAAGGAGTTCAACTGGAATTCAGTATTTAGTTTCGAGTTAAATTAGGCAGAAGTACCTTAGAAGTTAATTACCATAACTGATAAAATAAATGCTTAAAAGGTAAAAAAAAAAAAAAAAAAAAAAATGCTTACTATGTCTTTTCTACCACAATAGCTTGCGGCTAAGTATAAAATTTCAGAAATTTGATAATTAATAGTGTGTTTCTTCGCCTAATTTTCTCCTTTTTACTTCCCTGCACGATAAATGAAGTATTGTAATCCCGAAAAACATCGGGTATCACATATGCATTATGACCGCTCTCGAAACAATTTGAACGCTGTTTTCGCGTGACACCCGTACGTGCGAACAGAATAAAGGACTCTTTTTGACAAAAAGGATTGTAAAATAGGTTTAAAATGGATAATGGATTTAGAAGAGATTCTTTTCTTGACGTCTGTAAGTACGTATATATGCATCTCGCACAATTCAAGACGAGTAGACGCGGAACGTTGAAATTTTGCATTAGAGGACTACTACATTATATAGTTGTGCACCTCCCTTTTTCGTTGCAATCGGCAGCACCAATCTTACGTATATATATAATTCAAATACCGACTAAAAATTAATTTTTTATTTTCATTGTTTTAATTGAATTTCTGTTCCTTGGTAAATGGTATATGAAAAGTTTTCTAATTATAAATTATTGTTTAATGTATCTGTATTATTAATATATCTATATATCACACTATATAATATATTATAATTAATATATCTATATAATAGATATAAATTTATATTTATATCTATAATAAAGAATAATTTATATCTATATTAAACAATAATTTACGTTTAATATATAGATATATTAAACAGTAATTTATAATTAGAAAACTTTTAATCCATATATATAGATATATTAAAGATATATATTTGGCTCAATGAGATTAGGTTTTTTATTCTTATATGTTGGTAAATTGTGCATTTCTTGCTTTAGAAGTGATAGAATGATGTGGCTTTTATGTTCCGATTAAGATTTTATGCCTTTAGTTAATCTGCATACAATAGTAATAAAATTATTAGTAACGTAAAAGCTTAATAGGCTAGTTAAGCCTAACGAACAACCATTTGTTTACATTTGAAGTTTGGTAGAATAGCGAAGTAAGTTTAGTTTCTGCACCTTCAATGTCTTTTTGCCGAGAAGGACCCAATGTAAACTTTCATTTCCGTGCACCAAAACATCTGCCTTCTTGCACGCTGGTCGAATTTCTTGTTTTTGCGTATAAACTCTAATTTTAATTGTAGAAATTTGTTTTTTAACTGTTTTAACTGCATTTGATGTTTTATGTTTTTTCTGTATTTTACAAGTTTTAAAGAAGATGTTTTGAATTTTTACGTACTTTTGCTTCGCCGCAAAGTGAGAACTGAATCAATTGAATGAGAAATATATCTCTAATGAAATTCGGCGGAATATATTTATTTAAATGAAATGAAAAAAAAAAAAAAAAAAAAAAAAAGAAAAAAATGTGTATAATTTAATAGGCCAAAGGTCAGATCATCTATAAATAGTTAGGGAAAGAAAATGCGAAGCTTCCTCGGCGAAATGGAGATGGAATACGTATCAGTGAGTGCATATGCCATGTATTGTAAGTTATTTCTCGTATTAGACTGGCATTAAGTTAAACGGTTAGAAGGGAAAGATGCAGCGCGACCTTTGCAAGTAGGTTTGTCTTTGTTGGTAAGACGAAAACAGTTTTTACGTCTAGAAATCTATTTTAATATCTAAGGGAGATCGTACTCTGAAAGCATTAAGGAGGGAAAAATTAGCAAATATTTTAAAAATTTTCACAACCTAAGGCTGAAGAGGAAAATAAGCGAATTAGTATGTGTAATTAATCTGCAAATATATATTTAAGTTTATCTCAAGTATGCAGATCTTACATTTTCTAAATCCGTAAAGCGTATAATCTAAATCAGGCTTGACTATCTAAGTTAGGTATATGTTGATTTATTTTACCATGACCACGAAAATTCAGTAAAGTTGGGTGGAAAAGAAAAATTTTAAAGTTTCGCTTCAAACAAAATTATTTATGATTACTGCTATATAAGCAAGATTTCAATGTTACATAAAATATATTAATAGTGTTTAAGCACGTGTTAAACAAAATGATTTAGTACTACTTCGCAGGTACGGTCACTATACATGCATATATTAGCTATTCTCGAAAATAAAGGCAATCAAATGTACGGCAGTTGAAATTTAAAACATTTTCGGCGTATATTTCTCGAAAGCTTCAGGATGTAAATACTAATAATTAAACCAATAATAAACAAAATACAATAAAAATTCAACAATGGAAATGAAGGTTTCAGAGTCATTAGGTTATTTTTGAAGCATGAGAGATGAAAAATGAGCCATGCCGTCGCCGTGCGTAGAACTTAGGCCTCTCGAATACACGCTAAGTGTGCTACCATTACACCAGGAAGGAAGGCATGCTGAAAGGAGGGAGAAAATACCTTATATATTCCCTCCTTTTAAAGAGCTACTGGGGATTAGCGAATCCAATCGCCAAATCCTGGTAGTGACAAATTATCGTCCCACACCTCTAAGTTCGGGAGCCACTGTAGAGACATTACGTTATTTTGAAGCAGGAGGTATGAACAATGTGCAAAGCCCTCGCTAGGGCTTGAACCTGAACCTCTCGAATACGTGCCGAGTGTGCTACCGTTACACCACGAAGGCATGCTGCAAGGAAGGAGGAAAAAATTCATAAGGTGATAAAAATTATTTTCGACGTTTTCGGCTTAATTATCAATTAACTAATTTACAATACGCATTAACTGGAAACTAATTTACAAATAACGAGAGACATTAAATGAGAACTAATTTAAAAGTAGAAATATGCATTAACTGGGAATTAATTTTAAAGCAGGAATACCAATCAACCGCGGACCATAACCGTGATTCACACTTTTTATAATACAGTCGAACCACGCTATAGCGAACTTCAAGGGACCTGAAGTTTGATTCGCTGTATCCGGAAGTTCGCTATATCCAATTCGATAAGAAAAGTAGATTAACTCGCAAAAATGATATAAAAATTGTGTTATCATATGTATATGAAAAATAATAACAGAAATACTGACGAATTTACCTTTAAATTTATTTCATATATATATATGGTTACAAAGAAAAGATCCAATAACTTTTGCAAAGAATATCCTATATGTTATTCATAAAACCTAAAGAATGCAAAACCTTCATTCAGAGGATAGAATGTAGATACTTAAATAAGGATAAAAATTTTCATTCTCTAGAAAATGAATCATCTGTTTAACTGAAACGCGTTAGATGAACTCCTTTCATTTTCTCTGCATGGCGAAAATTTCTATTGGAATATCAGCCTTGAACAGAGTTCTGTCTGACAACTTACTCAAACAATTTGAATGGAATCTAAGAACCCATTTAAGTTCTTTGGTTTAATGATAACACACACAATGTAGAAAGAATGCCTTATTGTGTGTTAAGATTTGCTTATTGTGTCCTTCTTCTCCTAGACTGGGTGTCACACTTGTTTCTCATAGTTATTGTTCGCAGCACAGAGAAACGAGGGCTTGATCATAAAAGAAAATCAATATGTAAATGTTATTTTTACAGATGGAATATGTAATATGTATCCTGTCATCCTAAAAATGAAATATTGAAGTTAGTAAAGCTTTCTTTTAAACTCAAAGAAATTCTGAATAAAATCCAAAAAATTTCAATTGAAGATTTCCATGCACTCTGAAGGAAGCATCGGTTTGAAATGAACTTTAATGCACATAATGAGAGATTAACTGATCGCAAACCTCAAATAATGAAGTATATTTTTACGGTTAGAACATGGATTTTAAAATCATAAAGGTGCAATATTAAAAGTCACTAATTGTTTTCGTGAAAACTTGCAGAATTCTGGAAAAAATATGAAAATGCAAAAATTTTTCCATCGAAGACATCAATTCAGTTCCTCATATCCGATTTTCAGACCCAACGAAGTTCGCTATAGCAGCATAAAACAACGTTAAGTCTACAGAAAAACTGGACGGGACTAAAATATCTGACTGTTATATCCGGGGATTTGTTGCTTATTGCGAGGTTCTACTGCATTAAGGAAATAAAAAAAAAATTTTAAATATGAAAGGTTTCAAATTTTAACGACTACCCAAAATGGTTTGTTAAAGTTTTTCACCTTCTCGCCGAGCTTGCAGTCTACTAGTCCGCTGTTACACTCACTTCTACTAACCCATTTTTTTTGTATTTTTAGCTTTATTAGTAAGTATAATTTTCTTCGCTCTTATGCCGTATACAATTCAACAGCAGAATTACAAAAATTTTAGAAGTAGCATAGAAATTTACATTTAGAATACCCGAGGCAGCTTAAGTGTTGGCATTAATTTTTCTGTTTTTTTTTTCAGTCTTAGTTTATCATATCAATTCTGAGTTTTTACTTCGTACAAAGAAGTATTGTAATCGCAAAAAGTTTCAGGCAGCATATTTCAACGAAAATATCCATTTTGAACGCTATCGAATGCAATTTAACAGTGATTTTGCGTGACATCTGCAGGTAAGGACAAAATAAAAGACTCTTTTCCTCAAAAAAAATTATAAAACTGCTTTAAAATGAATTCTGAAGAGAATTTTTCGTGACGTACGTATGTACGTACGTATCTCGCATACTCAAAAACGAGTAGCCTCAGAATGTTGAAATTTTGTATAGGACTGCTACAAAATTTAGATGTGCATTTCGTATTTTGGTTGCAAACGGCCGCACCAAACGTATATATATATATATATTTATAAATATATCCACTCTGTTACCTGGCTCAGTGATCTCAGTTTTTTTACTCTTATACGTTTGTAAATTGTGCATTTTTTGCTTTAAAAAGGATTGAATTATGTTGTTCTTATTTTCCGGTTAAGGTTTTTATGTCCTTTAGTAAATCTGCAAGCAATATTTGTACAATTATCAACAATGTAAAAGCTGTTTAAGTGCCGTTTAAGCCTAACTATTTAAAGAACATAGGGTTCATATTTGTTTACATTTGAAAGAGCAGAATAGAAGATTTGTTGCCAATCTAGAGAGACTAAGCTTCGCAACAAGAAAGATAACGCCTTCATTTATTATTGCGAATGAAATCATGCTTATTTTTTCCTTTCTGGAATCTTTTTGAGGAAATACGTGTTTAGAATTTACTTTGTAATTTTTAATATAGATATTTTGAGATTTTATGTATTTTTGCCTTGTTGGGAAGAGAGAACTGAATTAATTAAATGAGAAATACTGAGTCGTCTGTGAAAAACTGTTTCTTTTTGGTTTTGTTTGTTTAATATCTTTTATACATCGTTTTAGATTTAAGATAGATCGTTTAGTATTTGAATAGAACATCTGGCAACGATTAGATAATTCTTCAAGTAATATAAATTCATATGCATTCTGAGTTATAATATGCATGCTATCTCGACTTCGAAAAGGCCTTTGATAGAGTGTGGCATGCAGGCCTCCTGCATAAATTGAATAATTTTATACTTCCAAACAGTTTCGTAAAACTCATTAGTTCCTATCTGAAAAACAGGACTTTTTCAAGTTCGCTGCGGTGACGCCTTATTTGTCAGAAAACAATTCATAGCGGGGTCCCGCAAGGGTGCGTTCTTTCCCCCCCGGCTCTATAATGTTTATATCAATGATTTCCCGCACCCATTCAACACGAAAGTACTCAAATACTCTGACGACACTGTAGTACTGACTGAATCCAGAAGTCCCCAGCTCGCTCTAAGTAATTTACAAACGCATCTCAATATGATCAGTCACTGGTGCAAGACTTAAAAAATTAAGCTCAACGCCTCTAAATGTTGTATTGTGCTCTATCAGAGATACAAAACAAGATTAAGAGTCAATACTGATATCTACTTAGATAGAACTCTAATCCCTGTAGCTAATTCCTATAAATATTTAGGTGTTTACATAGATAAGTCCCTCAACTTCAAAGATCATATTTCTTACATCTTAAACAAAGCAAATGCAGCCTACATAGCAATTTATCCTATTATCGGGAAAAATCAAAGCTCAGTCTAAAAATAAAAAAAAAATGCTTTACATGTCTCTAATTCGACCGATCATGCTATATGCAGTGCCGGCCTGGGCAATCGCCAATAAAACTGAGCGCAAAAAACTGGATATACTTCAAAATAAAATTTTACGTAGCATTGTGAATGCACCTTGGTACGTGAGAAACTCTATAATTCATAACGACCTGGATATTCCGTCTGTGCATAACTTTATACTCATGACAGCTCACAACTTCTTCGAGAAGATGAAGCATAGTCAGTATAACGCAATTAAACAAATGTTGGATTATGATCCAACCATTGAATACACTGTAAAACGCCAATTGGACAATTTATCACAAATCGTCATGGTGGTAACTTGTAAATTTTAATTTTAAAATTTACTTGAACTCTGAAATTGACTCTATCCTATTATTTGTGCTGCATCTTATGTTAATCAAGAAGCTTTTTTTATTCAAGATTTTTATGTTACTATTTCATTTTTTAATTATTTTGTATGAATTTTTACTTTATCGTATGATTCTACGAACTTTTGACGGCCTATGTACCTACTGCATACTTCTGAAGGACTTTGAACTCTTATGCCATTCACAGCTTCAAACTGTCTTCGCGCCATTTTCATGATGTCTCACTACTGCTTATCCTGCACTCTTACTAGCTATATTGCACTCACCATCTGCATTTGCCATATAACTCACTGCACCTGCCTGCATGCTTCAATTTAATGCCATTGCTTATCACTGCATAATTTTTATAATGAACGCCTACTTTTACTACTATTAAGATATAGCACCACTTGCTTAATCTTGTCCAGGCTTTCTTATCTTATCTAAACATTTTTTCCTATCTTGTTCATTTGCGGTTTTGCAGCTGAGGATGTTGGTTCGGTAAAACCATCGAAACTAGTCCTGTGAAAATTTTGTAAATATAACGCTGATTTTTGTTGTTTGTCTTCTGAAGTCGTATTTATTCGGTGTGTTATTGTGTCTTAACTATTAAGATATGTCTGCTCACGCAGCTGAATTTTCTTTGTCCACGGGTGTTGGTACTTCCCTAGTACCATTTTGTTTCAAATATCTTTGCCTAGTGCACTTTAATGCTATCTACTGGAGAAAACTCTTTAGTACTTAATGACCAGAAAAAAATAAGTCGTAAGTCAAGTCATAAGAGTTATAATATGGATGAAAAGTAACGCTGTTAAGTGAACCTAGCGCCAGAGTGTCGCTATGGTAAACAAATATAGCAATTTTAAAAAGTGCGTTTATTCTATTGTGGTTTATGCGCTATCGAGGATGTAGATTTAATTCAAACCAATAAGTTTAAATGAAATGCAAGAAAAAATGCGTATAATTTAATATTCCGTGCAAGAAAGTCATGTGGTATACACATCAGATTTTTATTATTAACGTTTCGTATATTTTATTTAATAAATATCATATTCTTGGCGCTTACGCTACACGAAATTCGATTCAACAGCAAAATAACAAATATTTAAAAAACAGTATATCTTTAGAATTTCCGATAAGCATATCTCATACGCTGGAGATAGAAATGTTTTATTCCGTACAGTGTTAGCACTACTCACTTTGAAATAGTTGAGTTTGTTAATCAAAAATTCGCCAAAGTTCTAAAAAATATGAAAGAGATAATAAACAAATTAGGAATTCCGGCTTCCAGGCACCCATGTTCGGATGGAAGACTATGTTATTCAAAATTTGATGAATCTAGGCACAGTTGTTTTTTCACAATGCCAGAGACATGTATACATTCGTGTGCATCCTTCGTTATTTAATTCCTTTAAATATAATACAGGGTGATAATATTTGGTGGCAACAGTTTGAAAAGTGATTCGTTGCATTTAAATGGTTCAAGTGATTAAGTGCTTTTAATATACTTGACGTTGCATTTAAGTGTAAAATGCCGTTTCGTAACTAATTTCCCATTCGGGAGTAACGTCCCTTTTGGGAGAATATTCGCATTTCACACTTGCTTCCTTTTAAAGTAGGAAATATTTACTAGTTGAAAATGTTTCGGAAATTGGGATTCTCTTGATGCGTGTTGTGTGATAAAGATATTTGTGAATGTGGGGCACAAAATGTTTATCCCACTTTCTGTTTCTTTTTGAGGAAGTAAAGAACGTACCGTACTCCAGCTGGTCGGAGTCCTTAAGAGATTTCCGTTCGTCCTCTTCCGGTGGCGGCCTCTGCTTCCCCAGCTTCATCATACTCGCCAGACTGCGCATAGTGGCCGGAAGAGATCTACATCCGGGGAACAGAAAGAAAACATTAAGGAAATATAACTGGATAAAGAAAGCCACGTACTGAGTTATTCATGAACATAAAAGGTTTGAGACTGAATTACGTATGAGACGTTGTTTCTGAAACAGCAATAAATTCACATTCAAAAAATCCACATTGTTGAGGGTAGACTTAACAGTAAATCTCCACTTAACCTGAACCTGGTTTTATCAAAATGTATGTAAACATATAAACATAAATCTGCAACACTGAAACAGAATAGAAAATGGGAGCTTTTGAAATACCCTACCATAGTATAAATGATATTCCATTGTATTCGTTCGTATACATGATATAGTTTAATGTATTTTATTTAATATTATATCCTTAAAATATTTTATAATCCTATGTATACAAATAAAGAAACTGTAATGCTGTTTTAAATTGCCTTACATTCCGCACAAAAAAACATGGATTTATAGCCGGCATTCATATGTAATACAAACACTGCAATTCATACTTTTGTTTAACCTTATCATGTGTATTTAACTATACCTTCAAGCTACAAAAAATCTTCTCAATAGATTATTCGGAAACATAAGTTATTCAAATTCGCTTCACCGTCTTTTTGTATGAAGCAGCAGGTTTTGTATGATGCAGCAGAATAAAGTGACCTGGGCCATATTATATATAAAACATATCCATGACACTAATGTTTAAGAATGAAGCATTTATTGATGAATTCATACTATTATTCTCCTCAGAGATGGTCAGCCTTTTTATATCTTCCACCCGTTTTGCAGTTAGTAAAATTTCATTACCACCCACTGGTTCCACAATAACTTAATTTAGCGAAACTTCAAAGAAACTTTTTCAGTTGAGGCTTGGTAAAAAAATAGGGACTTAAATTTACAACTTCATTAATACTTTTTCTTCCGCGTAGCTAGCCGGGACATCGTTTCCAGTGAAACTGGTTCAGCTAGGAACACAGTTTTTATATATCAAATGCCTTCTCTTTAGCCAAAGTAGTAGTAGATCAGTAGAACTGCATCAAAAGAAAGCAAGCAAACACACATCAAAATTCACTATTAATTTCCTGAAAAAAATGGAACAACAAATAAAAAGCGAATTGTCCAAACGTCCACCTACAAACCTCCTTTGAGCTTGGAAAGCTGTTCAAGAAGAAGGGGATAAAATACCCATTCCGACACTAAAAAAGGCTCTATTGTTTTTCAATTTTACTACTTAGAAAGATAGTGAAGAATGTGAACATTTAAAACACAAAACATTTAGGTGAAATATTTCTGTAAATACAAGGAAAATCATTTAAAAATATGCGAACAGCTTCTATATACGTTTAAATAAAACGTGTAGTAATACTTATACCTACGTTTAAAAAATATGTTAACATACAGTTAAGTAATACGGTAAATATACGTTAATGTAGTAATACGTTAAATATACGTTATTAATACGTTAGTATTACATGTTAGTAATATACGTTACTAATGCGTTAAATATTCGTTATTTATACGTTAGTATTACACGTTAGTAATATACGTTATTAATACGTTAAATATACGTTATTCTAATATACATCATATTATAATAATACGGGATATTATAAAAGTTTGGGTTCAAAAAGAAATGTTTTTTTAATTGTTTATTCTATTCGAAGAAAAATTTGTAGGGCCTATTTAGGGCGTCGTTATTTTAAAAGTGAAAATGTTTTTAACCTAAGTTGGAAAACAAAATTTTGTTAGGAAAGCAAAAATATTTAAACAGGGGTGTAAACATTTAACATAAAGAATGAACTAAAATGAATTAATCACCTTTGCTGAGCGTTTCAACTAGAACTTGTAAAGGGATAATTATTTAAAACATTAAACCTGGACGACATATATATTTAAATTATCGCCTCATGTATTTATAATGTGCAGATGGTATCCAAGAATGCTGTTTTAGAACGGACTGAATTCGTTATGCGAGATACCACTAGTGAAAACTTGGATCACGGTATGTTAACATGATTACTCAATGTATATTAATATCTAAATTCATAAATAATTACAAAATAACTTTTGAGTATATAATCATATTTCAATAGATTTCTTAATTTTACCCAAATTACACTATTATCCACCTTTTCTTCGCATCTAACCTATATCCATTTTCCTTTTCTTCCCATTTTTTGTTTCTTTTTCCTTTTTCACGTACAAATCGTGAGCTTTGCAGAAACCTAGAAGCGAAAACAGTAAAAAAAGCATCTCTCAGAGTAGAAGTTACAAGCAAGAGAGGGAATAAACACAGCCAAGTAGACATAGTTGTACCAGGCACGGAGACAGAAAGTCTCCTAATAAAATTATTAACTAGGCTGTCTTGCCACTACATTACCCAGAACCCAACAGTGCCGACAGCTATTCGTTCACCTTCAGAAGAATAGAAAGAAAAATAAAAGATATTCTCTCAACGCCACGAATTCTCTTGTTTGAGACAGTAGAGACCTGTCAAAGCGGTTTTTTGCTAAGAATCTGGGAACTCTACTTAAAGATCTTTTCTGTGTTCGTTAACTATAATTCTAGATATAATTCTAGGTATTCTAGGTATTCTAATAATATAACTATAATTCTAAACTAAAATTCCAGTTTACGAGCATGATAAGAATTCCGCAGTTTTTCTACTTTCATTATGTATGTTGTTAAAACAAAATTATTATGCTGTTGTTGAAATGACTGCAGAATAAAATTCAATAAACATTATGTAAGGTTATAAGGAATTTTCCCCTTCCTTATGGCTTCCCTTCGTAGTGCAATTGCTAACGATCCAAAAATTCCGAGTTCGAGGATATACTCGCTTCCTTTTGATTTCCGGCTTTAAAAATTCAAATACGCTGCACAATAGTGCCGACCTAAAATGTGATGTATAATAATTCGTCTGTACCTGGGTTATATAACTCGGTACCCTCCTTCCCAGTTATCCTTTCAGTGGAGGTGAATGATAGGAATTTTCTCCTTTTCTACAGTGTACTTTCATGGTGTAGTCTGGGTATCATCGGAAGGTTGGGCGTTTGGCTGATTTTTTATGATTCCTGCTTTGAAAAGCTTAAAACATTCTGCAAGATATATATATATATATATATATATATTCTTAATAATTTATAATTAGAAAACTTTCCATATACCATCTCCAAGGAACACAAATTCAATTTAAAACTACGAATGAAAACATTTTTAGTAAGAATTTAAATTAATAAAAAGTATCTTCATCACGAATTGTAGATACTGATCGATCAATCTTGTCTTTCCTTGTTAATTTTACTTGAAAAAAAAAGCCGTTATCATATAAATCTATTCCCAAACAAAATAATTACTTCGAGTGCAAGAATTCATTTAAGTTTTGAAAAAGTACGAATAAAAGTCGTAAAGTCATTAGGATTTTTTTATTGCGGGACACGTGAAAAATGAGCATTGTCCTCGCCGGGACTTGAACCTGAACCTCTCGAATGCGGGCTGAGTGTGCTACCGTTACATCACAAAAGCATGCAGAAAGGAGGGAGAAAATAGCTTATATACTCTCACTTTTAAAGGGCGACTGGAGATTAGAGGACCCAGTAGTCAAATTCTGCTGGTGAAGAATCATCATCCACCGTCTTTTAGTTCGGGTGCCATTGGAAAGTCATTAGGTTATTTCGAAGCAGAAGACATGAAAAATGCCCTTGCCAGAACTCGAACCTTGGACCTCTCGAATACGCGCGAAGTGTACTGCCGTTACACCAATGCATGCAGAAAGGAGGGAGAAAATATCTTATAAAGTTATTAATTTTGTATCTTCAAATCTTATAAGATTTGTATCAAATTTCAAATTAATTAGCTCAATTTATAGATTTTCAAATGCGTTGTTCATGTTTATTTTTTAAATTTAAATGAAAATTATATAAATTCGGACTTCAAATAACAAAAATCTTTGCAGCTTCATATTTGAAACTAATATACATACTTTGGATTTGTTACAACAAATGCATAATTATTTTATCGGAAGAACGAGACACAAGAGTAACTCATCGATCATTCTTCTTGTGAAACGGTTGAATGCATTCACTTCTAATTACCTTGTTCATTCTTTTGTATGCATTACGTAGGAAAAGGATATGAAGTATTTATACACTTTTCCTAAGTAATGCATACAGAAATCATGAATCTACAATGCCATCATAAACGAGCATTTAGTTTGATGGAAGATTACTTAAAACATTTAGCTAAAAATTGTTTCCTTTTACACATGAAAAATTATATTAACGATTGCGTCTTCTTTAAAAAATATACTGATTTTACGCAATGAATAGAAGTTAATAAAAGACGGTTGATGAGATGAAATTTAAAGAAAGCTAGGCAGCTTAAAATAAGTTTTAGAGCCTAGAAAAAAAAACTTTGGGGAAGTCGATTATCATTAAAAAAATATTTCAAGAAAGTTTCTAACTAAATGAATGTGCAACTGAAATATTTATGAATGTTTGTAAAAGTAAAAAAGAGGTAAAAATGTAAAAGGTAAAAATGTAAAAGGTAAAAAGGTTCATGGATGGAGGTATCCTTAAAAATAATGATGTCTATGACAGATAAAATTCATGTAGATATAAAACAAGATTCATAGAAATACCTTACTGAAATAAAAGCGAAATAAGGGCATTTAAAATTAAGTTGAACAACATGAAATAAGGTAAAATAATTATGTATACATACTTTGCTTTGAATGAAAATTATTCATTATTAATGATATGCTAAAGTTTTAATATTCTTCAGCACAGTCGTGTTTATGGATTTTAACATCTAGGGAAAATGTCAAAACTGCAATGTTAAACGCAGTTTTTATCCTTTTCACATTTATATTTTATCGGCTATACTTCAATTCTTGATTTCTTTTCATTTTTTACATAGCGTAAGCGCCTTGCTCGCCACCCCCCATTCTGCGAAGTTTTGTTCTTTACTTTTGATAAATTTTAAATAAATTTGCGGATATTTACTGTTGTTAATGATACAGAAAAAAATCTACAGATGAAACTATGTAATTAATGAGAAGAGAGACTGTGTAATTTAACCTCCTCCGACTGCGTCCATGAGCATAATCACGCATGCGCATGAGCATATACACGAATGCTGATGCCAGAAATGAAAGGAGAAGGAGTGATTGTTCTCAAGAACTTGTATTTATCATAAATAAATGTGAAAAAAATTTTATGCATGACAAGTGCTTACCTCGTAGCTATTCTAACAGTAAAACAAGCATTTTAACAGTATTTTGAAAAAACTATTTTGAAATTAACTATTTTGAAAAAAAATCAGAAGAAAGCACAAAGCGAATTTTACAGAGAAAAAATTATGCATATTTGCAAGTGTTACTTGAAAAACATACTCATTATGAAAAAAATGAAAAATTTAAATTTCAGAAGTAGGATATTGAGAAGTCCCCAAAATGAAAAAATACATCCTTATCTTAAAGGTACCATAGTACCATTTTTACTTTGTTAAAAAAAATTAACTTGAAATCGCACGGGGTATTGTAGGCAAATTCATCTTAATATCGCCATATCCATCATAAATTGCCAATCTTAGAAACGCAATTTCAAAAAGAGAACATTAGTTTTTGACCTAATAAAGAGGACGAAATAAACGGTATACCGAGTATGACAACAGTGCATGATTTAAGCCAGGGTTTCTTAAACTTTTTTTAGTCGCGACCCCTTTTTATCACTGAGATTCTTTCGTGACCCCCAGGACCCCATAATATTTACAAAAATTTTGTGTTACCCCGTAAGCATTGCGCAAATCCGACACACGCGTCGAAACGTTTTCCTTTTCCCTTTGCCTGTATTGTCTTGTCTTTATCTATTTTCAGATATATTGTGTAAAAATATTTGGTAATTGTAAAATGATTATAATAAGTTAAAGAAATATCAAAAATGCTAAATTTTTCTGCTGACCAAATTATTTAAAAAATACCTTCCATTGGAGAACTGGATTTTCTAGAGGCAGTTCACATTCAGAAAAATCTTTCTGTTCTAGTTAACGATCCTAATTCCAATCAACAACCAAAACCACGAAAACTCCCGTGCAGCCAGCCCGTTCGCGGGATTCGAACCTCGGATCGAACTACCAGTGATCAGCGACTTTACCGCTCGGCCGCTGGTGGGCCGAAGAGAGGAAGGTAGAAAATATTTGAAGCTCAGGGATCGCGCTAATTCCACAAGGACAGGAAAAATAGTCTGCTTGGAAAATTTTGGTCACCAATTGTCGGAATGAAGAACGGCCATTGCTTCTCGATTTTCAAAGCAATACTACGTTAATAAATGTTTGTTATTCCAGTTTGCTGACAGAAATCAAAAGATCATAACGAAAAAACACCGTCGCAAATTCGAAAGGAGTCTTTTGGTTTTGCATAAAAATGCACACACACACGCATATTCACACGCATGAGGGTCGGATTTCCCAGATCGTTATTTAGCAATGTGAAGAATGAATTCTAACTTTTTCGCTGTCCACGACGTTCACAAGACCTAGCTACAAATAATTTTTAATGTTTCAAACTACTGAAATAAAACTTGCATAGTTCACATTATAGCGACGATGATCAACTGAAAGGATAAAAATTCAGCATGTCATAAAACAATTTTGGATTGATTAGGATATCTAGTATATAGATTGCTGCGGAGATCTTCATATTAGAATTGGATAAGTCACTTTTAGCCCCAGAGGTGTTATTAATCTCGAAACTCACATTTTGTACGAATTAATTTTCAAATTGCTGCCCCAAATGTTAACGCGATGTATTATTTTAAACATAAATAATGAAGAATTTAACGTATGTATGAATGTTCCTCGCAATCTGGAAACACGACGGCACCTACAGCCCTCAGTTTTATAATGGATGTAGTTCTCCACCCGAGCATGGACATCTCAAAGTCCGAATTTTGAATTTGTTTCTTACTTACTTCACATTTTGTAAAAATTTAAAGAATTTTTTGTTTAATGGACTCAGCAATTTGAAAGCGAGAAGCGAAAACACTGTTCGAAATAAAACATTTCAAACTCCAGCGCGCTAGACTGTTTGCTACTCGGCAAAATATAAGATATTTATCTTTTATTTTTACTCCACAAATTCGGCTATTTGAAAACAATGTGTTGCCACTGCCTCAAACGCAATATTTATTAATTTCACGCTTCAGTATGCTGCCATTCAGTAACGTGTAAGATATTTAACTTTCAAATTTAATCTTTCAGTTACTGAGTAGCAGACCAAGGGATTTTAAAGCAATAAACGCAGCTCTTGAAACCATTTTTTCCAATTTTTGATGTGAGCGATTTAAATAAAGAGGTATTTAAATCATGAGATGCTTAATCAGAAATGCGGTGTTGCTTATGCTCACTTGTCTGACAATCAGAAATATTTAATATTTTAATGAAATGACACTAGCTCGGTTCATTAAAATCACTGTATATATTTTTCTTTTTTATTATATCCTTTTTAAGCAGCTGGCCGCTCGATCGGCTAGTTTTATAGAGAAATAATATAGTTATTATTAAAAAAGAATGGGAACTCCAAAGGCTCTATCGCTAATTCTGAAGATGGGCTGTTTTTAAATATTTTGTGATTTTTAATATTTTTTCTTCATATTTTGTAAAACTTTAATGAATTTTTCATTAAGAAACTCAATTATTTGAAAGCAAACAGTGTCAACACTGTACGGAATAAAATATTTTTATCGCCAGTGCGCGAGACTGTATGTCGGAAATTCTAAAGATATGCTGTTTTTTTTTATGTATCTTGCGATTTTGCTATTGAATTGAATTTTATGTGGCGTAAATGCGAAGAACGTGTTATTTATTAAACAAAGATGACAAAGTGAAGAAAAATTTTGTAAGTCATCTTATTAAGATAACTGAGCATTAATATCATGAACTGAGAAAAGATTGAAGAAAGTGGAAAACGTATGCCAATATTTAACACTGCACTGGGAAATCTAAACATAAACTGCTATGCTGCTTTTAAAATTTTCGTAATTTTGCTGTTGAACTCTATATGGTGTACGAAGAAAATTATGTTTAATAATAAAGCTAAAAAGGCAAAAAAAACGGGTTAAGAGAAGTGAGTGAAACAGCGGTCTGGCAGACTGCGAGCTCAGCAACAGCGTAAGAAACATTAACAAACCATTTTTGGTAACTTTTAAAATATGAAACCTTTCAGATAACTTTTTTCTTTTATTTATCACTATATTATTGCGATCACAATTTAATTTCTTAGTCATTACACTTCTGAGTTACTACTGCCTTTTACTATAATAAAGATTTCAAGAAAACCTGAATAGTATAAGTAATTCGAAAACCAATTTTTAAGATTTATTTCCAAAAATGAATCACAAATAAATTTCGAGACCTTTCTTAAATTAACGTAAACACCAAGATAAATAAATTCGCTTAAAAGTGATACAAATGTCAGTGATTTTAAATTCTGCTTTGTAAATGTGTTACGTCAAATTTGCAACCAAATACACTAAAACGCCTTTTCTGTTGTGCCGCCGAAAGGAGCATATTTATAGGATAAGCTATTCCTCTTCGGCAAGAATCTCTCACAACACTTCCATTTAGTTCTCGCATTATACGCTCATCAAGGGAGACGATTGACACTTAACATAGTGTGCTTTTCTCCGCTGCAACACTTCTCTAGTTTCAACAATTTCCTGTCGAAAACCCCCACGGAATAATCTTTAGTTGGATTGACTGGCAAGTAATGGCAGTTCCTTGACAGGTTGCAGTTAGGATGTTTCAGAATTACCGCTTCATTTATTCAGCAATTGTTAGAAATTGCTTAGTACGGTTTTTTAGGAAGCTTTACATTTCGAAATGTTTAAGTTCTGAAATTCAGTGTTTTTGTATTTGTTCGAGAAGACAGTTTTTATCTCTTCAAATACCGTATTTTCTCCCCTTTCCAGGCATTTAAGCACTGAAAATTTAAAAATATGCGCATTATTTTCGTCTTCTTCTATTGTACATAGTTTTTCCTTCCGAGGGTTAGTTTATTGATAAATAATAAAAAGTGAAGAATTGGTAAATAATAAAATTATTGGTTTATTGGTAAATAATAAAAAAATGAAGGCTTAGTTTATTGGTGATTATTTTCATTGTTATTCTGCGTCCTCAAGTTGTAGTTGCATTTTTGTATTAGCATTTCATCTATTTTAATTTCCCTTGCATTTATTATTTGCAACGCATGTTGTGTAGATTCTTCGTTAAGCTTGTAGAGACATTAGGTTATTTTTTGGAAGCAGGAGAGATGAAAACTGAGCAATGCCTTCGCTGAGAATCGAACCACGTACCTCTTGGATACGCGCCCAACATGCAGACCGCTACAAGACCAAGGCACGCTAAGAAGGCGGGAGAAATGCCTTATAAGCTAACCGGACATGACAGGATTCTCACACTTAAGGACCTTTCCAAACCTGTGATTTTCCCTTACTTCTCTTATTTAAGTTCCAACTAATTTCAGACTTACCTACTGCTGATGTATTCAAGCTTTCGAAATCCAATCTTCTGTGTGTCCCCTTCTGTTTTTGTTCCTCCAAAGTCCTTCTTGGGATTTGAGCTCAAGACCCATTCATGTAAGGTGGCCCTGGGGGTTTACACGGTAATTGAGCCAGACACGTCCCGCAGGGTTCATTTACAGATATCTGCTCTATATCAATCATACATGGTAATGCTAAAATTATTTTGCATTCTTATTGGAATGTAGATTTCTTTTAAAGAAATAATATTGTGATAGTAAACTGTAGTTTACCTATAACAACATTTAATTTGTTATGTCCTTACTGTAATCGAGTTCTTAGGAAGTTAAATTACTGGAATAATATTTACTTCTCGATTTTCAGACGATAAAATTAGTTAAAAAAAGAGAGAGAATATGAAAGATATTTAATTTCAATACGACGGTAAAGAAGATTGTTTTAAAGCAGTGGTCGACTCACGAAACCCTTATAATTATCAGGCTTTTTTTTTCTAGGAACCTCATTCCACCCTTATAAAAATATATCTTAAAGTAAAATTTAAAGTGGATCATCAAATTTAAAATACTTTATGTGTAAAGACAATTAAAAGAAAAGTATCGCATTTTTTATTTAAAAAATTTTAACACACAATTAATGTAATTTACTTATTATAGCATTAATTAGTGTTTCAGGTGTTACCTACCATTGCATTATATTTAGTGACGGGAGTGCGTTTGCATGTTTTTTCCCCCAAACTGAAGTCTAGCTGTAATGATGTTATCTGCAATCACATTTTATAGTCTGCGTTTAATTTATTTCTGTATTTTAGTGCCATAAACTTCATAAAACTTTCGCTGCGAAGGAAATCTATTTTGCGACACATCAACTGAATAATCGAAACACTGGAGCTACTCTCGCGCGTACATCACTGCTGGTGTACCGGTTACAGACTCCTACATGTGAGCGTGAGCTAATAGTAGGAATTTAAAGATGAAACTGACCGCAAATCCAATGGCATGTAATTTAAACCAGTTATGATCAGTGCTTAAATTTGGGGGAATTTGTTTAGAAACGCGTAAATTTCTCGCCAATGCCATCGTATCTAGTGTATTGTTATCGATGATTATAGTTATCCTCGAAGGAAAATTTGTGTTCTTAAATGTGCGTTACGCGACAGGGAGCACAATAAGAGTGTTTACTGAGATAAAACTGCTCAAGCACGTCCTATACATCGTCTTCCCACAGTATCCGCTAATGGGGGGGGCAAACCGTAACCAGCAACTTTACATTCATCCTTAGGAGTCAGATTCATGACTCATTTTACCCCTGACACATGTTAGCAATTAATTAGTTCCTTTATTAAAAACACATTCCGTCAAAACATTAATTGTTATATACTTGCTTTATTCAGAAACATTACCGTCAACATTACTGCCCAAAAAAAACTTACAGTTCAAAATATTATCGTTCTGAAAAAAACTGTTGTTGCCAATCGAGAAAATACATTTTAAATAAAATTAATACGTTGCGTTTACATTCGGGCATCCTGACTTAGTTACGACCTCGGAACATTAAGAACTTATATTTAATAAAATTAAATCTGTAATATTAATGTTTATAGTTCGAAAGTCTTTAGCTGTCATATAGATTCACCGTCGTTTTCTATTCTTTTTCCGTGTCCTAGTTTTAGTAATATGCGGCGTGTTGTTATCGTTATCCCCAGTAACACTAATGTCATCACCATCATCATCGTCTTCTTCTGATTCAGCTTGACACTGCCATGACTTTAATTGGCTCACATGAGCTGTCGTACTAAAGAAATGTCCTTTCACCTTCTCTTCTAATTGAGTCACTCTATAGGTATCACTTGGTAAAACTTCTGTAACTACCAAAGGTCCTCGATACTTTTGTTGTGTTTTGGTTGATTCTCCAGTTGATTTAGGTACTCTTCTCATAACTACTATTTCTCCTCGTTCGAATGTTAAAGAATTACTTTTCTTCTTGTCATAATTTGCTTTCATTTTCATCTGCATATCTTCAATTCTCTTTCTAGCTTCATTCTGTAAGATTACTGGATTCTCCCATTCATCCGCGTCTTCATCTGTAATCATCCTCATCAATCCGTCGTTAAATTTTGGTGAATAACCGTCAAGCATTTCGAAAGGAGTTTTATTTGTAGTCTTATTTATCATATTGTTTAGATTTCTTTCGCATTCCTTAATCTTTTTGTCCCAGTCTCTCTGATTCGGATTTTCCATACTCGTTTTAATCGTAGCCAAAATTGTTCGATTTGCTCTTTCCACCATTCCATTACCACTTGGATGCTGAGTTGAATTGAGTATGACTGATTCCATTATTTTGACAGTACTCTCGAAATTCCTTCGCTGTGAAACATGTTCCTCTATCGCTGATAATTTTTTCTGGTAACCCAAAATCATCTACAAAACTCTTCAATGCAACTAACACATACTTGGTTGCAGTACTTTTCATAGGATATAAGCGTGTAAACCTCGTAAAATTATCAATTATTACAAATAATTCTGTATTTCCTCTTGAACTTTTTACGAATGGTCCTAAATGATCTATATGTATAATTGCAAAAGGTCTTCTACCAGGTCTAATTGGATGCAGTACTCCTTGTTTCTTACCACTAGGCATTTTATTTACTAGGCATTCGAAACACATCGAAATGTGACGCATAACATATCGTTTCATTCCTTTAAACCAGTATGATTCCTTGATTTTGGCAACAGTTCTGTCTGCTGAAAAATGTCCCAAAAGATCGTGAAATTTTACTACAATACCTTTTCTCATCGATTTAGGTATGACATATAACAATTTCTCCTTTTCCTGATCTTTCACTTTACGAAACAATCGATTATTCTTCAAGACGTAATTTTCAGTTACATATTTCTCTGCATTCGTTCTATCATTTATCTTTTTCTTTAAAATGTCTATTAATTTGCGTAATTCTGGATCTGAATGCTGAATCATAAGAATTTGTTCATCTATCGTTAGCGTTAAACAAACTTCCAAGTTGTTTTCAATTATAGAGTCTAAAGTTTCTTCTGGCTGATCAACTGGCGATCGGCTCAATGCATCTATGTAACTCATTCTTTTGCCTTGCCTGTGCTTTATTTCAAGATTGTATTCCTGGATCAGATTACTCCACCTTGCTATCTGAGGATTTGAAGTTTTCTTCGCGTTTAAATAAACTAAAGCTTGGCAGTCTGTAATTACCGTAAATCGGATCCCAATTAAAAATTGTCGAAGTCGTGTCAAAGTCCAAACTATAGCCATTAGTTCTAATTTGCTTGAATGATAATTCTTTTCTGTTTCTGTTGTTCCTTTACTTACACAATAAACTAAATGCCACTTTCTATCTTCACCTTTTTGCAACAGTATTCCTGCCAGTCCTTTGTTGATCGCGTCTGTGTGCACTTCAGTCTCTGCTTCGGGATTATATAATGCTAGTATTGGTTCATTAGTTAAATGATCCTTTAGAGTACTGAATGCTTCTTGCTGATCTTCGTTCCAACGAAATGTTTCATTCTTCCTCGTCAGTCTCGTTAGAGGCTCAGCTTTCTCTGCATATTTCGGTACAAACCTTCTAAAGAAACTTGTAAGACCTAAAAATTGTTTAACTTCATGTTCATTAGTTGGTTTAGGAAAGTTTAATATGGCTCGTACTTTTCTTGGTCCAGGTTGCATACCATTTGATTTTATTAGAAATCCCAAATACTCAACTTCATCTTTTCCAAATTCGCATTTTGTCAGTTTCAATGCTAGCATTGCTTCTCTCAATCTATCAAACACTTTCCTAAGTTTTTCCATCATTTCTTCCCAAGATTTAGCCGTAATTAATATGTCGTCCAAATAGCACAATACTTCTTTATTAAGCAACGGACCTAAAACTTGATTCATAAGTCTCTGAAATTCTGCAGGTGCATTAGCTAACCCAAAGATCATACGTTGAAATTGACCAGTATCATCTGGAGTGATGAAAGCTGTTTTCAGTTTCGTATCTTCAGTTAAAGGAATCTGCAAATATCCATGAGCTAAGTCCAATGTAGTGAAAACTTTACACTCACTAAGACATTCAAGAAGATCATCTATCCTAGGGAGTGGAAATTTATCTTTAACAGTTTGTGAATTCAACTTTCTATAATCTATCACTAATCGTAATTCACCTGTTTTTTTTTACGAGTAAAATTGGACTAGCATACGGAGATCTTGTTTCAGTAACAATTCCATATTTCTTCCATTCATTTATTATCTTCTTTATAGAAGCACGCTCTTCGGTATTGGTTTTATACGACTTCATGCAAATAAGCTTACTCCCTTCAATTTCTTTAATATCCAATTTTGTTAAGTTAGTACACCCTAATTACTCCATATTTAATGCAAAACAATCTCGATACTCATTTATCAAATGTAAAACTTCCTGTTTTCTTTCTGGCGTAGTATTGTTATTAACTTTAATTTCTTCTAAAGTAATCGGTCTCCTAAACTTCTTAATTTCATTTATTATCAGTATTTCCTGTTGACTTGAATTTTCAGTTTTCTGATCTGAACTTGGTTCAACTAATTCTGCTACTTCCGCTCTACCGATACATCGATTCTCTTTCAAAATTAGTTTTCGATCGCTGTAGTTAGTGACTGGTATCACTGTTTCTCCCTGTATTACTTCCAATAATGAGCCTAATTCATCTTCTGATCCACTTATTAAAACATAACCGTTATTTATTTCATCAGTTTTAACTTTCACGAAATTAACCGTATTACTTTCGATTTGAGTTTCTTGGGAAGCCTTCAGTTTAATTCGCGGAGTGTTGCTATCATTTTGCAACTGTGAAAATGGGCAGTCATTAGCATAGCGTATGTGCAAGGTATTTCCTATCTTGGCGTATGCAATATGCGGTAAATCAATCCATGTTCGACCAACTAATAAGTCGCATGGTTGCGTTTCATCTCCTACAATTAGAACTGTAATTTCCTTTCCTTCCACATTATCAATCTCTAAGTTAACAGTTACTTTTCCCAATGTTCTAGCGGCTGGTTTATTCTGGTTCCCAAAGCCAAACAATTCCTCCACATCAGGTTTTACAATAAGATTCAGTCTCTTAGCGGCAGACTGTTTCAATAAACACGAACTAGAACCCGTATCTATGATTGCAGTAATTTCTTCTCCATTATTGATGCGAGCATACTTTAAATATACAGCTGGTGAAACACCTGAATTCTGGTTCACGGATAAATTATTTTTAACATTTGTCAAGTCTGGATTCTTAGACGTACACTTTTTTAAAGTATGACCCTTTTCATTACATTTCCTGCAAATAATTTCTTTTTTAGGCTGTGGACAATCCGTCGCTATATGTCCATAATCATCACAATTGAAGCATTTCGGCTCACCCTTTTCATTGCGGATGCCAGAATTATATTCCCTTTTCCTTTCGTCTGTTTTATAAAATTTATCTCTCAGATTGTATTTATTATCAAAACTGTTTTTAAAACCCACTTTGAAATTACCATCTGTCTGCATGGAATCTTTAACATTTCTTTGTCTTGAATACTGATTATAAGATCCTTCATAAAATTTAAAACCAGATTTGGGCTTTGAATTATGCCTAAAAGTTTTATTTTCTACTCGAAGTACTTTTATCCCAGCCCGAATATTTTCATATTCATCTAGTTTTTCAGCCAAATTCAGGATTAATGAATTTAGACCAATCATCAATGAAATGGTCTCGGATAGCAGCGGGGACCCTTTTCTTTAATTGATCAGTGATAATAAGTTGTTTTAAAGAGTCAAAATCTGTTACATTTAATCCAGCAAGCCACTCTTCAAAACAATTTTTTAATTCAAACGTGAAGTCCTTCCACGTATTACGCAATGTTTTAATATGATCAACGAACTTTTGCCGAAACTGTTCAGGGCTTAACTTAAATTTTCTCAGTAGCAGTTGCTTAACGTGCTTATAGTCGTTAGCTTTTTCTTCTGATTCACGGGCAATTAATTGAGTTATTTCATAAGGCAATAGACCCAACAGCTGAGAAACCCAGTTTTGTTCTTCTAACCCAATACGTCGTGCCTGTCTCTCAAATAAAACTAGATAAAAACTTATATCACCTTCATTCAAATCATACTTATGCATTAATTTACTCATATCACAAATATTACTTCTACTAACATTAGAAGGAATAGAATCATTTACATTACTACTTCTGATTTCCGCTTCTATTTTTAATTTTTCAAGTTCAAATGCTCTTTGCTTATCTTTTTCTTCCATTTCAAATGCTCTTTGCTTATCTTTTTCTTCCATTTCAAATGCTCTTTGCTTATCTTTTTCTATAATTTCCATTTCAAATGCTCTTTGCTTATCTTTTTCTTTTTCTAAAATTTCTAACTTTTCCCTGTCTAAACGATCATTTATAATTCTATCTAGCATTTGTTTAGTAAAGTCTTCGTTATAATTCCTACTATTCAAAATCATATCTCTTAAGCCTACAATTTTAATATCAGAAGGGACATCTACATCAAGTTCCAAAGCAAGTTCTTTTAAATCACATTTTTCGCCTCTTGCCAAATATTCAATTTTCAAATACTAATACAACTAATACAATAATTATACTTAAGTTCTTTCCGTTTAATACTTAGACATAACATAAACAGTTTATAAATTAACGTACCTTTCCTCTTTCAGTTTTGGCGAGGTTCCACATTCAGTTTAGGCAGAGCGTACGTTAAGGCAATACGTTGTTAAATCTAGATAATAATTCTAGTTTATCCCAATTCTGAAATCTTAGCAATTAATTAGTTCCTTTATTAAAAACACATTCCGTCAAAACATTAATTGTTAAATACTTGCTTTATTCAGAAACATTACCGTCAACATTACTGCTAAAAAAAAACTTACAGTTCAAAATATTATAGTTCTGAAAAAAAAAAAAAAAAACTGTTGTTGCCAATCGAGAAAATACATTTTAAATAAAATTAATACGTTGCGTTTACACACACATCTGCTTGATGGCTATAATTATATCAGCAGAGAGCCTCGGTCAAAGAGAACATTCTCTCTCGCCAAGATTCCCCTCATTTTTTGTTTCCACCCACTCATACCCTCATTTTGTTTCGCCCTGGAATTTTCATCAGCTATACTTTAAGCATATTTAATTTTTGTGATGATAAAAGAACTTCCCCCCCCTACGATCAGAGCTTAAATTGGGCCGGAACCCACCGAACCTCGGCTCCGGTGCTTCTTAATTTTTGTAATAAATCATAATTCTAGCCTGAACGCACCGGAGCCCTGAATAAGAAGGCTGTGGCACTTCTTTTATGTAATTGAATAATAATTTCAGTAGAAATTTTATCTCGAAAATTTTATTTTAACAATAAAATTATATTAAAAATCACTTACTAAATTTCCATTTATCTCTTTACATTTTATTTAATTTTAATTATTTAATTATTTCAATCTTTAATTATTTCATTAAATAATAATTAATTATCTAACAATTATCAATTAAATTATAATTAATGAATAATCTAATACTTATTGATTAAATAACAATTTATAAACATTAATTAAATAGCTATTAGTTAATTTGATAATAATTATTTATTTAATTCTAAAATTATTAATGAGTTTAATAGTCATTTTATTTATTTATTTACTCGTATTCCTCTTTGCTGACGGTCTTCCATAGGGCTCCGGCACTTCTAATCTTTTTAGCAGCTGTAAAGGGAAAGAAAGCAGTTTAGCAACCACTGTTTATTTGGATATTTTATTCAATATACGGTTTAGTACGTACCTAACCTAGGCTATAGGACCTGACCTAGTCTGTAGAATAGCCCTTAACATGGAGTAGCGCCTCAACACCTAAAGGCGATTTACGGGGACGACAATGAACAAAGCGCAAGACAAAGGAAATCGGGCCCCAAACGGTAACTGAAAGAAACAACGTCAGTCCCCCTGAACTTGACCAATGGGAAGCGAAACCCCGAGGTCAGCCTTTGAAATCAGATATGTAGAAATCACACAGCCGGAAACAGACTTGACAGTACTCGTACAGGTTCTGCCGAGCCTGCAAGGGCCACCGAATATTCGGTAGCTCCAGTCGTGTGAGGACATTCCGTGTATCCCAGATGCTGAGGTTTTTTAAGTACATGTCTTAGCCAGCACGCCGGAGGTTGCCACCAGACGACCAGAGATGGGGAATGTAGGTTCTAAGTGTCGAAGGAGCCGGTTCCCAAAACAGCTTTAACAGTTTTGTTCCCATTGAGCCTTAGATATATGTATCCATTGAGGATACATATTGCCGCCTGAACACAAATGGAAAATTTCATTTTTAATGCAGTCTGTGTTTTTAAACACCTTTCCATAAATAAAAGAACTTGCTTTCAACTGCACAGCATTTTTTTTTTTTAATCGTGCTTTATCTTACTGGGATCGCAGAATTTTGTTGGAAACTTTTAACTTCATTTTGCCCATTTCCATCATTTTTATTACACGCGTATCGTCGGAATAGCTGTTAATTCTTCCCGACATCTTTTAAAAACACTCATTTTGTGTTTCTGTGCCTCTATGCTTACTTCGCATCTTGCACACGACTTTTCTTAACAAAGACGTTCTTGCCTGTACTTATGAGAATTGCAATTTTTAAATCAGCAAATCCAGTGCCTATTTCCAACTTTTACATACCGTATATTCCGGCGCATAACGCGCACCCTTTCCTTTACAAAGAAACATGAAAGGTAAGTATGCGATGATCTTATATTTTGCTCTTAAATTTGGATCTTATTTTTTACAGTAAAAGTGAGCGCTATACGCTGGAGTATACGGTATGTTTCAGTCTAAAAGACCTACCATTATAAACTAGATCCTTTGGTCATTCTGAGTTTTATTTTTTTCCATATTTTTAAGACCTTGTTAAAAGAACTCTTAACGTAACCAGAACAGTATATTGCAGGAAGCTAGGAAAAGAAAAAATAATCGGGAATAAAAAAAGAAAAAAGAAGGAAGCTACTAGGAAATGGTCTTTAAGAAAGCTCAAATGAGAAATACGCTAGTGCGAACCACGTGACTAGTTTGGTGCAACGAGTGGAGAGCTGAATATTATCATAAACTCACTATTCTTTACGTTTATATGTGTGGAGGATACTTCCGTGTTTACACCAGGGAAAGGAAAATGAAAGTTAATATGGCAATGGTGGTTAACAGCTATTTCTGGCTCGGCTAAATCGGGAATAAAATCCTCAAGGCTGTTTAGGGATAATGTCATTTTAGTTCATCAATTTAATAAATATCTCTGAAGTAGTTAAGTTGTTAATTTGATATAATTTAACGAGGAAAATAAACAAAGCATACTGACAATACGATGTTAGCGTATCAACTTGCATTCATTTTTGGAGTCTTTTAGAGTTTATAACAGAAATAAATGATAAAAATACCAGATATCCATACTGTTCCTAATTCCTTCAGCGGAAAATTATAATTTACAGTTAACAACAATTTCGCTTTATATGAATTAAGCTGGTTTAGCGCCACCTCTCAAACTTTTCAATTTGCTCAAGATTTTCTGTGATTGTAAGGAACTTGCATTTGATAGGATAAATAACTAATTTCGAGGATGTAGAATATTTCATATCGAAACAAGTCAGAAGGAAAAGATTTAAGAAAATATGCAAAGCGCAAAAATGGTGACATATTGCTTGAACGTCATAACGGTTTTAACACTCTTGGTAAAAGAGAGTAAGAGGATGGGACATTCAAATCTTCAAATCACTTAATTCCTTAAATCTGAAAAATGGTTTGAGACATGAAAACGTGTCTTTATGCTACCATTACAAAGTTTTATTGTTGTTGTATTGGGTTGGATTATTCAATTATGGCAAAGCACACGAGGGCTATCTGCCTAAAGGGAGGGATGCCTTCGTGGAAGACTTTCTAAGGGAAACTGGCTCGTATACACGTTACACATAGGGAAAACCACGAAAACGCCCATGCAGCCAGCCCGTTCGCAGGATTCGAAACTCGAACCGAAACTACCAGTGTTCAACATCTATACCGCTCGGCCGCTGGTGGGCCCCTACTGTTGTTGGAATACTGTTGTGTATTAATTCACGATACATAGTGAATTTATGAATTTAATTGTTGTGTACTAATTCTTAATGTATTTTATATATTGTCATTTAAACACAATTCTCTATTGAATGCGCTACATTCTTAAAAAGCTAACGAAAAGGATTGTACATCTAAAAAGGCGGATGATTTTCCTTCCCAGTCTTTTCTCTTTCAGGGTTATTGGTCAGCGGACAGCTGCGGCTCCCTCCCCCCTTAACTTTCTAAATTGTACACGTGTTTCGCTCGTTGGAGGCGAGAAAGTTTCGGCTTTGTCTGAAGTTGAAAACTTTTTAATTTGTTTATCAATGCCGTTGTCGCATCTTTGACAGAAGGTTAAAAACATTCCTTGAAATTTATCGCGAGAAAAGTGTATATCACATTTAAAAGGGGGTCAGCCTTTCCTTGGAAATTTGACGGTAAATTATTAAACTTCTCTCAATGGTTGGATAGAGTTCAAGGATAGCATTTGATTGGGTAAATCTTAATTTCAAGTTCATTTCAGCCAATAGGGAATTTAGAGGCGTTCCTTATTTCAGAGATACCGAGGTTTCAAAAGCGGTTGCACGAGTGGCAGGGGAGATATTTTCGCCTTATTAAAAATTACAAAAAAGGACAGAGAGAGAGAGAGAGAGAAAATACGGTTTCGACCGAAGCCCGGCAGCGATCTGAGAGTTCAGTTTTCCTATTCTTAAATATTCCAGTTCTTAAATATATTAAGAACTAGTACACAAAAATTAAATTCAGAAATTCACTAATTAACTAACTGTGAATTAATACACAGCAATTCTAAAGATATATATAGCTTTTAAATATTTTGCTGTTATAAAGTCATTAATTTGTGAATCCGAAACATTCTAAGACCACTCTATGACAGACACCTGTAACATTAAAATGATGCGATATTTACAATTCAAACTATGAGGATGAATGAGCATGTCTAGTTATCATTGCCCATTGTATAGGAAGACAGAGTAATAAAAATGTGTAGTATTCTTAATTAACATTGGGCCATAAAGTTTATAAACAAATTAGAATTTACTCACAAACGATCAGTCGAAAGTGGTAGTTCGTTTAACGATCGTTGCAGTTCCTCCAGTTTCATATCTTGATACATATTTGGCGGCAGGTCATGTGCTAACCATTTCAGCTTTTTGTTTCTTATTATTACTCACAAGTAAACCTTCTCTCCATTGATACCGGTTTCCCTGAAACTCATATATTTTCTGAAAGCTTATGTTACAAGCAGAAAAACTGTGAAGTCTTAGGGGCAGAGGGACAAGCGTTTAGATGCTATAGGACTCATAAAGTATCATTAAAGTGTGTATAGATGGATATATTCCCGTAATGAAGTCTCTATTTGTTTTGTGTTCATGCGTTGTCTGTTTCCGAAGTACCTAATGGTAAAGTCCTACAAAAGGAACTGGTACCTGAAGGCTGTACGGGAAAATTCCAGCCTCTGAATATACATTTTTTCAAACACTACAAATCTATTGTTCGTTCTATAATGGACACAAGCATTATCGAGATACAGGAGCCCATTTGGCATTGCGACAAGTTTCCGGCCCTGCACACTTTTCACTATATCAGTGTGAGGCTATCACCTTTGTAAAATGTGCCCAATGTTAACTGTCTTCCTGCCTGACTCAATGTTTATTTGATGAATTGCTCATTGTCTCTTGTAATAGATTTTGTTGAAGTCAATAACAAGTCACATTTTCAACAACCCAACGTATATTGTTTATTTTCAACGAGTTGCTTTTTTTATTTTATATTGAGGTCTCCACCTTTTTAACATATTATTAGTTCATATAAATGCGTGAATCGATCATTTTAGCGACATTTGGTGTCATGTTTCGAATATTTTACTGATACTTTGTGGATCCTATAGCTCCTAAACGTTTGCCCCTCTAAGATTTCGCAGTTTTTCTACGAATGACATAAGCTTTCAGAAAATATATGGGTTTCTGGGAAACCGGTATCAAAGGAGAAAACTTTTACTTGTTAGCATAAAGGATTCGGCAAATTCGAAAGCCTTTTTCAGATTCGTACTGGAGAAAGTTCAATATTAGTGCCATCACTTGAAAGTAATATTTCATATTATTTTTATTACTTGTTGTTTTCTTCTGTTCCTTAATAATTTCCTTTTTCAGAATTCTTTACTTAAACGAATAATGAATCTAAATCTTGAAAAAAAGAAAAGCGCAAGTTACTGCCTGTAAAGAATATGCAAAATAACACTCTAATGAGTATTAAAACATAACAACTGGGCATAGAGTTTGTGTGCTTAGCTGCTCAAACGACTGCATCTGCGTTTTTGCATATTCATAATCAAAATTCTTTGAAAGTGTTGTCCGTACTTTAAAATCAAACATATAATTAAAACTCATTATTTGGTTGAAAGATCGAAATATTTTGCCTATTTTAGAATAATTTCTTTAGATGCGTTTTGAATTTTAAACATGCTTCTGAAATTCGAAACGTTTTAGTTCTGTATTTTTAAGTTTGGAGGTACCATAAGTAAATAAATATAAAATACTATATGCGTAAGATCTAAATGCTTAAACATTTTTATTGTACATGTTACGAAAATCATGATTGGATCGCTATACTATATTTATACATTATAAAACGGATTGCTTCATGAAAACTCAATAACAGAAAAATTCTAAGAAATTTTGTTCTTTATTAAAATTAAACGGCATTCATTAAATTTTGAACTTCTTGAAGAAGCGTTAGTGTTTTAGAAACCTTTTAATCTTTCATATTCTTACGAAGCTTGTACACAGAAAAATGCTTTCAGTGAAATTATATGTGTGAAACCGTTTTATTTTTCTGTGTAATGTAACATGAAAACCTAGAGAGACGCTACACAGCTCTAAGCGTTCGCTTGTAGTATTATGCAATGTTCTGAAATTATCAAAACTCCTCCATAGCGTTCAGATTTAAATCCTATCGAAAATAGGTAGTCTTAAAAACCATTCTGTCTTAAAAAAATTATTTAAATTTTACCAATGCGCATGAAACGTGCAATTTTAGCTAAACGATATGTAACGAAGTATTGGATTTCCTGATATACTCATGCTTCTATCAAATATAAACTGCTTGTTCAGAACAACTAAGGTGTAGACCGAGAAGGGTTAAATTACCATTTTATTCACTCAAATAAGAATAACAGTCGGCCCTCTTCTCGGGCTTACAGGAAGCCTCTACTCGGCTTTAACTCAGAATAAGAAATAAGGAACCAAACTATAATTAACTAGACGAGACTTATCCGAAGCTAGACTCAATTAACTAACGTAGTTGGCCTCTAAATGAAACTAGCCGACGAATACCAATAGGCACGTATATAATGCGGCCGAGCCTAAGAGCTTCAAGAGTGACTTAGTCAGAAGGCAAACACGCACCACTAATGACTCCAAGCACTCTCTAGCGAAGTAAGCTGAACTTTCCTTAAATTCTTCTTTTAAGTTATTTGCATTCAACGCAATTCCAAAAACTCATTCTGGTAGGGAGTTGTAAGTGAAAATAAGACTTGATAGGAAAGAGTTTCAAAATTAAAATAGCTGTTATAAAATTAAAGTATACCTTGCAAGGTTTAAAAAAATGATTGTGTAAAAGTAATACGTGAAAAAATAACAAACATGTCTCCTATATTTAGTGATTGATTGTAGAGACATTAGGTTTTATTTGGAAGCAGGAAAGATGAAACATGAGCAACCGCCTTCTCCGAGAATCGAATCACGGACCTCTGGAATACGCGCCCAGCGTGCAGACCACCACACCACGAAGGCATGCTAAGAAGGTGAGAGAGATACCTTAGATGATATATGCAAATAAAAATAAAACACACAACTGCTCGAAAACAAATGTGAACCGCTGTATATTATATGTGCAACGCCATGTGATATGAGACATAAGTGATTCATCTAAACCTATTGAATTTACATTTTGTAGAAATCCTCTTTGAGCATTCTTATAGAGCTATCGAATAATTGAGAGTAAAGAGAATTTAAGGCTTCACTAAATAAGTTATTGATTCTTTAGTTTACAAAAATAAACCTTACTAATGATCCAAATCTGGATTTTAATAATAAATCTAAGAAATTGCAGAACAAAAAATATAACATTACTTAACGTTAGAAGAACTCTAATTACCTAAAGCTATGCTCTCTTCCTCTATCGATTTAGTACTAATTTTTGACAACAGATTTTTTATATATATTCTCTGAAGGAAAGATTTTTCCTAACAGTTAATAAATAAAGGTACGAACTTAATTTGACCTGAGCAAGAATGTTTTTATTCTGATGATACTGAGCGCGAAATTTCAAGGCTTGTTGCTATACCCGGAATAAAAGTCATAAAAAATATATTGAGAGGACGCAGTGTAGAAAAAGAATTAATTAAAATATTCTTATAATTAAAGCTTAATTTAAATATTCTCAATATTTTGCGAAAAATAAATTAGCAGTCATAAATTCATTTTCCCCTAAAGCTTAATTTAAAAATTCCCTGCATTTTGAGAAAACAAATTAGCAGTATTAAAATCATTCTAGTGTGCTTATTTCTTAAATTTAAAATCAATTTCTTACAGTATCATTTTGAATCCCTGAATAATTCGAAATTATTCAACTAGCAAATAATTCATTTAGTCAGTGATCATAAGAACAATCGATCGATAAGAACAATTATTTTATTTCAGCTGCATTTAAGAAATAATAAAAATACGAGTTTCTTATTTCAGTATCGGACACTTAATGGATTTTAATGCAGTAGGGAAAGACTTCTCTAAAAGGAATGAAAACAGATTTCCAGAAATATTTGAATTTCACACTAAATTAATCGTTTATTTCAAGTGCAGCTCAAGATATAAATATAAATTAAGTTTTCACTTTCTTTTTCAATTTTTAAATCAGCGATAATTTACTTTTGTATTTAAATAAGTTTGAAAAACTATGTATATTAAATTGAATGGTTTTGGTTTAGATTTGATTTAGTAGATTATGGAAAATCACACTAGGGCTATTTGCCTAAAAGGAGGGATGCGTTCGTGGAGGACTTCCTAAGGGAAACTGGCTCATATGCGCATTACACATGGGGAAAACCACGAAAACGCCCATGCAGCCAGCCCATTCGCTTGGAATCGAACCAGGTGATTTCACCGTTCCGCAGATGGTAGGCTAGATTGAATGTATAAATAATGTATCATAAATATGCAAGGAAATTGTCTGAGTAAATTAAAAAAGTCAAAAGTTTGTAATTATTAAACAGCGATCTGTAGATCTTTGTGTGCCAAAATTTAATAATCACGAATCAGTAAATAATTTTTGAAACTATAATTATATTATTTGGTTTCACAATAAAAATTTAACAAAAAAATCTGTTCTCAAAAACTGCATTGTATGAAAAAGTTTCTTGATCTTAAAATTCCCTAGTCTAAGAATTTTTCTATTTAACTTATATCTAATACTGAGGTTTTCACAGTCGCATTACAAATAATTATCTTTTAAATTTTTTACAAAGTAGTTATATGTGTTGCGACTTATGTATCAATGGCACGTATGCGTTAGTGGTTCAAACCGAAATTGCATGCGGGCAGAATGCACGATCCCAAAGCAAATGATGGCCAGATTTTTTTTATCAAATGTTTACTAAATAAGAAAATAATATTTTGAATAAATTTTAAATTTCGCTTACTAAATTTTATTGAAACTTACATAAACAATTATAACAATACCGCAAAGGGAAAAAATTAATTTATATTTATAAATATTTTTATACACTCATGTCCATAAATTAAGGATAATGCAAAATCAGGCAAAAGAAGAGTTAGAAGCAAAACAAATTTGACTTATTTGCAAAGCTTATTTATTAAACAAAAGGTAAAGAGCAAAACAAGATGCTATATGTTTGATATTATTAAAAAAATAGCGATTTTTTCTCCCTGGAGCAAATTACAAAAATCACCTATTTACAAAAAACCAATATTACATGGTTGGTATGATTGTTAATACATTGTATGTATCCCAAACGATGCAATACAGTCCGTACAACGCCTAGGCATGCTGAGTATCAAATTATCGATCTGATCTTGGGGGATATTACACCACTCAAAAAGCAATGCTCTCCGAAGTTCCGGTAGATATGTAGGAAGAGGTTGACGGGCTGCAACTCGTCGGCCAAGCATGTCCCACACGTGTTCTACTGGATTCAAGTCCGGTGAGAATGCTGGCCAGTCCATACGGGTGATATCCTCCAATTGAAGGCATTCGCTTACGATGTTTGCACGGTGAGGACGGGCGTTGTCATCCATAAAGACAAATTGTGCGCCCATGGTGCCCCGAAACAAACGTACATGTTGTTCCAGAATGACGTCCCGATAGATTTGGCTTGTCATGGTTCCAATTTGAACATGTAGGCCAGTTCTTGAACCTAGAATAATTCCACTCCAGACGAGCACTCCTGCACCACCGTAACGGTGTCGTTCATTGATGTTTTCTTGGTGGAAACGAGTACCTGGAGCTCTCCATCTAAACGTCCGGCGAGAATCAGACTGCAAGCTAAACCTGGACTCGTCGGAAAACATCACACAGGCCCACTGTTGCGGTGTCCACGATGCATGCTCTCTACTGCAGGCTAATCGCAGGCGACAGTGAGTTGCACTAAGTGGAACGCATCTGACAGGTCTACGAGCATACAGACCAATCTGCCCTAAGCGTCTGTACACGGTCTGCCTTGAAATTGTCGTACCAGTGGCTGAAGAGAGCTGACGAAACAGGTCTGAGGCTGTGCTCCGCCTGTTTCTTTTGCCAGTAACTGCCAAATACCGGTCCTCATTCGGCGTTGTAACTCTGGGGCGACCTGTGCTGTAACGTCTACTCACATTACCATAATCTTGGAATCGTTGCCAAAGCCTGGAGATGACACTCTGGGCAATTCCAGGTTCGTCTGATACTTCCAGTTGGGTACGCCCACATTCCAGACGGCCGATAATTCTACCACGTAAAAAATCATCCAAATGCGTCCTTTGTGTCATAACTATTCGGTTATTGCACTGAAATGCTTATAAAGCGCCTGCGAACAATTTTACTTCTTTGCCTGTATTCCTTATATATCACTCTCTTACACCCTCGTCATTGTGACGTGCCATCGGTGTCATCTGGTTACTTCCTGAAATTTGCATATGATTCTTGAAGATGTGTGCAGTGATTTTACAGGTGACATATTTATTTTAGAGTTCGATTTCCGCGTGACTCCGAATTATCCTTAATTTATGGACATGAGTGTATTATACATATAAAGAAATAATTTTTAGTTTTTAATGTCACAATAAACATAAAAACTAATTAAGTGAAACAATTAGTATTATAAAAAAAAGCATTTTTCGTTTTCAATGACTGCAATATTTTTTAGCTTTCTATTTAAAGGCTTTTTACAGGTAGATAAATGATCGTGAAATAACAAGTACAATTTGACTTTCCTGATGCAATATCTACATCGTGGTTGAAAACTACAATATTGATTTTTTTTAAACAAAAGTACTTTTGACGATTAAAAATGTTACACTTCTTAATTAGTAAAAACTTTATATATACTTAGCGATTTTAAAAAGAAGACAAAATAAAAAAGCAAAAATTCAAAGAAAACTACCTCTTTAGAAATAGCAAAATGACAATAAAAAACTTTTTCTCTCCTCAGCAAAGAACAGAAAACGCTACCAGAAACGCATTTAAATGCAAGCCATCTGGCGTCGCTTTACATTATTAACTTTAATACGCTAACGACTTAAACACACTCTAAATTTATTTTAAGAATTGTTTTAGAGTGTATTAAATACATAAAAGTAGACAACGTTTCGATGTTCTCTAATCCCAGTTTCTTAATTTAACGCGAGACGCCTATGATCCTCACAATAGAGTTTGGAAAACGTTGGGTTAAAGTATAAAAACTTACAAAGGAATCAAAATTAAATTCTGCAACCAGGGTATACAGATTTAAAAAATCTGTTTCGTGCACTAATGTTAAAAAAATTTATTGTGGTCGAAAAATAACAAAACATAATTACGAATTTTATATCGTCGATAAACGATTGATTTAAGTTTTGCTAAAAATAAACATTATATTGCTGCAATCTGAAAGATCTATGAAGGATTTTATGCTTAAGAAATCAAAATGGTTGATTTTACTATACTTCAACATGCGAACTGAAAAAATATTAAAACGAGAAGTTTACTGCTGTTTCTAACATTTTAAATGTCAATTTTAATATATTAAACAATACGTTAGAATATAAAATTAATTTAAATTTTTGCATTTAAAGAACTAATTAAATGAGATATTTTCATTATATAGTTTTGTTTTTAGCTCTTTCTCTCTCGTGATTCAGTTTAGTAAATAAGGAATTATCCATTAAACAAGGAATTTTACTTTTTATTTTGAGGGAGGAGGAGACATAATGCCAGTTGTCTCCTCCTCCTCCGATGTTTTAGCCACTATAAAGTGTTACCAGGTGCACCACGAGGAGGTAGATCTACGGCGCACCCCGACGAATGACGAATCGATTCATAGCATAGGTCAATTATGACGAATTGACCTATGCTATGAATCGATTCTATATTGACCTATTTAAGAACCCTTCCTTGTGGTAAATCACCTGGTGGAGATAGAATCTATTCTGAGTTTCTCTCCCATCTTAGTCCTAAAGCATTTGAGACTGTTTAGATCATTTTCAATATAATTTGGAACACTGATATTGTACCAGCTGAATGGCGAACTTCTATTCTTATTCCCATGCATAAGAAAGACAGGGATCGGGCTAGTTTCCGCAACTATAGACCAATATCGCTTACTTGTATTACGGGAAAGGCTATGGAGAAAATAATTGTGAGAAGACTTAATTATTACGAAGAAACTTGCGGACTTTTTGCCGAGGAGCAGGCGGAGTTTAGAAGTACCAGATTTACTAACTAACATGTTGCCCTCCTGAGTCAATGTGGCAAGGACGCCCTGGATAAGAGACAGGCCCTGACTGCAATTTTTATTGACCTCAAGTCTGCCTACGATAGAGCATAGCGGGAGTGCCTCCTACTGAAACTGTCGGGGCTAGACATTAGCCTCTAATTCATCTTTTAATTGAATTAGAGGCTTCCTGTGCCAGCGCTCTTTCAGAGTCAGGTACGGCAACGCTCTATCGAAATGAGATCTTAAAAACAGGTCAACCACAGGGAGCTGTTAGTAGCTGCTCCCTTTTTAACATCTATATTAATGATTTGATTTATAAAAAACGATAGATTTCTTGCGTTAAGTGTCTCTTATACGCAGATGATTTGGTTTTCGGGACAGTTTCTAAAAGAGAAAGTGCAGTGGTAGAGACTAAACTCTATGCTGCCTTGAATGCTTTGGAAGTTTGGTGTGATACTAATAATAGAGATGAACTTAAATAAATCATACTGCTTTTCTCACTTATGCACCAATCTTTGGATCTTCAGCTGACGTATAAGGGTACCCAAATTCCCTTGTGCGATAAATAAGAAAATTTTTATACGCCGATATTTCGGTGTAATGTTTGGCCGCAAACTGACATTGAAGCCACATGTAAAGGACTTCTCCAACCGTGCTAAGAAGAGACTCAGTGTCCTTGAACGCCTTGCTGTGGCAAGGTGGGGTTGCACTGCACAAACCCTGCTCCAAATTTATCATTCATTTATCCTCCCCTTATCCAGTAACTAAGTCTTCTGACTTATCCAGTATCCAGTAAATAAGTCAGAAGACTTAGTTACTGGATGTCTTTCATTCTGGAATGAAGTCAATCAAGATCTGACTAAAAATCTAAAGGACCCAGATGGGCTTTCTACAGAGAGTTTTTCAGTTAAAAAATTCACTTAATATAATGAATGAACCAGAATTACTTGTTTCACTACAAAATCCAATAAATTTGAAACTTTTCTGGATTAATCTTGACCTAAGTCAAAAAGTAGCCAAAAGTAATACGGATCCCTCTATTTTGAGAGCCTCCGCTTTCGAAGTATTAAACATTTTTTACCCTGAACCAGAGTGGCTTCGGATCTTTACTGATGATCCCTCCTGTCTGATGGCCCTAATGCAGGTGCCGGAGTTTTCTACGAAATTCTCTTTCTACTTATCTGTGGACCGAGGTTCTGTGTTTGACGGGGAAATTGCTGCGATTCGCACAGCTCTGTACCAGCTGCCATGCCACTTGGAAAAATTCACAAGAGCTGTTATACTCAGTGATTCCCGAGCTGCTCTGTTGGCTATCATTTCAGATAAATATCCCATATCACAGGACATATTGGATTGTCGACATTATCTTAAAACACTGGCTTCACTTGAGAAATCTATAATCCCCCAGTGGGTTCCTGCCTGCTGTGGGGTTCCAGGTAACGAGAAAGCCGACTTCCTGGCAAAAAAGGGTGCTTTAATCATGCAGAATATTTCTCGTCCTTTGCCTTTCCATACTGTAAAGGATCTTATTAAAAGATCTTTCAAAGTACGTGCTCAGGAAGATCTCTATCATCGTGTTTCTCATAAGTCTTGGAAGAATGCTATCCCGAATTTGTGTAATGGCCAAAGGCGTAAAACGGTCGCTGAATTCCGCCTTGCCACTGGACATGACTGTCTACATTATCAACTTCATAGATTCAAAATTGTTTCTTCTCCGATATGCACTCTGCAGCTCTGGAGAGGTGATGGATGCCGCACATCTACCCCACAGTCCTGCTCTGCGCGAGACTTTTCCCGCCGAGCGTTACTGGCAGGCAAGAGATATGTTAGATAAATTGACTGTTACACCTTTTTTTTAACATTGTGTTGTTGTATTCTATGTTCTTTGCTTTTGTTTTTTGCTGTAACTGTTTATAATCTGTAATTGGAAAAAAAAAAAAAAAAAAAAACCTTCTATTACGAAAAATGTTTCTAAGCATGAATCAATGTATAAAAGGTTAGATTCTATATTTTTAGCCGAAAGCAAGGGGTTAGACCCAAAGGGCTATTAGTCTCAAAATGGCATTTTGCGTCATTTCACTTTCTGCGTTGGTTCTCTTTTCAAACTGTAGGCACCAAATATTATCGCCATGTATTATATTTATAGAAACTAAATAGTGAAGAATCTTCGTGAATGCATGAATATTTATCGCATTGTGAAAAACAACGGTACCTAGAGCCATCAAATTTATCTATTCATTAAACCACTTTCGCTCCGACTGAATAGGGGAAATAAGATTTGCGACTATTGTTAAAAATTCTTTATTCTATTGATTTCAAAATGCATAATACTGGTAAGAAGGTTATTGATTTTCTGTCAACGAAGGAAATATTTTTCGTAATGCAAAAGAATGAATGTTAAAATCTGAAATGCATTTTAAATCCAATTTTGAAACACTCACACTTTACTATTAACGGCGATGGTACTAAAAATCAATAAATAAATTCTTATTCACGGAAACTTATCAAAAGTTAAACTTTTATTTAGAGCATATTATAATCCAATTAATTGCAGCGTTATACTGCCAGTATCTAATTTGTCTAGTTTTAATTTTTACTTCCTTGTGAGAAGTACAGTAAGTCTTGAAATTGCGAAAAATTATGGGTGTCATATTTCAAAATAAATACCAATTTTTACCTTTCCCGAATCCCATTTGCACGATAACTTTGCCTGATGTCTGTACATATGGTACAGAATAAAGGACTACTTTTCCAAAAAAGGAATAGCAAAATGGATCCAAAGTTGATTTTTTCGCGACGTCTGTATGTATCTTGTATAACTTCAAAAGGATTAGTCGTAGAATGTTGAAATTTTGAATATGGAACTGCTGTAACATCTAGTTTTGAACCTCCACTTTTTATTGCAATCCGTATCAGCACTATTTTTGATTTCAAACGTATATAAATACATATACATGTTGATTCTAAATTACTTTTACAAATTAAGAGGGATGATAGTATTCATCCAGATGAGCAATAATTACCATAGAACATAGGGTCGCATTCCACTTTGAGAGGCATAAAAGAAGAATATTAGAACTCCACCGTGATCTTTAAATAACCGTCTGAACTAAATATGAACTCTGTATCCCATAGAAGGACGCTTCAAGTAGAATGAGCGCAGCAGAGTAAGTCCAGGAGGGATGCCTTCATTGTGGACTTTCTAAGAGAACCTGGCTTGTATACACGTTACACGTGAGGAAACAACGAAACCAACGCCACCCAGTTGGCGGCATCCGAACCTCGGACCAAACTACCAGGGTTCAGCCACTTTCGCTCGGCCGCTGGTGGGCTCTGGGGAAAGAATTGGATATTTTTAAGCGTATTTATGGCATAAGGATACTTGAAATGCACTGTGAGCAGGGAGGTACTGTTATATTAAAAGAGTTTCGACACCATGGTTAAATAGTTTTACTTCTAGGTACCATGTTATATCTGAAATTCCTATATTGTTAAATGTTAAATATGAAACTACTTGCCGTTAAAGGGAGTGATCGTATAGTGAAACGTGTACAGCATTTTTGCGTTGTGAAAAAAATGCATTCCGGGACCGCGCCGTGAGAGGATCGAAAACATAAAACATATACAAGATATAAAGGAAAAGTTCATATTAAATATATAAAGAAAACATACTGTAAGAGGTTCCAGATTAAATATCAGTTTATTCAATTACAACACAATAAGAAAGATCTTAACCTCATCTGAGAGTCTGTTCATTTAAATTCATAAAAAACTTAAGGTTTGTCTGGTGATTTAAAAGAAAGGAAAGGGAAACAATTTATGGCCAGAGAGTTAAATTTTAGATTCGACGTTGTTTTTACTGCTAAGGACGTTTTTGAAAAACTTGCCTAAAGTTCAAACACACCAAAAAAAATGATACTTATCTTGAGTGGACATCTTGAAGTGGAGGAGAGCTCATATCTTAGCTCTATCCTTACGTCACTTGGCAAATCCGCAAGACAGAGACTCGAACGGCACGACAATAAATTACATCAGCTATACCGTCAAATCTTACGCCGGCTACTTCATAGAAGAAAATTGTTTCCATAGAAGGTTTCCATAGAAGAAAATTGTTCCCACTGGAAGCAAGAGAACAGCTTACACCGCACGGCTGTCTGCCTAGACTCTCAGCTCCATCAAGGAAAACGTAGACAATTAAGCTAGGCATTTTAGAGAACGGCTAACGCAGGCTTCCAGTTGTCTAAGGTGACATAATTCCTTCTGTTTTCAAGTCGGAGTTCAGAGGACATCGTCCTGACTTTTGCCGATACAGATAGAGACCCAAGTCTCTGTTAATTTTTTTGTTATTCGCTCAACAGTTTTTTTTTCTTCGCATTTTTGAGAAAACCCGCGGCCGGGGAGCATAATTGACGCTCCCCGCCGGAAGCACTGCTCGATGCCGACTAAATCTTTTCCTTTCTCCTTCGCAACACCCACAAGTTTTTTTTTCTCAGTCTCCGTCAACAAGTCCGTCAAGCCCGAAAGTCAGCGAATCCAAGCAGTGAGTGCCTAAGCGAGTCCAGAGTAAGTGTGTAAGAGAGTCTCGCCTCTTAACCAAAACGCGGCCGGGGAGCATATTTGCCGCTCCCCGCCGGAAAACACCTCTCGGAGTCACTTACATTTTGTCCAGCAAGCCCAAAAATCAGCGAGTCAGTCCGAGAGTCAGCCAAAAGTAAGTGTGTATCCAACTCGAATTTCCTTCGTCTCCTTCACAAAACGGGCTCCCACTATGGCTTCACTTATCGCCCCCTTAATTATGGCAAAATCTTCGTTTTCAACTCCAGAATGCGGAAATAAGGGTGATCGCGCATGCGCGCCCTTCTTCACTTAGCCAACAACCGGACCCTCAATCGCCAAAAACCTGAATGACTTACATTGAAAGACAAGTAGCAACCTTTGACCTTTCCGTCACGTACTTTCCTCTCTTAAGGTCAACTAACAATGAAAATTCTTTCTCGAACATTCTAAAGCGCGCGAAATCATGACTTGGCGAAAATTGCCTCCCTTTCCCTGCTTCTTTCACAATGAATAAAAGTTTGTACAAGATTACAAATAGAGGAAAATAAATAATACTCTTTTAAACTAAATAATATTTCCAGAAGCATCTGTATTTCCCCAAAATTAAAGCCTTAAATTAAATAATTCAGAATCAAAATAAAATTTAAATTTCCATAAATCACAAAATCATTCACCTAATTTTTATAACGCTATCCGGTAATTTCTCTACATAACATTCCTTTCCCCTAAGGAATTAAATTTTGGTTTACCAAAATTTAGCAGACAGACACTTCTTGAAATACCATGACTCATACTGTGCAATAAGGCTAAAGGATAACATAATGTAACAATATTTCACACGACTCCTTGGTAACAGTGACGTTACTGACACATTAAATTTCAAGTCCAAAATGTGCAAGTAAAACAACAAGATTAATCAAAGCAATTACTAATTAAAATACTCAAAGAAAATCATCAAAAATAATTAATCAAAAAATCAATTAAATCACTTAATTAATTACATAGAAATATTCAGAACACATACAAAAATAAAAATAAAAATAAGGCGCTAATCACCAACAAAATATGTCTAAGATCAATCAATAATGACAAAAAGAATTTCTCTTTTTTTTTTTCAGTTCATTACATCACACTAGTGTTGCAGTCTCTGTGTGGCCACATTTCTGAACGTTTATTTATCTATTCATTCCTTTTCAGTCCATTAATGTAAACAATTTCACCTGAGGTCGAACACATTCTACTATTGCGACAATTTCTGCTGAGCACAATCATGGAGTACATTAAATGAGTACGGAGTTGTCAATGCAAGCGAGGGAAAACCCTGTAGTTAGATATCATTGTGTTAACAACTCCCCCCTGCAGCCTTCAACGCGAGAAAATGAAAGCAACCAACCCCGGAATGTGAACTCAGCACCACAATACTCCTTAGTAGAGGAACTTGACCTTAAAAGAAACCAGATTTCACCCTCCTACGTCTCACCTTCGACCAAGGAAGAACAATCACTCTTTCAAAGTTGAAGAAGACTTTATCTTTCAATTTTTGCCTTACAATAGATAAGCCACTGAATGTGTTCGGATACTCACACCCGAAGAAGGAAATAATCTAATCCAATTGTTCACACCAAAAAAATGAAATAAGTAAAAATAAGATAATTAACGCGCCGCAGATACATAAAATAAATTCCTGAGAAAAATAACACACTAATAATTCAAACAATTCCAAATAAAATATGTCACATGAACGTATTCAAATAAGGAGTAAAGACCCCTTTTAAGTACTACGAAATTGAATAACTTCCAGGAATGAATCCCAAACAATCACGTCTAAGAACAGAAGCGGCCTGATCAGGGCCAAGCATTAGAAAAGAAAAGAACGTTACAACACAAGGAACCTCGGAACCAACCGAAAATACCCCACACAAAGAAATCAGAAAGAAGGAAAACGTGATTGTCCAAAAATTCAGTTCAACCAAAATCAATTCCGAGAATGAACATAACGAATACGCTGTGCAAATACCAATTAGAATTTTATCCAATACACACACAAAAATAATACTAATACCCAATGCATGTACAAAATAACGTTTGGCCAAAAATTTACAAATACTACCAAGATACGCATATACACATAAAATGAAAATACAATTAAACTGTAAAAATTTCGTACATAATTCAAATGAGCAATGAGATCAGCGATACTTAAAAAAAAATTTTAAACTGCAATACCTAAACAAATACACAAATAGTCATTACGTTAAACCATATCAAGTTTAAAATATTTCACTGTAATTCAAATCAAGCCAAAAAAATCAACCAGCAAGAGTGAAGTGTCGCTAAAAATTTCAAACCTCAAAGTAAACACTAGTGAGTAACAACACCTATTTAAGTCCCCTTAGTTAGACAACAAAAAAAAAGAATTCAGTAATTCTAAAAATCCATTAGGTCCACAAAAAAAATTTCAACTAGTCAAAGAAATCAATCAAAGCTGGACTGAAGCACATTACTAGAACACTAAATAAAATATCACAAATCAAAAAAAAGTGTTCAAAACAAACCCCCAATTTAGGCAAAAACTGAGATCTATTCTGCATCAGACTTTTTCAAAACGTTGTATAGTAACCTAAGTAGCAGCCTTCAGCAACACCTCCACCCAAACAATAGAAACAAAGTAACTCTTTACCGCGTCCATGTAAGCTGAGAAAAGCGCTGTATTATGAATGACAGACTCAAACTTTACGTATCAAGCAAACCCCCAGACACGTTGAAAGAGAACATAAGATCTCTTATCTCGGAAAGAAAAGTGCGCAGACTGAAACGTTACAATCCTGAACCAACACAATGAAAAAGATACAACAATAGTTTTCTCAAATAACAAGTTCCTGTTTGTCCCCGGTGTAAGAGGTCAAGTGCCACCATGAAGTGCAAGTATTTACAAGAAAACGAGCTTTCAGGACATTACAACTTCACGCAAGACCTAACTGCAAGCAACAAATGCAAAGTTCTCAAAAGTGCTAAACTAAAAAAAAAAATGCTCATAACTCGTAACTCAAAAATCCCTAAAAACCACACAAATGAAATCCATAACTCAAATTCTTCTATTTTCCTAAGACCACAGAAATCTCAATTCTTCCACAGAAACTAAACATCAGAGAACTTACATTTTACGGACCTTGGCAGAAACCACCAGAAAACAACACACAAACTTCATACAACTATCTTGATACTAATAAGTCAAACCAAAACAAGAATTGACCCCAAATTCCGCAACAAGTCCAACCAAGAAAGAAAATTCAGTACCTCAAATCACATCTATTACGATTAACTAGCAAATTCAAGACAAACTACTTGTAATCAACAGAAAATTCCCGCTCATGAGTACAGAGCAAAAGTAACTAATCTTCTCAAACTTATCTAAAAATTTCCACAAACCAAATTCCCGTTGTCACCAAAATTCTCATTAAAATTCACTTTCTACAATTCACAAGACTAAATTTCTACTGTTTAAACAATTCTCACCTGACAACTTTTCACAAACTTAAAACTCAGAAGATAACTAATCTCAATTACTCTGACTCATTAAACTAATTAGAACTTCACTCAAGCTGATGAATGCAATACAAAAAAATTAAATAACCAAACATCACTATTGCTGATCTCAGGCAAAAATTCAAATCTAACCCATGTTCACTTTAAAACAGAATTTTGCAGTTGCAAAACAACCTTCAATTTTGTTTTTAACTCATTCATTTGTATTATTATGCCTTCAGAACTTATAAAATTCATTGCTCAATACTAAATTAAATTTTCTAATACATTACACAATATACTGAAATTATAACAAAACATTGTAAATCAAAACGCAATAATATACTACGCTAGAGAATCATGAAAACATTACATACATTTCACAAAATATTATTCAATTAAGTCAAAAAAATCAAAATTTCTCTAACGTTACCCCTCACAATTATACATTTCACAAGATTCTAGGTTAAATAATTAGCAAAAACACACACAAAAAAAATTTCTAGCTACGCATAGCTATGGCTTGTCTCATTCAGTAAAATAATTAGAGTCTTTAATCTCTTTCTCTTAGAAGTGCTCAAAAAATGAGTCCAGTTTTTACCGACAAGCACTCGAAACTTGTTACAAGGATACACAAATAGCATAGGATTATCGTGAAATAATTCATTTTCCATCTTGTATCAGAAATCAGAAATCAAAAGTATACATCCAGAAAACACTCAAGGATTTTCTACAGTAAAAATATACAGTATCTATTCTCCTACATTAAAAATATATATTTTTCCTAACTTTAAAGTTCAATTCTGTGTGCCTAACGTTAAAGTCCAAAATTCCTGAAATTCACACACATTTTCAAACTTTATCACTCTCGTATTAACAAATAAGCAAACACAAATCAAAAACTCTAATTAATCCTAGCACCTAAAATTTAACACCTTCTTAAAACAGTAAGTTATACGAAATAAATAAATTCACAAAATCAGTTACTGATTCGATCCTTCACTAAGCAGAGGTCACGGCACCAATGTTATATTAAAAGAGTTTCGTGAGAGGACCGAATAAACACAAAAAAAAAAAAAAAATATATACAACTTATCTGTTAAGACATCTGGCACCAATGTTAAATTTTGCCGTGAGAGGATTTAAAGTTCAAACAAAAAAAAAATAACTTATCTGGTGTGGGCCTCTTGAAGTGGAGGAGAGCTCATATCTTAGCTCTATCCTTACATCACTTGGCAAATCCGCAAGACAGAGACTCGAACGGCACGACAATAAATTACATCAGCTATACCGTCAAATCTTACGCCGGCTACTGGTTTCCATAGAAGAAAATTGTTCCCACTGGAAGCAAGAGAACAGCTTACACCGCACGGCTGTCTGCCTAGACTCTCAGCTCCATCAAGGAAAACGTAGACAATTAAGCTAGGCATTTTAGAGAACGGCTAACGCAGGCTTCCAGTTGTCTAAGGTGACATAATTCCTTCTGTTTTCAAGTCGGAGTTCAGAGGACATCGTCCTGACTTTTGCCGATACAGATAGAGACCCAAGTCTCTGTTAATTTTTTTGTTATTCGCTCAACAGTTTTTTTTTCTTCGCATTTTTGAGAAAACCCGCGGCCGGGGAGCATAATTGCCGCTCCCCGCCGGAAGCACTGCTCGATGCCGACTAAATCTTTTCCTTTCTCCTTCGCAACACCCACAAGTTTTTTTTTCTCAGTCTCCGTCAACAAGTCCGTCAAGCCCGAAAGTCAGCGAATCCAAGCAGTGAGTGCCTAAGCGAGTCCAGAGTAAGTGTGTAAGAGAGTCTCGCCTCTTAACCAAAACGCGACCGGGGAGCATATTTGCCGCTCCCCGCCGGAAAACACCTCTCGGAGTCACTTACATTTTGTCCAGCAAGCCCAAAAATCAGCGAGTCAGTCCGAGAGTCAGCCAAAAGTAAGTGTGTATCCAACTCGAATTTCCTTCGTCTCCTTCACAAAACGGGCTCCCACTATGGCTTCACTTATCGCCCCCTTAATTATGGCAAAATCTTCGTTTTCAACTCCAGAATGCGGAAATAAGGGTGATCGCGCATGCGCGCCCTTCTTCACTTAGCCAACAACCGGACCCTCAATCGCCAAAAACCTGAATGACTTACATTGAAAGACAAGTAGCAACCTTTGACCTTTCCGTCACGTACTTTCCTCTCTTAAGGTCAACTAACAATGAAAATTCTTTCTCGAACATTCTAAAGCGCGCGAAATCATGACTTGGCGAAAATTGCCTCCCTTTCCCTGCTTCTTTCACAATGAATAAAAGTTTGTACAAGATTACAAATAGAGGAAAATAAATAATACTCTTTTAAACTAAATAATATTTCCAGAAGCATCTGTATTTCCCCAAAATTAAAGCCTTAAATTAAATAATTCAGAATCAAAATAAAATTTAAATTTCCATAAATCACAAAATCATTCACCTAATTTTTATAACGCTATCCGGTAATTTCTCTACATAACATTCCTTTCCCCTAAGGAATTAAATTTTGGTTTACCAAAATTTAGCAGACAGACACTTCTTGAAATACCATGACTCATACTGTGCAATAAGGCTAAAGGATAACATAATGTAACAATATTTCACACGACTCCTTGGTAACAGTGACGTTACTGACACATTAAATTTCAAGTCCAAAATGTGCAAGTAAAACAACAAGATTAATCAAAGCAATTACTAATTAAAATACTCAAAGAAAATCATCAAAAATAATTAATCAAAAAATCAATTAAATCACTTAATTAATTACATAGAAATATTCAGAACACATACAAAAATAAAAATAAAAATAAGGCGCTAATCACCAACAAAATATGTCTAAGATCAATCAATAATGACAAAAAGAATTTCTCTTTTTTTTTTTTTTCAGTTCATTACATCACACTAGTGTTGCAGTCTCTGTGTGGCCACATTTCTGAACGTTTATTTATCTATTCATTCCTTTTCAGTCCATTAATGTAAACAATTTCACCTGAGGTCGAACACATTCTACTATTGCGACAATTTCTGCTGAGCACAATCATGGAGTACATTAAATGAGTACGGAGTTGTCAATGCAAGCGAGGGAAAACCCTGTAGTTAGAAATCATTGTGTTAACAACTCCCCCCTGCAGCCTTCAACGCGAGAAAATGAAAGCAACCAACCCCGGAATGTGAACTCAGCACCACAATACTCCTTAGTAGAGGAACTTGACCTTAAAAGAAACCAGATTTCACCCTCCTACGTCTCACCTTCGACCAAGGAAGAACAATCACTCTTTCAAAGTTGAAGAAGACTTTATCTTTCAATTTTTGCCTTACAATAGATAAGCCACTGAATGTGTTCGGATACTCACACCCGAAGAAGGAAATAATCTAATCCAATTGTTCACACCAAAAAAATGAAATAAGTAAAAATAAGATAATTAACGCGCCGCAGATACATAAAATAAATTCCTGAGAAAAATAACACACTAATAATTCAAACAATTCCAAATAAAATATGTCACATGAACGTATTCAAATAAGGAGTAAAGACCCCTTTTAAGTACTACGAAATTGAATAACTTCCAGGAATGAATCCCAAACAATCACGTCTAAGAACAGAAGCGGCCTGATCAGGGCCAAGCATTAGAAAAGAAAAGAACGTTACAACACAAGGAACCTCGGAACCAACCGAAAATACCCCACACAAAGAAATCAGAAAGAAGGAAAACGTGATTGTCCAAAAATTCAGTTCAACCAAAATCAATTCCGAGAATGAACATAACGAATACGCTGTGCAAATACCAATTAGAATTTTATCCAATACACACACAAAAATAATACTAATACCCAATGCATGTACAAAATAACGTTTGGCCAAAAATTTACAAATACTACCAAGATACGCATATACACATAAAATGAAAATACAATTAAACTGTAAAAATTTCGTACATAATTCAAATGAGCAATGAGATCAGCGATACTTAAAAAAAAATTTTAAACTGCAATACCTAAACAAATACACAAATAGTCATTACGTTAAACCATATCAAGTTTAAAATATTTCACTGTAATTCAAATCAAGCCAAAAAAATCAACCAGCAAGAGTGAAGTGTCGCTAAAAATTTCAAACCTCAAAGTAAACACTAGTGAGTAACAACACCTATTTAAGTCCCCTTAGTTAGACAACAAAAAAAAAGAATTCAGTAATTCTAAAAATCCATTAGGTCCACAAAAAAAATTTCAACTAGTCAAAGAAATCAATCAAAGCTGGACTGAAGCACATTACTAGAACACTAAATAAAATATCACAAATCAAAAAAAAGTGTTCAAAACAAACCCCCAATTTAGGCAAAAACTGAGATCTATTCTGCATCAGACTTTTTCAAAACGTTGTATAGTAACCTAAGTAGCAGCCTTCAGCAACACCTCCACCCAAACAATAGAAACAAAGTAACTCTTTACCGCGTCCATGTAAGCTGAGAAAAGCGCTGTATTATGAATGACAGACTCAAACTTTACGTATCAAGCAAACCCCCAGACACGTTGAAAGAGAACATAAGATCTCTTATCTCGGAAAGAAAAGTGCGCAGACTGAAACGTTACAATCCTGAACCAACACAATGAAAAAGATACAACAATAGTTTTCTCAAATAACAAGTTCCTGTTTGTCCCCGGTGTAAGAGGTCAAGTGCCACCATGAAGTGCAAGTATTTACAAGAAAACGAGCTTTCAGGACATTACAACTTCACGCAAGACCTAACTGCAAGCAACAAATGCAAAGTTCTCAAAAGTGCTAAACTAAAAAAAAAATGCTCATAACTCGTAACTCAAAAATCCCTAAAAACCACACAAATGAAATCCATAACTCAAATTCTTCTATTTTCCTAAGACCACAGAAATCTCAATTCTTCCACAGAAACTAAACATCAGAGAACTTACATTTTACGGACCTTGGCAGAAACCACCAGAAAACAACACACAAACTTCATACAACTATCTTGATACTAATAAGTCAAACCAAAACAAGAATTGACCCCAAATTCCGCAACAAGTCCAACCAAGAAAGAAAATTCAGTACCTCAAATCACATCTATTACGATTAACTAGCAAATTCAAGACAAACTACTTGTAATCAACAGAAAATTCCCGCTCATGAGTACAGAGCAAAAGTAACTAATCTTCTCAAACTTATCTAAAAATTTCCACAAACCAAATTCCCGTTGTCACCAAAATTCTCATTAAAATTCACTTTCTACAATTCACAAGACTAAATTTCTACTGTTTAAACAATTCTCACCTGACAACTTTTCACAAACTTAAAACTCAGAAGATAACTAATCTCAATTACTCTGACTCATTAAACTAATTAGAACTTCACTCAAGCTGATGAATGCAATACAAAAAAATTAAATAACCAAACATCACTATTGCTGATCTCAGGCAAAAATTCAAATCTAACCCATGTTCACTTTAAAACAGAATTTTGCAATTGCAAAACAACCTTCAATTTTGTTTTTAACTCATTCATTTGTATTATTATGCCTTCAGAACTTATAAAATTCATTGCTCAATACTAAATTAAATTTTCTAATACATTACACAATATACTGAAATTATAACAAAACATTGTAAATCAAAACGCAATAATATACTACGCTAGAGAATCATGAAAACATTACATACATTTCACAAAATATTATTCAATTAAGTCAAAAAAATCAAAATTTCTCTAACGTTACCCCTCACAATTATACATTTCACAAGATTCTAGGTTAAATAATTAGCAAAAACACACACAAAAAAAATTTCTAGCTACGCATAGCTATGGCTTGTCTCATTCAGTAAAATAATTAGAGTCTTTAATCTCTTTCTCTTAGAAGTGCTCAAAAAATGAGTCCAGTTTTTACCGACAAGCACTCGAAACTTGTTACAAGGATACACAAATAGCATAGGATTATCGTGAAATAATTCATTTTCCATCTTGTATCAGAAATCAGAAATCAAAAGTATACATCCAGAAAACACTCAAGGATTTTCTACAGTAAAAATATACAGTATCTATTCTCCTACATTAAAAATATATATTTTTCCTAACTTTAAAGTTCAATTCTGTGTGCCTAACGTTAAAGTCCAAAATTCCTGAAATTCACACACATTTTCAAACTTTATCACTCTCGTATTAACAAATAAGCAAACACAAATCAAAAACTCTAATTAATCCTAGCACCTAAAATTTAACACCTTCTTAAAACAGTAAGTTATACGAAATAAATAAATTCACAAAATCAGTTACTGATTCGATCCTTCACTAAGCAGAGGTCACGGCACCAATGTTATATTAAAAGAGTTTCGTGAGAGGACCGAATAAACACAAAAAAAAAAAAAAATATATACAACTTATCTGTTAAGACATCTGGCACCAATGTTAAATTTTGCCGTGAGAGGATTTAAAGTTCAAACAAAAAAAAAATAACTTATCTGGTGTGGGCCTCTTGAAGTGGAGGAGAGCTCATATCTTAGCTCTATCCTTACATCACTTGGCAAATCCGCAAGACAGAGACTCGAACGGCACGACAATAAATTACATCAGCTATACCGTCAAATCTTACGCCGGCTACTGGTTTCCATAGAAGAAAATTGTTCCCACTGGAAGCAAGAGAACAGCTTACACCGCACGGCTGTCTGCCTAGACTCTCAGCTCCATCAAGGAAAACGTAGACAATTAAGCTAGGCATTTTAGAGAACGGCTAACGCAGGCTTCCAGTTGTCTAAGGTGACATAATTCCTTCTGTTTTCAAGTCGGAGTTCAGAGGACATCGTCCTGACTTTTGCCGATACAGATAGAGACCCAAGTCTCTGTTAATTTTTTTGTTATTCGCTCAACAGTTTTTTTTTCTTCGCATTTTTGAGAAAACCCGCGGCCGGGGAGCATAATTGCCGCTCCCCGCCGGAAGCACTGCTCGATGCCGACTAAATCTTTTCCTTTCTCCTTCGCAACACCCACAAGTTTTTTTTTCTCAGTCTCCGTCAACAAGTCCGTCAAGCCCGAAAGTCAGCGAATCCAAGCAGTGAGTGCCTAAGCGAGTCCAGAGTAAGTGTGTAAGAGAGTCTCGCCTCTTAACCAAAACGCGGCCGGGGAGCATATTTGCCGCTCCCCGCCGGAAAACACCTCTCGGAGTCACTTACATTTTGTCCAGCAAGCCCAAAAATCAGCGAGTCAGTCCGAGAGTCAGCCAAAAGTAAGTGTGTATCCAACTCGAATTTCCTTCGTCTCCTTCACAAAACGGGCTCCCACTATGGCTTCACTTATCGCCCCCTTAATTATGGCAAAATCTTCGTTTTCAACTCCAGAATGCGGAAATAAGGGTGATCGCGCATGCGCGCCCTTCTTCACTTAGCCAACAACCGGACCCTCAATCGCCAAAAACCTGAATGACTTACATTGAAAGACAAGTAGCAACCTTTGACCTTTCCGTCACGTACTTTCCTCTCTTAAGGTCAACTAACAATGAAAATTCTTTCTCGAACATTCTAAAGCGCGCGAAATCATGACTTGGCGAAAATTGCCTCCCTTTCCCTGCTTCTTTCACAATGAATAAAAGTTTGTACAAGATTACAAATAGAGGAAAATAAATAATACTCTTTTAAACTAAATAATATTTCCAGAAGCATCTGTATTTCCCCAAAATTAAAGCCTTAAATTAAATAATTCAGAATCAAAATAAAATTTAAATTTCCATAAATCACAAAATCATTCACCTAATTTTTATAACGCTATCCGGTAATTTCTCTACATAACATTCCTTTCCCCTAAGGAATTAAATTTTGGTTTACCAAAATTTAGCAGACAGACACTTCTTGAAATACCATGACTCATACTGTGCAATAAGGCTAAAGGATAACATAATGTAACAATATTTCACACGACTCCTTGGTAACAGTGACGTTACTGACACATTAAATTTCAAGTCCAAAATGTGCAAGTAAAACAACAAGATTAATCAAAGCAATTACTAATTAAAATACTCAAAGAAAATCATCAAAAATAATTAATCAAAAAATCAATTAAATCACTTAATTAATTACATAGAAATATTCAGAACACATACAAAAATAAAAATAAAAATAAGGCGCTAATCACCAACAAAATATGTCTAAGATCAATCAATAATGACAAAAAGAATTTCTCTTTTTTTTTTTCAGTTCATTACATCACACTAGTGTTGCAGTCTCTGTGTGGCCACATTTCTGAACGTTTATTTATCTATTCATTCCTTTTCAGTCCATTAATGTAAACAATTTCACCTGAGGTCGAACACATTCTACTATTGCGACAATTTCTGCTGAGCACAATCATGGAGTACATTAAATGAGTACGGAGTTGTCAATGCAAGCGAGGGAAAACCCTGTAGTTAGAAATCATTGTGTTAACAACTCCCCCCTGCAGCCTTCAACGCGAGAAAATGAAAGCAACCAACCCCGGAATGTGAACTCAGCACCACAATACTCCTTAGTAGAGGAACTTGACCTTAAAAGAAACCAGATTTCACCCTCCTACGTCTCACCTTCGACCAAGGAAGAACAATCACTCTTTCAAAGTTGAAGAAGACTTTATCTTTCAATTTTTGCCTTACAATAGATAAGCCACTGAATGTGTTCGGATACTCACACCCGAAGAAGGAAATAATCTAATCCAATTGTTCACACCAAAAAAATGAAATAAGTAAAAATAAGATAATTAACGCGCCGCAGATACATAAAATAAATTCCTGAGAAAAATAACACACTAATAATTCAAACAATTCCAAATAAAATATGTCACATGAACGTATTCAAATAAGGAGTAAAGACCCCTTTTAAGTACTACGAAATTGAATAACTTCCAGGAATGAATCCCAAACAATCACGTCTAAGAACAGAAGCGGCCTGATCAGGGCCAAGCATTAGAAAAGAAAAGAACGTTACAACACAAGGAACCTCGGAACCAACCGAAAATACCCCACACAAAGAAATCAGAAAGAAGGAAAACGTGATTGTCCAAAAATTCAGTTCAACCAAAATCAATTCCGAGAATGAACATAACGAATACGCTGTGCAAATACCAATTAGAATTTTATCCAATACACACACAAAAATAATACTAATACCCAATGCATGTACAAAATAACGTTTGGCCAAAAATTTACAAATACTACCAAGATACGCATATACACATAAAATGAAAATACAATTAAACTGTAAAAATTTCGTACATAATTCAAATGAGCAATGAGATCAGCGATACTTAAAAAAAAATTTTAAACTGCAATACCTAAACAAATACACAAATAGTCATTACGTTAAACCATATCAAGTTTAAAATATTTCACTGTAATTCAAATCAAGCCAAAAAAATCAACCAGCAAGAGTGAAGTGTCGCTAAAAATTTCAAACCTCAAAGTAAACACTAGTGAGTAACAACACCTATTTAAGTCCCCTTAGTTAGACAACAAAAAAAAAGAATTCAGTAATTCTAAAAATCCATTAGGTCCACAAAAAAAATTTCAACTAGTCAAAGAAATCAATCAAAGCTGGACTGAAGCACATTACTAGAACACTAAATAAAATATCACAAATCAAAAAAAAGTGTTCAAAACAAACCCCCAATTTAGGCAAAAACTGAGATCTATTCTGCATCAGACTTTTTCAAAACGTTGTATAGTAACCTAAGTAGCAGCCTTCAGCAACACCTCCACCCAAACAATAGAAACAAAGTAACTCTTTACCGCGTCCATGTAAGCTGAGAAAAGCGCTGTATTATGAATGACAGACTCAAACTTTACGTATCAAGCAAACCCCCAGACACGTTGAAAGAGAACATAAGATCTCTTATCTCGGAAAGAAAAGTGCGCAGACTGAAACGTTACAATCCTGAACCAACACAATGAAAAAGATACAACAATAGTTTTCTCAAATAACAAGTTCCTGTTTGTCCCCGGTGTAAGAGGTCAAGTGCCACCATGAAGTGCAAGTATTTACAAGAAAACGAGCTTTCAGGACATTACAACTTCACGCAAGACCTAACTGCAAGCAACAAATGCAAAGTTCTCAAAAGTGCTAAACTAAAAAAAAAATGCTCATAACTCGTAACTCAAAAATCCCTAAAAATCACACAAATGAAATCCATAACTCAAATTCTTCTATTTTCCTAAGACCTCAGAAATCTCAATTCTTCCACAGAAACTAAACATCAGAGAACTTACATTTTACGGACCTTGGCAGAAACCACCAGAAAACAACACACAAACTTCATACAACTATCTTGATACTAATAAGTCAAACCAAAACAAGAATTGACCCCAAATTCCGCAACAAGTCCAACCAAGAAAGAAAATTCAGTACCTCAAATCACATCTATTACGATTAACTAGCAAATTCAAGACAAACTACTTGTAATCAACAGAAAATTCCCGCTCATGAGTACAGAGCAAAAGTAACTAATCTTCTCAAACTTATCTAAAAATTTCCACAAACCAAATTCCCGTTGTCACCAAAATTCTCATTAAAATTCACTTTCTACAATTCACAAGACTAAATTTCTACTGTTTAAACAATTCTCACCTGACAACTTTTCACAAACTTAACACTCAGAAGATAACTAATCTCAATTACTCTGACTCATTAAACTAATTAGAACTTCACTCAAGCTGATGAATGCAATACAAAAAAATTAAATAACCAAACATCACTATTGCTGATCTCAGGCAAAAATTCAAATCTAACCCATGTTCACTTTAAAACAGAATTTTGCAATTGCAAAACAACCTTCAATTTTGTTTTTAACTCATTCATTTGTATTATTATGCCTTCAGAACTTATAAAATTCATTGCTCAATACTAAATTAAATTTTCTAATACATTACACAATATACTGAAATTATAACAAAACATTGTAAATCAAAACGCAATAATATACTACGCTAGAGAATCATGAAAACATTACATACATTTCACAAAATATTATTCAATTAAGTCAAAAAAATCAAAATTTCTCTAACGTTACCCCTCACAATTATACATTTCACAAGATTCTAGGTTAAATAATTAGCAAAAACACACACAAAAAAAATTTCTAGCTACGCATAGCTATGGCTTGTCTCATTCAGTAAAATAATTAGAGTCTTTAATCTCTTTCTCTTAGAAGTGCTCAAAAAATGAGTCCAGTTTTTACCGACAAGCACTCGAAACTTGTTACAAGGATACACAAATAGCATAGGATTATCGTGAAATAATTCATTTTCCATCTTGTATCAGAAATCAGAAATCAAAAGTATACATCCAGAAAACACTCAAGGATTTTCTACAGTAAAAATATACAGTATCTATTCTCCTACATTAAAAATATATATTTTTCCTAACTTTAAAGTTCAATTCTGTGTGCCTAACGTTAAAGTCCAAAATTCCTGAAATTCACACACATTTTCAAACTTTATCACTCTCGTATTAACAAATAAGCAAACACAAATCAAAAACTCTAATTAATCCTAGCACCTAAAATTTAACACCTTCTTAAAACAGTAAGTTATACGAAATAAATAAATTCACAAAATCAGTTACTGATTCGATCCTTCACTAAGCAGAGGTCACGGCACCAATGTTATATTAAAAGAGTTTCGTGAGAGGACCGAATAAACACAAAAAAAAAAAAAAATATATATATACAACTTATCTGTTAAGACATCTGGCACCAATGTTAAATTTTGCCGTGAGAGGATTTAAAGTTCAAACAAAAAAAAATAACTTATCTGGTGTGGGCCTCTTGAAGTGGAGGAGAGCTCATATCTTAGCTCTATCCTTACATCACTTGGCAAATCCGCAAGACAGAGACTCGAACGGCACGACAATAAATTACATCAGCTATACCGTCAAATCTTACGCCGGCTACTGGTTTCCATAGAAGAAAATTGTTCCCACTGGAAGCAAGAGAACAGCTTACACCGCACGGCTGTCTGCCTAGACTCTCAGCTCCATCAAGGAAAACGTAGACAATTAAGCTAGGCATTTTAGAGAACGGCTAACGCAGGCTTCCAGTTGTCTAAGGTGACATAATTCCTTCTGTTTTCAAGTCGGAGTTCAGAGGACATCGTCCTGACTTTTGCCGATACAGATAGAGACCCAAGTCTCTGTTAATTTTTTTGTTATTCGCTCAACAGTTTTTTTTTCTTCGCATTTTTGAGAAAACCCGCGGCCGGGGAGCATAATTGCCGCTCCCCGCCGGAAGCACTGCTCGATGCCGACTAAATCTTTTCCTTTCTCCTTCGCAACACCCACAAGTTTTTTTTTCTCAGTCTCCGTCAACAAGTCCGTCAAGCCCGAAAGTCAGCGAATCCAAGCAGTGAGTGCCTAAGCGAGTCCAGAGTAAGTGTGTAAGAGAGTCTCGCCTCTTAACCAAAACGCGGCCGGGGAGCATATTTGCCGCTCCCCGCCGGAAAACACCTCTCGGAGTCACTTACATTTTGTCCAGCAAGCCCAAAAATCAGCGAGTCAGTCCGAGAGTCAGCCAAAAGTAAGTGTGTATCCAACTCGAATTTCCTTCGTCTCCTTCACAAAACGGGCTCCCACTATGGCTTCACTTATCGCCCCCTTAATTATGGCAAAATCTTCGTTTTCAACTCCAGAATGCGGAAATAAGGGTGATCGCGCATGCGCGCCCTTCTTCACTTAGCCAACAACCGGACCCTCAATCGCCAAAAACCTGAATGACTTACATTGAAAGACAAGTAGCAACCTTTGACCTTTCCGTCACGTACTTTCCTCTCTTAAGGTCAACTAACAATGAAAATTCTTTCTCGAACATTCTAAAGCGCGCGAAATCATGACTTGGCGAAAATTGCCTCCCTTTCCCTGCTTCTTTCACAATGAATAAAAGTTTGTACAAGATTACAAATAGAGGAAAATAAATAATACTCTTTTAAACTAAATAATATTTCCAGAAGCATCTGTATTTCCCCAAAATTAAAGCCTTAAATTAAATAATTCAGAATCAAAATAAAATTTAAATTTCCATAAATCACAAAATCATTCACCTAATTTTTATAACGCTATCCGGTAATTTCTCTACATAACATTCCTTTCCCCTAAGGAATTAAATTTTGGTTTACCAAAATTTAGCAGACAGACACTTCTTGAAATACCATGACTCATACTGTGCAATAAGGCTAAAGGATAACATAATGTAACAATATTTCACACGACTCCTTGGTAACAGTGACGTTACTGACACATTAAATTTCAAGTCCAAAATGTGCAAGTAAAACAACAAGATTAATCAAAGCAATTACTAATTAAAATACTCAAAGAAAATCATCAAAAATAATTAATCAAAAAATCAATTAAATCACTTAATTAATTACATAGAAATATTCAGAACACATACAAAAATAAAAATAAAAATAAGGCGCTAATCACCAACAAAATATGTCTAAGATCAATCAATAATGACAAAAAGAATTTCTCTTTTTTTTTTTTTCAGTTCATTACATCACACTAGTGTTGCAGTCTCTGTGTGGCCACATTTCTGAACGTTTATTTATCTATTCATTCCTTTTCAGTCCATTAATGTAAACAATTTCACCTGAGGTCGAACACATTCTACTATTGCGACAATTTCTGCTGAGCACAATCATGGAGTACATTAAATGAGTACGGAGTTGTCAATGCAAGCGAGGGAAAACCCTGTAGTTAGAAATCATTGTGTTAACAACTCCCCCCTGCAGCCTTCAACGCGAGAAAATGAAAGCAACCAACCCCGGAATGTGAACTCAGCACCACAATACTCCTTAGTAGAGGAACTTGACCTTAAAAGAAACCAGATTTCACCCTCCTACGTCTCACCTTCGACCAAGGAAGAACAATCACTCTTTCAAAGTTGAAGAAGACTATCTTTCAATTTTTGCCTTACAATAGATAAGCCACTGAATGTGTTCGGATACTCACACCCGAAGAAGGAAATAATCTAATCCAATTGTTCACACCAAAAAAATGAAATAAGTAAAAATAAGATAATTAACGCGCCGCAGATACATAAAATAAATTCCTGAGAAAAATAACACACTAATAATTCAAACAATTCCAAATAAAATATGTCACATGAACGTATTCAAATAAGGAGTAAAGACCCCTTTTAAGTACTACGAAATTGAATAACTTCCAGGAATGAATCCCAAACAATCACGTCTAAGAACAGAAGCGGCCTGATCAGGGCCAAGCATTAGAAAAGAAAAGAACGTTACAACACAAGGAACCTCGGAACCAACCGAAAATACCCCACACAAAGAAATCAGAAAGAAGGAAAACGTGATTGTCCAAAAATTCAGTTCAACCAAAATCAATTCCGAGAATGAACATAACGAATACGCTGTGCAAATACCAATTAGAATTTTATCCAATACACACACAAAAATAATACTAATACCCAATGCATGTACAAAATAACGTTTGGCCAAAAATTTACAAATACTACCAAGATACGCATATACACATAAAATGAAAATACAATTAAACTGTAAAAATTTCGTACATAATTCAAATGAGCAATGAGATCAGCGATACTTAAAAAAAAATTTTAAACTGCAATACCTAAACAAATACACAAATAGTCATTACGTTAAACCATATCAAGTTTAAAATATTTCACTGTAATTCAAATCAAGCCAAAAAAATCAACCAGCAAGAGTGAAGTGTCGCTAAAAATTTCAAACCTCAAAGTAAACACTAGTGAGTAACAACACCTATTTAAGTCCCCTTAGTTAGACAACAAAAAAAAAGAATTCAGTAATTCTAAAAATCCATTAGGTCCACAAAAAAAATTTCAACTAGTCAAAGAAATCAATCAAAGCTGGACTGAAGCACATTACTAGAACACTAAATAAAATATCACAAATCAAAAAAAAGTGTTCAAAACAAACCCCCAATTTAGGCAAAAACTGAGATCTATTCTGCATCAGACTTTTTCAAAACGTTGTATAGTAACCTAAGTAGCAGCCTTCAGCAACACCTCCACCCAAACAATAGAAACAAAGTAACTCTTTACCGCGTCCATGTAAGCTGAGAAAAGCGCTGTATTATGAATGACAGACTCAAACTTTACGTATCAAGCAAACCCCCAGACACGTTGAAAGAGAACATAAGATCTCTTATCTCGGAAAGAAAAGTGCGCAGACTGAAACGTTACAATCCTGAACCAACACAATGAAAAAGATACAACAATAGTTTTCTCAAATAACAAGTTCCTGTTTGTCCCCGGTGTAAGAGGTCAAGTGCCACCATGAAGTGCAAGTATTTACAAGAAAACGAGCTTTCAGGACATTACAACTTCACGCAAGACCTAACTGCAAGCAACAAATGCAAAGTTCTCAAAAGTGCTAAACTAAAAAAAAAATGCTCATAACTCGTAACTCAAAAATCCCTAAAAACCACACAAATGAAATCCATAACTCAAATTCTTCTATTTTCCTAAGACCACAGAAATCTCAATTCTTCCACAGAAACTAAACATCAGAGAACTTACATTTTACGGACCTTGGCAGAAACCACCAGAAAACAACACACAAACTTCATACAACTATCTTGATACTAATAAGTCAAACCAAAACAAGAATTGACCCCAAATTCCGCAACAAGTCCAACCAAGAAAGAAAATTCAGTACCTCAAATCACATCTATTACGATTAACTAGCAAATTCAAGACAAACTACTTGTAATCAACAGAAAATTCCCGCTCATGAGTACAGAGCAAAAGTAACTAATCTTCTCAAACTTATCTAAAAATTTCCACAAACCAAATTCCCGTTGTCACCAAAATTCTCATTAAAATTCACTTTCTACAATTCACAAGACTAAATTTCTACTGTTTAAACAATTCTCACCTGACAACTTTTCACAAACTTAACACTCAGAAGATAACTAATCTCAATTACTCTGACTCATTAAACTAATTAGAACTTCACTCAAGCTGATGAATGCAATACAAAAAAATTAAATAACCAAACATCACTATTGCTGATCTCAGGCAAAAATTCAAATCTAACCCATGTTCACTTTAAAACAGAATTTTGCAATTGCAAAACAACCTTCAATTTTGTTTTTAACTCATTCATTTGTATTATTATGCCTTCAGAACTTATAAAATTCATTGCTCAATACTAAATTAAATTTTCTAATACATTACACAATATACTGAAATTATAACAAAACATTGTAAATCAAAACGCAATAATATACTACGCTAGAGAATCATGAAAACATTACATACATTTCACAAAATATTATTCAATTAAGTCAAAAAAATCAAAATTTCTCTAACGTTACCCCTCACAATTATACATTTCACAAGATTCTAGGTTAAATAATTAGCAAAAACACACACAAAAAAAATTTCTAGCTACGCATAGCTATGGCTTGTCTCATTCAGTAAAATAATTAGAGTCTTTAATCTCTTTCTCTTAGAAGTGCTCAAAAAATGAGTCCAGTTTTTACCGACAAGCACTCGAAACTTGTTACAAGGATACACAAATAGCATAGGATTATCGTGAAATAATTCATTTTCCATCTTGTATCAGAAATCAGAAATCAAAAGTATACATCCAGAAAACACTCAAGGATTTTCTACAGTAAAAATATACAGAATCTATTCTCCTACATTAAAAATATATATTTTTCCTAACTTTAAAGTTCAATTCTGTGTGCCTAACGTTAAAGTCCAAAATTCCTGAAATTCACACACATTTTCAAACTTTATCACTCTCGTATTAACAAATAAGCAAACACAAATCAAAAACTCTAATTAATCCTAGCACCTAAAATTTAACACCTTCTTAAAACAGTAAGTTATACGAAATAAATAAATTCACAAAATCAGTTACTGATTCGATCCTTCACTAAGCAGAGGTCACGGCACCAATGTTATATTAAAAGAGTTTCGTGAGAGGACCGAATAAACACAAAAAAAAAAAAAAAATATATATACAACTTATCTGTTAAGACATCTGGCACCAATGTTAAATTTTGCCGTGAGAGGATTTAAAGTTCAAACAAAAAAAAAATAACTTATCTGGTGTGGGCCTCTTGAAGTGGAGGAGAGCTCATATCTTAGCTCTATCCTTACATCACTTGGCAAATCCGCAAGACAGAGACTCGAACGGCACGACAATAAATTACATCAGCTATACCGTCAAATCTTACGCCGGCTACTGGTTTCCATAGAAGAAAATTGTTCCCACTGGAAGCAAGAGAACAGCTTACACCGCACGGCTGTCTGCCTAGACTCTCAGCTCCATCAAGGAAAACGTAGACAATTAAGCTAGGCATTTTAGAGAACGGCTAACGCAGGCTTCCAGTTGTCTAAGGTGACATAATTCCTTCTGTTTTCAAGTCGGAGTTCAGAGGACATCGTCCTGACTTTTGCCGATACAGATAGAGACCCAAGTCTCTGTTAATTTTTTTGTTATTCGCTCAACAGTTTTTTTTTCTTCGCATTTTTGAGAAAACCCGCGGCCGGGGAGCATAATTGCCGCTCCCCGCCGGAAGCACTGCTCGATGCCGACTAAATCTTTTCCTTTCTCCTTCGCAACACCCACAAGTTTTTTTTTCTCAGTCTCCGTCAACAAGTCCGTCAAGCCCGAAAGTCAGCGAATCCAAGCAGTGAGTGCCTAAGCGAGTCCAGAGTAAGTGTGTAAGAGAGTCTCGCCTCTTAACCAAAACGCGGCCGGGGAGCATATTTGCCGCTCCCCGCCGGAAAACACCTCTCGGAGTCACTTACATTTTGTCCAGCAAGCCCAAAAATCAGCGAGTCAGTCCGAGAGTCAGCCAAAAGTAAGTGTGTATCCAACTCGAATTTCCTTCGTCTCCTTCACAAAACGGGCTCCCACTATGGCTTCACTTATCGCCCCCTTAATTATGGCAAAATCTTCGTTTTCAACTCCAGAATGCGGAAATAAGGGTGATCGCGCATGCGCGCCCTTCTTCACTTAGCCAACAACCGGACCCTCAATCGCCAAAAACCTGAATGACTTACATTGAAAGACAAGTAGCAACCTTTGACCTTTCCGTCACGTACTTTCCTCTCTTAAGGTCAACTAACAATGAAAATTCTTTCTCGAACATTCTAAAGCGCGCGAAATCATGACTTGGCGAAAATTGCCTCCCTTTCCCTGCTTCTTTCACAATGAATAAAAGTTTGTACAAGATTACAAATAGAGGAAAATAAATAATACTCTTTTAAACTAAATAATATTTCCAGAAGCATCTGTATTTCCCCAAAATTAAAGCCTTAAATTAAATAATTCAGAATCAAAATAAAATTTAAATTTCCATAAATCACAAAATCATTCACCTAATTTTTATAACGCTATCCGGTAATTTCTCTACATAACATTCCTTTCCCCTAAGGAATTAAATTTTGGTTTACCAAAATTTAGCAGACAGACACTTCTTGAAATACCATGACTCATACTGTGCAATAAGGCTAAAGGATAACATAATGTAACAATATTTCACACGACTCCTTGGTAACAGTGACGTTACTGACACATTAAATTTCAAGTCCAAAATGTGCAAGTAAAACAACAAGATTAATCAAAGCAATTACTAATTAAAATACTCAAAGAAAATCATCAAAAATAATTAATCAAAAAATCAATTAAATCACTTAATTAATTACATAGAAATATTCAGAACACATACAAAAATAAAAATAAAAATAAGGCGCTAATCACCAACAAAATATGTCTAAGATCAATCAATAATGACAAAAAGAATTTCTCTTTTTTTTTTTTTCAGTTCATTACATCACACTAGTGTTGCAGTCTCTGTGTGGCCACATTTCTGAACGTTTATTTATCTATTCATTCCTTTTCAGTCCATTAATGTAAACAATTTCACCTGAGGTCGAACACATTCTACTATTGCGACAATTTCTGCTGAGCACAATCATGGAGTACATTAAATGAGTACGGAGTTGTCAATGCAAGCGAGGGAAAACCCTGTAGTTAGAAATCATTGTGTTAACAACTCCCCCCTGCAGCCTTCAACGCGAGAAAATGAAAGCAACCAACCCCGGAATGTGAACTCAGCACCACAATACTCCTTAGTAGAGGAACTTGACCTTAAAAGAAACCAGATTTCACCCTCCTACGTCTCACCTTCGACCAAGGAAGAACAATCACTCTTTCAAAGTTGAAGAAGACTTTATCTTTCAATTTTTGCCTTACAATAGATAAGCCACTGAATGTGTTCGGATACTCACACCCGAAGAAGGAAATAATCTAATCCAATTGTTCACACCAAAAAAATGAAATAAGTAAAAATAAGATAATTAACGCGCCGCAGATACATAAAATAAATTCCTGAGAAAAATAACACACTAATAATTCAAACAATTCCAAATAAAATATGTCACATGAACGTATTCAAATAAGGAGTAAAGACCCCTTTTAAGTACTACGAAATTGAATAACTTCCAGGAATGAATCCCAAACAATCACGTCTAAGAACAGAAGCGGCCTGATCAGGGCCAAGCATTAGAAAAGAAAAGAACGTTACAACACAAGGAACCTCGGAACCAACCGAAAATACCCCACACAAAGAAATCAGAAAGAAGGAAAACGTGATTGTCCAAAAATTCAGTTCAACCAAAATCAATTCCGAGAATGAACATAACGAATACGCTGTGCAAATACCAATTAGAATTTTATCCAATACACACACAAAAATAATACTAATACCCAATGCATGTACAAAATAACGTTTGGCCAAAAATTTACAAATACTACCAAGATACGCATATACACATAAAATGAAAATACAATTAAACTGTAAAAATTTCGTACATAATTCAAATGAGCAATGAGATCAGCGATACTTAAAAAAAAATTTTAAACTGCAATACCTAAACAAATACACAAATAGTCATTACGTTAAACCATATCAAGTTTAAAATATTTCACTGTAATTCAAATCAAGCCAAAAAAATCAACCAGCAAGAGTGAAGTGTCGCTAAAAATTTCAAACCTCAAAGTAAACACTAGTGAGTAACAACACCTATTTAAGTCCCCTTAGTTAGACAACAAAAAAAAAGAATTCAGTAATTCTAAAAATCCATTAGGTCCACAAAAAAAATTTCAACTAGTCAAAGAAATCAATCAAAGCTGGACTGAAGCACATTACTAGAACACTAAATAAAATATCACAAATCAAAAAAAAGTGTTCAAAACAAACCCCCAATTTAGGCAAAAACTGAGATCTATTCTGCATCAGACTTTTTCAAAACGTTGTATAGTAACCTAAGTAGCAGCCTTCAGCAACACCTCCACCCAAACAATAGAAACAAAGTAACTCTTTACCGCGTCCATGTAAGCTGAGAAAAGCGCTGTATTATGAATGACAGACTCAAACTTTACGTATCAAGCAAACCCCCAGACACGTTGAAAGAGAACATAAGATCTCTTATCTCGGAAAGAAAAGTGCGCAGACTGAAACGTTACAATCCTGAACCAACACAATGAAAAAGATACAACAATAGTTTTCTCAAATAACAAGTTCCTGTTTGTCCCCGGTGTAAGAGGTCAAGTGCCACCATGAAGTGCAAGTATTTACAAGAAAACGAGCTTTCAGGACATTACAACTTCACGCAAGACCTAACTGCAAGCAACAAATGCAAAGTTCTCAAAAGTGCTAAACTAAAAAAAAAAATGCTCATAACTCGTAACTCAAAAATCCCTAAAAATCACACAAATGAAATCCATAACTCAAATTCTTCTATTTTCCTAAGACCACAGAAATCTCAATTCTTCCACAGAAACTAAACATCAGAGAACTTACATTTTACGGACCTTGGCAGAAACCACCAGAAAACAACACACAAACTTCATACAACTATCTTGATACTAATAAGTCAAACCAAAACAAGAATTGACCCCCAAATTCCGCAACAAGTCCAACCAAGAAAGAAAATTCAGTACCTCAAATCACATCTATTACGATTAACTAGCAAATTCAAGACAAACTACTTGTAATCAACAGAAAATTCCCGCTCATGAGTACAGAGCAAAAGTAACTAATCTTCTCAAACTTATCTAAAAATTTCCACAAACCAAATTCCCGTTGTCACCAAAATTCTCATTAAAATTCACTTTCTACAATTCACAAGACTAAATTTCTACTGTTTAAACAATTCTCACCTGACAACTTTTCACAAACTTAAAACTCAGAAGATAACTAATCTCAATTACTCTGACTCATTAAACTAATTAGAACTTCACTCAAGCTGATGAATGCAATACAAAAAAATTAAATAACCAAACATCACTATTGCTGATCTCAGGCAAAAATTCAAATCTAACCCATGTTCACTTTAAAACAGAATTTTGCAATTGCAAAACAACCTTCAATTTTGTTTTTAACTCATTCATTTGTATTATTATGCCTTCAGAACTTATAAAATTCATTGCTCAATACTAAATTAAATTTTCTAACACATTACACAATATACTGAAATTATAACAAAACATTGTAAATCAAAACGCAATAATATACTACGCTAGAGAATCATGAAAACATTACATACATTTCACAAAATATTATTCAATTAAGTCAAAAAAATCAAAATTTCTCTAACGTTACCCCTCACAATTATACATTTCACAAGATTCTAGGTTAAATAATTAGCAAAAACACACACAAAAAAAATTTCTAGCTACGCATAGCTATGGCTTGTCTCATTCAGTAAAATAATTAGAGTCTTTAATCTCTTTCTCTTAGAAGTGCTCAAAAAATGAGTCCAGTTTTTACCGACAAGCACTCGAAACTTGTTACAAGGATACACAAATAGCATAGGATTATCGTGAAATAATTCATTTTCCATCTTGTATCAGAAATCAGAAATCAAAAGTATACATCCAGAAAACACTCAAGGATTTTCTACAGTAAAAATATACAGTATCTATTCTCCTACATTAAAAATATATATTTTTCCTAACTTTAAAGTTCAATTCTGTGTGCCTAACGTTAAAGTCCAAAATTCCTGAAATTCACACACATTTTCAAACTTTATCACTCTCGTATTAACAAATAAGCAAACACAAATCAAAAACTCTAATTAATCCTAGCACCTAAAATTTAACACCTTCTTAAAACAGTAAGTTATACGAAATAAATAAATTCACAAAATCAGTTACTGATTCGATCCTTCACTAAGCAGAGGTCACGGCACCAATGTTATATTAAAAGAGTTTCGTGAGAGGACCGAATAAACACAAAAAAAAAAAAAAATATATATACAACTTATCTGTTAAGACATCTGGCACCAATGTTAAATTTTGCCGTGAGAGGATTTAAAGTTCAAACAAAAAAAAAATAACTTATCTGGTGTGGGCCTCTTGAAGTGGAGGAGAGCTCATATCTTAGCTCTATCCTTACATCACTTGGCAAATCCGCAAGACAGAGACTCGAACGGCACGACAATAAATTACATCAGCTATACCGTCAAATCTTACGCCGGCTACTGGTTTCCATAGAAGAAAATTGTTCCCACTGGAAGCAAGAGAACAGCTTACACCGCACGGCTGTCTGCCTAGACTCTCAGCTCCATCAAGGAAAACGTAGACAATTAAGCTAGGCATTTTAGAGAACGGCTAACGCAGGCTTCCAGTTGTCTAAGGTGACATAATTCCTTCTGTTTTCAAGTCGGAGTTCAGAGGACATCGTCCTGACTTTTGCCGATACAGATAGAGACCCAAGTCTCTGTTAATTTTTTTGTTATTCGCTCAACAGTTTTTTTTTCTTCGCATTTTTGAGAAAACCCGCGGCCGGGGAGCATAATTGCCGCTCCCCGCCGGAAGCACTGCTCGATGCCGACTAAATCTTTTCCTTTCTCCTTCGCAACACCCACAAGTTTTTTTTTCTCAGTCTCCGTCAACAAGTCCGTCAAGCCCGAAAGTCAGCGAATCCAAGCAGTGAGTGCCTAAGCGAGTCCAGAGTAAGTGTGTAAGAGAGTCTCGCCTCTTAACCAAAACGCGGCCGGGGAGCATATTTGCCGCTCCCCGCCGGAAAACACCTCTCGGAGTCACTTACATTTTGTCCAGCAAGCCCAAAAATCAGCGAGTCAGTCCGAGAGTCAGCCAAAAGTAAGTGTGTATCCAACTCGAATTTCCTTCGTCTCCTTCACAAAACGGGCTCCCACTATGGCTTCACTTATCGCCCCCTTAATTATGGCAAAATCTTCGTTTTCAACTCCAGAATGCGGAAATAAGGGTGATCGCGCATGCGCGCCCTTCTTCACTTAGCCAACAACCGGACCCTCAATCGCCAAAAACCTGAATGACTTACATTGAAAGACAAGTAGCAACCTTTGACCTTTCCGTCACGTACTTTCCTCTCTTAAGGTCAACTAACAATGAAAATTCTTTCTCGAACATTCTAAAGCGCGCGAAATCATGACTTGGCGAAAATTGCCTCCCTTTCCCTGCTTCTTTCACAATGAATAAAAGTTTGTACAAGATTACAAATAGAGGAAAATAAATAATACTCTTTTAAACTAAATAATATTTCCAGAAGCATCTGTATTTCCCCAAAATTAAAGCCTTAAATTAAATAATTCAGAATCAAAATAAAATTTAAATTTCCATAAATCACAAAATCATTCACCTAATTTTTATAACGCTATCCGGTAATTTCTCTACATAACATTCCTTTCCCCTAAGGAATTAAATTTTGGTTTACCAAAATTTAGCAGACAGACACTTCTTGAAATACCATGACTCATACTGTGCAATAAGGCTAAAGGATAACATAATGTAACAATATTTCACACGACTCCTTGGTAACAGTGACGTTACTGACACATTAAATTTCAAGTCCAAAATGTGCAAGTAAAACAACAAGATTAATCAAAGCAATTACTAATTAAAATACTCAAAGAAAATCATCAAAAATAATTAATCAAAAAATCAATTAAATCACTTAATTAATTACATAGAAATATTCAGAACACATACAAAAATAAAAATAAAAATAAGGCGCTAATCACCAACAAAATATGTCTAAGATCAATCAATAATGACAAAAAGAATTTCTCTTTTTTTTTTTTTCAGTTCATTACATCACACTAGTGTTGCAGTCTCTGTGTGGCCACATTTCTGAACGTTTATTTATCTATTCATTCCTTTTCAGTCCATTAATGTAAACAATTTCACCTGAGGTCGAACACATTCTACTATTGCGACAATTTCTGCTGAGCACAATCATGGAGTACATTAAATGAGTACGGAGTTGTCAATGCAAGCGAGGGAAAACCCTGTAGTTAGAAATCATTGTGTTAACAACTCCCCCCTGCAGCCTTCAACGCGAGAAAATGAAAGCAACCAACCCCGGAATGTGAACTCAGCACCACAATACTCCTTAGTAGAGGAACTTGACCTTAAAAGAAACCAGATTTCACCCTCCTACGTCTCACCTTCGACCAAGGAAGAACAATCACTCTTTCAAAGTTGAAGAAGACTTTATCTTTCAATTTTTGCCTTACAATAGATAAGCCACTGAATGTGTTCGGATACTCACACCCGAAGAAGGAAATAATCTAATCCAATTGTTCACACCAAAAAAATGAAATAAGTAAAAATAAGATAATTAACGCGCCGCAGATACATAAAATAAATTCCTGAGAAAAATAACACACTAATAATTCAAACAATTCCAAATAAAATATGTCACATGAACGTATTCAAATAAGGAGTAAAGACCCCTTTTAAGTACTACGAAATTGAATAACTTCCAGGAATGAATCCCAAACAATCACGTCTAAGAACAGAAGCGGCCTGATCAGGGCCAAGCATTAGAAAAGAAAAGAACGTTACAACACAAGGAACCTCGGAACCAACCGAAAATACCCCACACAAAGAAATCAGAAAGAAGGAAAACGTGATTGTCCAAAAATTCAGTTCAACCAAAATCAATTCCGAGAATGAACATAACGAATACGCTGTGCAAATACCAATTAGAATTTTATCCAATACACACACAAAAATAATACTAATACCCAATGCATGTACAAAATAACGTTTGGCCAAAAATTTACAAATACTACCAAGATACGCATATACACATAAAATGAAAATACAATTAAACTGTAAAAATTTCGTACATAATTCAAATGAGCAATGAGATCAGCGATACTTAAAAAAAAATTTTAAACTGCAATACCTAAACAAATACACAAATAGTCATTACGTTAAACCATATCAAGTTTAAAATATTTCACTGTAATTCAAATCAAGCCAAAAAAATCAACCAGCAAGAGTGAAGTGTCGCTAAAAATTTCAAACCTCAAAGTAAACACTAGTGAGTAACAACACCTATTTAAGTCCCCTTAGTTAGACAACAAAAAAAAAAGAATTCAGTAATTCTAAAAATCCATTAGGTCCACAAAAAAAATTTCAACTAGTCAAAGAAATCAATCAAAGCTGGACTGAAGCACATTACTAGAACACTAAATAAAATATCACAAATCAAAAAAAAGTGTTCAAAACAAACCCCCAATTTAGGCAAAAACTGAGATCTATTCTGCATCAGACTTTTTCAAAACGTTGTATAGTAACCTAAGTAGCAGCCTTCAGCAACACCTCCACCCAAACAATAGAAACAAAGTAACTCTTTACCGCGTCCATGTAAGCTGAGAAAAGCGCTGTATTATGAATGACAGACTCAAACTTTACGTATCAAGCAAACCCCCAGACACGTTGAAAGAGAACATAAGATCTCTTATCTCGGAAAGAAAAGTGCGCAGACTGAAACGTTACAATCCTGAACCAACACAATGAAAAAGATACAACAATAGTTTTCTCAAATAACAAGTTCCTGTTTGTCCCCGGTGTAAGAGGTCAAGTGCCACCATGAAGTGCAAGTATTTACAAGAAAACGAGCTTTCAGGACATTACAACTTCACGCAAGACCTAACTGCAAGCAACAAATGCAAAGTTCTCAAAAGTGCTAAACTAAAAAAAAAATGCTCATAACTCGTAACTCAAAAATCCCTAAAAATCACACAAATGAAATCCATAACTCAAATTCTTCTATTTTCCTAAGACCTCAGAAATCTCAATTCTTCCACAGAAACTAAACATCAGAGAACTTACATTTTACGGACCTTGGCAGAAACCACCAGAAAACAACACACAAACTTCATACAACTATCTTGATACTAATAAGTCAAACCAAAACAAGAATTGACCCCAAATTCCGCAACAAGTCCAACCAAGAAAGAAAATTCAGTACCTCAAATCACATCTATTACGATTAACTAGCAAATTCAAGACAAACTACTTGTAATCAACAGAAAATTCCCGCTCATGAGTACAGAGCAAAAGTAACTAATCTTCTCAAACTTATCTAAAAATTTCCACAAACCAAATTCCCGTTGTCACCAAAATTCTCATTAAAATTCACTTTCTACAATTCACAAGACTAAATTTCTACTGTTTAAACAATTCTCACCTGACAACTTTTCACAAACTTAACACTCAGAAGATAACTAATCTCAATTACTCTGACTCATTAAACTAATTAGAACTTCACGCAAGCTGATGAATGCAATACAAAAAAATTAAATAACCAAACATCACTATTGCTGATCTCAGGCAAAAATTCAAATCTAACCCATGTTCACTTTAAAACAGAATTTTGCAATTGCAAAACAACCTTCAATTTTGTTTTTAACTCATTCATTTGTATTATTATGCCTTCAGAACTTATAAAATTCATTGCTCAATACTAAATTAAATTTTCTAATACATTACACAATATACTGAAATTATAACAAAACATTGTAAATCAAAACGCAATAATATACTACGCTAGAGAATCATGAAAACATTACATACATTTCACAAAATATTATTCAATTAAGTCAAAAAAATCAAAATTTCTCTAACGTTACCCCTCACAATTATACATTTCACAAGATTCTAGGTTAAATAATTAGCAAAAACACACACAAAAAAAATTTCTAGCTACGCATAGCTATGGCTTGTCTCATTCAGTAAAATAATTAGAGTCTTTAATCTCTTTCTCTTAGAAGTGCTCAAAAAATGAGTCCAGTTTTTACCGACAAGCACTCGAAACTTGTTACAAGGATACACAAATAGCATAGGATTATCGTGAAATAATTCATTTTCCATCTTGTATCAGAAATCAGAAATCAAAAGTATACATCCAGAAAACACTCAAGGATTTTCTACAGTAAAAATATACAGTATCTATTCTCCTACATTAAAAATATATATTTTTCCTAACTTTAAAGTTCAATTCTGTGTGCCTAACGTTAAAGTCCAAAATTCCTGAAATTCACACACATTTTCAAACTTTATCACTCTCGTATTAACAAATAAGCAAACACAAATCAAAAACTCTAATTAATCCTAGCACCTAAAATTTAACACCTTCTTAAAACAGTAAGTTATACGAAATAAATAAATTCACAAAATCAGTTACTGATTCGATCCTTCACTAAGCAGAGGTCAAGGCACCAATGTTATATTAAAAGAGTTTCGTGAGAGGACCGAATAAACACAAAAAAAAAAAAAAAAATATATACAACTTATCTGTTAAGACATCTGGCACCAATGTTAAATTTTGCCGTGAGAGGATTTAAAGTTCAAACAAAAAAAAAATAACTTATCTGGTGTGGGCCTCTTGAAGTGGAGGAGAGCTCATATCTTAGCTCTATCCTTACATCACTTGGCAAATCCGCAAGACAGAGACTCGAACGGCACGACAATAAATTACATCAGCTATACCGTCAAATCTTACGCCGGCTACTGGTTTCCATAGAAGAAAATTGTTCCCACTGGAAGCAAGAGAACAGCTTACACCGCACGGCTGTCTGCCTAGACTCTCAGCTCCATCAAGGAAAACGTAGACAATTAAGCTAGGCATTTTAGAGAACGGCTAACGCAGGCTTCCAGTTGTCTAAGGTGACATAATTCCTTCTGTTTTCAAGTCGGAGTTCAGAGGACATCGTCCTGACTTTTGCCGATACAGATAGAGACCCAAGTCTCTGTTAATTTTTTTGTTATTCGCTCAACAGTTTTTTTTTCTTCGCATTTTTGAGAAAACCCGCGGCCGGGGAGCATAATTGCCGCTCCCCGCCGGAAGCACTGCTCGATGCCGACTAAATCTTTTCCTTTCTCCTTCGCAACACCCACAAGTTTTTTTTTCTCAGTCTCCGTCAACAAGTCCGTCAAGCCCGAAAGTCAGCGAATCCAAGCAGTGAGTGCCTAAGCGAGTCCAGAGTAAGTGTGTAAGAGAGTCTCGCCTCTTAACCAAAACGCGGCCGGGGAGCATATTTGCCGCTCCCCGCCGGAAAACACCTCTCGGAGTCACTTACATTTTGTCCAGCAAGCCCAAAAATCAGCGAGTCAGTCCGAGAGTCAGCCAAAAGTAAGTGTGTATCCAACTCGAATTTCCTTCGTCTCCTTCACAAAACGGGCTCCCACTATGGCTTCACTTATCGCCCCCTTAATTATGGCAAAATCTTCGTTTTCAACTCCAGAATGCGGAAATAAGGGTGATCGCGCATGCGCGCCCTTCTTCACTTAGCCAACAACCGGACCCTCAATCGCCAAAAACCTGAATGACTTACATTGAAAGACAAGTAGCAACCTTTGACCTTTCCGTCACGTACTTTCCTCTCTTAAGGTCAACTAACAATGAAAATTCTTTCTCGAACATTCTAAAGCGCGCGAAATCATGACTTGGCGAAAATTGCCTCCCTTTCCCTGCTTCTTTCACAATGAATAAAAGTTTGTACAAGATTACAAATAGAGGAAAATAAATAATACTCTTTTAAACTAAATAATATTTCCAGAAGCATCTGTATTTCCCCAAAATTAAAGCCTTAAATTAAATAATTCAGAATCAAAATAAAATTTAAATTTCCATAAATCACAAAATCATTCACCTAATTTTTATAACGCTATCCGGTAATTTCTCTACATAACATTCCTTTCCCCTAAGGAATTAAATTTTGGTTTACCAAAATTTAGCAGACAGACACTTCTTGAAATACCATGACTCATACTGTGCAATAAGGCTAAAGGATAACATAATGTAACAATATTTCACACGACTCCTTGGTAACAGTGACGTTACTGACACATTAAATTTCAAGTCCAAAATGTGCAAGTAAAACAACAAGATTAATCAAAGCAATTACTAATTAAAATACTCAAAGAAAATCATCAAAAATAATTAATCAAAAAATCAATTAAATCACTTAATTAATTACATAGAAATATTCAGAACACATACAAAAATAAAAATAAAAATAAGGCGCTAATCACCAACAAAATATGTCTAAGATCAATCAATAATGACAAAAAGAATTTCTCTTTTTTTTTTTTTTCAGTTCATTACATCACACTAGTGTTGCAGTCTCTGTGTGGCCACATTTCTGAACGTTTATTTATCTATTCATTCCTTTTCAGTCCATTAATGTAAACAATTTCACCTGAGGTCGAACACATTCTACTATTGCGACAATTTCTGCTGAGCACAATCATGGAGTACATTAAATGAGTACGGAGTTGTCAATGCAAGCGAGGGAAAACCCTGTAGTTAGAAATCATTGTGTTAACAACTCCCCCCTGCAGCCTTCAACGCGAGAAAATGAAAGCAACCAACCCCGGAATGTGAACTCAGCACCACAATACTCCTTAGTAGAGGAACTTGACCTTAAAAGAAACCAGATTTCACCCTCCTACGTCTCACCTTCGACCAAGGAAGAACAATCACTCTTTCAAAGTTGAAGAAGACTTTATCTTTCAATTTTTGCCTTACAATAGATAAGCCACTGAATGTGTTCGGATACTCACACCCGAAGAAGGAAATAATCTAATCCAATTGTTCACACCAAAAAAATGAAATAAGTAAAAATAAGATAATTAACGCGCCGCAGATACATAAAATAAATTCCTGAGAAAAATAACACACTAATAATTCAAACAATTCCAAATAAAATATGTCACATGAACGTATTCAAATAAGGAGTAAAGACCCCTTTTAAGTACTACGAAATTGAATAACTTCCAGGAATGAATCCCAAACAATCACGTCTAAGAACAGAAGCGGCCTGATCAGGGCCAAGCATTAGAAAAGAAAAGAACGTTACAACACAAGGAACCTCGGAACCAACCGAAAATACCCCACACAAAGAAATCAGAAAGAAGGAAAACGTGATTGTCCAAAAATTCAGTTCAACCAAAATCAATTCCGAGAATGAACATAACGAATACGCTGTGCAAATACCAATTAGAATTTTATCCAATACACACACAAAAATAATACTAATACCCAATGCATGTACAAAATAACGTTTGGCCAAAAATTTACAAATACTACCAAGATACGCATATACACATAAAATGAAAATACAATTAAACTGTAAAAATTTCGTACATAATTCAAATGAGCAATGAGATCAGCGATACTTAAAAAAAAATTTTAAACTGCAATACCTAAACAAATACACAAATAGTCATTACGTTAAACCATATCAAGTTTAAAATATTTCACTGTAATTCAAATCAAGCCAAAAAAATCAACCAGCAAGAGTGAAGTGTCGCTAAAAATTTCAAACCTCAAAGTAAACACTAGTGAGTAACAACACCTATTTAAGTCCCCTTAGTTAGACAACAAAAAAAAAGAATTCAGTAATTCTAAAAATCCATTAGGTCCACAAAAAAAATTTCAACTAGTCAAAGAAATCAATCAAAGCTGGACTGAAGCACATTACTAGAACACTAAATAAAATATCACAAATCAAAAAAAAGTGTTCAAAACAAACCCCCAATTTAGGCAAAAACTGAGATCTATTCTGCATCAGACTTTTTCAAAACGTTGTATAGTAACCTAAGTAGCAGCCTTCAGCAACACCTCCACCCAAACAATAGAAACAAAGTAACTCTTTACCGCGTCCATGTAAGCTGAGAAAAGCGCTGTATTATGAATGACAGACTCAAACTTTACGTATCAAGCAAACCCCCAGACACGTTGAAAGAGAACATAAGATCTCTTATCTCGGAAAGAAAAGTGCGCAGACTGAAACGTTACAATCCTGAACCAACACAATGAAAAAGATACAACAATAATTTTCTCAAATAACAAGTTCCTGTTTGTCCCCGGTGTAAGAGGTCAAGTGCCACCATGAAGTGCAAGTATTTACAAGAAAACGAGCTTTCAGGACATTACAACTTCACGCAAGACCTAACTGCAAGCAACAAATGCAAAGTTCTCAAAAGTGCTAAACTAAAAAAAAAATGCTCATAACTCGTAACTCAAAAATCCCTAAAAATCACACAAATGAAATCCATAACTCAAATTCTTCTATTTTCCTAAGACCTCAGAAATCTCAATTCTTCCACAGAAACTAAACATCAGAGAACTTACATTTTACGGACCTTGGCAGAAACCACCAGAAAACAACACACAAACTTCATACAACTATCTTGATACTAATAAGTCAAACCAAAACAAGAATTGACCCCAAATTCCGCAACAAGTCCAACCAAGAAAGAAAATTCAGTACCTCAAATCACATCTATTACGATTAACTAGCAAATTCAAGACAAACTACTTGTAATCAACAGAAAATTCCCGCTCATGAGTACAGAGCAAAAGTAACTAATCTTCTCAAACTTATCTAAAAATTTCCACAAACCAAATTCCCGTTGTCACCAAAATTCTCATTAAAATTCACTTTCTACAATTCACAAGACTAAATTTCTACTGTTTAAACAATTCTCACCTGACAACTTTTCACAAACTTAACACTCAGAAGATAACTAATCTCAATTACTCTGACTCATTAAACTAATTAGAACTTCACTCAAGCTGATGAATGCAATACAAAAAAATTAAATAACCAAACATCACTATTGCTGATCTCAGGCAAAAATTCAAATCTAACCCATGTTCACTTTAAAACAGAATTTTGCAATTGCAAAACAACCTTCAATTTTGTTTTTAACTCATTCATTTGTATTATTATGCCTTCAGAACTTATAAAATTCATTGCTCAATACTAAATTAAATTTTCTAATACATTACACAATATACTGAAATTATAACAAAACATTGTAAATCAAAACGCAATAATATACTACGCTAGAGAATCATGAAAACATTACATACATTTCACAAAATATTATTCAATTAAGTCAAAAAAATCAAAATTTCTCTAACGTTACCCCTCACAATTATACATTTCACAAGATTCTAGGTTAAATAATTAGCAAAAACACACACAAAAAAAATTTCTAGCTACGCATAGCTATGGCTTGTCTCATTCAGTAAAATAATTAGAGTCTTTAATCTCTTTCTCTTAGAAGTGCTCAAAAAATGAGTCCAGTTTTTACCGACAAGCACTCGAAACTTGTTACAAGGATACACAAATAGCATAGGATTATCGTGAAATAATTCATTTTCCATCTTGTATCAGAAATCAGAAATCAAAAGTATACATCCAGAAAACACTCAAGGATTTTCTACAGTAAAAATATACAGAATCTATTCTCCTACATTAAAAATATATATTTTTCCTAACTTTAAAGTTCAATTCTGTGTGCCTAACGTTAAAGTCCAAAATTCCTGAAATTCACACACATTTTCAAACTTTATCACTCTCGTATTAACAAATAAGCAAACACAAATCAAAAACTCTAATTAATCCTAGCACCTAAAATTTAACACCTTCTTAAAACAGTAAGTTATACGAAATAAATAAATTCACAAAATCAGTTACTGATTCGATCCTTCACTAAGCAGAGGTCACGGCACCAATGTTATATTAAAAGAGTTTCGTGAGAGGACCGAATAAACACAAAAAAAAAAAAATATATACAACTTATCTGTTAAGACATCTGGCACCAATGTTAAATTTTGCCGTGAGAGGATTTAAAGTTCAAACAAAAAAAAAAATAACTTATCTGGTGTGGGCCTCTTGAAGTGGAGGAGAGCTCATATCTTAGCTCTATCCTTACATCACTTGGCAAATCCGCAAGACAGAGACTCGAACGGCACGACAATAAATTACATCAGCTATACCGTCAAATCTTACGCCGGCTACTGGTTTCCATAGAAGAAAATTGTTCCCACTGGAAGCAAGAGAACAGCTTACACCGCACGGCTGTCTGCCTAGACTCTCAGCTCCATCAAGGAAAACGTAGACAATTAAGCTAGGCATTTTAGAGAACGGCTAACGCAGGCTTCCAGTTGTCTAAGGTGACATAATTCCTTCTGTTTTCAAGTCGGAGTTCAGAGGACATCGTCCTGACTTTTGCCGATACAGATAGAGACCCAAGTCTCTGTTAATTTTTTTGTTATTCGCTCAACAGTTTTTTTTTCTTCGCATTTTTGAGAAAACCCGCGGCCGGGGAGCATAATTGCCGCTCCCCGCCGGAAGCACTGCTCGATGCCGACTAAATCTTTTCCTTTCTCCTTCGCAACACCCACAAGTTTTTTTTTCTCAGTCTCCGTCAACAAGTCCGTCAAGCCCGAAAGTCAGCGAATCCAAGCAGTGAGTGCCTAAGCGAGTCCAGAGTAAGTGTGTAAGAGAGTCTCGCCTCTTAACCAAAACGCGGCCGGGGAGCATATTTGCCGCTCCCCGCCGGAAAACACCTCTCGGAGTCACTTACATTTTGTCCAGCAAGCCCAAAAATCAGCGAGTCAGTCCGAGAGTCAGCCAAAAGTAAGTGTGTATCCAACTCGAATTTCCTTCGTCTCCTTCACAAAACGGGCTCCCACTATGGCTTCACTTATCGCCCCCTTAATTATGGCAAAATCTTCGTTTTCAACTCCAGAATGCGGAAATAAGGGTGATCGCGCATGCGCGCCCTTCTTCACTTAGCCAACAACCGGACCCTCAATCGCCAAAAACCTGAATGACTTACATTGAAAGACAAGTAGCAACCTTTGACCTTTCCGTCACGTACTTTCCTCTCTTAAGGTCAACTAACAATGAAAATTCTTTCTCGAACATTCTAAAGCGCGCGAAATCATGACTTGGCGAAAATTGCCTCCCTTTCCTTTCTTCTTTCACAATGAATAAAAGTTTGTACAAGATTACAAATAGAGGAAAATAAATAATACTCTTTTAAACTAAATAATATTTCCAGAAGCATCTGTATTTCCCCAAAATTAAAGCCTTAAATTAAATAATTCAGAATCAAAATAAAATTTAAATTTCCATAAATCACAAAATCATTCACCTAATTTTTATAACGCTATCCGGTAATTTCTCTACATAACATTCCTTTCCCCTAAGGAATTAAATTTTGGTTTACCAAAATTTAGCAGACAGACACTTCTTGAAATACCATGACTCATACTGTGCAATAAGGCTAAAGGATAACATAATGTAACAATATTTCACACGACTCCTTGGTAACAGTGACGTTACTGACACATTAAATTTCAAGTCCAAAATGTGCAAGTAAAACAACAAGATTAATCAAAGCAATTACTAATTAAAATACTCAAAGAAAATCATCAAAAATAATTAATCAAAAAATCAATTAAATCACTTAATTAATTACATAGAAATATTCAGAACACATACAAAAATAAAAATAAAAATAAGGCGCTAATCACCAACAAAATATGTCTAAGATCAATCAATAATGACAAAAAGAATTTCTCTTTTTTTTTTTTTCAGTTCATTACATCACACTAGTGTTGCAGTCTCTGTGTGGCCACATTTCTGAACGTTTATTTATCTATTCATTCCTTTTCAGTCCATTAATGTAAACAATTTCACCTGAGGTCGAACACATTCTACTATTGCGACAATTTCTGCTGAGCACAATCATGGAGTACATTAAATGAGTACGGAGTTGTCAATGCAAGCGAGGGAAAACCCTGTAGTTAGAAATCATTGTGTTAACAACTCCCCCCTGCAGCCTTCAACGCGAGAAAATGAAAGCAACCAACCCCGGAATGTGAACTCAGCACCACAATACTCCTTAGTAGAGGAACTTGACCTTAAAAGAAACCAGATTTCACCCTCCTACGTCTCACCTTCGACCAAGGAAGAACAATCACTCTTTCAAAGTTGAAGAAGACTTTATCTTTCAATTTTTGCCTTACAATAGATAAGCCACTGAATGTGTTCGGATACTCACACCCGAAGAAGGAAATAATCTAATCCAATTGTTCACACCAAAAAAATGAAATAAGTAAAAATAAGATAATTAACGCGCCGCAGATACATAAAATAAATTCCTGAGAAAAATAACACACTAATAATTCAAACAATTCCAAATAAAATATGTCACATGAACGTATTCAAATAAGGAGTAAAGACCCCTTTTAAGTACTACGAAATTGAATAACTTCCAGGAATGAATCCCAAACAATCACGTCTAAGAACAGAAGCGGCCTGATCAGGGCCAAGCATTAGAAAAGAAAAGAACGTTACAACACAAGGAACCTCGGAACCAACCGAAAATACCCCACACAAAGAAATCAGAAAGAAGGAAAACGTGATTGTCCAAAAATTCAGTTCAACCAAAATCAATTCCGAGAATGAACATAACGAATACGCTGTGCAAATACCAATTAGAATTTTATCCAATACACACACAAAAATAATACTAATACCCAATGCATGTACAAAATAACGTTTGGCCAAAAATTTACAAATACTACCAAGATACGCATATACACATAAAATGAAAATACAATTAAACTGTAAAAATTTCGTACATAATTCAAATGAGCAATGAGATCAGCGATACTTAAAAAAAATTTTAAACTGCAATACCTAAACAAATACACAAATAGTCATTACGTTAAACCATATCAAGTTTAAAATATTTCACTGTAATTCAAATCAAGCCAAAAAAATCAACCAGCAAGAGTGAAGTGTCGCTAAAAATTTCAAACCTCAAAGTAAACACTAGTGAGTAACAACACCTATTTAAGTCCCCTTAGTTAGACAACAAAAAAAAAAGAATTCAGTAATTCTAAAAATCCATTAGGTCCACAAAAAAAATTTCAACTAGTCAAAGAAATCAATCAAAGCTGGACTGAAGCACATTACTAGAACACTAAATAAAATATCACAAATCAAAAAAAAGTGTTCAAAACAAACCCCCAATTTAGGCAAAAACTGAGATCTATTCTGCATCAGACTTTTTCAAAACGTTGTATAGTAACCTAAGTAGCAGCCTTCAGCAACACCTCCACCCAAACAATAGAAACAAAGTAACTCTTTACCGCGTCCATGTAAGCTGAGAAAAGCGCTGTATTATGAATGACAGACTCAAACTTTACGTATCAAGCAAACCCCCAGACACGTTGAAAGAGAACATAAGATCTCTTATCTCGGAAAGAAAAGTGCGCAGACTGAAACGTTACAATCCTGAACCAACACAATGAAAAAGATACAACAATAGTTTTCTCAAATAACAAGTTCCTGTTTGTCCCCGGTGTAAGAGGTCAAGTGCCACCATGAAGTGCAAGTATTTACAAGAAAACGAGCTTTCAGGACATTACAACTTCACGCAAGACCTAACTGCAAGCAACAAATGCAAAGTTCTCAAAAGTGCTAAACTAAAAAAAAAAAATGCTCATAACTCGTAACTCAAAAATCCCTAAAAATCACACAAATGAAATCCATAACTCAAATTCTTCTATTTTCCTAAGACCACAGAAATCTCAATTCTTCCACAGAAACTAAACATCAGAGAACTTACATTTTACGGACCTTGGCAGAAACCACCAGAAAACAACACACAAACTTCATACAACTATCTTGATACTAATAAGTCAAACCAAAACAAGAATTGACCCCAAATTCCGCAACAAGTCCAACCAAGAAAGAAAATTCAGTACCTCAAATCACATCTATTACGATTAACTAGCAAATTCAAGACAAACTACTTGTAATCAACAGAAAATTCCCGCTCATGAGTACAGAGCAAAAGTAACTAATCTTCTCAAACTTATCTAAAAATTTCCACAAACCAAATTCCCGTTGTCACCAAAATTCTCATTAAAATTCACTTTCTACAATTCACAAGACTAAATTTCTACTGTTTAAACAATTCTCACCTGACAACTTTTCACAAACTTAAAACTCAGAAGATAACTAATCTCAATTACTCTGACTCATTAAACTAATTAGAACTTCACTCAAGCTGATGAATGCAATACAAAAAAATTAAATAACCAAACATCACTATTGCTGATCTCAGGCAAAAATTCAAATCTAACCCATGTTCACTTTAAAACAGAATTTTGCAATTGCAAAACAACCTTCAATTTTGTTTTTAACTCATTCATTTGTATTATTATGCCTTCAGAACTTATAAAATTCATTGCTCAATACTAAATTAAATTTTCTAACACATTACACAATATACTGAAATTATAACAAAACATTGTAAATCAAAACGCAATAATATACTACGCTAGAGAATCATGAAAACATTACATACATTTCACAAAATATTATTCAATTAAGTCAAAAAAATCAAAATTTCTCTAACGTTACCCCTCACAATTATACATTTCACAAGATTCTAGGTTAAATAATTAGCAAAAACACACACAAAAAAAATTTCTAGCTACGCATAGCTATGGCTTGTCTCATTCAGTAAAATAATTAGAGTCTTTAATCTCTTTCTCTTAGAAGTGCTCAAAAAATGAGTCCAGTTTTTACCGACAAGCACTCGAAACTTGTTACAACGATACACAAATAGCATAGGATTATCGTGAAATAATTCATTTTCCATCTTGTATCAGAAATCAGAAATCAAAAGTATACATCCAGAAAACACTCAAGGATTTTCTACAGTAAAAATATACAGTATCTATTCTCCTACATTAAAAATATATATTTTTCCTAACTTTAAAGTTCAATTCTGTGTGCCTAACGTTAAAGTCCAAAATTCCTGAAATTCACACACATTTTCAAACTTTATCACTCTCGTATTAACAAATAAGCAAACACAAATCAAAAACTCTAATTAATCCTAGCACCTAAAATTTAACACCTTCTTAAAACAGTAAGTTATACGAAATAAATAAATTCACAAAATCAGTTACTGATTCGATCCTTCACTAAGCAGAGGTCACGGCACCAATGTTATATTAAAAGAGTTTCGTGAGAGGACCGAATAAACACAAAAAAAAAAAAAAAATATATATACAACTTATCTGTTAAGACATCTGGCACCAATGTTAAATTTTGCCGTGAGAGGATTTAAAGTTCAAACAAAAAAAAAAATAACTTATCTGGTGTGGGCCTCTTGAAGTGGAGGAGAGCTCATATCTTAGCTCTATCCTTACATCACTTGGCAAATCCGCAAGACAGAGACTCGAACGGCACGACAATAAATTACATCAGCTATACCGTCAAATCTTACGCCGGCTACTGGTTTCCATAGAAGAAAATTGTTCCCACTGGAAGCAAGAGAACAGCTTACACCGCACGGCTGTCTGCCTAGACTCTCAGCTCCATCAAGGAAAACGTAGACAATTAAGCTAGGCATTTTAGAGAACGGCTAACGCAGGCTTCCAGTTGTCTAAGGTGACATAATTCCTTCTGTTTTCAAGTCGGAGTTCAGAGGACATCGTCCTGACTTTTGCCGATACAGATAGAGACCCAAGTCTCTGTTAATTTTTTTGTTATTCGCTCAACAGTTTTTTTTTCTTCGCATTTTTGAGAAAACCCGCGGCCGGGGAGCATAATTGCCGCTCCCCGCCGGAAGCACTGCTCGATGCCGACTAAATCTTTTCCTTTCTCCTTCGCAACACCCACAAGTTTTTTTTTCTCAGTCTCCGTCAACAAGTCCGTCAAGCCCGAAAGTCAGCGAATCCAAGCAGTGAGTGCCTAAGCGAGTCCAGAGTAAGTGTGTAAGAGAGTCTCGCCTCTTAACCAAAACGCGACCGGGGAGCATATTTGCCGCTCCCCGCCGGAAAACACCTCTCGGAGTCACTTACATTTTGTCCAGCAAGCCCAAAAATCAGCGAGTCAGTCCGAGAGTCAGCCAAAAGTAAGTGTGTATCCAACTCGAATTTCCTTCGTCTCCTTCACAAAACGGGCTCCCACTATGGCTTCACTTATCGCCCCCTTAATTATGGCAAAATCTTCGTTTTCAACTCCAGAATGCGGAAATAAGGGTGATCGCGCATGCGCGCCCTTGTTCACTTAGCCAACAACCGGACCCTCAATCGCCAAAAACCTGAATGACTTACATTGAAAGACAAGTAGCAACCTTTGACCTTTCCGTCACGTACTTTCCTCTCTTAAGGTCAACTAACAATGAAAATTCTTTCTCGAACATTCTAAAGCGCGCGAAATCATGACTTGGCGAAAATTGCCTCCCTTTCCCTGCTTCTTTCACAATGAATAAAAGTTTGTACAAGATTACAAATAGAGGAAAATAAATAATACTCTTTTAAACTAAATAATATTTCCAGAAGCATCTGTATTTCCCCAAAATTAAAGCCTTAAATTAAATAATTCAGAATCAAAATAAAATTTAAATTTCCATAAATCACAAAATCATTCACCTAATTTTTATAACGCTATCCGGTAATTTCTCTACATAACATTCCTTTCCCCTAAGGAATTAAATTTTGGTTTACCAAAATTTAGCAGACAGACACTTCTTGAAATACCATGACTCATACTGTGCAATAAGGCTAAAGGATAACATAATGTAACAATATTTCACACGACTCCTTGGTAACAGTGACGTTACTGACACATTAAATTTCAAGTCCAAAATGTGCAAGTAAAACAACAAGATTAATCAAAGCAATTACTAATTAAAATACTCAAAGAAAATCATCAAAAATAATTAATCAAAAAATCAATTAAATCACTTAATTAATTACATAGAAATATTCAGAACACATACAAAAATAAAAATAAAAATAAGGCGCTAATCACCAACAAAATATGTCTAAGATCAATCAATAATGACAAAAAGAATTTCTCTTTTTTTTTTTTTCAGTTCATTACATCACACTAGTGTTGCAGTCTCTGTGTGGCCACATTTCTGAACGTTTATTTATCTATTCATTCCTTTTCAGTCCATTAATGTAAACAATTTCACCTGAGGTCGAACACATTCTACTATTGCGACAATTTCTGCTGAGCACAATCATGGAGTACATTAAATGAGTACGGAGTTGTCAATGCAAGCGAGGGAAAACCCTGTAGTTAGAAATCATTGTGTTAACAACTCCCCCCTGCAGCCTTCAACGCGAGAAAATGAAAGCAACCAACCCCGGAATGTGAACTCAGCACCACAATACTCCTTAGTAGAGGAACTTGACCTTAAAAGAAACCAGATTTCACCCTCCTACGTCTCACCTTCGACCAAGGAAGAACAATCACTCTTTCAAAGTTGAAGAAGACTTTATCTTTCAATTTTTGCCTTACAATAGATAAGCCACTGAATGTGTTCGGATACTCACACCCGAAGAAGGAAATAATCTAATCCAATTGTTCACACCAAAAAAATGAAATAAGTAAAAATAAGATAATTAACGCGCCGCAGATACATAAAATAAATTCCTGAGAAAAATAACACACTAATAATTCAAACAATTCCAAATAAAATATGTCACATGAACGTATTCAAATAAGGAGTAAAGACCCCTTTTAAGTACTACGAAATTGAATAACTTCCAGGAATGAATCCCAAACAATCACGTCTAAGAACAGAAGCGGCCTGATCAGGGCCAAGCATTAGAAAAGAAAAGAACGTTACAACACAAGGAACCTCGGAACCAACCGAAAATACCCCACACAAAGAAATCAGAAAGAAGGAAAACGTGATTGTCCAAAAATTCAGTTCAACCAAAATCAATTCCGAGAATGAACATAACGAATACGCTGTGCAAATACCAATTAGAATTTTATCCAATACACACACAAAAATAATACTAATACCCAATGCATGTACAAAATAACGTTTGGCCAAAAATTTACAAATACTACCAAGATACGCATATACACATAAAATGAAAATACAATTAAACTGTAAAAATTTCGTACATAATTCAAATGAGCAATGAGATCAGCGATACTTAAAAAAAATTTTAAACTGCAATACCTAAACAAATACACAAATAGTCATTACGTTAAACCATATCAAGTTTAAAATATTTCACTGTAATTCAAATCAAGCCAAAAAAATCAACCAGCAAGAGTGAAGTGTCGCTAAAAATTTCAAACCTCAAAGTAAACACTAGTGAGTAACAACACCTATTTAAGTCCCCTTAGTTAGACAACAAAAAAAAAAAAGAATTCAGTAATTCTAAAAATCCATTAGGTCCACAAAAAAAATTTCAACTAGTCAAAGAAATCAATCAAAGCTGGACTGAAGCACATTACTAGAACACTAAATAAAATATCACAAATCAAAAAAAAGTGTTCAAAACAAACCCCCAATTTAGGCAAAAACTGAGATCTATTCTGCATCAGACTTTTTCAAAACGTTGTATAGTAACCTAAGTAGCAGCCTTCAGCAACACCTCCACCCAAACAATAGAAACAAAGTAACTCTTTACCGCGTCCATGTAAGCTGAGAAAAGCGCTGTATTATGAATGACAGACTCAAACTTTACGTATCAAGCAAACCCCCAGACACGTTGAAAGAGAACATAAGATCTCTTATCTCGGAAAGAAAAGTGCGCAGACTGAAACGTTACAATCCTGAACCAACACAATGAAAAAGATACAACAATAGTTTTCTCAAATAACAAGTTCCTGTTTGTCCCCGGTGTAAGATGTCAAGTGCCACCATAAAGTGCAAGTATTTACAAGAAAACGAGCTTTCAGGACATTACAACTTCACGCAAGACCTAACTGCAAGCAACAAATGCAAAGTTCTCAAAAGTGCTAAACTAAAAAAAAAAATGCTCATAACTCGTAACTCAAAAATCCCTAAAAATCACACAAATGAAATCCATAACTCAAATTCTTCTATTTTCCTAAGACCACAGAAATCTCAATTCTTCCACAGAAACTAAACATCAGAGAACTTACATTTTACGGACCTTGGCAGAAACCACCAGAAAACAACACACAAACTTCATACAACTATCTTGATACTAATAAGTCAAACCAAAACAAGAATTGACCCCAAATTCCGCAACAAGTCCAACCAAGAAAGAAAATTCAGTACCTCAAATCACATCTATTACGATTAACTAGCAAATTCAAGACAAACTACTTGTAATCAACAGAAAATTCCCGCTCATGAGTACAGAGCAAAAGTAACTAATCTTCTCAAACTTATCTAAAAATTTCCACAAACCAAATTCCCGTTGTCACCAAAATTCTCATTAAAATTCACTTTCTACAATTCACAAGACTAAATTTCTACTGTTTAAACAATTCTCACCTGACAACTTTTCACAAACTTAAAACTCAGAAGATAACTAATCTCAATTACTCTGACTCATTAAACTAATTAGAACTTCACTCAAGCTGATGAATGCAATACAAAAAAATTAAATAACCAAACATCACTATTGCTGATCTCAGGCAAAAATTCAAATCTAACCCATGTTCACTTTAAAACAGAATTTTGCAATTGCAAAACAACCTTCAATTTTGTTTTTAACTCATTCATTTGTATTATTATGCCTTCAGAACTTATAAAATTCATTGCTCAATACTAAATTAAATTTTCTAACACATTACACAATATACTGAAATTATAACAAAACATTGTAAATCAAAACGCAATAATATACTACGCTAGAGAATCATGAAAACATTACATACATTTCACAAAATATTATTCAATTAAGTCAAAAAAATCAAAATTTCTCTAACGTTACCCCTCACAATTATACATTTCACAAGATTCTAGGTTAAATAATTAGCAAAAACACACACAAAAAAAATTTCTAGCTACGCATAGCTATGGCTTGTCTCATTTAGTAAAATAATTAGAGTCTTTAATCTCTTTCTCTTAGAAGTGCTCAAAAAATGAGTCCAGTTTTTACCGACAAGCACTCGAAACTTGTTACAAGGATACACAAATAGCATAGGATTATCGTGAAATAATTCATTTTCCATGTTGTATCAGAAATCAGAAATCAAAAGTATACATCCAGAAAACACTCAAGGATTTTCTACAGTAAAAATATACAGTATCTATTCTCCTACATTAAAAATATATATTTTTCCTAACTTTAAAGTTCAATTCTGTGTGCCTAACGTTAAAGTCCAAAATTCCTGAAATTCACACACATTTTCAAACTTTATCACTCTCGTATTAACAAATAAGCAAACACAAATCAAAAACTCTAATTAATCCTAGCACCTAAAATTTAACACCTTCTTAAAACAGTAAGTTATACGAAATAAATAAATTCACAAAATCAGTTACTGATTCGATCCTTCACTAAGCAGAGGTCACGGCACCAATGTTATATTAAAAGAGTTTCGTGAGAGGACCGAATAAACACAAAAAAAAAAAAAAATATATACAACTTATCTGTTAAGACATCTGGCACCAATGTTAAATTTTGCCGTGAGAGGATTTAAAGTTCAAACAAAAAAAAAAAAATAACTTATCTGGTGTGGGCCTCTTGAAGTGGAGGAGAGCTCATATCTTAGCTCTATCCTTACATCACTTGGCAAATCCGCAAGACAGAGACTCGAACGGCACGACAATAAATTACATCAGCTATACCGTCAAATCTTACGCCGGCTACTGGTTTCCATAGAAGAAAATTGTTCCCACTGGAAGCAAGAGAACAGCTTACACCGCACGGCTGTCTGCCTAGACTCTCAGCTCCATCAAGGAAAACGTAGACAATTAAGCTAGGCATTTTAGAGAACGGCTAACGCAGGCTTCCAGTTGTCTAAGGTGACATAATTCCTTCTGTTTTCAAGTCGGAGTTCAGAGGACATCGTCCTGACTTTTGCCGATACAGATAGAGACCCAAGTCTCTGTTAATTTTTTTGTTATTCGCTCAACAGTTTTTTTTTCTTCGCATTTTTGAGAAAACCCGCGGCCGGGGAGCATAATTGCCGCTCCCCGCCGGAAGCACTGCTCGATGCCGACTAAATCTTTTCCTTTCTCCTTCGCAACACCCACAAGTTTTTTTTTCTCAGTCTCCGTCAACAAGTCCGTCAAGCCCGAAAGTCAGCGAATCCAAGCAGTGAGTGCCTAAGCGAGTCCAGAGTAAGTGTGTAAGAGAGTCTCGCCTCTTAACCAAAACGCGGCCGGGGAGCATATTTGCCGCTCCCCGCCGGAAAACACCTCTCGGAGTCACTTACATTTTGTCCAGCAAGCCCAAAAATCAGCGAGTCAGTCCGAGAGTCAGCCAAAAGTAAGTGTGTATCCAACTCGAATTTCCTTCGTCTCCTTCACAAAACGGGCTCCCACTATGGCTTCACTTATCGCCCCCTTAATTATGGCAAAATCTTCGTTTTCAACTCCAGAATGCGGAAATAAGGGTGATCGCGCATGCGCGCCCTTCTTCACTTAGCCAACAACCGGACCCTCAATCGCCAAAAACCTGAATGACTTACATTGAAAGACAAGTAGCAACCTTTGACCTTTCCGTCACGTACTTTCCTCTCTTAAGGTCAACTAACAATGAAAATTCTTTCTCGAACATTCTAAAGCGCGCGAAATCATGACTTGGCGAAAATTGCCTCCCTTTCCCTGCTTCTTTCACAATGAATAAAAGTTTGTACAAGATTACAAATAGAGGAAAATAAATAATACTCTTTTAAACTAAATAATATTTCCAGAAGCATCTGTATTTCCCCAAAATTAAAGCCTTAAATTAAATAATTCAGAATCAAAATAAAATTTAAATTTCCATAAATCATAAAATCATTCACCTAATTTTTATAACGCTATCCGGTAATTTCTCTACATAACAGTACTCTCGAGCGAATTGTTCGTAGAGGAGTAGAGGTAGGAGACCTTGCACTCGTCCGTCGGGATTCTCCTTCAAATTTGGGATGAAAACGGCAAAAATCGTACTCCCACATACATCAGGGATCTTAACCTGACAGCCCGTGAGCCACATGCATTTCACGAAGCAGTTTTATGCGGCCTGAGAATGCATTTTCTTGAAATTTATTATCTATATCATGACAAGAATTTAAAGAGAAAGTTTAATATTTTAATAGCTTCGAATCAAATTTTACATTATCGTCTCTACCAAAAACGAAGTTGAGTAAGAAAAGGTATACATGGAGCTAATTAATTTATACTGTAATAGAAATCTTATTCAAAAATTTGAAGATACAAATTAGATTAAATTTTATTAGTACTTGCAAAAAGAAATACATCCTCAGTTACGAATTTTTACAGTGGCAATAATAATTCTGTTTGAGAGTATGCTTAAATATGAACAATTTTTTTTCCGGAATTGAAAAGACTACGAGTTTATATTATTTTTCTTTCTAATTTACATTAAAACTAAGTTACTGAATTGTTATTTCAATGTATTACAATTATTTCAATAAATCTCTGTCTCAAAATGTTAATATTTAGCGGTCAATACGAATGAATTACAAATTGTGACGAATTAAAATTTCTTTCAGATACCAACCTTTGGATTTCAGGCAGAAAATAAATGTATGAATGAATTTTTTCTTTGTATAATTTTTATGTGTATGATATGACAAATATCTAGTTTATATTTTGTGACTTAGTTAAAACATATCGTTTTATTAAACAGATATTTTGCGACCCGTCGGATATTTCAGATCAGGCATTTGGTACACGTGCAATTTAAGAAACCACTGGCCTATTTAATGCCAAAATCCCCCCCATGCCAACGAAAGACGCAATCCTATGTTCATAGCCTTCTGCAATCCTTTCTTTAACAATACTGTATATTTAAAAAAATCGTGCGCTTGCTTCACTGTGACTGTCAAACGAATAAGAGAAATCACAACAAAACCTTAATTTTGTTTCGAGATAAAAATTCTGGCTTTTTCAATTCAACTCTAGAAACGTTGCAAGAGCTTTGAATCGAGACACCATAACACTATCCTATATGTTTATAGATCTTCTCTAGAGCATTTCACTTGAAATCTAAAGAAAAGTCTAAAGAACTTCATCCTGTACTTGAGTCAATAAGCCTTCCATTTATTGGCGAATCTTAATCAGAATCAGAAATTCTGAAAATAGGTATTTTAATGCACAGGTGCTTCCTACAGAAATCTCGAAAATTTTCAGAATGGAAAATAGAATTCTATAGGTATTGATTTATGTTCTAGTTCACGAAAATCCAAGCATTTTTCAGATGGAAAACATTCTACGAATCGATTTCTAAGAGAAGTAGAATACATGTTTCAAATTATTAGTTGAAAAGATTCCGATTTGGGATAGCAAATCATATTGTAGCAAATGAACACTATTAGAAAGACGCAAATGAAAAATACATTATTGACTGAAATTATTCTAAAGTTCTCAACGCATTCTAAATCAATACAAAGAATTATTCTAAAAATACAGTGTGGGATCTTTATGCAGCTAGAACACGTAAAATAATTATTTCAGAAATATGCAGAAACAAGGTATATTTTAAAAAAACAGTTAAGGTTATTAATGCCGCGAATTTTTTATTTATTTTTAGGCTATTTCTTTTCTCGTAGGATTAGCTATAATTGGAATCGTAAATTTTAAACGAATGTTCTCTTTTCATAGTAGTTCGTAGCTTCCTCCAGCTTTTCCGATAAAAAGTTCATTAATATATTTTGAAACGAAATTGGGAATTACACGTTAATTCTGCATTACCAAATGGAAATACTTTCTAGGTGTAATTCCCATTTATTAATTTTGAAATGGGCAAATGGTTATTTCTTCTAAAATATACGAGTACGTTATTTAAATATAGCTGAGCTCCCGTCACCATGGAGAATTCAATTAAAATATTTTTATTTGAACTTAAGGTAAAAGCGAAATTAAGCGGGTGGGCATTCAGAATTTCTGCGTCAAAATTTATACTTTTTCACTGCTTTTTTGGTAAACTTAATTAACGCTAATTTATTTATTTAATTATTGTATGTAAAAATTTTCCTTTCTCCTTTGAATTTGCTTATCTAAGGTCTTTTGCTCAATTATAAATTAAGTATCTTATAATTAAACACCTTGCTATACATTTAGAAAGACGAAAGTTACTCGTCGAACTTCAAAACCCATGGTACATATACATATATATATATATTCAATTTATTTATATATTTTATGACAACATGTAAACAAACAGTATAATAAAATTATAAAAACTATATATATATATATATGTGTGTGTGTGTGTATATAGTTTTCTTAATTCTACAACTATATGTATTGTTACGAAATGTACAGGTGAGGTAAGATGGCTTCCCCGCAAAGCAGTTTTAGAGTTACCATAAAATGGCAAGGGAAGGCAGGGTTGCAACATTTGGCGAGAAATCGCCCATTTGGCGACAAAATCGGCGATATGTCATGGACGGATGGAGAACCTTCTGGAACGAATTCTTACCGGTTTAGCCCAGAATGTTCTCGAACACAAACCGAAAGCTATATAAACCCTGCTGGTCCGCAGTCGGTGTGTGTGCCCGGTCGAGAGGGCGTGTCTGAAAGTGCCTCATAGAGTGCGAGATAGTTAGTGTCTCGAGTTACTCAGTCCGTGCGGAGTAGATCGAGTTGACAGCCGGGCAGCAAGAGCCGAGTGGGTAAGAAAGGGAGAGAAGTCCACCCGCCTGACATTGCTGCCATATGGTTATAGGAGCTTCTTCCATCAAACCACAAACGACGGCGACCAGCAGCCCGGCCATGATCTCCGAGCAAAGATATTAATATTAGCCACGAGAAACCAAAGAATGAGTTCGGTAACCAAAACGTTAGAATAAAGAAACAAAAGCAAACGTAAAAAATACAAATCTTGTATGGCCACAAGAGCCGAGTGGGTAGTCGAGTGCACCGAAAGAGTTTCGTAGTGTATCGCGGTTAGTGCATCATCGAGATAGCGTGTTGAGCTCCGGGAACGACTGAACCGAAGAGTCAGGAGCTGTGCTCTGTGTGTCGTCGAGTGCATCGCGAGTTGTAGCGTGGAGGGAGAGGCTCGAGCGTACGTGGAGTTCCGAGAACGACCAAGCTAAGTGTTGAGCTGTACTCTGGTGCTTTGCCGTGAAGCTGTCTTCCCCGTGATACCCTAAAGCCTGCGTCTCTGATTGTTCCAGCGTGTTTACAGTAGTTCTTCTACGACTGTTAAACGTGATTTTGGAGCTGTCCTGATTAATATTCGCTAAATAAACTGTGTTTCGATACTTCATCAAGTGTTGTCGTTATTCATTCCAAATCCATACGAACCCCGTACGAACGTGAAGCAAGAAAACAACTGGTTTCAGAAAAAAAAATCGTAACAGTATTTTATATCTATATACAATTATATATATTTATAACTATATATATATTATAACTATATACATTTTATAGCTATATATATATATGTATATATAATATTTATAATATATGTATAGTTTTAATAATAGTTTTATAATTAAAATAGTTTTAATAATAGTTTTATAATTAAAACTATATATACATGTAGATGTAAATTACTTACATATATATTAATTTTTCAGATATTTTTTGACGTACAGAATATATTATTTCAAACTATATAGAGGTTTTTTCCCCATATTTTTACAGTATTTCTCGTAGAAATCAGAATCGTGTTGGGGGGAATGTAAATTACAATAGTTTAATACAGTCCACCCACAATATTTAAAATATTTAAATCCATTATCACCACTTGATGACTGTATTAATTTGCAGTGTCCGGAAGTTTGAAGCAACAACTCAATTTGATGAGAAAAATAAGGAATAAAAAAAGGTAAATCCAGGATTGTTCTCAAACTTTAAAATTTTCATTTTCAGAAGTCATATTGGATAGCTAGCAAAAAAGGATACACTGGCCTCTGTTTCGCAATAAACTTATTATGATGTAAAAATTTTTTACACAGAATTCTTTCAAATTTGATTCCTGATCTCTTTCAGAAAACACATAAATTTATTTCTTTGCTATTACGTGACACTTTTTTTATTAATTTTGTGATTTTTATCAGACTGCATTACTTACTTTTCTTCTGCTATATCCTGAAAGGAATTTCAAGATGACAAAAATACATTTGAAATGATTCAAGAAATACGATTTTATAAGCTGACAGAAATTTGTTGAAGAATTGAAGTTTTACTATGAATAAAAATTTCCACTACTGTCAATTTTCGATGTTATTTATTAAAAGACATCACGCTATTTTTTTTCTTTTTGCCTCACAGTCATGGTTCTTCAAATAAAATTCTACAATATATGCTACTCTTTTCCTATTCCTTTTAATCCTAAACTCTTTCAGTGTGGAAGAAACTTAAAATCATTTTGGAAATAAATAAAAAATAAACGGAGTTTTAAAGACGTAACACATTGCTACGCAGTTGAATAAATGTGCATAATAGCAAATATAGTTAAAGTTCTTATACATACTTCTTCCTATCTTACATGCTAGTTCATATCGTTTACTAAATTATCAAATGATTGATTTAGTGATCATCAAAATTAAATTTCTTTTCATTATTAAGAACATGGCTGTATACTACTGAAAAAATATGGAAAAGCCACGGGGGCTACCTGCCTAACAAAAAGCACGCCTTCGTGAAGGGTTTTCTGGGGTGGGGAAATTTTGTCGTATTCACGATACACATAGGGAAAAGCTACGAAACTAACCATGTAGTTCGTTAGCATGAGCTGAAAGCCAAACTAGGTCAGAATACCAGTATTCGGAGGTCTTAACCACTCGAACACTGGTTTAAGTTAATAAAGTTTAAGATAAAGCAATAAATTTTAAGATAAAGCAACAAAACTGCGCTGTTTGAGGTTTAATTCCTTTACAGCAAATGATTGCTGCATCTAAATGAACGAGGAACACGCTAAAGTAAATTTTAAAACTACGCAAAAATGCAAATTTAGATTGGTTTAGTGAATTTAATCATTTTCTATTAAACATTTCGAGGGCTATCAGATAAATGTGAGTTTTCTGCAGAAGCAAAATATTAATGCTGCTTTTTGTTGCTCAATTTTAGATTCGCTGCAGATTCATTTTTTGGTTTCATTCAAAGCAGAAAATAATTTCAAATTTAAAAATTTATGTCTACGATATTATCATCGCATGATGTTTTGTAGGTATTTATATAATTTTTCTCCTCCTCTCCTTTCCTTCTATGTTGTTTTATTGAACCATATTTTCACATGTTCTTATTTTATGCGCGATTGGTTTCTCTTGTAACTGTTTACATACAGTATGCAAAGCAGTATTGGATCAATCATGCGGGAATTATGAAATAAATGGTCTGCACGAGTCTGAATTTGAAACCCCATACATCAGAAAAAATATATGCCAATTAACAAGAGTGTTTTGAGAACGATCAGTGTAATTGCTTCATGAACATATCAGAAACATCCCGGCGAAATGTTTTTAGTCGTCGACGTTAGTGGAACTGTCATGCAACGTATGAAAAGCATATTTTAAAAATGTTTATACAGTATTCCAAATCACGTCAATATTGTTCCGAATTTCGTAAAGATGTAAATAATTTTAGCGAAATTACATGTAAAAACTTTTAGTATCTGTGGTATAACATAACATGAAATGTCTGAAAGAGCGGAGTTCTTCCGGAAAAATATGGTTACAGAGGCAAATCTATGTAACATTGAGGTAAATTTGGCGAGAAATCGCCAAAGCTCGCCAAATGTGGCCATCATTTGGGTCAAGCCCCTGTATAACTGTAATTGGTTCTGTAAGTTAATAACTGTAGTTGATCCCTACATGTATCTGTAACCGTATTTGAACTTTGTATTTAACTTTAACTGTATATGTCTTCCAGTAATTTCAAGAAATGGAAGGTTCCAGCTATTTCTCTGTAATTCTCTTCTGTAAACCAGATTCGCTCTGGTACCTGGGCAACAAGCCTGCTTGGACTCTAACCCTTGAGTGTTTCAGGTACTTCAGAACTGAGATTTCACGTATTGCGAGCGACCATATTATGTGCCTGTCTTTCAAGGAGAGCATGAAAAATCTTTGCCACATGCACCAAGTGCCGAGAACATCATGCGTCTGCCGAGCCCATATTAGGCTGCTTGGGCCTCTCTAGGGAGGATATTTACTCCAATTCCCTCTTTGTGCTCGTCTTTCTTAGAGTCAATGGTCTTTTGGACCTTGTCTGACTTCGTCAGAAACCGGAGAAAAAACAACAACAACAAATATTTCTCGGCTGCCGAATATGAAATTTTGTAAAACTGGAGACAGCATCAGTTCTCAGTTTTTTAGTTCAGCGTCGATTTCGCAGTATTGCTATATCTCCGTGCGAGCTTCGCTCTTTAGAGGCGCTTTGCATTGCATTTTGTTTAACGTTCTTAATAGTTTGAAGTGGTAACTACTGATTGTGCTGTGTCATACTGAGATGAACTGTACGAGATTTTTGAGGGAAGTTCCTGAACTGTAAAGCGTTTCTTTTTTTTTCACGTTATCATCCGTTTCCTGTGCATTCAATTCATTACAAAACTGTACTCACGTAACAATATGTTCCAGTTCTATAACGGACAAAAGCATATCAAATATCAACGTTAGTGACAAAGAAGTTAGAATGAATGGAGTAAGCCTTTCCTTTATGTCCCGTGAAATGAAAATGAAGCCATAAAACGTCATGGTATGCCCTCACGACTTATCATGGCTGCTCCCATAAGCGGACTTCTAGTTGGTTTTGTTTACATTCTAATTGCTGCTACCTTCATGGTAACTATTCGTCATTGAACGCTTAAGTCTCCCGTTCTAATTTTAATGCAGAAAATAATATTAATACATAAATCATCTTCTATTTAGTATACAGAAAACTCATAAGAACTGCAAATAACTTTCAAGTAGCAAAGGAAGTTCTATAAAAAACGCTGCGACAGTCTTTTACACGAACATTCCGAATTACGTCTACATGTTACGACGTATAATTTCACTGGTGCTGATAGCAATATCACGCATCAAAGGAAGAACATATTTAAAGAGTGCACCTAAAATGCATCCCGGATGTATATTTTCATATAAATGTGTTTGCTTTTTTTAAACAATTACGTATGGTTTTTGTAAATAGGTCTGAGGAACGCTTTTCAACACAAAAGCTAATGTTTCAATGTGTTGCAAAACAAACTTGTAATAGGTGCATTTATATATCATCTAAAATGGTTAACATTGGTTTAAACAGCATTTGGATGTGTCAAACATAATTCTTTTTAATATTTCATAACACAAAGAAGAGAAACTAAAAGACAAGTTGTGTTAGCACTTTTTCCTATACTTTCGCACATATAGAGAAAAAGAATGATTAATGTCATAAATTTCCAGAATTATTTAATTCCTTTACCCTTTCGACTGGCACGGGATTTCGCTGAGAAAGTCCATACTTCCCAAACTATTACCAGAAAGAGGTATTCTTTTATTTTAGTGTCAAATTGCTACTGGTACTTTATACATGGATTTATGTACTTTTAATACATTGCCTTAATCTCTTGGGCCCATTTTCAAATGCATGTATTACCTTCTCATAGACATCACAAAAAACATTCTAGGCTTCCTATATGCTGCCTTGCCGGTCTTCGAGTGCGTTGAATAGAAAGGTAATCTGATTTCGTTCAGAAATGGCAAAGAGATTCATAAGAGATTGGCAGAAACTGGAGAATTTGAGCAACTGTAGACCTACCTCTTCCTTTCTGGCGATCTCGGAGATATGAGGCTGAGGGCAGAGCCGGATGTGCGGGTAGGCAAATGGTAATCAACTTCAGGGACACCTTGCTGCTGTTGTTGCTGCCTGTTGCTAATGGACCGTTCTAGATTCACGATGTTGCGTTCAATCACGATTAGGGCTTGCCTATCGTCTTCAAAGCTCTCCCCCTGCATAGCAGAGGAGCTCCATTCACCCACTGAGCCATCGGGAGCGTTGTAACGAACGTCAAAGAGCAATACAATCTGTTGGAAAAAAAAATGGATATTTCAATGTCCAGAAATAGCCTACCCCCTATATTTGAGTATCACAGAGAGCAATGGCCTTGTACTTTTAGTTAATTTATTTAGTACATACTATAGTTGAGTGTCTGCATAAACAATTTATGTATCCAGTGGATCTGTATATGATCATTTGTGCTGCACACGCACATGTATGTGTCTGTATGTCCTCAAGATATGTTGCAGAGCATCTGATGAGTTAGTTATCTTGTGAAAGGCTTTCGTGCAATATTTCATCTGTTTGTACAGGACAATGGCAGATCTGCGACTCGATGGTTATTGTCTGGTGTTGAAAGATTTGGGTTTCATGAGGACTGTTTCAGTGTAAATTGAAATTGGTGAACATCGTCCAGTCCAGCTACCTAAAGATTGTTCATTAAGGGAATTATGCTCCTGAACAGTAACATTAGCCGGAGCCCCATTCTTCTACGTCCACACACGATCCATGACTCCTTTCTCTTACAACTGAGGCGTTAACCACGTCTGCAGTATATGTCCATTAATAAAGCTATATCCATTATGAAGCTACATGTTCATATATGACCATTAATGTCCATTATGAAAGCTGTATTGCCAATACGATAACAATATCATAACTGAAATTCACTGACATTTTTCTCTGTGATAATCAAACCTAGAGGTATTGAGACTTCTAGGCCACATTGTACATATTAATTTAGAGAATCTGAAAATTTTCAAAATATTCACATTCTAATTTCTAGAATATTCACATCTGAGGCAAAATATAAAACAAATTTTGCAAACAGGACTCTGTAAACATCTATTAAAAAAGTAAATGATATATATTGAATGAACCCATGCTGCTTCTTCAGAAATAAAATATATAATTTGTATGTACGTTTTAATTAAAATAATTATTTCAATACATAAAATATAACTTTTGAAATTTTAATTTTAATGGTTTGAAGCGAAGAAAATAAGTTAGGTAGATTTTCTTGACATTTGCTTCTACTTTATTTCATCTATTGTAGCAGGTTTTTAATTTGTATCAAATCAGTTTTAGTCTGTTTAAAGTACCCAACGTTGCCGGATTTTAAGCAGACCGAAAAGCTTTGTTTAGAGGAATGGGTGTTAGATTTTGTTTTTAAATCTCGGTTCCACAGGGGTTTTCTTTTTATTTTGGCTCAAGGTGAATTGTGGAAAATTTAACCAAACTCTGGGGAGAGTCAACAAAATTGTCAAATAGCAAATGATAATTTATACTTTCAAAAATATTATTGCAGCTAAAAAAATTTATAATCAGACGGATGTTTTTAATATAAAAAATTATCTAATCTAAGAAATGTGGGAAGAGCTCTGTAACTATCCGAAAATATGAAGGAAATCTTTAAAGATCTTCAAAGGTAATTTAGACTTGGAGTGTTAGGTAACTGAATTTAGCTAGCATTACAGAAGTAATGTATTAATAACTCTATTGATTAAAATATAATGAAACTTTAAACTCAGTGTAATGACACCAACATGTACAAGGTTCTTGGTACATAAATTTAATTTTATTTCAATATGTACAGCTTTCCTTTTTGCTGCAGGCCTTCTATTTGTAGCGAAATCTTTTAACATTTAGGCAACTCTTTCGTTTTACACAAACGCTTAATTAACTTGCAGAATTGAAACAGTGTTGTCAGAATGGGCAAAGAGACCAAATAAGATAGACTTGACAAACGTATTTAGTAATCTTTAAAAGGAATTTTTACTGCCTCATATTCAATTTTAAAGGGAAAAAGTAGATTTTAAATCAACATTTATTCTCAAAAAAAAAAAAAAAACTTGAAATTGCATGCTTTTTGTCCATTATGAAATATATTGCAATATTTATAGAAACAGCTTTCAATCGACGACGTACTTTAAATGTAAATAATAAGGCTATAGATTTGACAATTTAGCATATGTATATATCTGTGCATAAGAAACATTCTCGAGTATCGGTGAAACTATTAAACAGCTTAAAAGAATATAAGACGGCCAAAACTAAGGAAATTAAATGAGATTATTAATTTTTCAAAGATTAATTAAAAATAAGCCACTTGTATTTAATTTTAACTATGTTAATCCGTTTCCATACAGCGAATTTAAAAAGTTAAAGTTAAGAAAATTAAATAAAAGGTAATGGATCTCCGATGCGTTTAAATTAAAAGTAGACAAATTTATATATTTAACTGCATGATCAAATTTTACACGTTTCTTCATTAATGACATTCGTTCTGTTAGTTCTATCTTCTTCATTAGATGTAACAGAATTTACCAAACGTAATTAATGAAAAGTTTTCGAAATGTTCCTATTCCCCCCCCTGCGTATACTTTCATCTGTACATATTCATTAAACGCTCTCAGCAATGTATCCAAATTCATTTATATGTTAAAGATCGAAACTATGAAATGTTTAATGAATGAAGTTGGTAATGGCATGGGAATATTATTGATCACCACAACCATACAATTTGTAACAATACCTTGTCAATGAAAATGTTTTCCAAATAAGGCATAGATTTAGAATGTTCTCCGAATGAAAGCAATTTTAATAAATTACGTGACATATTCAATTCAGTTTCAAACCATTAATTATTTTGTAATTACCTATCCCACAGTTATTTAATTTTGTTTTGTGAAACACTAAATACATGCTTTATTGCGCAAGCGATTAGAATTGTTTTAAGCATAATATTCAATTGTGACAAAATATTGTTAATAATTCTTACTTCTGCGAGGAAATAATACTCACTTCAGTGGGCATGTTGTTGATATCCACCAAGGAATCCGCCACTCGAAGATGTCCATCTTCTATTAGCTTTTGTAGAACTAAGCCATAACTGCCCACAATTCTGAAAAGAGAATATGCCATTTGAAAAACTTGAAGGAAAAGCAATTTTGATACTAGCAATATAGTGTTCGAAATGATACACAAATAGTAACAAATCATTGAGAATGGTCAACATTCTGCGTGTTTTTCTATTGAGAAAACTAAAACGTACTGTACTTGATGTATTGCATAAATATAGGAATTTTGGGATTTGTTTTACGTGGAAGTGTTCAAAACTTTCCTTGTGCATCTGATTCTGATCGTATCCCATTCTGAATTAAACTATTTTACAGCTGTTTTTATCTCGCTGTTTTCTTTTGCTGTTCGTAAACGTTTATCACATTTATAAAGAAACCTCAGGGAAAAACCCACTTCATCATGAAGTGGATGTACATACTCCATACAGGCAGTTTACAGACCCAACATTGTTTGATTCTTCGAGCCCTGTAGGCTAAAATTCTTGCTGGTGTTTCGGTGCTTTCCTCGTAGAGGTACACTGCGAAAATAAAAAACAAATGGGACAGCTTTTTATCTCCAGTTCTACTGGGCCGATTGACGAAATTCAATTTGCGTTTGTCATGTCTCGAAAGCGTCATTTAGGATATGTATTAGATTTATAAATAGCACTGTTCTAATATAGGTATTTGACAAAAAATCGGACTTTTTATGAAGTGACATGCCAATTTTTTCCATATTTCAATTCTACAACTCCCATTACGCCAAACTGCCAAGTTTTGTAAAAATCGTAAGAGTAAGAAATTAGCCCTCAAAATTTTAGCTCCTCAATGTTAGTTAAGTTTGGTATATATTTATAAATATCTCTTTTTTATTTTCTCATTTCGAAATTTAGGTTCATTCCAAATAACATTCGCCCATTTTTCATGATTTATTTTTAAATAATTTTTATAAATATTTTGAAAAAAAAAATGTTGAATTATAACCTATACAATTTTTACCATCATCTTAAAGTAGATGTATTTTTAAGCATACCTGCAAAAAATTAGAAGTTCATATTCAAAATTTCCGAAGATATACGTGAATTTATATACTGGCGCGTTTTGAAATTTGGCATATTTGTTGAAAGCGATAACATCGAATGTGGTTTAGGCACTTTGTTAAAATTATTTCAAAGTAAGAACGATGCGACTTTTTCCCTCATCTGCGCAATTGAAGGGAACGGGAAATAGGTTGCCATATATTAAGAAGTATGCCAAGTGAATTATTCTGGTCTCAAACTGAAAAAAAAAATGCGCCAAGTTAAATTTTTTAATTTATGCATAAATTTCGCACCAAATTTTGCAAAATTTAATATTTAGGCATAACGTGAATCGTAGAATCGAAATATGGAAAATATTTGGTATGTTATTTCAGAAAAAGTCCCATTTTGTGTTAAAATACCTATGTTAGAACAAGGCTATATATAAATCTAATATATATATCCTAAGTCGCCTTTTCAAGGCATGAAAAACGCAACTTAAATTTCGTCAATCGACCCAGTAGAATGGGAGATATAGCACTGTCCTTTTTTCTTTTTTTTTGCAGTGTACGTGAAGGAATTACTGTGATGACAAGTTTCACATTTCGATATTTTCATCGTCATTGTTTTTTCACCACAATTAAAGATTCTGATCTAACCGATTATTATTCAGACATGAAGCGATGTGCGGAGAAGAGGGGGAATCGGTCGTCTCTCTCTGCTACGGAAAACGTGTGATACATTTTCAATTTATTGGCAAAAAAGGGGGATGTTAGTCACGAATGAAATATTAGACTGGAAACGGCATTTTGTGTTGAATTACTCAAAACGGCGTATCACTTTTCAAAATGTTGCCACCAGATATTAGCGCCCTGTATTTTAAGAATTTAAATAACAAGGAATCTGAATAAATATATGCATGCTTCTCGCACTGTGAAAAAAAAAGGTACCTGGAACTAACACATTTTGAATAACGTAGTTCTCTCCCCGAGCATGGGCACATGGAAGGCAGAATTTTGAATTTGTTTTATTATCTACTTCATATTTTGCAAAACTTTATAACGAATTTTTGATTAACAAAATGTAGGATTTCAAAGCGAGCAGTTGCAACACTGTAATAAAAAAAAAACATTTTTATCTTCAGCGCTCGAGACAGTTTATCGGAAATTCTAAAGATACGCTGTTTTTTAAATATTTTGTGACTTTGGAGTTGAATCGAATTTTATAAGGCACCAAAGCACGAAGAACGGAATTTTTAGTAAATAAAGTGAACACACAAAACGACTATAATAAAAAGTAAACGATAATAACGTGACATAATAACGAAGATGATGTAACTAATTTGGAATTTGAATTCAAAATTTCGAATAACGTAACTAATTGGGAATTTGAATTCAAAATTTCGAAAAACATAATTAATTTGGAATTTGAATTCAAAATTTCGAGAACTGACATCTTTCTTCTAATAGGCTGTCGCACTGGATAACTGCGTATTTTTGCTTCTAGCTTTCTGGACGCTTTTAGTTTTCTAATTCTAATTCGCGCTGACACTTAGACCTCTCGCCTAGTCTCTCCTACCTGTTGTCTATAGTTCTAAAAATATAATCTGCATCTAAAAATATAGTATAATCTTGTGGAGTGCATATAGCATGTATGTAATATTACACATATGCACAAAAATATCGGCTTAAAATTTTCAAAATTAACATTAATTAGTAAATCTGCGCAGTAATTTGCGAAATTAATTAAATAATCAAGAGATAATATTTAAATAAAATATGCCAATTTCATTTGTCCGATTGTTTTTCTGGTTTCTAATTCCGAGAATTCTAATTGTATATTGTTTGATGTTACGACTTGATGTTACGATTGTTTGATGTTTGATGTTACGAGTACGACTTGTTTAAGTTCATATCAGAGCAGATTGATTAAAAAATTATTTCTTAAGGTATTCCGCAGAGTGTTTCCGCTGCTCGTTTTCAATTCGTTCAGTTTCTTAATCAAAATTCATTAAAGGATTACAAAATATGAAAAAAAAAAAGTCTGAAAGCTTTCAGACTTTATATTACATCTAAACATATTTCCCTCAATTATTACCATACTACCCCCGTATCACCCAACCATATTACCCCCAATTATTATTTTTTCATTTATAGACAAATACACGTGTCAAGCTCATTTCGGGTTAACGCCACATTGGGCTAAAAATATTAAGAAAATTCTAAATGTCTTTAGAATTTCCTATTGACAGCTTCGCGGCTGGAGATAAAAATATTTTAGTCCGCACAGTGCGTTGCCGCTGATCGTTTTGAAATAGTTGAATTTGTTAATCAAAAATCCATTAAAGGTTTACAAAATATGAAACAGATAACAAAAAAATTTCTAAATTCAGAATTCGGGCTTCCGGTTGTCCATATTCGGGTGGAGGACTAGGTTATTCTAAATTTGATTGCTCTTGGTACTGCTGAAAGTGAGGAACATGCGTACACTGATGTAGATTCTTCATTTAATTTCTTTAAATACAATACAGGGCGATACTATTTGGTGGCAACAGTTTAAAAAGTGCTACAACGCATTTAAGTGTTTCGACGCAAAATTCCGTTTCAAGACTAATATTCCATTCGGGACTGATGTCCCTTGGGCTAACAAAATAAAAAATTGCTTTCTGAGACATTTACTTTTAAAAGAAATGTTCTGCCTCAGCTTCGTAACCTGCAAATATGAAAATGACGGTTAACAGCTAAATATGTTTAATGACTTTCTTACATTGCTTCAGATCTTGATCGACAAAAAATTACATTTTTCCATTTTTGTTTTAATAATAACTCTGTTAAGTATTATTAATTCTGTTTTGTTTGCTTTCCTATCAGAGAGGTTCGTTACTTACAATTTATATCAACCTGTAAATGTTTGAGATTCATTAAAATAAATGAATGGATTCTGCATATGAAAGACCGCCTTAATAAATTAAAACTTACAATTAGCTTAGCTCAACGGATCTATGAATAATTCAGCACCCCTCGTTTAATTTGATCGAGGTTAATGCTGACGTTCGAATAATGTTAATTTGTTCTCTTGCCTGCCACAATACTGCTTTATAATTCAGACTTGTAATCAAGGCGTCATTGAAGCAGTGAAAGGGATTACCACCGTGAAATACGAACAAGTTACTGAACAGATAAGAGAAGAGATAGGAGAACAATTCGGCTCTGTATGAATTCACTCAATAAGCAGCTGTTTCCGAGGAAGAAAGTCTATAAACTGCTTGGAGATCAGCTGCCGCTCCAACACAGAAAATTAGGTCTTCTGTAATATGAAATTTTGCATTGCTTTATTAGGTATAATTAGCCATGTGTAAAGGCCTTGTACGAAGTAAAAAGGAAGTATTGTAATCGCGAAAAGTTTCAGGCAGCATATTTCAACGAAAATATCCATTTTGACCGCGATCGAATGCAATTTAACGATGTTTTTGCGAAATATCTGTACGTAAGGCCAGAATAAAAGACTCTTTTCCTTCAAAAAAACTTATAAAACTGCTTTAAAGTGAATTCTGAAGAGAATGTTTTGTGGTGTCTGTACGTACCACAAATGGTCTGTACGTATGCACAATACGTCTGTACGTATGTGAGATACATACATACGTCTGTGCGTATGTACGTATCTCGCATAACTCAAAAGCGATACGTTGAAATTTTGCAGAAGTAAATTGAGTTTAAATAGAAGGGAAACGAGATTGTAAGTGTGCTTCTTGAATAGCGAGCGTGAAGGTTGCTAGGTAGAAATTTTGAACGTTGAAATTTTGTATGTAAGACTGCTATAAAATGCAGATGTGCACCTCGTATTTTGGTTGAAATCGATCACAGCAAACGTATATAAATATATTTATATATATATCCACTCTGTTACCCGGCTCAGTGATCTCAGTTTCTTTACTCTTATATGTTTGTAAATTGTGCATTTTTTGCTTTAAAAATGATTGAATTGTGTTCTTATCTTCCGGTTAAGGTTTTTATGCCTTTAGGAAATCTGCAAGCAATATCTGTAGAATTATCAACAATTTAAAAGCTGCTTAAGTGCGGTTAAGCCTAATTTTTAAATAACATGGGGGAGATATTTGCTTACATTTGAAACAGCAGAATAGTAGATTTGTTGCCAATCTAGAGAGCAACAACAAAGGTAATACCTTCATTTATTATTGCGAATTAAATCATACTTAATCATTTACGGAATTTTTCGAGGAAATAAGTGTTTAAGATTTAATTAAAATTTTTAATATAGAATTTTTGGGTTTTTATGTATTTGTGAGAACTGAATTAATTAAATGAGAAATACTGAATCGTCTGTGAAAAACTGTTTCTTTTTTGTTTTGTTTGTTTAATTTCTTTTATACATCGTTCTAGATTTATTATAGTATTTGAATAGAACATGTGGCAACGGTTAGAGAATTCTTCAAATGATATAAATTTTGTGCATTCTGAGTTATAATATGAAACCCTTCCAGAAGACATCTCAACAATATCACAATTAATAATATCTCAATCCCAAATGAAAAATGTGTTAAATATTTAGGAGTTTATCTCGATCAAGAACTAACCTTCAAAAACCATACCGAAAATATCTGTAAAAAAGCCCATCAAGCAACAGGCAGTATCTATGCACTCATAGGAAGAAATTCTAAACTTAGTCTCCCTACAAAAAGAGTTATTTATCTACAAGCTATCCGCCCGATTTTACTGTATGCTTCGTCAGCGTGGGCTGCAACTGCAAGAACTCATCGCGAAAAAATACAAAGAATTCAAAACAAGGCCATTCGAATAATTACAAATGCGCCTTGATTCGTACAAAACAGCACTCTTCACAATGACTTTAATATTAAAGCCACGAATTCTGAAATTCTTGAAGGTTCTCAGAACTTTTTTATGAAATGTGACAGTCATCCTATGAATATCATCAAAAAACTAGGAAATTATGATTTCACAATTGAACAACGCCACAAGAGGCCCGGCACAATTCACCATAATAGTCGGTGGTAATGTATATATTTTCGTTTTCTTCTTATTTAGCCAAGATTTTACTTCATTTTCTTTACATAGATTTACTTATCAAATTACAATGCGCTACTTTTTTCCTGACAAAGCAGGTAGACTTTGTATGTAAATAGTTTTTACACTTATGATGTTGCGTGGCCCCAACTTGTCCGCAACAGTAGTAGTGACTGCTATGAACTGTAAATTATACAAACTCGTAAGAAGGGTTTAAATCCCTTTTTATTTCACTTTAGAAATCACAGTTGCGTTCACTTGACGCTCACAAACTACGCCAACCGGCGGTTAAACCAAATAGAAAAGTACAACTAAAAATAAATGACAGGATGAATAAATAACGAAGTCACTACCTACGAGGCTCTATAATCGTAACTAACTTATCCGCGTTCTAAGATACAGCTGAGATTCAGCAAACTTACTGTTTAAGAAGTTGAAAGACTCAACGAACTGCTGAAATAGGCACATAGGTCAAAACGCGCGGTTCTTAAAATTTCTACCTAGCAACCTTCACGCTCGCTATTCAAGAAGCACACTTACAATCTCGTTTCCCTTCTATTTAAACTCAATTTACTTCTGCTAAAATTTGGATACTCTGCGCGTTCTACTACGATTTACATACTCTGGCATTGGCAATTCCAGGGAAAAGTAAAGGCTTGACAGGAAAGATAGCTTAAACTTAAAATAAATGTTAGTTATAATAAATATAAACCCTACACGCTCATGAAACGTTTCAATATACAGTAAATTGTGTTTTTCATCATTTCACTTTCCAATTATTGCTTATCAGAAGAATAATTTTTATGAAATTTTTAAAATGCCTTACGATACATCCTGCAAGAGATGGCGTAACCAGAGCTCCAGTCAACTAAAATGCTTTTCGTCCCTACTAATAGATGGCGTCACACGACGCCTCATTTTTTCAAAGTTTACTTATTCTACGGACGGCGGCACAGGAGCCTCCGTCGCTAGTAATCTCTGAGTTCTAGCACAGCATGAGCACAAGTACTTCCACATTATTGGATACAACTTACTCGATTCCTCAAGCATTTAAAAGTCAAGTATAATATATTGGTAAAGGTCGTTAATGGTCGATTGCCTCTTACTATGATAAGACATAGACATAGACATAGTTATAATATGAACAAAATATAACTCTGTTAAGTGAACCTAGCGCCAGAGTGTCGCTATGGTAAACACATATAGTGAATTTTAAAGACTGTATTTATTCTATTGTGGTTTATGCACTATCGACGAAGTAGATTTAATTCAATCCAATAAGTTTAAATGAAATGCAAGAAAAAATGCGTATAATTTAATATTCCGTACAAGGAAGTCATGTGGTGTACACATCAGATTTTTTTCTAAATTTATATCGACACAATCAAATGTCTGAGCCTTTATACCTTTATTAAAATTGTACTTTACTGGGAGTTAAATAACACATAATTTAACTGATTTCTAATTAAACAAAATTAAGTGTTTATAGCATATTTAAAGTAAGTACTTTGAAACTTTGAAATGAATATCATAACTTGATTCCATTCAATGTTATTTCTACGTTTAGTATTGTTGCGTGCATACGGGTTTGTAATGGATTCAATGCACAAGTCGATAAAAAGTTAATAAAATTTATTCTTATCCCAAGAAATAAAAACAAAATGCTCAGTTTCCTCAGAGATATTCGTACAATATCACAATACCTCACAGCAGTTGTATTTTAAACTACTAAAACGTTAAATAGAACACAATTCAAAGCAGAGAAAACTAATCCGATCTTCCCGCCAATTCGCTACGATCAACAACAAAGTAAACAACTGAACTTAGATGTTTTCCTCCGCCTTTTATAAGCTTTTAATTACGCACGAGAACATTCTGGCATTTTCTCGACTTTTCTGGATAGCAAAAGTTTACAATTACGAGCTATCTATTTGTTAAATATTAAAATGTGCGTGCTCCTGTATTTTTACATTTTCGGCGTAACTTTCTCTTAAAACTCGTCGCGCGCAGGATTGCACGGGAAAATGAAACAGTTTAATTACAATTATACTAAATACAAAAACCGTAACAGTATCAAAAACATCTAAATTAATTTTGATGTGCACGTATTACCCCGCGATATTTAGATATTAGTAAACAATTATCGTTAGTTTCTCGAATTAGCAACTGTATAGTGATTAATGTTTCTTCAGAATAAGTATGGAGTACACATTTAAAACGCTTTCGGGACCGTTTAATTAATGTGTACACAATATAGAAATTAGAAAGTTTTGGAAATTTGTTATAAGAGTTATCATTGACGAATGAATCTTCACAGAATTTCACACAATCGTCACAAATATTTTCCTCTGTGGTTCAAAGAGTGAAATTCTGAGATTTTTAGGTAAAAAGAAAGATACGTGCAAAAATTCGTTTCAGAATTAAATAGAAAAAAATCTTAATCCAGTTTTGGGGACAAAAAAAAAACTTGCTTTATCATATTAGATTGGCATCTACAAGTACCAACTTCGTTAATGGTTTTATTCATTGATCCTTTTATAGTTTTCTCTATAATATGCAGTCTTACAATATAAGCATAGTAAATTAATTACAGCTAATTAATTTAAAGATAACAATTAGATTAAGAATATAAACAAACGTTTTGAAAAAAAAATGGTTCATTGAGTTTATGTTTAGCTAGTCACTACGCGGCCAGCCTTCGTCTGGCTTTGAAATGTATCAGAAATGCGCCTAAAAGGAACACGAAATATTAAATTTAAAAACTGCACAGAATTTTACACTGCTGAACAACTTCATCAAAAAATAAACAACAACAAAAACAGAATCTTTTATAAAAATGTATTATATATAAAAAATTACAATATCCCTTAACACAAATATTAATTATCCTAATAAATAAATTAACCAACTTCCCGTTGCAAAATCTTAAAAATTCAAATGGTATAAAGGAAGTTAAGAACTTTGTTTCCAAAAACAATCATGCAAAACGTTTTATATAATTAAAATTATGTATAATTAAAACATAATATAAAAACATTTCAATAAAATAAGCAATAAATTTCATATTTTCAAGAGAAAATAGTTAGCACTTCAGTATCCAAAGTAATGAATGAAAAACTGCTAATAAAGAGCTAGAGGGGAAAAAAAAAGGAAATTCTTTCTGTTGTGCTTCGCGAGACACATGCGAGCCAGAATAAGAAAGATTGCAATGTGCATGTTGAATTAATAATATTTTATCTCATATTTTCAACAGTCAGCAGTCCAGTATACAAAGCATTGAATGAAAAACAGTTGCCAAAACCACATTTCTAAAAGAACAACAGTACAACAGCGCTTGTCACGCCGTACGTGTTCGAGGCAACTTATTCAGTTCTGAGTAGCCTTTGGATAACTTATTTAACTTAGTTTTAATTTGACTTCATTACTTTTAAGGTACGCCATAAATGCTGTCTGGTTTTGTAAGCAAAAGAAGTTCCTTCTGTTAAATTATTGAGTTTAATCTCTTAATAAAAGTGTATTTTACACTCTTCTTACGTTTCTTCCTTTCTTAATGAACATAGCGATAAATCGATTGCGATAAATAGCGATAAATCGATTGAATCCTTCTTGAGTCTCGATATAGTGTATACTTCCGAAGAAGGTGAGATTCTGCAATATCAAACGCAGCCATAGCGTTCACTTGATTTTGTTTCTAAAAAGTTTATGTTTCTCAAGTTAAAAGTAATAATACAAAACATCATCTCTACATATAATAAAAGGTTTGGTTGGGTTTGGTTTATTTAATTATGGAAAAGCACACTAGGGCTATCTGCCTAAGGAGAGGGATGCCTTCGTCATATAATAAAAGAAAGAGTCTATCTGTATGTGCATGTGTCTTTCGTTCGTGCTGCGCGTAAGAGAACCAGGGCTTCGAAATTTGGTACATAGGTGCATCTAGACAAGAGCCTCGAAGCGATTTTTTTCAAAATTCGAATCAGATTTTTTTAAAATTTTAACTTTTTTAATGAAATCGTATCATTTTGAACAGTTTCATTCTTATAGAAATGTGGTTTTGGTAACAGTTTTTCATTCAATGCTTTGTATACTGGACTGCTGACTGTTGAAAATATGAGATAAAATATTATTAATTATACACGCACATTGTAATCTTCTTTTTTGATTTGTTATTTCTTCCTGATGATCGTTTCATTCTTTTAGAAATTTGGTTTTGGCAGCAGTTTTTCATTCATTGCTTTGGATACTGGACTGCTGTCTGTTTTCTCTTAAAAATCTGAAATTTATTGCTTATTTTATTGCAATGATTTTATATTATGTTTTAATTAGATAAAATATTTTGCATGATTTTTTTAGGAAACAAAGTTTTTTCGCACTTAAACACTTTTGCATCTGCTAACATATTCTATCGCTTGTTAGCAATAAAAGTAATTTTCCCTCAAATTTAAAATAATAAAATAAAAGACCAAATTTGTTTTTTAAATTAGAAACAAATTATAACCTAATCAAACATACCGCAATAAATGACTGAAATTATTGGACCTGTTTTATAAACGTTAATTCCCGTTATTCATTCAGTGATCATTTGACAGGTATGGCTTTCCACACGATTCAGTTTAGATATTTTAATATCAAATTTAACTCTAGTACACTGATTAATTAGAAATACAGGCTAAATATGTGGAGTGAAATTAGTTTACCTTTATCTGGGACCTCACGTCACGCATTCACTGTGCTGTGTAACTAACTGTTTTGGATAGTATACATTTGCGATAATCAAATATTTAATGGGCTTTAGATTAAAGCTGCCAAATTAGATTCTAAACATTTCGTACTTGCATAGAAGGCTATTTGCAAGACATTCTGTGTGAGAACGTTTCAATGCAGTTAACCTCGAAAAAAAAAAAAAAAAGAAAAGAAAAGAAAAGAAAAGAAAAAAAAAAGCAGACAGTTCTAGATCTCCCGTTCTACTGGACCGATTGCCGAAATTTAACTTGCGTTTACCACGTCTCGAAAGCGCGACTAAGGATATATATTCGATTTATATATAGCATTGTTCTAATATAGGTGGTATGACACAAAATCGGACTTTTTCTGAAATAATGTACCAATTTTGTTCCATATTTCGTTTCTGCGAAACATATTATGCCTAGATATTAAATTTTGTAATTTTTGGTAGGAAATGTATGGAGAAATTTAAAATTTATCTTGGTGTACTTTTTTTCAGTTTGCGCCAAGAGTAATTTCACTTGGTGAACTTTTATATTTATAACAACGTAATTTCCTTTCCTTTTTTTCGTTATACACGAGCGGTAAAAAGGTCATCGTTCACACTTTCAAATAATTTTAACGAAGTGCGTAAACCAAATTTGACGTTATCATTGCTTTAAACAAATGTGCCAAATTTCAAAACGCTCCATAAATTCACTCATTACTTCGGAAATTTTCAATAAAAAACTCTAACCTTTTACAAGTATGCTTAGAAATACAACTACTTTAAGATGATGGTAAAAATTTTACATATTATAATACAAAACTGTTTTCGAAAAATTTATAAAAATTATTTTTAAATACAAATTTAAAAAATAAATAATAAAGATGGGCGAATTTTATTTGGAGTGAACCTAAATTTTGAAATGTGAAAGGAAGAATCAAATAAATTTAATAAAACAGAGATATTAATAAATATATACCAAATTCAATTAACATGGAGAAGCTGATATTTTGGGACCTAATTTTTTAAAAACTACTCGTGCAATTTATCAAAAACTTGGCAGTTTGGCAGAATTTGAGTCAGTTGAAAACTGGTATGTTATTTTAGAAAAAATCCTATTTTGTTTCGAAATACCAATATTAGAACCATACTATATATAAATGTAATATATATCATAAGTCGCGCTTTCGAGGCATGGAAAACGCAATCTTAATTTTTGAAAATCGCTCCAGTAGAACGGGAGAAGAAGAATAGATACTGATATAGAAGATACTGACAATTACATTAGTCTCGTGACAACAATGACAGTAGTTGAAATTCTGCTGCACTTCTTTGATGAAAATAATATTAAAATAACACTTTCATAAACATGCACTGAAAATTCGACAAATATTCAAGCATTTTCAAAAACAAAGCAAATTTACCTGATTTTTTTAAAGAAATAAATACCTAGTGTTAGGAATTTTATACTTAGATAGGCAATTTAATAGAATTATAAGTAAAATTGTATTTCTTTTGTAACACGAAAATCTTAAGGAAGCTATGCCGAGAAAGTAAGAATACAGGGCAAATACATTTAGCATTGAATAAATAAATATCTCGGTAATTTGGCGAGAAATCAAAATCTTGCTAAATTTGGCGCCCCTTTGGCGACATTTTGGTTCGGTCCCTGTATCACCGTAATATGTATTGAAATTGAATAAATGTACTTGACCACTATGTTACCTGTAACCGGTTTCGTTCAGAGGTATAAATAATTACTTGAAGATACCTGTTAGAAATGCTACATAAAATTATGTTAGAAAAATGGCTTTTAGCGTTATGTTCTTAGTTGGCGCAAAGCTGGCTGTGTCAGTAATAAACTCTAGTTTGATTGATTTCGAAGCGTATATATTAATTTAGACTTAGTAGTTTGAATCTCAAGCTCGCTAAAATTATACAGTTGTGTTACGATTTTGTACGAGAATATTAATTTATTTAAGAATGCTAATGCTTTTGAGCTCTGTAAATTAATAATAAAATAATTAAAAGTTTAATTACATATGCGATTGTTTTAGGAAGATCATGCAACGACCGCTTTGCTTCAGTTGAAAGTTTTACATTATTTTTGAGAAAACATCCACAGATATTCGTTACTTCTATATACAAGTTTTGTTTACAAATATTAAGATGTTATTCATAAAAAATTAATATTTTACAGACAGATAGCTTGTATAATTAACTCTTCTTGCAAAATATTTTGCCCGAAACATGTGCATTTGGTTTAATAAAACGGGTTTCGACTAAAGTCCAATTACAATTTTTCTACAGCACTTTTTTCCATTTTGGATTTTATAAAAACGTCAATCTTAATACCATGTCAAATTTTCTGCAATTTTATGGCTATAAACGTTTCTTCAGTAAACGCTTAAAACATAGAAGTCGTTATTCACATTATTATGCAATAAAAAAGAATATGAAAAAAAAAATGTGAAGGGATATATTTTTTCCCATTTTCCTAAATTTTTTAATTTGCATATGGGGAAATCGAGTTTTTTAACTAACACTCTTTTAGTAAGAAAATTTCAAAATAATACCACGTTTCCTTAACACGTTCGCTGCTGAGCGACACTTTCAATAACGGTTCCACGACGCCAATAAATTTCAATTAATTAATTGTAAAATAAAAATACAAAACATGTATTTATGGGAAAGATATGGAATTTAGATAATTTTTAATTGCTTTATTAATTGTACGAGTTATATCGTAGTCGATTTTTGCGATAAAATGTTTCATGACAGGGCCAACTACGAGTATACTCGTAACAAGTATATTCGTATTGCCAATTGCTTATAACAAAGATTCATTTTTGATCTGATTGCGCAAGTTTTTTAACTTTAGTCTAAGCATGTTGCTGATCCCCAAAGCCAGACACCTTCATATTCCCAAAGCTAGATACCTTCAAAGAACATTAAAATACTACGAAATTGATCGTATGTGGCGTAGGTAAAACAAAACAATTCTACGAATTAACTCGTAGCTGGCGCTGAAACACATACTTCGACCTACGAGGTAACTCGTTCAGGGCAGCGAACGTGTTAAGCCGATGAAATGTTGTAGAAGATTTTCTTATACACTTTTAGTTTAGAACAATACTAAAATTTAAAATAATGCTGTATGCTTACGGATTCGTAACAGATGGAATGCACACAGAACGGATGATATCTTGATAAGATTAATTTTCCCCAAAAGAAATACTTCACAGTTTTGGAACTCCTCACGAAAGCTCTCGCACAACTCTTCTCAGTATCACAGAGCACAATCAGTAGTTACACTCCAAACTACTAAGAATGTTAAACACAAATTAAAAGCTCACCTAAAAGGCGAAGCTCGCACGGAGATCTAAATACTCCGAAGTCAACTCTGAACTAAAAACTGAGAAACTGACGCTCTCTCCGCTCATATATAGTTTTGCTCCTCCCTTTGCGAAATCTCTAGTACTTTCCATTTCTCGAAATTACTACTACAAAGAACATACAGTTAAAGTTATATAAAAGGGCCAGATACTGTTACAATCACATTATAGGGATCAATTACAGAATCAGGTATAGGGACCGGACCAAAGTGTCCTAAATTGCCACAAAGTTTGGCGACTTCTGACGATTTCTCGCTCAACTAAGCGACAAAATATAATCGCCAAAACCATCGCGAGATTGGCAATATCACGCCAATTCAGCGAGATAACCATTTATCTCAATGTTAAATAGACTGCCTTTGTAAGTTTATTTTTCTTGCAGAGTTCCTGTTTTTTAAGCATTTCATGTTATATTATATAACAGATATTACAGTCTTACATATGATTTCAATAAAATTATTTATATATATACAAATTTGTAACAATATTTAACAAGCAATAAATATAACACTTTACTACTTACTTATTAGTAAAGTACTTGTTATAATTAAGAAGGACAATTTCCAGCACTTCATGACTCTGCACGGGACTTCCGACTGGCCACTCAAACCACTGAAAACAAAAAATAATTATTCATTATAAAATTTCATAGGAAAATGCATAAATCCACTAATGCTAGTTTTCGTTTTAAGAATTTTAAAACAAAGAGTCTATTTACGAAATATTTCGATAAAGAATTAAAAAAACAAATATTTTAAAATAAAAACTTCTTGTAATAGCTTTCTGTAAAAATTTAGAAATACCTTCTGCTACATTTAAATTTATTCCTCTTTAAAAATGTCACATGTAAACAAGTTCTGGATTGAAGGATATATTTCAGTGCTATCCGAAGATAAGTATTCCTATGCCATAATACATGGTATTAATATTTCTAAATGTAAAATAAGCAGCATTATTAATCGGAAAGAGAAAAACCGTCAATCATTACTTCTACATGGGAAGAAGACTCCAAATAAACACCCAACACCAATACGTACTTTCCCTAAATTTCTAAAATTAAATCGTCGGAAAAAAATCCGTAGACTCAGAAATCAATTGCAAAGTTTTTTAATATAGCTGCAGGAACAATAAATAAAACAATAAATCAAGATTTACAACTTAAGAAAAAACTAAACTAAAAAATATAATGTTCACCAGCTTTTGCCGAAGCATGTGCTTCAAAGAAAAACAATTCGTAGAATCCCATATGAACACTATTTAGCACGAGATAAATTGAAATACATTGTAACCCTTGACGAAGCATGGTTTTGCTTAAATGACTGCAACAAAACTAGGTCTATATATTATCGAAAACGAATGGTAAAGAATTGTACAAACCTGGTAGTGTCATTGCAAAGATTGTTTCAGAAAAGGCTATCATCTCATCAATAACTGTTTATTTAATCTACTATTACTGCTACCAGCTAGGACAGTTTTATTTCCACTATCCTTTGGATTCTGGGTAATTTTACTCTTCAGGGTAATTTTACTTATTCTTGGATTTTCTATCAAATGCAATGCATTTGGTGAGTAGAGCGCTTTGTTTTTATATGAACACCGGCCAAGAGCATTCCATCGGCAAGTAGAAACCCTTGGGTTGAATTCTTGAAGCAACAACAAGTCACAAGTAAAGGGTTTATGACGGTCGCAGAATTCTTTTACAATAAGAAATTAAAAACAAGAAGAGTAGAGAAAAATGTTAAAATAAACTGGACGAACTACCAAGAGAGAATTTTACTTCCAATATTTTTAGAAGGAATTCTATTTCTTTATCCCTGAGACTTTCAAAGAGTGAAACTTCATCAAGCAAAATCAACAACACATACTTCGAAAAGTACCACTTCATTGCTTAAAAAAATGAAGACTGATACAGGTATTGCATTTCCTGCGAAGCCCCCCGACGTTTCACCTATGTACTACTGCACCTTTGGTGTCTTGAAAAGAGATCTTTCTAAGCGCAAATCCACCACGATTGATGGACTCTGGAAAGTAGTTCAAAAAGGAATGGAAATCAATGGTCATGCAAATTTCACAAAAAGCCATTCTATTATGAAAACCATGATGCAGATTTAGTCCATATAAAACGCTACCAGATCGAACATTAAAAAATATTCTTTGTTGTTTGAACATTAACTAAACGCCCTCGAAATCGTTCTAAGAATGTGTAAACACCCTCTGTATTCTTTAACACGTAACAGTCAAAACCGGCTCATGTAAAATGACTCATGTGAGATCAGTATTGCTTGTTTTTTCGTAGAAACTTTTAATTGTAATTTTTTTACTGTTTTTAACTATTTTTGGTGTTTAAAACTATTTTTCTGCATTTTACAATTTTAATGAAGATGTTTTGAGTTTTTATGTATTTTTGCCTTGCCGCGAGATGAAAACTGAATTGATTAAATAAGAAATATATCTGTAATGAAATTCGAAGAAACACATTTAAATGCAGTAAAAATGTGTATAATTCAATACGCCGTACAAGGAAGTCATGTGGTGCCCGGATCAAATAATTGTGTTTAAGATAGATGTGTTACACATTTGTGCTCTTAAAAGTGTAAATTTGTTAATATTATAAAAAAAAGCTTTTTTTTTGGAGAACCTAATTTATATTCTATTTCAAGAAAGTTCAGGGAGATTAAATCCATCTCAGCAGTATGAAATGGAATAGGAATGTTTACTGTCTGATTCAAGGGTTTGATCAACACAGTTACATCTACCAGTATCTAATTACATAAATTTCTTGAACTTCTACACTTTAAGATAAACAAATGTGCAGGCACATTGCAAATAATTAGCAAAATCGAATAAGGGCATTAGTTTCAAGATCAGAAAATACATTTTTGTAACTTAAATAATAATCTGATGGAAACAGAACATGACTTCCTTGTACACCTATAAAAGAATACGCAATTTTTCCTGCACTTCATTTAAACTAATTCCTCTAATTATTATAACTTAATTAATTTATGAAGGCAAGTTGAAAATGACATCCAAAATTTTAAATTTTAAAACTAAATACCGGGTTAATTTTTGTCTTATGGAAGTCAAACTTCTAATTTTATTTTTTCACAACGAGTATAAAACTTTCCCAAATGAAAGTACAGTAATTGGCAGCCAACATTAAAAGTTAGATTTCGCTATTTGTAAAATAAATTTTTAAAAATCTGACACTGCCCAAACATGCATATTTTCTTCATTTCAAATACTTCTGTAATTGAAAGCATATGTATATAACTATGGCCAACGATTGCGGAAATAAAAGCCTCGCAAGGACTATTAAGTCAAATAAGGATTTGAGTGATAATATGTTTATACCTTTTTATAATATTTATATGTATTATCAAATGAGATCTCTCTCTCTATATATATATATATACAGAGAGAGAGAAAGAGAGAGGGAGGTAGATAGATATAGATATACACTTTCTCCTAATATGTACATGTACGTATAGTCGGAAAGAGGGGCTATATATATATATATATGTATATATATATATATATATGTATATATATATATATATATATATATACATATATATATATGTATATATATATATATATATATATATACATATATATATATATGTATATATATGTATATATATGTATATATATATATATATATATATATATATACATATATATATATATGTATATATATATATATATATATATATGTGTGTATATATATGTATATATATGTTGCCGCCCATTGCTACAAGAAAAGGAGGTGCACAACTAAGCTGGTTATCATTAATATAAGAAAAATCACAAAAATGACGATTACTCAAAACTTAACCAGTAGAATTTAATGAAACTGACCCACAGTGTACAACACATAGTACATTATAAAATAACATGCAAAGAAATTATCAGGCAATTACGGTGTCTTAGAAATTACCATATGTATAAAATAAACAAATCGGATGTGTCAGTTTGGTATAGGGAAAATTACCTTCAGTATGGAATATGATCTCCCCTAAAACCTTTATACATACAGGGATGTGATTCGGTCAATTATACAGTCTATCAGTTCCGTAGGAAGTGACAGCCATTGCTCTTTCAAAGCAGTTGGAAGAGTAGCAAGAATCTGAAGAGGAGGATTGAGAGTAACTATGCGTCTTGCTCAAGGATCCCAAAAATGCTTATTAGAGTTTAGGTCTGTGATAGAGAGGCCACTTCATGCGCTGAATTATTTGCTGTTTAAGATAATCATCCACGATGCGATCCCTGTGCGGTCTAGCGTTGTCTTCCTGTAGCAGGATATTATCACCCGCTGCTCCGGCATAAGGACGAACATAAGTATCAAGGATGTCATCTCTATAGGCCTGAGCATTTATGGTTCCACGTGGAAAGACATAGAGTTCTCTGCGTCCACACAAAGAGATACCATCCCAACATAGACATTGCCTCCTCCGTTTGCATCTCTTTCACAGATGCTTGATGGATGACAATGGACTCCAGGTTCTCTTCCAAATCAAATAACGCTTGCTGTCTGTTTGAACTAAACATAGACTCATCCGTAAGGAGAACAGCCCTCCAATGGTCAACTGTCGAGGGTACATGTTGACGTGCCCACCTCAAACGTTCGCTTCTATGACGTGACTTGAGCGGCACGCAGATGTCTGTGGTTATGAAATGTTGATAAAGGTCTATGAACCACAGAAGTGCTCGCATTCAGCCATCTGGCCACTTCTGTCTGATAATGTACTGACTATAGGCCCCCAATAGCTCTCCGTCACAGTTCTTTGGTAAAAAGATGTCAGAGGGTCATTGTTACAAATTGCCTGTCCCAGATTTCTTATCTCAGTATGACAGCGAAATTTACAGGCTTGCTCTGAAACGTGCAATTTCATGCTCCTCGCAGATGACGTATTTCGATTGCAGCGCCACTGATTTGCATTCTGCAGTTTTACTCAGCAACTTTTATTTGACAACATATCCAAATTTTGTTCCAATTGGCTTATTTGTGAACGATGTATCGCTACTTTTGCGACTTTTCCTTAATATTTGGAAACCAATATTACAGCAGTCCAATATGCAAAATTTCAGCATTCTAAGAATAATCGCTTTTAAGTTATGCGATATACATACATATGTACATATATACGTATGTATGTATATCGCATAATATACGTACATATATACGTATGTACAGATTTCACAAAAATTTACGTTTGAATCCATTTTGGAAAAAAGTGAGTCGTTTATTCTACACGAATGTACAGATATTACGCAAAATAATGATCGAAATGGATTCGGAAATGGTCAAAATTAATATTTCCGTTCAAATATGATACTCGAAAGTTTTCACGATTACAATACTTCCTTTACTTCATAGAAGGAAGTAAGAATGGAACGAGATGAATAAAATGTTTTAAAAGCTTAGGGGGGAGATACCACTGAAATACGAATCCCTTCTTAAATTATAACAAATATTGAAGATAAATGTTTAAAGTATTAAAATGAACAACTATATCCCGTGCTCTTATATTTAATTCATATGCTGATTCCAGCAGAGCACAGTTAAATATATGCGCAGTTGGAGGGTTAAATGTATATGCAGCGACTTAAAATGTTTGTATAGATGGAGAATTTGCTTTGTAGCGTTTGTTTAGCAATTATAGAAGTCCACTGAAGATTTAATTGCATGGAGAAAGCGGGTTAGGAGAGAATGTTGAATAACTATTGTGAGAATTCTACCTTCGTATGTTTTCATGGCCAAAGACAACATGAATATTCCTAAGTTGCAAGGTTATTGTTGCATATCTTCTTTAATGGCTTTCCTGCTACCAGCTGTTACCATGAGCCGGAGCTGAATTTAATCGAAAAGTTGTTAATCCTAAGTTTTAAAGCGAAAAGTTTAATTTAAAATTTTCAAAAAAGACTTCGAACAGATGGGAAAATATAAATGTCACTGACTATAAATGCTTTGAACATACTGTTTACTATTTTATCCATTCTAAGTTAAAAATACGGTGTACGTTGCAATACCGGTAATGTATGAAACTTAAGCGTTCTGTAGAGTGTTCTTTTTTATTTCGAAGAGCACTGAAACTTCTCGTTTTCAAATCGCTGAGTTTGTTAAACAAAAATTTGTTAAATTCGTACAAAATAAACCAAAAACAAATTTGAAATTTAGAATTCATTCTTCGAGTTTCCCCTGTTCGGTTGGAGGACTACGTGCGTTAGAAATTTGGTGGCTCAAAATACCTTCGCTTCTCCGAAGTGCCAGAAACATGCATACAGATTCTTCATCATTGAATTTCTTTAAAAATAATACAGGCGATAATATTTGGTGGCAACGATCTGAAACGTGATCCAGAAACAAATGTGCTATGGACAAATAGTGAGTTTTGAGACTATTAGCTTCTCTGTTGCTAACAATGACTTTAAAAAGCAAACATAGATAACCGGATTTATTACATAAAATTCAAAATGATTTTATGTGATAAAAATATTTTTAAAAACTTCTTTTTTTAGAAAATTTCTTTTAAGTAGAAAAATGCACTCACGTGCTTAACTTCAAAGCCACACTATTTTTAAAAATTGCAACATCAAACACCAGATCTTCAGCAGCGAGCTGATACATATTAAAATTTTGAAATCATGATGTCAGAAATGACGCTACGTGTTATAAGTGATAAAAGCAGAATTCTCTCAAAATTTCCAAACGTTCAGTTTAGATGTTATAGATGCTGAATCAGTCTCATTTGTTATGCACAACGATATGGGTACCAGGAAATATTAAGATATTTTCACATAAGGAAATATAATTAAGTTGAAAGAAAGAAGTAGTGCAAGGAGTGCTAGCAATAGGATTGATATTTCTACTTTCATTCAGTAGTGAGCTTCGAGATGCTTAAGAATAAAATGTACAGGAAAATTCCTCGCAACTGACACTCAATTAATAGGGAATATCAAATCCACGGCTTTTCTGAAAGTTTGGATTTAAACCGGTTAGGCCTATGAGATTTAAAAAAAAATGTAATGTTCTAGCAGTCTTAATATTTGAATGTGAAAAACATTTACCACACATTTCTAACACCCAACGTAATTAGACTTATCCGAAAAATTAAATATAATGGTGAAGTGCCGATTCATCTTTATACATTGATGTGCGAACTTTGAGGTAGTGTTTATGACTTTCGGAAACAATTCACATTGAAACACGCCATATTTGCTTTGGTACAGTCTGGAAAGGAGCTGGAAAGCCTGGAAATCTCTAGCCTGCTCATGTTCATGTTCGTAGATGATGATTCGAGAGGCAAAGATTCTCTTGGTTTTAAAACATGTTCAACGCTCGTGTCAAACACCTTGGATTTACTTACATGTTCCGAAAAATTGGTGTTAAAGAAAAGGTTCTGCTGGTTTGGATTGATGGAGACAATTCTGATTTTACCACACTTTCTCAAGATGACGACGAATTAACCTGACATAACCTGAGAAAGGAGAGGGAACTGAAGATGAAGAAGACACTCAGAGCAAGAAAGTTATATGCAAGAAAGTTGTCGAAAGACTGCAGACTTCCCTAAGGATTGCTGGGAAATCATCGTCTTTATCAGGGCATGATGGTATGAAGTTCGTTGCATAAACCAGCAACTAATTTACAAGCAGACAAACATTCAAAGTTATATATCATCACACTAAGATATTCGTAATATTCATGTAACAATTTTAAAATGCTGCAAGTAGCAGCAACCGCAGCAGCAGTTGAAAGCAGCAGACGATATTGCTCCTTTCAAATAATAAGTTGTTTCTCAGATATGTAAAGTCATGATCCGGGCATTCGTTTAGAATCGGCTTTCCATGTAGAATGTAGAAGTAATGATTGATGGTTTTTTTCTTCCCGATTCATAATGCTGATTATTTTGCATTTAAAAATTTTAATACTATGCATTTTACAACGCTTTTGAATTAAGGAATATGAACATTTTCCCTCGGAAAGAGAAAACCATGTCATCCAGAGCTTATTTGTGACATCTTGAAAGAAGAATAAATTTAAAGGTAGCAGAAAATATTGCTCCTTTCAATTTAAAGCTTTTGCCAGAAATTTGTATTCGAAAACATCTGCCTTTTTTTATTTCTTTGTCGAAATCGTTCTAAAAATGTATAAACATGCTTTGTATCTTGTATGAATACTTTAACTACGAGATTCAAATCTTTTCTATTAGTCATACCTGAATTCATTCTTATAAATGGAAATTCAGTAAAATTGCTATTAGGGGTTTCCTAAATAATTCATAAGACTTTTGGCCAGAGGTCTAAATTCTATTCAATGTAAATAATAAGTAAGTGTGTTACATTACTTTGCAAAAAAGTAACTTGGCATACTGGTTATACTGAACTGAAATAAATCCATGAGGGAATTTTCTTTTGAAGAAATGTACATTGCAGGGAAAAAAAGAAAAAGAAAATCTTATTTTTTTGGTTGAAAGGTTGATTGAAAGGTTTCAGATTTTAAATTAAGTTCGAATGGACTTTTTTTAACATTTTGTGTGTTACCTTTATTTATTAAATATCTTGTTCTTCGCACTTAAACCATAAAATTCAGTTCAACAGCAAAATCTCAAAGTGATTTTTGTATTAAGCATATCTTTAGAACTTCCGAAACACAGTCTCACGCCCTGGAGATAAAAATTTTCTTTCTGTACAACGTGTCATTGCTCGCTTTGAAATCCTCATGTTAATCAAAAATTCGTTAAAGTTTTACAAAATATGAAATCGATAATAAAACAAATTCCAAATTTCAAATTTCGGCTTCCAGATGCCCATGTTCGCAGTAGGATTACGTCATTCAAAACTGGATGACTCTAGGTACGCTGTTTTATCACAATGCAAGAAACATACATAAATTTATTCAGATTCTTTATTATTTAATTTCTTCAAATATAATACAGCGCGATGATATTTGATGGCAACAGTTTGAAAAGTGAAATGGACGTTTAGAATGATTCGACGCAAATTCGCAAAACAAAAACAATAGTCCCTCAGGAACAAAGACCCCCTTTTGGACTAAAAAAATGAGACAGTTCTATATTTCCCGTTCTACTGGGCCGATTGACGAAATTCAACTCGCGTTTTTCATGTCTCGAAAGCGCGACTTGGATATATATTAGATTTATATATAGCATCATTCTAACATAGGTATTTTGATACAAAATAGGAGTTTTTCTGAAATGATATGCCAATTTTTTCCATATTTCGATCTACGACTCAAATTAAACTACCAAGTTTTGTAAAAATGGCACGAGTAGGTTTTTAAAAAAATTAGCTCTCAATATTTTAGCTCATCAATGTTAATTGAATATGATATATATTTATAAATCTCTGTATTTTGATTAATCTTACTAGATTCCTTTTTCCAGAATTCGGAATTTAGGCCTAATCCAAATAAAATTCGCGCATATTTTATGATTTACTTTTAAAATTTATATTTTTAAACATTTTTTATAAATTTTTCGAAAACATTTTGTATTATAACCTATACAAATTTTAAAATCGTCTTAAAGTAGATGTATTTCTAGGTACACCCCAAAAAATTAGAGTTTTTTATTAAAAATGTTCTGAAAGTTTCCTGAATTTACATATTGGAGTGTTTTGATATTATGCATCTTGTTTTTGAGCGATAACAACGCCAAATGTGCTTTATGCACTTTGTTAAAATCATTTGAAAGTATGCACAATGACTTTCTTCCGCTCGTCTGCAATGAAAAAAAAAAAAAAAAAAAAAAAAAAAAGGAAAATAGGTCGTTATAAATTAAGAAGTTCGCCAAGTAAATTATTTTTGGCGAAATCTGAAAAAAAATAGGCCAACATAAATTTTCGAATTTCTCCGTCAATTTCGCACTAAATTTAACAAATTTTAATATTTAGGCATAATTTGGGTCATAGAATCGAAGTATGAAAAAAATGGCATGTCATTTCAAAAAAGTCCGATTTTGTGTCAAAATACCTATGCTAGAATGATGCTATATATAAATCTAATTCATATCCGAAGTCGCGCTTTCGAGACATGAAAAACGAATTTGAATTTCGTCAATTGGCCCAGTAAAATGAGAGAGATATAGAACTGTCCCATTTTTTTTTTTTTTTTTTTTAATTTTAATTTTTATTTTTATTTTTTTTTTCCAGTGTACATTAGACATTATATAATATATAGTGTAGAAAAAATTCACACACTTACTTGATCGAAAACGACATCACCGTTCGAATTTTCGATGACCTTCGTGTAATGGGAGACACCTGCAAGGAAAATATAAATTTATACGCATTGATATATATATGTAAATGCTTTCAGCTTACATAAAATAGTTCAGTTAACATAAGTTTTTACATATTTTGCTTCGTCTATTGTGTTGTTTAATAGGTTTAATAACTTATAAATCGACTTAATTTTAGGAAATTTAAAAGCCTTTATCATTTACCCTGACATTTTCCTGTTTCATGCAACCCTGGAAATATTAGGCAATTGCAAAACTCTTTAATTAGAATATATAAAACTGTAACTGTATCTCCAAAGTGGGATAACATTAAACATTCAAATTATTAATTTATTACTTCAGGTTTAACAAAGTGCTGATATCTTTTCATAGCTACTCACATTTCAAGCTTACAGAAATTAAAAATAAATGACGCTAAATTTCCTCGAGCAGTAAAAATGCTTACTAATAATTGCACTTATTAAATGGAAAATGTTCCATTCAAATATAAATTAAAAGTAAACCTATTCAAAGAAAAGTTTTGGAATGAAATTAACTTTTCAGCCTTATGATACCTACCCACATATTATGCTTTCAATCTCTTATTGTTTATCCACGAAATTACAAAAGCATTTCACAAAAATGAATAAAATTGAAAGGATTCAGATTTTAACTGTGCACCAGAAAGTGTGTCAAGTTTATGTTCTCTGTAAATATAGCAACCCTGGAAATTTATTATGGGCTCACATCGTTTAACACAATTTTTTTTTTTTTTTTTTGTCTTTTCAGCTTTATTATTAAGCAGAGCATTCTTCGCACTTACGTTACATACAATTTAATAACAATACCCCCAAATTTTTTGTAGCAAAGTACATTTAGAATTTCCGCTACAGTGTTAAGTTTTGGCATACACCTTTTTTTATTTTTCAGGCTTTTTTAAGTTCACCATATAAATGTTTAGTTTTTTTTTACTAAGATAGCATACGAAACTTTTTTTTGTCTTTTTATAATTAATTGTTTTGTGTGTTTAACAAGAATACAAATCTCTAATAGATTACTAATTTAATTAGCAATAGCTCTTTAAATTTGATCCTTAGATTTTTATAGGCCCCCTTCTAGCATCTGAAAATCATCAAAATTTCTCTCGACTGCGTCATTTCTCCATCAATTCATACGTATAACTTAAAAACGCTAACCATGTAACTAATGTGAAATCTAAATCGAAAATAATTCGGAACTTGAATTCAAAATTTCGAGAAGTGAAATCTTTCTTTTAATAGGCTGCCATATTGGATAACTGCGCATGTTTGCTTCTAGCTTTCTTTCTGTTAAGACGCCACTCCGCTTGCTGAGCCACCGCTAGCTGTTGCCCACGGTTCTAAAATTATAATCTGCATAAAATCGTGGGGTGCATAGGCATCCACAGTGATTATGTGCAATGAAAAAGAATGTTTTTTAAGAATTAATTCTCAAGGAATAAAATTACATGTAGAATTAACGGCTATGTCTGTCTTCGAGTGTCATCTTTCTAACTACACAGTAGAGCCTCTCCATGTTATTACTACGCGAAGACACATCTCCAAACCATTGCATACACACACATGTATATATATATACATAGAGAGAGATTCAAAATTGGAGGAATGTATTTGAGGAATATTTGGTGGATGCTGATTGAAAAAAAATGGTGCCCAACTAGATTTAATGGCAGTCCCATAGGCAAAATTTCAACGAGATTGCGAGATATATACTGTTCGTTCTACGGGTTTGAGGATTTGGAGTACCTCATGACAACACTTGATGAAGAATCAAAACACAATTTTTTCGCCAGTATTACACATGATAGTTCCAAAGACACGTTTGCAGTCGTCGAAAAACTGCAATAAACACGCTGAAACATTCAGCAACACAGCCTTCAGGCAATAACATTATAAAGGTGAAGACAGCTTCACAGCAAAGCACTAAAATACAGCTTCCGACTCGGTCGATCGCTCTCAAGTTAATCTCTGAGGAAGTCACTAATTAAATCGAAGATACTCAAACTCTGGGTACAAGCGAGGTACATATAGTTTTAACTCCCATTCGAGAATATTCTCGGGAACGCGTTCTTCTCGCCAGGTAGGTATCATTACTTGTCATCGCTTACTAAATTTATCCTAAACTTTAGCTTTTAAATTACTAACCTGTTACTTGTATTCAAAGTCCACCAAAATGGTACAAGAAAACCCAGCTAAACAAAATCCAAAAAACTTTTTTTAAATGTATTCTTTAGAGGAACCCGCATTTACTAATACCAAAAGTATAAGGGCTGATCATGGTCTGTCATATGTTTTTCATTCGAACTAAATTCGAATTATTTCGATGAAATATTGAGTACTGTTAGCTTAATGCACAAGTTCTAATTTCATCAGAATGTTGCAATCAAATAATATTGGAAGGGAATATATGATTTTTTAAAACTTTTGATCTGATAACATTTCACTTCAAAAAATACACCCTCCCACTTCAAGTAAGAAACAAATTGTAAGACTCAAATGGCGTCGTTTGAAATGAAGCCAGTTTCAAACATATTGGGTCAAAGAAAATGGCACAATGCCAAGCTATTAAGTATGGCTAGATGTACTCCATGTTTATCGTTCAGTAAATAAACGTCATAAGCAAATGTTTTTAACTGTATATATTTTACGATTATTAAAAATTACAGCTTTGTGAATAAAAAAGTAAAAAAAAAGTTTTTAAAAAAAATCTGAAGGTTTTCAGATTTTAAATTACGTCCAAAGGGGCATTTTTATGTGTTACCTTCATTTATTAAATATCATGTTCTACGAGCTCCAACCATATAATTCGGTTCAACAGCAATATCGCAAATTAATTTTAAAATGAGCCTATCTTTAGAATTTACGATACACAAGTCTCGCGCCTGGAGATAAAAAAAAAGTTTTATTTTCCGCTCAGTGTTGCCATTGATCGCTTTGAAATCGTTTAGTTTGTTAATAAAAAATTCGTTGAGTGTTACAAAATGTGAAATCGATACTAAAACAAATTTCAAATTCAAATTAGGGTTTTCACATGTCCATATTCTATGGAAGATTACGTTGTTCGAATTTTGCTGACTCTAGGTACCGTTGTTTTTTCACAGTGCGTGAAACATACATATATTCATGCAGATTCTTCATTATTTAATTTCTATAAATATAATACAGGGCGATAATGTTTGGTGGCAACAATTTGAAAAGTGATTCGTCGTTTATAGTGAATCAACGCAAAATGCCAAAACGAAATTAATAGTCCTTCAAGGCAAATTTCCCCTTTGGACTAATATTCTAAGTGCGAATCGCATTTATCCCCAGTTTAAGATCTAGCAAAATCCATTTTAACCCAAGCATTGTTGCAATAATTGTACTATATTACTCAAAGGCATACGGGCACATCGCTCAAGAAGATTTAAAATAATTTACATGTATTCAAATTTCTATACTTTGCAGCCGCTATTCTCTATCCATCATTTTCATAATAATAATAAGTAATAATATTAAAATTCTCAGAAATTTCAGATTTTAACGATCGCTCGCAACGAATTGTTTCTTTTTCTTAAAAAGATTTCTTCTTTAGAAAGATTGTCTTCGCAGTCTACCAGTGTGCTGTTGCACTCACTCCTGCTAACCCTTCTTTTGTCTTTTTAGCTTTATTATTAAGATATTGGTTCCTTCGCACTCACGCCGTATACAGCTGAACAGCAAAATCTCAAAAAATTAAATACAGCATAGCAGCAGATGTTTAGAATTCCCGATGCAATGTTCAGTGGTGACATTCATTTTTTCCGTCTTTGCACAGTCCATCATATGTGTTCAGTTTTTCTTAGCAAGTTCTGTCTTATAAAACATTTTGTTATCATTTTTTAAATATCACATTGTTTACACTTACCCATGTAATTATATAATTCAGTTCAACAGCAAAATAACAAAATATTTAGAAACAGCATATCTTTAGAATTCCCGATAGACAGTCTCGCGTTCTGGAGATAAAAACATTTTATTTCGTATATTGCTGCCACGTGTCGCTTTCAAATCGCCGAGTTTGTGAATCAAAAATTCATTAAAGGTTTACGAAATGTGAAATAAATAATAAAAAATATATAACGTCATTGTATGAAAATACTCAATATTTTCAATCAGATGAATTATGAATTAAATGCATTTTTATTATTTAAATTATTTCGATTCAAAAGTAAGAAGCGAATATTATTTAAACTGCATCTATTGCTTTCAGATAGCTTAATTTGTTAATGCCCAACAGACAGATTCAATTTGAAAGATAAATATTTTCCTTTTTGCCGAATGGCAACAGACTGGAATGGAAATTGAAACGTCACCTTTATAGTGATTCGACGCACAATTCCATTTCAAAACTAAAAGGCTTTTTCGAGCTAATAAATTATATTATAAGATTTAATATTTAAGGCAAAATGAAATTTCGAATTTAAGGTGCTAGCTTGAGATATTGCAAATTGTAAAGGCTTGCAAATCCATTCCTATATAACCTGATACCAAACAAAAGAGACTGGCAAGCTTTCTTCCTATATATTGACAGCGCAACAGTATTTATGTAGATTTCTGGAGAGCAATATTTCTGTCTGCAAAAACCTGTCCTAAGTTTTCCGAGGGCACAAAATTATTCCGCTTTTCAGAAGAATTTACTTATTTTTCCAATGCTTGCAGCTTCTTATTGAAGGAACGAAAATAGTAAGAGCGAAACGTCCTTCATTGTTTAGAGCTGCGAACAGGTTTCTTCTTGACTCCATCTTTTGCATCAAAATGCTGATATTTATTTGGATCTGCCTTTCAAATATAGGTGTTTTCCAATCTTTAGTGAAAAACTGGCACCGCACAGAATATTGGTTATTATTTGAATGCTGGGGGTTGTATTCATGCATGTTTTCTGAACAGAAGAATTTTTGCATTGGATTTTTATTTCAACGGTGGATATGACCTTGAAATTCACTGTAAAGGAGAAAAACCTTTAAAATATTCCTTACATGCATGAAAATCCTAAGTAAATAGGCTACTTTAGCTCATTACTTTACACAAAAACATTACTTTACATTGTTCGGAGGAAATAAAAATGACATATATGGGTCAGTCCATAAATTCGTGCGCAAGTTTTGGTAAATTTTTAAATAATATAAAAAAAGATTTGACATTTTAATGAGTTATATATTTTCCTCCATTATCTACAATGTCTCGCCATCTTACAGGCAGATTTTTTATACCATCGCTGTAGAAAGACTCTGGTTTTGATGCAAAAAAACTTGAAAGTTCATTGTGTACATCCTGTTTAGAATTTATTTTTTTCCCAGTAAAAATTTTTGTGAGGAACGAAATAAGTGAAAATCATTTGGGGCAATATCTGGGGAGTAAGCTGGGCATTTTTTGTTCAATTCTGAGTTTAGACGGCAATGTTGTTCACTATAAACTTCTGAATGAATCATTTGATTTGGTTCTAACAGTTCAAAACGTCCTGAACGGGGTTCATCATCAATGCTGCTTTTTCCAACTTTACATTTTTTAAACCATTACTGGGCAGTCCTTAAACTAATAGCGTGTTCACCATGTACACTATTAATTTTTATCACTGCAAACCTGGCAGATTCATTCTATATTTTACAATTTTAATGAAGATGATTTGATTATTTATGTGTTTTTGCTTTGCCGCGAAGTGAGAACTGAAATAAATGAGTGATAAATATGCCTCTAATGTAAATCGCGGTAATAAGTGTAAATGAATTGCAGCAAAAATTTGTATAATTTAATAGGGCCTTACAAGGAATTCATGTGATGTCAACATCAGAGTTTTTGCTAAAAACTTCATATTGCTTATTCCTTTCCAGGGAAATATGTATTTCTGTTTTTCGTTCACTTTGAGATAAAAAAATAAAGAATATATAATAAATTGTGTCCCATTGAAAAATAGGATCAGGTTTCATGATCTTATAATACTGAAGCGACTAATTCAAGCAAGTAAATTCCAGAATAAATAAATATCAGATTAAGACACAATAACACGCCGAACAAATATTAATTCAGAAGTCAAACGACAAAAATCAACGTTATATTTTCAAATTTTCACAGACTACAACAGTTTCGATAGTTTTACCGAACCACCATCCTCAGCTGAAAAAGCGCAAATGAACGAGATAGGATATAATGATTAGATAAGATAAGAAAGCCTGGACAGAAAATAAGCTAGTGGCGCCCTCTGTTGATGAAACCAGAACTAAAACATAATTTCTTTAAAGGCCGAAATCAAAGTTGGATTGGAATTAGGATCGTTAACTAGAACAGAAAAATTATTTTGAATGTGAAATGCCTCTAGAAATCCAGTTCTTTAATGGAAGATGTTTTTTGAATAATTTTGGCAGGAGAAAAATTGAAAGCGTGATTTTAGGACCAACAATGTTGGGCAACAAGATTTCTGTGTTTCCTTTTTTCTAACATATGCGTCATGTTCCTTGACGCGAAATTTTATCAGCTTGTCCATCGCTACAGCAGAGTCCAAATATAAAAGCAACAAAGCAGCAACCTTGTGTTCATCATAGATTCAGTCAATAACTCAACCGAATTCAAGGGCACTCTTAATCAGAGGAAACAAAGAAATCTGCAAGGTCTCGAGGAGAAATATTTAAAAGTATTCAGTGTTTTAAAAATTCTTATCAATTTAAAAAAGTCATTATCAGTTTTTATTGAGAAAGTACGCAAAACAGGTTTCATGCAATTATATGCCAAATACAAAAATTTGAAGTATTTATGAAAAAAATACAATCTTCTGCATAGAACTAGGAAAACCATATTTAAATATCACTGCTTGATTATTATTAATTGAAACTTGTAAGATTTATATTTTCTAAAAAAAATTTTTTATTATTCTTTTGTATATTTCTAGTGTTCCGTCTACTACGCCAGAAAATGCAAAGTAATGAGTTTAAGTCATGAGTGAGATACTAAATTTAGGCACACAGCGCTAGGAAGTTAAGCCAGGAGAGCGGAAATTCTGTTTTATTCCCTTGTAGGAATGCTGTTTGTTAGAGAATTCATTTTTCATTTGTAAAGGCTATTATAAAAAGAATGGCATGATTTTAAAACGAAATGGCAACTATTTCTAAAATGTTACCGTTGCCATTAGTTTTTATTTTTGTTTAGTAAATCAGATTGCATGTGGGCCAAATGTACGATCTGAAAACAACTAGAATTATTTTTTATTACAGAACAGAAATATATTTTATTGAAACGAAAATTTTTTATTACCGAAATAAAAAATATTTTTAATAAATTTAAAATTTCGCTTTCTAAGTATTTATAAAAACATACATAAAAATAATAATAATATCGCAAACGAAAAAAAAATCAAATGTATATTTATTTTCTACCTGAAATCTAAAGTTTGGAAACTGCAAGACATTTTTGTCGGTTACAACTCTGTTATTGAAATATGTTGGTAGCTAAATACTAAATTATTTCTAAAAAATAAATAGGAATAGTAAAATAATAGTGAGTAAAATAATAATTAGTAAAATAGTTCTAAAATTGCTTAAAATCATTAAATATGATAAGTTACATTATTTTATATTAAAAATAAACGATTTATAAAAACCTTCCAAGTTTTCAGAAAGATTGTTCATGTGAGTAATAACTTGAGACTACATAATAACGACCTTTCTCTTATTTATTAAACTTTTCATTGACGCATAAATAACGTTATATATATTTATTTGTATATAAATAATTATAAGCCTCTTTATTTCTTACTACAACATGACACCGATACTGATAAATTTTGTAGCATTGGAGATAAATTAGTAGAAGGTACTTCCATAATGATTGTAGATGTTCGTAAGTTAACTGAGTTTATTTCTTATTAATTTTCAACTATGAAAAAAGAACTTTTAAATGTTAATTCCTGTTCACATATAAATGTATTCCCAAACAAAGCGATTATTATTAGTGCACAAACTCATAACTGAGCTAATTTATTTTTTGACAGAATTACAGATGCATTTTAATAAAAGCTGTGTTGCATAATGTCCGTTTCACATTATGTTTCGGCTAGGCGGACTGAACGTCGAACGGGACATTTCTTGGAGTCCCGTGCATTTCCGGAAAAACCTACGTAATTAGGTTAACATTTTCACTTACTAAACAGACCCTGAATGGTAAAGTAATCGATTATTGCTCAGATTGGCAAAAGAGACTTTTATTTTCAAATTCCATGCTGTGTTGCTGTTACGGAAGCCATTTCAGTAATTTCTTTTTGACATTTTAAACTTCTTTGCTATTATTTAAGATAATAGATAGTTGGTGGCTATTACGTTGATCACTCTGATCTCGACACTGGCGATTCTGAAAGCTAAAGTTGGTGTTGGTGTATTTAATTATGGCAAAGCACGCTAGGGCTATCTGCCTGAGGGGAGGAATGCCTTTCGTGGAGGACTTAAGGAAAACTGGCTCGTATACACGTTACACATGGGGAAAACCACGGAAACGCCCATGCAGCCAGCCCGTTCTCGGGATTCGAACCTCGAACCGACCTACCAGTGTTCAGCGTCTTTACCGCTCGGCCGCTGGTGAGCCTGAAAGCTAAAGAGAAGAAACCTTAATTTTACTGCCTTTTTGAAATCAGGAAGGGTGTCTAATGAGTATCTCCAAATCTTTGAATAATATTTATATTACAGTGTAACTTAGATGTAGATCAATTTATATATTTTCTCGAGAGTCATTAATGTTCCTTTTTAATAGTAATGAAATAACATAAACTTGGACTTCAATGGACTTCAAATACAAATGTAATTAAAATTAAAAAATATATATATAAAATCTGAAAGGGCGTTTTTTTAACGTTTTGTGTGTTATCTAAAATATATACGAGTATAAAATATGAAAGGGCGTTTTTTAACGTTTTGTGTGTTATCCTTATTTATTAAACATCATGTTCTTCGCCCTTAAACCAAAAATTTCAATCCAACATCAATATTGCAAAATATTTTAAAAAGCGTACGACCAATGATTTATGTTGTCAAGAGTAGAATAATGTCGTCGAGGTCGATGCATAGCAGGAAGGCCGAATGTGGGATTTTTAAATCCATAGCTTAATATTTTTCCTCGCGCGCTGTCTAAATTTTAGCTGTTGACTACACGAATGAAATTGATAGAACTCTCGCCACTCTGTTTTATGAGAGGAGATGCAAGATGATATAGATGTATTAATAGATGTAAGATGATATAGATATTGTATTAATAAATGTAAGATGATAGTAGATATTGTATTAATAGCTGTAAGATGATATAGATATTGTATTAATAGAGGAACTATATTATAGATGTATTAATATTTTATTAAATGTGTTTTGTTTGAAAATTGAATTGTGATTTCAAAACTAAAGAACTCACAAAATTGGTGTCAGAATCGGGATCAAATTACAAACAACAAATAGAGGAATATGAAGCAATACTGGATGAAAGAAGAAATACTTCTGTTAATAGTGAAATCAATACATCAACTGCTCGAATTTTCAACGACTCTTCTTTTGCTGCTGTTGATGAAGATCATGAGCTGAAACAAAATATTAGTAAGTCATCAGTTCAATTTCCATGTTCACAATTTTCAAATGCGTATATAAATTTTAATGATATTGAAAGCTTGATTTCTAAATTTGATGGTAAACCGTATAATTAGGTTGACAAATTTATTGAAAACTTTGAGGATGTATCTAATTTGTTAAAACTAAATGAATTACAGAAACTGATATTCGCCAAAAGATCTTTTAACTGGTAAAGCAAAATTATTTATTGAAAGTTAACGAAAATTAATTCGTGGAACGCACTTAAGGCTTTATTAGTAAACGAATATGGTGTACAGTATGACTCTGCTCTGTTACATGAATTATTATCAAAACGTAAAATGCAGGAAAAAGAATCCTTATATGAATATTTTTTGGTAATTAAAAATCTATGTTCCAAAGGTAATATTGAAAACGCCGCTTTATTTGAATATGTTATTAATGGTATAAACAATTCTACATTTAATAAAGCTACTCTTTACGGTTGTAAAACTTCGGCAGAATTTCAGGAAAAACTGAAGATATATGAAAAAATTTAATTTGATAATGATAAAAAACAAATCCGTTAAGCCTAATTCTAAAACCAGACGTGACCATTTTGAAAGTAAAATAAAAACAAATATTCGTTGCTATAACTGCGGAAATATTGGTCAAGTGGAGAATTTCTGCAAAAATAAGAGCAAGGGAAAAAAATGCTTTCGTTGTAATTTATTTGGTCACGTAGCCGCAGAATGTATAAAAAATAAGACAAATATAAAAGACCTTGCCAGAGTGAACCATATATTTGTAAAGAAGCAGTTAAATGATATGCATAAAGCTATATCGATAGATAATGTAGAAGTAAAAGCTCTGATTGATACAGGAAGTGATATATATATAGTATCGGAAAATATTTATAAAGTAATTGTTTCACCTAGTATTAATTCTTCCGATTTGATTCTAGTAGGCTTTGGTAGTCATAAAGTAAAACCTATTGGTTATTTTAAAGGTTTCATACGAATTGATGACTGCGAAATTAAATCAAATATTTATGTTGTGCCTCAAGAAACAATGAAAGAAAATGCTGTTATTGGAAATGAATTGCTTTCGCAAATGGAAATTGTTATACAGAAGAATGGTTTTAAAGGATTCGAAAATAACTATGGATTTAATATGAAAAAACACTTTAATTGCAGATATTTCCAAAAACATTAGAAGCAGTTATTCTTACAGAAACGATAGAACTTATTTTAAAACATAAAACCTAAACAGAGTTGAGTTGTAGCTGGTCTTACTCAAAAAACCTCCCACCTTGCAATTTGTAGGATACCTATAAATTGCAACAAAAGTTATAAATCAAGGAATGGGAATTTTAACACGTCGACCAGCTTTAGTAACGAAATCTTGGACTTTGGGTGAGGAATCATCATCTTCGCTGAAATCTGAATCATTAGCTGCAGGGCGTAGAGGCATATTCGTAGAGGCACTTTCATCCCTTCGAGCATCTTGGGCAACGAATGGTAACTTTTCCGAACTGTTGATTTCTAACGGATAAAGTCTTTGGAATGGTCTCAACTTCTCTCCATCAGCTGTTCTCACTCTGGCAACTCTTGAGTGCCCATCTGCTCCAGAAAAGACTTCAATGACGATTCCTAAAGGCCAGTTGATACGCTTGCCATCAGTTTCTAAAAGAACGATCTTTCCAACTCTTAAAGATTCTTCCCGACTCTTAACTTTATGAATCAATAAAATACTAAATACTTGCTAAATACTCATTCCGAAATCTCATTCTTAAATCCTGCCTTAATTTTTGCAAAAAACGCAATCTTACATTTAAACTTTTACTGTCAATTTCGTCTAAATCAGTTGTTTCACTGCTAGGAATACTTTGTAAGAAACAAGCGGGAGTTAATGTCTTCAGACCTTCAGAATTGTCTTCAATATATGTAATTGGCCTAGAGTTTATTGTAGCTTCGTAGTCACATAGAATAGTTTCCAACTCTTCATAGTCAAGACTTTTCCTTCCCAAAATTCTTCTTAGCATCTCTTTCAACATTCTAACCATGCGCTCCCACCATCCTCCCCACCAGGCGGCTGTTGGAGGGTTAACATTCCATTTTATTTTCTTGGTAGTAGAAAACGACATGATCTTCTCCCAATCTAAATTTCTTAGAGCATTGCTTGAACCAATGAAGTTTGTACCGTTGTCACTGTAGATTATATTTACTCTACCTCTTCGAGCAAAGAATCTTCTTAAAGCCATAATAAAAACTTCTGTAGACAGGGAATTGAATAATTCAAGATGGACAGCCCTAAAAAAGGCACAGGTAAAACGTACAACCCATGTCTTTTCGCCAGAACGCAAATACAAAGGGCCTGCGAGATCAATTCATGAAACTTCAAAAACTGCAGCAGTCTTTATCCTGTTTTTAGGAAGAGGTGCAAAAGGTGGTTCTGTGGGTTTGGCTTTGAATCTTTTACATGAAATACAACTAGAGCTAACTTGTTTCGCTAATCTATTGATCGAAATAATCCAGTAATCTTCTCTTAAATTGGCAATCAGAGTTCGACGTCCTGCATGTTGTAGTTCACAATGCTTTTACCTTACCAGTCGATGAATAATATCATGGCTTCCGGGCAACAATATGGGGCACTTGAAATTTTCCTCTTCATCTCCCAAGAGAAGCTTTGTTCTGAGTCGAACAATATTATTTTCGTCTTTGAATGCTTGCATGTTCTTCAAGATTTTCATTTTTCTTCCGGCAAAACTTTCCTGCTGAATTAATTTTAGCAAACAGTGTTCTGCTGATTGAACTTCTACACAAGTCAACTCAGTTTTCTTAAGTTTTTCTTTTCGTTGGCAGTTTTTAATGAAACGAAGTATCCAGGCAAGCATTCTAAGGATCTTGATATATTTCGAGAAATAAAGTAAATTTTCAGTGAAGTTAACTGATCCATGCTCCACATTACTGATTATAATTTTTCTCTCTTCCGATCTAACCAAATTTTCATCGACTTGTTTTTCACTTAATGACCAAAATTCTTGTGACTTCCATAACCATTCTGGACCTTCCCACCATTTGCTTTTCAATAAATTCTTAGCATCACAACCTCTTGAAGGCAAATCTGCTGGGTTCATATGCCCTGGCACAAAATGCCAGTCATTCGGGTTTGTATTCTTTCTTATTTCTGTGACTCTGTTTCCTACAAACGTATTCCAAGAACTCTCTCTTTTCATCCAAGTTAAAGCAACAGTTGAATCAGTCCAAAAACACACTGTATTGGCTTTCAATTCCAGTCCGTCTACGACTTGGCCATATAATCTTGATAACATCAAAGCTCCCAAGAGTTCTAATCTAGGAATTGTAATCTCTTTGATAGGTGCCACTCTTGACTTACTCGTTACTAACTTGACTGAAATCTTCTTATTAAATTCAGAACGTAAGAAAATACAAGCAGCATAGGAAAGTTCACTGGCATCACATAAACAATGTAGACTTATTCGGCAGTCTTCAAATGGACCTGAGACGAGTCTCCGTGGAATCTTACATTCTTTCAGTAAAGATAGTTCCTTGACCGAGGCTAAAAATCTATTTGATATATCTATTGGAAGTACGTCGTCCCAATTAATTTTCCTCTTCCAAATGTTTTGAAGCAATATTTTTGGTATCAATGAAACGGGACATGTTATCCCAATAATCTTTGGGCAGCCGATAACACAACTCTTTTAGTAATCCTCTTTTCTGGAATTTCAACCATACTGCCGCAAAAAAGTTCATCGGTTTCAGTGTCCCAAAAGAGACCTAGAATTGAAATGAATTTGTCATGTGTCTCTTCTACAATTTTTTCAGAAGTAACCCAGCCTCGTAGTTCAAATTGTGCTGAAGACATCAGCTCCTTAGCTTCAGAAGTAAATTTTTGTGCCTCTTCTTTAGTTTCTAAATTCGTAATACAGTTGTCCACATAAAAATATTCTTTGAGTTGACAAGCTGTGTGCTTCCTTTCACCCGGAGCGTTCTCTAGATGGTAAGCTATAGTTGCTTCTAGTAAAAATGGACTAGGAGAAGCACCAAATACCACTCTACAATGTCGGAGAGTGATTATTTCTTCTCGTCTTGATAAATCCTTCCACCACAGAAATTTAAAATACTCCCTATCCTCTGGATTCAAACTGATTTGTAAAAATGCTTTTTTTATGTCTTACGTTACGCCAATTGCTTTTTTTCGAAACTGCATTATCAATTTGGGTACCAATTCTAATAAATAATTGTTTAGAAAGCTAAACAATTATTCAAGGAATTTCCTTTGGAATCTTTCGTCGACGCATCAAAAATCAGACGAATTTTTGTTGTCGTTACACCAGTTTTTTTCACAGGATAATGTGGTAAATAGTGTCCTTTTTTCTCGTCTTCATCTACAATTTCAATAATTCCATCTCGAACTCACTCATTAAACACATCATCGTATTCTCTTAAATGTCCAGATCGTATGAGATTTTTGGTAGTTGACATTAACCGTTTAGTGGCTAATTCCTTATTCGTTTCTAATTCTGGACGTCCACTTTTCCATGGCAAACATACTCCATATATTTTGTCTTCGTTTCTTTTAATAGTTTTACGGAAAAAATCTACTGTTTCTTCATCGGTTACCTGCCTTGACATTACTTCTGCAAGACATCTTATACCGATGACATCTAGGCTCTATAATTCCGTCAAATCCAAATTATTAGCATATACAATACTCTCCAAAGATTTTGAGTAGTTTCTTTGTTTACCTTGAAGCGTCCATCCAAGTTTTGTTTTAATAACTACCAAATTATTATCAATAGGCTCAATTCTCCCAGTCAATAATGCGCCAAGATAATCAGCTCCTATTAATAAAGCTATTTCAGGCACATATTCTCCTGTATCACTTAAGCGTATATTTTTCTTTTTCAAAATTGGATAAATATCAGGATCCTCTACACGTGGAATCGCACCACATATCTTCTTTTCGTCCAAAACTGAAATAGTGTACTTGAAATTTGAACACAAGCTTTGTAATGTAATATTGTAGACATTATGGGACTCTTGTTTAGTTTGCCCCCAAAAAGTCTTAATGAAAGAAAATTCTTAATGCTGATGATTGGGAACATTATGGAGACCTATGTGTTGCTGATGCTGTTCCAACACCATCTAGCCGAATTTAACATCAACTTACAAATCAACTAAACATAAGACAACGTCATATAAGAGGCGTAAATCTTTCCTTGAAGAACCTTCTGTCCTCAAAACAAGATTTTCTAAAGCAATATCAGCTTTTAATTTTATATCTGGAGTAAACAAACAGAATGCTTCTAATTTTCAAGCAGATACTGATTATATTTCTGGAAAAGAAAACACTAAAGAAATAACTGACGCAGAAATTCAGAATAATTTTGAAACTTACCCAGAAGAACTTCGGAAAGATATCAAGAAACAAATATTTCAGGTACAGAAAGAAAACAATAAAACATACAACTTTCGAAGACGTTCTTCAAAATGTTACGAAATTAAAGATTTAGTAGCAATCAAAACAGAGCAATTTGGATCAAACGTTAAGTTAAAATCAAAGTACTTAGGCCCGTATAAGATTATCAAAGTAAAGAATGATGACACTTCTGATGTTGTAAAAGAAGGAGATCATGAAGGACCCATTAAAACAACTGCATGCGCTGAATACATAAAACCATGGTCTCAAGCAGAAGATGTATAAAATAATACTGATTATGACATTTAAACCTGGAGTGATACAACTGATAATCGAACTGTGATTTTTTACCTAATAATGACTTTTGTTTCAGTTAATGTTATTTTTAAGGTGTTTTTAAGTTTACCAAAAATGTTAAAGATTGAAGATATTTTTCGATTTAGATGAAATTTTCTGAAAAGTAGAAGGGATGTTGACGATGTTATAGTTGCAAAGATGAAGGACAATTAAGATTTTTCCTTTCAATATTGTCCTTAGCACATACACAATCTTCCACTTTCCCTTTGTATTTCTTTTCATGTTTCGGCTTATTCTTGATGATGGTTCTTTTACTGAAGACAACGATGATGTAAGATGAATAGTGACTTATGATGCCAAGAGTAGAATAATATCGTCGAGGTCGACGCATAGCAGGAAGGCCGAATGTGGGATTTTAAATCCATAGCTTAATATTTTTTCTCGCGCGCTGTCTAAATTTTAGCTGTTGATTGCACGAGTGAAATTGATAGAATTCTCGCCACTTTCTTCTATGAGAGGAGATGTAAGATGTTGTTTTATAGATGCAAGATGATATAGATGCTATATTAATAGATAAATTATATTATAGATGTATTAATGTTTTATTAAATGTGTTTTGTTTGAACATTACTTGTGATTTTGAAACTAAAGAGCCCACATTTATACAGATTATTCATTATTTAATTTCTTTAAATCTAATACAGGGCGGTAATATTTAGTGGTAACAATTTTAAAAGTGAACCGACATTTATAGTGAATCAACGCAAAATGTAAAATGAAATTAATAGTCCTTCTGGACAAATTGCCCCTTTGGGACTAAAACGAATATCTGAAGGCTTTCAGATTTTATATTACGCCCAAAACGGCTTTTTTTAACGATTTGTGTATTATCTTTACTTATTAAATATCATGATCTTCACAGTAAATTACATAAAATTCAATTCAACAGCAATATCACAAAATACTTAAAAACTGCAAACCAACATACCTTTAAAATTTCCGATTCACAGTCTCGCGTGCTGGAGATAAAAATGTTTTTTCTGTTCAGTGTTGCTATTGCTTGCTCTGAAATCGTCGAATTTGTTAATCAAAAATTCGTTAGAGTTTTACAAAATTTGAAAGAGCTGTGGAGACATTAGGATTTTTGCTGCAGGCCGGAGAGATAAAAAATTAGCAATCACCTTCGCCGGGAATCGAACCACGGACCTCTGGAATACCGGCCTAGCGTCAGAACCACTACACCACGAAGGCACGCTAGGAAAGCGGGAGAAACACCTTATATACCCCCCTTTTTAAAGGGCGACTGGGGGGTTTTTAGGAGACCCAATCGCCAAATCCTGGGTGTGGAGAAACCTCATCCAACACCCTTTTAGTTCGGGCGCCACTGTAGAGACATTAGGATTTTTTGAAGCAGGAGAGAGGAAAAATTAGCAATCGCCTTCGCAGGGAATCGAACCACGGACCTCTGGAATACCGGTCCAGTTCGCAGAACCACTACACCACGAAGGCACGCTAGGAAAGAGGGAGAAAGACCTTATACAGGTAGTAAAACAAATTCAAAACTTGGACTTCCGAGTACTCATGTTCGGTTGGGGGTCTACGTTATTCAAAACTGGATGGCTCTAGGTACCGTTGTTTCTTCGCAGTGCGAGAAACATTCATACATTCATGCAGATTTTTCAATATTTATTTTCTTTAAATATAATACAGGGCGATAATATTTGGTCGGGAACAGTCTGAAAAAAGAATTAATGCAAAAGTGAAACGATGCCGTTTTGAGACTAATAGCTCTTTAGGTATAACGCCCCTTTGGGCTAAAATTATCGAAGCCTTTGCAAATATGTATAATTGAAATGTAGTCCTGCGCCATATAAAATTACTTTGGGGGCCGTATATAGTTCGTGGACTGCCGGTTAGGAACAACTGATCTAAGTAGATAGTATTAATTAAAAGAGCATTTGAAGACAGCCTGTGACATTTTTATTTAAATTTTTATAACAACAACCTTTATGTTGATTCATTACCTTCTGTCTCTTTTGTTACGTAATCGCTCAGTCCTGAGGTTTATGCAGATTTTAAGGTGAGCGACGTGAGTTAAAATGAGAAGAAAAAGCATAAACGTCACGAACTGTAAAAGAAATTAACCGCTGCAGCTTGGCTAGAGACAGATAGATCCGCTGACCAAACTAGACTCCTTTGGCACAGTTGATAAGTTTTAAAAAATAATCGTGCTTTGTCAGTATAACCTAATTAAGATTGCAGAGCTTCGCGTAGAAGTGGTGGAATTGTACTCCACAAATTGCCGCCAGACTGGGATAGGGGTTAGTGTTGTTGACTGCCGCACCGAAGGGCCTGGGTATGTATAACGCAGAAGGCATGAATGTTTGCAAGTGTGTAGTGTCTCTGTGGCAAGGTAGGCATTCAAAATACCCGGCGAGCTGAAATACTATCGGTTGGTTGATGGTAGGGGAAGATGGGTAGAGACTTGGACCCACCTCGGGGTGTTATCTGGCAGAATTTCTTAGCAGTTAGAAAGGCCTGGCGATTCCTAATATGCCCACTTAAATTGCGGAGGTGCCAGCCTTGCTACAACCTGTATGTGTACGAGGACTTAAACTGTGAAGTACTAGCCACCAAGCGTCGTGAACTTTGTGTTCTGTTATTTTAAGGTAATTCTATAAGCTGTGAAGAATAACATTTAATTAACATGAAGTTTTCATGTTAATTAATTACTATTCGTGTTGTACCTTCGGTCCATAGTACGAATTAAGAAAAGGAGTTAACTCATCAACATGTAGAGCAGTGGTGCCCAACCTTTGGCCTCTCGCGAGCACATTTCCAAAACATCAACAGTTTTGTTAAAGATATTTTCAATCTTATGTGATACATCTGAAATATTAATTTAGGCAAATGGTTTTGAGATGAATAATAATATTGGTTGAACTTTATGGAAATCAGAGAAGCGGAGTTCAAAATTATTTTTCAGTGCATTTAGGTTTTCCGAATATTTCTCTGTTTCAATTGTCTTGTAGTTATTAATATGGCTTGATAAATTCTGAAAAATGGGTGAATTTGTTTTCTTTCATCTGATTTATGCACAAATTTAACTTTATCTGAAAAGCAGTTACAGTCCCAGTCAAATGGAAAAGGGTTTTTTTCTTTTCCCTGGAGATTTTCGTTCGGTTTGTTCAGTTTAGCTGTTATATCCGTGAGAAAATACAGATCAGTTAACCAATTATTATCGTTCAATTCTTTATAACTTTCGTTTGCGGATTCCAAAAACTGCTTTATTGGCTAAGGAAGTTCTACAAATAGTCGAAGTACTTTTCCTTTATTGAGCCATCTAACATCGGAATGAATCAATAAGATTCCCTATTCGCTATCAAGTTCATCAGTCAGCAATCAATTATTTTATAAAGTCTTGCAAGATATCTCTTATGACTATAAATGCTTACCATATTTTAACAATTAAGAAATATAAATGAATGGTTATTTTTAAAGTATCTTTTGTTCTTAGTACCTAATTGGGTTGACGAGCGCATACAAAACGATTGGCGAGCACAAGGTTGAACACCGCTGCCATAAGCTGTCAGGAATAACGTTTTTATGTTAATTAATTACTATTTGTGTTGTACCTTGGGTCCAGAGTACGAATTAAGGAAAGGGCTTAACTCATCAACATGAAGAGGTAACCTCTAAGGATGAGCAGTTAGTTACAAGCAGTTAATTAAACAGTTAGACAGCCTTAGTCGTTAAAAGATTATATATACGAAATTAATGAACCACCTGTAAAAATGAAAGTACCATAAATGCACATTTAATTAACAAACTTATGATCTCTTCTCCTTTGTGATTTCCTTTCACTTATTTACGAAAGAAACTAGACAAAAAATGTGGAAATTCGTTTTAAATGAGTCAAATATTTATTTAAAGGATCACAGCAAGCATTAATTTTCTCTAGATGAGTCTTCTTTTATTATTTTTACTCCGCGCCAGGAGAAGGACGTAAGCACACATTCCCTACGTTTGAGCTATAAAACATACTGAAGTACCTTGTTCCCGGTTTTAATGCTTTTTCTCCTCGGCATTAAAGAGGCTCTCAAGAACTTCGTATTCATGCAGAGCAGATACAAGTTTCGCAATAAAAAAGACTTTACGCGATCATTTGGGATGGTTAAGCATTGAAGACGTTCATGAAAAGAAGAGATACCCGAAACGGAGGTCGACAGAGTGAATCTCGTGATGTAAAACGGTTGCTTCCAGGCGGAAAAATGACTTAACACTGGTTGTTGAAGCATAATTGCTGAGATTTAGAAATAATGGTTTTGCTACGGAAGAAGATACAGGATAAACCCTTAAAGAATTTTACATTCCCTACTCATATAAATGTTAATGTATAGGTTTTGTGTCCTCTTTCAAGTAAGCAAATACTCGTTATACTCTGATTTTATCCCTGTTCAAAAAGATTTTATTATATACTGTGATAAGGTGACATAAAGGTTCATTGTCTAGGATGAGTGATTTCAGTGTGCAACAGTTTTTATATCAGTGGTGCTATACTGTGCCTTTGTTAATAATTTCGGTTGCAGCCTCGATGGTCACTCTCAGTGGACAAAGAGTAAAAGAAGTCTTTTCATCAGGGTAAGGTGATGGATACTTTGTTATGTATGAGTGCAAGATTCATCCCCCCCCGGAGTTCAGCGCAAGTAAACACAGGGAGATATAATAAAATTCATCCCCCCCCGGAGTTCAGCGCAAGTAAACACAAGGTGGTTTCCTGAGAAGAGGGGACAATCTTTCCTGTTTTAGAGCTATAGGCATGTTGGCCTGCTAAGAACGATCTTTCCTCGTGTATAATGCGTTAGAACATTTTTCCTGTAACAAAATTCTGAAATTACGGGACTAAATATATCCAAGTCTCAGACTGGCAAGACATGCAACTGTTAAGGTTTAATCTTATTAAAATTCCTGTTATTGTTAAAACTTGAGTTTGAAGTTCATTCCAATCCTGTGTCATAGCCCAAGTTTTACGTAGCGGTTTCGGCCATTACACCACAATAACTTTATTCTCAATCCTTTCTGAATGCTTTCGTGGTGTGACGGTAGCGCACTCGGGACTTATTCGAGATGTCCGGGTCTGAGTCCCGGCGAGGGCATCGCTAAAGTTTCATATCTCCTGCTTTAAAATAACTTAGTCAATCTACAGTGGCACCCGAACTAAAAGCTGTGTAAGATGATTCTTGGCAACCAGGATTTGGCGACTGGGTCCACTAATCCCCAGTCGTCCTTAAAAAAGGGGGTATATAAAGTATATTCTTCCTCCTTTCCGCATGCCTTCGTGGTATAACGGTAGCACATTCTGCGCGTATTCGAGAGGTCCAGGTTCGAGTCTCAACGAGGGCATTGCTCATTTTTCATGTCTTATTCTTCACAATAACCAAATAACTCTAGACCATGTCCACAAAAATTGTTACCTGGCCCTTATTTTTGCAACCGTTGGTCGTAGGCATATACTTCCGGTTACAGAAATGTTTTAAATGCCGGCATTTTTAAATTTAAAGAATCTAGCCATTTACATGCTCCCCCGGTTTCTATACTTACGTTTAGGAAAATTGTGTACTCGTTATAAAAAATTAAACAAAAGAACTTTGACTTATGAACAATAAGAATTGACCGAGATATTTATTTCAAAATCGGCCATTGTTGAAGTCGTATTCAATCTGCATTGAAAGGTCAGTTAGTAAATAATTTCGAAACGTTCGAGATTAATTTTTTTCCTCCTTAAATGCCAATTTCGGGTACCTAGTCTCCTTAACGCAGAAATTATCAAAATAGAGAGAAGCAAGTTGATGTAAAAATTAAAATTAGCCAAAAATGCAGTTTAATATTAAATAAACTATACATATTTCGAATGTGATCAGACATAAATTTCCTTTTGTTCAGGTGCAAAGTATGTATGCTTTGTAAGAGACATGAAGTTATTTACGAGCAGGAGATGTGAAAAATGAGCAATGCCTTCGCCGAGATTCGAACCACGTGCCTCTCGAATACACGCTAAGTGTGCTGACCACTACACCACGAAGGCATGCTTAGAAGGCGGAAGAAATACCTTATAACTTCTTCGTACAAAATAAAGGAAATATTGTATTGTTTGAGAAAAATTTCAGTAATCAGATTTGAATGGTAATATTCATTTTGATTGTTCCAGGATCAATTTTGAATATTTTTAGTCAGAATTTTGACTGTTTTTAGGCAGAACAGAGGACTCTTTATTCCAAAATGGATTGTAAAATGGATTTAAACTGGACTCAAAATGGATCTTTTTGTGATGTCTATACGTAGATACGTACGCATTTATCTAGTATAAATTAAAAACAATTAGCCTCAGAAAGTTTAAATTTTGTATATGTGACTGATATAACCTTTATCTGGGCAGCTGCCTTTTTATTGCAACCGGCGGTAACAAAAGGGTATATGTATAAGTGTCGGAAAGAAAAATAATAAAATGCTGTGTTAAATATTTGAAGATTGATCCTATTTTCTCCGTGTTACAACATATACATACAATTATCCGTGTTATATATATATATATATACACTAGTGCTAAGATAAAATGAAGCAACAAACATCAAATGAAAAGGAACAAATCTAATAAGAAGAATTTAAAGATTACAATTTGCATAAAGCAGAGGCTGTATCTCCGAATGCAAATAGGCAACCAAAATTAGCATAAAATGCAATCCTGCAGTCACCTCACAAGGAAAAAGGGCATGCTGAACTTTTGTGTCGGTTCGCAAGCAGCCATAGTTCCGTGTAATCCGAGAAAGCGGAAAGCTTGAGCTGAAGACGCTATTTGCAAGGTAAATGCGTTGGAGGGCTGCCGGAAGTTTGGAAACTGGTGTAAAATATTTCTCTATTGCGAGAGGCCTAATGTGCATTTTAGTGTCCTCAATAGGCTACAGAATCGTTACTAAAGGGATTTAAACCCCTATAAGAAAACGTTGGTCTGGACGTCGTAGGGTTACAACAAATGCAGATGATCATACCCTTTTGCTATGTACAAGATGCTGTAGGTCACAAATAGCAGCACAGCTTGTGTCGCATCTTTTGCTGTTGCAGGATGGCCCATATCCCTCCAATCTGTGTTGCACAAACTGCATGATGTTGGATTATATGACCTGTGATCCGTTCCTTTGTTTCCATCACATGTAACGACGAAGTTGAATTAGGCCCGTCAACATCGCAGTTTAACATCAGAGCAGTGGGGTCACGTACTCTTTAGGAATGAGTCTTAATTTAACATCCAGAGCGATTCCCGAAGGGCAGTCTTATAGCGAGAGCCAGGGACACGCTATTGAAAGACAAACATCGTCTAAAGAGACCATTGCAAAGGAGCGGCTAGGATAGACCTAAACGGCCTACGTGATTCCTTGAAGTTCTGCACAGCCGTTAGATATCAAGACGAAATTCTAGAGCTCTTGTGCGTTCTATTATTGTTGCAGTGGGTAACGACGCAATATTTATGGACGATAACGCCCGGTTGCTTAAAGCTCGAGTGTTGCGGAGCTGTTGAACATGTTGGAACGACAGACAGCAGGTCGCAGTGTGCCTCCAGGCATCCTTCACAAGTTCCGTCATGCATTACATGTCATGCATTACATGTTACGTCATGCTACAGGAATGGGCACTAGTGCCACAACAAGCGATCGACGACACTATTGCCAGTTTGTCTCGCCGCTCTTAAGCTAACACTTCATCTACAGAATATCATACCCGTTATTGGCGTGATGTTTCCATTGAAAATTCTTCCGAGCCATTTGGTCTTTCGCGATCTGATGGTCGTAGTACATGTGTTTTTGTATGACTTTGCTTTAATGTTTGCTGTGTAGTCTAGTAATACCACACCAACCTCTTGAATCAATTTCACATATTTCCATTGGAATAATTCGAGGAAATAAATTTAATTCCAGTGCATCAAAAGATGTGTATAATTAAAAAGGCCGCACAAGGAAATTATGTTGTGTCCACATCAATTTTTTTTAGTTACAATTTACCCACTTTTTTTCCCTTATTAAGTATTTAAATGAGTTTTCTATCGGTTACGGTATAGAGCAAAGTTGCAAGGTAAATTTCAGTTATTTCGAAGGGCCTCTTCAAGGCAATATACCGAATATAGCTTTTCTCAGAAAATAGTCTTAATCTTCCCTTAGGTAACAAAGTACAACTCAGAAAAGTATCAGAGTACGAGAAGCTACTTATCTTAGTGTTTCGAAATGCGTCAGACTCCGTCTGTTCTCTCAGATGCGGAAATTCATTCCGGAAATGTCCACACAGCCCAGACTAATCAATTCATTTCCCAGAAGCTCTTTTCGGAATGTTTTCAGTTAGATACATTGTGAATAGTTGCGTTCAAAAGCCGCACATTAAACCTTCTTTCCGGAATGTTTTTTCTTGTAACATTTCGTTTTTCGATTCTAAATTTGAAACATTCGATATATAATGTTTTTTCCCCAAACTCCGGAACAAAAAATATCAGGTTTGTAGAAGTTATTTTACTATTTCTCTATGCATTTTTTAACTTTTCAAGAAAGAAAAGGTTCATGAGTAAATATAGAACAGAAGAACAATGGAACTTCAAAGTCAGAATTATGGTAACTTCCTTCATTGTTGCCATTTCCAGAAAACAAATCGAAAAATGTGCCAAGCATATTTATTTTGTTGAAAAATTAGCCTTTTGCTTGCTTTTATTTTTCTTTCCTTCATAATTTTCAACTTTTAATGGAGGCAATGGCAATAGCTCATACAAAACTCATACAAAATCGGAACTTGAAAAAACAATATTCTCCCTCTTTAGCTATCAATTTACGGCTCTTGTAAGGCTACTCAATACTTCGCACAATCATATACCATGTTTCATTGCTTTGTAGAACTCCTCTTCTTAAGGGTGCTATGCTCGGGTTATGGTATTTATGAATCTTCTCAATGTTAAACATCACCTTTGATATGAGACTTTATTTAAGAGAAGAGAAGAGAAAGGTTTATACAAGTGGCAAATATAGTATACAAGAGGAGATTGAGTACTGCGCGGGAAACATTTGTTGAAGTTTGTAGAAACTTCCTTAGTTGGAGGACAAGCCTCATGCAGCAAAGGTCTGCAAGAAAACGACAAGTAATAATTATTTTTCAGGCAATTTTTCAACTAGCGGTGAGGCAAATTTTGATGAGATTTGAAATATTTAGTTAGCACCCGTTCGCTATTATTTTTTTTTTTTTTTTTTTGTGTGTGTGTGTGTATGTGCTTTGCGCCGACGTTTGTGATCAAGTCGGCTAAAGAATCTTTCTCCTGGTTTTAAAAATAACTGACAAGAATTCAAGATCTGATAATAAGAACAATGGCGCGAATTGACTGAGATAGTAATATCGCATCTTAGTATTTTCAATCTGGGTTATGAAATTGTCAAGACCTGTTTACGACGCTTGTGAAAACTTCAAATTATTGGCATTCTGCAATTGAAAAATCCTGCAGTTCATAAAAGTAATTCCCTATTTCTGTACAAAAAACATTTATTCACGCTTGTTACATTAATTTACTTGAAGTAACAGGATACAATCAGAGACATTCATTTTGAACTCAGCCAATTATTTTCCCCTTTGTCTGAAATAAGAACGAACGTACACGAAGGTATTCCTTTGGAAGAAGGCATTATGAATGAAAGAAAGAACTTTCAAAGCATAATTGGAACAATCCCCAGAGGTAAAATATACAGGAAATTATAACTGCTGTAATTTCTTTGCTAATTCAGAAGGCATTTTAGGAAAAAATGCTGAACTCTTTGTGTAAACGACTGAAAGTTTTCAACAACATTTACATTAAATAATTTCCGTTTCCAGGAATGAATTTGTTAGAGGAGAAGCAATACGCACAATAAATGCAGCTTCAATAAATAAAACAAAAGGCACAATTTCCTGTGTAATTCCACTTCTTTTACTTTATTGTTCTCTAGGATCGCAAGAAAAATATATACAATATGTATAGTTCATACTTTTTTTCAGTTTTAGAATCCAGTCGTAATAACAATGTAATCTCTAATAAAATTAATGAGATATGAAAGGAAAACAAATACTAAGATAGAAATTTTCTAAAACAATTGCTAGAGCAGTACCAAAAGCAAATTGCAAAATTGCAGAACAATTAATAAAGGTAAAGGTAAAACCCCAATGACGTATTGTTTTCAGATAGCGTAAAAGAGAAGATACTTAATTCTGAATCAGATTCTGTATCTCTGGTGTCTTCTTTGCGAGCGGATGGGTTCTTAATAGACGGAATGCGCGCAGAACCGAAGATAGGTAAATAAAATCTATATTTAACAAAATAAACACTTTACAGTTCTGGAACGTTTCACAAAAATAGTTGCGCAGCTTTCTCAGCATCACAGCGTAAAATCAGTTGTTTCACTTCAAATGCAAAAACGTTAAACACAGCCCAGTGCAAAGCGCATCTAAAAAGACAAATTTTCGTACGACGTTCTCTCAATATTCCGAACTTATGTAAAACTAAACAATTAAGGAACTAATCTTGTTTCCGGTCTTACATAGTTTTCTCCCGGCCGCGCAGAAATCTCTAGTACCTTTTACTTCTCAAAATTACTGGAAGACATATGAGGGCCGGATACGGTTATAGTTACGCATAGGGAAAAATACATTTATTCAATTAAAGAACCAATTGCAGTTACAAAGCGACCGGATAAAAATGTAGCCAAATGATCGCCGGGTTTGGCGACTTTTGGAGATTTCCTGCCAAATTTGACGACAAAAATTAGTTGCAAAATCCGTCACTTGCCTGGCGATATTTCGACAGTTTAGCCAGGTCGTCTTTACTCAATGTTAAATAGACACGCTCCTGCAATCTTATTTTTCCGGCAGCACATCGTCTCTTTAAAGCATTTCATGCTCCATTGTACAAAAATACCACAATTTCACTAATGTTACTTGCATACATACAAAATCCGTAACAGTGCTCATGTTAATTAACCATTTCATATGATTTAAGTCTTAACTATAAATGATCACTTCCGTATTCCTCATCAGAATGCAAATTAGGTTTGCGTGTATTCAAGTTTAGAGTTTTGAATATTTAGATTAGAGCTTTTGGAAACCCCGCCTTGCTCTTCGTTATTTCGCCAGCTCTAATTAAAGTTATATTGCAGCTTTAATATTCTGCTAACGATGCTTTAAAATACACGCTGGTAAAATTCTGAGCCAATTTAATTTAGACTATTTTATTGCATGGTCATAGACTACATTTCTACTTTTGAACCCTACTCTTCTTATTTATATTCCTAATAGTCATGAAGGGATTCGTTTTACGAAAAGAAGGACTGGTATCCATGTATACTTTTCCCTTTTACGAAAAGTTTTAGTTTGCAACTTCGTGTAGATCAAACAAAAATATTGTTTTCCCCGCTTCATATCAAACTGGGGCTGATAAAGAACTTTATGTAAGCACTGTGAGAGTACCGTCTAGCATGTGCATATTTATGTAGCAAATTTCTGTGCCTAAGTTCAGATAATATAAAAGAAAGTGTATTTGGTGTATCTTAAGTGAAGAACAAACAGCATGGCATGCATTTCGACAAGTTTGACAAGGTTTCATGGGAAGTAGAAGAGTGGAGGATCTTAATACATTATGTGAACAGGCTGCGTGCTGATTATCACCTTCCGTTTTCTCATTTGAATTTCTTTACCGATAATTGTGGTAATATCAGCGCAGGCGAGGAGAAAACATTTATCGGTAAACTGCAATAATGCCAAAAAAGATGCAAAGGGAATTCGAATGCAGCAACATTAGACACTTTTTGTTGTAGCTTTAGCAATTGAGGGACAAAAGCAAAAACGACACGATAATAAGCCCTAATCTTTGAAAGCCTTAAACATTTATAGCGTTTTGAGCAAATGAACTGCATTTTATATACAAGAGCACTGCTTTAGTAAAAAGAAATTAAGTGGGCATTACATAACTTCCTTGTATGGCTTATTAAATTACACACATTTTTTCTGCACTTCATTTAAACTTATGTCCTCGAATTTCTTGACAGATATGTTTCTCATTCAATCAATTCAGTTCTCCCTTTGCGGCAAGGGAAAAATACATAAAAACTCCAAATATCTTCATTAAAAATTGTAAAATACAGAAGAACCTAAAACACTTAGTACAGTTAAAATCAATTAAAGAAAAAATATTTTTGCAATTAAATTTAGAAAGTTTCTACTCCCAAACAAACAATTCAGCCAACGGGCAAGAAGATAAAATTTACGATGCACAAAAGTGAAAGGTAAATTTTAATCCGAGTAAAAAAAGACATTGAAGTTGGTGCTCCAATTGATATAATTCACTGTTCTGGTAAGAGTTTCAAATGTAAAACAAAAATGGCAACCTCCTTAGTCTCAGTATCACTTAAACGACTTTTATAATGCTATTAATTCTAAAACTATTGTATGCAGATTAACTAAAGACAAAAAAAAAATATCTTAACTGGAATATAAGAACAACATAATTTAATCCCTTTTAAATCAAAAAATACACAGTTTACCAATATATAAGAATAAAACAACTGAACTCAGCCGGGTAACAGAGTGGGTATATATATAATATATACCCACTCTGTTATATATATATATATATATATATATGCGTTTCTTGTGGTTGATTGTAAAAAAAAAGCTGAGATGCAAAATTACATATTTATAGCAGTCTCATACATAACATTTCAACGCCCTAAGTGTTTCCGAGGTATGCGAGATACATGCATAAGTATGCATGTACGTAAAGCCGTTTGTAGAAATAACTCTTCTGAATCCATTTTAAATCTATTTTATAATATGTTTTGGAAAAATAAACCTTTATTCTATCCGTGCGTACATATGTCATGCAAAAACATAGGTGAAATGGATTCTGGAGTGGACAAAATGCAACTTTTCATTGAATCCTGATACCTGAAATTTGTCGCGATTACAATAAATGCTTCCTTTACTTCGTACAATGAAGTAAAAAGCAATCTGTACATTTTTGTCTTGTAACAAATTCTTAATTATTTGGATAAAGGATAAAATAAAAGCGTGCTTTTCGCTGAGATTACTTCAAGAAAAGTTGAATTCGATATCAGTATAAAATAAAATTTTTATAAAAAATGATTCAAATAAAATTAAAATTAATCAAATTTAATAATGAAAACAGAAATTAATTAAATTAATGGAAAATGAATAATTTAGATCAGTTTTGGCTTAAAGCATACAAGACGCTATGAATTCTTACAACATCTCATAAAAATATTAATAAAAATTGAAATAAATTTCTTTATAAATCGAAATATCTGAAATATTTTGAACTACAGTTCATTCAAATAATTATAAAATACAGATAACTGGGTGCTCTTCATCTGTATATCGAATGCGTAATTACTGTAATGAAAATAAAAACTCTTTGGGGAGGTATCGAATTTTATTTCAATAAATATTGTATAATTAAAAGTAATGCGTTTTATTTTGAAAAAAAAAATATTTTTTTCCCACAGTTAACAATTAAGCATTCAAAAAAATACATTGCGTATTGAAAGGTATAACTATAGCTGCTATCCATATTATGACGCAAAAAAGTTTCGCTTTGACTTATTGTCATCTTGAGAGTTTAGTTTGTTTTTATATGACAAACATATGTTTAGACAAAACAGCAACTCAAGTAGCAAAAATTTATTTTCACACTTGGTTACAGTCTACATAATTGTTTTTGCATAAATGGCCCGTTTTTAATTACTGCTTTTATTTTTCATTTACATTACACTAGAAAGCCCGGCGGTCATACGAAATGACCGCCGTTCTAGATATTATAAATTGATTATAAACAGATGATTGCTAATGCAAACAAATGTTCACATTCCTCCTGACTCGCTCAATTTGCGTTCAGTTGTAAACCATTTCAAAAACAGATGATTGCTAATGCAAACAATTGTTCACGTTCCCCCTGACATGCTCCATTTGCGTTCAGCTGAAAATTCAGTTTAAAATACAATGTCGGAAATAAAATCCGGCAAAATTTCAAACTCTTTACGCGAAAGGATATTTATCACAGGAGCTTGAGTAAACCTACCTGATGAAATGTACTACGCACAACTCGTTAGTTGGCTTCGTCTCCTTTAATTTCTCAACGTTTGCAAGTTTCGAGGTAATTCATATGTGAATATAGTTAAATGCATAATAAGCAACAATTGTATGAATTAAAATTATTTAAATGTTCTTAAATACCATGATAATTTGATTAAAACAATGATAACTGCATGTATGGTATCAGCGTATATGGACTATTTGAATGGCGTGGCAACTTCTCCCCATTGGCTAGTACAGTTACTCAAGCAACCAATAAACTATCGGCGACAAACAGACACTTAAGCCGCATATAATAAAGATATATGCTTACGAATTTTTAATGAAATTAAATATGAGAATTTGCTATTCTTGTCAAAAATAGTTATGAAAAAGCAAAAGTATAGATTAACTATTTAATAACAGAAATACATAGTTTTTTGAATTTTAATAATCAAATCAGTTATAAAAATCTTCATTTTACTTAGAAGTACAGTCTGCTAATAATAAAAAAAAGAAATGGCATTGAAGATGTGCTTTATTAAGCTGTTCATCTTCATTTGAAAAACATAATAAGCACAGATGTATAGCTTAAGTTCCAACAAATTACCTCAATTCCATTAGTGATGGATATGCTGAGACAATAATTTACTGCATAACTGGAAGTGGCAAAGTGAAGTCTGACATGCCCCCGCAATTAAACTAACGTCATTTATATAAACGAAAGAGAAAGACATCAGCCCGAAATGGTACTCCAGCCTTTAAAGCAGGCCATAAATATTCATTTGAATTAGTAGAAACACGGAGCTGACTTAAGAACGAACAGCTAATTTAAAGTACCCACTATTTAAAAACTTGGGTTAGTATGATAATATGAATTAACAAAAAAATTAAGGAATTCCTTTCCAAGGACAGTTAAATGCATGCTTAAAATATGTGCATATGACATAGAATTTAAGTACAGAAGGCTTGCATTTATTTTTCTAGTTTTGTTACTAATTTGTAATGAATCATTGACAGTATTTTAACTGGCAGCCGACAGTATTTCGCTTCAGCAAATATTGGTAAACATTTGAATAATTTTTTATTGTAGTTTTGTTTTTCTGTATTGTTGCTGTATTTTGTATTGTTTTACAATGGCAATTTTAGGATTTAATTTGTATTTAATTTAATTTGTGACCCCATGTCTCGTACGTAAAACTTTATTTGTTATCTAGAAGTGTAAATCCTTTAACTCTTGAGTAAAGTGATTGAAAAAATAGTTGTAAAAATTGTAAAAATAGTTCCTTGAAAGCGAGATATAGGCTGTTTTTTTCTTGACGATCTTTGGTGATATTTGGCGATTTCTCGCCAACTTGGTGATCTTCTGGAAGAATCTTGAAAACGCATTTTGAAAGCCCTACGATCGATTCTTCCAGAAGTTTCCGGAGACTGTGCTACAATACAGGTTGAAAATCTAGAAGATTCAGGTGTGAACCAGCTGCGAGATGTATCAGTCAGCTGAATTACGAGTTAGGGTTTAGTATGAGAGTGATATGAGAAACTTTACGATTTGTTTTGAGTGCTAAGAAGGAATTGCTTCATATCGAGTTCTGCTTGAGTTATTTCCAGCTATCATTGTGCTGTGTATGCTAATTATTAGTTCAAAGGAGCTTAATATCTGAAGGACTATTGTTTCCGTTTTGCAATTTTGCGTTGAATCACTATAAATGACCGTTTCACTTTTCAAACTGTTGCCACCAAATGTTAGAGTCTTGCATTATGTTTGAAGAAATTAAATAATGAGAAATCTGCATAAATGTATGTCTATTTCTCGCATTGTGATAAAACAACGGTACATGAATCGAATTTTGAATGACGTAATCCTCCTGCGAATATGGGTATGTAGAAGATTAAATTTGAAATTTGGAATTTGTTTTTATGATCGATTTCATATTTTGTAAAACTTTAACGAATTTTTGAGTAACAAACTCAAGGATTTAAAAGCGAGCAATGGCAACACTCTACGGCGGGAAAAAAAAAACTTTTTATCTCCAGCGCGCGGAACAGTGTATCGGAAATCCTAAAGATAGGCTCATTTTAAAATTATTTTGCGACATTGTTATTGAACTGAATTTTATGGTTTATGTGCAAAGAACGTGATATTTAATAAATAAAGGTAACACACAAAATGTTTGGACGTAATTTAAAATCTTAAACCTTTGAGATTTTTAAAAATGTTTTTGCATACTTTCATAATAAAATGTTCATTTATTTTTGCTTTTCTGTACCCATTACGTAAACCTCGAAGATATCGCAGCTTGAAACAACATGTTTAATAGAAGTAAAGAAACTGCAAAATGACACTTTTTTGTTATCAATAACATTTTAAGGATTAAAAAAGAATGTAAATATAAAACAACTGTTGGGTTAAAGTTACATTACTAAAAACAAGACTAATATTAATATGACGCCTGATGAATGCGTTTCACTCCTAATTTCTCAGAATTATCTTTGCATTTAACAATTTGTAGAGCCATTAGGTTATTTTGAAGCAGGAGATGTGAAAATATGTGAAATCTCTTAGTCAGGACTCGAACCTGGAACTCCCGAATACGCGTCGAGTGTGCTACCATTACACCACAAAGGAATGCTGAAAGGAGGAAAAAACACCTTATAACGTCCGTGGTTCAGTCCTATCTTATATTGAGATTGCACTGATTATTTAGTTACATTAAGTCATTCCTATCCTACATCTCTTCTTTAGTTCCTAAATAAAGTAGCTTAAACGGAAAACTTTAATAATTTGGCTTTGTGAGCGCGAGCAATCCCGAACTGACAAGATTGTAACTAGAGGGCAAAGCCTACGCCCACTTTTATTAAACTCTGACCATGAGAACATCGGTAAAAATAACGCCTTTGTAACAGAATACCTAAAAACGGTCACGCAAAAATTTATCATTTTGCTCACGCTTACTTTAGATAATAAAAGCTTGAATCTTTCCCCACAGATATGTTAATGGGTTTCAAATATTACGTTTAATTGTTTTTCCATGAAACCGAAGCTGTTTGTAATGCAGTATCCAAAAAAAAAAAAAAAAAAAAAAAAAAGAAAGAAAGAAAAGATACAAAATTAAAAGAATACAACAGATACCGTAATTCTGTCAGAAAATTAAATGATTTAAATTAAGTCTTGTGTTTAATGAAAGCTTAAAAAATTCAGGAACTCAATTTTGAAAGCTGTATGTTTCTAAGCTTTTTGTCAACTACAAGTCATCATCTTTATCCTCGTTGCTCTGCATACAAATATTTTTTTATACTTCTGAAATGGATTTCTTTAATGTAAGCCAACAATTTCCTTATCACTGATTTTTCGATAAGATTTATTTATCGGTCTATATTGCTAAAATGGTTATTTTTTGTACATAACATGGTATTATTTGCATAAAGCGCATTTGCCCAGAATGGCTATTAATTTCATTTTGACATTTTGCGTTGGTTCGCTATAAACGGCGTTTCGCTTCTGAAATTGTTGCCACCAAATATTACAGCCCTGCAATATATTTCAAGAAATGAAATAATGAAGAATCGGCATGAATTTATGTGAAAAAGCAACGTACCTAGAGACATAAAATTTTGAATAACGTAGTTCTCCACTCGAATATGGGCATCTGAAAGCCCAAATTTGGAATTTGTTTCATGATCTATTTCATATTTTGTAAAACTTTAACGAATTTTTGATTAAGAAACTCAACGATTTCAAAACCAGCAATGGCAACACTGTATGGAAAAGAAAAATATTTTTATCTCCAGCGCGCGAGACTGTGTATCGGCAATTCTAAGGATGAACCAATATTTCAATTATTAAATGTAGGTAATTCTTTATTAATTCCTTATAATACTAATGTGCGAATAGTTGTTTCAAGAACATAGCTGCATTGTGCATAGTTGCGTTATACCATTGCATTATGTACATATTCTGTTGCATTGTACATAAATTACTACGTACTCATGAATTGCTGCCTACTGATGATACATAAGTTCTTGCTTATGCTGTTTCATACTCCGCACTGAATAACCAAATACGTGTAAACTGTGATCCGAATATTGCCATATGTACAATGCTATATGTAATAATGTATCATATTAATGTGTAACCAGAATTTTAAGTGCAAGCAGTAACTTATATAAGTAATAATTTATGTGTCATCAGCAAGCCGTAACTTATGTGTAAAGTAGCAGTTATGTATAGTGCAACAGTATATGTGTGTAACGCAACGGTGCATTGCAACTATGTAGTATATTCTTTAACTGAAACAGCATTTTGTTTCATACTCCGCACTGAATAACCCAATATGAGTGAACTGCGATCTGAATGTTGCCATATGTACAATGTATTCTGCAATTGTGTATCATATTAATGTGTAAGCAGTATTTTTCAGTATTTGTATCATAATAATGTGTAATTATGTATCAAATTAACGTGTAATGTAGCATGTATATGTAACTGAGCATCATATTAATGCACCATATTAATGTAGTCATATTAATGTAAGCAGTATTTCATGTGTAAGCAGTATTTCATGTGTAAGCAGTATTTCATATGTAAGCAGTAATTTATGTGTAAGCAGTAATTCAGGTACAAGCACAAGCAGTAACTTCTGCTTTTTCGTAAATTATCGCATACACATAAGCACAAGTAGTAACTTATGTGTATGCGATAATTTACGAAAAAGCAGAATTTATATGTTATCAGTGGGCAGTGATTTATGAGTAAGTAGTAATTTATGTTGAAGTATCGATAAACTCCCGGTGCGCCCTTATGAGGCCACAGGGAGTTGTTGCGTCTGGATAGGGGAGGGTGTGGGACATATGCCTGTTTACCTCTGTTAGACGCCAGGTGTCCCCTTCCTCCGTCACCTGTCACCTGTTTCAAGAACAGATGTAATTCATCGTTGAACAATTCCATCTTTAGGGATGAAAATTGATGCGATTCCTGGGCGGTTAAATAAATTATCTTAAGATATATTAAATTTAAATTATTTTGCAATATTTCTGTTGAATTAAATTTTTTGGTTTAAGTGGAAGAACATGAAAATTAGTAAATAAAGGCAACACACAAAACGTTAAAGAAACGTTAAAGAAATGTAAAATCTGAAAGCTTTGAGATTTTTTTCACTGTATGTTTTTATGATATTTTCTCTTTTTTAAATGGTATTCTAGAAATATATATGCATTCTGAGAGCTGATAAGACATTAGTTTTCTTTCCTTTCAGATTTATTGATATGACATTTTAGATGGATTTAAGCTTTAAACAAAACAATTGTTCGAAAATGCTCCGGAAATTTAAAATGCGGCCAAAGTGAAAAGAAGTTGAGAAGAGAATTTCAAATCGAACCACCTACGCCTTTGAATCAGATGGCATTCTTCAGAAAGTATACGAAAAGGTTCTAAGAATCTCCAAACATCAATTCTTGACACAAACCAAGTAAAACTTGTGAAGAACTGTAGAATCCTTTACAAAACTAATACTGAAGAAAGTCTGGGAGGCAACTGATCATCGGAGTAGAATTTGAAAACTACACGCCTTCTGCATTTTGAAGCGTTGAACAAGTTACATTAAAAGAATTCGTCCTGTACAGTGAGGATACTTTGAAACAAAAAAAGCGAATTTATAAATGATGCTCGACAAAGATGTGTAGAGGATGCACATTTATTCAAGAAAAACATTTCGATGCAATGAATTGCCATTAATTTTAATTACCATTAATCTTGAGTATGTCAGAGGACTTCCATGATACACAGATAAATTATTTAAAGTTCTAAGTTTTCTCGGTAACAGTTATTGGTAAAATTGTAGCTCCTGCTGTCTTGGGCTCTACTTAGCTAGCTCAATTACCTTCAACTGAAATGCATCACATGTATTCTACAAGTAAAGTTTTTTTACACGAGTTTCTAACTCTGAAACAAACTGATACAGGAAGGTGGCAACTTCAAACTGCTATAAATTCAAACAACTTAATCAAAATCTGTCAGAGTTTAAAACATTTGCCTAATACTCTTACAGAGGTCCAAATTTCCAATTTACCAAAACGGAATTCCTCCTTACTCTATAGGGCCCACCAGCGGCCGAGCGTTAAAGTCGCTGTCCGAGGACTGGAACACTGCTCTGAGGTTCAAATCCCACGAACGGGGTGGCTGCATGGGTGGTTTTCTTCATGCGTAACGTTTATATGAGCCAGCTTCCCTTAGAAAGTCCTCCCCTTAGGCAGATAGCTCTCGAAGCTTTGCTTTAATCACATAAAACCAAACCAAACCAAACCTTACTCTATGATATCCAATTCAAGACCAGGTTTGAAACTGCCAGTAGAGAGAGAGAGTAAAACTTACCTAATTCTTCTAACTTTCTAGTAAAACGCCTTACCACCTAAATTTACACAAATTCTGCTATAAGCGAACTTCACGGCAAAATGACACAGTATGAACTGGTATAAATCAAATAACATTTCGTGTTACATGCGTATTACACCGTCGACCAATAAAGTTTGCTAACATCAAACGATGAAAGCTGGAGAAAATCCCACTCCTTCTTTGTTCCCTTCTTTGTTCTTTTTGAATTCTGAAAGAACTAACGCTTTTTTTAATAAACAATCAGCATTCGACTAGGTTCGTTCTGTGTTTCAGGAAAAGGTGTTCGTCGAATTTCAACTATTTTATTAGGCCCTGCAATTGTACTCGAAGTTCGTTTTAGAGCGTTATGAGTACAGACTCCCGCTAATTATTGTTCTATTTCTGCTACAGTTTGACAGCCATATTCAGCTGACCATATCGTGTTCATTCATACAAACTTCTTTTGAGGGTAGGATTCCATAACTTTGAAAATAATCCCCTGCTTGCTGTTTGGTAAAAGGCAGATCTCAAACCCTAGTAATCTTTTTCTTTTTTTTTTTAAATGCAAGAAAAGCGTAGAGCGATGGCAGTTTATTTATATCTTTGATCGTAAAAACAGAAGGTGGCTATCGAGAACCAGTTGAGTATCAGTTATTTAATCGTCAATATTTCACTTTCGCGAAACTTCTCACGCAGTAGATATTCGGATCGTTGTTCGGGGCACATTATCGCTCTTTATATAGGAAAAATGTTTCAAGCTATAATTAGCCTCGAATATTATGAATCTACTAACACCTGTGGATTATCAGAATACAAGTGCATATTTTTTTTTCTTTTATCTGAGAATAATTGGAAGTGTTACAATGAATCTATTACTTTCTTATCTCAATGCTTGTTTTCCTTTGATTTTGAAAGTATAAGGTTAAAAATATATTGTTAATCTGATTGTTCCTATTGTTAACATGAGTAAATTAAATATAATCGTTGTGAATAAGATAAATTCATTCCGATTGAATATTATTTTCACTGTAGACAATATATTTAAGAGTGAACAGTTATTAATGTGAAATTTAACACACTAAATGTGTAGGGATGATGCAAATTAGGAAAGTTCACATTCAAAAAATTATGCATTGGCCATTATTATAGAAAATTTTTTCATATAGACAGCAATAAAAAATGCTAAGACCTTCTACTATTTACATATTATATAATTATTATTACAGTTGATCTAACTTTCCACTGAAAATGTTGGTAAGAAATGTATGATGCTTTAATTGTTTCGCACAAGAAATTGCGTGGCAAAACATTTTCAACCATCTTGCTTAAAGCGCTGCATAGGTCATGTGAAATGACAAAATATTACTGGAAGCCCATTGGTCCATTCTACGGGTCATTCCATAAGTTCGTGCGAATTAAGAGTATGCGTGGAATTCACCATGACGTATTTACTAAAACAATACAGTTTTGAATTTGTTGAAACTTGTCATCGTTTGACTAACATATTATTCAGTTCATCACCAAACGTAAATATCGAACGCATTTTAGTACCCATAGAAGATGAATATAGATAATCAGTAAAAACGTGCTGTGCTACAATTTTTATTTTCGTGTGGTGAATCTGCCAGGTTTGCAGCGATAAAAATTAATAGTGTACATGGTGAACAGACTATTAGTGTAATAACTGCCCAGAAATGGTTTCAAAAATTTAAAGTTGGAAAAAGCAGTTTATGATGAACCCCGTCTAGGACGTTTTGAACTGTTAGAACCAAATCAAACGATTCATTCAGAAGTTTATAGTGAACAACTAACTCAGAATGGATCAAAAACGCCCATGATTGGTGAATATCAAGAAAATGTTGTTTCATCATGATAACGCTAGACCGCATACGGCTCGAATAACGCTGCAAAAAATGAGTGAATTTAATTGGGAGCTTTTACCACATCCTGCTTACTCCGCAGATATTGCCTTAGTATAAGCCTTAGTATAAGCAAGTATTGATCTTTAGAAACAGGAATATATAAGGAGAAATTCATAAAATGAGTTCTTCAGACAAAATATTTGCGTTTAGAAATCTGATTAACTATTAAGCTATATCGATACAATAATCAAATAATTATTAGACTCGTCTGCCAAACGCCTGTTAAAAGCATTTGCATAGCAAAATTTGAAGTACTTAAAGTAAGACACAATGGAGAGATAATTTAAGCAGACAACAACACAGACGCAACATAAAACCAATTTATTCTCTTTTGTAATACATTAAAGTGTATTTTCGACAATATACTTTAATTGAATAAACCGAAAAGAATACTTTGTATATTAAAAGTGTAATATACAGACATAAACCAGGAGCACCGAAGATAAAATGAAAATGTTCTTTAGTTTGGGTAATTAATATGTCGCGCCACTATATGAGCTAATGCAGGAGAAATATGGCTTATATAAAATAATTTTCAGGAAAAAAACACTTATTTATAGCTTAAAGACTGAGACGGAATTTATTAAAAATTCGAGAAATAATAAATGTATCAATGAAAGGAAAGAAGAATTAATTAGCGATAGATACTTTAAACAGACAGTTCGCTTGAGCTAAAATGGCAGCTTGTAAAAGAATACAGAGAAACGATTTTGGATATATTATTTTATTACATTTTACCAAATAATTGTGAAATGTCAAATCAGCGCATCTTTAAGTAGTTAATAGTTATTTCTAGAAATTAATCAACAGTCCATTAAATCAAGAATTACGCCCAAACGGACTTTTTTTTTTTTTTTTTTTTCATTTACGGACAAGCACGTTTCAAGAGCATGTGGGCTAATGCCACTTTGGGCTAATCATATTTAAAAATAGCATCTATACTTCAAGTTAAAAAAGCATGCCGAAATAATGATTATTGGAGAAGAAACAACAAAATTCACAGATATATAAGGTGGTTATAAGTTAAGTGACCCTATTCAGACCCCTCTAGAGCTCGTTCTATTTAATGAATTTGAATGAAACTTGTTATATACGTTATATGGACAATGGGGATACGATTTCTGCAATAACAAATTTTGACCACAAGGGGTAATTGTGGCTCCTAAAGAATGATAAAATGTCTGTAAAAATCATTCAAATTTATTCCGTTACACAATGTGCTCAACGTGTACTCCATTGTCATCTTTTACGTGTTGAAAGCCCATTGGTGCTCAATAGTAGCGCGAAGAAACTCTCGAGGGATTTCAGGAAAAGTCCTAATTCCTCCTCTATAAGTACTGTCTTTTAGGAATTCCCAAAATCAGAAATCACAGGGATTTAAGTCGGGTTAACGAGAAAGCTAAACATCCGAAAATGCTCTGGATATTACAAGTTTCCCTCCAAAGTTTAGCACGATGAATTTCTTTGGTTTGGCGCCCAATGTGGGAAGTTGCTCCATCTTGCGTTAATACAGTGAGTTGGCTGAAAACGTTGCCGTTTCTGTAAATCAGGAATGACTTGCTATCGAAGGAGTTCACTGTGCCGTGCACTCGTGACAGATCACGTTTTAGGAGCTTGAGGAATGAAAGCTTGAAAGAAAAACCGTCCGAAGATAAAATCAGCAGTAAATCCACATCATGAAGTTACATAATCAGAAAGCAGTGGTTGTTGGTGACGGATATTGCGAGGTGAAGCACCCCATATGAGAAAATTTTGATTATTCGCAGCTCCATCTAAAGAAAAGTGCACATCATCTGACCTTAGAATTTTCCAAAGCCACGCATAGTCAACATCCATTCTCGCCAAAAATGGGCAAGCAAATTCACAGCGTGTTTGGTGGTCTTGAGGTTGCAGCATTTGCACTATGTGCATATTATATGGATATCTAAATTAATATTTCCGTAAATTCCGTAATCCATTTTAAATTAAATGGATTACGGAATTTTTCGTACTATCGACCAAGGAATCGCCAGCTCACATGACGCCGATCAAGCAGTTGCTGAAGAATGGTAGGAACTAGAGGCTTTTTTAACCGCAGCAGTAGCGACTTCTTCTACAGTTTTAATCGCAACTGGTTTCCCCCCCGCATTCTGGCAGCACACGCATATATCCAGTTTCTCCAAACTGCATAATTATTTTCTTCAATCCATTCTTCGACATGGGCTCTTTTCACAATCCCTTTAAACGACGATATTTGCGCAGTGCAGCTAAGCTATTGCTGCCGTTCTGGTAAAGCAGTTTTACCAGTAAAGTTTGATCTTTCTTCTGTAAGGGCATGATTAGCGATAACAAAGGCGCGCAGAATGATTTTTTCGCTCTGACTGCAAGGCTTTTTATAGGTGATATTCGAAGAACGTGATACTTAATAAATAAATGTAATACACAAAATGTTAAAAGAACGCCTCTTTGGACATAATTTAAAATCTGAAATATTTCAGATACTTTTTTTTTCAAATTTTATTATTATTTTTAATTTTACAAGCATAAGCAAGTCTTCAAAAACAAAATAATAGACTTTTATTGTAAAAAATGCAATTTTAATGTATGTTAGGTCTACGCTTGGTAAAGTGATACAATTATTTTAATATTTTGCATACAGCAGCTAACTAACTTAATTCTTAAATCCCCTCATTGAAAAATATTCAACTTTTTCTTCTTTTGCTTTCGCCTAGTAAATTATTGACCTTCACTAATGCTTGCTTAAACTAGGTAAGAGGAGCGAAAGGTTATTAATGTTGGTTCCGAACATCTTTTATTATGGGATATTTCTCTAGGACGACTTTTAATCATACTCTTGTGTTTTGAGTAAGATTTGTTCTTGGGCATCCTCCTTGAATGCAATCAACTGTTCTTGCATCAGAATATCAAGATTAGTTCAGTGGTTATATGAGTCACAAAGTCACATTTAAATTTTAAACGTCTTGGAAACGAATATCAAAATTTTCTTTTGAATTTTGTGACTCAGCTTTAGAACGAGAACTGAAGTTAATACGTATTATAAATTCAATGAGACTGAAGGATCTTCCTTGCAGTTGTTTTGTGTGACATTGAATAACAGGGTGATTCAAAGTAAATATAGCTATTAAAAACGTCTATAACTATTAAATGAAAAGAATATATCGATAAGAATTACACAATGTAAAAGAAAGTTCAAAATATTTTTCCAAAATTCTATCCAAGTATTAACCTATCACAGCGTAGTCAATATAAACTGTCATTTAGTCTATGATTTCGCCGAGAGGGCTACATATTCACTTTTCTAATTATTTATTGTGCTCGAAAGTGTAGCAGAGTCAACAGTAAGAACGGACAAGATTCAAGTTACTGGGAGGTAGAAATGAAGATATCTCATTAGCTACTATAACGCAGACATTAAAGTGTACTCTTGTTTTTAAAAAGAAATAATATTGCGATAGTTAGCTGTAATTTATTCATTGTTTATTTGATTATGGCAAAGCTTAAAGAGCTATCTGCCTAAGGGAAAGGATGCCTTCGTGGAGGACTTTCTAAGGAAAATGGCTTGTATACACGTCAACACATAGGGAAAACCACGAAACCACCTCTGCAGCCATCCCGTTCGAGGGATTCGAATCTCGAATCGAACTATCAGCGACTTAACCACTCGGGCCCAATTTATTCATGACTGCTTTTCATTTGTTATGCTGTTACTGTAACTGAGTCTTTCGGAAATTACATTATTCAGATTAAATTTTTTTGGAAAAGGATTTTGTCTGTTTAATACAAGGATTATTTACATGTGGTATAGGACGAGTAAGTTCAGAACATAATAGTTTGACCAATATACCGATATCTTTCAGGACGTCGCTTTTCTAACTTTTATATCCACACAAACTATTGCTTTCATGGAATGCTATAAATCTATTCAGATGGCCTAAGAATTCGAAGTTTCCCAACATATTGAACTTCGTTGCGAAACAAAATAAAATTTCATTAGTAACTGATATCTTTGGAGAGCTGCACCGAACTAATATCGTTGCGAGATAATACATTATAAATTGAGCAAATATTTGCTCGACATATTTTGAGCATGTGCAGCCATTAGGACACAGATGTGTTTACATTCAGCAAATCCTTTCCAGGTATAAATTATTCGGCAATATTAGCTTGTTATCCAATAAACTACTAATTAATTTAAGGGTACTAAAACTGGAATTCTACATTAAAAAAATAGCTTTTATTTGGAACAAAAGATAAAAATAATTTAATTTGAATTCTATATTTTTTATCGATGTTAGCGCAATACGTTTGAGATATTCTAAAGTAATCATCATAAACTGCCTTTATATAGAACACTTGACGCATTACCAGATCGTCTGTTTCCAAACGTTACATTGTACGCAGAAATTCTTCTAAGGTGTTAAAAAGTAATTTATGATTTACAAAACAAAATTCGTGATATTATAAAATATTACGAAAACGAGATAAAAAATATTAATTTTACGACATTCATTGTGTATAAAATATTTTTCATTTTCTAGGTATGTCAGTATATGTTGTATGGTATTATATTGGTCACATAAAATAGTATTTAAGGGATAATTTTGTTTAGTTTTCGTTTATGTAATTATGGCAAAGCACACGAGACTATATGCCTGGGGAGAAATGCCTTCGTGGAGGACTTTCTAAGAGAAACTCATTCGTATACACGCTACACATGGGGAAAACTACGGAAAAGCCCATGCAGCCAGCCCGTTCTCGGGATTCGAACCTTGGATCGAACTACCAGTGTTCGGCAGTTTAACCTCTCGACTCTGGTGGGCGCAAAGCTCTGGAATATCAGGCTTATTACTTTGATTGCCATTAAGAAATCATACAATATTTTAACACATTTCCCCTTACCTTTTCCAGCTGAAAATGTTTTCATTGTTTTTTAAAAAACTGTGCTTTACTTATTTATTTATTCATTTATTCTTAGAAATGGTTTATACTGGAATAAAGCGATTTTGGTCTTTATTAAGAATTGCAGTTTTTCAAGCAGATGCTGACAGAATTGGGACTCGAAATTGTTAAGAATGGGTATCATATGTTATTTATGGTAATTCAACATCATCTGCTGTGTTTTTAATACGCTTTTAATTGATTCTACGACTTTTCTTTGTAATTTTACTGGACTTTACTTGGATTTATTACAAATTCCATACTCTTACAGTCTTTGCAAAAATTCGTTAGTAGCAAAATTTCATATCAAAAATAAAAAAGATATAGCATATTATAGAACGAAATAATCCAATTCTTTCTTTTAAGCATTCTTAATTTAGTTACTTAAAATTGCATTTTAATTTATTATTTCGTCTATGTATTTTAGTACAACAGAAGCGATAAATAAATTAACAGTTTCGCACCAAAGAGTTTTGGTACCACGTTTTACATCTCGTAACTGCAATATTTGCATTAGAAATGCATGCAGGTTCATTATCTGTAAATAAATATGTATGGATTTTAAATATTTGACGAATTTTACCATACCGGAGTGGGAATTAAAAAGATAAACACGGATCATACTGACATACGTTATAGATATGACACTTACGACACGTGTGACACTCCCGTCCTTCTCAATACCATTTGTTTGATAAATTATGGGTCACTGGCCTTTTTTACAAAATGGCTGTTTTGTACGCTATTATTTATATATACAACATGATATATTTCCTAAATCTAAATTATCCGTTATTATTCTATTACTCTTTTATGATGGCTCATTAAATGGCCCTGAACCAGTAGCTCCGATTCGGATAACGCTGAAGACCTTCTTGTATTAGAGTTTCCGTGTTTTTAGCCCAAAGGAGCAATTGGCCCAGAAGGACTCTTAATTTCGTTTTGGCATTTTGCATTGATTCACTACAAGCCTTGTTTCTCTTTTCAAATCGTTACCACCAAATATTATCGCCCTGTATTATTTTTAAAGAAATTAAATAATGAAGAATTCGCATAAATGCATGTATGTGTCCCGCATTGTGATGAAACAAATGTATCTAGAGCCATCCAATTTTGAATGACGTAATCCTACTGCGAATATGGGCATGTGGAAGACCAAATTTGAAGTTTGGAATTTGATTTATTATCGATTTCATATTTTGTAAAACTTTCACGAATTTTTGATTCACAAACTCAAGGAACTCAAAGAGAGCAACGTTGTACAGAAAAAAAAAAAAAAAAAAAAAAAAAAAAAAAAAAAAAAAACATTTTTATCTCCAACGCGCGAGACTGTGTATCGGAAATTCTAAACATATGCTCATTTTAAAATTATTTTGCGATATTGCTCTTGAACTGAATTTTATGGTTTAAGTGCTATATTTAATAAATAAAGTTCACACACAAAATGTTAAATAAACGCACTTTTGGGCGTAATTTAAAATCTGAAACCTGCCAGATTTAAAAAAAAAATTTTTTCCATGCGTTCCGTTAGCCTAAGTCACCATTAGGTATTTTTTTGGAAGCAAGCAAGATGAAAAATTAAACAACGCCTTAGACGGAAATCGAACCGCGGACCTTTCAGTTACGCGCTGAGCGTGCAGACCACTACACCACGAAGGCTCGATAAGAAGGCGAGAGAAATACCTTATAACCAAGCATTAATAAAGTCATAAAAACTAACTAATTTAGACACAATAACACGCCGAATAAATACTAATTCAGAAGTCAAACAACAAAAATCAGCGTTATACCTACAAAATTTTCACAGGACTAGTTTCGATGGTTTTACCGAATCACCATCCTCAGCTGCAAAACCTGGGGTATTTATAGGATTCCTTGCCAGTGTGGTTTAATTTACATTGGCCAAACTAAGAGAGCCTTAAAATTTCGCGTCAAAGAACATGAGGCATATGTTAGAAAAAAGGAAACGCAGAAGTCTTCTGTTGCTCAACATTGCTGGTCCGAAAATCACACTTTCAATTTTTCTGCTGCCAAAATTATTCAAAAAACATCTTCCATTGGAGAACTGGATTTTCTAGAGGCATTTCACATTCATAAAAATCTTTCTGTTCTAGTTAACGATCCTAATTCCAATCCAAATTTGCCTTCGGCTTTTAGAGAAATTATGTTTTAGTTCTGGTTTCGCCAACAGATGGCGCCACTTGCTTATTCTTGTTCAGGCTTTCTTATCTTATCTAATCATTATTTCCTATCTTGTTCATTTGCGGTTTTGCAGCTGAAGATGATGGTTCGGTAAAACCATCGAAACTAGTCCTGTGAAAATTTTGTAGGTATAACGCTGATTTTTGTTGTTTGACTTCTGAATTAACTAACTAATTTCTCTGACGATATATTGACGGGTATTTCTGTATTGGATAAATAACAAATTATGGTACCTGTGTTGCTAGTTGATAGTTTTTCATTGTTCTTTGGAGACTTAACATACAAAGTAATCGTAATTAAACTTGGATTATTCAAGGTACTCTGCAGCGGACATTAAAAGCGAGCTCATTTGATAATTTGTAGTGAGACAGTTCAAAAGATGCGATGAAAGATATCCTCCCCACCCACCCCCAAAAAAATAAATAAATAAAATAAAATTAAAAATTTCCGATAAGAGGCACATTACATCGAAATGCAGACAAGCTACAAATTGCAATACAAGCATCATTTATTTGTTACAGTCTATTTAGAAATGTGAAGCATATTATTCAATGTGGGCCCCTTACTGAGGTGTAAAATGTGCAGGCAATGAACAAGGTTTACAACAGCTGATTGCCTGAGATATTTCTCATATGCAGCGTTATATGGTCCTTCAGGTCAGCCAAAGTTGTAAGATTTTCCCGATAAACTACGCTTTTTAAAAAGTTGAATAATCCAAAATTATACAGACAGAGATCGCGAGAACGGACCGGCCGAGAAATGGGAGATAACGGCTAATCACTCTGTCATCAGTAAAATGTTGTCGTAAAAACCTCTGCACACAGAGTATATTATGTAGAGGAGCACCATCCTGCATAAAAGTGGTAAACGAAAGACGTTGTCGCTGCCGAGTTTGAGATAAAACGGAACTGTTGAGCATCTCACGATACCTGAGGGCCTTTACACAGCATGTTTCGCAGCCATTAATAGTAGTTTTTTTCGAAAAAGGAATGGATAAATTGGATGGGTAAGTTAGTCAACCCACACCAGATGGTAACTTTAGGCGAGTGTAGTACACTTGTGTGGAAGGCACGTGGATTTTTTACGGCCCAAATTCGATAGTTTTGGGTGTTAACCGACCTATTGAAATAAAAAAATGTGCTTCGCCATTCCAGAGGATGTTTCAAGGGTGTCATCGACTTCCAATTTGGGCAACGAACGTCGGTGCAAAATATAAGCGACGGCCAGTGTCGGTTACTATCAGTTGCTGGTTGTGGCAGATATTAACCGGGAAAATGTGTTTTGTTTTTCTCAGCATCTTCCGCGGTGTTCTATACGATACGCCTAATTGTCGTGACACTGAATTTGCACTACTGACGTCATGATCATTCGTCACTGACTGCTCTACACTGCCTTTGATACATCTGAAAAGACTTCTCCACTCAATGAATGGGAATCTGGAACGGGAAAGCCCTTTGTTACGTCAGCCATAACAACCCAGTTTTTATCGAAATATGTCTATCACATATTGTGGAGACGTTGGTCTCCTGGGCAACTTCTTTCAATTTCGCCGCCCAGACGTATAGTGGTTAGGGAAGCCTGACTGCGATACCGAAGGGCCCGGGTTCGAATTCCGGAAAAGGCATGTATGTAAAATTTGTCTGTCCTTTCACAGGAGGTAACGACGGCCGCCTATTAGGTGCCTCTACAATAAAATGGCCATCACTTCTGGTCTTACGAGTGGCCAATGCCGTTATAGGTAAATGCCCGCCATTGGGAAAAAAATTCTTTCGATTTCGAAGTTCACAAAGAGCTGATACAGCATTTTTCTGATTTTCGTAAAACAGATACACTATTAACGCGCGTTCTGGCAAACTAATAGAAGATCCTAATTGAAAGAATTCTTCTCACTCGATCCCGAAAATGTCGAAATAGCCCGCAGTTATTTATTACACGTCTTTATGAACTAATTTGTTTTTCGGAATCCTTCAGTGCACCCTTTGAAATGTCCAGCTACAAATTTTCGAACATATCCCCATTTTTGGTGCAGATGCAGAATGCTCTGAATAGGCCAAATTTAATTACGATCATCTTATGTTACAGATGAAATTAAATTCAGAAAATGCAAGACATTCTATGAATCATTTTTTTCACCACAGTCAATGACTGTTAAAGCGCAGTTTAACTTAACTTCTGAAAATAAAATCAATATTTCCCTGCAAGCGAAATCTCTAACAGGCTCGTACATTTCTAGTGTACATACAAACTTATCGCAGCAGATCTCTTGATTTATTTCCCTGGATATCTCTTAGCTGCATGAATAATTTATAATTCAATAGCTGAATTCTCAGCACGTTGTTTTCCCCGTGAAAGCATTTATTTTTAAATATTTCAGAAGAATAATGCCAGCGTTCGAAGCTGCGAGCTACTTGCCTTATTCGCTTCCAAATCGTGGGAAAAAATGAGCATTAAATCTACAACACCAGATGTTGGTTGTTGATATTAAGGGCATAAACGTAAATCAAGATTAAATTCACTGAGATTTGTTACACAGACAAAAGTTCAAATGAAAAAGAGATATATATATATTCATAAGAAGACTGCAAAGTTGCTGAATACAATTTTTTTTTTTACTTTTAAAAACCCTTTCTTCTAATTTCTGCTTATTCGTTAGGCCTCTTGCTGCTGCTACTAGATATCAGATACAGTTTGAAGTGTTTAAGCAAACTGATATATATATAAGTGTTTAAGCAAATTTTCAAAATGTAGTTTTTTTTTCCGTTAATTCAGTCCTGAAAAGCGCTGCATACTTTTAGGAAGAACATTATTTTATTTTGTTTGTAAGTATTGAATTACAGCGTCAGCGCAGCATATCTAAACACGCCATAAGAAGCATTACAGGTTAATATTATACGAAATTTATTTGACACTAGTAGAAAACGTTAAATGCTTCCCCTTACGCCGCATAAATATCGCTGTAAATTTTTATAAGTATTTGCAGTTTTTTTTATTCTACTTTGCTTTGCATGCAGTTTTGTAGTGTTATGTATTGTTTTTATTTTGCATTCGTTTACTTTTTACATTTTGTGTAACAGTTTTAGCATGTAATTTTTCTTAACGAGTTTGCGGTAAGTTTTTGCGCTTTAAAGCAAAATTTATGCTTAAAATTTAAAACAAATTAAGTGTTTTCATGTATTATATTTTTGACTCTAATTCTAAATAAATCGTCTTTGAATTGTAAAGTTAACTCAGTTAGAACAAGATAAGATATGGTGAAAGAAATTTCCTGATCGGCTTTGGCAGCATTTGAAAATTTGTCGCCAACTTGACGACATTCTGGATTTCTCGGAGTGTAAAATTTCGAAGTAGTTTTGAAGGCTAATAAGTTAGTCATATTAGTTAATTCAAAACTAGGTTTATTTTAAGTTATGGCAATTCTTCTGAGAGCCATCTGATTAAGATAAGAAATATTGGGAGAATTTTACGGACAACTTGCTCTTGTTCACGTTATAGCTAGGGATAAAATTATTCCAAAACTGTATTCAGGGCAGGGATTCTAAAACTCAAATACAGGCAGGACTTAAACATGGATTGCCTCTAGATCTTGTATTAACTAATATTTAATTATATCGATTACGACAATTTGAAAATTAATAGAATTAAATAACGTGAGCATTTTGCATCAGAAAATCTTTGCGCAAAAATAACCATTTTGGATTTGCGCACTCTGTTTATAACTATTTCAATTGTCAACTATATTCGCGTAAATCATGAATTTCGGCAGATGCTAAGTTTAGATGAGGAAACATACAGTGTTGATGTACCGTACTACTGCAAGGTTTGCTGGCTATCAGCAGGGCAAGTTTGGATAAAAATTTTAACTTTACGACGACCAATTTTAAACTTTTCCCAAGACCAGGGAATACTATGTGATCTATGAGATGAAGCATTTTGCAGAAATATCGCATTTTTGTCTGATATTATCACGAAACAATTTAAATATTTGCCTGCAAGTTAAAACGAAGCATATATATATGAAATGTGGCAAAACATCCAAGTGTTTCGAAAAAACGTAACATTTTTCAAAGCATTGCCCTGTTGCTCGGATATATCAGCAGAACACTTCCCGGAACTAGCAAAAATGTTGAACGAGCAAAAGTGTAAAAATAAAATATTCGATGAATATGTAGGTGTCTTGGATTATTTAATAAAAGAATACACTAAAAGAGTTTCAGGTTTTGACGAGCACACTCTAATGAAACTGGCATTAGAACCACATTTCATAACTCCAAAGCTCCTACGGAACTACAAATGGAGTTATTTGAGTTTCGGAAAGATAGTATCCTCAAATCTCTTTTTGACCCTAAAAAAGGATCCTGTAGAAATCTGAAAAAATGCTGTTTAATATCCATGTCCACGCCAGCATGCACGTGATTTAGTTTCCTGCTTATGCTTATGAAGTACTTACTGCTCCGAGTCAACATTATCTCCCATGACAAAAATTAAAACTAGTTTAAGGACGCAAATTACATATCCTAAGTTGAAAAGCATCATTACAGATCCCCATCATACCTCGAAGCTTGTTCCGAATATTCAGTTCCTTTCAGGCAAGAAACAAATGCAAATACTCCACTAAATTAAATTTTCCATCGGATTTTTAACACTATTTTACATACTGTTACTATGCTGAGTTTGATGACTTACTATAGTTACTTTTCTATTGTTGATCCTTATAACGTAATTTATTTATTGAAAAATACTTGATTATTTTTGTTTGAAACAGTATTTAAATACTATATTTAGTGGTTTATTGAAAACTTATTACAGATTAATATTATAATAAGTTATTATCCTTATGTGAATACAAAAATATTTTATATTGTACATTTTATTCTAATAAATGACTTCATGTTCTTTGGATTATTTCAATATAACGTAATAAAGTGATAAAACTATACAAAAAATATAATAATTTCACAAAAGTCTCATTTATAGGTATGTCAGCTTACGCGGCCTCCTTTATCACCGTCTAATTTAAATGTAGCCTCTTGTGGTTAAAAGATTTTCCACTTCTAAAATATATAATTTGTTCAACCCTTATTTTCTTTGCATTGAAAAAAAAGTTAAAATGCTTTTTTCCCGTTAAATAAAGAATTCCATATGCAAAACAATGAAATTAATTTTTATTTGCTTTAAATTTCAGGGGATTTCTGTTTCAAATAAAATAAAATAATGTAATTAAGAGTAATTTTTATTTAAGTCCTAAAAGGAAATTCATTATTTTGAATTTATTTTTATTATATAGTTCACGAAATTAACTTGTTTCTAAAACAGGTTTGTTATCAAAAAAAAAAAAATCGAAACAATTTGTCCCACAGCAATTAACGTAAAAGAATTTCAGTTCTCCGGTCTCACATAGTGGCTTAGAAAAGATTACTTTTGTGGTGTTATAATGTGACAATCTACCTTAACTAGATACCTATAAGTAACAAATCAAATACATGTGCGCAATACTTGCTGGTCTGAAATCGATATATAACTAGTACATTGCGTTGAAAGAGTAATAAAATACTTCACTTACCCATAAACATGTCAAAAAGGACTTCAGAGAACAACTTGTTTGCTTAATCTCACTTTATTGAATTAATTATTAATATTTAATCTGGGTTAGATATTCACCTTGCTAACATAGCACACAAGATATGAGACACCAAAACCTAATACAAGAACACTAGAAACGGAAGAACACGAATGTGGAAAGACGGAAGAATGGCGCCTTCTATTGAAGATAGAACACGAATTTCAAATCTGCTAAAATCGTTCACTTTGCGTACTGAAAATTATTTTCACGTTAACTACACACATTGCTAATGGTGCTTTCCATAAGTGTAGACACTTTTTTTTTACACACATTCTTCTGGTCAACACAATGTGGTTACCACGAGGAGACGAACTGATAACAAAATAGTAACACAGCCTTGATGCGAAACACATATTAACACGTCACTTCTATGCAGGTTAAATTTAACACGATTCTCCAATATGGATTAATTTTCAACCTAAACATTTCAGCTAATTTGTGCACTTTTTCTGCAGTTCCACTCCTTCTTTTCCATCAAAAAGAAACGTCATTCCATGAGTGTGAGATATGAAAGCACGCAGCCCAACATATTCATGCGATCCCAAAGTCAGCCAAGAGATAGAGAAAAAAAAACCCGTTTGGCGGATGTCTATATATGCACGTGCAGTTCTGCGATTACGATTACTGTTACGATATTGTCAATGATGAATGAACTGCGTGGTGTGAGAAATTTCCATTCACACAACTTTATATATAAGTTCGTGGTGCAAAACCAGTGGACAATTCATTAAACCTAACAAATATATAAAATTAACATACCATTACGAATTTTGTGCATACATAGATGATTTTAGTGCAATTATATGTGAAATTGTTGCATTTTTCTGTAAAATGTAACATGAAAAATCTTGTTATTGTAGTTGCTAGTTCAGCGTGAGTCGGAATACTGAGATACCTCCGTGTTAGCTTCGCTCTCTAGATGCACTTTGCGTTGCTTTGTGTTTAACGTTCTTAGTAATTAGTAGTGTTACTACTGATTCTACTCTGTGATACTGTGGACACCTGTATAGTATTTGTGTGGAAAGTTCCAGAACTGTGAAGTGTTGATATTGATAAAATAAATTTTTATCAATCTATCAGTGGACCCGTACACAAGCAACAATACATACAATATTGAACACAAGAGTAAGCACATAAAAATAGGTAAACTTGAAATTAAATTTTACCTTATGTCTACGAAGAAAGTTGACACTGAAAGCAGAAAACAGTGAAAAGGACAAAGTTGCAAAAGGATACTGTTTGAAAGGGAAATCGAATTCCGTTAAATTATCAGGTAGCTGCTGTTTTTTCTGGTATTTTTTTCTTCTTCGATTCTCCTTCTTTTAACATCGCTCTTACATTTCAAACTACACAATATACAATGCAAAGTGCATCTACAAGGCGGAGCTCTCCGAAGTCGATTTGAGCTAACAACTAACAACTACAACTAAAAACAACTGATACTTTATCCTTTTTTTATAGGTTTCACCCCTCCGCCGAGATATTTCTAGTTTCTTCTTCTCGCAATTATTGGAAAGCATATGAGGGTGAAATATGGCTTACAGGCACAAAGAGGATCAATTACAGTTATTCAATCACAATACTCATTACAATTATACAGGGAATGACATACCAAAATGTCACCAAATGGACGTCAATTTTGGCTACTTCTGGTGAGTTCTCGCCAAACTAACGAGATAGCTATTTTCTCAATGTTAAATAGGTATTCATGTTATATTATACAGGAAAATACAACAATTTCACACATAATTAACTGCACTAAAATCATTTATCAATGTACAAAACTCGTAGCAATATATTCTACACAACATTACATCTATATCTAAAGCTACTTCTGCATTAAATTTCAAATATAATTTCCTTTATAGGTCCTGACATCAGCCTTTTTAATGACACAACAGAATGCGTCATACTTTAGCCACTAAAACGATTATGTTAAGACAGAACTCTACTCTAAAAATAAAATATCAAACGAGATATTGCATAATGGACGGATGCTGTCAAAATAATTTACCATGTCACAGGAGAACGCGAGAACAAATCGATGTTAATATCATTCCTATTTGATTACTGTTAGCTGAGGATTAGGTTTAGGCGAAAGCTTTTACCGCAGTTTATCACGCAATATCGTGGCGAGTTTCTTCATCTGTATAATCTTGCATATTTCGCTTAAGCCTGTAATGTTACTTTCTGAACACTTGTCCAACAATAATTTTTGTTATAGAAAACATTTGAGTGATTATTATGTATTTCGAAATGGCGATTTGATTATGAAATCAGAATTCGTTCATATAACTTCTTTTGTTTTCCAAATACACATACCAATAACCACCTCATAATCATTTCTGTTGGCAGAAATTAGTTTCGGTGTCTTTCTGAACGTTTTGGAAATGATGTTTAGCACTTTAATTTTCAAAATATCTAGTTGAGCTGTTGCTGTCAAAATTTAACTGATCAAAAGCATTATATCAAGGCACAGAGTTGTTTATGTTTCACCAGAAGCACTCTTCTTTGAATATTTAAATCTAGAAATTATTATCTTTTATACTACAACTTTGCACAGTTTTACTCTGCAGAACAACTTTATCAAAAAATCAAAACACACACACACAACAACAAAACAAAACAAAAAAAAGAACCCACAAATTTCAATAAAAATGTATTACATTAAAACCATTACAATGAAATAAGCAGTATCCCTTAAAACAAACATTAATTATCCTAATAAATAAATTAACCAACTTCTCGTTGCAAAATCTTGAGAATCCAAACGGTGTAAAGGAAGTTAAAAAGTTTGTTTCCTAAAAACAAGCATGCAAAACTGTTTAATATCTTAAAAAGAGTGAAATAAGCAATAAATAACATGAAAGAAACACAGAAAAACAAAAAAAATTCTGAAAAGGAAAGTATAATTAATAATATTTTAAACAGTCAGCAATCCAGTATATAAAGCAATGAATGAAAAACTGTTGCCCAAAACACATTTCTAAAAGAATGAAACTATCCAAAATGATGCGATTTCATCAAAGAAGATAAAATAAAAATAAAAAAATCTTATTCGAAGTTTGAAAAAATTGCTTCGAAGAGCACTGGCTCTTGTCTGGATTCACCTATGTACCAAATTTTGTAGCCCTGGGTTTACTAGCCTTACGCGCAGCATGAACGAAAGGCACGCACATACGACTCTTTCTTTTATAGCATGTAGAGATGGAATATGAAGACCAGTTTGAATAGTTCGTTCATAGGCTCCTTGAAAACAAGCTTAGGAAGTAATATTCCATTTGCATATACACGTGTCCACAAAAGCTTTTACTCGGCTTTTTATTTTCGCAACCAACTGAAAACAGGCTTGAAATGACGCAAACACTCATGTTTTACCATTTTAAAATAAAAGTCAACTTTATAAGGAAATATGAAAGCTATCTTTTTATCCATACCTCGTTCCCTGTACTTCTATTTGGAAACACTTTTATTTACTCGTTATAAAAAATAAAACAAAAATTTAGAAAAAAGAAAAACAAAAATCTGAGAGGGTTCAGATTTTAACGGTCGAGCAAAAGGGTTTTTTAGGTTTCTTTACGCCATCGCTAAGCACGCAGTCTACCAGTCTGCTATTCAACTCCCCTCCTGCTAATCCATTTCGTTTTGAAATTTTAGCTTTATTATTAAGGATCATTTTGTTCGCACTTAGGCCGTATCTATTTCAACGGCAATATCACAAAAATTTTAAAGGAAGCATAGCAGTATACCTTTAGAATTCCCTTTGCAGCGTTAAGTGTTCGCATACATTTAAAATTCTTTTTTTCTGTTTGATCTTAGTTCAGTTTTCTTTGCAGTATGGCTTCTAAAACTTTTTTTAATCTTTTAATTGTTATCGTTTTGTGTTTTGTCTTTATTTATTAAATATAACATTCTTCGCACTTACGTCACATAAAATGCTATTTAACAGCTAAATCACAAAATATTTAAAAACAGCATATCTTTAAAATTCCCAACAGACAGTCTCGCGCGCTGGAGTTAAAAATGCTTTATCCCATATAGTGTTGCCACTGCTCGCTTTGAAATCGTTGAGTTTGTTAACCAAATATTCGTTAAACGTTTACAAAATATGATGCAGATAATAAAAAAAATTCGAAATTCAGAATTCAGATGACCATATTCGGGTGGACGACTATGTTATTCAACATTTGATGGCTCTGGGTATCGTTGTCTTTTCAGAGTGCGGGAAACATATATAGATTCGTGTAGATGCTTTATTATTCAATTTCTTTAAATCTAATTCATGGCGATAATATTTGGTAGCAACAATTTGAAAAGTGATAAAACCCACTTAAGTGTTTTGACTCAAAATGCCGTTTTCAGACTAAAATTCCATTTGGGAATAACATCCCTATTATTCTAAAAAGCTTCCTTTTTGCCAATGAATAAACTATAAATTAGTGATTATTTTTCTAAATTTGTTACAAAAGTCTATTGCAGTTCTTTAAATAGAAGTAGAGTATTTTAAAATTCGTATTTTTTTCACCTTGTTCATTTTTCTATCTTATTAGCCAGAAATACATTCAGAAATTAACTGTAGTAGAAATCCTACCTCGAGTTCATGAATTGTCGTAAATATCCATCCATTGACAGCCAATGATTTTGTCTGATAAATTAAATATTTCATTATTTTGAGGTCGAACGTTTACGTTGCCCCAGTTCACTGTTGTTGATTATTTTCAGTTACCATAGAAATATTTGACAAAGTGAATGCACAATTTGTAGCAGCACAGCATGGAAGCAAAATATACATTCAGAATATATAAATATACGAAAACCTGAAGCTGGGCTTTTAAGAATTTACGGTAATTACATAGGCTAATATAGACTTTGATATTTTGGGACTTTTTGAGAAAGAAAAACAAAGCTTACGCAAGGTATTTATCCAGATCATTAGAACAAACGCGATTCCCTAAGATGCAAAATTCGGTTCAGTTTTCCTTAACCGAACTGAATACGAAAACATCACATACGGATAACTGACTTGTTCCCAAATAAGAGTTTTTTGTGCTTACAAATATTATTTCAAATGAAGCATTTGTTACAAAATAGGAATTTAATTTTAGTAGGTGTAAATATGTTTTATTTCGAAAGGAATTTTCATTTTTCATATTAAAACAAACATTAAAAAATAATAAAATAAAATTAAAAAAATTCTGAAAGGTTCTAGATTTTAACGGTCGCCCAAAAGTGCATGTTAAGGTTTTCACGCTCTCGCTCAGCTCGTACTATACCCAGTCTTCTGTTACACTCTTCATTTTTTTTTTTTTTTGTTTTAAGCTTTATTATTAAGCATCATTTTTTTCCACACCTACGACATATGCAATTCAACAGCAAAATGATATATTTTTTATTTAATTTAACAAAATTTAGAATTCCATGTATCGTCAAGTGTTAACATACATTTTTATATTTTTGCCACTCTTTTCTGAGTTCGTGATAACCATGTTCAGTTTTCTTAGTAAGATGGCTAGGATTTTTTTTATTAACGTTACTTATTATATATCACCATCTTCGTACTCACGTTATATGAAACTCGATTCAACAGTAATATCAGCAAATATTTAAAAACAACATATCTTTAGAATTTTCGATAGACAGTCTAGCGAACTGGAGAGAAAAATGTTTGATTCCATACAGTGTTGCACTGTTCGCTTTCACATCGTTGAGTTTATTAATCAAAATTTAATTCAAGTTTTACAAAGTATGAAATAGATAATAAAACATATTCGAAAACCCAAATTCCATTAAATTCGATTTCTTGAAATTGCTGGGAGGCATATACAATTACAGTTACATATAGGGACGGATACAGTTACTGTTTCATATAGGAATCAGATCAGTTAAAGATATACAGAAATTGGACCAAAATGTTGCGAAGCTTGGCGATTTTTGGCGAGTTCTACCCAAATTTGTCGATAAAAGTTGGCCGCCAAATTCGTCACCAGCTTATCGCTTTTTTCAAGACAACCATTTACCTCAGCATTAAATAGACTTGCTTCTATAATCTTATTCTTAACAGACTTTTCATATTGCATTATATAAAAAATGGCTGTATTTCACAGATAATTTCACTAAAGGAATTTACATTACAAAATCCGTAACAATATTATTTATTAGCTTTCGTTTTGTATGCAGTAAAATAAAATCATAACAATATTCTAATATTTCACTTACAACAAACATTTTAATGGATAGTTGCATCTTTAAATAGTAAGTTAATGTTGCGACTAATACTAGTGATCGGAATATAGTTTAAATCAAGTCCGCCAATTCATAGCGACTATAAGGGAAAGAGCTACATCTGTCGTTGAATAATTTTGGCACCTTATCGGAGGCAGTACGAATGTTTCTAATGCCATCCCTTTTTGATGAAAAGGCAAAGGATTGATTTGCTTCTCGTTTGTACCTGCAGTCTCTCGACAGGATTCACGGATCGACAGCATTTTAAGTCCCCATACGCCGCAAAGACTTTGCATTCTTACAAATAAACATGTGTTCTATAACAGTCAGTTCCTCTATCACCATGGCAACAAAGGCCACCATGGGGGACCATACGGCGACAAACATTAAATAAAGATACATTTTTACAGCTAAATTAAGTTAACACAGATGCAAAGTTATGAAATACAAAAAAATTATAAGCTGATGCACACGAAACCTTGAACAACTATTAAAATACATGTCTGGGTAATGATTCATAAAAATAATGGAAATTATATTAATAGTCACTTTGAATCTGTGTTAAAATAACAGGTTGAATAGCGGTCATTGGAGGTGGTGGAAAGGTAATAAAATTAGAGTAATATTCATAGATGTGATTAGTTTGAAGGCTTAAATATAGAACCTCTTCTTCAGCTGTAGGAGTTCAAATGATGAAACAGAACCTTATGCTTAGGCAGTAACGATGAGAGGAAGGAAATAAAGTTACTGGCTCCATCTGTTAGTAAAAAAAATGAAAAAAAAAAAAAAACCATGAAATAATTTCCTTAAAAATTGACGGTAAAAATGGATTAGAATTGGCATAGTTAATTCGGATTGAGAGATTTTTATAAATGTAAAACGTCTCTAGAAAATCGTATTCGTTAAAGTAAGGTGTTTTTTAAATAATAATTGCAGTTTGAGCAAAATGGAGAACGCGATATTTTTTACCAAATACTGGACAACAGAGGATTTATGTGTTTCTTTTAACTTAATATATGCCTTATGTTCCTTAGCACGAAATTTTACGGCTCTCTTAGTTCGACCAATGTAAATTAAATCAACTTAAATATATCTAGTTAATTATTCCAATTTTAATACGTCTTCACCCTCAGCTTTTAAGAAAATTGTTTCATAACTGTGTTATTTTTTTTATAAATAAATGGCGCCAGTAGTTTTACTTCCTTCCTCTCATTGTTGTCGCCCGAGCACAGGCTTCGCTTTCGTTATTTGGACTTCACAGGTGAAGAAAAATGTTCTTGTATTTAAACATTCGAAACTAGTCGTAAAAATTTACGAATACTACGCTGGTTTTTGTTTCCTTATCACCTTTAATCATCATCATATTGAATTTCTAAAATTTCACAGAGATATGTGAAATTTAAAAGTTTCCCCTAAACACTTTTCCACGGAAATCTCTATAAAAATAAGTTTTACGTCAATTAAAGGCTCAATTATAATCAATAGACTTCGGAGTTACATATAAACTATCCACATATGTTCTTGTAAATGCTTCTTAGTGTAATATTTTAAAAAAATTTCAAACATGAAATTAAACGTAAAGACAATAAATAAATCTCTTTATAAATCACTTAAATAATTGGGATATCGCAATTCGTTTTAATGTTAACCACCTTAAGCAAAGATTTTTCAAGAATTTGAAGCTTTACATTCCAAATAAAGACTAGCGAATGAAACTTCCTAACACGTTTCTGTTTAAACGCAGTCATGTGTCTTTAAACTTGTGTCAGATCCAAAGATTAAACTTTAAACTTGTGTCAGATTATACTGAGAATAGTTTAAAATCGCTGCTATAGATAAATTTGAAAATGAAACATTTCTATGTATACAACCTTCATTTTAGTATAATTTAACTCTATTTGTTTATAGTAAGGAGCAATTCGTTTAAAACTTACGTTATAGTTCGTAAAGTCAATTTTGAAGTCGATCGTAAAGTTATCAGGCCTTTTAAGAATGTCTTAAGAGATCTAAAACCAGACATAATAGGTAAATATTTATAACTATCAAGGAAATGTTCTGCATTATTTCGTGGATCTTCCCATTTCGCAAGTGTTATGCAAATATAAATTTATACCATCCTTTTGTAAATATATTAAATTATACTTAAGCGGTTATTATGGTTGCGGCATATTCTTTTAGATTTATTTCAGTAAGAAACGATGGAATTGCACTTATCTTAGATAAGTATGTTTTTATTATTTTGAAGGGAAGTAGAGAAAGGGTAATCTCCTCTTGCCAATACTAATTTAATTTAAGGAACAAACAAACTAAGATGGATGTATAGAGCTCAGATTTTTTTATTACGTCCTTGTGTAAAGCAAAGGAACTATTGTAATTGTGAAAAATTTCGTGTATCATATTTTAACGAAAATATCTATTTTGATCGTTCCCAAATCCAACTAAATTGTTTTTTGCCTGTACGGACAGAATAAAAGATTCTTTTTTTTCTTTTTAAAATGGATTGTAAAATGGATTCAATGATGACTTTTAGTGAATTCCATAGGTAAGTATGTATCTTGCATAACTCTAACATGATTAGCCGCAGAATGTTAAAACTTTGTACATGGGACTTCTATAACATCTAGTTGTGCACCACCCTTTTCTATTGCAATCGGCTACACCAAAAGTAATATATATATATTTACCCCTTACCCGATTTAAAAGTTCTTACCTGGCTTTAATTTTCGCAAGCTTCAGAATATCTAACTAAACGAATAAGCAAGAGTATCGAGAATGGGAGAATTAAAAATTTCAGAATAAATCCAACTTTAAAACTGTACATACATTTTGATTCTCCGATAAGATTAAACAGACATTAGACAAAAATAATTATTTCATAAATAACAAACAAGGATTATTTTTAAAACAATAAACGAAGATTAATATCCAGTAAATAAAAATCTTATATTCGGAAAGGCGAATGTGTGTGCCATGATCACAACAATGTTTTTCCTAGAAACATCGGTACAGTAAAGATTTGATTATTTTCATTGTTGAGATATAAGGTTTTTTTATGCTGGAAACGTGAAAAATGTGCAAGTTTTTCGTAATGTCATATCTCCCGTTCTACTGGGCCGATGGACGAAATTCAAATTGCGTTTTCCATGTCTCGAAAGCGCGACTTAGGATGTATATTAGATTTATATATAGCATTGTTCTAACATTGGTATTTTGACACAAAATCGGACTTTTTCCGAAATAACATACCAATTGTTTTCCATATTTCGAATGTACGACTCAAATTATGCTTAGATATTAAATTTTGTAATTTTTCAGGAGATACTGATAGAGAAATTTAAAAATTTATCTTGTCGCGTTTTTTTTCTGTTTGCGCCGACGATAATTCACTTAACGATTTTCTTAATTTATAGCAATCTACTATATTCATTTCCTTTTTTTCATTGTATACAGCTGCAATTTAGAATAATAACAGTTGGAATTTAGATTGCTGCTACAGCTGAACATTTTTATATTAGCAAGCAAGTTGACTGTTTTGAAATTTTGTTGAGTTTCTCTGCTTATAGCATGAATACGATCCATTTTCCTTTACATCCTTTCCATCAGGTAAATAGTCCACAAGAACGTTGTCGTAACATAAGTTTAACCAAAATCTCCTAATCATAAATATTCTTCAATAAGTGAATAATGAATCCAGTTCTTCAATATCAAAGACCATTATTTTATATTCATTCATGATATTTTCTCTGAATCTTTTTTTTCAAACATATTTCTTTATTTATACTATTCCAACCTCTGAGATTAAGAAATCTGTTTTGGGAGTATATAATTCCTCTTTACGGCATCTAAACGAAAAATAAATAGCATTTTTCAGATGATGACACGTTAATAATTAATTGTTTTTTAGAGAAGCGTTGATGAAGCAACAAATCATAGAGCTAAAGATTTGAATGAAGAAAATGAAAGAGCTGTTTATCAACATTTACAGGTAGCTCCGCGATCATTATGCTATTTTTCTCATATTTTTGCTCGAAAATGTGATTTTGTATCTAGCTGAACATTGAATATTGTTAGGACTTCTGTACATATATAAATAATTTTAGCGGAATTACATGTCAAATTGTAGTTTTTTTCTTCTTTTTTTCTCTCTCTTTTTTTTTGTGTGTGTATAATGTAACGTGAAATGCTTAAACATTTAATATTGATAGTACTTTGTGCATATGTAAATAATTTTAGTGTAATTACATGTGAAACTGTAGTATTTTTTGTGTGATGTAAACATCAAATGTTTCAAAGAGAGATGCTGTACTGGAAAATCACGAATACAGGGATAAGTCTATTTAATAGTGAGCGTATGGCTATCTCGCTAAATTTGGCAGGTATCACCAAGCTGGGGATGGTTTTGTCAACAAGTTTTTCTCCCCAAATTTGGTGAAAAATCTCCAAAATTAGCCAAATTTTGAAACCATTCGGCGACATTTTAGCCCGGTCCCTGTATAACTGTAATGAATATTGTAATTTAATAACTGTAATTGATCATATATGTAACTGTAACCGTATCGGGTCCTCATATGTCTTCCAGTAATATTGATAAGGTACTAGAGATTTTTCGGCGGCTTCCGGAAACTATATAAGACTGGAGAGAGAGCATCAATTTCTGAATTGTTAAGTTCTGCGTGAATTTGAAGTATTGAGACATATCTGCAGGAGCTTTGGCTTTAGATGCGCTTTGCATTGCGTTGTATTTAACGCTCTTAGTAGTTCTCAGTGTAACTACTGATTGCACTTAGTGATGCTGAGAAAAGCTTCACGAGTATTTCTGTGGAAAGTTCTAGAACTATGAAAAGTTTCTTTCGGTAAAACAAATTTTATCAAGCTATCATCCTGTGTGCTGCATCAGCTGTGTGCGTTCAATTTATTATTAATTCATATGTACACAACAATATAATAAAAATCATTTTGATAAAATGAATAATGTGATGATAAGGAATATTTTAACATACAAATTGATTATACTTGCACATCTGCTCCCAGATCCCACCCAGGCCACATTCAATTTCAATATTCGAGGCTTCTCTAACCATTTAATTAGTCATCCGTGCATATTAAACACGGGACACTTGCATTATATACAAGAGATGTGTTAAACAGGAAGCCCTTCGAAGCAATTTCATGCTTCCTGAGAAGGTTTAGCTATATATATCTTGCAACTACGATGATGCAAATAATTCAAGATTATAATTATCTGAAGTCCGAATTTACATTTTATTTCATTGCCATTAAAATCAATGTGAATAACGCACTGTGAATTATATTTACAGCATAATATAAATACTATTAAAAATTTGAAGACACAGATTTGGTTAACAGATTTGGTCAGATAGAGTCATTTGGTTATTTCGAAGCAGGAGACATAAAAAATGAGCAACGCCTTCGCCGGGAATCGAACAACGGATCTCTGAAATACGCGCCCAGCATGCAGGCTACTACATCACGAAGGCATGCTAAGAAGGAGGGAGAAATACCTTATAAACTTGTAAAAAAATAAGTACACTCGGTTGAGAAGTTTTGCTCTAAGTTGCTTTGTTTGCGTAATTGCATTTTTATGTGAACATCTTTTCTTCACAGTCGAAAATTAATTTTAAAAGAAACCGATTGACCCATGAGCATGTACACTCCATGTTAAAGATAATTTGTAGTGATTTCTGAACAAAGATAATTTATAGTGATTTCTGAACAGTGCACGGACATTATATTAAAAATGCTTTTCATTTACACACGAAATTTATAATTATTTATATGAAACATGTGTATTTCAACTTGTTTTTGAAGGAAACTTAAATAAAAAGAGAAAGGGACTATGTAGTCCTCATTTTTTCTCAAGTTTTGTTCCACTTTGAAAGTTTTCTCTAAAAGCTTTCTGAAATCTTTAAATGTTTTCATAATTGGTTCGTTTTTTAAACAAAATTTCATAGTTCAGTTTTTTATAAAATTTTAAAAGGCAAAATCAGTTACTTGACGATTAATTGAAAGAATTAATTGAAAGATTAGAATTAATTGAAATAAATGTCAGTTTGAAATACTAATATTTAGCTGTGAATATGCTTGAATTAAAAAATGAAACCAAAAAATTGTCTTGCAGGTTGTAGGGATTTATATTTAGTTTTACTAATAATTTAAATTTTAGTTCAGACTTTCCTATAAGCCTTCATTCCCCTAAGTGTCAGTGCCAGAATAGTTAAATTGGGTAGCGCGCGTGATGAGAATGCAAATTCTACCTTGAGGAGAAAATACTGAGGTTTTAGAAGGCAAGTGAGAGGGTTGGGCTCGCGCAGCCGTCTCTGCCTATTGCTGATTGCTGGTTTAAGTGGCTAAAATGCATTTATATGCTGTCACTAGTTATAGAGGAGGTCGAAGGTCAGTATTTCAATGAGCCCTGTAGATTAGTTAAGCACTTGTTAAACATTTCAACTTTTGATTTTTTTAATTATCTGCTGTTCAGTTACCGCCCAAGCGGAGGCGAAGTTTATTAGCGTCAAATTGACGCAGTGTAAATTTTAAAGAGTTAATTAAGGGTTTGAACCCTTTCTTCTGTGTAGTTTCCTGTTACTCCTGTATCCAACTAGAGGTTAAAGCGGCTGGACACTACAAAGTACTAAATTTTAGATACGAGATAGAAAATAAATATAACTTAAAATTTTTCCCTGTGTTATAATTTTTATTCTTCGTGTATATTTTGATCAATATTTAGTAAGAGTAACTTTAAATTAAGTTAAAAAAATTTTTTGTTACGCCAAAGTTTTTCATATTGCTAAAAAAAACTGTCACGTCAGCTGTTTTTTGATGAATTTTCCCTATGCATGACCTAAACCATTATGTAGTACGTATTAAGCAACTGAGCAGGGTTACCGTCCAATAAAAAAATTTTATGTTGAAGTTCATTTACTTTCAAGTTTGCAAGAGAAAATAAAATAAAATTTAAAATGTACATTTCCATTTCGATCATTAACTGGAATTCTAAAGATATGTTTTCTGGAAAATTTCAGTAAAGCGAAATATTGAAAGTTTTTTCCTACACTATACGCACATAGAAATATTTACTTCCTTCTAAGAAGTAAAGGAAGTATTATAATCAAGAAAAAATTCGGATATCATATTTCAACGAAAATATCCATTTTGACTGCTTTGTAATCCATTTGAACGTTTTTTTTAGCCCAAAGGACGTTAGCCCAGAAGGGCTATTAATTTCGTTTGGGCATCTTGCGTTGGTTCATTATAAATCTCGGTTCACTTTTCAAATTTTGCCACCAAATATTAGAGCTCTGCATTACATTTACAGAAAGTAAATAATGAAGAATCTGCATAAATGAATGTATGTTTCTTGCATTGTGATTAAAAAATGGTACTTAGAGCCATCAGATTTTAAATAATGTAATCTTCCACCGAATATGGGCATCGGGAAGCCCGAATTTAGAATTTGAAATTTATTTTATTATCGATTTCATATTTTGTAACACTTTAACGAATTTTTGATTAACAAACTCAACGATTTCAAACCGAGCAATGGCAACACTGTAAGGGAAAAAAATATTTTTATTTCCAGCGCGCGAGACTGTGTATTGGAAATTCAAAAGTTATGCTCATGCGATATTGCTGTTGAACTGAATTTTATGGTTTAAGTGCGAAGAACTTGATGTTTAATAAATAAAGGTAGCACACAAAACGTTCAAAAATCGCCCCTTTGGGCGTAATGCAAATCTGAAAGCTTTCAGTTTCCCCCCCCCTTTTTTTCCATAGCATCGGGCGTTACTACAGAATAAAGGATTTTTTTCCCCCTAAACGGATTGGAAAATAAGGAATTTTTTCATGACATATCTAGGTATGTACGTATGTATGTATCGCGTAAATAGGCCTTTTAATCGTTTAATACGTCGTACGAGGAATTCATGTGGTGCCCACATAAGCGTTTTGTATGCTATTACGCCACATATGCAGCTATTAGCCATTTGTATGAACGAAATAATTCAAGTATTCCTATTAATTGCTTAACTGTTTCACATTTGTTGTTTACAACACGATATGTTTCTTTCAAATATAACTCACAGAAAACTAGGCCATCACATGTTTGCAAAACAGAGTGTTCCAAATTGCTTTAACGAGTTTGTTCTTCTGAAAGTATTTCTAAATGAAAGTAAATATTGCCGATAATTTTAATAATTGCCCCAGTTATTCATGCTTTTGTGTATAAACATGAGCGAGGAAAGTAAGAGGGTTTTACAGGGTCATTTTGTTCGGATAACGATTTAAAAAAAATAATCTCAGAATCACAAGTGTTCTTTTTCTCGCTTAAACTGCTTCTGTTTCAAGATCTTGGGTACTAGCTTGAACATAATAATTTTTTGATACAATGACTTAGAACTTACATAAAAATTTTAAAGTGGAAAGTCTCCTGAAGATTTATACTAGACGAAGTAAGTTAAAAATGCCAGCAGAAGGGAAAACATTTATCGTCGGCTTCCGCGATTTTTTCAATAAAAGAAACAAAACGTTGTTAGAACGTTCTTTATGAAAAAAGTTATTTTATTGCGCAGTATTTTAAGCATTAGAAGTTTTTTTTACAAATAAATAAATAAATAAAAGCTTTAAACTTGTACTAAGGCTTTATTAGCCAAGTTTTGTAAACAGTTATTAATTTCAATCTTCCTAGAGATGAAATTTGAAATTGAAAATTGTTACAATAACGTTAATTTAGAACGCTTTGTGATGTTGGGCAAGAAAACTGAACACAAAGAATTTTGCAGAATGGCTTTGTTTCGAATTTCTTATTAAAGCTTTCGTTTGGAAATTAGATAGTGAGAAATTAATGATTACATTAATATTACAACCTGAAATCTTTAGATTAGAGTCTAATACTTTGAAGAATTTAAAACTAAATTTAAGAAATTAAAAATATAAAAATACCAATATTAAAAGATTAATAAACATTGCAATCCAATTTTCGAATATTGATAACAGTCTAACACTGAGAAAGGTATTTTCAAGAGTTACAATTTCTTAAAAAGTTACTTTACGAACAATGGATGTAGTATTTCCTACTACAACTATAAATTCTTCTGCTTTGTTGTAGTAAGAATTTTTGCTTCTGCTTTGTTTGCTTTGTTGTAGTAGGAAATTTGTTGTAGTAGGAAGTCTCTGTATAAAGCATTGCTTGATCTGATTCATATGAAGTTTAGTTTATAAGAAATATAAATGGTAACGAATACAATAAGTAGTAAATAATACAATTTACTTTCTTTACTATGCGTAATTAATACAATTCATTTTCTTTTACGACAAGAAAATAAGAAAAATTCTAGATATGTAGTGAGAGAAAAAAAATGATGTTGCTTTTCAAAATATCTTCCTTTCGATGATGTATAAATGATCCCATTCATTACTCAGCTCACTTTCCAAAGCATGCGTCAAAGTTATGGAAATTTCATCTTTGCATTTTATGCTACTGAAACAATGTCACCATCTAAATTCAATTATCTTCCCCATTGTAAGCATTTTGAGGTATGGTTAATAATTCATTTTATTCGAAAATTGCTCTGTGTGAGTAAAAAGATGCGGCGAAGCGTTACTGTTGTGTAGCATATACAAAGGATGTTCACATATTTTTAGAACGCTTTCCGAATTTTTTAAAGAATGTTTAAAATGTAAACAGTATTCTTTTAAAATGTTCGATCTGATAGACCTTTTCCTAGACATTCAGTCCATTATAAACCCCTACGACGGTAATAATACTAATAGCATTGATTTTTAACATGGAAGAAATCTTTAACCTTTATTGAAAGTACAAAATATGTATACTGTTAACGTGTATCCTTGAGTCTTCAGAAAAGCAAAACTTCAGGAAGTATAATAATTTCATTAATTCTCCAAACAGTAATGTTTCTGTTCAATTTATAAAACTATTACCGCAAGAATAGACAATAAATTCGTGTACATAATACATTGAAAGTCGCATGTTATGTTACTACATCTTCAGATTTCGTATTTGTGTTATTAAACAAAATTAAATTGAATGTATAAGTACATTATAAGGCACTTTCATCATCCTTTCCGCGGTTCTTCGTGGCATAATGATAGCATACTCCGAGCGTATTCGAGAGGTCCAGGTTCGAGTCCCGTTCAAATCATTGCATATCTTTTACGTCTCCTGCTTCAAAATAATTTAATGAGTCTACATTGGCGTCCGAACTAAAAGGTGGTGGACGATATTTCGTCGCCATAAGGATTTGACAATTGAGTCCTCTAATTCCCAGTCGCCATTTAAAAGGACAAGTACATAAGGTATTAATTTAGAAGTCAAACAACAAAAATCAGCGCTATATTTTCAAATTTTCACAGGATTAGTTTCGATGGTTTTACCGAGCCATCATCCTCAGCTGCAAAAGCGCAAATGTACGAAGAAAGATATAAAGATAAGAAAGGCTGGACGGGAGATAAGCTACTGGCACAGTCTGTTGATGAAACCAGAACTAAAATATAATTTCTTTAACTCCTTCACATCCAATCCGGCCCACACGGCCCTACATTGAAACAACCAGAACCCTCCGAAAACGACCAAGATTGTAATCTTGTTTTCTTCCCTCCTCCTAAGGTATGCAATAGCAGGTGCAGTTTCTCCAAATGCATTGTTTCAGATTACTGCAGACAGCTTGTCCTAAGAGGTTTCTTATCTTTTGGTTGATCGTGACATTTCGTTGTTGATTCTTTTGTGGTAAAGTGTGCTTTTAAGCTTTAAAGAGCAATAAAAGAGCAGTTTAAAAATTTAAGGATTATATTTATTTTTAAACAATTTATTCCTTCCTATAAAAATAACGGAAATAAACAAAATCTCAGTCGTGATAATAACAAAGCTGGAAAGGCTGGTTTGTCTGACCTTCAGAATAGTTTTATATAGAACGGGGTCAAAGGCTAAAGGAATCTTTGTTAGAAAGTACCAAGGATGTCATTGGAAATCTTCACACGTATTTTCTGTGTTAATGGGCAGGGAGAGAAGGAAATTGCTGAGAAACTGGAAAACTATTTCGGGCGGTCCGGTATTTTGAGGATACAGGTTAGCGAAGGGTCTGGATTTCAAAAGAGTTAAAGGCGGAAGGCGAAGATGGATTATAATTAGGGTCGTTAACTAGAACAGAAAGATTTTTTTTTTTAATGTGAAATGCCTCTAGAAAATCCAGTTCGCCAATGGAAGATTTTTTTGAATAATTTTGGCAGCAGAAAAATTGAAAGTGTGATTTTCGGACCAACAATGTTGGGCAAAAGAAGACTTCTGTGTTTCCTTTTTTTCTAACATATGCCTTATGTTCCTTAACGCGAAATTTTAAGGCTTTCTTAGTTTGGCCAATGTAGTCATCAACAGATGGCGTCAGTAGCTTATCTCCTGTCCAGGCTTTCTTATCTTTATATCTTACTTCGTTCATTTGCGTTTTTGCAGCTGAGGATGATAGTTCGGTAAAACCATCGAAACTAGTCCTGTGAAAATTTGAAAATATATCGCTAATTTTTGTTGTTCGGCTTCTAAATTAATATTTGTTCGGCGAGTTATTGTATCTTAGGTATATAAGTTATTTTCTCCTTCCTTTCCGCATGTCTTCGCGGTGTAATTGGAAGCATACTCGACGCATATTTGAGAGGTCCAGGTTTCGAATCCAAGAGGTGGTACTGCACATATTTCACGTCTCCTGCTGGAAAAGTAGTCCTAATGGCTCCCGAACTAAAAGCGTGGTGGACAATAATTCGTTACCACCAGAATTTGGCGACTGGGTCCCCTAACTCTCAGTCACCCTTTAACCACTTCACCGCCCTACAAAACTTAAATATTTGCTACATTCGTTTATCTCGAAAGATAATCTCTTTGCGTCTGAAACTGGCCTCAATTTACGATAGAAATATTCCTTTTCCCCTTCACCAGCTGTCAAGATCTAGAAAAAAAGCAAAAATTCCTTCGTGTTCCCTTGTCTGTTATCTGAAAATTAACAAAGCTGATCCCCTAAAAGCGCGATTTCAAACGAGTAGTAGTTCCCATTGCAATGCCAGATGAAATGAGTGCAAGTGAATTCTTATTTCCCACTTTTCTAAATGAACTTTGCTTTGGATCATGCAATCTCGCTCTGAAGAGATAGTGACCAATTAAGAGCTAAATATATATATATTTTTTATTTTAGCAAGATTCTTAATATTTAAAAACATAAAAAGATAAATCTCTCAGAGTAACGTTCCAGGCCACATCTAACCCAGACGAGAGTATCTCTTTGTTTACGTCTTATGAAAATTCTCAAATGAACGAGTCTGTCTCGGGAACAGACGGTGTATGTAAAGGTGTATGAAAAGGTGTATGTAAAGTATTTTCTCTCTCATTCTAGCATGTCTTTGTCGTGTAACGGTAGCACACTCGGCGCGTATACGAGAAGTCCAGGTTCGAGTCCCGGCGAGAGCACTGCACATTTTTCATATTATCTGCTTCAAAATAACCTAATGATTCTATAACATAATGAGAAGAGGTTTATGCAAGTGTTGTAAATTGTTTCTAACTTAAAAAATAAGCACATATCATCCGTTTAATAAGTTACAAAATCTTAAATCACATAATAGTAAAAAAAAACTAATGAAACATTAAAAAAAGCCTTTAAAACCGAAATAAAACTCTTAAAACTAGCCTATCTTAACTGATAGTGAAAAATAAATGCCTATTCTAGATCAGAAGAACATCTGGCCTTGTTCCAAGGAATAAATCACCAGGAGATATAAAAAAAAGTTCATAATAATTTCTTTAAAAAGTAAAACGAATATATAAAAGAAAACATTGCAACACTTAGTTCGATATTAATGAATCTTATTTGATCCTTAGCGCGTGTTAATGAACACACGTAACAAAAGAATTTGGTAATATTTTAAATTGAGAAAAATCAGAGCATTTAAAAAGGAAGCCTTAAAAATCATAGAAAGGAAAGAATGTGAAAATAATAAAACGATTCATTAAATATATTCATGGTACGTTCAAATTTGGAATGATTTTAATGATCATATTGTTAATAAAACTAATATTAAATAGAAGTTTTCGAAGATTCTAACAAAGAATAATGGTAGCAGTAGAAATGTTTAAATGGATTTAATCTGCTGTTTTCAGACAATATAATCAGAAAAGGGTTGATTAATAGTAAATGCATGTCCGATTTAAACTGAAGAAAATAAGTACGTCTGTAAAATGTGGACTTAATAGTTGACGTAGTTGCCCTACTCATTACAGAAAATACAGGCACAGACATTAATAACATGCTTATGGAAAATTGCTTTCAGACAGAAATAATGCCAAAGAAGTTTATTTTAAAAGTTTAAATGAATATGCTTTCTAAGAATACTGCTAATATAATAGTTAAAAATATCTTTTGCAATATTTTCTCAAATAAATTTTAATACTGTTGTTTGCGTAAGGGATCAAAATATACTCAGTGCACATAGGTTCGGTGAGAGATTAATTAAATTTATTTTTATCAAATGAAACACTTCAAAGTTCTGGAATTTCCGTCAGAAATACTCGTACAGGTGTTCACAGTATAATATAGTACAATTTGTAGTTATACTACTAAGACCATTAACACAATGCATCGACTTCATAGCCTTTTTCCTAGCTATGCCTGCATTGTGATTTGCATGATCGAAAAGATTTTCATAGCATTTCCAGGAGATTTGATTTCCATTAACTTCCAGATTCCATTAACCGTGGTATGTTTACGCTTGAAAGGAGCTCTTTTCAAGAAACCAAAAGCAGAGGAGTCCATTGGTTAAAACGTCAGGGCCTTTGCAGAAACACATTACATTCGTTAATAATACATTATACATTCGTTAATAAAGTTTCGCCAGTCACATAACGTCTGTTAACAAAAGTGCCACGATTTTCCTATATCATATGTCTTCCTGGGATTCAAAATTTCGAAAGTAACGATAAAAACTTCCTCCAAAGTTAACTTACTATACAAAAACCACGATTCAAATTCTAAACTCCGCTGACAGCCATATACTTTACCAGCAAGCATTTGATTACAAATTCACACAAGTACTATCAGAAACGCCCTTCTTCGTCCGAGGTCTCATAGCAGCTCCGCATTTCGAACTCCGTTTTAAAAGTCCCACAGAAATTCCAAAAATGCACTTCGATCCTCATAAACACCCCGTGAACAAAAGACTCGATAACAACTCCAACATCGTACCTTTTAATACTAAATTTATTTTCCACACACTCTAAAATACGTAACTAACGTCTTGCCACCACGCCTATCATTGCAATATAGGCCATTTCAAAACACGCACAACACGAACCAACGCGCAATTAAACCACTCCAGCAAACCAGATTTCAAAGTCAAAAGGGTTGCCATACAACACGCAATCGCGTCAAAAACCAGCGCAGAACACATATCGCCAAATTTGGGGATCTTAGGGAGCATATAAGAGTAGAGCTATTTTCTATTTTTTAGTCTGAATTACACGTTATAAATGATGAAATTTTAGTAATTTTTTAAACACAAGCAATAAATTATATGAAAATTATGAAATTAGGAAACATAAGAAAAAAACATTTCTTTGAATATTCTCTTTCTGAAATTTAATTTTAAAAAATGTTACTTAACGGGAATTTTACTTCAAACTAAAATGAAAAAATGATTATCGCCAATTCGTCATTAAGTGCGTCAAGTAGAGCACTTCGTCATTAAGCCCGCTAATATGGCAAACTCCACAATATCTTTTTCCTGTTTGCATCAGATTGTTACACATTTAAAGTAATTTCGAAAAGCGCTCAATAATATCGCTTATCATTCTTCTTTTAAAAAGAGGTGAAAAGTTGGTTTTGCAATACGTGAAAATTTCAAAACGTTATGTACGATTCTTTTAAAATGTTGAAATTTTAAAATCATAAACATCATAATAGTCGAAAAACTCGAGATATTTTCAAAAATATGCCAAAAGTTCAAAAATTAAATTGTAATTTTTATAGAAGTTTCATTGAAACGATTTTACCGCTCTATTTGATATTGTAGATAGTAAAATTCTGATCTGCTTAGTTTGTTAAACAAAGATATATGCAAAAATTGTTTAAACATCAAGTAAAAAAAAATCCAAAAAAATTGCTTCATCATATTGCACCTTCATCGACAAATCATGCGAGTACAAAATTTAAATTCGATGTCCTCTCAGGAGCAGGTTAAAAACGGATGACAAATTTTACCTATATTGAAACAGCCTGAGTGAACTAAATGAAAGCTTAGCTTCAAACCAGAACTCAGTGTCTGCAGTAAACATAAAATTCAGTGTATGCAGAATGTATCTTAGGTCCATTCGTTACCAATTGATTATTTGGAAGTTAAAAAATACAAAATACTACACAACTCTCAGAGAAATATTAGTGCAATCTTCGTAGCCAATTTGGTCTTCGAAATTTAGTTCAATTTCTTATCACGCTGAGATAAACAGAAATATTGATTTAATTTCCATTAGCTGTCATTTGTTTCTTAGTTTCGAATTAGTAATAACGTTGTCTGAGATTTAGTCCAAGGTATTTAATTAATTCGCTTGTGTCATCCATATGATTTCAGCCCTTAATTAATATTTCCTGCAGATTCTTTTGTAATCCCCGGCTCATCGGGATTATACAACAGTCTTTAAATGGAATTATTGCTTTATATGGAATCATTATCTACCTAATTATGTTTTGGTATCATCACAGCTTTCGATAAAAGATATAGAATCCTAAATTTTGACTACATTCGTTGAAATATTATTAGACAAATGAGGGCGCGCAGTGAGAAGGTCCAAGTTCCACTTTTGGTGGATTTTGTGTTCATGGGCAGTTTTTACTTTAAAAAAAAATGGTTTTTTGCATCAGTCAAAATGGCTTAGCTCCGAGAATAGTTTCTGAAAATATCGAGAGATGGAGCTGATATTTTTGTATACTTGGAGCATAAAAGGGGTCAGCTCCGAGTTGTAGTTTCCGAAAATCGCAAGAGATGGAGGTGGTTGTACAGCTCAGTTAAGCCGCTACAGAGTTAGGTTTTTCGTACATGGTGCTATACTTAATGCATGTATTGTTCTTGATTATTTTAAGTATACGAGAACTGTATTTATAGTAACATTGTCGTGTTTTTCTGTTTTCTCACATGTGTGGCAGAAGTTCAAATTATCCTGAACCTATCGGTTTGGGCTCATCTGATCAATATTATCCGAGGACAATAAACACTAACGGTCAAGGAAGAAAAGAAAGATATTGAAGAGTCGAGATTTGTGAAAAAAATGAAAAATGAGCCGCAAAGAACATGAGAGTGATGAAGAAGTGATGTTGAAGGAACTGAAGGTGAAATCTAGGATGAATAATGAAGAGTACCTGTATAATCTTCATCGAGTTAACGATTGTATGTAATATTTCCGAAACGAAGTATATGCTTGTGTAATCCTTTTTTTATATTATGTTGTTTTATTTCATTTTTTGATATGTATAAACGTTCTCTTTCATTTGTTGATAAATCTTCTCTCACAGACATTGGTTCTTAAATTTTTTACCACCCCAAAATGGGCAATTTAATAACTTCTGGGACAATAAGACCTAGCTCCTAAATTTAAAGAATAATGTACCCTAACTGAACGCACACACTGCTATAGTAATAGCCGCAAAAAATCAATTTTACTAGCACTTTTAATTTTACGAGCACAAATGTTTAGAACAAACATACGCTAAAGAATGAAGTTTCGAAATGTCTTTTAAATTTTCGGAAATTTCAAAAACACTTGAATTGGGCTATTCTTGCTGCAAGCCCTTCAATTTACAGTTCGAAATTTTGAATTAATTGGCAATCATAATTTAAAATTATTTTTAGATTATATTTTTATCTAATTTCGGAACCATTTGGTAATAAATAAATCAAAAGATATAATGCATTAGGAACCTATAATATGCAGCAGCATATTCATTTGCCTACAATACTAAAAATTGTCTCAAGGTAATTATATTCTTTAGTGTGACAGTGGCTGAACTACGTTCATTGTTATAATTACCGTACTACTAAGTACGTACGGGTTCGCACTGGATTGAATGTTCACAGAACCGATGATAGCTTAATAAAATCTATTTTCCGAAAACATTTTATAGTTTTGGGGGTTTTTACACAAAAGTAATCGTACAGCTTTTCTCAGTATTACATAGCACAACCAGCAGTTACCATTTCAAACTACTAAGAACGTTCAACAAAACTCAAAACAAGAAGATTCAAATGCGTAAGCTCGCACAGTGATTTTCGCACAGTAGTCTCAATACTCTGAGCTAAGACGTAAACTAAACTGAAAACTGATCCTCCCTCCTATATTAAATAGTTTTCGATTTGTATTACCTTCGAAATTGCTTGAGGGCATACACAGATAGGCTGGTATCATACATCTGTTTATTTCAGACGAACAACTGTTCCAAACAATTTTTCTATCTGCTTTACCATTGAAAGGAAGACGTACAATTTTTTCAATCAGCACTGAATTCCTCGTCATCAACTATCATTTGTAATGGAGATTTAGTTTTCCCTTTATATGGGAACCCCAAAATTATCCGCGCTGATTGGCTGTTTCATATCGTGTGACAAAGCAGAAATCTTATTCTAAAGAGTTGTTCTTAGGAAATGCTTTGAATGTGTGATACGACATTTACCGTTACATACGGCCGGATGCAGTAACATAAGGATCGGACCAGTTACAGTTACACAGGTGTATGTCCAAAATATCTCCAAGTTTGGAAAATTTTGGAGATTTTTCGCCAAAATAAGCGCCAAAAATTAGTCACCCAAACCATCGCCAGCTTGGCGCTTTTTGCGAAATGGCCATTTACCTCAATGTTAAAAAGACTTACCTGTGTCACTCTGTTTTCCGGCAATACTTCGAACTCTTGAGGTCTTTCATGATACATTATACAAGAAATACTACAGTTTAAGTATAATTTCACTACAATTATTTACATACATACAAAATTCGTAGCATAAGTTAAGAAATTTTAGCGTATTTTTTTACAACCGAAGTTAGCGAGTCAGTTTTACGTAAAAATTTAAAATGGTTTACAAATACTTTTATCGAAAATTTATATTACACATTAAATAACTAAACACGGAGTTATTTTTATTTTATTTAATCTTATTATATACCATGCATTGCATTATTCTAATAGATAACGTTATCTTCATGCATTATATACCATGCATTGCATTATTCTAATAGATAACGTTATCTTCATGCATTATATACTATGCATTGCATTATTCTAATAGATAACGTTATCTTCATTTCCACCCATACGTTCAACAAAAGTGATAGCTTATAATTTTTAAAACTAGTGAAATTTGCAATCCTATTGTGTAACTTTCACTACGTAATAAAAATTAACAATGGTGTTTTTCTTCTAAGTGGGAGGGCAAATGAAGGGGGAGAAGAAATGTGACTCCTTGAAAATGGTTACTTCAGTTGAAAATAAAGCAAAACTCGGGTTGCTATTTCAAAGCGGCAAATGATGTACATGCCAAAAGGTTCGGAGAACTTGAAAACAAAGGAACTTCTGGAGCCAGAAGTACTTTCTTTCTGCAGTATGAAGCTGAAATGGCACTTTCATCTCGTCTGATAGGTCAAATGATCAATGATCAGTCCGCCTTAGTCAAATGATCAGCCCGTCTAACTTTTTGTGAAATATGTATCTGGATTTATAAAAAGATTTTAAATTTCGATTATACACAAGTTTCTGACGTTAGCTGAATTTTTATCAGAAAATAGGAAACGGTCATAAAAACACTTCCTTTATGTATGAATCTTTATCAACCTATGAGCTCAGCCAATTGAAATGAAATTTCAAATATTATTATTTGAAGGTATGCGATCGAGATTGTGACAGTTTGTAACAATTTAGCTCACACAGATACGGCTCAGTGAAAATAGTTCTAAATTTTCGAATGGCAACACTGACTTCTTTCTTACGCAGATTGATCAACGCATTGAAAAACTATAAATGGCGTTCAAATGATACACGTATGACGAAAATTGCTGACGTAACACGTTAGCAAACTTTTCTTTTGGAATTCCAAGATTCAAACGTGCCTACCTTCACAGACGATAACGCACTACCTGCGGGAGATTGTTGGCAACATTGAGGACCATAACATAGCAGGAGGACTCTGGATAACTTCACGTTTTATGGCATCTTTCAATTCGGACAAATATCACAGATTTGTAATTGTTGCGTTTTTCTCTTTCTGACACCAGTTGTTACGTTATTTTCTTCCTTCACGTTCGTACGGGGTTTGTAGATTTGGAGTGAATAACGACGACACTTGATGCAGTATCGAAACACACTTATATTTACCAGTATAGTCAGGACAGCTCCAAAACACGTTTTACAGTCGTCGATGAGCTAAAACACGCTGACACGATCAGCGACACAGCCTTCAGGTTAACACGTTATCACGGTGGAGATAGCTTCACGGCAAAGCTTTAGCGTACAGCTCTCGACTCCGTTTGGTCGTTCTCGGAACTCCGTTTGGTCGTACTCTCAAGACTCTCCACGCTACAACTCGCGATACACTCGACGTTATACAAGAGTATAGCTCTCGTCTCAGCACAGTCTAAGACAAAACTCGGTGATGCACTAATTCGCGATGCACGGTATATCGCCAATTTTGTCACCAAAATTCGTCAAATGTGCGATTTCTCGCCAAATGTGGAACCCTGCCTTCCCTTGCCATTTTTATGGCAACCCCAAAACTGCTTTGCGGGGAAGCTATCTCACCGCGCCTGGACATTTCGTAACAATATGCACAACGTAGATTTCAGATAACCGGAGAATCAGAGATCCATCGGAGTGAGTTTTGTTGATCCGCGGCGGCCACGAAATTTTGACGTTGCGACGTCCTCTGTTGTAATGTCATTAGTGCTTTACAACGTTGTTCTTTGCAAATGTTTTGCAACGCCAATTTTCGTTATACGTGGATCGTTTCAACGCCAGTTATGGTTTTGCAGTGCGCTAATCGATTTGAGCTCCAAAAAAGCGACTGTCGTTGTTCGAAAATTTCGAATTTTTCTCACTGTATACTTACCCGCAGGACCTCTTTTGCTTTAAATCTTCGCAATGTCGAGCGCATACCTTCAAATAATAATATCTGAAATTTAAATTCGATTGGGTGAGCTAATAGACCGCTAGAGGTTCATATATTGGGGATGATTTTGGATGAACACCCAGTATTACCTCTCAGCTAACACAACATGGAGTCATCTTTTTTACCCTAAAATATATGGTAATTCTTTAATGGTACATTAAGTGTATTAAGTATAATGTAATCGCACTGTTGTACGTAACAGATGATCAGTAAAATCTCGAAATATAAATTTCGTTAAAATGTAAAATCTTTAAGAAAAAACACATAAGCAAAAGCTTGTCATCGAAAATCATAAATAATATTTTATACGAAAGCTTTTCTATGTTAAATAATTTATTTTCTAAGCAAAAAATCTATAAAAGGATATAAAATTTTATCATGATGAAAGGAGTCAAAAGAAGGCATAATTTGTCCCAAAGGAATTGCTAAATCGTTGAGACTGCTAACACTTGGTTTTTGCCTTCCTGCTATTTGCGATAAAATTCAAAATAAAACAGCAAGCGTATTTAAAAATACAATTTTTTAAGAGCAACAAATTCATCCAGTAATTTTGTATGTTTAGTCATGCGACATTGTAGGTTTATAATGCAGGCAGAATTTTATAATGCAAACGTTTAAATGGGTATTACTGTAGGAGAATAAAACGTGGCTACTTTATTTTAAGCCCTAGGTGATATATATAAATTGTTGCGTGCGTATGGGTTCGTAATAGATTGTATGCGCGCAGGTTCGATGATAGGATAATAAAAATTTATTTACCAAAATAAACACTTCAAAGTTCTGGAATTTTCCGCAGAAGTACTCGTACAGGTGTCACAGTATCGCACAATACAATCAGTAGTTACGCTTCAAACTATTGAAAACGTTAAACACAATGCAATGCCAATTGCATCTAAAGAGAAAGCTAACTCGAGTATATCTCAATTCACGGGGAAATCACGACTCACACAACATTAACAAAGCAACTGAGAGCAGATTTTCTATCTTCAGCTTTAAATAGCTTTCAATCGGCCGCCGAGATATTTCTAGTACTTTCTGCTTCTCGATGTTACTGGAAAGCAATATGAGGGTATAATTGTGGTTACAGCTAATATTGCGGTCAATTTCATTTATTTAATTTCAATACATATTACGGTGATACAGGGACCGGACCAAAATATCGCCAGATGATCGCCGAATTTGGTGACAAAAAAGTTGCCATAACTGTTGTCAGCTTGGCGATACCTCGCCATCTCGCCAAATTGCCGAGATAGACATTTACTCAATATTAAATATACTTACCCCTGTATTCTTACATTTCCAGCATAGCTTTCCCTTAAAATTTGTTTCGCGTTACATTACGCAGAAATATACAACCTTTTCACATATAATTACACTAAAATCATTTATATGTACAAAATTCGTAACAATATATTTTCATGTAAATCTGATATAACGTAATGGCTGCTAGCTTATTCTGTGCTTGTACAAAATGGACGAAATCAGGAATAAAATACTAGAATAATTTTGCAATCACCAATATGTAATCTGAGAATACCAACATGCAGTCCAATATATCGCTTGGGAGTGCATAAATCTTTACGTATGACGAATGCTTTCCATTTATTCGAAATTATGTTAAGTTAATCTAAAGTTCTGTATCAGGACATCATGAATCATCTTGTTTGGTTTAGGAATGTTTGTGAAGCTCTTATTAAAATGCTTTACAAATTTTCCACGAACTGCGTTGTGAAGTCTCAATCATAAAACTTTGATTTGCGCGGGCAAACCTCATCTTCTTCTGCACCACATTGTTTTTAAAGCAAGCAGCATAAAGTGCGACTGGAATTTCAAGTAAAATATTAGTTATAACAACACTGGAGTGTCATTCTTTGAAACAACTGGACATTAATATTTCCTTTAGAGTTTCCATAAATTTTGAAAATTTGGTATGCTCAGTTTTTGAGTCACCCAGTATCATATCATGAAAACATCCGTCATTTCAAACCACTTTTATACCTGGAAGTACACATCTACGATTAAAGTTTGCGAAAATAAAGCACACGCATAGATTTTTCCTGAAACGTAGCCAGTATATCGAAAATTGCAAACATGTACTGAAAATGTGTTCCAACTAAACATTTCCCTTAAAACGATTTGCGAGATTTTTCATATTTTCTTCTAATATTTAACTTTCAGCCTGTACATTTTTTTTTTATAAAATACTAACCGAAATTTTAAACGCGCATCCACTTCAAGAATTTGTAAATGGAATTTTAATAAAAAGAAAAAAAAGTACATGAAGTTCTGATTTGATTTGACTTGACTTCTCCGCAAATTGACAGTAGTCGTAATGACAACTGTGAATTTGCAGACTCAAATGTTGATAGATTGTTAGTACCCTGTACTAGATAATTATGTTTGGAATTTGAAATTTCCGTTATTAGCCAGTCTAGATTTGAATGCTGAAAGTTATTAATTTCTCTACTGCCAGAATCTAGTAAATCCAGTTTATATTTTGATGTATATGCCACATATTTGTTGAGAGATTAATGTAGATGGATCTAAGTTCCCATATTTATCACCATTGAAGCAGGTAACAACGTAAAGCAGAAATATTAATCCATTTTAAAAAGACTATTGAAGATTTGAATCAGTAACCTATTGTATACTGTTATTCATTGTAATTCATTGTATTCTATTGTACATCATATTAATAAATTAGTAATTGGAATGAATTCATATTAATTAAAAATAATTAATATGGAATTTTGTTTTCCAGGTGCAAAAAAAAAAATTATTTCGTTGTAAAGATATTCGTTTAATATTATATGTTTAACAATAACGCTCTGAAATTTTGTTACTCACTTTCTAACCTTATAAGGTATTTTGTCGCTTCTTCCCGCATGCTTTCGTGTTGTAACTACAAGCATACTCTACGCATATTCGAGAGGTCCAGGGTTCGAGTGCCGGCGAGGGCAAAGCACATTTTTCATGTCTACTATTTCAAACATGCTAATGACATCCTTTGTGCTTGTAAATAATTTAGCAATATGTTACGAACAGTTTCTCAAGTACTCTAATGAATCATCAATAAACTAAGTTTTTATCTCAGATTCAGTTCCATTTTTAAATAGTAGCAATAAGATCAATTAAACTATGCTGTGGTCTCCAAAGCAAATTTCATGCAGTCCTAATGCAGAATCTAAAACAAAGCGTACGAGCACAATTTTTTTAACAAAATTAAAGTTCGTTATTAACAAAATTCAATTTTCAATTTTAAATTTGGCGTACATAATATTTTTTAAAACATACAAAAACGTCATAATAATAACGCACAGGAAAAATTCAAATTTATAATTATTTGCCATCTGAGATCTGCGTGACTTTCGGTATTCAGTTCGTTCATGAAAAACTCTCCGCGTACCGCACGCGTAACGACGACACTGCTTGAATCACTTCCCTAGAAGCAAGTCTATCCCAACGAGATATATACTGGTAGAGAGATTATCTTCAACCTCCAACCGGTTCCAGCATTAGTGTCACTTGACTTATGGTTGAATTCGGAAAGTCCGGAAATACTTTTAGCCCACCAGCGGCCGAGCGGTAAAGTCGCTGAACACTGGTAGTTCGGACCGAGGTTCGAATCCCGCAAACGGGCTGGCTGCGTGCATGGGCGTTTTCGTGGTTTTCCCCATGTGTAACGTGTATACGAGCCCGTTTCCCTTAAAACGTCCTCCACGAAGACATCCCTCTCCTTAAGGAGATAGCCCTAGTGTGCTTTGCCGTAATCTCAATAAACCAAACTGGAAGTAGTACCTTATATTCATTTCTACGGGACGAAAGACGACTGCTCTTCTTTGTTACATAAAATTTAAGAAAATATCCGTTGCAGCGCTTATGGATGTAAAGAAAGTTTTGTAAAAGGAGGACCTGTAACCTTTTATAGATAAGTTAAAAACTGCATGATTTATTATTTTATTTTCTGTATTTTTGTCATTTTACTATCTCTGTTGAATTGGTTGGAAAGTTTCAGCCATATTGTATAAGAAAATTGCCGCTGTATATGACATTTTCAGTATGTATTATTAGCATCAATATGTAGTAAATACTATGATAGTATTTACTGATATCATCCTTTATAAATAATTGAATATCATATTCTTTTTCCGTGTACTCTGTTGAACTAGAAAGCTGCGCCAACTGGCGCCAACCTTTTCTCGCCAAGTCGTACGCTTTTTGGTTTCGTAAACAAGTACAGCCTGCGATAATAAATAAATAAATAAATAAAAGAAAGAAAAATGTTATTATTATTATTATTATTAAATTATTGAGAAAAGTTTGTGCGATATGTTTACTTTGTAACAAAAAAAAAAAAAAAAAGTTGAAAATCTTGATTTATGCAATATTGAACATAATCATTTAAATAGCATTATTTTAAAATCGGATTACTTTTATAAAGCTCAGTGCTTTATCATTATTTTCTATAAAATCAATTAAAATAAAAATAATCTGGACTATAATTCTGTCTCATCTACGATGCTGTTGGAAATTTATCGTAATTGAAAAAAATATGATATGAAAATTTACAATATTTTAAAAAGTAATCATTTATAAAAAAGAGAGAGAATTTTTAACTATAATATCGGTTTGTTTTGTTTAATCCTAATGATAAATACTGAGTTGAAGCTTGTTATCTTTTTATATATATATTCAATATAAAATATTTGTTTTAGTTAATAAGATGTAATTGATCCCCCATGACATATACATCAGTGCAGAAATTAATATTTAAGATTACATTATTTTGTTCCAGTAATATAATCTCAAGAAAAAGGAGGTGGTGCGAATTTTAGAAGTTTAACCTACGTGCAGTGAAATGTAATTGAGTTTGTTAACAGATTTTTTATGAAGAAAAAATTGTTGATGGCAAAATCAAAATTACTTTGATCAACATTGCCTTGAGCAGAAATTTTTGTCATGTTTGATTTTATAATTCAAAAAGAAAATTTTACTTTGGAAATGTACATTTTACAGCTGGTCTGCAAAATATGAAATCTTACTAAATTCAATGTATAGCAGCATACAGTTAAGGCAGTAGCTTCTAAGTTTGCATGAAGTTTTCTAGGTGAAATTATTTCCTAGGTGATTATTTATGACATTGCTAGGTTTATAAGTACTTTATATGCAAGTAACTGCATAAAATAGGCATTTATAATCAGTGAAAGACCTTTTTAAAAATAAAAATTTATTTACTATCGTACATTTCCAGAATGCGAGTATTATTGGTAACACTGAAAGGTCAGAGGTAAATGAAATTCTTCCAAAAACTATT